>NC_084841.1:1972915-3172915 GCF_033115175.1 Lepus europaeus
GGGGCAAAACCCCATGATGCTAGAAACACGGCTTGGGGAGCGAGAAAGCCAAGCGGACCTGCAGGAAGCGAGATGGAGAGAGGAGACTCGGCTTTTGGCAAGCAGGAGGCGCAGGTGTCCCGAGAGGCGTGGTCACCCCCAGGGCACCCTGCTGGGGGCTTCGCGTCCACCTCCACAGCGGGGCCAGCAGGGCAGCTGACACCCACACACCGCGCAGGGGTGGCTCCTGCTGCGTCTCACCGGCTCAGGTTTCAGGGTCCCAGAAACTCCCCACACGGCTCTTCCAGGGGGACAGTGACGGTCACCAAGGGAAAAGGGGGTTTGTCTTGGTGTCCGAGGGCTGCATCTAGAAATCACCTCGTCCACCGTGGCCTGCAGAACTCGGCTCCTGCAGGCACACCCAGCTCTGCACCCGGCTTCTCTCCTGCTCACAGCGCCGGCCGGCTGGGTGCATCCTGGGATCTGGAGGCACAGGACCCGCTCACGGGGCCACGGTTCCCATGGTGAGGCCAGGACCCAGGAGACCACAGGCCCCACGCTCTCCCTCTGTGTCCCCTTCAAGGAGTCTTTGATTTTGAAGTAAACTCTGCTCTTCCAGGGCGTGTGTGCAGGGGGAATGGGGAGGGAGACGGCTGGGTGCTGGGTGAAGCCGCAGCCCTGCTCTGCTGTTTCTGCCCCCCACTCTGTCTCATTTCCGCTTCTCATTTTCTGCCATGTGAAAGAATAATAGAGAGTTTTTTAAAAAGCTCTCAGCATATACCCTGGGGGACGGAGGCGTGACGGGGATCCTGGCCGCCTTCTGAAATTCTATGCCTTGGACACCGTTGGGTGTATGCGACAGAGAGGCGACACCCGCACCCACCCAGTCTCGGAAGCCACATTGTGTAGGAGCATCGTGTAGGAGCGGAACATAGTGGAACGGGAGAGGCCCTTGGAACAATCCACGCTTCGTCCTGAGTTCTGAGTGACGTGATCCGCTGCTCACACACATCGAACGCACACTTAAAATGTACCGCCGTGGGATGTTCTTGAGTGGCAACGGCACCGTCCTGGAGCTGGTAGGCGAGTCTGAGGGTCCCTGGCCCTGAGTGGAGAAGCAGGCCTGTACCACGGGCCCCTCGCACACGCAGTACAGAGCCCACGAATGACCACGGAGATCAGAGCAGGGTTCCGCCCTGGATCCAAATTCGCCTCGCGGCTGTGGGAGGGGCGTTGGAGACTAATCGTGGCCTAACAACCTCCAGCACTAACAGAGGCCCTCAGCCGGGTGACAGGATTGCGAAATGGCAGCTGGTGGCCACCGTGGCAGCAGAGTGCCCGCGCGTAGGAGCCCGTGGCAGGGCATAGCGCCGTAGCTGGCTCTTCTCCAACCCCTCCGAGTCGTGTTCAGCGGCTGCTCGAAGCTTCGGCGACCTTTGCCATTCAGGCCACGCATTCCAGGACCCCCGTCCCCCCCGGCGCCATTCCCTGCCTTCATGTGTGAACACTTCCAGCACGTGAGCGCAGGTGCGGGGGCAGGGGCCTCTCTGTTCCAGGCTGAGCCGTCCCCCAGCCCCTCGGAAGACCAGCAGCCCGGGGCGTTTCCCTCCCGTGTTGCCCCTGAATCTTTACCCGAGGGTCACAGGTCACAGTTGTTCCCGCGATCACTTCCTGGGCGTGTGGGGGCCCAGGTGGCCTACAAGGAGCTCCTGTCCCCAGAGAGATGACACTGACCCTTGGCTGCTGCTGGGCAGCGGAGCTGGGCCCAGGAGCTCACGGTGAGGACGCGGCCGACCACCCAGGGGCCTGCTCTGCGGCCAGGTGACCTTTCCTCCCCACGGGCTCCAGGCTGCTTCAGCACGTGTTTTTGCCTAAGTCACGTAACACTGGGGAAGATGCCAGGTTTGTGTCTGCACTACCCAGTCACTGCGACCTTTTAAAAGATCTGTCTCTTTATGTGCAAGGTAGAGTCACAAAGAGAGAGGGAGAGAGAGAGAGAGATGGAGAGAGGGGGAGAGAGGGAGAGAGAGAGAGAGAGGGAGAGAGAGGGAGAGAGGGAGAGAGGGAGAGAGAGGGAGAGAGGGAGAGGGGGGAGAGAGGGAGAGAGGGAGAGAGAGGGAGAGAGGGAGAGAGGGAGAGGGGGGAGAGAGGGAGAGGGGGGAGAGAGGGAGAGAGGGAGAGAGGGAGAGGGGGGAGAGAGGGAGAGGGGAGAGAGAGGGAGAGATGGAGAGAGGGGGAGAGAGGGAGAGGGAGAGAGAGGGAGAGAGAGGGAGAGAGAGGGAGAGAGGGAGAGAGGGAGAGAGAGAGGGGGGGAGAGGGAGAGGGAGAGGGAGAGGGAGAGGGAGAGAGAGAGCGAGAGAGAGAGGGGGGGGGAGAGGGAGAGGGAGGGAGAGAGAGGCAGAGGGAGAGAGAGAGGGATGGGGGGGGGAGAGACTCCATCTGCTGGTTCACTCCCCAAATGTGTGAAGCGGCAGCAGCTGAGCTGATCCGAAGCCAGGAGCCAGAGGCTTCATCGGGGTCTCCCATGTGGGTGCAGGGCCCAGACACTTGGGCTGTTCCCTGCTGCCTTCTCGGTGTATTAGCAGGAGCTGGCTGGGAAGCGGAGCAGCCGGAACTCCAACCGGGGCTCACGGGAGGCCGACGTTGCAGGCGGCGGCTTAGTCACCGGCTGCAGTCACCGCGATCCGAGCCGGGGGCACTGCGCAGCCTGCCACGTCCTGCCAAGCTGGCGAACGGTGCTTCTGGCTCCTCGCCTGTCCCACAGGAACTCGCAGCTGGCCCAGGACCGCACACTGCGGCTCAGTAGAGTCTTGTATGCAGCCCAGTGAGAGCAGCATCACAGGTCCTTCGAAAGGACCTCCTGGTTCCAGTCCTGACGGTGGGCAGCTCCCTGTGTTGTGTGAAGCAACCAGGAGCGGGCGACTGCTTTGGGGCACAATTCTGATCGTAAAGCAGCTGTTCCGTGGATTCTACGTGGATCGGTACCCACAGATTCTAACTTCATCATCACAAACACACAAAGGTAAAGTCTATTTGTGAAAAACAAAACGGTGACTGCAAGGCCTCCCCTGTGTCGGCACTTGGCCTGGAGAGAGGACGGAGGAGCAGGGGCAAGTCGGGGCCCTGCTGCTGCCCCTGGGTGGCAGCGAATGCCTTCGTCTCCAGGGCTGCCTGAAACCCCCCGGGCAGCGTCGGGAAACCAGCAGTGCCCACAGCGGGGAGCTGCAGCTCCCCCGTCACCCCAGGCATCGGCCACGCTGTCTCCTTACACAATCTCCATACATTGGAGCTTAGCGCTGTGCTCTTAGTGGGATTTTGTTGTGTGTGTGGGATCCCCGGGGAGGGAGGGGGGAGGGGGGAGGGGGAGGGAGGAGAGTGGAGGGGGAGGGGGAGGGAGGAGGGTGGAGGATACAGGGGGAGGGAGGAGGGAGGGAGGGAGGAGGGGGAGGGAGGAGGGAGGAGGGTAGAGGATACAGGGGAAGGGAGGAGGGAAGAGGGTGGAGGAGAGGGAGGAGGGAGGAGGGAGGGAGGGAGGAGGGAGGAGGAAGGAGGGGGGAGGGAGGAGGGGGAGGGGGAGGTGGAGGGAGGAGGGAGGATTGTGGAGGATACAGGGGGAGGGTGGAGGGAGCAGGGGGGAGGGAGGAGGGAGGAGGGCTTGCCGATCCAAGGCTGCAGCGTTCCATTGGGTGATGTGTGATCTAGGGTCTGACACCAGGTGGTGACCACTTCAGAGCATGGGGTGTGTGTCTTTGAAATGTGCCGAGAGTAGATCTTGTGTGCTCTCACCACAAGGCAAGGCGACAGGGCCCGGTGATGGGTGCACCGGCGAACTCACCTCACAGAGCGTGCACGCCTCCCGTCGTCACGACACACGTGCAGATATGTGCCGCTTATAAAGCCGGGGAAAGGGGCCCAGAGAGCCGGCCCTGCCCCTTGGCGGCCAGGGGCCATGGCCAGGGCCCTGGTCTGACCCATCGCGCCCCTGGAGGCTCAGCGCGTCCCAGGCAGGTCTGGAGGGGCAGGCGTTCAGAGCAGCGGCGGTGAACGGGGTCTGGAGGATGGACAGGCGGAGAGGAGGCCAGGTGGGAGACGAGTCTCCTGAGAATCCCGCTTAGAGCCCCGCACGCCGCGTCCTGCCGCATCCCGCCCCGACCCCTGGCCTGCTTGCTCCAGCTCCCTCTGTCCTTCCCTCCCTTCCCTAAGCAGACCCAGTGCGTTCCCGGCTGAGAAGCGGACGCCCGATGGCTTCCTCCAGAAACGGGACTGGCGGTGCCCAGAGGCGATCGGAGACAGCACGCGGGCGTCAGGAATCAAGGCTTTGAGGAAAAAATGTGAGAACCAGAAGCCAACCACGGGCAGTCGCAGGACTGGAATCCGGGAGGTCTTGTGGACAAGGCACCGGGGACGCGAGCCTTGTGCTGCCACACCCTCTCCTGCGGGGCTGCACTGCCCCAGGGTGCAGGGCCCTCACAGAGGCAAAAACAGAACCTGTAGGACCAGCAACCCTACCAGGCGGTATTTACACAAAGGAACTGAAATCAGTGTGTTGGGGGCAGCGCTTGGCGTAGCGGTAAAGCCACCACCTGCAGTGCCAGCATCCCACATGGGCACTAGTTCGAGGCCCAACTGCTCCACTTCCGATCCAGCTCCCTGCTGTGGCCTGGGAAAGCAGTGGAAGATGGCCCAAGTCCTTGGGCCCCTGCACCCGTGTGGGAGACCCAGCAGAAGCTCCTGGCTCCTGGCTTCGGATCAGCACAGCTCCAGCCATTGCAGTCAACTGGGGAGTGACCCAGTGAATGAAAGACCTCTCTCTCTCTCTCTCTCTCTCTCTCTCCCTCTCTCTCTCTGTCTCTCTCTCTGCTTCTCCTTCTCTCTGTGTGTAATTCTGACTTTCAAATAAATGAATAATTTTTTTTTTTTTTAAAAAGAAGTTGTTGAAAAGCCAGCTGCACACCCAGCCTCACGGCAGCCGTGCAGCGCGATTCCCGACATGGGCTCAGCCTCGGCGCTGCCAGCTCGCGAGGGGATGGAGAGCAGGGGCGGTCTGCATACAACGGAGCCCTGTGGGGCTTCCAGAGGGCGGATCCTGTTAGAGTCTGGACTAACTGGGAGAGCTCCAGCCAATAAGCCGCCTGACCTCACTTCCACGTGAGGCCAAGATAATCGAAGTCATCCAGGCAGAGACTCTAATGGTGCTTTTCAGAATCAGAGGTTGATGTCGGAGTGGCACCGCCACTGGCCAAAGCCTTCCGAGGTCAGTCACCCCGAAGGCGTAAGTCCAAGAGAGTGATCGCCCGGTGTGGTGGCTGGAGTTAATGATACGGTCTCGTAAGATTGCTGAGTAGATGTTACGTACCCTCACACCACAAAAAGTGGTAAGTGTGCAAGGTGACACATGCATCCTCGGAACTCACAATGTCTACATATGTCCAAACATGTTCTCCGTGATAATTATGTGCAAGTGCTGTTTGTCCATTTAAAGGAGCCCTGAGCAAGCAAACCATCGGGCGGCGGTGCTCAGAGAGCCAAGGCGACGTCCTCCATGACGGCAGTCAGCACAGGCCCCCCGGGAGCGCTGACCCCACGGTGGGGAGCCTCCACGCCGGTCCTCGGGCGGCAGCGCCGGCTGGGCCACGGCCACCCTGCCCAGCCCAGCTCATGTGTGCTCCATCCTCCTGGTGCTATCTCCCTCCCAAGAGGCCACTCTCTCCTGAAGCTTCTTCGAGAGCCAGCGTCGCACACACACGTCCCACATGATGCTCTCAGGGCGCTGTGTCTGCCTGGTTTCCCCCTGAGGTTGTGCGTGACGTTGAGACGGGCGTCGCTGGTTTGTATTCCCCGCCGCGGCTGGCGTGGTATTGGATGGGTACCACCGAGCCGGGGGCACCCAGGACACGCCTGTGGGCTGTTTCTCTCCATTCCCCCCACCACGAGGAGCTGCGTCCCAGCCCGGGGGGCTGGGCCTCCTCTTACTGTCGTACATCACCCGCATCTTTCCCCCGAGGATTTATTCTCAAGATATCCATCAAGGACAGAAGACTCGCTTTGCTCCCAAGTTGAAATCTGGCCCCTGCCGGGAACACGGCTGAGCTGCTTCATGGGCTCGGAGAGGCAGCTTCTTCCTCATGCTCCGCTCACGCCAGCTGCTGCCTTGCCACTCCCCGGAGTGCCGAGCGGTGCTGGAGGGAGGAGAGTGCCCGTGGATGGGCATGGCTGGGTCCACGGGCAGAGGCCTGGGAGAGCCGGCAGCGGGACTGTGGCCTGTGTGCTGGTGCCCGGGTGTGGCCAACACGTCACCGCTGTTGTCAGCCCATAGTGGGAGCTCGGATGCCACCGAGTCTACACAGAGTGCGACTGAATACACAGCACTGTGCCCCAGGCAGAAGGCGTAGCGTCTTTCTATCAGGGCGGCGCTGGGGGAGCCGTAGAAGCAGACACGTGGAAGGTGACGGCGCTGGCGAGCCTCCTCCTGTGTGCTCGGTCCCAGGCTGAGCTGTGGCCCCTACAAAGTCCACGCGCCCACTTTCTGAGCCCCAGGAGCTCGGAACAGAACTGGAGGCGGTGCCCAGAGAGACGACTGAGGCTCAGTGAGGTCATCGGGGGGCCCTGACTCCACAAGCCCGGTGTCCATGGGACACAGACTTGCGGGGGGAAGACGCAGAGTCCACAAGCCCAGTGGAGAAGGAATCACCGCCGCCCACATCTTGGCCCTGGACCTCCAGCGTCCACAGCCGTGAGACGGCCACTTCCTCTGGTCAAGCCCCAGTCTGTGTCTCCGTGTGCAGAGGGCGCAGGCCACAGCCGGCCAGCGCTTTGTCTACGAGCACAGCGCCACCAGAACTCAGTGCGGAGCTCAAGATGCCCCGCTCCCTGGCTTCCGCCCTGGCTTCCCGCTTGTCTCCGGGGGTCACGGTGAGCCGTCACCGAATGTGCGGGGACAAGACCCCCTGTGCGTCGGGGGGAGACTGCAAAGTCAGAGCAGGCTGGCCGCCCCTTCCGGGGGCAGCGTGTCGGGAGGGGGCGCCGAGTCCGCGCACGTGGGCAGGGGAAGGGCTCCACCGCCTGCTCGCTCCCAGGCCCTGTCAAGCCACCGCCTCTTACCACCCGGGTGTCCTCGGCTGTCAGATGGCAGCGACCAATGCCCAGTGTGTCCAGCGAAGGCTTCTCAAAGAGTCACTGATTTATTGGAAAGGCAGAGTGACAGAGAGAGCGCTTCTGTCCACTTGCTCATTCGCCCACTGGCCGGGTCAGGCCCAAGCCAGGAACCTGGAGCTCCAGCTGCGTGTGCACGTGGGTGCAGGGCCATGCACTGGGACCAGTGTCCACCGCTTCCCCAGGCCACAGCAGAGAGCTGGATCAGAAGTGGAGCAGCTGGGACTTGAGCTGGTGCCTGTATGGGATGCCGGCACTGCAGGCTCTGGCTTTACCTGCTACGCCACAGCACCGGCCCCAGTAATAGATTATTAATATCAAAATTGGAACAATGGCATATTTGTATCTCAAAGCACAAGGGGGCACCAAGTCAGTGCTGACATCCTTGGGAAATGGCCCTAACTCAGTGACGTTTCTACAAAACTTCGTGTGTCAGTTGTGGGTGCTCCAGAACCTGCCCCGGGCGCTCCAGATTCTGCCTGAGTTCTCTCGACGAGGAAGTGGGCGTGGAGGGAGCGCCCCGGGATCCGAGCCTGGGCAGGAACCAACTTCCTCAGCTGTTAGTCAGGGCTGGGCTCTCCTGAGACACAGCATCAGTGTGATCTACATGTCCCACTGGAAGAATGCATGGGTTCTACAAGCATTTGTACAAACATACAGCGCTGACGCTGGCACATGCCATTCAGTGAGATCCCTAAGAAGTGCAGCTCCAAGACCCTTTACGTAGGCACAGACTATATGTCATATATATAGACATGTCATATATATAGACATAAAACCAGGAATCTTGTGCCTTCTCACCAGTGGAAACAGCGTCCGTGACCCTGACCCAACACCCAAGTGAAACAGGCAACGCCCCTTGCACTCCTCGCAGGAGAGCTGCCCCCGGCGCGACCCTGGCCGTGCTCGCCCTGCGCCGATGCGGAGTCGGGCGAAAGGTCCCAGTCCAGCTGCTGCGTGATTAACCCACATCCCTGTGCAGACAAGGGGGCTCCCGACAGTCTGGGAAAAGCTGAATTTAAAGAAATCTAGTGTGAAACCTTCTTAAATCCATGGTTCTTCAACTTTTTAAATTTTAGTCACACACTTGTACATACTTATGAATGGTGTGACAGTGCACGGAACAATGTGTGCAATCAAACCATGCCAATCAGCGTTCCCTCTGCCAGCCAGCGTTCCCTCTGCTCTGACGCTGCCTCCTGATTGGAGACCTGGGGCTCAGACAACGCATCTCAGCCCCCTGTGCACCAGTCCCTCCACCATGCTGTGTGGCACCAGGGGCTTGGTCCTTTCCCCTAACTTGATTTGGAACCCGACATTCACGCCCCCTCTGCCCTCCCCCTACCGCTCTAAGCCTCTGGTGATCACTATGTTCAGATTGAGGTCTTTTAGCTTCCGCAGATGAGGGAGACCACGTGCTGCGTGGGTTTCTGTGTCTGATCGATTTCACTCAGCAGGGTAAGCTCCAGCTCGCCCGTCCTGCTGCAGACGGCAGAACTGTCCCCCTTCATGGCTGAACCGTGTTCTGTTGTGTGTGCACCGTGTGTTCACCCGATGGTGGGTGCCTGGGCTGGCTCCGCGTCCTGGTTATTGTGAACGGTGGGGTGGTAAACATGGCGGAGCAGGTGTCTCTTTGAAGCAATGATTCACGTCGTTTGGATTTACAAGCAGTGGTTCTGTCGCTGGGTTTTCAAGAATTCTCTGGACTGTTTCCATACCGTGAGAGTTCCGCTCCCCTTGGCCTCGCCGGCAGCCCTTACTGCCTGTCTTGTTGACAACAGCCGTTCTGACTGGGGTGCGGGGCTAGCACTGTGGCTTTGGTTTGCTTTTTCCTGGTGGCTGGCATCCCGAGTATTGCTTTCCTGTATGTGTTGGCCATTAGTATTTCGTCTTTGGAGATCTGTGCAGGTCTGTGGCCTGTCTCAGCTAGTGTGGTTGTTTCTGTTGTTTTTTGAGTTGCTGATACTTCCTGGATGGCAATCCTGTGTCAGTAAGTATTTCACCCTCTCCTGCCTGATGTGGCCTCACTGCTAAATGCTTCCTCTTGTCTGGTTTTGCTCTTCTTGCCTGCAGTTTTAGGGTTTTATCAGAAAAGTCATTGCCTACTGGTGTTTCCACTGCATGTTTTTTTCTATCAGTCTCATGGTTTCAGTTCTTACATTTAGGTTTTGTTGCATCTTGAGTTTAATTTTGTATATGATGAGGAGTAAACAATCTGATTTAATTTTTACATTTCTGTCCAGTTTTGCCAGCACCATTTATTGAAAAGACAATCCTTTCTTCTGTGTATGTTCTTGTCAAAAATCAGTTGCTATATGTATATGGATTAATTACTGGGTTTTATATTCTGTTCCATTGATCTATGTGTTATGTGTACCATGTTGTTTTAATTACTATAGCTTTGTAATATGCTCCGAGATCAGGTATTGTGATCTCTCCAGCTTTTATTTATGTATTTTTTTTTAGCTCAGGACCCTTTGGCTATTCTGGGTCTTTCACGATTCCTTAAGAATTTGGAGATTGCTTTTCTAATTCTGTGAAGAATGTCATTGGTAATTTGATGGGCATTGCATTGAAACTATAGACTGATTTTTATAGTATGGAGATTTTAGCAATATCAAGTCTTCCAATCCATGAACATGGGATATCTTTCCCATTTTTAGGCGTCTTCTGTAATTTCTTTCATCAGGGATTTATAATCCCCATTGTAGAGTCTTACACTTCCTTGGTTAAATGCATCCCTAAATGTTTTATTTTCAGGTCGTTGTGAATGGGACTTCCTTCTTTAGTTCCCTTTCGTTAGATCATTACTGATACACAGAAGTGCCAGCACCCTTGTTGTTGGTTTTGTACCCCGCAGCGTCACTGGGTTGGTCTCTTAGCTCTGACAGCTGACAGTGGAGTGCTCAGGTTTCCCACGCACAACATCTCCCTGAAACGTGAAAGTCTCCTCTCCAGCGGGATGCCTCTTCCTGCTCTCCTCCAACTGTTCTCACTGGTCCTCTCAACACTGCATCGAACATGGGTGGTGAACACGGACTTGTGCATTAGATTCCAGCTCCACAGGGATCACGGGTGGCGAACGTGGACTTGCACATCACATTCTAGCTTCACATTGAACACGGGTGCTGAACGTGGACTTGCTCGTTGCATTCTAGCTCCAAGAGGAAACACTTTCAGTTTTCCCACATTCAGCACAGCACTGGCTGTGGGTTCATCATGGTCTTTAGTGTTTGGGGAACTGTTTCTTCCGTGGCTAAGCTATGGAGAGCTTTTAATCACAAAGGGATGTTGCTTCTCACCAGTGCTGTTCCTGCAGCTGACGTGATTACACAGTTTTGTTTTTCATTCTGTGGATGCTGAACCATTGGCATCCCTGGGATAAGTCCCACTTGATCCTGACAATGATCTTTCAACGTTTTAGTGAGGACTTTGCAGCTACGGCCATCAGTCGGTCTGCAGCTTTCTGTCTGGGTTATGCCTTTGGCTTAAAACAACACATTATTTTTTCATAGTGCACATTTTCCTTGAACTTTTTGAAGACGCCTCATATAACGTGCTTGGTTCGAGAAAAGACTCTAGATGATGTAGAAAAGTAATTCTCATGGCATCCCCATTGTCAGCGGCCTGAGCGAGCCGTAGCCTGCTGAGAAGTCCGGGACGAGCCCTCCTGCACCGACGGTGGGGAGACCGGAAGGCGTTGTGTCTGTTCACAAACCCCCATCACCAAACCAGGTCTGCACTCGTTCTCCCTCGACAGATGCAGCCCGGCCAAGGCTGATTCAGTGTGGTGACTGTGGCTGAGCCCTGGACGTGCCGCACACCGCACTTGGCCAGGATTTTGGGAAAAGAGGCTCTCACCGCCCTGCGCCGCGTGGAAGATGCAGGGTTGAACGCCCTGGGACGGCTCCCTGCCGCACGCCCCAGCTCCCCTCCGGCTGCCCTGGTTACCAGCTCCCTCTTCCTTGAACTGCGTTTCTATTCAGCTCTGCAGCCAGCCACGACTTGCTCAGTTTCTCCAGGTGAGGAATTAGCCGGTGCTGCTAATCTTTCTGCAGAGAGAGTGATCATGATTTTGCGGTTCTGGCAAACCACACAGCCGCCCCGAGCCTGAGGCCATTAGAGCAAACCCAGCTCAGGCCCGGAGGATCTGTGTCCATTTCTCGTGTTCAGGACAGATTCCCCAGGTGCTGCACCTGGAACCAGTGTTAGCCCTAATGAGAAGGTAAGTCAAGGTGGCTTTCAAAGGATGGCTACCACGCAGGTAAGAAATTGGGTTTAAAGAACTCTTAAAACGTGAATGTGTAAGAACTCGGTTATTTGAGATTTTCCCACGTGTATCCCGGGCCCAGCTTGAGGGCGTGAGGCACCTGTGTCAGGCGTCTCTGCTGGCATCAGCCCAGCTGGGAGCTCTTCTGGAAGCCACATGCAAGCAACCAAAGGCCGCCGTGAACCAGCGGACCACACGGTCACACAGGCCGTGTGCACTGGGGCCTGGGCTGCCTGCTCCCCACGGCCCTCAGAGCATCACCGACCAAGCAGGCCCCAGATGCCGAGGGACTCACCTGGGAAGTTCTGTGCTTGCTGCCTTCATGGAAACACGGGGTTCCTGATCGGTCTGAGGAGCATCGCCCCATGGGACAAGTTGGGTCCCCGCTTTGCACCCAGTGAGAGCAGGCTTTCTCTGTAGGACGCAGTGCAGACCGAGCCTCCTCCCTGACGCAGCCTCCCCATGAATGAGGGTCCCGGGGGTCCCAGCAATGCAGGCAGAGCTCTGGTCGCAAAGGCCAGCGACTGGCTCACAGCCCGGCGGATCGAGTCAGGTTGTTCCCAGGAACCTGGAGAGAGCAGCAGCCACTCAGCAAACACGCAGCGGGGGCCACAGGGGGAGGCCCCCCGCTCCCTCCCCTCCCTCCCCAGCTGTCCCAGGATGCACAGCTTCCTTCCAGGGCCGAGAGAGGCTCCTTTGTCTCCCTCTGCACCTCCTGGATGACAAAGTCACAGTTGTCACCCAAGGAAGAAACTGATCGAGGACTTGAGAAATGTAAGTCAGGATAGGGGAATGTGGAATAGGGGTTAAAGCTGCTGCCTGCAGTGCTGCCATCCCATATGGGCGCCAGTTCAAGTCCCGGCTGCTCCACTTCCAATCCAGCTCTCTGATAATGTGCCTGGGAAAGCAGTAGAAGATTGCCCGAGACCCAGAAGAAACTCCTGGCTCCTGGCTTCGGATTGGTACAGCTCTGGCCATTGTGGCCATTTGAGAGAGTGAACCAATGGATGGAAGACCTCTCTCTCTCTCTTTCTCTCTCTCTCTCTGCCTCTGCCTCTGCCGCTCTGTAACTCTGCCTTTCAAATAAATAAATAAATAAATCTTTAAAAAAAAGAAGAAGTCACCAGTGACCCCTCCCTGGTGGCATAGCTGAGTCCAGGGACTTGAGCTTTTTAAGTTTCCATTTTCAATATTGTTTAGGACAAATATTAAAAAAATTAATTAAAAATACTTTTTAATGTAGGGTGGAAGTGGGGGGAGGAGGAAGTGCCGGTCTTCTGAAAAAATACAGCAGAGCCCGGGAATGACAGAGGCGCCTGGAAACCAAGGGGGCCGGGCGCTAAAGCCACCGAGTGGTTAGGGCCGTCGGTGGCCGCCGCAGTGGCCGTCAGCCGCACGCCTCTTTCTGCCGGGAACTGGCATTTCTGCGTGAGCCTATGTAAGCCAGGAGGCTCTTTGCTTCAGCTGTGCCAAGTGCAACTCAACCTCGCCTCCAATCCCGCCCGTGCCGTCTCCGTCCTGCAGCGACTGGACACTCCCAGGCCAGCGCGGGAGGCGGCCAGTCGCGTTGCCCTGAAGCTGTGAAGCTTCTAGATTTGCCGGCTGAGGCAGCCTCACGCGGTACAAGCAGTGCGCGCCTGACGCCCGCCCTGGTGAGGACGCGGGGCGCTCAGCAGCAGCACGGCGCGGGGCTCCTCCCGCAGGATCACTCACTTCCAGGGCAGAGCCCGACCCCAGCGAGAACCACTCATGGAGCCGTGACAAGTCCCTCCTCGGGGTGGGCAGACGCGGACGGAGCACAGGCGATGACCAGTCGGTGGGTGTCGTGGTGAGCACAGGCGATGACCAGTCGGTGGGTGTCGTGGTGAGCACAGGCGATGAACACTCGGTGGGTGTCGGCCGCGCGGGGAGTGCAAGGAGGAAGCACTGGAGGAACTGGGAGAGAAGTGGATTCCTTTGATTGCTGCCTCTCGCTTTTTAATGTTCTCAGCAAACGGCTGCATCTTTCAGAGTCTCTCAAGGATTTGGAGATGAAAAGAGAGGTTTTATCTGTGCATGTGTATAAGCAGTGGAAAACTCCCGAGACCAAAACCTACAGGCAATTCAAATAAACTAAATCCGATCAAGGCAATATCAATGCCAGAATTAGAAGAAAACCCAGAGAGAATATCAATAACAACATTAAAACAGCAGGTTTCAACTGGAATCAATAGGCAGAATAAACAGAAAAAATTAAGTCACAAAGTGTTAGTAGATAAAAGCTCCCCACTCATTAAAATTCTGTTTGTCTTTGTGTGTCTTTTTATCAGTGCACCTATATATCCATACAAGTGAGTCAAAGTTTGTAGTGTGAGAGAATGATGAAATAATCTAATTAATTTCCGGTGTCATTCTACATATTTCTTTCAAGTTAAAGCTGCAATATTAATAATGGTGTGCAGTTTAATAAAATATCTTTATGTCCTATTAACTCATATACCAGCTTGTTAGAAAAGCCACTTTCTATCAAATAGCTAAACTTCAAAAGAGCTTGGCTTTGATCAGAAAAAAAAATCAGGTTCATTCCATTTGTACTGCGTAACCTCCCTCAGCTTCCGGGGAAGGCAGCTGCGTGGAGCGGCTGGAGCCCATGCAAGATATTCCAGTGGGTGAAACAGCAAAGCAGAGACAGCCCGGGCGGGGGTGGGGGCACTGCCGGAGGAGCCGGGTGAGCTGGGGGCCTGGCCTCGGCGCAGGAGCCCCCAGGCCGCACCAGGCCCGACCGTCCAGCCACAGCGCCGTCCTTGGCCAGGTCTCACCTCCTCTCCCGGACGCTTTGGTGCGGCTGGCGAAGGATTTTGAAGAGCTGCTACTCACTCCCACTGGTGCCAAGATCCTTGCTCCGGTAGCAGTGGTGCCGCCGTCCCGGCCGCGGAGGCTGGGCCAGTCGCTCTGGTCCCCCTCCCAGGCTCGGAGCCGCCCACACTCTCTGCTCCGTCTCCACGGCTGGCCAGCGCCTGGCGCCATGCTGGAGTGTGCAACCCCTGGACCACGGCAGGCGGTGGGGGTCCACACTGGGGGTCTGCAGACTTTCCTGTTGGCATAGCAGCTGAAACAGAAGCCAAAAACTCACCCGGGCTTTTAATTCCAGGTTTCGGTGTTTGCTCTCTGCCCACATGCACCTGCTCTCCTGGGAGCGCATCGAAGGGTCAAGGGTCATGGGGAGAGGAATGTGGGCAGAGCCCACCTGAGCCACAGGAGCAAGGCTGGCTCTGCCTTTGGTGTGAGTGCCTTCTCCCATGCCTGCCCTGCCCCGCCTGCCCGGCAGCTGCCCCTGGGAAGGGCTGTGTGGCATGTGTGGCCCTCGGGCTCAGCTCCTGGTAGACACAGCACCCACGGGGACTGGACAGGCACAGAGAGTTCCTGGAGGTGAGGCAGTGTCCAATCAGCCAGGGCATCGTCTCCCGTGCTCCCAGCCCTCTGCTGATGGCGTCACGGCTCCCAGCCGCGGGGGGCCGAGGACCAAACCACTGGGCCTGCCTTGGGGCCAGGGTTGTGGGGGAGGGGTGGCGAGTTCCTGGCTCTTTAGATTTGTGAGAGGGACCCTCGGGGGCAGTGAGGCCAGACCCTCTCCAGGGCGCCTTATCCTGGGCCCGCAAGCGGCTCCAAGGCTCCTCCCAGGCAGGGGAGAGTGGCTCACTGTGGCCCTGTGTGTCCCCAGGGAGGGCCTCCCCGACTCTCCTGGCGCCCCTGTGTCCTGAGGCCCGCTCACCCCCCGGTGTGTGTGTGTACACATCCCAGTGCCCCTTGGCCAACAGGCTTTGTCCCTGGCCAATGGGAAGGAGTTTGCAACCAAGGAGATGAGATTCGGTGGCCGGGGAGGGAAGCCTGCAGCATCCGCCAGCCCCCAGAATGGGAGCAAAGATCCTGGAGAAGCCCCGGGAAGGGACGACGGCCGTGGTCCTGGACCGCGTAGAGCTGTGCAGGTCTTCCGCTCAGAAGCTTGGCCTCTGACACAGGCGACCACAGCATCTCCCAGTGCCCCCTGGGAGAACACGGCCCCGCCACGGTGCACCCTGGCCAGCACCCTCAGAGCCCAGCACCTAGAGGTGCTATGGTGGTGGGAAATGCTTCCAGGAAATTCCGGAGCACAAGCCCCCTGGGTGTGGGGAGGACGCGTGTTTCCCAGGGTGGCCCACACGTGCACCGAGTGGTCGGTTCTGCAAATGCGCTGTCCAAGGGGCCTCTCTCGGGCATTCTGGTTCCTCCCAGCTTTTTTTTTTCCCTCCTCCTGATTCTTCTGTCCCAGAGCCCCGAGCATCAGAACCCCAGCTCCCAGAAGTCATCTCCCAGAGGGAGGCTGGGAGCAGGACGCCCCGGATACACGGTCCAGCCACGCCTCTCCGGGTCACCGTGGCCACAGGAGCCTGTGTGCACCATCCCAAAAGGGTTTTTCCCAGGATGCAAATTTTTGCTCAACTGTTTTTTTTTTTCTTTTCTTTTGACAGGCAGAGTGGACAGTGAGAGAGAGACAGAGAGAAAGGTCTTCCTTTTGCCGTTGGTTCACCCTCCAATGGCCGCTGCAGTAGCGCGCTGCGGCCGGCGCACCGCGCTGATCCGATGGCAGGAGCCAGGTGCTTCTCCTGGTCTCCCATGGGGTGCAGGGCCCAAGCACTTGGGCCATCCTCCACTGCACTCCCTGGCCACAGCAGAGAGCTGGCCTGGAAGAGGGGCAACCGGGACAGGATCGGTGCCCCGACCGGGACTAGAACCCGGTGTGCCGGCGCCGCAAGGCGGAGGATTAGCCTAGTGAGCCGCGGCGCCGGCCATGCTCAACTGCTTTTTACCCATGGAGAGGACATAGCAGGTGGCTCCCGGCAGAGTGATTTTGGTCCCCTGCAAGAGTGTGGAGCTCACTGGGCTGTCACAGTCGGCGGGGCGGGGGCCGGGGTGGTGCTGGCTCCTAGGGCTGCAGCCCAGGGAGGGGCTGAGACCCAGAGGAGGTGCTTGGCCAGCAGCGCCCTCCGACGCCCAAGCCTCCTGCGCGGCTTGTCCCTGCAGGGCCGGAGTGGACTCGCACCTGGCACGGCCACCCTGCCCCTGCTGTGGGCAGGTGCCACTCCTCCCCCGGGGGCTGTGCTGCACCTGCTGGCTTCCTCCTCTTCCGATAAACTGGTGCAAAGCTGCGGAACCTTGGAACGGAGTCGGGTCACACGTTTCTGAAGCTGCTCGAGTCGCAGATCATCTACGGCAACTTCCTCGTCACAGAAACGCAGGCACAGGGTCACCTTGTGTGTGCGGCCCAGAGCGACTGTCACGGGCACACCACCACAGGAGACCGCCACTCCACTTCCAGACGCGCTCTCTGCCTCTTCCCTCAGACCCTCAGCGCTGTCTCTAACAGGAGCAGGTGCCAGCCCCTCCTCCAAGCAATCGTGTCTCCCCTGCCTTCTTCATTTCACGAGGCCTCCAAGTGGCTTCTGTCTGTTTCCATGATCAGTGAGACACAGCTACAACCCATTTCTTGCCAATGAAGCCAGAAGCTCCTCCTGAGACTGCTGGGGGGGCTGATGGAGGCTTGGCCGGACCTCGGGGCAGCTTCCCGGGGCCTCTGCTCTCGCTGCTTCTCCCCGCGGTTTACAGACTGGAAGCTGGGTACCCCAGCCACCCACGGCCGCCACCTGCACCTGGAGACCCGCACGCTCTCAGCCTGATCAGAGCGTGGCTGACTCCAAGTGGCTCAGATGTGTTCCAAAGAAAACCACGCTGGGCCGGGCACAGCCCGTCCAAGTCAAATCCTGCATGTGACAAGAATTAAATAAAGGAAGTTCTCTCCGAAAGAAAACAGTGGCAAAGTTTCTGCAAACACGGTTTCCCAAGCCCACGGAGATTAAACTGAGCTGAACCCTTATCTTCCGTGTGACGCGGATGACAGGGCTGGTTCCTGGGCTGCAGTCGACACTCAGCCCATCAAGCTCATCAGGGCACCGGTGCTACTTGGAAGGCCCCGTGCCAGGCCTCGCAAGCCCGGGCCGGGCTCACACAACCACCGTCCTTCGGAGTGGCTTCCCACGCAGGTCAAGAACACTCAGCGCTGAGAATGGGCTCCACGAGGAGCTCCGCGGGCGTTCCATCTTCTCGCCCTGATGAGGTGCAAGGACACAGACACACCCAGGGTGGGCGCCACGTTCCCACAGGCACAGGTCCAGCCGGGAAGGGCGGGCAGCCACCTTCTGGGCAGTGCGTGCTGTGACGGTGTCTCTGAGCTTGACCTTAGCTCAGTATTTCAAAACAGCACAAGGAAGTGGTGAAGGTCAGAGAGGGGACAGGTGCACCGGTGTCCTGATGCGCTGATCTCACTTTGTGCCTGGGTACACGAGGCCTTCAGGAAGCTTACAGGAAATGCGATTGCGATGCAAGTTTACTCTGGTGAAAAAATGATACCCATGCACAGGTTTGTTCATAATACACATTTCTCATGGATTTTTTTTGAAGAACCTGCCAATTGGAATATGACACAGTAACCCATGAATATTACAATTAGATGTGTCAATTAAAAATAAATGTATTAAAAGCAAAAAGCATATTCACATATAGAATACATTTTGTTGTCTACTTTATCCACGATGCCAAGGTAGAAAAGATGACCTTGGAGAAGGCAGGCGACCGGCCTGTGTGCAGCTCCCCCAACCCACTGAGACAGCACACAGCAAATACACGTGTGTGACGTGTGCACCTCTTCCGGCCCTCACACACAGAGCTCACTCATCTGGACACCCACGGAGGTGTACCCCAGGGGCCAAGGGAAGCGCGACCCCCACGCCTGCACACGCCCCCTGGCAGCCCAAGGTGCATCCTTGCCCGCCTGGCCTCACTCCCCCATCTCACGATTCCTCTGCTCACCTGCTTCTCGCCCACACCAGACGTAGCTGGAGGTTCTCTGTGGCTGGCTGGAATCTGGCATTAAGCCACCCCTGGGACACGCACAGCCCTAGGGGTGCCAGCTGCGAGGCTTCTGGTCCAGCCCCCCGCTAACACCCCTGGGAGGGCCCTTGGGTCCCTGCCGCCCATGAGCGACACCCGGGTGGAGCTCTTGGCTCCTGACTTCAGCCTGGCCCAGCCCTGGCTATTGCTGGCATTTGGAGACTGAACCAACAGATGTTTCCCTCTCTCTCTCTCTCTCTCTCTCTGTCTCTCCCTCCCTCTCTCTCTCTCCCCCCTCCTCCCCATTCCAAATAAATAAATCTTTAAAACAGACTCTGAATCCGAAAGGCTCCCAAAGCCCGGACTCCTCCAGGGCTGACATGATGCTGTGGAACATTCCACACCTGACCCCGTAACAAGTTGTCAAAACACAGGTGCGACGAACGTTTGTAGAATTACCTTCAGGCACCTACATGAGATGCATATGAAGCCTAAATGGCGTTCATGTTAAGACTTGGGTCCCACCCCCGAGGTGTCTTACTCTGTAGATGCAAATGTTACAAAGTCTAAAAAAACCTCCAGCGCTCCTGGGCTTCAGCATTTGCACAGAAGGTGCCAGCCTGTGCGGGGACCTGGGCCTCACACTCAGCTCGGCTCCCTGGGTTCCTTCCAAGGCCTGTGCAGTCCACCGTCTCCTGCTCCACACGCGCCGCTGAAACACGGGCAGCCCCGGGAGCTCCCAGCAGACGCCTGGCAGCATAAAACACCAGCGCCCCAGGTAGACCAGGAGACAGACCTGAGGCCCCAGGACACCTGGACCCGCCCAGATCTGGGTCCGCCGCTGGCACACTTAGCCGTGACCCCTCACCCAGTGTTTCAGGATCCTGAGAGCGCAGGACCTCTCCCCCTCTGCTCAGCTCCCAGCTGACGCGCCTGGGGAAGCAGCGGAAGATGGCCCAAGTGCCTGGGCCCTTGCTACTTGTGCAGGAGACCCGGCTGGAGTTCCTGGCTCCTGGCTTTGGCCGGTGCTGGAAGTTGCAGCCATTAGAGTGGGAGTTCTCTCTCCTGTCTCCTCTGTAACTTTGCCTTTCAAATAAACACATCCTGAAAACAATTGGAAGGAAAAAATGTGCACACGCACACTTCTGGAACATTCCTGCTGTCACCGGTTCACGTCACCATCACCCCCCTCTAGTGCCTTCTCTCCCGGGGCCAGCATCCTCATGGAGGTCATTGCGGGCTGTCCCCTGCCTCAGCTGTCCTGGCTTCACCGAGGACTGAGCCTGAGGGGTTCCAGTCTGCAGATCGGGGGGAATCTTCCCGGAGAACTCGGAACGAGCTCCACCGCGTCCTCTCCCCCTGCCTGAGGGCTCAGACAGTGGACAGGAGACTCAGCTCAGTTAGCACGAGAAAAGGAAAGCAAATTTCAAACCCGTGGATTCTAGGACAAGGAGGTCCCCATGCCAGGACAAACCACCTTTCCCTGCAACCCCAACACCTGTCTCAGCTCACACTGGGAAATCAAACCCAAAATGCAAATATGGGCGGCCGGTGCTGTGGCGGAGCAGATACAGCTGCCACCTGCTGTGCCGGCATCCCATATGGGCACCAGTTCGAGTCCCGGCTGCTCCACTTCTGATCCAGCTCTCTGCTTATGGCCTGGAAAGCAGTAGAAGATGGCCCAAGTCCTTGGGCCCCTGTACCCATGTGGGAGACCTGGACAAAGCTCCTGACTTCAGTTTGGCCCAGCTCTGGCCGTTGTGGCCAATTGAGGAGTGAACCAGTGGATGGAAGACCTCTCTCTCTTTCTCTGCCTCTCTCTCTTTCTCTGCCTCTCTCTCTCTCTCTGTTTAACTCCAACTTTCAAATAAATAAGTAAAGCATTTTAAAAAAATGCAAGGCCTGTGCCACAGCTCACTTGGCTAGTCCTCTGCCTGTGGTGCCGGCACCCGGGGTTCTAGTCCCGGTTGGGGCACCGGATTCTGTCCTGGTCACTCCTCTTCCTGTACAGCTCTCTGCTGTGGCCTGGGAGTGCAGTGGAGGATGGCCCAGGTGCTTGGGCCCTGCACCCTCATGGGAGACCAGGAGAAATCACCTGGCTCCTGCCTTTGGATCGGCGCAGCGCCGGCCGTGGTGGCCATTTGGGGGATGAACCAACGGAAGGAAGACCTTTCTCTCTGTCTCTCTCTCACACTGTCTAACTCTGCCTGTCCAAAAAAATGCAAATATGAGAAATGAGGAGCCCCAGCCCGAGGCGCCCTGCTGCTTGTGCCCAGTGGGGAGGGGCTTCCTTCGCCAAAGAGGCCGCCATCAGGGGAAGGGACTCCCCGCTTCTTTGCTAACCAAGCTAAGAACCTGAATCCGAGGTAGAATTGACGCCTCCCACTCCAGCCTGTCAGTGAGTTTGTATGCACTCGGGATTCTGATGTCAACAGGGAAGCAGCCCACCGAGCCCTTCCCGTCCTAGGTGGTCTGAACCTCGGGCGGGCCTAGGCAGGACCCTCGGCCTGGGACACCTGCTCCACCAGGACGAGCCCAGGGACAGCAGGCCAAACACCCCCTCCTCGCCCTCCCAGCCCCTCACGCCCACAGGGTGCTCAGCGCTCCCGGCGGACCGGGCGCAGGTGTGATGGGTTCCACAGTTTCACAGCTGCTGACTCGAAGCCACCTTCTCTTTCCACGGGAAGAGAGTGAGGCTCGGACAGGGCCAGCTTCCCAGGAGAGCGAGGCCGCCTAGGCGACACCTGCCCATGGGGAAGCCAGGGCGTGTCCAGTGCATCAAGGCACAGGTGTCCACAGGGGCACAGCTGCGCGCAGGACCGGGGCGCGTCCAGCTCCTCACGAGAGGATCAGAGACGGTGGAGGCGTGGCCGTGGTACCCTGAGCGCTGGCGTCTTCTCTCCCTGTCCTCTCTGGCTCTGTACGTGACTGTGAGGCTGAGGGTGACACGCCCTAGTCGCCCAGTGCACGCGTGTAGGAGTGGTCCTGGGCCGCCCAGTGCGCACATGTGAGAGCAGTCCTGGGTCGCCCAGTGCACGTGTGTAGGAGCAGTCCCGGGTCGCCCAGTGCACGCGTGTAGGAGCGGTCCCGGGCCTCCCAGTACACACGTGTGAGAGCAGTCCCGGGTCGCCCAGTGCACGCGTGTAGGAGCGGTCCTGGGTCGCCCAGTGCACGTGTGTAGGAGTGGTCCCGGGTCACCCAGTGCACGTGTGTGAGCGCAGTCCCGGGTCGCCCAGTGCATGCGTGTAGGAGCGGTCCCGGGTCACCCAGTGCGCACATGTGAGAGCAGTCCTGGGTCGCCCAGTGCACGCATGTAGGAGCGGTCCCGGGTCGCCCAGTGCACATGTGTAAGAGCCGTCCTTGCAGCCTAGGTGAAGCCTCCAGCACCTGCAGAGACCCAGACGCGTGGCTCCCAGGTGCACCTGCCCCGTGGCCTGCTGCCCCGCTCACGATGCTCTTCACAGGCGTCAGCTCTCAAGGTTTTCAACTTGACCCTGGGCCCCACTTCCTTCTACACCGGGCAGCGTGCCATGACACTGGCCATGCGGCACCATCAGTCCACATAGAATTGGCCCCAAGGGCAGAGCCCCGAGGAACCCCAGCTGGGCCGAGGTGAGAAGTCACACAGACGGCCTGACGCCTCGGGTCCCTTGCTCATCCCCACCGTGTGCACATCACAGCATGTAACGACTGCTCCCATGTAGGTTCCTGCTCTGAGCCCTGCGCGGGGGCTGGGCTGAGGGGCCCTTGCCCCTGCCCCACAGCTGCAGTAACCCCAGGAGCTGCAGACCACGGCCTAACTCCTGGACCCACCCATCCCTGCAGGACTGTCCCCAAGCAACCCCCACCAAGGGCCTGGGAGCCGCCCAGCCACCCTGAGCGCCTCTGGCCTTAGGACCATGTTGTCTGGTGACATGGGACCCTCCACAGTGGGTGGAGAGGAGGAAGAGGTGTCGGCCGCCCAACAGGGGGCCAAGCTTAGCCCTGAGTGGCTCTCCAGGAAAACCTCACTCAGCCAGGCCCAGCTGTTAGCTGTGAGGAAGGAGCGCTGGGTCCGCTGATAACCGAGGCCCAGACGGCGGCCCTGGCGAGCCGCTTGGCCAGGCGTGGAGTGGAGGAGAGGATGTGGGGCAGACGCCCCCCAGCACCTGCTGCTCATCCCCCAGCCTGACCCCCTTCCCCAGACCAGAGCTGTCTTGAGGGCATCCTGTTAGCCGTGCACCCAGCTCTGCTCCGGTGCCCGGTCCGCAGCGGGCACTCGGTGAGCCGAGCGGGAGTTCCTGGAGCAGGGAGCATGGAGGAGGTGGGGAGGAGAGGCTGGGCGGGCATCCTGTCTGCAGACAGATGCCAACAGGGCGCACGAGGCTCTGGCTTCAGTGACCGGGGGTAGGTCCCTCGGGGCAGTGTGAGCTGTAAGTAGCATTTTTTCCTGACGTCCTCAAAGCACTGCTGGGCTTTGGAGCCCATGACTTGTTGATGGAATTGAGTTTGTAGAACCATTCCCCGGTTCATGGAATTAATGCCAGAAGCAGAGCCGAGAGTCGGTTCATGTCTGAGCTCAGGCACTTTTGGGTAGGACTGGGTTAGGGTTAGGCTGAGGCCCCTGCACTGGGTGCCCCAAGCCAGGAGTGTTGAGGGGACGGGGACCAGTGCTGGGGTCAGCACAATCCCGGCTGTCGCCTGCCCACCCTGACTCCTGTGCTGTGACTGGGAGCTGCATCTCCCCTTCTCTTGGTCACTCGCTACATCTGGACCCCGAGTTGCACCTCCTAGGTGGTAGTGGGGATAGGAGCACGACAATATTCAAGCTGTCACCTGCTCTATAAGGACGGAGTCCATGGAGTGACATCAGCACAGTGAGAGGCAGGCGCGCGAGGGAGCAAGCCACCGACCCCGGTGATGCATGGCTGGGGGAGGCTGAGTTCTGGGGAGCCTGGCGGAAGCCAGAGGTCACCTCACACCTGGAGGGGGTCAGGAGAGTAAGGCACACACGTATGTACACACTCACGCACAGATACAGGCACACACATGCACACTCACACAGACACAACATGCACACTCACAGGCACACACACATGCACACTCACACAGACACACACATGCAGGTACAAGCAGCTGCATAACACACACATACATGCACAGATACACACACATGCACACTCGCATACATCCATGCACTCATGCACACACATGCACACTCACACACAAGCACACACAGGCACACACAGACACACACATGCACACTCACAGGCACAGGTATAAGCAGATGCATAACACACACATACATGCACAGATACACACACATGCACACACAGGCACACACAGGCATACTCACAGGCACACTCACACACATGCACAGATACACACAGGCACACACAGACACACACATGCACACTCACAGGCACAGGTATAAGCAGATGCATAACACACACACAGACATGCACAGATACACACACATACATCCATACACTCATGCACACACATGCACACACTCAGACTCACACACATACACACTCACACAGACACACACATGCACACTCACAGGCACACACACATGCAGGTACAAGCAGCTGCATAACACACACATCCATACACTCATACACACACATGCACACTCACATACATCCATACACTCATGCACACACAGGCACACTCACACACAGGCACACTCACACACATGCACAGATACACACAGGCACACACAGACACACACAGACACACATGCACACTCACATACATCCATACACTCATGCACACACAGGCACACTCACACACAAGCATACACAAACACACACATGCACACACAGAGACACACACATGCACAGATACACACAGGCACACACAGACACACACAGACACACACATGCACACTCACAGGCACAGGTATAAGCAGATGCATAACACACACACAGACATGCACAGATACACACACATACATCCATACACTCATGCACACACATGCACACACTCAGACTCACACACGTACACACTCACACAGACACATGCACACAAATTCTCACACACCCGCACACTCCCACGCTGACTGCTCACGTGTGCTCTCTGGATAGAACAGCAGCCACCTGTCCCGGCAGTGGCTTGAGGACCAAGCGCTGTGACCACGTGGGTTTACTACATGGACAAAGCCAGTGTCCAACATGAGGGAAACACTTCATAAACATCTTTACCCTACCAGATTAAAAGGGAAACCATAGGACATTCTGCGTAGATTCCTGAATTGCTATGCTTGGTAAGCTGGGAGGAAGTGAGCAGGCGGTGGTGCCGGTGTCCTCACACCTCCTGACAGCGTCCTCCCTGGTGGCCCTGCTGATTCGCTGCCTTTGTCACCCCCAGTTCGTAGCTGACCGAATGGTTCCATGTTCCTTTGATTGGCACCCACACAGCTGACCTTGCAACATGCAGGTATCCACTGGGTCTTCATTTTTCTAATGTCTAGAGGTTTATTTATTTATTTGAAAGGCAGAGTAATAGACTGGAGGAGGAACACGAGAGAGAGAGAGAGAGAGAGAGAGAGAGAGAGAGAGAGAGAAAGAGAGAATCTCCCATCTTCCCATCTGCTGGTTCACTCCCCAAATGGCCACGACAGCTGGGACTGGTCCAAGCCAAAGCCAGGAGCCAGGAGCTCCACTTGGGACTCCCATGTAGACAGCAGGGGCCCAAGCACTTGGGCCATCATCTGCTGCTTTTCCAGCCGCTTTAGCAGGGAGCAGGGTCATAAGAGCAGCAGCCAGGACTCGAATCTGCAACCGTAGGGGATGCTGGCATTGCAGGTGGTATTAACCCGCTACACCACCGGGCGGCCCCAAATGGCTCTTCAGGCAGAAGGGAACAATATACTGAGGTCGACGTTTGCACAGCGCTGTGCTGACGGCCAGGAGCAGCTCACCTGCCCCTCACGGCAGCCCAGGAAAGCCCATTCCGCAGGTGAGGCAGCTGAGGCATGGTGCTGGGCAGCGCCTTGCAGAGATACCACAGCTGATATGGAGGGAGCGGGTGCAGGGCCGACCTGGCCAGGCAACATCATCTCTCCAGGAGCCAGGAGGACGGCAGCGTGGGAGTCAGGAGAGCTGGGCTCTGCCCCTGAGTGGATCGTTGACGACGTCAGTGACGTTCAGTGAGTCTGCACGTCCTGGGCTGAAGGCATGGCTGGTAGAGGACAGCACCCGGGCTGAAGCGGTGCATGGCCCGGCAGGAGGGAGCGCTCGGCAGGCTGTGCCCTGCGCCGCGGGCTCACTTCCCGGAACATCACGTGCATGGCACACCTGCTGCCCCCTTTCCTCTCTAACCTCGGCTTCCTGCCGCCAGCTCCTCCCCCACCCCCACCCCCACCCCACTTGCTCACAATTCTGCAGATCCCGAGAACTGAGCTTAAAGAACGGAGACGGCATTCGGTGTTCCAGTGCCACTAGTGCAGCTCTGGGAAGTCCTCACCCCACCCCGGCTGAGCACACCGAGCAACCAGCGACTCTCCTTAGATCCCTCAGAGCAGGGGCTGCGGCCCAGAGACACACAGGTGGGCACAAAAGAAAAGCCGACAGAGCTGGGACCTCCACAGCTGCCGGAGCTGCAGCTGACCAACTGCTGAGGCTCACGACCCCGGGGGCCTGTGGTTTTGGGAGACTGATGTCTGAATAATGTGGAATCTTCCAGAGCACTCTGTCCTGCCCCACAAGACCTCTCCCAAGGAGAACTGCGCGGGCAGAGGCTGACCCACTGCAGATGCGTGAGAGCCTCGTTGGCCTGGTGAGGGGCACCCAGCTGCAGCCCACTCTGGCCACCCTGTCGAGCTCAGGGGGAGGCCACTGAGAGTCCTGTGATGTTCCCAGCCCCCACTGCAGGACCAGTGCACTGCTCCCCTCCCCCACCCCCATGTCTGAGTCCGGACTGAGGTCTGTTTGCACCAGTTCTGTTTATCTCAGCTGCACACAGCGTGCCCGGCTGCCAATCACAGGTGCTCCAAAACAAAACAAAACAAAATGTGAAGTCATGGAGCAGGCATCAGAGCTGGACTCAACGTACGGAAACACCAGGCCAGAAAAGTGAAGCAACTGTGAGTAATACGCTGAGAACTAAGGAGTGGAATAGACAGGAAGCAAAAAGACATGTATGGGCCCCCGAAACAGAAATTAGGAGAATTAAGAAAATACTAGAACTTGAAACTGCTGTGTTGGAAATGAAGAATGCCTTTGATGGGCTCTTAGACTGCGCTTGGCTGAGTGTCTCCTCACCACAATGAAATTCTCGCAAACACTGAATTGATGAAGAGACTTAGGGAGCTCAGAGTTGGAGGTTCAAGCCCAAGGCCAGGCAGCCCCGGGATTGGTGACTAAAGAGGGTGCCGAGTGTGCAAAGAACAGAGAAGGGTTGCGCCCAACTCAGGCCTTGATCACAAATCCTCCCAACAAACCTGCACACCCCCGGTGACTAAGGGCCCCTGCCCACCCCCTAAGTACCGGTGCTGGGTGAGGGTCTCTGGCTCATTGCACCGTTGACCTGTGACTGAGGGGTTAACGTCCCACATGAACCCAGGAGCCTCGGGCTTCTCAGAGCACAGCACAGTGTTCACAGGAAAATTCACGCCACTGAATGCGTATACTAAAACCAATAAAAGTCAAAAGTTGGTAAATGAACAAGAGCAAACTTTATACAAAGTAAGCAAAATAGAAGAAATGACAAGCATTAGAGCAGAAGTCGCTGACATCAAAGAGAAAATGAACAGGGTCAGAGCCGCTTCTTTAAAAAGACCAATAAAACCAATAAACCCTACCCGAAGGAACGGAGAGGGAGAACACAGTTACTGACATCAGAAGTAGACAGGAGGCATCACCACGGACCCAGAGGAATGCCGGGGATGACACGCTCAGCACCGGGCAGCCCAGATGCAATGGGCGAATCCCACAAAGTCCACCAAGACTCTCGACAAGTGGGCCATCTGAGTGTGTGTGCGTGAAACTGATCAGTAATGAATAACTTTGCAAACAGAAACCTTTCAGCCCGGGCAAATTTAACAGTGAATTTTTCTACCAAAGATTTAAGCAAGAAACCATGCCAGTTCTCCACTTCGTCTCCCAGAAGATAGGAGCAGAGGAGTTACTTCACAGATCATTCTGTGAGGTGAGAAATGCTCAAATCCAGACCAAGACAAAACATAGAAGACCAACGTGTGTCATAGGCATAGATGGAGGGGCCGGCGCTGTGGCACAGTAGGTTAATCCTCTGCCTGTGGCGCTGGCATCCCATACGGGCTCTGGTTCTAGTCCCGGCTGCTCCTCTTCCAATCCAGCTCTCTGCTATGGCCTGGGAAAGCAGTGGAAGATGGCCCAAGTCCTGGGGCCCCTGCACCCGCGTGGGAGACCTGGAAGAAGCTCCTGGCTCCTGGCTTCGGATTGGCACAGCTCTGGCCTTTGAGGCCATTTGGGGGGTGAGCCAACAGAGAGAAGACCTTTATCTCTGTCTCTCCCTCTCACTGTCTGTAAATCTACCTCTCATATAAATAAATAAATAAAGTAAGAATAGATTGAAAAATCCCCCCATATATTATTAAGTCGAATCCAACAATGTCTAAGAATAATCATATATACCACACGACACGTATTGCAGGCACACAGAGTTGACCCAGCATTCAGAATCCATCCATCAACAGGACAAAGAAGAAAACACACATGATCATACAGTTAGAAGCAGAAAAATGTTTGAAATATCTAACATCCACTCATGATGTTAAATTTCTCGGGAAAGTAGGAATAGAGAACTCCCTCCACTACCGAAGAACATCTACAAGAATCCTGCACTGCTTACCGTACTTCACGTGGAGAAACTAGCGACTTTCCCACCAAGGTCACGGCCAAGGCAAGACTGGCTCCCCTTTCCACTCCAGCTAGTGCAATAAGCCAAGAAAAAGAAGAAATAAAATGCATCCAAATTGGAAAGCAAGAAATAAAAAACTGTGTTTATTCACAGTTAATGCAATTATCTATGTAGAAAACCCAAAAAGAGTCAACAAAATTATCCTGAACGAATAAACCCCGATAGCAAGGTGGCAGGATATAAGATAGTATACAAAAGTCAGCTACTTCCCTATAAACCTGAAATGAACAAGTGAAGTTTTGATGTTTTCCAATAACAGTTACATTGGCGTCCAAACAGATGGAGTACTTGGGCCTAAATCCACAAACTGTGTACAAGATCTATCTAAGAGCGGCTGAAAAGCAATCCACTGCAAAATCAAAGAATTTTTGAAAAGCGATAGTCCTTGTTTATGTATAGAAAGACTCAATATTGTTAGATGTCAGCTCTTTTCAACTTAATCCATGGATTCACAATCCCAATAAAAGTCTCGTGGGTATCGATAACCTGATTCTACAGGTTTGTGGAGAAGCAGGACAGACAGGTGAGCCAGCACGCCGCTGAAGGGAGGGAGGAGCAGTGTGAGAAGGGGAGACTACCTGACGCGAGACTGCTACAAAGCCCCGGTGACCCTGACAGGGGCGTTGGCCAAATCATAAACACATAGATCAATGGAACACAAAGAGGGCCCAGAAATTGATTCAGATAGATGCAGTCGCTGATCTTTGACGTAGAGTAAAGGCAGCTACGGGAGAAAAGAGGATCTTCTCGATCAATGGGGCAGGAACAACTGGGAAATCACGTGCCAAAAAAAGAGAGAGGAATCGAGAATCTAAGCACAGACCTCATCTCTTTCACAAAAATTAACTAAAAATGGATCACAAATGCGTGAAACCCAAACTCTCATACTCTCAACGCACAGCACAAGAGAAAATCTATGACCCAGTGTCTTTTAGACAGAACGCGGAAGCCACAATCCATAGTGGAAAGAATTGATAAGCTGACTTCATTAAACATAGCACTCCTTCCCGTGTGAGAGACAATGTCAGCAGAGTGTGATCACAGGCCACAGCCTTGGCAAAAGTAACTCTAACAAAGACTCTTCTAGAATGTATGAAGCACTCTTGGACCCAGCAGTCACCTGGGATTTTAACAATGAGCAAAGGATTTGAACAGACTTCTCACCAAAGATACACAGACAAAGCACAGGAAAATATGTCCTCAGGAAAATGAGACTAAAAATGAGGTGCTACTATGCACCTGCCACAACACTCAGACTCCAGAACACCGACAGTCCCCCGCGCTGGCCAGGGAGTGGAGCGGCGGGAACACCGTTTCCTGCTGGTGGGAATGTAGAACGGCACGCCCACTGTGGAAGCTTCTCACAAGACTGGTGATTGCCCTCCTTTAGAAGCCACCAGTCATCCTCCTTGGTAGTTACCCAAAGGACTCGAGAACTCAGCGCTCACCACAGCCTGCTCACGGGTGTTTGTAGCCGTTTAATTCATAATGGTCAAACCCTGGAAACACTCAGGATGCCCTTCCGTGGGTGAGTGGGTAATAACCATGGCAACAGACAGTGGATGTGACGCAGAGACAAGGAAACGCGCTAGGAAGTTGGGGGAAGTGGAGCCAGCAAAGCCTCCTCCCATGACACCACATCCCTTCTGGGCGCTGGCTCCCGTCCCGGCTGCTCCTCTTCCCATCCAGTTTCCTGCTAATGCTCCTGGGAAAGCAGCGGACGGCGGACAGAGTGCTTGGGCCACAGCCACACATGTGGGAGACCCGATGGAGTTCCAGGCTCCTGGTTTTGGCCGGGCCTGACCCTGGCCATTGTGGCCATTTGGGGAGTGAGTCAGAGGATGGAAGATCTCTTCCTGTCTCTTCTCTCTGTCTGTTACTCTGCCTTTCAAATAAGTAAATGAATCATTGAAAAGACTTTGGGGAGCCTTGAATACGTAGTACTCAGTGGAAGAAGCCAATCAGTGCGTCCAACCATACGACATCCCGGAAAAGGAAAACACGTGCACTTGCCAGGAAGTGGGGGAGATGATGAGTGGGCGGGCCCTGAGGAATCCAAGGGCCCTGGAACACTCCGAGCGGCAGCATAGTGGACTCCAGGGGTGCAGTGAGACATCGGACCATGCTGGCACCTGGCACGGGGCCTGGGCAGGCAGGGGACGTGTGGGTCCCCAAGCCCGGAGGTCCGAGTTCGTGGACGTTCTGCAGGGATCGTCAGCACTTCTCAGCTGTCTCTGCCAGACCTGGACTTGCAACAGCACACGGCACCTGGCGTCCATCCCCGGCACCTCCACCAGAACCGTGAGTCCTCGCCCAGACCCGCCACACACCAGGTGCCTGCTGGGAAAACCGAAGGACGCAGAACCTACCTCTCAAGGAGAGAGAGGCCGTGCTCTCCTTGTTTTAAGATTTATTTATTATTAGAAAGGGGAGTTTCAGAGAGAGAGGAAGAGAGACAGAGATAGGGAGAGGTCTTCCATCCACTGGTTCACTCCCCACATGGCCACAATGGCCAGGGCTGGGCCAGGCTGGAGCCAGGAGCTTCCTCTGGGTCTCCCTTGCGGGTGGCAGTGTCCCAAGCAATTGGGCCGTCTCCCCTGCTTTCCCAGGCCATGAACAGGGAGCTGCACCGGAAGTGGAACAGCCAGGACTCCAAGCAGTGCCCAAATGGGAGGCCGGCGCCAGAGGCCGCCACGGTTCTTTCGAGGGGAAGCACAAGCTCCAAGGCCAGCCCTTGGCTGTTCTTGGACACCTGTGTGTTTGCCGCTCGCTCAGCCCTCTGCTCTCTGGCCTCCTCCACAGACACACGTCCGGCTGACACCGGACAGGGAGGGCCGTTCTGAGGCCTCGCGAGGCCAGCATCACCAGGATCTGCTCCCCCTCTCCGTCCTTCAGCCAGGAGCCCATAACCACCACGGGGTCCCGCTGAGGACGGCAGGCCCTGCGGGAAGAGCCCGGGGCCTCCTGGGGCACCTGTCAGTGCAGCAGCAGCCTAGTGGACAGGAAACGCGGCGCGGTCCCTACTCCCTCCTCGCCTGCCCGTCCTACAGGGACTCCTCCGACCTCTGCATGCCTCATTTCCCCGTCCGGCTGCAAAGACAGATGGCAGCGTGGAGGCGGAGGTCTGACATCACGAAGACGGAAATCCCAGGCCCGGGCCTCTTCGTTCGTCTGCAGTCTGGCTCTAATTGCAGGGCTGGGCCTGGCACCGGGCACTGCCGGTTCAGGAGCACCTCTGTGCGAGGATAGCGCCAGCCAAGCCGTGGGAGGGGACGGGCGAGGACGCCTCGGTGGTGCCCTGGCCCGTGAGACCCCGCCGCAGCCGGCTGCAGGGACTCCCTCCTCCGTCGCCGGAAGAGCTCAGAGTTTGAACAAACGCTGCTGAATTCCCCTGGCACTGGGTTCTGGAAGTTCCGTAGGGGGCCTTGTGTGCCGTAATCAGGGGCCGCAGAGCCTGCCTGTGTTTGTAAATTGACTGGAAAAGTTGATGCCACGGCCGTGGAGAAAACAGGCTTTGCGTGACTCTGCACAACCTGAAACTTTTCCCATAGGAAAACTCCCGCCTGCAGTTCCTGCCACGAAATGCTCTCCACGGGCCACGTGGACTTTGTGGCCGGGCTGCGTGGCCGGCAGGGACTGAGCAGAACCGGGGAGGGTCCTACCCACCACCTGTTGAAGCTGCTGCCCACCACGTGGGGAGGCCCACGGAGCGAGTTATGACAAAGAAAACAAAGTCCCTTAAAAGCCAGTCGGCAGGCACGTTGCCAGATAACGCCGAGGAAGATCTACAGTCCCACAGAACGCCGGCGGGTTCGCAGACTTGCCCGTGAAGATGCTAAATGTTTTGAGTCTCGGGAGCCAGGGACCCGCCCGACGTGGTGTCTACACCAGGCATGCTGAGCGCTCAGGAAAGTGGAGCTGTTTGCTGGCTTCTTGCTCAGGAGGACGGCGCTGGGCCGACCCACCCGGTGAGGCCACAGAGCAGGCGGAGCCCTGTGCAGAGGCTGGGCTGCCTGGGAACAGGATTGCTGGTGTTTCCAGCCCTGGGGGCACTGTCCAGCTACAAAAATGAGGTCTTTCACGGGCAAGTGCGAAAGCCGTACATTCTTCCTCGCAGCAGGTGCCGACTGGGTCGGGCTGGAAACCGTGACTCACGCGGTGCCTCCCCTGCGGCCGTTCCCCCAGCCCAGATGTGGACTCAGAAGCCATGGAGGAACCCAACGGGCGCCTGCTGTGGGGACAATGCCAGAGCTGCGTGACAGTGGCACTGCCTGTGTGCATGGCCAGGGTGGCTTCGTACACATGAGTGCTCAGAGAACCCGTGGCCATCCCCGTGGTCTCCACACGATACCCAGCAGCCCTCAGAGCCTGTACTCCATCCACTCCCACCTGGGAGCAGCAGGGACAGGTGGCATTAGGGGAAAAGGAGCAGAAAGGACATGGGCGGCCGGGGAGACCCTGCCCCACCCAGCCTTGCTGGTTCCTTCTCTGATCTCCAGGTGCCCTTTTCCGGGATGAAGCCACAGGAGAAGGAAAGACTTCAAAGATGTCCACGGCCTGAAGCCCACGGGTCAGCCAGGTCGCACATCGCCTTTCATTCTCAGAACTCACAAGGGGCTATTTTCCTATGGACCTAAGTGACTGCCCGAGGCCACAGGGGTGTGAAATGACCACGGGAACGTGGGCACCATCCTCTCCCATCAGGACAGCCTGAGCCCACCCCCAGGGCCCTGGCTGGTGACAGGTGGGGAACATCAGCACTTCCTCCTGCTGGACAATCCCACCAGCTCCCTAGGATGCAGGGTGGTCTCCACCTGAATGCGCTGCTCACTGGCTCAGTCCCTTCCCGCCCACCTGAGCTCCCGCTTCCACAGTTCTGGGGTCCCTCCCCCCACACGGAGCCCACTGGCGGATCCTTGGAGCCGGGCATGGTCACTGACACGGCGACACTGGCTCCACAGGGGCCTCCCTGGGCAGCCTCCGCGCCGGGCTGTGTGCAGCACTCCCGAGGGAACACTCCAGCCCCTGTGCATGCTGGGGCCCAGCCAGAGGCCTCGGCAAGTGTTCACCGGGAGTCCGAGGAGCCAGCAGCTACTTAAAGGGAAGCGGTTACTTCTGAGGCGAGAAATCCACGTATCTCACGCCTGTGCCCGACCATGGCGATGTGGTCAGCAGGACCTTGAAGAGGGAGATTCTCATGGGGGCTGTGTCTGCCTGTGGTCTGTCACTCCAGACGCAAGAATGAGAGGCCGCGTCTCATCCAAGCCCCGGATGGAAAGTAGCGACACAGCGTGCACTGTGGGAAGACTGCAGGGCTGTGCCGGGGCGCACCTGCCTGTCCTCTTCCCCTTCCTCGAACAGTGACAACCTGAAGCCCAAGACCTTCACCCAAGTGTCTCCGGGAACAAGCCTGAGCCCCCACCCCTCAGTCCTGCAGTACTGGACCCCGTTGGTCTCCAACTCTGGGCACCACGGAGAGAGAAACAAGGAGAGGCAGAAGCGTGTCTTCTTCCCTCTCTACAGAGCCATGCGGGACCACTGGAGCAGGGCTGGGGTGGGCTCTCAGGCCAGGCTGGGTGGAGGGCGGGGGCACTGCCCAGGGGTCCCATTCCTGGGGGTCCCAGGAGGGGCTCAGCGTCCTGGGCTTTGGCAGCAGGTGTGTCCCACCTCAGCGCCCCCAGCCATGTTTCCGTCTGCATAGTTTCCCCAGGTAGGGTAGAATTTTTCTGCGGAATTTTTGGTTTTCAGATTCGAAACCGGACTTGCCTTAGCTTGTCTCCATTTCTCTCTTGGGATAGAGTCCCCAGGTACGGGAAGCACCTGAGGAGGAGCACAGAGCCAGAGGAAGGCCAGCCACGGCAGACTCTGCTTTATCAAATACATAAAGCTGGATTAATCATGCGTTTCACTTGCCAGTAGTGGCAACAGTGTAATAACAGCAGCGCGCCTCCGTCGCTGCACCTGCTTGTACAGTCCAAATTAAAACCTGAAACCCGGCAAATCCCGCCCACAATGGCCTTCAGCGGGGCAGCCTACGCATTAAAGGCCCCATTGTCTGCCAGGATTATTTCCTTGCTTTTAGCAGCTTCAAAGCAAGGCGAATCCTCACTCACTTCTCCATTGATCCTTGTTGATCAGATTAACTTTGTTTTGGATTCCTATTGAAACAAAGACAAACAGATACAATGTAAGCACTTTCATGTACAGCTTCGCTCCGGTTCAGAATTCTCACTGTGCTTCTACTTCCTTGTTCCCAAGATTACTCTGCAGTTGGGGAGAAAGCAGGGAATTACCATACATTCTATTCACTAAATACCAACACTTTCAGGCAAATTATCTCAATTGTGAGATACTTCAGCATACCAAGTCATTAGATGCCATTAAAGCCCCACTGTTGGTTTACTTTCCCTTGTTAATTTATAATAGAATTACCTGTACTCAGGAAAACGAAAAGATTAGCAAACACTAGAAATCAAAGACATCTCTCAACAGCCCCAAAACAAAGCCAAACATTTATCCTCCTCACGGGGTACTTCAGATTTCAGATAAAATTATTTAATACTCTCCTACCCTTTCATGAACCAGAAAGAATCTGAAGAGTATTTCTGTGGAGACAGAATGTTCTCAGGGTTTTGTAAATAGGCTGGGAGATGGGGACCGGGTTGGGGTTTGCCCCTCCCCTGCCTGCTGTCCCCTGGGAGGCGATTCAGACACCAGGGCAGGGACCCAGGGGCTTGGCTCTGGGCCACCCTGCGCCCCTCTTGCCTGAACCCACTCTCCATGGAGTGGCTGCAGTTAAAGCCCAGATCAGAGACAAGCCTGCAGCCGCCCCCAAGCCGGGCTAAGTGTATAGAAACAGACCGGGAGGGGTTTGCCTGGGCTTGACGGTGACTAGACCCCTCCTCTCGCCCCCGCCTGCCCGGCAGTGAACCCAGCCTGGGTGGCTCTTCCACAGGCAGCCGCCGATGCTGGGAGCTGCAAAGCCCCCGCTGGGCAGAGTGGCAGCCCTGACCCGGAGGCAGGGTTCTGCACGCAGCTCAGTAATCTCAGGAACCTTGGGCTGCAGACATGCAAAGCTGGGACGGCTGTTTGGGGAAAGGGGAAACTTCACCCACGCTGCCGAGCCGGGCCCACTCCTCCTGCAAGCCCACAGCCGGCAGGAGAGCCGACACACGTGCACCTGGGGCAGCCATGCGGTTCTCGCTGGCCACTTCCTCGTGACTTCCCGTACTCGGCTCCAGCCAACTCCTCCTCCACCTGGCAGCCGCAGGAAAACCGTGCCACTGAGGACTTCCTTGGCTCCTCATGGTTCACTTCCACGGCGCTCAGAGCTCCCGGTGCAGCGGGGAGTGGGAACCTCACCTGGGTGCCAAGTTGAAAGGCAACGTTGAGATTGCATGGCTGTGGGGCCAGTACTGTGGTGTAAGGGGTAAAGCTGCCGCCTTCAGTGTCAGCATCCCATATGGGCGCCAGTTCGAGTCCCGGCTGCTCCACTCCCCATCCAGCTCTCCGCTATGGCCTGGGAAAGCAGTAGAAGATGGCCCAAGGCCCTGGGCCCCTGCACCCATGTGGAAAAACCTGGAAGAAGCTCCTGGCTCCTGGCTTCAGATCAGCGCAGCTCTGGCCATTGTGGCTGATTGGGGAGTGAACAGACAGATGGAAGACCTCTCTCTCTCTCTCCCTTTCTCCCTCTCTGTCTCTCCTTCTCTCTCTGTGTAACTCTGACTTTCAAATAAATAAAAAATCTTTCAAAGAGAGAGAGAGATTGCACGACTGTGCCTACAACGCTGGGTCCAGCCTCTACTGTCACCCAGGCCCAGCAGGGCACAGGTGCTAAGGCCACACTGCCCCCGCTCTGAAGCTCTGAACCATGCGATGGCCACGTGCGTGACTGCCCCCCGCCCTGCCCTTGTCTCTGAGCCTGCAGCTTCCTGTCTTCAGGGCCCTCGCCCTCCTGCACCACAGATGCCACAGCCCCCAGGCCCCCAGTCTGGCCGAGGCCGGGTGCTACTGAGAGAGGCTCCCCAGGAAGGGCCGGCCCCTGCCCAGGCTGGCCCGGAGAAGCTGGGCGTGGCCGAGGGGCTGGTCCTCGTTCCTGGCTTCCTTAGGGTCTGAGCCTTTTCCCAAAGGCTGATAGGGTCGTTTGTCTCAATTCTTCACATTAGGGTTGCTTATCGACGTTCCCAGGCTAAGTTGAAATAACAAATAAAATTAAAAAGGCAAAACTCCCTGGCTGTGAATCCCAGCCCAGCCTCCTGCCGGCCGCTTGTCTCAAGAGCACCCACGGCCTCCCCTGCCCACCTGACGCCGGGCGGGTCCCTCCCCGCAGGGCAGAGCTGAGACACTCGGGTGTGGGACTCTCAAGGACCCAGACCTCTGAGAACCGCGGAGCCCCTGTCTGTGGTGACACTGCTCATTATTTTTGCCATGGCTCGATGTCTACAGAAAACAGCGTCATGGACTGGCTTCGGTGAGAAACTGGCAAAAACCCTTGAAAATCGTGTTCCTGAAGGTAAACAGTTAGGGCCGCTGTTGGGTCTGGGAAGACCCGTCACCCAGTGCAGCCGGGGGCCGAGGACGACCCAGTGCCAGCTACACAGAGTGCAGGGGGTGCCTCCAGCCCACCCCGGGCTTCCCCAGGGCACTGCAGCGGGGGCCACACTGCACCTGCACCGTGAACGCCTGGCAGCTGCTGGCCAAGTCCAAGAGCAACATTGAACATGTCATCCCGTGGCTTCTGCACTTGGACTGAGCACCTGCAGATGACAGGTGCCGCCATCTTGGACGGCATGGTGTCCCAGCTCTGAATACAGGTGGGAAAACCGACCTTTGGCAGCTGAGGACATGCTAACGGAGCCAAGGGCTAGCTTGGCTGATCAAACACATATATGTCCTGTGTATTTTGATGTTTCCACTAAGATATCCATGTGGGTGAGCACAGGAGGGAGGGAAGCCTGGTAAAGTGGTGGAGAATCTCGATATTGACAAGGTTTCCAAGGGTGCAACTGACGATGGTTTCCAGTGCTGTCTGCAAAGCACGCCTCCTTTGTTCTAGGAATTTTATGCAGAGCCAATCCAGGGCACCGATTAAAAAATTAGACGAGGCTCCAGCACAAGGTCGTTCATAACATCATCAAACACAGCTTTAGAAATTCCCAAACCCACTCGTTGTCCCAGAATGGAAAAACAGTTACAAAGACTAAGTTTACCTAATAGATTAGCACATTTCAAAGCATACGGAGTGAGATTGTGCAATGTTTACCGTATCATTTTCAACGAAACTATCTGGGCACAAAACGGTGCGTGAAACATAGCCACGTGACCCTTAGCTTAGCTGCTGGCGTTCCTGTGCCCGGCACAGGCACAGGGCGTGCGGAAGGAGGATTTCTCTCACATCATTGCCCGTGTTTTCTTAAATGTGCCTGGATGGTTTTTACCGAAAGGAAAAGTCAAAGGCATTCATTCCTTCAGTGTGTCTTTAAAAATGGGCACATCGGGCAGCAAACAGAGCCCAGTACCACCCTCTCCAACCTCCAGCCTGTGGCTTAAGCTCAAGTGACTGGCCGCTGACTGTGGGGGCCAGCCCCACCCCCACCCCTGCCATGCACAGGTCCCTGGCAGAACCAGGCCCCCAGAGCGGATGGATGCAGGGAGAGAGGTGAGGCCCACACATGGGGGCTCAGAGGATGGAGGTGCAGCTCCCTCCCTCCGGGTGGGCCTGTCCCCCGCCAGCCCCTGGGCTCTGATTGCCGGACTTGAGAAATCACCGCGGGCAGCCTGAGCTGGGCCCTGGTGGCCTGGAGAATTGATGTGCTTCCCAGGGCTCTCAATCGAATTCCTTCCCACCAGGAGGGCGAGGCAATAGCTCCAGAATTGAATTCTATGCAAACTTGTGATGACTAACTTAGTGAATCATGTCAAATTTTAAACTTTATTTTATTTTATTTTTTTATCAGCGGCTGGATAATTGAAGGAGAGAAGATGCCCGAATGACACCCTGCCCCAGGCAGCAGCCTGTCTGCCAACGCCTCGCCTCCCGAGACGGATGTCAGAGGAGTGTGGCTCCGGGCAGGAGTGGTACCCTCTGCCCTGTCAGCGCTCCTAGTGCACCCCTGCTGTCAGCCTCTGCTCCCAGCACGCGGTAAACATCCTCCAAATAAATAATGAATGAAAATGAACTTTTAAAACAAGCGGTGACCCTCACGTTTCAACGGGAGATGCAGAGTGTGGCTCAATGCTTGCGACAAAGCAGCCCGATATTTTTATAAAACCACCAAAATCGAAGTCGCCATCAAAATGAAGCATGAATTCCAGACAGCATTTCTCCCGTATTTCATCTCATTTGGAGGAAGGTGCCAATCTTTTAAAATTAATAAATGAACCAAGAATCACCTAGTGCATCCACGGATGGACGAACTTCTGCTGTCAGTGACAAAGCAGCCCCTGCCTGCCACCCCACGAGGGGTCTCTCGGTGCACCTGTATCATGCGGCAGGCCCAGCTCCGCCCTGCATGTGCTTGGAGACAGATTTCACATCAGAATCATAAAACTGCATTACTGCAGAGTTCAATTTGGAAAGCCCGATACAGAAAAGGGCTGCTTTATCCCCAAAGTTCTACGGGGTTCTGCAAGGATGGCAACCAGGCTACCTAAACGTCCTGCATCCCAAACAAGCAGAGCAGAATGAAGCAAAGCGGAAGATAAACACAGAAATAGAATACGAAATGCCACCCAGGTGCACAGTGGCAGAACGGGCCTCAGGAAGAGCTCCTCCTCGGGAAACGCCTCCTTTTCTGTTCCAAGGACACAAACACACTCTCTTAGCACCCAGAGGATAACTCCAGGAGAAAGCGAAGGGACAACAGAACTGGCGGGCGGTGCTGGGTGCTCTGTCCGGTGCAGTGTATGTGGGAACGTGGTCTCAGGGCAGCCCAGATTGTGAGACACGGTTGGTCTCTTTGGCCACCTTCAATCCTGGGACAGGTGCATCCTACTTTAAACAAAGGGAGCTATTTTTTGGAATAATTTGGGGGTGATTATTTTAAACACATTCATAATTGCTTCATTTATATTCTAAACCTATTATAAGATACTTGATTTATAATTGATATGGACACACACACATGTTTTCTCTTCAAATTGAAACATCTGTGTCATAAGGTAGAGAAGACGCATACCCAGGTATCACACGGAGACAGACTTAACGGGTTAGGATTGGAGAGTTTAGGGTGGGAGCTTTTGTCTTGAAAATGAAGCACCTGAGTGGGTCCCGTATTCTGCCAGGGCAGAGTTCTCCCACTTGTCTGTCCTTTGTGTATTTACTTTGTCTCTGTCCTCCTGGTCTCTGTCCTCCTGGTCTCTGTCCTCCTGACACAGTGATGGCTCAGGCCCATGAGCCAATCTTAATTGCTTGTCCACAAGTGAAAGAAAGGGAAGGAGAGAGAGAGAGAGTGAGAGAGAGAGAGAGAGAGAGAGAGGATGAGTGAATGGATCGGTGCTGTATTTCACACCATACACAAAGTCAACTCAAAATGGAATTCAGATTTAAACACGAGGTCTGCAGTAGTAGGATTCCCCAGCACTCGCCCTCCACATAGTAAGATCAGTCGGAGCAATGATCCACGATCAAAAATACCTTCACTTGAGCACAGGGTGCCTGGTGGGTGACTGCAGGAATAAGAGGAGACAGCTTGAGCAAGTCAGAAATGATGGTTCTATGTCGTCCGTGTCCCCCCTTGTCCGACCCCCAGCAGCACAGCTTGTCACCTAGGAGACAAGGGAAGTAAGCATAGACTTTTGTCCAGGGACCGCCTATCAGGGTGGGACAGAGGTCAGAGAGACCCCCTCGTCCCTGGCTCCAGGCCAGCAGGGACACAGGGTGATCTGGCCTGCACCACTGCTGGCCATCGACACGGTCTTGGGCACAGAGCCTGCAGTGAAAGCCCACAACTAAGCAGCCAGGGGCCCGGTCCAAGCCTGGCACTGCGTCAGCCTTGGTGGATGAGGGGCTTCCTTCCAGGGCAGACCTGTTCCTGGGGTTGCACCTTCACGTGTGATGCTTGTAGCTGTCCCAGACAGCGTTGCTGTTAAAGAACACAGCTTGAATACAAAGGGTGGCATAAACACTGTCTTCATCAATGTGAAAACATTGACACATGATCACACGGGTCAGCCAGAATCAGGAAACATGACATCGACAGGTGGACAAAACAAGGACCAAGTGATGGACCCTGGGAGGGTGGAGACGAGTGAGCTCTCTGGCAAAGAATTCAAAACAGCCGTGAGGGGAGGCTCAGCATACTTCAAGAAAATGCAGACAAACAACTCACACGTTTAGGAAGAAATTGCAATAATCGCAACAAGGAGATCGCAATAATAATTTTCAAACACCAAACAAAACCTGGAGCTGAAAAATACAATGAACAAAATGAAAAACGCAGTCTGGATTATCAGCAGCAGAGATCAGTGAAGTCGAAGACAGGAAAATGCACAGAGGTGCAAAAAGGGCAGAGAAAAAATCTTAGAGGGCTGTTGAGGCAGCTTTACAAGACTAAACGTGTGAGACATTGGCTTTTAAGACAGGGCAGGGGTAGATGAAGACACAGAAAGCTTAGTTAGAAAACAGAACGCGTTCCAAACGCAGACAAGGGTGTAGGAGGTATCCAGTAACAGCAGGGTTAGAGGTCTCCAGAGATAGAATTCAAGCAAGGTTGCCCCACAACACCTCGGGCTGGAGGTGCCATTGGCCATGATGGACAGGGTCCTGAGGCAGAGAGAGAACCGCAGATCACAGACGAGGCAGCCCCGCGGCCGGCCAACTTCTCAGCACAGGAGTGGGGGACGAGGAGGTGCTCATAGTGCTAGGGGAAGCGGAACACGGCCAGCAAAGAGCCCTGTGTCTTGAAAAGCTGTGCTTCAGGGCGGAGCCTTGGAGACAAGGCTTCCCAGATAAACAAAGCTGAGGGCGTCCACCACCTGCAGACCAGTCCTGCAAGGGATGCTGGGGGGGGGGGGGGGTTTGTAAGCTGAACAAATGAGGACAGCGGTGAGTGACAGAGGCCGTGCACGACCAGCGGCAAGGAGGCACAAGTTCTGGGCACTCCAGCCGCGCCGCAGTGGCATAGGAATCTGTATACACTGAGTGTTGGGGTTACAGCAGTAAAGATAATAACTAAGCAGTTTGTTAAGGGAAATGCAAAACAAATAGACTCAAATTGTTACATTAAAAATTCAATAGGGGGTGGAGTTAAAAGGTAGAATTTGGATTTTTGGCTTTTTTCCCTTAACAAACTTGAGCTGCTATTAGTACAACATTGCATGCCATAAGAATACGGTTTTAGTAAGACTCACGGTAACCACAAAGCAAACAATCTGCAGTAGATACATTAAAAATCAAAGGCAAGACATCAAAACACATGGCTACAGAAAAATCCCTTAGCCACAAGCGAATGCAGCGAGGTCAGGAGGAGAGAAGGGTCCGTGGAACAACTGGGCAGCAGCTAACAGACCGGCAGGAAGTACCTGCCGACGGCGCCTTGATCGTAGACGAAACACGAAACACGTTCTCCAGTTAGAAAGCCGAGTGGCTAGGTGCAGTGCAGGTGGGACTCGGGCACGTGCTGCGCATGAGAGAGCCACGGCACCCGGGAGACGCACAGACGACAAGCAACGGAAAATCGTGTTCTGTACAAACAGGAACTAAAAGGCGGGGGCGGCAATGTTTATATCCAACAGAATACACTTTAAATAAAAACTGTGGGACGAGCAAAGGAGGTCGTTATGTAATGCTAAAGGATATGGTGATTACAAATACATACGAGCCTAATACTGGAGCACCTACATGGGTAGAGAAAGTATTAACAGAGTGAAGGAAGAGATGCACCACAGTAAGGAACAGGGGTCTTGATCACGCCACTCCAGGGATGGCAGATGAACCAAACCAAACACCCAGCAGGAAGCCCCGGATCCAAACCGCTCTCCAGAAGCTAGCGGGCACTGCGTGACCACGCCTCAGCAGCTGTGGCGCTCTCGATCGCAGCTGCACATCAGGACCCATCAGGCGCTAGGCCCCAGAACAAGTCACGGCGAGCGATGAAAGCTGAGCTCGTCCCCAGTAAACTTTCCAACCACGCCGTTGTGGGCCTGGAAATCAGCACCAGCCAGGACCGGAGGAGCTCACAAGCACGTGGAGATTAAACAGCATGTTCCTGGACACACAATTCTCCGATGAAGACATTAAGGAGAAATTAAATTCCTCAATGCAAAAGAAAACGGAAGTCAGCATACCAAAACCTACGGGACATGGCAAGCCAGTGATGAGGCATGTTCAGGGGCTGGTGCGGTGGTGCAGCGGGTTAAAGCCCCAGCCTGCAGCGCCAGCATCCCATACAGGCGCTGGTTCGAGTCCCGGCTGCTCCTCTGCAGATCCAGCTCTCTGCTATGGCCTAGGAAAGCGGCAGAAGATGACCCAAGTGCTTGGGTCCCTGCACCCACGTGGGAGACCCAGAGGGAGCTCCTGGCTCCTGGCTTCAGATCAGCTCAGCTCCAGCTGTTGTGGTCATTTGGGGAGTGAACCAGCAGATGGAAGACCTCTCTCTCTCTCTCTCTCTCTCTCTCTCTCCCCCTCTCTCCCTCTCTACCTCTCTCTGTAACTCTGTCTTTCAAATAAATAAAATAAATCTTTTTTTTAAAAGAGTAATGTTCAGACAATGAGCAGCTACATCAAAAAGAAGAAGAAAGATCCTAAACCAATAACTTACCACTGCAGCTCAAGGAACAGGAGGACTGAGGATGGACTCTCTCAGAATTAAGAGGGAAGGAATAAAGATCAGAGTGAAATGAATGAAATGTAGACTAGAGAGCGCGGGAATGCCAGCAGCACAAGCATTGGTTTTCTGAGAAGACAAAGAGTGACAGAACTGTAGCAGACGAAGGAAAAGAGAAAGATGCAAGTGACCAGGTGGAAGTGAAAGAGGAGGCTCCTCAAAGGGACACAGGTGATCTTAGGACCGGTCAGGGCGAGCACAGCCAGAGCTCGGGAACTCAGAGAAATGGATAAATCCCTAGACACAAACAACCTACCAAGATTAAAATATGAACAGATCAATATATAAGGAGATTAAATCAATATCAAAACGTATTCTGTCAAAGAAAAGTCCAGGACCTGATGGATTTAATGCTCAATTCTACCAACAGAGAAAATTGAACAAATAATAATTTTTCTCAAACTGTTTTAAAATAGTGAAGAGAATTAAATTCACTCTACTTGGTCCATATTGCATTGATACTAAAGCCAGGCAAAGAGACAACAAAAAAGGAAATTATAAGCCAATATATCTGATGAGCATAGATGCAAAACAGCTACAAGCAACTTCAACCACACACTACGTGGGGTCCCTCCAGGACTCAGGAAACTCCCAGCCCACTCCACAAACAGGTACCTCACGCTCACAGAGCAAAGACAAAACCGCATGGTCGTTTGTATAGATGCGAAGAAGTCACTGATCAAATTTCACGTAGCTTCATGATTAAGGGCTCCCCACAAGTTGGGTGTACAAGGAATGTATCTCAACGCAAGAGCAGCCACGTACGAGAGACCCACAGCCAGCAAATTGCCATGGGGGAAAGCAGTGAGCTTCTCCCCCACGCCCTGGACCAAGGTCAGTGTGCGTGCTCACTCCCGTGCATCACGGCTCTACGGGTCCCAGCCTGAGCCAGAAAGAACAGGCGTCAAGAAAGAAAGAAGCTAACCGTCCCCGACTGCAGACGACAGGATCGTATGTTTACATAACCCTACAGGCTAAAATCGCACTCCAAGATCAGCAGCGCTTCTAAGCTGTCACATGGAAGAAAACAAGGAAGGAATCCCACCTCTGATGCCTACCACAAAATGAAGTAACTGGTAATGAATCTAACGAAAGAGGTGGAAGATTTCTACATGGAAACTATAAAATACTGAAATGGAAATGAGCCCACGTTCGTGCGAAGATGAATACTACTACAGTGTCCACACTGTGCAAAGCAATCTACAGCCTCAGTGCATCTCCATGAAAACACTGACAATGCTCTTCGCAGAAACAGCCCCGAACCCACACAGAACCACAAGACACACTCCTGGGCAAACGAACAGGGCTGAGGACCGGCGCTACCGGACTTCAAACTATGCCACAAAGCCATGGTAACCCACACAGTATGAAACTGGCATGCACACGAGGGAGCAGGACAGAGACACGGGATAAACCCACACGTTTCAGCCAAGGACACACAGTGGGGAAACCGAAGTCTCGTCTTTAGGTGGTGGTGGGAAAGCCGGATATCTCGTGTGGAAGAGGGAGTCAGACTCCTATCTCTCGGCACGTGGAAGACGCTGGCCAAGCCAGGCCGAAGCCCCTAGAAGCCACCGGGGAGAGTGCTCCGTGACATGACTTGTCTTCTACATGGCTTCAGAGGCGAAGGCAGCAGAAGTAGAAATGGACAAATGGGGCTGAATCCAACTACAGCGAGTGAAACCGTCAAGGGCGTGGAAAGATGACATGCAGAATAGGCAAGGGTATGCAAACTACACATCGGACAAAGAATTAATCTCCAAAATGTATCAGGAACTCAACAGACTCAACGTACAAACAAGTATTTAAACATGGATAGAAGACAAGAAGAAACTTCCCCAAAGTAGGCACGTGGGGCTGGCTTTGTGGCACAGCGGGTTAAGTCGCCACCTGAGACCTGGCGTCTCGTATGGGTGTCGGTTCCAGGCCTGGCTACTCTGCTTCCAATCCTCTCCCTGCCAAAGGCCTGGGAGAGCCAGGGAAGCAGCAGAGGATGGCCCAATACCTGGGCCCCTGGCACCCATGGAGGAGATCTGGATGGAGTTCCAGGCTCCAAGCTGAGGCCACTTGGGAAGTGAACCAGCTGATATAAAATTAACTCCCCTCCCCAAGCCTCTCTCTCTGTTTGTAACTTTGCCTTTCAAATACATACATAAATATTAAATTTAAAAAAAGACATACAAATGACCAAGTATACCAAAAAGCTCACCATTAGTCATCACCAGAATAATGCAAATCATTGCCATGACAAGGTGTCACCTCACGCCTGCTAGCATGGACGCTTCCAAGAAGACAAAAGATGTGTTGGCAGGGAGGTGAAAGAAAGGGAACTCTTTGTTTAAAAAAAAATTCTTTATTTGAAAGGCAGAGAGAAAGAGAAAAATCTTCCATCTACTAATTCAGTCACCAAATGGCCAGAATGGCTGGAACTGGGCCAGACCAAAGCCAGGAGCCAGGAGCTTCATCCTGGACTCTCACCTGGGTGCAGGGGCCCAAGCACTTGGGTCTTCTTCCACTGCCTTCCCAGGCACATCAGCAGGGAGCTTGATCGTAAGTGGAGGAGCCGGGCTTGGAACTGACGCCCACATGGGACACGGGTGTAGGTGGGAATTATAAATTAATATAAAATATTAATATAAAACAGAAGACCCCCTTTACTGAAATGCATACTGAAGCGGCAAGATGGCAGAATAGGAAGGGAGCACATTGATAGTTCAGCAAGACACACAGGTTAATAAAAGTGGAGATACTGCAGGGTCAAGGAAGAGTAGGGGAAGAAACAGCAGCAGAAACTCTTCCGGAACTAGTGATTCACAGTGGACCTGCGTGGAGAGCGTGGGAGCCCAAGTTCAGGACACCAGCGGCAGACTCAACGCACCAGCGCTGGAACGCGAGGTGAGCCGAACCTCCATAGCCCGAGACACCAGCGGGCAAGTGGAAAGAGGAGACTAGGGGAATGAGGCTTGAAACTCCGTGGGGAAAAGTTCACCAGGCTAACTAGAAGAGAGAGAGGGAAAAAAAAGAAAAAAAGTGACCGATACGGACACGAGTTTCTCTCCCTCCACTCACCCCTCAAAGGCGAGCAAGACAGAGCAGGCGCCATTTTGGACATACGTCATAAGCAGGGCGACCTCAGGTCTGCACCGGCCCTGAGCCTAGCAGAAAAACCTGACTCTGGGGGGAGGGGTGAAATAACAGGAGATTAGCATCTAACTTGGCAACCCAGTGGGAGACTGCAGGAGAATTGGAGCCCACTCCGAGGGCAGCACAGATTCCCTGTGTGGTCCTTGGAAAAGAGCTTCTGATCTCTGACTCCTGTGGGTATATCATTTGCCTGCTAACTACCTCCAATTATGTTCAGCTGTGCGGAATTACTTCCCTTTTAAATCAAAAAAAGAAAGAGAGATTTACCACACCTAACCTGGGAGTGTCATCTTTGACACACCCTCAGCCCTGAGGAACCAAACACAGCTCTCAGTCCACACTCATCTCAAGCCTCTAAGGCTCCACCGAAAGCAGACAGTCCACTTAATATAGAGCCATAGTGTAACAAGAAAAAACACCACAGTGAAGAAACCAAATATCTCCAACATGCCAAACAACAAACGCAAAAACCAAGCTAACAAGAACAAGGAAGAAATTATGACGCCCCCAAATGAAAAAGACACCCCAATTCAAGATTATGAAGATGATGAGATCGAAGAAATGCAAGAAGCGGATCTCAAAAAATTGATGAGAACATTAAGAAGTTCTCAAAAACAAATTCTTGAACTACAGAAATCCTTAGTGGACAAGATAGAAAATCTCTCTCGTGAAAGTGAAATATTAAGGAGGAATCAAAGTGAAATGAAACAACTAGTAGAACATGAAACTGTGATAGTGACAAAAAACCACAATGAAATGAAGAACTCAATAGATCAAATGACAAACACATTAGAGAGCCTTAAAAACAGAATGGGTGAAGCAGAAGAGAGAATATCAGACTTAGAAGACAGAGAACAGGAAAGGAAACAGGCAAACCAAAGAAAAGAAGAAGAAATTAGAAATCTAAAAAATATTGTCGGGAATCTACAGGATACTATTAAAAAACCTAATATTCGGGTTCTAGGAGTTCCTGAAGGCATGGAGAGGAAGAAAGGATTAGAAGGCATTTTCAGTGAGATACTAGCAGAAAATTTCCCAGGTTTGGAGAAGGACAGAGGCATCTTAGTACAGGAAGCTTATAGAACCCCTAATAAACATGACCAAAAGAGATCCTCATCACGACACGTTGTAATCAAACTCACCACAGTGAAACATAAAGAAAAGATCCTAAAAGGTGCAAGAGAGAAACGTCAGATTACTCTCAGAGGATCTCCAATTAGATTCACAGCAGACTTCTCATCAGAAACCCTACAAGCTAGAAGGGAATGGCGAGACATAGCCCAGGTACTAAGAGAGAAAAACTGCCAGCCCAGAATATTATATCCTGCAAAGCTCTCATTTGTGAATGAAGGTGAAATTAAGACTTTTCATAGCAAACAGAAACTGAAAGAATTTGTTGCCACTCATCCTGCCCTGCAAAAGATGCTTAAAGATGTGTTACACACAGAAACACAGAAACATGGTCACCAATATGAAAGAACGTAAAGGAAGGAAACCTCACAGCAAAAGATCACAGGAAGCTCAATTTCTCTTTGACATAGAATTAAACTCTGATGCTCTGTTAAAGCAATGTGTTAAAGTAATCTAAAAACAAAAAGCAATTCAAATCAATTGGCAATCTACAAAAAGAGTTAAAGATTTTAAAAGCTATTATTAAAATTGCTATATTGGTCTATTATGCTATGTTATATGTGTGTACATATTGTATGTCCACATAGGAAATTTTATTAAGAGTTTTATTTTAAATGGCTTATAGATAAGATTGTCCATAAATTTAAGCTGCTAAAATCAATCAAAGATACATTTTAATTTGTGGGACCTGAATCTGTGTATCATATGTTTTAAACTTGTTGGTAGAAAGAAACTAAAAACATTTTATATGGTTGTGCTTAAGTTTACTGGTTAAACAAAACTACACCATGTTAGATATTTAAGAGGTGTTTTCAAATACATGATTCTTAAAATTTATAGAAGGCATTGGACCTTCTGGTAAATGTTTTCTTAAGTTGTTATCTAATGGTTGAAACGGTTTGCTAAGTATTCATGTAATATTGCTATTGTCAGCAAGCGATCTAGGACTTGCTCCCTCATTTCTCTATTCTAAGCCCAACTTATTCTTTCATTTCTCTATTCTCTTCAAGGTAGGAAACTAATTCTATTATGAAGGAATCTGTAGGATGCACAATTTAATCTTTAGACCTTATAAAAGAGATGGCTAACATTTTTCTGTAATAGCATAGCCAAAATAAGAACTTAAATAATAATCTCATAGCTAGATTCACTTCACCATCAGCGAAGTATACAGTAAGTAGAAAAAACCTCCCTTTCAGACCAAAGGGAAAGAAAGTTTTAAAGTGAGAATATAATTTTCCTCATGGGCATTGTCTACCTTAGAAAAACTACTACAGAACATGCCTGTGACTATAGACTTGTAGTTCAGGCCACCGAAGATTAGAGATGGGATACGGGCACTCCCTTGACTTGCATCCTCTGATCTGCTTTAACACAAACCAGGAGGAAAAGAAAGCTAGGCATCAGAAGCAATGGGTGGCAGGCCTATTAATGGCTGAACTGTACAGTGATCTGCCCTCAAGGAGACCCAACAGGCCAGTCCACTGCGGTGGGTTTCAAAGTGGTAAGCCTGGGCTTCAGCAGAAGTCAGCTTGTGAAGAGCCCTGGCAGCTCTGCCAGCCAAGAGTTGGATCACTGGAAATGGACCTGCCCTGGAGTCGAAGGATGCCCAGGTCAGAGCCACAGATCTTATTGGCTCTAAGCTGAAAAGCCCTTCACTCAGCCCAACTTCCAAAGTGACCACTGCAGCTGAGGGGATGGTCAAGTAGGGTCAGCAACATTAAAGGCAGAACTGTAAATTTCTTGTGAGAGATGCCACCTGCCTTTACCTGGCCAGCTCTCCTCCCAGGCCAGCCAAGTAATGAAAGTCAACAGAGTGCCTTCCCCTAGGAGGTTCACACCTCCCTTAGGATGTACCCCATGTGAAGAGATAGATAGGTCTGGGCCTCTTAACTTACAAGGCCTAAAGCCCAACAGATTATTATCAAGCCCCTTCTATCAGGTTCTATTTGCCTCTCAATCAGAAAACTTAATTGTAGCTTAGACAGCACCTTTCTTAGCTCCTCTAATAATGACTCTGTCCTTTGTTCTAGACCCTGTCTAGCACACTTGGGCCTCATTGCTTTGTAATCATAACCTCTACTCTACCACCAATGGCTCTACTGCCAACCTGTGTGTACTGATGGTCCTCTTCCCCACTTAATGTTGTATAATTGTTCAAACCTGGTAAATGCCACTCTTAGGATCATTGGTTACTATCCTCACTCTGTCTTTTATGACCTTGTCTAAATATGATCAGAGTCGGTGAACTTGGAAGGCTTCCATAGCCTTGGCAACTCATGACAACAGCCTAGGGTGGTTACTGGTGCCATAAACTAGAATGTCAATTTGTTGGGTCAACAACAAGAGCCACTGTGCACTTGCTCCTCATGTGGGATCTCTGTCCTTAATGTACTGTACATTTTGATTTAATGCTATAACTAGTACTCAAACAGTATGTTTCACTTTGTGTTTCTATGTGGGTGCAAACTGTTGAAATCTTTATACTAAATTGATCTTCTGTATATAAAGAGAATTGAAAATGAATCTTGATGTGAATGGAAGGGGAGAGGGAGTGGGAGAGGGGAGGGTTGTGGGAGGGAGGGAAGTTATGGGAGGGGGAAGCCATTGTAATCCATAAGCTGTACACTGGAAATTTATATTCATTAAATAAAAGTTAAAAAAAAAACAGAAGACATAGAACTATCGTGTAATCTGGTAACCCTCCCTTAGCATCTATATCTCACATCCACGGAGCAGTATAACCAGGGAAGGCTGCACTCCCGTTTCCGTGCAGCAGGGGGCACGGCAGTGAAAGACGGCAGCGCCAACATGTCCACCGGCGGGTGACCGGGTGAAGAGTGTGGTATCCAGACACGAGGGAGTACTGTTCAGCCCTAAAAAAGGAAGGGAATCTGTCATTTGTGACGGCTCGGGTGTGAGTAAGCCAGGCACAAGACAAACGCTGCCTGATCTCACTCCCAGGTGGAACCCACGAAAGCTGGGATCACAGGGCGATGGTGGAGCAGCAGGTCCCAGAGGCGTGGGCCGTCGGGGGTTGGGTGAAGCCTGGCAAAGGATCTGCAATTAGTTTCACGGGATGAAGACGCCTTCGATGTCCAAAGTAGGCAAATACACAGGGAAAGCAATCAGCGGTTGTTGGGACCGGGACCGGGAGCGGGAGGGGAGAGACGGTTGCCAGTGGTTACCAGCTTTCTTCTCGGGACGATGCCAGCTGACGTGTTTCAGAGTTGAGTGTGGTGTTGCTTTCACAACCTGACGTTCATACCGGGAGTGAACTCTCCACCGTAGATCCCAGCTCAGCACCGCTCCTTCTAAACATACACAATGCCACGCTGTACTGCTGTGGGCGAGAGCCCAGGAGACGCTCCAGCACCGGCCGTGTGTTCATTTTCTGGATATGACCCCAAAAGTGCAGGCGGACAAGCAATCAGAGCCAAGTGGGGTCACACCAACCTGAAGGCTTCGGCGCAGCTGAAGAAACGATTTCCAGAGTGGAGAGACATTCTGCAGATCGGGAGGACAGATGTGCAAACCGCACATTTGATAAGGGATGAGTTTCTAAAATATACAAGGAACTCACACTACTCAGTAACAAAAATAAGCAAATATATAGCCCACCGATGAGTCTGAATAGACATTTTTAAAAGAAGACCCACAAATGGCCGAAAACTGTACCCAAAAAACACTCAGCCATCACCCACCATCAGACAAATGCAAAGGAGAGCCACAGGAGATGTCACTCACACCTGCTGGCATGGCTGCTGTCAGAGATGACCGATGACAAGCGCTGACGGCCACGGTCAGTGAGGGTGCAGGACACTGTGGAGCCACTCTCAGCAAACCAAAACTGGAGCTAGCGCAGGGCCCAGCAGTCCGCTTCTCGCTCGCCCCAGTGAGGCCATCGTGTGTCCAAGAGACATCTGCGGCCATGCACCATGGCAGCGTGAGTCCAGTAGCAAAGAAACGGAACCGGTCCACACCTCCACCCCCGGTGATGGATGAAGGAAGCGCGCCAAGTGCACCCCAGAGCACGCTTTGCACTCTGCAGAGAGGAAATCCTGTGATTCGGGGCAGCACTCATGAACCTGGGGACGTCACGTTAAGTGACAAACACCAGGCACAGAAGGAATACTGCGTGACATCCTTCTCCTGTGAAATCGGACAGCGTTGACCTTGGAGAGGAGAACAGCGGTGACCAGGGCTGGTCAGGGTGCAGGGGTGGGGTGGGTTGGAGAAAGGACACATCACAGACAGGTCACGGTGCAGGGGGAGGGGGTGTTGGGGGGCTGGTCACGGTGCAGGGGTGGGGTGGGTTGGAGAAAGGACACATCTCAGGTCACGGTGCAGGGGGAGGGGGTGTTGGGGGGCTGGTCAGGGTGCAGGGGTGGGGTGGGTTGGAGAAAGGACACATCACAGACAGGTCACGGTGCAGGGGGAGGGGGTGTTGGGGGGCTGGTCAGGGTGCAGGGGTGGGGTGGGTTGGAGAAAGGACACATCTCAGGTCACGGTGCAGGGGGAGGGGGTGTTGGGGGGCTGGTCGGGGTGCAGGGGTGGGGTGGGTTGGAGAAAGGACACATCACAGACAGGTCACGGTGCAGGGGGAGGGGTGTTGGGGGGCTGGTCAGGGTGCAGGGGTGGGGTGGGTTGGAGAAAGGACACATCTCAGGTCACGGTGCAGGGGGAGGGGTGTTGGGGGGCTGGTCAGGGTGCAGGGGTGGGGTGGGTTGGAGAAAGGACACATCTCAGACAGGTCACGGTGCAGGGGGAGGGGGTGTTGGGGGGCTGGTCGGGGTGCAGGGGTGGGGTGGGTTGGAGAAAGGACACATCACAGACAGGTCACGGTGCAGGGGGAGGGGTGTTGGGGGGCTGGTCGGGGTGCAGGGGTGGGGTGGGTTGGAGAAAGGACACATCTCAGGTCACGGTGCAGGGGGAGGGGTGTTGGGGGGCTGGTCACGGTGCAGGGGTGGGGTGGGTTGGAGAAAGGACACATCTCAGACAGGTCACGGTGCAGGGGGAGGGGGTGTTGGGGGGCTGGTCGGGGTGCAGGGGTGGGGTGGGTTGGAGAAAGGACACATCACAGACAGGTCACGGTGCAGGGGGAGGGGGTGTTGGGGGGCTGGTCGGGGTGCAGGGGTGGGGTGGGTTGGAGAAAGGACACATCACAGACAGGTCACGGTGCAGGGGGAGGGGGTGTTGGGGGGCTGGTCGGGGTGCAGGGGTGGGGTGGGTTGGAGAAAGGACACATCACAGACAGGTCACGGTGCAGGGGGAGGGGGTGTTGGGGGGCTGGTCAGGGTGCAGGGGTGGGGTGGGTTGGAGAAAGGACACATCTCAGGTCACGGTGCAGGGGGAGGGGGTGTTGGGGGGCTGGTCAGGGTGCAGGGGTGGGGTGGGTTGGAGAAAGGACACATCTCAGACAGGTCACGGTTCAGGGGGAGGGGTGTTGGGGGGCTGGTCAGGGTGCAGGGGTGGGGTGGGTTGGAGAAAGGACACATCTCAGACAGGTCACGGTGCAGGGGGAGGGGGTGTTGGGGGGCTGGTCGGGGTGCAGGGGTGGGGTGGGCTGGAGAAAGGACACATCTCAGCAGCCTCTTCCTGAGAGCATTGCACGGCGTGATAACCGTAGTCAATAAAAGTGCTTATTTCAGACTGGTACAGAGTAGATGTTCATCATTCCCAGAACCTCAGATGACGGATGTTATTGATCTTGATGCTGTCACTCCGTCACATATACATCTTTCAAAAACCACACTGTGGCGGCCGGCATTGCAGCACAGTGGGTTAAGCCACCACCTCCCACGGGAGTGCTGGTTTGAGTCCTGGCTGCTCCACTTCTAATCCAGGTCCCTGCTAATAAGCCCGGGGAAGCAGCTGAAGACGGCCCAAGTGCTTGGAGCCCTGTTCTCCATGTGGGAGACTCAGGTGAAGATCCTGGCTCCTAACTCCAGCCTGGCCGTTGTGGCCTTTGGAGAGTGAACCAGTGGATGGAAGATCCTCTCTCTCTCTCTCTCTCCCTCCCTCTCTCTCTTTCTCTGTCACTCCCTCGCTCTCTGTAACTCTGCCTTTCCAATAAATAAATAATCTTTTAAAAAATCATACTGCACCGTTTGTCATTAAAAACTCAAGTTAGGTGTAGGTGTCGTGGTGCCGTGGGTTAAACACCGCCGGGACACCTACCTCCCAGCTCAGGGTGGGGCCAAATCCCACACCTGCTCTGACGCAGCTTCTGCTAATGTAGCTAGGAGAGAGCAGGTGTTGGCGCTTGCGCCCGGGTTCCCGCCCCCCACTGGGAAACCTCGGTGGACTTCCTTCTCCTGGCTCGGACCTGGCCCAGAGCTGGCTGATGTGGGCATTTGAGGAGTGAACCAGAGGATGCAAGATTCTCGCTCCCCTTCTCTCTCTCTCTCTCTCTCTCTCTCTCTCTCTCTCTCTCTCTCTCTTTCTCTCTCTCTTTCTCTCTGTGTCTTTCTCTGTCCACTCCGCTTTTCAAATAAACAGATACCTACGCAAGCGCATTTGAACAGTTACAGACATGAGCCCCAGGAAGCGGAGCGCTGCAGGGGTTGCCCTGAGCAGAGTGCATGGCAGTAGCCAGGCCTGCGCTCCGGTCGGCTGGGCCTGGTCACCCCGGAGGCCCGCTGCGCCCCTCTGCGTCCCTCGGGCCTGGTCACCCCGGAGGCCCGCTGCTCCTCTCTGCATCCCTCGGGCTTGTATGTATAGCCGGGCCTGGTCACCCCCGGAGGCCCGCTGCGCCCCTCTGTGTCTCTTGGGCCTGGTCACCCCCGGAGGCCCGCTGCTCCTCTCTGCGTCCCTCGTGCTTGTACGTGTAGCCAGGCCTGGTCACCCCGGAGGCCCGCTGCGCCCCTCTGTGTCTCTCGGGCTTGTACGTGTAGCCGGGCCTGGTCACCCCGGAGGCCCGCTGCTCCTCTCTGCGTCCCTCGTGCTTGTACGTGTAGCCGGGCCTGGTCACCCCGGAGGCCCGCTGCGCCCCTCTGTGTCTCTCGGGCCTGGTCACCCCCAGAGGCCCGCTGCACCCCTCTGCGTCCCTCGTGCTTGTACGTGTAGCCGGGCCTGGTCACCCCGGAGGCCCGCTGCTCCTCTCTGCATCCCTCGTGCTTGTACGTGTGGCCCTTCAGAAAGTCCACGGGAGGTGGAATGTAAGACGACATGCATTTCCTGCAGCGTCTTGCAGCGCCCTGGCTCAGCGTGTTGAGAATTCCGTCAGATCAGGGTGGCCAGACGCTGTGGTGCCGGCAGTGCCAGGCCCAGGGCGAGGCAAGGACGCCTCTCCCCTCGTGTCACATACCCACCCTGGGGCGCAGGGAGCTTCTGTTCACACCGCTGACCGGGGGCCCCAGGCCAACAGGGGGCTGTGGATCCGCAGGGCACAGAACAGGTGCACGGCCCCAGACGTCGTTCTCACGTTTGACACTCTCCCCTGCCTGCATTGCACTGCCCCAGACACCACACAGCCACATGCAGCCTCCAGCGAGCCAGGAGCAGGCCCCGCCCTGTTCCCAGAGGAGCCTGGGGATGTGGGAGCAGAGCTAAGGGCCCTGGGGCCAGGCGCTCGGGGGATGCTGAGAAGGACTGTTCTTCCGTTGTCAGTAGTTCCCTTCCTGTCTGCCCCCTCCCTATCTCAGTGTGCTTGTGTGGGTGTGACGTTCGGAGCCGTGGCTATCATGGCTGAGGCCATAGCAGCATGCTAAGGATGGCACAGGAGGGAAATTTCAAGTGCCTGGGCATTGGTGCCATCACGGACCCCTGCAGAACGCCAGCCCCAGGCTTCTGGCTGCCAGGGCGGGGTGACTCTACCCCATAAGCCATGATTAGTCGGCTACTTTGTTGCTTGTCGCTGAATGAATCAGAATGGACAATGGACTTTTTGCAAAGAACTAGCTAGCCGGAGGACTGCCAGTGACCTTGCGAGAGAGATCTGGCGTTCAGCGAAGAGACCCTAAGCGGAACGAAGCTCACTGGGACGATGGGATTCGCTGTCTTGATGAGAGGCGGGCAAATGGGCGGGACCTTGGCACACGAGGCTGTGTGCAGAGGCTGGTGCGGGCGGGTGCCTTCACGGAGTCTCCAGCGCTCACTGCCCCTGTTTCGGCACCTGTCTCAGGGCTGGGGTCCGGGAGGTGCAGACGCACCTGGCAAAGGTATCTGTTGTCACCTGTAGGAAAGCAGAGCGAGAAGGGCTCTTACCTCTGCAGCTGGGAAGCAGGAGATAAAAGCGAGGAGGCCGGAGCCGTTGGGCTGTGCATGGGCAGAGCCTCCTGATGATGGAACGATGCATAGAAGCTGCGTGGACAGATGGGAGCAGAGATGCCAACAGGACCGCTGGGGCCAGCCATGCCCGCGGTGTGCAGGAATGACAGATCACTCGCTGCTGGACGCCGTGGCTGGACCTACCGGTGTCTGTCACGCTGCGCCACTTCAGTTAGGATCTCGGCCACCCAGGGGGTTCCGACTCCTGCCCAGGCTAGCACAGCCTACGGCACCTGACTCGGCAGGCAGGTGCGAGTGCCTGGATCGGCCTTCAAGCTCCTGGATGAACCTGGCCCTGGAAACTCAGAGCAGAATGTACCAGAACATTCCGGAAGTCATGCAGTTGAAGTCGCTTCACAGGGACTCTCCTTCCCTCGCACGTCCTTGATGAGGGGGGTTTGAATTAAACTGCCTGAAAATCTGGCCGCTTCTCCCGCTCTAGTCTGATCAGTCGTGATTCAGACGGCATCGGATCGCTGCTGACCTAAGAAGCAGCACGTTGCCGGGATGTCACACGGAAGTGTGGGCTGACCGGCAGGGGGAGGCCGTGCTGGCTTCGGACGTGGGGAGAAGAGGCAGAACAGGTGAGCAAGGGAGCGGGGCAGAACCTGCCCCCAGCCTCAGCACCAGCAGAACACCTGGAAAAGTCAGAGGCCGGCCGGCGCTGCGGCTCACTAGGCTCATCCTCCACCTTGCGGCGCCAGCACACCGGGTTCTAGTCCCGGTCGGGGCACCGATCCTGTCCCGGTTGCCCCTCTTCCAGGCCAGCTCTCTGCTGTGGCCCGGGAGGGCAGTGGAGGATGGCCCAAGTGCTTGGGCCCTGCACCCCATGGGAGACCAGGAGAAGCACCTGGCTCCTGCCATCGGAACAGTGCAGTGTGCCGGCCGCAGCGCGCCTACCGCGGCGGCCATTGGAGGGTGAACCAACGGCAAAAAGGAAGACCTTTCTCTCTGTCTCTCTCTACTGTCCACTCTGCCTGTCAAAAAAATTTAAAAAAATTTTAAAAAAAAGTCAGAGGCCGTGCTGACGAATGGGGGAGGCTCCCACGGGGGGAGGGAGGGCGCACAGCCCCGACACTCCGAGTGCAGGGCCAGGGGCTGCCCAGGCCTCTCCAGGCTGTCTGTGCCATCGCTGGACACGCAGGAACTATGGGGCCCTCCCCTCCTCCCCCCACTGCCGAGAAGGTCCAGGCTGTGGTCCCCACAGGCCGTGGCCACCATCCCCTGCACCTGCGCCCACTCATGGCCAGTGGGCCCAGACTTGCTGCACCAAGAGCTGGGAGAAGCAGGTGCTAGGCCTTGGAGTGGGTTGACCAGCAGCCCCACAGTGAAGCAATTACCCAAGCCCTAGAGCCCGTGGCTGTGGCCTTACATGGAGTGAGGATCTCCACCGAGGTGGCTAATTTAGGGCTCCCAGATGACCTGGACAGGCCCTAACCCCCAGAGAAGGGGTGGCACTCAAAAGAGGAGGCCCTGTGAAGACGGAGCCAGGGCTGTGGCTGATGGGACCACAGCCCAGGAAGACCCAGGGCCCCCAGGAGCTGGACAAGGCAGAGGTGCCCTGCCCAGGGCCTTCCGAGGGAGTGGCCGTGCCCACAGCTGGATTTCGGCTCCCGGCCTCCAGCACCGTCAGACAGAGGCTTGCTGTCCTCAGGCCCCCTCGACAGCAGTGACCCGGCCCTGACACAAGCCCCTGTCCCTGCACTGCTGAAGGCCCTGGCCGGGGTCTCTGGGGTGAAGAGTGGGGACAGACGGCACCCACAGGCCCTTAGTCTCGAGCCTGTGTCCTCCTGGGGAGCCATCCCCTGGGCCTCTGGGCAGGCGGGCAGGCCACGGTGCATCCCGTACCAGAACAGCGCTTCCAAGGCTGGCTGCTCCACTTCCCATCCAGCTCCCTGCTAGTGCACCTGTGAAAGTAGCAGTGGTGGCCCAAGTGCTGGGGCCCCTGCGCCCACGTGGGAGACCTGGCTGAAGCTCCTGCCTCCTGGTTTCAGTCAGCCCAGCCCTGGCTGTTGTGGCCATCAGGGGAGTGAACCAGAGGATGGAAGATTCTCTCCTTCTCTCTCTCTCTCTTTCTCTCTCATTTTGGGTTTCAAATAAATCAAATAAAATAGACCTCAAGAAAAGCAGCTCTCACGGAGCCTTCTTTGTGCCCGGCCCTCTGGGTGCCCACTCAGCACAGGACATGCACAGCGGGCAGGGTGAGCCCATCCTCCACAGGTCGCACACTGCACCCCACCTGCTCACGCTGCGTGACTTCTCTTAGGGGAAGCCACGTGTGCCCTGGCAACTTTCACATGAAACTGGGGGCCAAAGCCCTAGGCACGGAGACCCTGCGGCTTAAACTCCTCAACACAGAGAAAAATAGAACTGGAAAAAAATCATCCTTTGCATTATTGTGTTTTTTCTAAAGATTTATGTATTTATTTGAGTTACAGAGAGTGAAGGGGAGTCTGAGAGAGAGAGAGAGAGAGAGAGGTCTTCCATCCGCTGGTTCACTCCCCAGTTGACTGCAATGGCTGGAGCTGTGCCAGTCCAAAGCCAGGAGCCAGGAGCTTCTTCCAGGTCTCCCAAGTGGGTGCAGGGGCCCAAGGACTTGGGTCATCTTCTACTGCTTTCCTAGGCCATGGCAGAGAGCTGGATGGGAAGTGGAGCAGCTGGGACTTGAACTGGAGCCCATATGGGATGCCGGCACTGCAGGCAGAAGCTTTGCCCACTACACCACGGTGCCAGCCCCTACATTATTGTGTTTGATGAAGTCCCCAGATGTGTGTGTGCATGTGTATATGTGTGTGCACATGTATGTGTGTATATGTGCATGCACCCGTGTATTTATGTGTGTCTGTGTGTGGGTGTCTGCATGTGTGTATACGTGTGTGCACATGTATGTGTATATGTATGTGCACCGTGTATTCATGTGTGTCTGTGTGTGGGTGTCTGCATGTGTGTATATGTGTGTGCACCCGTGTATTTATGTGTGTCTGTGTGTGGGTGTCTGCGTGTGTGTGTGCATATGGAGGTGGATGTGTGCACCTGTCGGTGTACACGTGTGTGCGCTGTTTGCACATCAGCTGAGGGCAAGGTTGCAGCTGGAGTCCCCGACTTTGCCCACTTGCTGAGCACCGTGTGGTGACGCCGCCCCTGCACTGAGGCTGGGAGACCCCGTGACCCCGTCATCACCCCCCAAGACCGAGCTGGCGGAAAGCGAGCGAACGCTGATCAGACGTGGTCGCCCGTCTGCTGTCTCATCTACGGTTGGTGCTCGCCGAGCAGAGGAAGTGAAGATACAAAACTACTTAACGGACTCCGGAATAATCCCCGATTCCCCAGGTACGGGCCAGGACAGCTGGCCCACAGCCAGGAACCCGGATGAAAGTCGGAGCGGTCCGGTGCCTCGGCGCTGACACACAGTCCCTGCCAAGCAGCGCTGCTCCTCCGCCCTCCTGCCAGGACTGAAGGCAGGGCCAGCAGGGGTGGGGCAGAGGGCAGGGAGGGGCAGGCAGAGGGCCTGCATGGGCAGGGGTCCCTGGAGGCTGTCACATGTCGTCCTGAGAGCCTCCCCTCCCTCTCGCTCCCAGATCTCCGTGTGTGCGGTGGGACACTGTCAGTTCGTGGCATCAGGTCATGAAACCACCAAGTGGACCATGCACGCCCTAAGCCTGCCCAGTGTTTTCCCTGCCCCCAAAGTCTGCTCTGCCTGTCCTGTTCTCCCCCTGAAGCCGTGGCTTCCTAGGTGGTGCCCTCGTGCCCCCCGCACCCTTCCTCTCTGCCAGGCCTGCCCAGAGTGTGCCACAGACACTCGCGGGGATGATCAAAACCAGCAAGTGATGAGCAAGGCTCACACCAGAAGGCACAGTGGGTCCCAGTCCACCCTGCTGGCTCCCAGGTGGGCTCCCTGGGGAGCCCTAACACACACATGCACACACACACACACACGCACGGACTGCTCCACAGCAGAGCTGGTTCCGTAAACCACAGCACCTTCATACTCTGTGGACCTGAGCCACGGCCTTTAGAACCCAGTGGGTGCCCAGTTGTAGGTGCTGAGCCAAGGAGCAGGCAAGAGGTGAAGAGAGCCAAGGTGCAGCCAGACTGCAAAGCCACGCGGCACTGCTGTGCACACACTCACGCCCGCAGCTACATGTGTGCATGTGTGGGATTCGTGCATGTGCACATCAACACTTGTAAATGCACCAAAGGGAACACAGGAAGTGGGAGACAGCAGCCCTGGTCCATTTTGTGTTGCTAAAATGAAGAGGGACTTACAAGGCTTGGGATTCTGGTGGGAGACCAGGATGAAGCTCCTGGCTCCAGGCTTCAGCCTGCACAGTCCTGGCTGTTGCAGACATTTGGGGAGTGAACAAGCAGATGGAAGCTTGCTCTCTCTCTTCTTCTCTCCCTCCCTCCCTCTCCCTCTATCACTCTGCCTTTCAAATAAATAAAATAAGTTACAAGAAGACCTGCTGGGACCGACGCTGTGGCGTAGTGGGTAAAGCTGCCGCCTGCAGTGCTGGCATCCCATATGGGTGCTGGTTCGTGTCCCTACTGCTCCACTTCAGATCCAGCTCTCTGCTATGGCCTGGGAAAGCAGAAGAAGATGCCCTGAGTGCTAGTGCCCCTACACCTGCGTGGGAGATCTGGAAGAAGCTCCTGGCTCCTGGCTTCGGATCAGCACAGCTCCGGCTGTTATGGCCATCTGGGGAGTGAACCAGCAATGGAAGACCTCTCTCTCTCTCTCTCTCTCTCTCTCTCTCTCTCTCTTTCTCTCTCTCTCTGCCTCTGCCTCTCCTTTTTTCTCTATGTAACTCTGACTTTCAAATCAAATAAATAATTCTAAAAAAACAAAAGAAGAAGACTTGCTTGAGATAGAGTGGAGATGTATCAGGAAAATGCCCGGAAAACAACTTGGAACCCTTCTATACCTTGCTCCACATTTTTCGCTTTGCTCTCTAGACAGTGGGAAAATTTGAAAACTATTATTTGATGAAAATAACGTGGTCAGCTTGCGATGGAGAAGCCTCGCTTTTGAAGTACAGTGGAAAGCAGGTGGAAAGGCAACCAGACAGAAGGAAAAGACAGCACCAGGAAACCAGGAAAACCCAGTCTGCAGCCGCTGTCAGTCGAATAAAAATGCCAGCGGTACATTTGCTTTTCCAACCCTGGCCATTCCAGAAGGCAGACTGTGGTGCCCAGGGAGATGCTGATTCGGAGGCCACTGCCTGGAGCATCTGGATAAAGAAGAGAAGCAGAGGCGAGACCCCGCAGAGTCCCGCGTCGCTGACACCCGCACGGGCTGGCCCGCGTCTGCCTCTCGTTCATTGTGTGTGCCCAGAGCTGCTGCGTTCCCCACTGTGTCACGGTGCTCAGCGAAGAATCCTTGAGGAAGCAGAGGCTGAACAAAACAGGACAGACGATGGCTCCGAGGGAGGCATCGGGCTGGCTTCTCCCAGGATCCTGCTACTCCATGCACTGGAATCCCAGGGAAGGAAAGGGAGGGGTGTGTCTGTGATGGACAGGTGGAGGTGAGCCAATTGCAGTTGGATATTTGGCTGGGGTTTGTACTGGAGGAATGGACTTAGGAGCCCACAGGGCAAAGCCCGGGGTGTGGATGAAGGTACCCCAGTAGGGTGCAGAGAGGGAGACAGAGGGCGCTGAGGTTTTCAGGTGGAGAGAAGAAGAAATTAGGGGAAGGTGCATGGAAAAGGAGCCGTCAGCGAGACAGACAAGGCAGTGTTGGGTCAGGGAAGGGGGTGCCGGAGCTGGGCGTGGAAGCCAGGTTCAGGGGTCTGTAGTAGTCACACGGAGACCACTGGGGCTGAGGGATCAAGTGGGGTGGCGAGGCCTCCCCTGCATGAAATGTGCTCTCACAGTCACCTGAGCCCCAGGAACCTCAGGTGTGTCGCAGATTGAGATGCTCAGCACAATTCCACACCTAATGAATTCAAACATCCCTGGGAAAGGTCTGAGAACTCCCACACGCTTTGCAGGGGCTCTGAAGTTGCAGATTCTAGGGTGAGGCGCAGGCTTTCCCAGTGGATCCTGAAGACCAGGGAACAGAACATGGACATGGAAAGGAGAAGGCGATGCTGGGCGGAGCTCTGGGGGCCTGGAAAGCAGAGGCAGGGCTGAGTGACAGACGACAGGGAGGCAGGAGTCAGGCCCAGCATCTCACCAAAAATGCACAAAGCTGTGTTGAAACAATGTGCAGTGGTCTAGTGGATAGTCACAGCTGCTCGCTTATTTCAAGCTTCGGCTGGACCAAGGCAGCCACGGGGGCTGAGCGCAGTGCAACTTTCTGGGGAGACCCGATTCCCATGGGAAAGGGGCAATCGAGGCTATTTTAGCAGGGTAATAAAATGACTCCACCTCTGAGGGCAACGTCCTCCAGAGAATAAGCAGTGATGGAAGAGGGTGACTTGGGGGCCCTGGTAAGAACCCAGACAGGGGATTCTGAGGGCCTGGACCAGAGAAGTGAGAGTGCAGACAGTCGCCAACTTCCAATGGTTCTACCGAAGGTTCTAGGCTTTACAGTGGTGTACAGGCCATGTGCACGCAGCAGCTCCTCTGAGCTTTGCCTGAGCCAGTGATGTGTGGCCTGATGCTCTCTTGTGGTGCTTGGCAGCATGGTCACCAGGGGGCTACTGGAGAGTCGACAGTGCCTTGCTTTGCCAAGCTGGGATGTGCGTGTGCTGGGGACATTGAATGCGTTCTCAGCCTACAGTAATTTCAATTTCAGGAGGGTTCCTTGGGGTGCATGCACCTATGAGAACAGAGGGGTCACAGCAAACAGCCCAGGAGGCCATGGTAGGGAACGCACAGCAAGCTCCTGAGCTGCGGGAGCCATGCTCAGAGGTGACCCACGGATGGGGGAGGGACCAGTGGCAGGAAATTCAGAGCCATTGCTGCAGGTCTGCCTTCTGGGTGTCGGGTCATGGGATTGGATAGCAGGCGTCAGATCGGACATCACATCTTTGGTGTGTAGCTCTGGGGACCTGAATAGACCAGAAGGCAGAAGGACAGAGTTGCCCTTGGTGCCTCCTGTCCGCTGATGGGGCTGGGCCATCTGGCCTCCCTTGTCCTTGTCCTGTCCTGGTGTTGGACCTCCCAGCACAGACAGGAACTTTACCATGGAATTGGCTTCTCCAGGCCTCTGGCTTGAGCTGAGTGACAGGCTGAGGCAGTGCAACTGTGGGAAGTGATTTGATCAAAGGGTTGGTTTGACGAAGAAAGGGAACGGGCAGTTTGGGTGGCAAGGAGGAATTCACAGAAAGTCAGTGGCGGCCAACTTCTTGGAACCAACACACGCGTCACGGCCTTGCCGTGTTCCAGTGTGTCCCGCAGTGAGTCACGGGAAGTGAAGACTATCGTGCAGGTGGGGACAGACATGCTGTTGGTGTGGACAGAGGGATTCACATAGACACACGCATACACACACACACAGTGACCCAGCTCCATCAATCACACACACATACACACATGCATTAACCCGGCTCCAACACACACACACATACACACACACACAGTGACCCGGCTCCATCACTCTCACACACAAACACACACACAGTGAGCCGGCTCCATCACTCTCACACACACACATGCAGTGACCCGGCTCCATCACTCTCACACACACACACAGTGACCTGGCTCCATCATTCACACACACACACACACACGCATTCAGTGACCCAGCTCCATCACTCACACACACACACATGCAGTAACCCGGCTCCATCACACACACATACACACACACACACAGTGACCCGGCTCCATCACACACACACACACAGTAACCTGGCTCCATCACACACACACACACACAGAATGACCCGGCTCCATCACACACACACACAGAGCGACCCGGCTCCATAACTCTCACACACACACACACACACGTGACCTGGCTCCATCACTCACACACATACACACACAGCAACCCGGCTCCATCACTCTCATACACGCATACACAGTGACCCGGCTCCATCACTTACCCACACACACACAGCGACCTGGCTCCATCACTCACACACACACACACACACATGCAGTAACCTGGCTCCATCACACACACACACACACATGCAGTAACCCAGCTCCATCACACACACACATACACTCACACACAGTGACCCAGCTCTATCACTCACACACACACACACACATAGTGACCTGGCTCCGTCTCACACACACACACACACACACAGTGACCCAGCTCCATCACACACACACACAGTGACCCGGCTCCATCACACACACACACAGTGACCCGGCTCCATCACACACACACACACAGTGACCCGGATCCGTCACACACACACACACAGTGACCCGGCTCCATCACACACACACACACACACACACGGATCATCTCCCTTGGCACACTCTGATTCTTCCTGCGGGGGGCAGTGTCAAGGCCAGGCTATTCACGGAGCATCTTTTATTAGCTTCTTACATAACCCAGTGATACAGAGCCATGACGAAGTCAGGTGCGAGCCGCTCCGGAGTGGACTACAGACCTGACGAGGCTCCGGAAACTACAACTTCCTCTGTTCAGAGAAAACCCACTCCAGTCCCGGAAGCACGGCGGGGTTTAATTCCCCGGTGAGGGTGCCAGGGGGTGCTGAGAGCACTTCCTAACTGACATTGAGTTTGCTGCAAGCAGATGACAGTCAAAGATAGGCTCTGCAAATATTAGGCACGCGCGGAGTTAGCCGAGCCAGCGTGGAGATGGAAGCACCGCTTTTTCCCGGTGACACCGAGTTGCTCCTCCCGCCCGTGTCCATCAGGAGCTCTGTGACAGGACGCGGAAGCGTTGGTATTCTGCTTCCCAGCCGCAGTGCGGTGGAACTGTTAACAGTCTTCGTGTTACGACCTGAACGTCTTGACACCAAGGGAAGGCTCGCACGTAAGTCGTCTCCATCCGTATTAACGGTGTTCGCAATGGCGAACCTCTACTTGGCAGCATTATTTCCCATTCCCTGCGGTCCGTCCAGATTCCTGCATAACTCAGCACTGTCTGCGGCACGGGGAATCAGCCGGGCACGTGACCACTCTGTGCCGGAAGCTGTGAGGAAGACCCCGGGACCTGACCACAGCCAGGAGCTGTCTTACCGCGTCTGTCTCACGGGCAAGAGGGCTGCTGACCCTCCCACAGGCTGAGGGTGATAGAACAGAACTTGGGCAGCCCTGTAGTTCGCTGGTTTTTCAAGTTCATATTTAGGCACAAAATCCTTTGCTCAGAAAAAAAGTTGTACTTGGAAATTCTGAATGAGGATGGCGGAGCTGTTTGGTCCAAAGGACAAAGAGAAGGGGTCCCCAAGGTCCTCCAAAATTGGGCGCCTCTCACCTGGCGGGCAGGTAAGCCCACCTGAGTGGACCCCCAAGCAATCCTGGAGAGGCTTTGCGTGTGTTTTCCTGGCAGTCAGCCAAGCAGCTTCCTGGTCCATGCACAGAAGGACCAGGCGCCCGGAGGAGGAGGATGGTGGGCCCCGGGGTCGGATCTGCTACCTGCACGCCAGGAACGTGGCAGGCTCACCTTGGCTGATGCTGCGCTGCTCCCGCCGCTCCGGTCTGGATCCCTTTCCTGACACCCCCGTGACTGTCACACCCAGCCCTGAGCCTCCCACAACCACTGGTCACCCAGGGAACAAAGCCCAAACTCACCCTTGTGCTACCAATGTCCTCTGTGACAGGGTCCAGTCGCTGCACCCCGTGATAAACCCGGTGCCGCAGGCTTAGTTTCCAAGACTGTGTGAGGCTATAGAGCACCTTGGACTCACACTCTATCAAACCCAGGTCGCCCTTCCGCTGACACGTCACTGTGCCCCTCCTCACTGGGAGACCCAGTAGCTTCTTCTCGACGCCTGAGGTCCAGGCTCCTTGTACCAGTCAGGGTCTGCGCCAGCACTCAGCCAGAGAGATGGACCATGGAGAGCACTTCACTAAGGGTGGACTTCCTACTGCCCAGTGTCTCTGCAGGAAGCAGCGGGGTGTAATTGGTCAGGATGACGTCACACCGGGTAGGCTGGGCCTCTATCCACTGCGCCTGGTGTTATTTATGAAGCGCATGTTTAGAAGTGGCACCCAGGAAGGACACTCCCGCAGGTGAAGGCAGAGGCATTGACTAACCAGGGGGCCGAGGGTGCCGGGGAATCACCGAGAACTGGGAGTGGGGCTGCCTCAGCCCTCTCACGCCCTGGCCTTGCACTTCAGCCCCCAGAGCTGCGGGGCAGCGTGCACCTGCTGCCCAAGCCGCCCCGGTGCCAGCAAGCTGAAGCAGCAGGACGAGCGTTCAGCTGGGTAACAAGGAGGCCGAGCGAGAGCAGGAAGGCCTGGCAGAGGCAAGCGCAGAAGCCATGGCTGCCCCAGGGCTGGGGCACAGAGGGCAGAGCTGGGAGGAGCCCACCGAGCCCAGACCCAGACCCCAGAGGCACTTGCTTTTCTGGGCCCTGGAGAACACCCAATAGTTGGGAACCCTGGAGCACCTGCTGCCTGCTGAGGCAGGGCCGGTGGAAGGTGAGATCCGCAGGGGGGCCACCCTTCCCCCTTCCAGCTTAGGCCCCCTCTAGGGCCCCCTGGGGCAGAGTGGAAGCACAGAACCAGTAACCCCCGAATGGGGCTGGTGGAGCCTGGGCTGGCATCGCTGGGTGGTCTTGCAGGGCCAGAGGAGGTGTAAGGACCAGCGTGTCTGCCCTCGCACCTACCGCTGCCCCGTGGAGCAGCTGGGGATCCGTGCTTCGCCGCCACCTCTCACGTAGACACTGCCTCGGACCAGGTCTGATTTATATCCGCTTCTGCCCTGGTGGCGCAAGACAACGTTGATTTGTTATAGAGGCCATCAGAGGAGGCTTCATGGGATAAGTGAACCAAGGGTAGGGAGGGGGCAGGGACAGGGAAGGAGAGAGAGAGAGAGAGAGATGCAGACAGGGAGGCAGAGAGGAGAGGAGGGAGGGAGGGGGAGGGAGAGGAGGGAGTGAGGGGGAGGGAGGGGGGAAGGAGGAGGGTTTGGCAGCCAGGACCTGGTGGCCACCGCGCAGGTGCAGGCCTGCCCCCGGCCCAGCTGGCGGCGGGACCCTGAGCCCGGGCTCTGGCAGGGTCTGGAGCAAAGGGCTGCCTCACTCGATCAACAAGTCTCCCTGCCCCGGGCCCAGCAGGCAGACTGTTGAGCGGGGTGCCAAGGCTCTAATCCTGGATTTATTACACACTTGCTGAGCGACCTTAGACAAACCACTTAACTCAACCCTAGAGATAATGTCACAAAGTCTTCAGCTTGTAAAATGATCGCTGAGCCTTCGCCCCCACTATCACCGCCACAGCGATAATGCATTTGCTGGCAGTGAGGCGCGGCAGCTGACGAGAGACACAAGTGAACGCACATTTTCTGTTTTTATGGCAATTCTCTCTTGGCCAAGCCTAATGTGCATGCACTAAGCCTTGACCTTGGGCCCTGGGCTAATTCCCGTGCTGGGAGCCACCACTGTACTGCTTTGCAAACCCTGGGGAAGGAGGCTTAACTGATAGTGTTGAAATCCCCAGAATGTAGATGGCAGCGAGATACGGCCGGGCCGCCTGCGAGCAGCATCAGGGCTTGGAGAGGGCGCCCGGGAGCTGGAGGGGACGGAGAGGGGGTGTCTCCCACCTGGAATGCCCCCTGCGCCAGCCTCCTGCTTGGTCTTGGGTATGCCGTGCGCTGGTGGCCAAGGCACCCTGGGAAGTGGGTCTGCAGGAGGAAGCACTCCTTCTTCTTCCTCTCTTTTCCTCCCCCGCTCTTTGCAGGGTGCACACACACACACACACACCTGACATGAGACCGGAGGTCAGCAGGCCTGCTGCCCGCTGTGCACTTATTCTTGGACGGAGCAGGTGCGCCTCCGGCCAAGAACCTCAACCTTTGGAGCGGCATCTTGACTGACAGCTAAGCAGGAGGCAAGGTCGGAGTGAAGGCAGACCAAGGACCCTGAGTCAAGGGTGGTTTAAGACACTCCGCCCCCCCAGTCCTAGATCACAGCCCACATTTTCCTCTAAGAGTGGTCTTGGAAAATGCCAGAAATCCCTAAGCATCCTTGAGACTTCTTGCAAGTTTCCCCGAATCCCAAAATGTCTGCTAACCTTTGTGACTTGACACTGCTGGGGTTCTGTTACATGAGGTCACCGGGTCTGGTGACAGGGTTGTAACTGATCGCGATCTGTGGCACCTGGCGTGCACACCCGCGAGAAACCCAAGAGGTGGGGAAGTCTCCACTCCAGGTGTGTTTGTGCACATGTATCTGTTCATGGATTCCATTGGGGAGAGTTCCGGGCTGCAGGCTTTTAGCTTTAATTATATAAGCGGTTGTGGGCTGATACGAAGTCACAGGAGATAGGGAACTGTTTGGTCTAAATTTCAAACATTTTTGGAAGAGTCAAACAAAAATATGCCATTTCGTATTTCCACTTCTTCCCTCCCACACATATCCTTTCCTTTGAGGGTTTTACTACAAAATCATCTCTGGGTTTGCTCAGATCTGAGAAATGTATTATCATTCCTAAGCTATTATCTCACGTCCTCTCTCCGTGTTACTGTCAGTTGTTATTTGGAAAACTATGTGAAGTAAATTCATAAATAGCTCTAAATCTGCATTCACGCAGATCTGGTTCCTTGCAGGAAAACACACTCCTGGACCATAATTGAATGTGATTAAGTCTATGTTACGATCTAACAACCATTTATTGCTGCAGCATCAATTTCAAAATGCACAGCCGTGATAAAAATCAGGGATTCTAAAAGAAACAAAAAATAATAGTTCTTACCAAACTATTCTATTTTTCTTGTACGCCTAGTCCTACATGGTTGAATACTATATTAAAATACTTAATATTTATGTAACCAAAAATGTGCAGGCCTGCAATTAAAGTACATTATTTGATTAATGAAATAGTAAGGGCAATGACAGGGAAATCCAGCCAAGGGGACTTGGGGCGCTCTTACTTCCTGTTTGCTCCTCAGGGAGAAGGTGACTTGCTTCTGCCCCAATCCCTAACCGGGAATGCGACCTTGGAACACAAAAGGGTGCCATCTCCAGCGGATTTCGCCCCGCCCCTGTGGACCCCAGGCAGGGACCTCCCATTGGCTGCACCAGCTCTTGGCACTGTCTGGAGACCAGGAAGCTTATGAGGGGGTGAGCTGCAATCATTAACTCTGGCTTTTGGAAGGCAGAGAAAATGAAATTGTTCCACAGTTTGGGAACCTAGAGTCAGTGTCTGGGCTGTGGCAGCACCCCTCCCCATAAACCCTAGTGTGGCTCCCTGCTGCCCGTGTGCACGCCAGACTCAGAGGGGCAGGGCCAGGCAGCCCCAGGCTTCCCCGGAGAGCCCCCAGGAGGCACCACTTGGGGATAAACACACATCACAGAAGCCATCTGACACGCAGCCATGCTGACTTGCACCGGAAGGGAAAAAAATGCCAGGAGAGCAACACGAACTAAGCCTTAAAATAAACTGAAAGTAGACTGTGTCCTGATTAGAGAGTCAGAGGATATTCATTTACAAGGGGACAGGTGCACACAGCAGAGGGGGGCCTCTGCGGCCAGACCCCCGGGGCTGCCCAACCAGCCCGGTGCCAGGCGTGGCTGAGGCCGGAGCACCCTGGCAGCAGCGGTGCACTCCACGGGTTAAAATGCAAGCCTGTGACCCTGACCCGCCTCCATTTAAACCGCGATGTCCTCACACCCCAAGTTCTTATCAGAGGACTGCATGGCACTTGGCAAACAAGACATTCCACCTTTTAAACAAATAATTCATTAGGTAATTAAATTCAAGTGAGATTACTCTAATTAAATATACACTGCTGTTGAATCATAATTTCTATGTGGCCTAGTTAAAGATGAACAATCTCTTATTCCTGACCAAAAAAAAAAAAAAAAAAAAAAAAAAACGGAAGGCTTTAAAAGAATTCCCTCCGGCGGGAAGAATGGATTTCCACGCGCGGCACAGAGGTCACTTAAAGGCAAGGAAGATGCACGGAGCTCAGCCTGGAGGGCAATGTTCCCGGTCCAGCGAGGCCCAGGTCCTCCAGGCCCTGTTGCTCTGGGCTGGGGTTGGTGGGACCCAGGCTGGGTTCAGGGCACGCGTGCGCGCCTGGGCGTCTTGGGCTGCTCAGTCCACATCACAAGAGCTGCAAGAGGAGCGCTCTCCGAGGACCAGGGCCGGCCCAGGGACCCTGGCACTGGAGCAGGAGGCCACTTCGTCCCCAGGACGTGCGCCCTGCCCAGGAGCCGCGGCCACGACGGCAGCTGCCGCCGGCGGAGACCCAGGCTTGTCCGTGCACGCAGGCGCAGCCGCGGTGCGGACCCGCTGTCCTGCGCCAGGCGCGCATCCGCCGCAGTCACCGCGCGGGCAGCTCCGCCAGAACGCAGAGAACTGACATCGCCTGGCCCCGGGACGGCCCCGGCTTGGGGACGGGAGAAAAACACGAACTCATTAACAACTGCAGAAACACGGCCCAGGAAGAAATAAATACAAGCGCAGCTGGCGCAGCCGTCTGGTGACACCGAACTACAGACCCCGAGAACCGCGCACCGGCGCCCTTGGTCGTGTCGGAGGCGTCATGGAAATGATCCGCTTAATTAACGGGAGGCTTATAAAATATTGACGCGTGTGCACTCGCGTGTCACTCACTGCCTCCGACGCTGGGGCCCGGGCAGCGCCCCGCGGCAGGCCCCGTCCGCGCCGTGGGTCCGTGGACGCTGGGACCTACTCAAGAGGCTCCAGGAGGCGGCCCCGCACCCCCACCACCCAGGGTCATCGGGAGTGTGGACCTGGGCCTGGCGCATCAGGCCCGGCACAGAGGAGTAGCGGCCTAAACGGCCGTGGGGGTCGCAAGCAACCAAAGCGCCCTGGGGTTCAGGCCTGTTGTCCACGGGTGCCAAGGTGGCAGCCGTGCGCTCTCGCCGCGTCTGCCACTCGCCCGGTTGTGGCCAAGCCTGGTGGCTTCCCGGGTCCTGCGGCAAGAAGGCGGGAAGTTACAACGCGTCTTTAACAAGGCTGGTAAATCAGGGCGCGCCCGTCTGGGCCGAGGGGGCCCGGCTGGCGTCCGCGCCGGCGCCGCCCAGCCCCATCGCGGCGCCAAGGCCTCGCCGTCCGCACCGCCATCCCTGGCTACCTTTCCAGGGTGGCGGCGGAGCCAGCGCTCCCTCTTCTCCACTGGACACCCCAGGACAGCAGAGCCGCAACGCCGCAGGAGCAGGAAGATCCATCGCGGGGCTGCCCGGGACCGGGGGCGGGAGGACCGCGAAGGCACCATTTCTGAGCCAGAGAGGGGAGCCCGGATGTCTGTTTGAGCTGGGACCACTCCCCCCTCCCCCCAGCTACCCAAACCAGCAACAGTGAGGAGCAGTAGCTGTCCATCAAGCCTCAATACCCTCGTAGACGTCAGCTCGGTCCCAGGCGCCTCCACCTCGCGACGCCCCCCCCCCCCCCCGCCCCACAACATACCCTGGCCAGGGACCTAGCTCGCGTCCCGGCCTCCGGCGCCACGTCCACGGGCGCTCCGCACACTCCCGCGCGCACTCGGAGGCCGGCGCCACTGGCCCGCTCCGCGATCCCTGTGGGAAAGCCGGCGGTCCAGGCCCCATCCGCGACGCCCAACGGGTGGGGCTCCCATTCGGCCTCGCGCTGTCCCTGGCACCACGAGGACCGGGAGGCTCCTGGCGGGGGTGGGGGGGTGGGGTGGGGGTGGAGGCTACACCCAGGCAGAGGGAAGTCCCTGAGAAGCGGCCGCCCCTTGAGCGTGGGTCCGAGAAAGTGGCTCTCCCAGCCCCTGGATCCTGCACAGCTGGGCGGGGGCCGTCGGTTTTCCAAAGGCCTGGAAGGTGGACGTCCCCCTAGGTCCCAAGTCGCCCCTCTTTGAAGCAGCCAGGGATGGCCTGAGCCGCACCCACCGGTCCCTTGGGAGACCCTCCACCCGTCCTGGCATGGGGGAGGGGGCAGCGGGCGTGGCCAGCCGAGCTGCTTCCCCACGGCCTCCTCTGCAGTGGACTATCTTGCTGGCCAAGCTGCCTCTGTGTAGGTTGCTCCCCAGCAACCCCATCCAGGTGTTGGGTGACACGGGGCCCACGAGGCCCTGCTGGAGCCCCCAAGACAGGGTTTTAACCCCTGAGGTCTCCCAGGCCACAATCGCCCCTTGCACACCTTTTCAGGGTTCCTGGAGGTGAGTCCAGTGGCCTTGCTAATGCTGGTGCCCTGGGAGCCTCACCCTGCCCAGGCCGCGTGTGCAGGGACATTTCTGGGTGGGACCCAGCCAGGTCCTCCCCACTCACCTCCCTGGTGTGCTCAGCAGCCTAGCATTTTCTGGACCAGCAGAGGATGGCACTGCCCAGTGGCCGGCTGACCCAAAGGACAAAGCCCCCACTGGCTGTAGCCTCCTCTCAGGAGGCTGTGGACTCCACGGGGCCACCAGGGGTGACGATCTGGGCTCCAAAGGTGGGGCTGGCACTGTGTAGCTGGATCCTCCTTCTCCACCTGACCTAAGTTTGTCCACCTGTGTTTACCCTGAAAGGTGACACTAGAGTTTGCTAAACAAGACAGTGAGGGGCTGGGCCTTTCTCCCAGGACTCACCCTCAGTGGGTGGCTTTGTCTGGGACACAGGAGAAGAGGTTAGGGTCTTGGTGTTGGAAGTGAGGGGTTGGTGAGCCAATGGGAGTGGGGGGGGGGCACTGGAAAGCACCCCCCTCCCCAGAACCCGTTTCAAAGCAGCCAGGCCCTCAGGGTTGGCAGAGGTTTCTGGAGGGCACGGGGTGGGGGCAGGGGCGCAGTGGAAGCGCGAGGACCTGAGTCAGCAGAGAAATGCGGCCCGGAGTGGAGCCGGTAATTAGTAATTACTATTGTGTGCCTTATTATTGCTAATTATAGGCGACAGCTCAGTGTCTGTCTGCAGCCCGGGGAAGCGGATCCTTCCCAGCTCTCCGGGAATCCCGGGGCCCTTCGCGGCCCGAGGGGAGAGGAGGGGGACCGGGGTCACCGGAGCGCAGCCTTGCAGGGTTCTGCCTGGGGCAGCGCTCGCTCCCCAGCCCCGACAGGCCTGAGCCCAGGCCCACCCCCGACTCTGGCCCAAGTCCAGTGCGCACGAACCGGGCAGGAGCTGCACTCCGGCCAGCGCCAGAGCCGACGCAGGTACGGGGCGCGCTCTCCTCCCGCGCTGCCGCAGCTCCGAAGCGGCCTGCCGGGGTCGTCCGGGGAGGAGCGAGCGCGGGGCGCCTGTTCCCGGGAACTGCACCGAGAGGCCCGCGGCGATGCCGCCGGCCCCGCGCTTCCGGCCGGGCTAAGCAGGGCCGCTGAGCCCTGGGGCGGCGTTACCCCCGACCCGGCGGCCGTCGCTCCCGCGGGTTCAGCCGCTGCACGCAAGTTTGCTTCCTGCACCCGTACGGCCCGCGGACAAAACCGGGCGCCCAGGCCGCGCCCGCTTCCACGTCGCCGGCCGCAGGACCGGGACGCGCCCCTCCCGCGGCCCCGGCGCTTTCCCCGCGAGCACAGGCCCTGCCCTCCCCCTTCCTCCCCCACCTCCTGCCTCCGGGCGTCCCCGCCGGCCGCCGCTCTGCTCCCCGCGCCGGCGTCTTCTCGGCCGAGGCCGCCCCTCCGCAAAGTTTGCACAACTCCGAGAGCGCGCGGGGCTCGTCCGCCTCGCAAAGCCCCGAGGGCGGCCGGGGTGGGGGGGTGTGGGGCCCCGCCGGGCGATCCGAGGCCCCCGTGGGCGGCGGGCGCCGCTTCCGCCGAGGACGTGCAAGGCACAGAGAGGCCGCCCCGCTCCGGCTGTCAGCTGAGCCCCGGCCGCCGGCCCAACCGTAGCTCAGGCTCACGGCGGTGCTGCGTAAAAGGAGACACGGCCCGGCTGCTCCACCGCAACCCGGGTGCGGGCCGGCCGGGAGCCCGGACCGACGGCTGTCACGCGGCGGCGAGGACCGGGCGGGAAGGCGCCCGCACCCGCCGCCCGGCAGCGCGCGCCCGCCCGCCGCGGGAGGAGGTGGCCCGGCCGGCGCGGGGCACCACGTGCTCGCCGGGAGGGGCTGGCGCGGCCGGCGAGGGCGGGCGGGAGGCGAGCCAGGGGCGGGGCCTGTGCTCAAGGGGATGCCAATCAAAGCATCAACTTCAAATTGTGTCTGATAGCCCCGCCGCCGAGCGGAGGGCGGCCGCCGCAGTCGGCGCGCGATCGCGGATCCGGGCGCAGCCGGGAGCCGGGCGCCAGCGAGCCCCGGGCCGAGGAGCAGCGACCGGCCCCCCGCCTCCGGGCCGGCCCGAGCGCGCCCGGCTCGCCGCTCGCTCCCCGCCGCGCCGCGTCCCCGCCAAGCCCCCCGCCCCCCGCGTGGCTGCCCGCCGCCGAGTCCGCGGACATGTCCTTCCCGCAGCTGGGCTACCCGCAGTACCTGAGCGCCGCGGGGCCCGGCGCCTACGGCGGCGAGCGCCCGGGGGTGCTGGCTGCAGCCGCCGCCGCCGCGGCCGCCGCCTCGTCGGGCCGACCCGGGGCGGCGGAGCTGGGCGCGGGCGCGGGCGCGGCCGCCGTCACCTCGGTGCTGGGCATGTACGCGGCGGCCGGACCCTACGCGGGCGCATCCAACTACAGCGCCTTCCTGCCCTACGCCGCCGACCTGAGCCTCTTCTCGCAGATGGTGAGTGCCCGGCCTCCCCCACGCCCTTCTCCCCGCTCCGCTCCGTCCCCGTCTCCTGGGGCGGGGGGTGGGGGGGCGGCAAGGGCCGCGGGGCGCGCGGGAAGGCGAGATCTGGAGGACGCGGCCGGGGCGAGGGCCCGCCTGCGGGCGCCGGAGGGCGGAGGAGGCCCCGCCGTTGACGACCGTGCTGGCGCAGCCCGGGGAGGGGAAGGCCCGAGCCTGGAAGAGGGTCGCTGCCCGAGTCGGGAGAGGTCGCAGCAGTAGGCCCGGGACACGGGGAGCGCGTGGCGGGTCGGGGTGCACGCAACCTGGGCGCCAGACCAGGCCCCGGGGTTCCAGCGGCTGGGCCCGGTCCACTGCACGTCCCGCGCGGGCCCGCGGGGCCTCTGCAGCTTTTGCGCTGGTCGAGAAGGCCCTATGGTGTCCGGCTTTGGCGGGGCCGAGGTGGTTGAGGCCGCGTTGCCCGAGGGAGCCCCCAAAAGCCTAGCGAAGCCCCGCGGAACGGGCCTAACAATGGAGACAGGACGGAACCAAGGAGTCCCTTAGTGGCGCGCGTGTGGATTTGCGATTGAACGAAAGATTAAATAAAGGTCGGCGTTTGCTTTTACTTGTGCAAGTTGCCAAAGTTTTCATTTCATTTGCACCCAAAGCAACGCGCACTCTTCTTCCCGCGTTGCGTAATGGAGGCTTGAAGACTGGGTCCGCGACTGGAGATCCGCGGCCCTCCGCCGCGGGTCTGATTCTCGGCGGAGGCTCGGGCCGGGCCGTGGGTCCGCAGGATAGGGGGGTCCGGTTGCAGGATCGGGGCTGCATCAGCTCCGGAACGCCTGGGAATGGGGGCGGCGAGGCGGCCCCCTCCTGCGTGACTGCGCGCGGCATCCCGCGGAGTCCCCACGCCGCCGAAGGAGAGGCGGGCACAGCACGCGCGCCCGGGAGCCCGGCTGGGGCGGCGTGCCGGCTTCCCCGTAACTTTTCTCGTAGTTCTGAGAGCGAGCCTGTTTCTCCGGGACCGGCCCCAGCTGCCGCCAGGCGGACCCGGGCCTCGTTTTGTCCCGGCGGCGGGGATGCCAGCGCAGCGCTGAGCGATTTACAAGGTGTCCTTTCAGAGAGAACTCCCAGGGGAGACAAGGCCGAAATGTCTCCTTCGCAGTCGCCAGCAGGAGGGTCGCCAGCGCGCCCACTGCGTGCCACACGGGGCGGGCGGAAAGCGAAGCCCGGCCACCGAAGCCGTTACCAGACTCGGGAGCGAGGCCACGCGCTCCCGCGCAACTTTGCAGCGTCCCGATTCTCGCTGCCCCCACGCGCGGGGTGCTCTTTTTATTTGTATTTATTTATTTTTTTAATACGAAAATTCTGTATACAGGCGTGTGCCATTTGGGCACCCCGCCTGTGTGTGTGTGTGTGTGTGAGAGCGCGCGGGGGAGCCCCTCGGCGAGGCCCTCTGCCTTTGTGGAGAGGGGACGGAGGGCGAGGCTTCGCTTTTGTTTTGTTTTGATTTTAAAGGCGGGGGATGATAGGTAAAAACCCTTCCTGCAGGTCTCCCGCGGGCTCCTGCAACCTGAGCTGAAACCCGAACCCGGTTCAGAGCGCAGGCTTCCGCGGAGCCCGTAGGACTGCGTATTCCGGAGTCAAAAGATTAAATTGTGAGGGAGCGTCTGTCTGGGCAATTTATGGTAATAATGAGGCCTAATGAGGTTGTTAGAAAGATAAAATGTTATTTACCAAAAAACCTGATGGGATAATTTGACTCGCTGTGTTTTACTACTGATGATAAAAAGAGTATTGATTGCAGATAAATCAGCCCCGCTGAATGGCTGCAAACACTTTGCGTTTGCTGCCCCAGATCAAAGTCAAACTTGGGCGATAAACTCGCCTGGGAGAGGCCCGGCCGGGAGCGCCTAGTCCCTTGCTCGCTGCGGGGCGCCCGCCCCCCCCCCCCCCGCATTAAAATTTTCACCGGATGAGAGCCCTGGCTTTTTGTATTTAAGGAAACAGGCGGGGTTTTGTTGCTTCTGTCGGCCAGGGCCTGGATTGCCATCCGGAGGCAGCCACCGGTGCTGTCCACACGCGGGTGCGGGCGAACCTGGACACGCAGACGCGGTCCCGCGGTCGAAGGCGCGTGCTTTCGCTTTGCGTCGCCGGCGGACTGGGCCGCGGAGAGGGCCCGACGGTTTATTTTGATTGACCCCCTCAGGGTCGAGGGGAGGGGGCTTGAGCGCTGGCTCCTGGGGTGTGGGGAAACTGTTTTATCAGCGCAGTTAAAAGGTTTCCCTCTGGCTAGTGTCAGATAAACTTGGAAATCCGGGCTTCGCGAGCTGTCGGTGGAGGGGACCCAGGGGGGCGAGGACAGCCTGGAGGGCCGGCGCTGGGCTCTGCTCCGCGCTAGAGCCGGCTCTCCACAAGTTTTTTTTTTGTTTTGTTTTGTTTTGTTTTTTAAGACCCAACAACCACCTCAGGGGTCGGGGAAAAGCCTGGTCTGTCCTCACCCAAGAGTGGATCAGGGTGGCCCCCGTGCAAGGCAGCGGTGCCCGGTGCCTGGGGCGGCCCGGGGGTCCGGGAGCCGCTAGGAGCAGCCTCCCCGATTTCCCCGAGCCCAGGGCCCGTCTCATTCCCTCTCTCTCTCTCTCCTCCTCCCTGCTCTCTTTCCTGTCCTGCTCTGCGGCTTGGACTCAGGGCTCTCAGTATGAGCTCAAGGACAACCCGGGGGTGCACCCAGCCACCTTCGCAGCGCACACAGCGCCGGCCTATTACCCCTACGGCCAGTTCCAGTACGGGGACCCCGGGCGGCCCAAGAACGCCACGCGGGAAAGCACCAGCACGCTCAAGGCCTGGCTCAACGAGCACCGCAAGAACCCCTACCCCACCAAGGGCGAGAAGATCATGCTGGCCATCATCACCAAGATGACCCTCACGCAGGTCTCCACCTGGTTCGCCAACGCGCGCCGGCGCCTCAAGAAGGAGAACAAGGTGACGTGGGGCTCGCGCAGCAAGGACCAGGAAGACGGCGCCCTCTTCGGCAGCGACACCGAGGGCGACCCGGAGAAGGCCGAGGACGACGAGGAGATCGACTTGGAGAGCATCGACATCGACACGATCGGCGAGCAGGACGGCGACCAGAGCAACGAGGAGGAGGAGGACAAGACAGAGGCGCCGCGCGCGCCCGCCGCTCCCCCGGCTCTCGCCCGGGACCAGGGATCGCCGCTGGCAGCCGCCGACACACTCAAGCCCCAAGACTCGCCTCTGGGCCTGGCCAAGGAGGCCCCAGAGCCGGGCAGCACGCGCCTGCTGAGCCCCGGCGCCGGGGCGGGAGGCCTGCCCGGCGCGCAGCACAGCAAGCCCAAGATCTGGTCGCTGGCAGAGACAGCCACGAGCCCCGACGGCGCGCCCAAGGCCTCGCCGCCGCCGCCCGCCAGCCACCCCGGGGCGCACGGGCCTCCCACCGGCACGCCGCTGCAACACCCCGCCTTCCTGCCCAGCCACGGACTGTACACTTGCCACATCGGCAAGTTCTCCAACTGGACCAACGGCGCGTTCCTCGCGCAGGGCTCCTTGCTCAACATGCGTTCCTTCCTGGGCGTCGGCACGCCCCACGCCGCGCCCCACGGTCCGCACCTGCCCGCGCCACCGCCGCCGCAGCCTCCGGTCGCCGTTACCACGGGAGCGCTGCACGGCGAAAAGGCCTCGGCCCGCAGCAGCCCGGCACTTCCAGGTACCGCGCCACCGGGACCCCAACGGGAAATCTGGAGACGGGGATGGGGGTGGAGGGCGGAGCGCCTGGTCAGAGAGAGCGAGGGGCCCTGGCTGCCGACTCAGCTTCAATTCAGGGAGCAAGACCTAGGCCTTAGGGCTGTCCCTAAAGAGCTGTGCGTTATGCGCGGGCCTGCTCCGGGGTCGCGGGGGAGGAGGCGCGAGCCTTTCCGCCCGCCCGCAGTGGCTGTGGCGGTCAGGAATGGATGGGAAGCCGGAGCACCCTTGAGAGCCTGCCCTCGCCACTGCCCTAACCCTGTCTCTACCACTCCTTCGCAGAGAGAGACCTCGTCCCCAGGCCGGACTCCCCGGCGCAGCAGTTAAAGTCGCCCTTCCAGCCCGTGCGCGACAAGTGAGTGCGGTCTGCCCGCGCCCCGGGGCGGGGGCGGAGGTGGGGACCGCGGGGGCGGAGCGGGGCTGGGTGGCGGTGGGGGTCGGGCCGCCGGCCGGCCGCGGGCTGGGGCTGTCCGGAGCCGAGCCGGGATTCTCCGGAGCCGGGGCTCCTGGGCGGGAGCGGCGGCGCGGCGCCCGCGCACTGACCCTGCTCGTGTCTGGCTGTCTCCCCGCAGCTCGCTGGTCCCGCAGGAGGGAACCCCGCGCGTCCTCGCAGCCCTCCCGTCCGCCTGACCGAGGGTCGTCTTTTCCTTTCGCGGGGGGAGGGGGGTGATGGGGAGGGAGGGGACGGGGAGGAACTCAAACCCTGCGGAGCGGAGTGGAGGCCGGCTCTGCCCGCCGCGTCGACGACCCTCGCCCGCGGCTGTCTGCGGCTTTCGCCGGGATCCGACCCGGGAAAGGCCCCCACGTCTTGTGTCTTTTTTTTTTTTTTCCTTTCTGTATATAGAGTGATTTCAGATTGTAAATAACGCGTCAGCGAACTTGTCTAAATCATATATTTTTGTCTAATAAACTGAATGAAACGATGCGCGGCTCCCTGATGCGGTGCTTGAGGGGGCGGGCGGGCGCGGGGCGGGCTCCGCAGGGAGGGGCTGCGGTCTGGGGGCTTGGGCTGGCGGCGGCGGGCGTCGGATTCGCTCTTGTTGCCGCTAAAGCAGGCGGGGACGAGCCCATCGGAGCACTCCTCCCCAGGTCAGGCACCAGTTCCACTTTGGGGAGATTTATTTATTTATTTTCCGCAAAAACGAAAGGAAAAAAGTGGAAGGGGGTCTGACCGCCGGCCCCGGGGAGGACTCCGCACTGCAGGTGGAGGAGGTGGCGCTGGTGGCTCGCCCCTGGCAGAGTTTGGAGAGCGGCGCGTGCGCGCGTGGGTTTCGTTTCGCGGGTTCCTCGAACACCGAGACGTGGGAAGGCGCTGGAGCTCCTGCGACGCGCGCGCAGGGGTGGGGGCGCGGGAAAGGGGCTTGGACTCCCCGTGGCGAGGGCCGTTCTCAACCCTGGCGCCGCTGACTGTGTCCTGGGGAGCGGGGCTAAGGGCGCAGAGCGGGACCTGCCTGGCGGAGCCCGCCTCGGACGCCACGGGGGCTCAGGGCCCCGAGCGTGGACACCCGAGGCCGATGGGCGCGGGCGCGCGGGCAGCCGGAGCCGGCGCGGGGCCCTCCGGGGGCGCGGGACCACCGCCCCGTTCCTGGAAACCGGGGAGGCCGACGCCTCGGAATCTGCCCGCGATGCCGCGGCTCAGCAGGGAGAAGGCCAGGCCCCGACGTGCGGAGGGGCGGCCGCCACCTTTCAGGCCCTCGCGCTTCCGGGATGCCCTGGCCACCGGCTGTGCGGCCGGCAGAGTGGGCGCAGGCTCCGCGCCGGCGCTCCTGGGGTAGCCGGGAGACGCTGCTCGCGCTTAGGGCCGCGGCCCCGCCCCGTGGGTACTACCCTCTCCGGCGTTCCCCGCACCCGCGCTCTCGCGGGGCCCCGAGGCCGGCGCACGCGTGGGCGCGGTGGGCAAGGAGCCGTGAGCAGCCCGAGAGCTGAGCGGCCTGGCGGCCCCGGCCAAGGTGCAGCGTCGCGGGCCGCATGGACGTGCACAAGGCGCCCTCTATGGTCCGAAGGCGGAAGGGGGCCCTGACCGGCGCTCCTGGGGTGTGGCGCGAATCGCGGGGTGCAGGGATTTGGGGCCCCGTGGGCACCGTGTTCAGGGGGTCGCCCGCGCATTGTCTTTGTTTTGTGGGGAGGGCTGCACGCCGGGGGTCCTTCTAGTCCTCGCCTGTCGCCCGCGCTGATCCTTCGCGGAGCCTCGCAGCCCCGGGCTTCATGGTCCGCTGCGCCTCAGAACCCTCCCTGACCACTAGGCCCAGTGGGTCAACGTCCTCGGCCCGGATCCGTGCCCAGCCTCTTCCTGGCCTGCGGGCTGCTCTGCGACGGAGCACCAGGCGCCGGTCTGCTCTGAGCTGCGCGTGACGGCCACAGGATTCCCTGCCCCCCAGAGCTCTCTGCCCCGCCAGGCTCAGCTCCTTTGTGGCCTGGGCGAGCCTGTGTTCCTGCAGCTCTCCCTGCCCTTCCTCCTTTTGGGGGTCGAGTGGGGGCGCCGAGGTGCCCGCCTGCAGCCCTCGGGGCTCTGTGAGCCTCCTGAGCTTTTCTCCAGCGCCAGGCCACACGGAAATCGCTGATGCAGCATTGAGCATTTTTGTCTTTGCTGGCTGCTCACAGCCCTCTCCCCTGGCCACCACGGTCACCTCGGTGTGCATGGGGGCGCGGAAGGCAACCCACGTGCCCACTCGTCCCCTTCCGAGTCCTCCCGGGTGGACACAGGACACGTGGAAGCCTCCTTTGCTTCCAGACCCGGCCTGGGCAGGCCTGGGGGACGCGCCCCAGGCCCCGCAGGGGCAGGGCAGGCAGCGGTGTGATCCCGTGCCCCCCACCCAGGATTTCTGCTCTGCGGAGCCTTTTTTTGGGGGAGGGTGCAGCTGCAGCTCAGGGCAGCTCTGCTCTCAGCTCCTGAAGAGGGGACACCCCCAGCATCCCCCAGCCCCGGGGCCTGAACACCTGGGGAGTGGGCACAGGCCCCGCCTCTGTGGTTGACCTGCTGGCGTCCCAGAAATCCCCCTGCCCGAAGCACATTTATCTCCCCGGCAATATGTGGAATTCATATTCATCTCTCGGTTTTCGTGGCCTGACACTGATTAATGGAAGAGTCGGCTTGGCTCCGAGGGGCGCGCCACCCGATGAATCATGCCCTGTACAGTTCCCCTCGTCCTTGGGGACTGGCTGTGCCAGAGAGCAGAGAGCAGGGCGAGGTGGACCCCGGGAGGGCTCCAGTCCACCCCCCAGCCCCGCCCCCCAGCCAGGACCCTGCAGTCCAGCCAGGTCCCTCCATCTCTGACGATGCCAGCCTGGCAGGGGGCGGAGGAGGGGGTTGATGGACACCAGTGTGGGGAGATTGAAGCCCTGGAAGTGCCCCCCCCCCCAAGCTACAGGGCCCAGTTTGCCAGCAGGGACTGAGAGTTGGGAGCGGCAAAGGAAGGGAGGAGGCAGAGAGCCCTGGGAGTCTGGCTTCCCAGAGAGCAGGGAGCCGAGGGATCCCACCACCAGGCAAGGCTGTCTCTGGCTGCTGCCTGCCCAGAGACTGCCATGTGTCAGTGGGGCTCTGGATCTCCGGGGGTGGGAGCAGGGGAGCTGGGGGGCACCTGGGGCCCTGTCTATCTTCTCAGCCCCAAAGAGGACATGGTTCCCGGTAAGAGTCCCACCAGAGAGGGAGGAGGCCTGGGGTCCGCACCCAGGCTGGGGACCAGGAGTCCACACTCTGGGGGTGGCAGCAAAGCTCATGCGCCTTAGGGGCCCCCTAAGTCAGTGTGGGGGGTTGAGTTGTACCCAGATACTGGAGGGAGCGGCTGCGCCCACCGGGAACACTGCCTCAGCTGTGGCAGCCGGGCGCACCCACAAAAACTCCGCACCTGCTGAGCTGCCCTGGGGGTGGGGGGCGTGTCCCCCAGATCTCCTGGCGCCCCGCGGAGCCGGCGCTCTCCTTGCGGCTCCCAGGCGGAAAGGCAGGCAAAGGTCACCCCGTGGGGACTGCGGGCTGCCTTCAGACCCCGCGACCGGCGGCTGCCCACAGGCCCCTCTTCGCGCGATGATGCTGACTGCCGGTGGAGAGGCGGTGGGCCCGGCCGGGCGGGGCGGGTTTGGCCCTGAGACCTCTGGGGGCTCACGCACGTGTTTTAATTTTCAAAGAAAAGGGGTAACTTCAAGGTCAAAGGTTCGTCTTTATGGCAGCGCACTTGTAAAATGTTTGCACATTTGTTTTCAGTGGGGGAAGGAGCGCGCGAGGGCCAAGTGCCTGAAGCTCCCCGCAGCCCTCTTGGAGTTGTCCTGAGTGGAGAGCCAGAGTGGAGAGGCGGCCTGGAACCCCGGGGCGGGCGAGCCCCTGCCTGGGTGACCTCTCCGGCCACGCCCCCCATCGCCGAAGCGGAAGGCACGCCAGGGGCTCCCGGATCCTAACCTTGCTGGAGCACAGGATGCGCCCCTGGGGACGTCTGTACCCCGCCCTGCAGCGACCAGGTGCGCCCAGCGGGAAGAACAGGGCCAGGTTCCTCCCGACAGAGCGGCCCGGGAGCAAGGGGCAGCCCTCCCCGCGCGCCTCTGTTTGGCTTCTGCGGATGCACCGGCTGTCTCTGATCCCCTAATCCACTTGCGCAGCCTCTCCAACCCAGCGCCTGGGCGCGGGGACCCTGGCCAGGCTGCAGCCGGGCGGCGGTGGCGCCAGATGGGGCCAAGTGCTCCCCCTCCTCTTCCCCAGCCCAGGAACGTGCCATTCGGAGGGACCTCAGCTCTGGGCACATTGCCGGTTAAAGCTTCGGAACCCATGGGCTGTAAGTTTAGGTTCGGATTCTGCATGGAGACCGTCCTCTAATAGGGCAGAAGCTGGGTGGGGCGCCCCGCCTGTGTGCCATCTGTGGGCCGGGGGCTCCGCAGGGTCGCTGTGGAAGGTGCTCTCCGAGGTGCCTGTCCCGGGTCCGCCCTTTGCGCTCCATTGTGGCTGCCATAGCTTCCCTTGTTACTGAAATTTAAACGTATGCTTAATTGCCAGCGCCTCGGATAGCTGCGGTAACGTTGGGAAATATTAAATACATCTGCGAGGTGGTGGGCAAGAGAAATTAAAAAGGTGCTTGCTGCACGGAATGCTAAGAAGATCTCACAATGAAGTGATTAACATTTTTATGAATAAAATTAATCACGCATTAACTCTGCAGCGCACAACATCTGAAACCCAAATGTGGCCCCAGCAGCTCTCTTGCTTGCACCCAAGGACGGCCACTGAGAATTTCGGAATATTCATGAGTGGGTAAGCCAATAACAGACACCTAAATCCCAGGTACCATAAATGAACGAACGAATCAATAAATGAACCAATCCCTTTAAATACTGAACCACGGCCATGCACAGACACAGCAACAGCAAACAGCAAGCATCGTGTTTTGTTTTGCTTTGCTTTTCTCCTTTTGCAAACTCTCAATCAAAACGGACGAGAGGCAGGCGGGACTGTGGGCACCTGGTCACCACCAAGGGCAGTGGGGGAGGGCGGCCAGAGGAGCCGGCCGGTGTGACGTGAGGCTCAGCCTGGGACCGCCGCTCCCGCCAAGCCCATCAGATTGGGAGGGCGGGCTTTCCGTGTTATTAAAATCTCCACTCTTGCAGATAATAAAGTGTGATTTCTCCTCTCTCCCGGTCTCCCCTCTGCCTGCCTTCTAATCTCTTGCCACTGTGGTTTTGGGATTCTTCCAGCAGGCTGTACAAAGGGAAGCGGAGGCATCTGAAGTGTCACTCCACAGCTGTGGCAAAGCAGCACCATTGCCCAGTCTGTGGATGCTCCGAGCCCATGTGAGCAGCAGCAGGAGAAATCAAAGCCGCCGTCTCCCTCCGTTCTGCACATTATTTTTCACCGCTGTGGCGAATCTCTCCGAGCTCCGTGAACCAATAAAACAACGGTCCCTGTTTGAGTTGATATATTAATATTTACTGAGGATTTCCAAGGTCAAGGCTAAATGTCAGCAGATTGCCGGGGCAGTCCTGCGGGGAATAATTAAACAAATCTCACAGCAGTTCAGCTTCCTAACATCTTTATTAATCTTTTCTTCCCCTACCCTCCTGCAAGAGTACATTGAAGTAGTGCCTTTGCAACCTTCCAGAAGATTCAGTATAAGTTGCATAATAAAACACTGTGCCGGAGACGCTTGCCCCTGACAGATTCCTGGACCTTTTGCTGGCAGCCGCTGGCGAGCCGGGAGCCGCTGATGTGTGAATTATCCCCCACCCTGCTGGGGCTCTCACCTGCCCCACCATCACAGCTAGCCTCCCCAATTTGCCAAACACAATAATATTGTTCCTGGGATTTGACCTGCACTCCAGCTCTGCCCGCCGCACACTCCTCTCTGCCGGGCAAGGTAACGCCGGGCTGCGTGTTCCCGAGACCCACCCCGGTGCACGGGATTACAGCCTGCACTCCGGTACAAGTTCGACAATTCTCTTTAATAAGCTTCATAATTAGTGTTGGGATGCCTCATTACAAGGCATAGCCCGTAGCGGTCCTGGGCCAACCGCGCCGTGCGATCTGATTTATCTTCTATCAGGCAGCAGGCGCTGTCTGGAGTTTTTTGTTTATATAATGGGGAGCTGCATTCGGCCCCCAGTGTAAAAATACCACCAGGAAATTAATTGCTTCTGTGTGGATTCACGGCAGATGTGTCCTGCGGATCGGAGTGGTATATTTTTGACTCTGCTGTCCTGCAGTGAGTTGTGAAGAAATAAAATGAAAACCGGCAATGCAAACATATTAGCATCCGCACGGATTCGGTGCCATCACGGGACGTGTGGGCTCTCAGGAAGATGCGCCAAAGGCCCCGTTCCTGCCTGCCTCCCACTTCCACGCGCTTTGACGGGTGGGCTTGGCTGTGCCCGCGGTTGTTTCTTGCCCCGAAGGTGAAGTGCATGAGGTGCACATGGCTTGGTTTTCAGTTGCATCTTCGCTCAAAGATCTGCTCAGAAGCGGCTCACCCTCTGGGGCGACCGAGCCCGTCGCCACGGCCCCTGCAGGCCCGAAGGGGGCACAGGCTGACACTGGCTGGCGGGCCTTGTGGGTGGTCAGTTGTCCGCGTGTGTGCATGTGCACAAGTGTGTGTGCGTGTGCATGTTTCATGGGGTACTAAGCCACATGGACCTCAGCACACACTAAATTGCTCCTTGGGCTAAGACACAGATCAGCCACGGCTGTGAGGCACTCCCGGGTCTGCTTAGACTCTCTGTGCCTGAGTTGGAAGCGGTCACTCCCACGATAGGTTCTCAGGGCCGGCAACTCTGCCGGGAGCACCCACGCCGGATCTGGTCCAGCTGTGGGGCTCCCCACGCAGCCCCTCTGCTGGAGCCGGTCAGCTGGGGATATGGACGAAGCTCGCAAATCTAACCTCGGATAACTCAGCAGACAGCACTTTATTTATGAAGGAAAGAACGATGATGAACGTGACAATAACGAGAGCGAAGCCTACGGGATTGCTCAGGGGAATAAATATATTGAGGATACAAAAGGGTGCATTGCACTAACTCAATCTCCAGGGAGGGGTGAGGGTGTTTCCAAAGGCACGGAGAATAATGAGATACGGGAGCCGACCCGGGCTGTTGTGTGGTGGAGACCAGACCCGAGCCAGACCCGCTGGGGAGGAGTGCTCGCTCTCAGTACTCCCCACTTGCCAGGCCCCGCTGCATGGCCACGTCCTGGTCCTGGTGGGCTCTGTGCCCCCGGCTCACTCAGGGAGCCTGGGGGAGAGGGTTCAAGAGGAGTTGCCTGACTGTGTGCATGTGTGTGTGCGTGTGCATGTGTGTGTGCAGAGAGAGGGAGAGAGACCTAGAGCTGGGGTTACCTTCTGGGTACCCAGTCCTCCCTTTGCCCTGTTTGCCAGGTACGGCTCACTCCCTCACTGTGGGGAGCAGAGGGCAGGAGGACCCTGCGGGAAGCTTATGAAAACACGTGTCTCCCAGAGAAGCCCTCTGACTGCAGGGCCCAGGACCTGCACTGTGGCCTGGGTGGCTCCGGAGCTGCTGGCGCAGACCCTGGGGGCACAGCTGCTGCCTTCCGCGGCTTCCTGTGAGGAACCAGCCCCGAAAGGCTCAGTTAACCCCGGGACCAAGCCTCGCAGAACCGCACAGATTCATCTTTGAGGGCGGGAGTGAGGTCTGCAGGCCAGCAGGAGGACAGCGTTGGGGGCTAGTGCCACACGGGGCCCCACACCTGCGGCCGGCTCCCCGGGGCCACGCCAGTCATTGCAGACACAGCCATGGACAGGGTGCTCGAGGGTCGCCCAGCACAGCCGCGGCCAGCAAGGCTGCCAGTCGGCTCCCAGCAGCGCCACAGGGGACGAGAAAACGCGGCCCGACACCCGGCTGCGGGTGGGAAGCGAGGGGCGCTGGGCCCGGGGTCTCCCCCACATGTGCGCCGATTGCCCATGCCTCTGCTTAAGCCATGTTTGTGCACATCCCCTGCTCATGCGCGTGCCAATTCCCAAGCTGTGCAAGGCCGAGCTAAGGTGGTCTGGTCTGCCGGTGAGTCTCCCACTGGGCAGTATGCTGAGGGTGCTGGGTGGGGCATCCACTCTGCGGTGGGGGGGGGGGGCACAGCGGTCACAGAATTGCCTGGGACTGAGAGCGCTGGGTGGGGCGTCCACTCTGTGGGGTGGGGCATGGGGGTCACAGAATCGCCTGGGACTGAGGGCACTGGGTGGGGCGTCCACTCTGCGGGAGGGGGCTCTGGTCACGGGGGTCACAGAATCGCCTGGGACTGAGGGCGCTGGGTGGGGCGTCCACTCTGCGGGGGGGGGGGCACGGGGGGCACAGAATCGCCTGGGACTGAGGGTGCTGGGTGGGGCATCCACTCTGCGGGGGGGGCCACAGGGGCACAGAATCACCTGGGACTGAGGGCGCTGGGTGGGGCGTCCACTCTGCGGGGGGAGGGCACGGGGGGCACAGAATCGCCTGGGACTGAGGGCGCTGGGTGGGGTGTCCACTCTGTGGGGGGGGGCACGGGGGGCACAGAATCGCCTGGGACTGAGGGTGCTGGGTGGGGCGTCCACTCTGCAGGAGGGGGCTCTGGTCACGGGGGTCACAGAATTGCCTGGGACTGAGGGCGCTGGGTGGGGTGTCCACTCTGCGGGGGGGGTCACGGGGGTCACAGAACCGCCTGGGACTGAGGGCACTGGGTGGGGCATCCACTCTGCGGGGGGGGGGACGGGAGTCACAGAATCACCTGGGACTGAGGGCGCTGGGTGGTTGTCCACTCTGTGGGAGGGGGGGGGCTCTGGTCACGGGGGTCACAGAATCGCCTGGGACTGAGGGCACTGGGTGGGGTGTCCACTCTGCGGGGGGGGTCACGGGGGTCACAGAACCGCCTGGGACTGAGGGCGCTGGGTGGGGCGTCCACTCTGCGGGAGGGGGGTCACAGGAGTCACAGAATCACCTGGGACTGAGGGCGCTGGGTGGTGTGTCCACTCTGTGGGAGGGGGGGGGCTCTGGTCACGGGGGTCACAGAATCGCCTGGGACTGAGGGCACTGGGTGGGGTGTCCACTCTGCGGGGGGGGTCACGGGGGTCACAGAATCACCTGGGACTGAGGGCGCTGGGTGGGGCGTCCACTCTGCGGGAGGGGGGTCACGGGAGTCACAGAATCACCTGGGACTGAGGGCGCTGGGTGGGGTGTCCACTCTGCGGGGGGGGTCACAGGGGTCACAGAGTCACCTGGGACTGAGGAGCCAAGCCCTGGGAATCACGGCTTCCCACCCAAGGCAGTGCTGGCGGTGAGGCCGGACAAGGGCTGGTGGCTTCTCCAGGTAGAGCGAGGACAAAGCCGACAAAGCTCCAGGAAACACAGACAGAGAGGCCGCAGGAGCCGCCGCCCCCGTCACCCTCCTCGGCTTCCTCCCTCCGCCTCCCGCATTTAGGACCATTTCTGAGCCGGGTTTCAGACCAGCTCATCCACGGGAACCCAAGTCCCTCTTCTCTGCGGACACTTTCTGTTTCTAGGAGGAGTTTAGGGTTTGGCTTTCTTTTTTTTGGGGGGGGGGTAAACTTTAGTAGGAAAGGCCCCACCCTCTTAGAGCGTTACACACACACACAGACACACACACACAAAGCTCCGTGTATACAGTTCAGAAACGCGAGGCTTTGATCCCCCCGAAAAGGCTGACTTTGAACCCCAAATATTTCCAGAGATACTGAGGCGTTCAAGTGCGGGGCAGCTGGGCCCCCCTCAGGGGCAAGGTCCCGTGCACATGTTCACAACCATGGGCACCAGCTCTTCCCTTCCGGCGACTTGGGCTGTGCTGGCATCCCCGTGAGGCGTCTCCCGGCACTTCTGGCAGCGGCCGGCAGCAGGCACCCGGAGCCCTTGGCCTCCCACCCTGGCCTCACAGGGCCTGGGGTGTGCCGTCTCACCGGGCGGACCTCCCATGTCAGTTGCCATCGGCCTTGGAAGGGGAGCCCAGCAGCCATCAGGGCCCTTAGCAGGGGGTGGGGTCCACTGTCTCCATCCTAACCTTCCAACACGGAGGATCTGGGCCGGGGCCTGGGGTTTGGCACATGTGATGGCCAAAGCCGCTCCTACCACGGGGAGGTAACCCCTCTCCTGGCCTTGAAGACACCAGTTCAGAAGGTCTTCCTTTGCACACATATCCACCACACACACACACACACACACACACACGCAGGTGGGGCTCTGCTCGCAGCCCCAACGTGTCTGCCCGTCAGCCTTGTAGTCAGGAGTCCCTGGGATCCCTCCCTCGTGGGGGGCGGAGAAGGCAGGACCCGGGTGGCTGCCCGTTCACGGTCCTCAGGGCACCAGTGGATCCTGCATGGTGGGTTTTTTTGTGTGGTGAGCGCCCGTCTGTCAGAAGTGACCAGTGAGTGAGGGACCTGTGTGGCCTCAGGACCCTGCCCTCCCACCTGGTCTATGGCAAAGCCCACGCCTCTGTGAGATGCGGAAGGGCCCCTCTCTGGCAGCACCGGCTTTCTCTCCGCTGTGCCCTTTTTCCTGAACAGATCAGGCCATGGCCTGCTCCATGTTGATGGGCAGAAGGCGCCGACTTCCGTGGTCTGAGACGTTCGGGTTATGCATAAAGCAGGCTCCATCTCCCCACTCTCCAGATCTGCAGTTCCCCTGAGGCCAAAGAACCCACCTGCCACGTTTGTGTGGACACCACGAGGTCTCTGCGTGGACCACGGTGACGTACAGAGCTGGGTGTGGCTGGGAGCTCAGGCCTCCCTTGCCCTAGGGTTTGCTTCTCCATGAAATTGGGCCACTAGCGTTGTAACCCACCCAGGGACTAACGTTCTAAATCACACAGTGTGTACCAGTCTAAGCAAGGTGTAGACAATCAATAAGGACGAGTGAGCAAGAGAGAGACAGAGAGAGACAGACACACAGAGAGACACACAGGGGGAGGAATGGCCATTGCTGGTCCTTGCCCCCAGCAACGTGGCCTGTGTCTTCCAGCAGGAGACCGCCTGGCACTGGAGATGGCACATGGCATTTGCAGATGGTCCCAGCGTCCACACGTGCACACCTGAGGCTCACTCTCTTGGTGGCCCAGGTGAGAACACACTTGGATAATGTGTGGGAAGTGGAAGGAAAAAAGTTCCCTTTGGTTCATGCACCTGTTGCTGGCATCACACAGGCAGACACCTGTGTGTGTGTGTGTCTGGGATGACATTGATGTGTGTGTGTGCGTGTGTGCATGTGTGTGTTTGTGTGGCTGTGTGTGGCTGTGTGTGCCTGCATGTATGCATGTGTGTGTTTGGGTGTGTTTGTGTGTATGTGTTTTTGTGTGTGGCTGTGTGTGTGCTTGTGTGTGTATGTGTGTGCATGCATGTGTGTGTCTGTGTATATGTATTTTTGTGTGTGTCTGGTTGTGTGTATGTGTTTCTGGGTTTGGCTATGTATGTATCTGTATGTATGTGTGTATTCCTGGGTGTGTGTCTGGGTGTGTATGTGTGTCTTGGTGTGCCTGTGTTTTTGTGTGTGGCTGTGTGTGTGCATGCATGTGTGTCTCTGTGAGTTTTTGTGTGTGGCTGTGTGTATGTCTGGGTGTATGTCTTGGTGTGTGCATGTGTTTTTGTGTGTGGCTGTGTGTGTATGTGTGTATGTCTGGGTGTGTGTCTTGGTGTGTGCATGTGTGTTTGTGTGTGGCTGTGTGTGTATGTGTGTATGTCTGGGTGTGTGTCTTGGTGTGTGCATGTGTGTTTGTGTGTGGCTGTGTGCACCTGTGTCTGGGTGTGTTTGGGGGGGAGATGAGGAGGGGGCAGAGGAGGATGAGGGTCAGCCTGTGACCCAGGCCCATGGAGCTGCCAGCCCCGTCCGAGGCTCCCCACCTGCTTTGCTGTGGAGAGTGGTGCACCTGCTGGGGGCGGGGTCTCCCAGCCCATTTCCGTGGTCTCGTGGCTGTCCACCCAGGGGCTCTGCCCATTTCCATGGTCTCGTGGCTGTCCACCCAGGGGCTCTGCCCATTTCCGTGGTCTCGTGGCTGTCCACCCAGGGCCTCTGCCCATTTCCATGGTCTCGTGGCTGTCCACCCAGGGGCTCTGCCCATTTCCGTGGTCTCGTGGCTGTCCACCCAGGGGCTCTGCCCATTTCCGTGGTCTCGTGGCTGTCCACCCAGGGCCTCTGCAGGGCACAGGAAGCCTCCTCCCACAGCAGGGTGTGCGTCTGAGGACCCACAAGTCTCAGTGTGAGAGAAAGGAAAGGAGACTGAGTACAGTCGTCAGTGAGGCAGACGGGCGCGGGCTGGCAGAGCATGGGCTCGCACGTCCACGTCTGGTCTGCCCTGGGCCCTGTCCCAGGGGCTTCATTCCCAGGGCCCAGCAGCTGGTCCACGGACGTGGGACCACTAGAGCCAAGCCTCCCAGTGCCCCCAGCCCCAGCGCTCTGCAGCCGCGATGGTGCACGTCTGGTGACACCGTCCTCGTGCCTTTGCATGTGGGTGACTCTGCTCCCCTGGCGCGTCAGCACCCTGGCACTTCTCGCCCAGAGGCATTTGATGAGGCCCTCAGAAATTCATAGCAGCGGTTTGGCATCTGGGTCGGCAGCCAGCTCCGCCCCTAAGTGCACTCACGGAGCTCCTGTGCGCGACGGTGGTCTTGGGGCCCCGTCTGGAGGCACTGCCTTCCGTCTGAGCCCGGGACCATCTCAAGGGTGCAAGCGTCTCTGCCATGAGCCTGGCTGGTGGCACACACGGAGCGGGTCCTGAGTGAGGGGTGCTGGCCACCAGACCTCAGTCTTGTTCAGCAGATCTGCTTCCCCCGACACTGAGTGGTTGAAGACGGCTTTGCCCGCCCCAGGCAGGCGCTGCACCAGCTGTCGTTATTTCTTGAAGTTGGACACGTGGTTTTGAGGGGAACGGAGCATCCAGCCGTGGTGCCCAGGTTCTTGTAGCTATAGCGGCTCAGTGAGATGCGGCCCTGCAGGGTTGCCGAGTGGCCGGGGGACAGCGAGGGACGGCCGCATGCCAGGAAGGAGCTGGCCACCTCCGCCACCTGGCGTGCGCACCTGCAGCGCTTACCCCATCCGCGGTGCGGGCGCTCTCGGTCCCCTCCTCCGGCTTCCTTCCCCCAGTGCTCCACCTTTTCAAGAGCATCCTGGGCTGTGCACGGGTCCACTCGTCCCAGGAGGACACAGTCGTCCGGTTTCCACTGGGTGTGCTGCATTCCTCTGGCGGCTTGTCCTCCTGGTGGGGGAACCCATGGGGTGCCTCTCCTATACCTTTTGCCCCTCTGCCTGTGCTGGGGGCACTGTGGGCTTGGTGACGGCCACCCCCGGGTGAGCCTGGGCCAGGGTCACCTCCTGGTCGCAGGAAACACTTCGGAACAACGAGGGATTGTGCTCGCCCAGGTTTGGTCCCCGGTCTCCCCGGTGAATGCCGTGGGTGTACACAATTAGCTTCTGTGCACTTCGGGACACAGGCGAGCCCTTGTAGGAATCCCACTGAGCTCCGTGCTACCTGTTATTGCCTGTAAATCCAGCTGCTTAATAAAGCCGCAGCCGTTTGCGATCACGTGGGCTTTGCAGTCGATTAACGGGTATCTGGGGGTGCAGGGCCGTGGGGAGGGGGCGCGGGTACTGAGGGAAAGGCCGCACGTGCGTGCCGTGGACTCAGTGGGCAGGGTGTGCCCGGTGCACCACGTCCAGCCCTGGGATCTGGGATCTGCCTCCTGCAGCCCCACTCTGAGTGGCGCCAAGCAGCCTCTGTGCTGGGGCGGGGTCTTGTCAGGTTTAGAGAACGCGGGGAAGAGACAGTGCTATGGTGTAGCAGGTAAAGCCACGGCCTGCACCGTGGGCCCCCCATCTGGGCGTGGGCTCGAGCCGCCACCTGCCATGTGTGTAAGCACATACTGGAGTTGGCGTTAGCACATACTGGAGTTGGGGCAGGACTGAGCCAGGTTCTCCAACATGGGACATGCGTGTCTCTGTGTGTGCAGTCGAGTTTATCTGAGGGAAGAGGAAAAAACAATGCAAACCAAGGAACCAAACAGAACCTGGTTGGAGACCTGGGCAGCCTGCAGAAGCAAGGCAGGCTCTGAGAACTCCAGGCAGCAACACGCCGGTGTTCACAGAAAACCGGGAGTGAGAGTAAGAAAGCAAGCTGGGCGTGCGCGCTGCTCGGCCAGCCAGGCCACTGGCTGCAGAGGGCCCAGCGTGAGCCGCCTCCTGGTCTTCCCAGAACTGCCAGCCCTGTGGGCAGAGGTCCCTGGATCTCAGGGCCAGCTGGGTGGGCCAACACCGTGTCCGCCCCAGACCCACAGCTGGCTCCAGGGGCCTTGGGCTGCGGCACTTTGGGCTCAGTGCAGGCCACGGTTTGGAGACGTTCCAGGAACATCGCAGTAGCCAGCTCTGCCCGGGCTCAGTTCCCAAGGGCTGGGGAGCATCAGGCCCCGAGCACCGCCGACACGGGCGTGGGGATGCGGGCGTCTTAACCCTCGGTTCCAGGACTGCTGGGCTGGCGCTCGCGCCATCTCGCGCTGTGAGCAGAAGCGACTCGACTTCCTCATTTCCCCAGGAGTCGCCAGGATTAATAAGGAGACTTGAAAGGTGCAATCGGGTACGGCGGCCTCGGGCGCAGGGAGCTGGGTCCTCTCGCTGGTGCAGCGGCTGTGGGTTTCCCGTGGACATGCCCAAGGCTGTTTCTGTCTGGCTTTCATGGTGAGTTATGTTATCTGGATCCTGGGGAGGGAAGAAGATGGCATGAGAGGTTAAAAGGAGCAAAGGGAAAAAATTGATTTTTCAATCGAAAATGTCATCATTGCATTGATAAGAGATCGCTTCAAGATTAGGGAGCCTCGCAGGTTTGCGCCTGCCGCAGTCCACCGCCGCGTGTTCGACTGCTGCTTTATTTTTTCTAATAGTGAAGAGATCAGGATTAATAGCTGGCTAAACAGATTTTTATGAAATTGGGTTCTCTGTAGCTACAAATGGGTAATTGTTCAGTTTATCACCGCGGTCTTGGCATGCACGAAACATACATAAATAGAGCGGCCGCAGCGACAGTGTGGCCCCCCCACGCCCGGGGCCTCACGATCGGCGTGGTCCCCGCTCACCCGGGGTCACAGCCGTTTGCTCTCTGAGGAGCTGGGGTGATCCTCTGAATTGTTCCGGAGGACGGAGAGTGGTATTTCCGGGGCCGGGGCGGCGTTCAGAGTTGGAGTGGGACGGGGAGGGGCTGTGCGGGAGCTGACTCCACGGCCACAGCTGGGCTTCACTCGGGGTGGGGACACCTGGTGCCTGCGCTCCCGCACCGGCTCCAGCTCTGTGTGTTGATCCGTCTGTGTGCACAGAGGCCCTAACACTGCCCTGTGTGTCCCTCGCACTGCTGCACGGTCAGCGCAGAGCCAAGCCGCTGGCCTGCCACACTGAGAAGGCTCGGAGCTGCCGGGACCTTCAGGGCTGAGCCCAGGGATCCTGTCTGCGGATCTCCTCTCCACCGCGGGCGTGAAGGGGATGGAGGCTCTGCCATGTGGGGCTTCAGCGTCAGAGCCAGGGCCGTGAGATCCCGGCAGCTTTGGAAGCAGACCAGAGGGTGCACACACAGCTACATGCACGCTCACACATGTACACACACTCACAATGTACTCACACCTACGCACACTCACACATGTACACACACACTCACAATGTACTCACACCTACGCACACTCACACATGTACACACTGACACATGTACATACCACATACCTACATGCACTCACACATGTACTCACACACCTATGTACAAACTTACACATATACACACCCCACATACACACTCACATATGTACATACAACTACATGCACACTCACACACAGACACACCTACATAGACATGCACACACACATGCACACTCACACATGTACACACAACATACACACTCACACATGTACACACCTACATACACACTCACATATGCACACATACCTACATACAGACACACGTACACGCACACATACCCACATACAGACTAACACATACACACCTACACACTCATATGTACACACACCTACATACACTCTCACACATGTACACACCTACATACAGACTCACACATGTACATACAAACATACACACTCACATATGCACACATACCTACATACAGACACACGTACACGCACACATACCCACATACAGACTAACACATACACACCTACACACTCACATGTACACACACCTACATACAGACTCACACATGTACACACAGAGATATACACACACCTACATACGGACTCGCACATGTACACACATCGACATACGCACTCACACGTACACATACCTACATACACACACACATACACACACCTACACACACACTCACACACGTACACACAGCTGGGAGGGGCTCCGCGGAGCTCTGTCAGGTGCGTCAGGTTGAAGCAGTGCGCGGACACGGCAGGCACAGCTGAGAGCGAGGCCGTGCGCTCGGCCTGGGTCAGTGTGGAACGGAGCTCACGAGGCCCCCAGCCCGAGCCCGTGCTCGCTCCCACCGTTTCTGAGGGGTCTGAGGGTTACAGCGAAGGCACCCAGCGCTCAGGTCAGCACACAGAGCACGGGCTCAGGGGCAGGGGAGCCGACGACCGGGCGGTCGGGAGCCCGGGGGAGACTTCGGAGCCGAGCCTGCCAGGGCACTGCTGTTTCCTTTCTGATCGTTTTATAAACTTGGTATTAGAGTGGGGGCACACAGCCAGGAGCGCACTGGAGTGCAGCGATCAGGGGGCTTTATGGTCGGGCGAGCACCCTGGTGGCCACACCCAGAGGAAGAACAAAGCATGGCTGTGCCCCAGGGTCCTCACTGACCCCTCCCCATTTCTTCAGCAAACGTTGTTTTTGTGAATAATACTTCTTCCTGTTTCTCCACTGTGGCTCCTGGTGCCGGGTGCCCCTGCCGGCTGAGGGTGGGTGGGCTCGGCCCTCAGTCCCCGTCAGAGGGGGCCCTCTGGCTACTGGGGTTCGCCTGGTGCTCTGTGGCCTCCAGCCTGAGAACACGGGCAGGGCGTGTCCCCTGGAGCCCCTGGCTGATGGGCTGAGGTCCAGAACCTGTGCCCGCAGGTGCATCCACTGCAGCGAGGCCAAAGGTGGGCCTGGTGCAGCCTGGTGGGAAGAAGACATGGGGCACAGACACGCACAGAGGACACGGGCACAGACACACACAGAGGACACGGGCCCAGACACGCACAGAGGACATGGGCACAGACACACACACAGAAGACACGGGGCCCAGACACACACAGAGGACACGGGCACAGACACACACAGAGGACATGGGCACAGACACACACACAGAGGTCATGGGCACAGACACACACACAGAAGACACGGGGCCCAGACACACACAGAGGACACGGGCACAGACACACACACAGAAGACACGGGCACAGACACACACAGAGGACACGGGCACAGACACACACACAGAGGACACGGGCACAGACACACACACAGAGGACACGGGGCACAGACACGCACAGAGGACACGGGCACAGACACACACAGAGGACACGGGCACAGGCACACACAGAAGACACGGGCACAGACACACACAGAGGACACGGGCACAGACACACACAGAGGACATGGGCACAGACACACACACAGAGGTCATGGGCACAGACACACACACAGAAGACACGGGGCCCAGACACACACAGAGGACATGGGCACAGACACACACACAGAGGACACGGGCACAGACACACACAGGGGACTCGGGCCCAGACACACACAGAGGACACGGGGCACAGACACACAGAGGACACGGGGCACAGACACACAGAGGACACGGGCACAGACACACTCAGAGGACACGGGCACAGACACACACAGAGGACACGGGGCACAGACACACAGAGGACACGGGGCACAGACACACACACAGAGGACACGGGCACAGACACACAGAGGACACGGGCACAGACACACACACAGAGGACACGGGCACAGACACACACACAGAAGACACGGGCACAGACACACACAGAGGACACGGGCACAGACACACAGAGGACACGGGCACAGACACACAGAGGACACGGGCACAGACACACACACAGAGGACATGGGCACAGACACACACAGAGGACACGGGGCCCAGACACACACAGAGGACATGGGCACAGACACACAGAGGACACGGGCACAGACACACACACAGAGGACACAGGGCACAGACACACACACAGAAGACACGGGGCCCAGACACACACAGAGGACACGAGCACAGACACACACACAGAGGACACAGGGCACAGACACACAGAGGACACGGGGCCCAGACACACACAGAGGACACGAGCACAGACACACACACAGGACACGGGCACAGACACACACACAGAGGACACAGGGCACAGACACACAGAGGACACGGGGCCCAGACACACACAGAGGACACGAGCACAGACACACACACAGGACACGGGCACAGAGGACACAGGCACAGACACACACAGAGGACACGGGCACAGACACACACAGAGGACACGGGCACAGACACACACACAGAAGACACGGGCACAGACACACACAGAGGACACGGGCACAGACACACACACAGAGGACACGGGCACACACAGAGGACACGGGGCACAGACACGCACAGATGGACAGCCATACGAGGACACGGGAAGAAGGCTTGCACTGGGCACTGGCCAAGGAGAGAGGCTGCGGGAGGGTCCAGCCCCAGTGACTGTCCCTGGAGGAGGGAGACCAGGGCTTCCGTCACGCGCCCGTGCCCAGGCCATGGGGTTTTGTTCTGGGAACTCCAGTGGCAAAGACGGCGGCTGGGCGTGCAGGACGCCCTAAGTCGAGCGGTACTGGGGGACGTCCCGGAAGCTGTGGACACTGTGGACGTGGGCGCAGGCCGGGACGCGGTGCTGATGGTGGGGAAACCTGGGGCGGCTCCGGAGGTGCTGGTGTTACTGGGAACCCTCTGCCCTTTCTCCCTTTGCTGCCGCCGCACCTGCCCCACCAAGCCTACCCAAGTGCAATCGACGGGGGCCACACTCTGAGTGACAGCTCCCTGGCCGCTGCATCCTGGCAGGACGTCGCGGCCTGCGGCATCTGCACCGCCCATCGGCCTGGCGCCAGCCACTGAGCTCCGGCTCTCCCGTCACGTGTCGGAGCGAGCCGGCCCCTCAGCCGCCCGAGGCCTGCGTCCCCGCTCGCTGCCTGCAGACTTCGCAGGCGCCCGCACCTTTCGTCTCCAGGAGAAAAAAGGAGGCTTGATCTCCATATTGCAGCTCTTCTACTTACCTTATCTGTAATATAATTAATAGATGACTGCGCGGGGATCAAGGTGCTTTCAAAGAGAGGGGGACGGTTTCCTAGGAAACGCGCTCTTTTGCATCAGCCTGTGTGATAATTGCATGGAAATCCTGGTGTTCCGAATCTGTGTCCTTTCAGCCCCACGCGCCATTCTTGACTCGCCGCGATTCAAAGGCATCGGAGGCCGGGCTAACGCCTGGCGCGGGATCTGGCTGTCGGCGGCGAGCGGCTCACCACCCTGATTTCCGAGGCTCATGTGCAAGCTCATTAGGAAGACAGCCGCCGGCTCTCGCCAAAGGGCCGGGCGGGGAAAGCCGCGTGTTCAGCCCACGCCATCTGGTTCCAGGCGCTCGTGCCCAGCCGTGGGTGTGCGGCTTTTGGAGGGCAGCTCTGCGCCTTCTGCCTGACCACCACGGGCATTCGCCATCTCGCCCGGCCACGTACTTGCTTACGAAGCGGTCCTGTTTCGAGACGCCTGGGAACCGTGGTCCCACACGTGTCACCATCCCTCTCACTGGCACAGCTCATGGGCACTCTTGGTCCTTGGGGCAGCCAATGCCACGGCGTGGCGAGCCTGCCATGAGCTGTGACCCCGTCTGAAGGAGGAGGCTGCCGTGTGGTTAGAGAGACACTTGCAGCCTCCCAGTGCTGTGTGGTGGATGAGGCTGTGTGAGTCAGGGGGCCCGTCCCCCACCCCCGGCTGTGGTTCCACAGCTCGTCCTCAGTGCTCACAGGACCCTCCCTCCCCAGGTCTCACTGTCCCGCTGACATCTGTGCATCTGAGATGGACCGCAGTGTTCCCATCCCCGTACCCCCAACAGGCATCCTCACTGACCCCGTGCCCCGGCTATGACGAACAGTGCTACCCGGAGCACGGAAATTCCCTGCCACAACCCCACGGTGGCCGAGTGAACTCAGGCTTCCAACGGGAAGCCATGTCCGAGACCCCTCCCCCTCTGGGTCCAAGGCCTCTGCAGAAACGTGGCAGGGTGGAGAGAGAGATCCTGGGTGGAGACACAGAGCGGGGCTACATCTACACCACAGCCTGTGTGGCTGCCCCGACCACTGGCCACCACTGCTGGCTCTCCGCTTCAAGCCAGGATGGCCCATGCGGGGACCCTCAGCTCAGCCACACTCCCGGGTCAGGGGTTGAGGGAGCCCACAGCCTGGCACCCATCTGGGGGCTGGACTCCTTGTGCGCTCGGTACTCGAGGATTCAGGACCTCACGGATGGAGAAACTGGAAGGAAATGGGCTGAGCACAGGGTGGAGGGCGGGAGCGGAGGAGGCACCACGTCAGCGCTGTTGGCCTGGGGGCTTCCTGCCGCCCGGCCCGAGACCCTCCTTCCAGGAACGCAGGTGCGTGCGATGATGTCACCTCCTGCCTTCTGCCCCTGGAGAGCCAGGGACACGGAGGCCTCCGGGGGCATCCTCTGCCCTGGCTGGGGGGCAGCCTTGTCTCCTGCCGCTTTTAGCAGGAACGGGCAATTCTGCCAGGGAGGCCGAGGGCACAGAAGCCTTCCCTGGCGAGATCCATCACACAGACCCTGCCTGCTCGGGACGCCAGGCAGCCGGGGAGAAGGCGGCTGCGGGACTGTTCTTGGCACCTGTCGCCTGCCCGTCTGCAGGCTTGGGAGCTGGGCTGGCATGTGAGGGCCCCTGGCAGCAGAATACGGGGCGTGGGGTGGAGAGGGGCCACAGGGGGGGACTCAGCGTCTGCTCCTGTCTCTTGGAGCAACTGTGACTTTTGAGACATTTGAATAATGGCGCCTCAACGTTACAGGCACGCGTTGCTGCGCTGCGAGTGGAGATTGCAAATCGCGCTACTTTCGCACAGCCCAAGTTACTAGGTTCTCATGACTCCTTGGCTCTGAGCTACAAACACCAGTGGAGAACTGCTAGGGGCGGAGTCAACGCTCAACAATGCTTTAGGAGCCTCCTCTGTGGGGTGGTCGAATTGTCACCGATGTTGACTGCTGGACGACAGTGCTCCACCTCCCCACTGCGGGAAGGTGATGCCTTCGAGGGTGAGTGTGTGTGTGCGCGCACTGCCTCTGGGGGCTCCCCTCCAGGCACATCTGCCCCTGGCTGCCCTCTCCACGGTGAACGCGGGCTGCGTTCTCTGGGCCTTTCACAAACAGGGCCTAGATCCGAGCGCGATTTGCAGGAGTTTTCAAGCCTGCATGTGGAGCACAAGCCCGGCCCCACACTGCAGACGGCAAGGACCTGTGTGTGTGAGTGTGTGTGTGAGTGTGCGAGTGTGCGAGGGGTGTGAGTGTGTGAGTGTGTGCCTATGTGTGAGTGTGTGTGTGAGAGCGTGTGAGTGTGTGAGTGTGTGTGTATGTTTGTATGTGAAGGGGTGTGTGTATCTGTGTGTGTATGTGTGAGTGTGTGTCTGTGTGTGAGGGGTGTGTCTGTGTGTGTGAGGAGTATGTGTGTGTCTGTGTGTGAGAGGGGTGTGTCTGTGTGTGTCTGTGTGTGTGAGTGTGTGTGAGTGTGTGTGTATGTTTGCATGTGAGGGTATGTGTATCTGTGTGTGTATGTGTGAGGGTGTGTGTGTAAGGGGTATGTGTGTCTCTGTGTGTGTCTCTGTGTGTCTCTGTGTGTGTCTGTATGTGTGTGTATGAGGGGTGTGAGTGTGTGTCTGTGTGTCTGTATGTCTGTGTGTGTGTCTGTGTGTGCGTGAGGGTGTTTGTGTCTGTGTGTCAGTGTGTGTGTGAGTGTGTGTGTGCATGTCTCTGTGTGTGTCTGTGTGAGGGTGTGTGTGTGAGGGGTGTGTGTCTGTGTGTCTCTGTGTGTCTCTGTGTGTGTCTGCATGTGTGTGTATGAGGGGTGTGAGTGTGTGTCTGTGTGTCTGTATGTGTGTATGTCTGTGTGTGTGTCTGTGTGTGCGTGAGGGTGTTTGTGTCTGTGTGTCAGTGTGTGTGTGAGTGTGTGTGTGCATGTCTCTGTGTGTGTCTGTGTGAGGGTGTGTGTGAGGGGTGTGTGTGTCTGTGTGTGTCTGTGTGTCTCTGTGTGTGTGTGCATGAGGGGTGTATGTGTCTGTGTGTGTCTCTGTGTGTCTGTATGTGTGTGTCGGTGTGTGTGAGTGTGTGTGTCTGTGTGTGTGAGGGGTGTTTGTGAGTGTCTGTGTGTGTCTCTCTCTGTGTCTGTGTCTGTGTGTGTGTGTGTCTGTGTGTGGGGGGCACAGATCTGCGTGCTAACTGTAGAGTCCACTCGGCCGTGCCACGTCACCCATCAATCACCGATCTGGGCTGTCCATGGGAGCCGGCGTTGGCCCCTCACTGTGGCACAGGAGGCAGCACCAGGGTGGAGGAGGCAGCTCGCTGGCGTGCGGCCGGCAGAGAGCAGTGCGTGCGTCTTCGCTGGGGGTGTTGGGATGCAATCTTCATCAAATTGTAGAACTCCCCGTCTGCTCCCTGTGCTCACCCTGAGGGGATGTTCACGTTTGCCTGCTGCTCCCTGGGGACGTTTGCACTCCTCCTCCTTCTCCATCCCCAGCCCCGACCCTAACACAAAGGGTCCTCAGAAAGCTTGCGGAAAATGCTTAATTATGAGAGAACTACGCATGGATGTGAAGTGGCTTGTGCCAAAATGTGCATCTTTAAAGCCACTTTCCCAAGAACATGTTGGAGCACCCAGGCATCCCAAACCTGGATCTGTCTCAGCATCCGGCTACTGAAGGGGGGCACTGCCCAGACGGACAGAGGCAAGTGCCAAGGCCCTGTGGTAGACGCGTTACTGGGTCGATCAGGAAAAGGTGAGGAGGCCACCAAGGCTGGAACTGAATGAATGAATGAATGAATGACGTGGGTGGGGGTGAGGTCCTAGGAGTGAGTGGCGGGGCAGTCTGGTGGCCCCAGAGGTGATGGCTGTCACTTGGGCTGCTGCAGAGAGTCGACTGGAGGCACTGGTCAGAGAGTGGCCGAGCCAGCTCACCTGTCACAGGTGCCTGGCTCTCGGGCTGCCATGGGCGTCCCCGGTTTTCCGTGCCTTGGCTTCTCCCCAGGGCTCGGACTGCCTCTGCGTTCCTGCATCGCGGCTCTCCCCACACCCCTAGTGAGATGTGGAAGAGACTTGGAGAGGATGTGCCAAGCAGCATCTTTTTATAGATGAAGTCGGATTTGGTCGAAGGACCGTGAGACGGCAAGCGCGGTGCTTTAAACGTGGGAGCAGTGCTCGCCACGCCGTCTGATGGCCTTGGAGAAGCAGCGCCGTCTGATGGCCTTGGAGAAGCAGCGCCGTCTGATGGTCTTGGAGAAGCCGCTCTGTCTCAGACAGGAAACATGGGCGGGGAGAGGACCTGACGAAGCCTCAGGTGCAGCAGAGGCTGGGGGCTGTCGCTTAGAGGGTGGGGGCGGTGGGGGGAGGTGGCACTTGCTCAGCCTTCCCCACACTGCGCCCACGCCACCCTCGGGCCTCCTGTTCCGTCCAACCTCCTGTCTCATGGAGCGCCGCGTCGCCCTGCCACCGCCGGAGTCCCAGGCGACGCTCTGCCCTCTGGATGCCACCATCCTCCCCCCGGCCCGGCCCTAGCTCTCAAGCCCTGGGAGCTGCAATCTGTTCTCTGCTTCTGGAACGTTGTCATTTCCTGGATGCTATGTGAGTGGGATCACAGAGGCTGTCACCCCCCGGATTGGCCTCCCCCGCACCACGCAGATCCCTGGAGGTGCTGCCAGGGTGCGTGCAGCCGCCCTGGTGTCCCCGGTGCTGTCGGGCAGAGTCCCAGGGCAGCGCGTGCAAGGGCTTTTAACAGCAGTGTTTCCGCTGCTCGAAATATCTCAGCACTCATCTCCTGCCGTCTTCCATAAACCCGGTAAGCCATCTCCCAAAATACATTTCTCATCCTCACAGGGCCTGGCAGAATCCCAGGGCTCCCAGCGCATGCGGAGCGGGTGCCGGGGCACCGGGCGGAGCTTGCGATGCTGTGGGCGAGGTCACCGCTGGACTCTAGGCACCCGGGGCGTGCGTCTTTGGAAGCAGCAGAAGCCGGCCAGGCCCTCCCATGCACGGATGTGGGGGCACCCTAGCCCCTGGCCCCTGGCTCTTCTGCTCACAGAGAAGACATCGCAGGAACACGACGGTGTCGGGGCGGGGACCTGTGCCGGGTGGCCCTGGGGAGGGCGTTGTCACAAAAGCCTGGGCTGGAGCCCAGGTTCTCAGGGCCATGGCTCCCTGGGAGGTCCTTCTGCCCTCGCTGCCTGGCGGCCTGGGGCCTTTGCTGCCATCCGGGCTCTCGGCCTTGGATGCTCGGCCTCCCGAGCTGGGGCCACACGCACCTCCCCTCCTCCCGCAGTCCCTGGTTCTCTTCACGGAGGGGACGTTGGAGTGAGTAGGATGCACAGGGGAGGGCCGCGTGTTCCGGAGTCATCCTGATGTGAGGAGGCCCCAGTGCACCCCGCAGGGGCGGGGCTGGGGGTGCCAGGCGGGGCAGGGGCTCCGGCTCTCACTTTGCGTGGTGAATTCCGTGACTGCCTTCGGGAATGGTACCTTCTGACTTACAGGGCTTGTCAACGGGACACGCTGGGTGGACTCGGACGCCCTGGATCCGTTCTTCACGACCCAGGGCTGTCCCCAGAGAGCTTCGTCACAGGGTCTGGCAGCACGGAGGCCGCTGAGCGAGTGAGCAGACGGGGTCCCGCCTCCTCCCCAGCGTGGCCACAGCATTTATTTGCTCAGAGAGGTGACGGGGAGACCATCTCATCCAGACCCCCAAAGTGGGACACCCTTGCAAAGGGTCACCATGATGTGCCGCACACTGCATTTCACAGAGTTTATGGGAAAGGAAATTGAAGCCTCCCCAAAATAGCGCCCAATCTTGTGCAAACAGTATCGGATGTCCCTCTCCAGTGCTTTTGTTATTCCACATAACAGGCCGATATTCCGATTACATTTTTATAAACCTTTGGTTTATTTTCATAAATTGCGGACTTTCCCACAATTCCGAGTTCTCTCAGTCGTTAGCCAATGTGAGGGTAAACTTCTCTCCCCAGCAGCCGGGCAGCCTCCTCCCGCCCCTCCTGGGATCCCCCAGCGTGCTGGCGGGCTCCTGGGGCCTCAGGGAGAGAGGGGCTGGCACTGGGCCGCATCCCGGCCCCTAGGCCAGGGCTTGGTGTGACGAGGCACCTGCTCAAGTCTGGGGACACTGTACACAGAGGCGGTGCTGGGCAGAAACCCCTTCTGGGAAACAAGGCAGAGCAGACAAGGGAGGATCCACGGTCCCCAGGCTCTGTCTCCAGGGCGGACCCGGGCCCCGCGCTGTCTGAAGCCCAGACGGTGTGGTGTCTACCATGAACCAGAAGCCGGCAGAGGCAGACACATCCCCGGGTCCCTCGGGGCTCCGGACCAACGGCCTCGGGTCCTTGCCCTCAAAGGGTGGCAGAGCCTGGTGTGTCTGGAGGAAGCCACCCTCGCAGGACTCCTGGCCACCTGCAGCCCGAGGCACCCAGGTTGCCTGTAGGCGTGGACAAGGTGGGGATGGAGCAGAGTGCACAGAACTCCCAGCCACCTGCCAAGGAATTGGTGCCAGGTGGGAGACAGGTGTGTGGGTGAATCCTCCTGAACTTGGGGGGACGTCTTCCCCAGACGCCTTCACACGCTCGCTGGTCCAGTGAGTCTGCACCTTCAGTGGGGAAGATGCCGAGTTGCCACAAGGCCATCAGAGCCACAGCTTGTGGCTCCAACGAGGGTCCACGATTGCCCCTTTGTTGGGCATCCACTCAGTGTCAGCTCTGTGCTGCTGGCCAAGAAACCAAAGCTGCACTTGGCACAGCTCTTCCTTCTCTGCCGAGGAGGGAGGTTCCCGAGGCCAGGGTGGAGCCCGGTGTGTGATGTCACATGACGTAATCTGACATCACAGCATGTCCTGCCAGGCTGTGCAGAGCGTTGAGAGAGAGCTGAACAGATTGGAGTCACGCGGGAGAAGTCGGCGTTTGGGGGAGACCCTGGGGTAGTCGGGGATCACTGTGGCTGGGGACTTTGAGGACAGACTGTCAGTGTGTGCACCAGGGCCCCAGCAGAGCCCACGCAGACCGGGCTGGGCCCCACAAGGGACAGTTATGGTCGTGCAGTGAGGAAGCTGGGCACAGGCCGTGTGGCTGCCTCTTGCCTCTGTTTCCTGCTGGGTCAGGATCTCTGATCCTGAGGACAGAGCCCACCCAGGGGTTCTGGAGGAAGCCCCTGGAGCACACAGGGGTCCTGCGTTCTGCACGGCACCTTGTGTTCTGCCGTCCCTTAGGTTTAGGGAATAAATCCAGGGACTCTCGGGCTGGCCCCTTCCCATCCATCAGGAAGCTGCTGGTAACATGGCCCCAGGAGCAAGGGTCAAGCGCTGTACACTGTCCATCCAGGAACGTCGGGGCCCCTTTGCAAAGTTTCCTCCTGCCTCGCTTGGCCCTCCCGCAGCCTCCTGGGAGTCAGTCGCCCCAGGTCCACGCTGCACCAGGAGGGTGACCTCAGAACACGCAGGAACGGCGGGCGGGGCCTCTCCAGGGTCCGGCACCACACAGACACTGCTGGCAGCGCTTCCGTGGTAGATTGATTAAGGCACTCCGCTCCGCCTCCACAGCTCTCTCACGGGAGCTGGGGTTTGCGTGGGAACGTTTGGGAGACACAAGACACCTGCTGCCTCTTCTACCACTCCACCCTGGCCTCTCCCTCACCACGCCTCCCCTCATCTCCCTGGCTTGATTCCCACATCCATCGCACCCAACCCAGCCGAGGCCCCACTTCCCCATGGGGGAAGCCTCTGTCCCACCTCGCCTGGAGCCCCCTGCAGCTTCCCATGGTTCTCTGGGCATCCCCGGGGGCTCCACAGGCCCCTGCCAGGTGCTCCGCCCCCTCCCTGCACTTCTCACCTGCTCCCCCCGCCCCGTGCCTCCCTGGGCATCACCCTCTCCATTCGCCACGCTTGCTCCTCGGACCCCCTCCCAGCTGCTTGGGTGGTTTTCCCACAGGGTCTTCACCCAAGCCCCAGAGATAAGCCCAGGAGGGTGGCGATCAGAGATCCTTGGCTGTTCTGTTTCCTGGTGACATCTTGCGTGCCAAGGACAAACATCTCTGCCAAGCAAAAGGGCACATGCGTGGGGTTTGGGGGTGAGCAGCTCTGAGCTGTAACCTGCAGCCGCACCCTGTGCTCTCCCCTGGGCGAGGGGTTCCAGCGGGATCCCCTCAACTTTACAGAACGAACCACAACGGGGGACACCGGGCAGCCGGTGGGTTGTGTTCCAGCGGGAAGGGGGTTGGAGAGCGGGCGACGAGGGCCAGGGTCCCAGGCAGCGGGGAGGCGGGGGGGGGGGGGCGGCTGCCGCGGCTCTGCCCCGCCTCACCTGTTTGAAGGCTCCCTCTGTACCGTCACTGCAATGCTGTTAGAAGTTTAGTCTTTTGTTAAATTATTTAGAGGTTCTAGGGCTGCCGATCAGCTTGGGATTAAAGCTGCACATTCCTCCTTGGCCCCGTGGGTCTGCCGCCGCTTGGTTTTAATCACGAAACATCTCCGGGAGACACAGTGGCAATAAAGAAATCAGCATTTGATACAGGATGGCCCTACTGATCAGTCGCCGTCCCTCCAGAGGGCAGCGAGGGCGTGGTCGTCTGCTGGTCACCGGGCCCTCGGGAGCCGCTCTCGCTCTGGGCACCGTGGAAGGAAATCCTAGGGGCACTTTAATGAAGACGCGTTTGTGTCTTCCTGAACTGGTTCCCGGTTTTCCGCGTGCTACCTTGAAGGTGAAAGGCACTTCCTCCTGAACCAACGCGCACACAGTTAATGTGGTCTGTGATTAATCAGAACTATCAGGAAAGCTACGAGAGAATCCTAAGGAACACGGAATAACCCTGGCATTGCTTTCAGGTCAGTCTCAGCTAAAACGCTTCCGTGACCCCATCGCTCTCAGCCCGAGCGCACATCTCTCACGTCAGACGCTACTGACCGGTTTCAAATACAGCACAAACCCTACCTTGCTGGCCCACGGAGCTACTTGTCGTGGGCCGGGCGAGCTATCCAGAACCTACCGCGTGTGTGCAGGTGCCCGCAGCATCAGAGCTGATGGTTCGCTCCAGATTCTCTCCGCGTTTCAACAGAGCCACTGCGTGCTGCGCCATCGTGTGTAACGGACGTCCCCTGCAGGAGCAGGAGAGAACGAGAACACCACTTCCTGGGTGCTGGCCTCGGCTCAGCCCCGTGCCCGCCTTCTCCCTGTCTCCCTTAACTCCCTCGACACTGCAGCACTTAGATGCCACTTCCCCGAAGTCAGAGAGGTGGAAGCAGGAGGGCCAACAGGTCTGTGCATGCCCAGGAGGCCCCCTGCCTGGCCACACCTGTTGTGGGAAAGCCGCCGTGGGCCGCACACAGCAGAGGCCGCAATGGCTCACTGTGCATAACCTGTTCTCCAAGGGGCTCGAGGGTACTTCAGAGCTGGTGGACTTAAAGAACACAGCTATTCTGGTGCAAAAATCTAAAAATCCATGAGATCTACCAAAGTTCATGGAGAAAGTCTATTTTGGAAGACTTATGCATGGATTTCCAAAGGTTCACTCCCCAAGTGGCCTGGGAGGAGCCCAGAGCTCCATCCAGGTCTCCCAGGTGGGTGCAGGGGCCCAGCACTTAGCCCACCCTCTGCTGCCTTCCCAGGAGCATCAGCAGGGAGCTGGATCAGAAGTGGAGCAGCTGGGACGTGAACCGGTGCCCATGTGGGTTGCTGGCATCCAACATCTTAACCTGCTGCCCCAGAGTGCTGCCTGGCGTTTCAGAAACTTTTGTGTTAAAATAAACTCTTCCTGGGACCGGCGCTGTGGTGTAGCCGGTAGAGCCGGCACCTGCAGTGCCGACACTATGTTAATCCTCTGCCTGCTGCGCCGGCATCCCATATGGGCACCGGTTCGAGTCCCGGCTGCTTCACTTCTGATCCAGCTCTCTGCTATGGCCTGGGAAAGCAGTAGAAGATGACCTAAGCCCTTGGACCCCTGCACTCGTGTGGGAGACCTGGAAGAAGCTCCTGGCTCTCTCATCAGTGCTGCACCTGTGCAGGCCGAGCCTTGGTTACCTGGATCGCACCCCGCACTCTGCGCCACACGAACGCCCCTGTGCTGGCCAGTGCTCTCCCAGGCCCATCACCTGGCTTCTGAGTGCGCGACGCTGGCTGGGAGGGGCCCGTGCCGTGCCAGGTGCTGCCGGGTCCATGCCTGGAGCTGCGGCTGTCCCTGCTGCTGTGACTCCAGCCGCGCGAAATGTCAACTTCTCTTCATTACCGGGAAGGCTTTCAGTCGATTTTCCCCATCGGCTCTCAGGTCACCGGGAGAAGCACAGGGCAGGGAGATTAGCCCAACACTCTCATCCGGCTTTGCTGAAACGGGTTTAGCCTCCCTATAAATAGTCGGCTCTCCCACGTTTGAAAACCCAGCCGCGACCTTCCCTCCGGAGGTCGGGGAAATCGGTCCTCACAAAATGTCACCAGGCTTACACACCGCACGAGGCCCTCACCTCCCCTGCCGCTGTCTTCCCCCTTCTCCGAGGCTGGGGTTGGTCCCTGGGCTGTGCGAGTCACACGCGGGCCGTCTGCCCAGGGAGCCCCGGAGAGAAGCCCCCTGCACGCTGCCCCTCGGGACTTGGGCCCCGGGAGCCTCTCCAACAGCAACCTTGGGGCCAAGCGGTGGCATGAGCAGGACCTCAGCCGTCTGGGTGACTGCGGGCAGATCCCGGGCGCCCTCTGTCCCTGTGCAGCCCACGCAGACGGCCCCTCTGTGCCCTGCCTCACGGTCTAACAGCGGGACAGCCTCTGCTGTGACTCCCGCTGTGCTCAGGGACTTGGGGTCAGAGGGGGAAAAGCCACGCGCTCGCCTTGCCGTTCTCGGCGTCTGCTGTGTTGACGTCAGCGCCGTCGCACCTGCTTGGCTTGGGCAGTGGTCGCCTGCGATTCTCTGAGCTTTAACTCCCGGCCTTTCTGCGTTGCTTCTTCTATAAAGATACTTGTCCATAGAGCTTATTGACGGGTTTTACTTTAAGACTATTTTAGTGATCTGAAAGGCAGGGTTACAGAGAGAGAGGAGGGAGGGAGATCTCCCATCTGCGGGTTCACTCCCCAGGGGTCACCGCGGCTGGGGCCAGGTCTTCCACCTGCACTTGGTTGCACACCGCCTGGTTACCGATCGCAGGGAAAGGTCGTCATCTGTCTTCACTCTCGAGAGGCTGTTGGAGCAGCCGACTCTGGGTGGACAGGTGGTTTTTATCCTGGACTGCGCTGAAATTCTTCTCTTTTTCTTTGGTGTTCTGGAATTTGCCGTCATGCATCTAAGTGTGAATTCATTTTCGTTTTGGCTACCTAGGATTCATTGAATTTCCTTAGTGCCTTCTTCCTGCGCCAGGAAATTCTCACTTCCTCCCCCAACGTCTTCCTGTCGCCTGCTGCTTTGTTCTGCTGTCCACACAGATGTGTGTTCGAGCTCCTCCTGCGTTTCTCGAGGCTGTAATGTCCCTGCAGTTTGGATGATCTCCATGGGGTTCTGGATATTTTCTTTACACAGATGGTATTCGCCAGGTCTGCCTGCAGCCTTGCCCCATGAGCGTCTGCCGTCTAACATACAGCTACCATTGTTTTGCTGCTGTTCCACTTCTGGGTGTTTTTTTTTTTAAAAGATTTATTTATTTATTTGAAAGGCAGAGTTACACAGAAAGAGGAGAGGCAGAGAGAGAGTCTTCCATCCGATGGTTCACTCCCCAATTGGCTGCAATGGCCGGAGCTGTGCCGATCCAAAGCCAGCAGCCAGGAGCTTCTTCCTGGTCTCCCACGTGGGTGCAGGGGCCCAAGGACTTGGGCCATCTTCTATTGCTTTCCCAGGCCACAGCAGAGAGCTGGATCAGAAGTGGAGCAGCCGGGACTAGAACCAGCGCCCATATGGGATGCTGACGCTTCAGGCCAGAGTGTTAACCCGCTGTGCCACAGTGCCGGCTCCTACTTCTGGGTGTTACACATTCTTTTGTCCGTCTGCTGGTTGTGTGGATTGGGTCCTGTCTGTTGTCACACTTCTCCCACTCTGCATTTTCCTTCTCGTAGGAGATACAGTCGTCACACGTTTCCTTTCTGGTAGCTTAGCCACGCAAGGCTTTAGGGATTCTGCCTGTGTTTGGTTGACTCTTCTGCTGAGTGGGTCACTGTGGCTGTTTCCCCAGGTGCTGTGTCGCCTTCCTTTACTGTGAAGTCATCAACACTCGAGCTCCGTCCACAGGTGTTCTTGGGGTTCTCATCGAAGGGGACATCTTCAGAGGGAGCTGTGCCCGCTCTGTCGGCACCACTCCATCGCTCTCGTTTGTTGCACTTGTGTTTGGAAAAACTTCCGACCTCGCATCGAAGCTGTGCCGATCGCTCGGTTTCCACGTCCGTCCTCCCAGTGTCCCTGGTGTTGTCGGCACAGCCGGGGAACCAACAACGGCACAGTACTGCAGTGCTTCCATGGCCGCCACGCAGCCCCACCAGCTGTCACTCAGCCTGGCCCGCACAGCCCTTTCCCGCTGAGGCCGCGTGGCCTCCTAAAGCAGCATTGCTCCCCTCACCCCGCCGTGTCCCCCGTCTGCCGCTTCCCGAGCGCCTTGGCTGCTCATTTGCAGGTCTCCCAGTTTGGGCTCATCTGCACATCTTGGGCAAGAATTCCACCAAAACAAAGCCGCACTTCGCCGAGGGCATTGCATCATGGGCAGGTGAGGGCCCCCCAGGAGCCATGGGCCACCCTGGGGCTCTGAGTGGTCCCTGGGGGACAGGGTGCAGATGCCAACTCCTCCTCCAGATTCCCTCTCTGTCAACAGACTCCCGCCCACACATCCAGGCAGAACCATGTGGGTCCTGGGCTCCACACCGCCTTGGAGGGGTCCCTGCCTCCCAGCCCCTCCAGTGAGGCTGCAGGGCATTGCCATTCCTGTGGCTCCTCCTTGGCTTTTATCCAGGAGAGGCGAGGCTCTGGAGCGGAGGGTGGTTCACTTCCAGCTGCTCCTTCAAGTCCTTCCACATGTCCCTGGGAGAGATCACTGGCCCCGTGTACGTAGGGTCAGCCACCCCATCTGCTTTTCTGACACCACAGGTTATTTGTCTCTTTTAAAAAGCGCGTGTTCTTCGGCCACAGCGGAAAGACAAGTGCTTGCTTTGTGAAAATACTGAATTCTTACGGGGGCTCGGCCGGGTCCTCCTGACACACAGGTAGCGTCCGAGAAGGACCTGCACTGAAGACGCCTTTGTGGTAAGCCTGCTGCCTTTGTCTCGTGTACAATCCTTGTCCCAACCCGCTCAGATCATGCGTTTGTTGGTGGTGGTTGCACTGTCGCTGGAGAAGAGAAAACGAAGAAAAGGGAGACGCTCAGAGAGCCGGGGACGGCCTGAGATGCGACATGAAATGGCCAGTGCTCCAGAGGCAGAGAGGAACGGGAAAACGGATGCTGGTGAGACTTTCTGAGAAGGACGTGGCCACACCTGAGGGCTGAAATGGCCCAGCAGTGGATAGAGAGGTACAGGAGGTGTGGGAGTATGGATGAGTAGGTAAACGCACCCATAGGCGCACACACAGAGGGATCCCTAACCAGGGTGTAGAGATACAGGAGGTGTGGGAGTATAGATAAGTAGGTAAACGCACCCATAGGCACACACACAGAGGGTTCCCTAACCAGGGTGTAGTGATACAGGAGGTGTGGGAGTATGGATGAGTAGGTAAACGCACCCATAGGCACACACACAGAGGGTTCCCTAACCAGGGTGTAGAGATACAGGAGGTGTGGGAGTATGGATGAGTAGGTAAACGCACCCATAGGCGCACACACAGAGGGATCCCTAACCAGGGTGTAGAGAGATACAGGGAGGTGGATGTATAGGTACATAGACACCCACACATACAGAGATCTCTAGCCAGTGTGTGTGAGTATACGTATGTGTATATGTGTATGTGTATGTACATGTGTATGTGTGTATATATGTATATGTGTATGTGTATGTATATGTACATGTACATATACACACACATATACACACATGCTGGCATCTCTAAAAGTTAAAAGTCTGGGGCCAGCGCTGTGGCACAGTGGGTTAAAACCCCACCCTGCAGCGCCGGCATCCCATATGGGCCCCTGTTCAAGTCCTGGCTGCTTCTCTTCAGATCCAGCTCTCTGCTGTAGCCTGGGAAAGCAGTAGAGGATGGCCCAAGTCCTTGGGTCCCTGCACCCATGTGGGAGACCCAGAAAAAGCTCCTGGCTCCTGGCTTCTGATCAGCCCAGCTCTGGCCGTTGTGGTCATTTTGGGAGTGAACAGCAGAATGGAAGACCTCTCTCTCTCTCTGGCTCTACCTCTCTCTGTAACTCTGCCTTTCAAATAAAATAAAATGACTCTTTAAAAATGGCACTGTGGCACAGCAGTTTAAAGCCCCAGCCTGCAGTGCCGGCATCCCATATGAGTGCCAGTTTGAGTCCTGGCTGCTCTTCTTCCAATCCAGCTCTCTGCTATGGCCTGGGAAAGCAGTAGAGGATGGCCCAAGTGCTTGGGCCCCTGCACCTGCATGGGAGACCTGGAAGAAGCTCCTGGCTCCTGGCTTCGGATCAGCTCAGCTCTGGCTGTTGTGGTCATTTGGGGAGTGAACCAGTGGATGGAATACCTCTCCCTCTCTCTCTCTCTCTCTCTCTCTCTCTCTCTGCCTCTCCTCTCTCTGTGTAACTCTGTCTTTCAAATAAAATGAAATGATTCTTTAAAAAAATAAGTTTAGTGTGACACATTTAGCAAGTCAAAGCTCAAATGCCAGTGGGTTAACAAAACAAGTATCGGGCTGCTCTTCCTTTCCAAGAGTGTGAAGAGAGCAGGTGAGGCTGTCCCCTCGGGTTTCTATACCCAGCCAAGATGTCACTGACCCATCAAGCTGCCAGGTACTTGCAGATACAAGCATTTCAGAGAACAGGCAGAGTGAGTCTGACTGGGAGAAACCCTGGCCGACTTAAGGGCTGACAGGGCCTCCAGGAAGGCTGCTCAGTGGTGCCGAGACAGAAGTGACCGTGGCGACTCCTGTTGAGCCTGCCTGGGCTCTCTCGTGGGAGGGTGTGACGATGCACCAGTTACATCAAAATGGAAGAGGTGCTTCAGGGGAATCCTGGTCTTTGAGCAACCCATGGGAGCTTCTGTGCACAAAGCATCAAGGTCTCTAGGAGGTGGGGAGTCTTCCTGGGACACCCCAGGACACCCACAGCACAGCACGCGTCCCCGCACTCCTGCCGACGCGCCTCAACCCACTTCCGTGTGCCAGTCTGGTGGCCCAAAGCGCGTGCTCACGTCGTCCGCTCACGTGGATGAACCTGAGCGGCTTCGCTGTGGGGTTTTCTCTTCCTGTGATTTGTCTTTTTGTGGTTCCCCCTCCCTATCTACTGTGTTTTTCCTCTCTGATTTCTGGGCAGTCCTTACCTGGTCCAGACAACGTGGTCCCTTGTTGAATTTAGATTTCAAAAACTGATTTTACAAATCTATCCCCTCAATCTGTTATCTGTTGTGAAGACTGTCCATGTGTTTTCTGTTAACTCAACTGTCATTTTAATGCAATAAATTTGCCGTATTTTGCCCTCAATTGTTTTTAATCTTTCTTGCACTATGAAAATGTGCTATATGAATTTCACTTCACGTATCATTGCACATGTACTGCACACATTTTTTTTTTGGAACAGATAAAGAATTTATAAAATTGGCCACAGGAAAAATCTAGTAAAAATCAATTATAGACATTGAGAATATAGATAATTTAATGATCTACATTAACAAAACAGCAAAAAGAAATGTACTGATGGAAAGATCAAGACTATTCTCCAACCCTAAATTCTATCCGAATGTCAACTCTGTTTAACTCAACTTAGCAGGAAGATCATTATTATTTAACATTTACTATGGCTCTACTTGTTACCAAGTGTTCTCACACCTGTACCTTGATCCTCCCAGCGATCTCTGTGGAGGTTCTATTAACCCCACTTTGCATTTGAGAAAATTGAGAGAAGGGAGTCTCTAGGTCCTATCCCTGGCAAACGGCACAGTGGAAATAAAACTCCTCCTTCCTAACTCCAAAATTCATTCACAATTGTCCCACCATTTTCACCATAAAATGTCTTAGATTGAGTCTTTTTTTTAGGTTCATTTTTCAAACTTTTATGTAATAAATATAAATTTCCAAGGTACAGCTTATGGATTACATTGGCTCCCCCCCCCCATAACTTCCCTCCCACCTGCAGCCCTCCCATCTCCCGCTCCCTCTCCCATTCCATTCACATCAAGATTCATTTTCAATTATCTTTATATACAGAAGATCAATTTAGCATATATTTAGTAAAGATTTCAACAGTTTGTACCCATACAGAAACACAAAGTGTAAAATACTGTTTCAGCACTAGTTATAGCATTACTTCACATTGTGCAACACATTGAGGACAGATCCCACATGAAGAGTAAGTGCACAGTGACTCCTGCTGTTGATTTACCAATTTGACACTCTTGCTTATGGCATCAGAAATCTCCCTAGGCTCTAGCTCTAGTCATGAGTTTCCAAGGCTATGGAAGCCTTTTGAGTTCGCCAGCTCCGATCTTATTCAGACAAGGTCATAGTCAAAGTGGAAGTTCTCTCCTCCCTTCAGAGAAAGGTACCTCCTTCTTTGATGGCCTGTTCTTTCCACTGGGATCTCACTCGCAGAGATCTTTCATTTAGCATTTAGGTTTTTTTTTTTGTTTTGTTTTTTTTTTTTTTTTTTTTTTTGCCAGAGTGTCTTGGCTTTCCATGCCTAAAATATCTTCAGCCAGATCTGAATGCCTTAAGGGCTGATTCTGAGGCCAGAGTGCTGCACATTTCTAAATATAATGTGTGATGTCCAGTTCTAAGTATATTGCAATTTCATTTTTTAGTGAAATGTTATGTGCTGAAATTATAGGAATGGGGCACATTTGAGAGGGGCTTGTTTGAGATATCCTTTTTGTTAATGTTAGTTTTATTGTTTGTAACAGGAAAGCATTTTTCTGACACTTTCTAAACTTTATTGTGCATTCACTTGTGGTCTAATATGTGGTTAACATCTGTGAATCCTTTTTGTTTTGTTGTTAATTATTAATCTGCCACAAACCATTTTTCCAAGCACAACCAAATAAAATACTAGAAAAATGATCATTTGTTTGTCTCAGCAATAAGAAATTGTTAAAGCGTTTTGAGCAATCTCTTCATTTATATGTCTATTAAATATTTACTTAAGAAGCAAGCGGGGGGGGCTTCCATCTCCTGACTCACTCCTCATGCTCCCAACAGCCAGGGCTTGGCTGGGCCAGACTAGGAGGTAGGAATCCCATGCAGGTCTCCGGCATGGCTGGCAGGAACTCGGTCCCCGGCTGCAGCCAGGAGCCAAGCCGGAGCCGAGCCAGAGCTGGAGCTCAGGCACGCCGACACGGGGCACGGGCTTCTTAACTGCTGGCTGACCTCGTCTGCCCCTGCACCCTCCACTCTCGTGTGTAGGAGGCACAGGCACTCGCTCACCAGGACGGCTTTTGTCTGCAAGGCTTCGAGTCCCACACATAATCGCTCCAGTTTATTTATTTATTTATTTATTTATTTGACAGGCAGAGTGGACAGTGAGAGAGAGAGAGTGACAGAGAGAAAGGTCTTCCTTTACCATTGATTCGCCCTCCAATGCCTGCCGTGGCCGGCGCACCGCGCAGATCTGAAGCCAGGAGCCATTTCTCCTGGTCTCCCATGCGGGTGCAGGGCCCAAGCACTTGGGCCATCCTCCACTGCCTTCCCGGGCCACAGCAGAGAGCTGAACTGGAAGAGGGGCAATCGGGACAGAATCTGGCGCCCCGACCAGGACTAGAACCCAGTGTGCCAGCGCCGCAGGTGGAGGATTAGCCTAGTAAGCCACGGCGCCGGCCTCCACTCCAATTTATTAACTGCATTACGCACCCAATTTCTGAATCAGCCCAAGTCTTTTCTTCCTGCAGGTGGGGTGGAGGCGTGTTCAAGTGTCCAGGTATTCTGGCTGATCCGTGTGCTCTGCATATTTGGAGGGTAGATTATTAAAAGCATACAGATTTAGCTGGTTATCCACTATTTTTATTAGGATAGCATTCCCCTTCTTCCCCTAAGATATTTTTGGCATGTTTATTTAGTCAAATATATTAAAATTCTTCACTGCTTTGTATGAATATTTCTGTACCTGGTTTTTATTGTTCTCTTTCGACTTAATTGATTCTTTTGGATAAAAGGAGTTTTCTTTTAAATCCAATTTAGAATTAACGATTTATCTAGGGTAGGGTTTGCCACTTTTTTATTTATTATAATGAGCACCACATTGTGACATATCTCGGTCCCCAACTTAGGCCTCCAATTTACTAACCTTGTCTATTTTTGTTCACCTTTCATCTTTTTTATTGCACAGATGAGGTTTAAATTGCAAGTGAAATTTACACATTTAATTTGTATTTTTATTTTTGTGATGTTTCCCAAGACTGGAAGCCCTTAGTTATGTTTATTAACTCCACTTATCTCTCTAAGTTGATGGAGAGTTAGAGTCACACTGGCATGCGAAGTCTTCTCTGACGTCGTTTGTCTCTGCACCCAGCAGCTCCAGCGCAGGTTCAACGTTCCCATGACCCCAGACGTCCTAAAGCTTCTTCCTTTTTATAAATATTTTATTTATTTATTTGAGAGGCAGAGTTACAGAGAGAGAGAGGCGGAGAGAGCGAGGTCTTCCATCTGCTAGTTCACTCCCCAAATGGTTGCAAAGGTCAGAGCTGCACGGATCCGAAGCCAGGAGCCAGAAGCTTCTTCCGGGTCTCCCACGCAGGTGCAGGGGCCCGAGGACTTGGGCCATCTTCCACTGCTCTTCCAAGCCGTAGTAGAGAGCTGGATGGGGAGAGGAGCAGCTGGGACTGGGACCTAGCGCTCGTGTGGGGCCGGCACTGCAGGCGGAGGCTCAGCCCACAAGGCCACAGCGCAGGCCTCATCCAGCTGCCTTCACCCAGCCTCCTCCCCCCACCAGACCGCCCGGTGTTCAGATTCCTGCCGTTTGCCTGTTCTTGCACTTAGGCCAAAGGCCTTGTGCAGGGCGAAGTCTTCTCCTCTGGTTTCTGCTGTTGAACGGAATCATTGAGCTTCATTTGTGTTTGCAATTATCTGGTTTTTGTTGCTTTTCACTCCTGGTTTTTTTTTTTTTTTTTTTTTTTGACAGGCAGAATTAGACAGTGAGAGACAGACAGAGAGAAAGGTCTTCCTTCTGTTGCTTTACCCCCCAAATGGCCGCTACAGCCGGGGCTGCGCCGATCCGAAGCCAGGAGCCAGGTGCTTCTCCTGGTCTCCCATGCGGTGCAGGGCCCAAGCACTTGGGCCATCCTCCACTGCACTCCCGGGCCACAGCAGAGAGCTGGCCTGGAAGAGGGGCAACCGGGACAGAATAGGCGGAGGATTAGCCTAGTGAGCCGCGGCAAGAGCATTCCATCCTATGACTGTGTGAACGCACAGCGATTTCCTGAACAATTCCTGTTTCTTTTTGTGCTGGGCCTTTGAGTTATTTCCAGAGCGGGTTGTTCCGCATGAAGCCGTGGAGCTGCACTTGGAAGTGTTGCATGTGTGCGTGTGCGTGTGCGTGTGCGTGTGTGTGTGGTTGCCGTCTCACGTCTCTGGGGCAACATCTCCCATGGAATTGCTGGGCCACAGGGTGCGTGCTGGCCTAACTGTGACTGACAGCCGACTCACCCAGCAGCTGCAGGCCTTCCCCAGCGCTGAGAGCGCCCAGGGGCTCCCAGAGCCCAGCCTGTCCCTGTCGTCATCACAGTGCCTACAAAATGGGATCTTACGGAAATTCTAATTTCTCCTCCTTTGATGGCTAATTATATGGAGCATCTCCTCACGTGTTTATTGAATATTCATATGTCTCCTGTTGTTAAGTGTCTGTAAACCTTTGGCTCAATTGTAATATTGAGTTTTTTTATTATTGAACTTTCAAAAATTTATATGCGCACGTCAGATGTGCTACAATTTGATTTTCAAAGTTTGTGATTCATTGATTTGCTTTCCTAATGATGTCTTTTGATGAGTGGGAAATTAAAATGTTGATGAAGTCAATGACTAAACTTGTGTTATTTCTTCTGCATGGAGATGAGGTCCACGCCGATTTTTTTCCTTATGTTTGGCTTCCAGTAGTCAAACAATGCTTATTAACATACCTGATTTTTCCTATTGCACTGACAAGGTCACAGACAGAAACCAGTAGGCAGAGCTTTCCACGGCCTACTCCTGAGCACCCCGTTCTGTTCCATTGATCTGTTTATCCGTATGCAGATGTCAAATCATCTCTAGCTTCCATTAAATTTTTCTGGAAGGAAGAGAGAGAAATAAAGAGAGATGGAGACAGAGATCTCTCATTTGCTGGTTCCCTCCCCCAGGTGCCCATAGCAGCTACGGCTGGGAGCCCGGAGCTTAATCTGGACCTGCCACGTGGGAGGCGGGGTCCCAGGGGCTTCCACTGTGCATAATCAGGAACTGGAATTGGAAGTGGAGGGGAAACTCACGCCCGGGCCCCTGGATGTGGGACGTGGCACCCCAAAGGGCATGGTAGCCACTGTCTCAACCCAGCCCATGTGTGCCTTCACGGCAAGTCTGGAGAGCACATAGTGATACCCTTCAAGTTTGTTCTTCAAGATCCTTTTTCCTACTCTCTATTTTTTTATAATTCGATATAAATTTCAGAATTCGCTTACCCATGTCTTTAAAACTATTTCTGGGACATCAATAGTGTTTGCATTGAGTCTGTAGCTCAGTTTCAGGATTGACATCTTAACGAAGTTAAGGTTCTTGCTTCATGGAAATGGTATACCTTTCTGTACTATTTCTTCATCCTTGTTTTAAAGCATTCGTGTTTTTTGCCTGACAGAAGACTTTTAGGATCTTGTATCTCCTTCTGGTAGATTCTCTTTTTGCCTATTCTGAGAAGTTTTGAATGAGCAAGGATTTTATAGTTTTTGTTCTGGGTGAATATGGATTTACTTTTCCCCTTGTTCTGACTTTCCTGGGTAACGTATTTGTTTGCTCCTACTTTCTGTGTCCCTTGCAGAACTCTCTGGAACTTCCTTCCCTTTTCAGGTGGTCTTCCTCCAAGGATGCTTCCCAAGTGAACACTTCTTTAACCACTTCTCTGAGGTTTTGTGTGCATGAAGGTATTTTCAATCTGCCTTCATATTTAAGGAATAATTCAATCAGATGTATGAGGTTGAGTTCAAAGTGTTTTCTCTTTAGGGAAGGGTATTCATTCATATCTTCTTGCAACAGTGTTGCTACGGAGAAGCCCAAGGCTGTTTGCTCCTGTTCCTCTGTAGGGGTCCTGCAGGTTTCCCTGGAAGCTGTTAGAATTCTGCTCTGTGCCCATGGGAGTCTTGCATTTCTCCACAGTGTGCCTTGGTATGGATTTGCCCCCATCCACTCTCTGTGGGTCCCTCTCAGCCTTTGCAGCCTGACCACTCATTTCTACTTTGATCCACTCCTCCAGGGTTTTCTCTCTTTCCAGATGCGAGGCAGAGATGCAGGTCGTAGCCTGTGTGCTTTACCACATCATTTTCCTCCTTTACTCCTTTTCTTGTGCTGGTATAGCCTGGAGGTTTCTCAAACTGCTTTCTGGTGTTTCTTACATCTCCTCTCCAATCTATGTGTTCTTTATGTCGATCACTGCATTTTCCATCATTTCATTATATGTTTATGTTTGAAGGCAGACCATGCAAATTCAGCTTTGTCCTTTTCCAGTTCCGCAATGTAGGGGACATTACTCAATTTCTCTGTGCCCTTGTTTTCTTTCTTTTTTTAAAGTTTAAAAGCAAGATTTGTTAGAGCCAAAGTCCTCCAGCCAGAGTGGCATGGAGAGGGACCTGTGGCACTGGTTTTTTTTTTTTTTAAAGATTTATTTATTTATTCGAGAGTCAGAGTTACACAGAGAGGAGAGGCAGAGAGGCAGAGAGAGAGAGAAGGAGAGAGAGAGAGAGGTCTTCCATCCACTGGTTCACTCCCCAATTGGCTGCAATGGCTGGAACTGCGCTGATCTGAAGCCAGGAGCCAGGAGCTTCTTCTGGGTCTCCCACACAGGTACTGGGGCCCAAGGGCTCGGGCCATCTTCTACTGCTATCCCAGGCCATAACAGAGAGTTGGATCAGAATTGGAGTGGCCGGAACTAGAACCCGGCTCCCATATGGGATGCCAGCACTTCAGGCCAGGGCATTAACCCATTGCACCACAGCACCGCCCCTGGCACGGGGGTTTTTAAGTACAATTTTGAAGGAAAAAAAAAAGTTGACAATCAGATTGGCATTCAGTTACTAGACTGGGACAAAACCCACCAAAAGTCTTGATTTACAATCCTTCATCCTATCTGGCCAAAAAACCATCCAGAAAGGTGGGTAGGTAACTTGTCTTCACAATAAACTGTGAGTTCAGGGGGATGCAGTCACCACCCCCCTTGCTATTCTCATGGTAAATTTGAAGATTCTTAAGGGGGGAGGGCAGACATTTTGTTCTTGCTAGAGATAGCCTTTTGGGGGGGAAGCAAGCCTCCTACACCCCAAATTCCATTGGGACCACCCTGACTGCCTATTAACCCATCCGACTCATCACATTCCCCTCTCAACAAGAATGGACCCTAACAGCTGTTAGGGGGACTGGGCGATGATCGCGCTGGCTGCTTCATGTTGAAAAGGGGTCACTGGGAAGGGGGTCAAGGCAGGGCTCCAGCAGGAGGCAGCTTCTCTGGGGGTGCAGTGCCAGCTTGCAGAAACTGCTTCCAACCGAGGTTCCATGTGCGTGGCCCCTAGAATTTCACTGCTTCAAGTCCAGAGAAAATGAATCTAACGAGCTTAAACTCACAGGATCTAAAACAGAGGACAGAGAGGACCCAAGAAAGGTGTCTAACCCACTAGAAACTGGCAAACTGATAATGATCAGGTGGGCTGCGAGGCCTCGCCAGTTAGGAGGCCCAGGCCTGTCTACATCTCCGCATGGAGTACATCCTAAGGGAGCTGTGCACCTTGTCAGGAATCACCCTGTGACTCCCATTACCCAGCTGGCCTGGGAGGAGAGCTGGCCAGTGAAGGCAGGTGGCATCTCTAACAGGAAATTTACAGTTCTGCCTGCGATGCTGCTGACCCTACTTGGCTGTCCACCCAGCAGCAGTGGTTACTTTGGAAGCTGGGCAGAGTGAAGGGATTTTCAGCTTAGAGCCAACAAGGTCTGTGGCTTCGACTCCAGTGCAGTTCCATTTCCAGTGACCCAACTCCTGGCTGGCAGAGCTGCCAGGGCTCTCCATAAGCTGACTTCTGCTGAGACTCTGGCTTTCCACATTGAAACCAACGCAGTGGACTGGCCTGTTGGGCTCCTTGATGGCAGGTTGCTGTGTAAGGCAGCCACTAATTGGCCTGCCACCTTCTTCACACAGCTTCTGAGGGCTATCGTCTCTTCCTCCTGGGTTTTGTTAAAGCAGACCAGAGGAAACTTTTAAGAGGATGCAAGTCCCACCTCTAATCTTCGGTGGCCTCAACTGGAAGTCTATAGTCGCGGGCATGTTCTGATTGTGGTTTTTCTGTGAGATAAACAGTGCCCATGAAGAAAGCTATAGCCTCGCTTTAAACATGACAACTTATCTATAAAATGTGATGTCATTAGTAAAAGTCTCCCTTCCTTTGGTCTGAAAGGGAGGTTTTGCCTGCTTACTGTGCCCATGGCAAAATAATTCCAGCTGTGGAATCATAATTTAAGCTCTTATTTTGGCTACACTATTATTACAGAAAAAAAAGTTAGCCATCCCTTTTATAAGGTCTAAAGACCAAAGTGTACAGCCTGGAGAGTCCTCCAGAATAGAATCGGTTTCCCATCTTGAAGAGAATAGAGAAATGAGAGAGCAAGTCAGGCTTCCCGGATCACTTACTGACAATAACAGTATCAAATGGAAACTTAGCAAGCAATTTTAGCTTTTAAATAACAACTTAGGAAAACATGTACCAGAAGGTCCAATGCCTTCTATAAATTTAAAGGCAAGAGTACACATATTTGGAAACATTGCTTCAATATCTAACACAGTGTAACTTGTTTGACCAACAACCCAAGCACAAACATGTCAACAAATTTGAAACATCTGGTACAGAGATTCAGGTTGTATGAACCAAAAAGGTAACTTCAATTAGCTTAGAAGTTTAAATTTATGAGCAATATTTTATCTATAAGCCAATTAAAACAGAGCTTTCCCCATGTAGACATACAGTATGTGCACACGTGTAACATAACAAACAAGATAGAACAATAAAGCAGTTTCAGTAGTAGTTTCCTAAAATTTTTAGCTGTTTTTTTAAAAATTACCATCGATTGATTTGAATGACTTCCTGCTCTTAGTAACTTGAATTAATTGAAGTTGGAACCTGTAGTACATTATCTGCTTTATCTGCTTACAGACCTGTCCCAAAGTATTGAAATCTATTGTACTCGATACCTTGGGACAGAGCCTTGTCTTCTAACCTTTAAAATGGACATCACAACAGCAGCTGTCCCACACACCGGCTAGGGGACTGAAGGAGTCAGCAAAGTGTACACACAGAAGAGCAGTCTCCAGGATGCCGATCCCATCCTTCTGACCACCGTCGTTGAAGGCTGTTTTTCACGCGTGTGCTGCATCCCCAGTCAGCCCGGCTCATCCTGGCGTTCTGTGGACTCTGTGGCTGTCACCGGTGGGAGCAGGGCACCCACCAGCAGTGTCTCTGCTGGTGAGCACCTGTTCCCTGGGATGCAGGGACTGTGGGCGCTGCTGTGTGGTGAGTGGGTTGCTCTACCTCAGGCCCCTGATGTAAAGATGGAGGAGGAGATGAGTTCCCTGGAGGTGAGCCCCGTGGTCCCAGGGCCCCTCAGGACCCCTCCCCGCCCTCTCCAGGGTACGTCTGTGCCCTCCAGCCTTTCCCACTGGCTGCTGCTGTCTCTGAGCCCCTGCATTTGCCGGTCCTTTTGCAACTGGACTGAGAGAGAACGCAGACCTTGCCAGGTCCACAATGCCCCAGACAAATGTTTTTCTGTCCATGCGATCGCTCACTCTCTCTGCGTCTCTTCTTCCTTGTCTTCCTTCTTTGTCTCTCTTTCCCTTAGACTTCAGCTCCTGATTTCATGGCCTCAGTGTTAGAGAAAAACCAACTCACTTCCGATTCTTTTGCGCACTGGGCGCAGGTTTCTGCTGTCTCTGTGTCTGCTTTCTCTGTGCACACACTGGGGTCTAGGATAAGGATCCCGGCCATCACGAGCAGTGCACCTGTCTCATTTCATCACCACGTGTTTATATCTTACTGTCACCCACTTTGTGGTTTTGTGAAGTGAATAGGAGGCTTAGAGAGCAAAGAAAATTGAGAAACTCTGTGATGTTGTTAAGTGAAAGCAGAGAACAAGTCCGTGGCGTGCACTTAAGAGGTGGAACCAGAGCCTCGCACGTTTGCATTAGGAGGTGGGCAGCCCAGCCTTGCACCCAGCGACGCTGCAGATAACATTCCGAGAACGGAATGAGGGCGTTTGAATTCATTATTTGCAATCTAATCAAATCTTTATGATAGAAAATGTTGGATAACTTTGTGTTTATAAACGGTTTTTAAATTATGATTTTTTCTGGTGTCAGCATGGATTGCATATTCACAATATGTTCAGTTTTGTCCCCTGGAGTGGCATTACCGAAGTCCATCTGCCCCAGGACCACTTACCCCTCGTGGATTTCCATGCCACGTGTGTAATTATCTCTGAATTCCTCAGGAGGCAGCAAAACCAACCTTGGAAAATTGGGGGAAGCTGGTCACACTAGATTAAGACATGGAGCAGCCTCCACCCCGCTTGTAGCGGGCGGGGGGGCCCCTCATTGGCAGGTGACAAGAGACATTCAAGTCTCGTCTGATCTGGTCCTCACAGCTTTCACTGTATTTGGAACGCGAAGAGAGTCACAGCACAGCTGGAGGGGCAGTGCACAGGTGTGGCTGAAGCCCAGTGTCCTGACAGAGACTTAGCCTTGGGTGAGCAGAGTCGCCCACGTCCTTGGCTGCACGGAGGGGCCTCGTGCGCGCCACGGGCTGAAGCCCCCTGCCTGCATCACCCTTTCTCCTGCACTGAGGCCCTCCGGGAAGGAGTCCAGCCCCTCAAAATTGCCTTACAAGTCAGCTGTGTGTTGGATGCAGAAATCATGCAAGATGCGGGAGCGAGGCTGTGCGGACGTCATTGGCTTCTGCTACACAGCCTGGGAAGCTCGGGGTGTTAGACCCAGACACAAAACCACAGCTAGCTTCAAAAGAAAGAGGCTCAGAACAAATTCAGTTTCTGAGGCGTGATATCTGAGGCCTGATAAATGAAATTTTAAAAATCGTATTAAAATACAAAATTTACTTCTTATAATTTTAGTAGCGCCTGTGGGCAAATACGTGAAGCTCTATGAACCAGGAACCATGTGTGATGAAGGAGGGGTATTTACGAGTCCTGCGGAAAGCATACTTCTACATATTAAATAACGAAGCGTAAGTAAAATTGGACTTGATGTCATCCTGCCATGAACATAGATTCATAAACCATCGCAGCGCACGGCGGCGTTTTACGGGCAGACCTGTGCGCCCGGTGTCCCGCGGATGAGAGGCTTGTGGCGGCGGGTCAGTCCCCGCGAGCGGTCAGCACACTCAGATTCTGAAGCCGGCCCTGCTCCGCCGGCTCCGCGGTGCTGGGTTTCACTGAGCCCCGTTTTCGCTGGTGGGTTGTCAGCGGGTCTCCAGCCCATCTCTCCTTTAGACTCCTTCCCTTTGTGCTCTGAAAGGAGGATGGTACGGAGCACCAACTCAGAGATCCCAGGCCTGGGTTAGCCTGGGATGCATGCAAATAGCTTAAAATGCTGAAATATTCAAATAAATTCCGCAGAAGCGTGACGGCGGCAGAGCGGCCCAGGCAGCTGAGCTATCTGGGATCGGCACGGCTCGGGCTCGGGAACTGTCACTAAGCCGCGCACCTCCCCGCCAGCCGCCACAGCTCTCATATTACATATTTATAGCGCGCAGGAACCTGGGCTCTGCTCTCAGAGCTGCTGGGAGGGATGAAAATACACCTAATCGGCGTGCATCGTGCCAAGGCGGTGGGCCAGACCCAGCCAACCTTGCAGAATCGGGAGACGTGGGCTGCTCTCATCTCAAGCCCCCTCTCATCGTCCCCATCCGTCTGAAGGGGGGGCGGGCTCTCAAACCCAGCTGCCCACCCTGAGTGAGTTCTGCTGGGAGCACAATGACCTTGCCAGGTGGTTAGCGAGCTTCGCGCAAGGCCACGGAGGGTGCAGAGGTGGCCTGTAATCTCCCGAGCGTTGCACGCTATCTCTTCCAGTCAAGAATTTTAATGAAGGCTGCCATCAAAGTGGACGTCTTTTGTCGGTGTGCACAGTGGCTCAGTGTGGGGCTGTCCTAACACATTTCAGGGCCACCCTGCAGAGAGCAGGGCTCTGGGGGCTCCAGGGAGCCAGGAGCTCGGGGCCACTGGTCCCTTCCCTGTCCCCACAGAGACTAACAGCAAGATACCACCCGATGCGTTACGAAGCTCTTGGGTGGAAACGCTGTCTCCTGGGATTGGAGCCCAAATCAGGGGACCTTTCATACCCAGATGAGTGGCACCGAATGGCACACCCAGATGCCATGAGCAGCTCAGAATCCTGGGCGGAGGGAGCCCCTGTTGCTATTTCAATCCTTCCCCTTTCCATTGAACTGGGGTGTCCTTCCTGCAGGCTCACCTATCAAGCTGACTTCATGCAGACAAACGTCCATCATAGTCCCTGGGGAAAATCCATATCCAATGGCTCCAGTAGGGGAGCAGCTGAATAGGAAAACCTCATCTCAGGGATGGCAGTGTGCGAGCGTTCGCTGCTGGTCCGATGTTCTAAGAGCTCCCCTGTTCAGTCTACTACAGTGCCGGCTGGTTGACAAACACACTTCCTGTTACTTGAGTCTACAGTTCAGAACCACGTGAGGAGGTGCTCTTTGACTTTCGGTGGGGCCGCATCCCGGTAAACCATGAGCATACTACAGATGGAAAAGGAGCTGGAACCCCCCAGGCTGCACAGCTCATTCACCTCTGTAATGGCAGTCAGGTTGGGAGCGAGGCAGGGCCTGAGCAGAGCCACCGTTAGCGTTTCCCACCTTCGGGGACCGAGTCAAACCCCGTGAGAAAGGGGTCCCAGGAAGGAGAAGACTGGAAAGCACCCCTCACAGGAAGATGGAGAAGATGGGATTTCCTGGCCCAGGGAGCGCCCCGGGCCCCTGGAGTCTGTGGGGCTACCCCTGCTGGCCGGCTTCTGACCGTGAGCTTCAGAGAGCTGGAGGGGTTCAGGACATGCTACCCAAATGTGGCAAGTTGACTTATTGGGTATTTTCTTAGCATATTTGTTTATTGATTTATTTGAGAGACAGGCAGAGGACACAGAGAGAGAGAGAGAGAGAGCGCGCTCTCAGTTGCCGGTTCATTCTCCAAAAGCCTGCCATAGCCAAATTCGAGGTCATCAGCTATCCCTACCTGAAGGATGGCACTGGCTGTGAGTGCAGGCCTCCTGAGAGTGGGGAGAAACCCGGAAAGTGTCCCCGAGAAAGACTCAGGACATACAAGAGGGAGAGGAGCAGCAGCAGCCACGCCCACAGGCCAGCCAGAAGGCAGATGGGCAGATGGGCCTGGGGCACCAGGAAGCCCAGAGGGGGCTGTGCCCAGCGCCGCCCACTCCCATGGAGCCCCTTGGGGCGTGGAGGCGTCCACACAGGGGCAGAGCCTCAGCTGAGGGGTGCTGCCGACAGCACCGCCCCGTGAACACGAGTGGTTTTATTTAGGAGCGACCTCTTGGAAACCAGACTTTAGAAAAGTCCACGGTGTGGCGAGCTCACCAATCAACCACTTGGCTCCGAATGGCTTCTGCCATTGCCAAAAACCAGCACGCGTGTTTCTGCGGTGGGCTCTGGAGACCGCTGAGGTTACTCTCCAGGTGCCAGCGGTGCCATCTGCATGAGTGACAGGCGGCCGCGGCCGGTCCAGGACGAGGTACACAGCGCAGATGCGGGGGCTCCTGCCGTAGCGGGCGAGGGCAGGGCCTCTTGCTGGTTTACCTTCTCTGCTGTCCACGTACTGTGGGCTCGGAGCAATACCAAGAACGCTCTGAGTCCCTCTGGTGTGGACGGGAAGAGGACCGGGGGGGGGGGGGGCAGCCTCCGGCTCATCAAGGTGGTGGACCCTCCACCACCCCCTGCTCCCATCCTCTCCACCAACTGCGTGCTGGAACCACGGACTGCGATTTCTGCGGGGCCACCGAAGTTATTGGCGCATTAAATCAGCTAAGCTGATGAAAGGAACTGCTTTTTTCCTAAATCAAGAAAGATGAAAATCACAAACGATCTTATGTGAACTACTCAGAGCACGAATAAACGGGGAAAGACTGCTTGGATCTGCCTTAAGCTGGGTTCCTCTCCACCCAGTAGAGGCAAACCTGGGCGAAGTGTTCGGTTGTGAAGAAGAACAGATACGGAAAACACCCCACACATGAACGCAGGGGCTTGCAAGGAGCAGAGACAAACATAGACGTTCTCAAAACTGAGTCAAGACGACGCTGGAAAGCAATCATTTTTAAAGAAAATTGAAAAAGACCAAATTTCCCCGCAGTCGCCTTTATGAGGTTAATAAACCCAATGAACAGTATTACGGCATTTCAATAAATGCGCAATATCCCATCTGCAAGTTTTATTTCTCAAACGCAGGAAAGTAATTTCGGAATTGTTTTCACGAGTGCTGAACGTCCCTCTGCAGCCTCCCCATCCTGCAGGGTCCTGGTGTCGGGGGCTTGGCCACACGAGGGGCCCCACGCCTCCTGGTGCTGATTTGCCACGACTCCACGCGTGGAGACCGCATGCTGTGTCTCCAAGGACCTGGCCCTCGGCGTGCTTGTTAGAACTGTTTTGTAATGGTGCTTGGAGATCGTCCAGGCTTTATTCTACGAAGATTTTACTTGCGGTATTTGTGACTTCTGTGTAAGGTGTGCAATAGCATGGGCAAGGGAATGGGAACCAGGAGCTCCACAGAATTTCTGGAGACGCGAACGCACCCTGGACGGCGGTGAATGGTCTCGTCCCCACGCGGCTCAGTGTCGCCGTGAGCCGCTAGTGTAATGGCAGCCATTAGGATTTTAATGTGCAGGTTGAAAGGCCATTTGCTGCAGATCTGATGAGACAGTAACATTGCTCTGCAAGAGGTTATACACGCTGCCCTCGGGTGTCTCGATGGGTGACTCCAAGGACAGTTTGGACGCAGTGTTCTTGCCACCCCAGAGTTCTTGCCATGTGCCACGGTAACACTTTAGATTCAGGTTTAAAACCTGTAAAGTCTTCTACTTAAATACGTTATTAATTTTTAAAGTTCTGTTGCAGAATAACCGTATATTTGTAACTAGAAGGGCAGTAAAAAGAAATAAATTTGTACCTGAATTAGAGTCGTTTTGAAAGGAACCAGCGGAGAATTACTTGGTGAGGCCTCACTTCTCCATGGACGTCTGTGCGGCTCTGTTTACGGGGCCGAGCGAGGGGGTTTTGCGTCTGCCCTCCTGGAGCTGGAGGGAGCTTCCCAGTGTGCATGGATTCTTGTCTGGCAGGATGGGCACCCAGGGTGCAGGCAGCAGAGGCAGCTCGGGGCTATGGGCTCCTGGCCCGGCCTCCCCCCAAGGGGCTCTCTGTCCAGCCGGTGCTCTGCACCTCCACCCTCCCAGGATGTGGTCAGACTTTCTCTGCCCCAGGTTCCCCTGCAGGTCACCCCCCTCCCCGGCCTCCTGCTGGGATCCGGGCTCCTTACCCAGCTTCCACCCCAGGGGTTTGCTCGGATAGCAGCTGCCCTGGGGCCCCACACCGGACATCCGGGCAGCCCCCGGTGGGAGCTGGAAAGAACTGGGCAATCGTGCAGTCACGGCCAGCTCTCTCTAGAGTCCATCCCAAGTCAAGAGATCCCCATGCCAACCCTGCAGCACCCAATGGTACCAGGCTGGGGTCAGAACAGGGTCACAGCTCAGCCACACCTAGGGAAGGCTCGCTGGTTCCTGGGACCCCGGTCAGGGCTGACAGGCGACTCCTCCTGGGTCAGGATGGCTCTGCCCGAGCAGGAAAGACAGGTGGCTCCCTGCTGAGCATTCCTGAGCCAGGGCAGGGGGACCACGGCGACTCTGCCTTGGCTGAGACGGGTGTGGCCAGGGTAGGACACCAGGAAACACACACTCTAGTGACGTGTGCCACTGTGTTTGTAATTTAAGCAGCAGTTCTTTCTTTTTTTTTTTTATTTTTTTTATTTTTGACAGGCAGAGTGGACAGTGAGAGAGAGACAGAGAGAAAGGTCTTCCTTTTGCCGTTGGTTCACCCTCCAATGGCCGCCGTGGTAGGCGCGCTGCGGCCGGCGCACTGCGCCGATCCGATGGCAGGAGCCAGGTGCTTCTCCTGGTCTCCCATGGGGTGCAGAGCCCAAGCACTTGGGCCATCCTCCACTGCACTCCCTGGCCACAGCAGAGAGCTGGCCTGGAAGAGGGGCAACCGGGACAGGATCGGTGCCCCGACCGGGACTAGAACCCGGTGTGCCGGCGCCACAAGGCGGAGGATTAGCCTACTGAGCAGCGGCGCCGGCCGCAGTTCTTTCTTTATTTGACAGGTAGAGCGAGCAGAGAGAGAGGAAGCCCCATCCTCTACTCCACTCTCCAAATGTCTGCAATGGCCGAGTCTGGGCTAGAGCTGAAGCCAGGAGCCAGGAACCACATGGGTCTCCCATGTGGGTGTCAGGGACCCGACTACTTGGCCACCACCTGCTGCCTCCCTCCCAGGGTCTGTGTTCACAGGGGGCTCAGTCAGGAGCCGGCATCACAGCCCCTGCTCTGACGTGGAGCCGCTAGCTCCCGCCTCACTCCTCATTCCAGCTTCGCGCTCAGCCACCGTCAGTGGGAACTTGGCGTTGGGAGAATCTTTTCTACATCTCACTCTTTGCTCATCCCTTGCTCCTTGCTGGAGCCTGAGGTTGGAACCCCTTCCTCTGGGCCCGTCGTCGGTGGGCTGCGTGGACACCTGCTCGTCCCTGCTCCCCGCAGGAGAGGCAGGAGAAAGCAGTGAGTGCGAGGCGCGTGCCGGGAGGGTTCCACTCTTCACCTTACAGCCTGGACATGGCCGGGCTGGCTTGGGCGGGGGTGGGGGCTTCCTCCCCTCCTCAGCTCTCAGGAGCTGGGTGGCTTCCCCTGCTGCCACCAGGGTCCCCTTTGCACTTCCATTGCACAGGAGTGCGAGCGTCTGCAGGCCTCCCATGGACTCCTTGCCACAGCTTTGGAAGGGCAGGGGCGTGCTCGCGGGTGGGAAACGGTACAGCGTGCAAACACACAGGGCAGCCCCTTCGGCCCAAGGGCTCAGCCTGCACTGCCCGACCCGAGGAGCCTCACAGAGCCTCCGCGTGATTGTCATCTGCTGGTCTCTTGCGTTGATTGAACGAAGTCAGTTTCCGAAGTCCCGAGGGCTGTGTGGCCCCGTCCACATATCCCCCCACCACCACCACACTGTTGAGAGAGGGGGGCTGTGATGATGTCTGAGGTTGCGACACAGGTCGCGCTCTCGAAGGAGGGACACACCGTCATCACAGGAATTAGCAAAGTGTCATGTCACCCCAGGGCTCTAGGATGTAAGAAATCTTGCAGCTGGAGTGGCCTTGAGGGCAGCCACGCCCGGAGGACACCAAGGGACAGCCACGCCCTGGGGACACCGCTGTGGCTTCCTCTTGCCCTTGCGCCCCGCTCCCTGCTCTGTTGGATTCCACGTGTTGACGTTGATTACCTGGATGAATACCACAAAGAATGACAATTTTTAATTTCATAGGCCTGTACACGATGGGACCTCTCCTTCCATGGCACCTGTCAGTCATGTTTCAGACAGCTCAGTGACTGGATGACTTGGATCAGTCGTGTTTCTTTACCAGAGACCTGGAGACACAGAGTCGGTTCTTGTATCCTCACTGCGATGCCTGAAGTCTCCACTCTGTTGTTAGCCGTCATTCGGGAAGCATCGTCTCTGTAGGAGATTAAGATTCTACTCATATTTGGGCCGGCACTGTGGCTCACTAGGTTAACCCTCCGCCTGCGGTGCCGGCATCCCATTTGGGTGCTGGGTTCTAGTCCCGGTTGCCCCTCTTCCAGTCCAGCTCTCTGCTGTGGCCTGGGAGGGCAGTGGAGGATGGCCCAAGTGCTTGGGCCCTGCACCTGCATGGGAGACCAGAAAGAAGCACCTGGCTTCGGATAGGCGCAACGCCGGCCGTAGCAGCCATTTGGGGGGTGAACCAACAGAAGGAAGACCTTTCTCTCTGACTCTCTGTCTCACTGTCTATAACTCTACCTGTCAAATTAAAAAAAAAAAAAGATTCTACGCATGTTGCAAGCAAAAGTCACAGCCACGCGGGCCACGCGCAGGGCTCACAGTTTCCACCCGTGGAGATGTTCTGGAACCTAGCAGAGCACACAGGTGGCTGGGTCCCAGGCTGCCGCCCTACGTCTTACTGAGTTCCGGTCCCACTGCGTGGGCCCCACTCCCACGCGCTCCTGCGGCCGGGCTTCTCCCATTGTTGGCTCTGTGATGCCCTGATTTGCTGAGCAGCTCAACAGACGAAGGAAGGGGGCCCCTCCTTGCCACTGGGGTGGTTTTCTCCCGAGACCACGTCCATAGGAACACAGGGTCTGGGGGTGGTACGCAGAGCCAGGAGGCTTGGCCAACCGCGGGGCCCTTGAAGCTGGGACCTGTGACACTCCATGCTCCCGTCTTGAAGGCTCCCTCCCCTCTCTGACTGTCACAGCTGCATGGGACGGGATTGATTGACAGACAGAACAGGCTGAGCAAAAAGGGTCACATCAAGGAGCGCTCAGGAAGTTTCTGGAAAGAGCTCCAAAGCGATGCTAGATTCGAACAAAAATCCCCTCGGGAGAAGCTTCCGCGTGGTTTGCTTTAAAAAATTCTCTCTCTGAGGACGGAGTGAATAATGGTGGTTGGGCCACCACCACAGACTGCTGGGGCTGGGGGAGCACAACTGAAATCAGTGATGTTTTCACCACGATATGCTTGCTTTCGAAACCAAACCCTGGGCTCCACCAGCCATCTCTGCCACACGCCCGGAGCCTCGCCAGCCCGGTACTACGGCGGTACCGAGGGCCCAAGGGTGTGTTTTGTACTCATTTCCCCACAGCTAAGAGCACCCATATTTCCTCACTTCAAAATGTTTGTGTCTGGGGCTGGCGCTGTGGTGTGGTGGGCTAAGCTTCCGTCTGCCGTGCTGGCATCCCATCTGGGCACCAGTTCTAGTCCTGGCTGCTCCTCTTCTGATCCAGCTCTCTGCTGTGGCCTGGGAAAGTAGTGGAAGATGACTTAGGTACTTGGGCCCCTGCACCTGCATGGGAGACCTGGAAGAAGCTCCTGGCTCCTGGCTTCTGGCTTTGGGTTGGAGCAACTCCAGCCATTGTGGCCACCTGGGGAGTGAACCAGCGGATGGAAGACCTCTCTCTCTGTCTCTCCCTCTCTCTGTAATTCTACCTTTCAAATAAATAAATAAATCTTTTTAAAAATTTGTGTCTGTAGCTTTTTTTCTAAAGAAAAAAAAGTATTCATTTGAGAGGGAGAGAGAGAGAGAAGAGTCCATGCGCTGGTTCAGTCCCCAGATGTCTGCAACAGCCAGGCTTGGTGCACACAGGTTTCACCCAGCACAACGCCGGCCCCTCCTGCTGTACTTCTGCGACAGCTGTGATGCACAGCCCGCCTCATCACCGTGTGCCCTAGTTAACATCAGCACCGCAGCCCAAACCGTGACCGTGAGAACGAAACCCGCGCGTGCCCAGTGCCGGGGCTCCCCGCTCCCGGAGCCTCCGCAGGCCTCCTGGACCCTCAGGAAGGAGCTGGGAAACATGCATTTTCTCCACCCAAGCTGAGACACCAATTCCTCCTCAAGTTAACAGTCAATGTCCCATTAGCATTTGAATTGGGTGGAGCATCCCCACCCCTAGGTACACACAGACAAATCTCCATCCCCTGGACGGGGTCCTGGGTGTGTTCTCTAGCCAGGATCTCCGGATTCCACAGCAAAGTCCTGGAGACCCACGGCCCCAGAAACAGTCATTGATCACGTGACACGAGCCGCACGGGACCCTAATCACTGGGAAGGGCGGAGACGTCAGGAGCGGCTCAGCCCCCGCCAGAGGGTGGAGAGAGAGGAGGTGACCCACGGTCATGTTCCAGGAGGCACAGAGGACGGGCCTGGTGGGCAGACGCCTCGGGGAAGAGCCCTGGTGGGGCCTGAGTGGCCCTGAGCAAGGAAGGAGCCTCCTCACGGCAGGCGGAGGCCATGGCAGCGTCTCCAGTGGCGCCCATGCCCCTGCGTGGGGCCCTCGTGTGGCGTCCTGTTTCTTCCCACGGGACGTGGCAGCCCGGACTCTGCTTTCCCGCGCCTGTCCCCAAACTTGGACTCAGCCACCGCACCGAGAAGCACTCAGCGGGCTACGCTGGGTTTTGCTGGAGGCCAGAAGTCAGAAAGGTGCTGGTACTTTTGGGAACTTGTCCAGTTCCCGCGCGGCCCCGTCTCGGGTGCCAGCACATCTTGTCCCGCAGGGCTGGCGTCCTCGGCACCGCCACGGGTCCAACAACGTGAGTGTAGCAGAAGGCGTGTGGACAGCTTGTTGGGATGTGTTTGATGCACAACGTTACACTTCCATGTAGTATATAATTTTTGTATTTAATGGTAGATCCATTTTAAAGTCAATAATTCTTAAGATTCCAGCTTGTTAGTTTATCCGACATAGTTTAATTAGCTGTAGCTAACGAAGCTTAATGCTAAATAAACCTTCAGGAAATCAATTAATTCCACTATGGAGCAGTACGGCACTGTTCTCCAGAATGGTATGGGCCGCGCTCCTAGAGGCACCAGAACCACGGAAGCGCCAGGGCTTGGCGTGCTCCACGGTGGCAGTGGGGCGGCTCCGAGGCTGCTGCGGGTCTGACCCACGGTGACGCCAATCCAGGCGGTCAGCAGCCCGAAGGAAGCTTCCAGAACAAACCACATGAGCTGCAATTGTGAGGGCCGCTAATAACAGGGGAAGAATCCCTGCTCGGGGAGGAGACTCCCACGCGGAGGCAGTGGTAATCCTTGGGCTTCCTTAGCAGGAGACACGGCCGGCGTCGGTTTCGCTGCTGCTCCTTCCTGTCGGGGTGACTTTCCGAAATCCACGGAGCAGCCGTGGCGCGGAGCCCTGCCTTCTCGGAGCGGGAAGCTGCCGGCCACCACCGCACTGGAATCTTGTCCCCCACCAACGTGCTCCCTGGGGGCTGTGGGAGACGTGGGGCAGAGGACGTCTCCGCCGATCGCGGTCTCTTTCTTGTTTTGCTGCTCTGAGTCCTTGAAATAGGATTCCCCTCCACTCGGAACTCGGACTTTGTGGACAAACAAGTCCTTGGCGAAGGCTGCCGTTTGGTCATCCTAACCAGTTCCTAACCACATCGCAAATCAACAACAAAGCCCCACTTTGGTGACAACACCGAGGGCGCAGCGGTGGGGTTCCCCAGGGACGCCCGCCCTGTGCTGGGCCGTGCCAGGGACCACATCTGGGTGCACCTTGCTGCCTGGCCCCCAGGATCATGGTGGTTTGTGGTCACTTCATGGAGCCGTAACATCCAGCCGGTACCAAGTCAGAGCTCACTGAAGACGGGGAGAGCAGGAGAAGAGACCTTTGAGGTCCTGAATCTCTATGTTGTAAAATAACTTTTAGGGCCATTTCTTTTTATTTATTTATTTTAGATTTTTTTATTTATTTTTTAACAGGTAGAGTTACAGTGAGAGAGAGGGAGACAGAGAGAAAGGTTTTCCTTCCGTTGGTTCACTCCCCAAATGGCCGCTACGGCCGGCACTGCACCGATCCGAAGCCAGGAGCCAGGTGCTTCCTCCTGGTCTCCCATGGGGTGCAGGGCCCAAGCACCTGGGCCATCCTCCACTGCCTTCCCCAGGCCACAGCAGAGAGCTGGACTGGAAGAGGAACAGCCGAGACTAGAACCCAGCACCCATATGGGATGCCGGCACCGCAGGTGGAGGATTAGCCTACTGAGCCATGTCGCCGGCCCCCAGGGCCATTTCTTAGAGCACCTTTTCCGGTGCCAGTTTTTTTCTCTGCACGGAGAGTGACAATTGTTTAAGCAGAAGGCCGGGCCCCAGCAGGTGCGGGAGAAGCCCTGGCGCCCTGTCTCCCCAGCTGCAGGGGGACTCACAGGGCCGCAGGGGCTGGGCCGCGTCCGGGGCAGCCCACGGCTCTCACATTAGCCTGCGTCCGAGCCCTGCCTGTGCAGCTTAAACACTGGAGCATCCGCAGCTGTGCCTTCCAACATGGGTCCCGGCCACGTCAGTACGTCGCACACAAGATTCCAGGACACTGGAAGGCAGATGGCTCCTGGAACAACTTGAGGTCCATTCGACAAGTGTGGCAGGCCACGTTCTGGGTGCGGGAAGCGTGTCCGTGAGCCACGGCAGCGCTGCTCGGCCAGCAACACGGCCACGGTGCAGTACGTGCTGTGGATGAAAGGGGGGCGACTGCCAGCAGGGAGGGGGGCACACGGGTGACGCCCAGCAGCCGCAGGTTGCACGGAGATGGAGGTGAGTCCCCCGGCAAGGGAGGAGCAGTGCCAGGCCGCAGGCCACCAGGAGGGAAGGCGAGCAGGTGATGCCCATGGGTGAATGGCAGGGGATGGGATCAGGGCCAGCCAGGGCCAGCTCACAGGCTGCCCAGGCCGCCCAGAAAAACCAGTGCAAGGGGTCTTTGCGGGGCTTTGGGTAGGAAGGAGCCGAGCTGATTTGTTTTGGAAAATGGGTCTCATCGGCTGCTGGGGCAGGCAGCGCCGGGGAAGGCTCAGGAAGTAGCCGGCGGAGCTGAGCTCACCCAGGGCGAGGGGCCAAGGTGGGGGGAGAGGCGTGATGGCCCCCAGAGGACTGGGGAAACTGAGCCAGCGCCAGGACTCCCCACTTAAAGGGAAGTGAGGCTTGGTTCCAGACACTGGCGTGAGTGGCGGAGTGGATGGAGCTGACGCTGGTTGAGATGGGAAGGCCACAGGTCTGGTGGGCTTGGCCGTGACGTTCGGAAACACCTTTACAGACATCTGGGCGGGAGGCGGCTCTCGGATGACCGGGCTGGAGTGCCGAGTGTGAAGCTTGGCCCGTGGGCAGGTCGGGCTGTGGATGCAAACCTAGGTTTGTCGGGATGTAGACAATATGGGGGGACGTCCAAGAGGTGGTGGAAAACGGAATTAAAGGATAAGTTTATTTGGAGGCTGCACATTTTGAAACCTATTTGTGGAAAATTAATGAGACTATCATCCATGGATTTCAAGTTTTTTGCACCAAAAAACTGTTTTCTTTCTTATTTTTTAAAAAAACATTTATTTATTTATTTTGAAAGTTAGAGTTACACAGAGAGAGGAGAGGCAGAGAGAGAGAGGGAGAGAGAGAGAGAGAGGATCTTCCATCCACTGGTTCACTCCCCAAATGGCAACAATGGCCAGAGCTGTGCCAATCTGAAGCCAGGAGCCTGGAGCTTCTTCTGGGTCTCCCATGTGGATACAGGCATCCAAGCACTTGGACCATCTTCTACTGCTTTCCCAGGCCATAGCAGAGAGCTGGATCGGAAGCGGGGCAGCTGGGTCTCGAACCGACGCCCATATGGGATGAAGGCACTACAGGAGGCAGCTTTACCCACTACACCACAGCCCTGGCCCCATAAACTCTATTTTCTAAAACTTGAGAGTCAGAGAGAGAGAGAGAGAGAGAGAGAGAGAGAGGATACCGCCATGCACTGGTTCACTCCACAAATATCTGCGGTGGCAGGGCTGGGTCACCCAAAGACGAGAGCTGGGAACTCCATCTGGATCTCCTCTGTGGGGGGCAGGGAGCCAGCTCCTTGCACTACCCTGCGGCCTCCAAGACTGTGCAGGAGCGGAAGTTGGCTGGAGTCAGGGCTGGGGCTGGGTGTAGCAGCCAGGTACTGCGATCGTGGAAGCAGGCTCCTTAGCTGCATTCTTGAATTCCATTTTCCACGCAGGTTTTGAAGCACCCTCATGTTTAAGGCCAAGGGAAGAAATTAAAGGGAGAAATCATGGAGTAACGGAGGCAAAATGGCCTGGAGATTTTAGAGAGCTCAGTCAGAAAGAGGTGACCGTGCTCACAACATTTACTTTCTCTACTCAGTGCAATCCTAATAAAAAGTAGCAAATGCTTCTGATTATCTTATCCAGGAGGTTCCCAAGCCAGGGAAGCAGCCGAGAAGAGCGTGGGGGACCCGCGCCCTGCTCCACGTCACTGACGCTCACACCAAGCTCTCCCTGGGAACGCACGGCGGCGTCCGCGGCCCAGGGTGGCGGATTTTCCAGGAGGGTCAGTGGACAGCGCAGCCCCACACCTACAGCCACAGGACAGGTTGGCTCTGACCAGAGTCCTGTGGTCCACAAGGACACGTGTGACCCGTGCTTCTCCCTTGAACTTTCTCATGCGCTGTGGGTCCTGTCTCAGCACTGGCTGTGCGCTACCCGTGCGGTGCCTTCGATCCTAGACCCCAGGCCCTTCCGTCTCAGGAGAACCTCTGGGATTACACTGATGATTATCTCTTCCTCTCTTTTCTGCTCTCTCTCTGGTTCAAATACCGGCCTCTGCAGGGCCAGTGCTGTGGTGTAGCGGCTAAAGCTGCCGCCTGCAGCGCCGGCATCCCGTATGCACTGGTTCAAGTCCCGGCTGCTCTGCTTCTGATCCAGCTCTCTGCTGTGGCCAGGGAGTGCAGTGGAGGATGGCCCAAGTGCTTGGGCCCTTGCACCTGCGTGGGAGACCTGGAGGAAGCTCCTGGCTCCTGGCTTTGTATCGGCACAGCTCTGGCTGTTGCAGCCATCTGGGGAGTGAACCGACAGATGGAAGACCCCCCCCCCCCAATAAATAAAATAAACCTTTAAAAAAATAAGATCACTGCAGTTTTCCTATGTTCTCTTTTTCTCTCCTTTTCTTCTAGCTTCTTATTTTTGCTCTTTCATTCGGCATTATTTTCTGAACCCTGTTGCCTTTAATTTCCTTTTCATATTTTTAATTTGCATGAGCCATTTGTCTCTACTCTAAATGTGTTTTATATGCACACACACAATACTCACAAGAATGCTTCAAAAGTTCATGGAAAATAAAATTAAAAGCTATGTGCAAAAATTTTGAAATCCACGCATATGAAAAATCTTCAAAAACGCCACAAAAATGCATATTATAAAAATATGCTTGAATTTCAAAATTTCTGCTGACAGTGTGATGTAACAGTTACAGGTGGGGCTAGCCAGCTGGCTCCTGGCTGGGTGGTCTGGCCAGGCTGCTTGCAGGGGCTCCTTCTACTTGGAGCTGGTCAGCTCCCCTGAGAAGTACCCTCCAGTCCTCCTCTGGAGCGGGTGACCTGTCCCCGGGTGGCCGAGCAGGGACTTTAGTCCTAAAGTCGACACTGTGTGACAACAGCCAGGGCTGGGCCAGGCCGGAGTCAGGAGCCCAGAACTCCATCCGGGTCTCCCACATGGGTCCTTGAGCCATCACCTGCTGTCTCCCAGAGTGTGCATTGGCAGAAAGCTGGGCCAGAGCGCAGGAGCCGGGACTCGAACCAGAGCCTCCGGTGTGGGGTGTGGCCATCCCCGGGGGCATCCGATCTACTCAACCAGACGCCCACCCCACGCGTGGGGTCTTCACCACGATGCTTTCACATCCACCTCCACTACCACTGCCACCCAGAGGGGCAGATTCGCCCTGTGTACTCCTAAGAAATGATGATCCTAGGGTGCTTCTGCGGAGACACCGCCACGGTGCACCTGTCGGCGGTGAGACCCTCAGATTTAGTCCCGAAGAGCAGGGGTCTCGTGAGAGATCACAGCTCGTTCTGCAGCCGATGCTGAGCTGGGGACAGGGGCTGCTGTGGGCGGGCGCCTGAGCAGCCCCTCACCCCGATGTCTCCCCCTCGAGCCGAAGTTCAGGCTGCAACGTGAGGCTTTTGAAATGCTCTCATGACTAATTCATGCAAGGATTCCCGATTCCCGCTTGTTGGAGTTCAAAGCTGCAGGCGCTCTGCCATCTCCTCATGCCATCCCACGTCTGTCCTCCTCGCCGTGTCACCTTTGAATTCCTCTTGGCGCCCTCGAGCCTCAGCCCGGCCGTCCTTCCGAATCCTAATGGCCTCGTGGCCAACTTTGGCTCCCGCTTACCGGCAATACTGTCCCCGTTGGGAACAGCAGCAGGGCCATTCCATTCCCCAGTGAGACGCTGGACCCCGGGCTGGTCCTGCCCCTCGGTTGCCGGCGTGGCACGGCTGCAGCCTTGCGTGGGCCTTCTGACACCTGAATCCCAGCCACACCCCCATCCCCCTGCCCCGCCCCGTATGTGTTCCGGAATAATGAACTGCGTGGGAAAACCCAAGTGGTGTGACCACTGACGTGACTCTGTGACAGTCCCCACCTTAGCAGCTCTCGGAACAGCCGTGGCACGTGCTGGGGATGCAGCGGCTGGAGCTGGCAGCGGCCTGTGGCAGGAGGAAGGCGCTGGGGAGCCGAGCTCTGCTCTGCTGGAAGCAGGATGTCCTGCAAAGCTGTGCCACGAGTCGGGTGGTGCCCGTGCGCAACGTACCATTGAGTCTCCATCCGCCCAGGTGAGCCTTGGGCGTCCTGCTGTCCCTTGCTGCTTGCCTGTGAGTAATGAGCCCACGTCAGAGCGCCTCCTGTGGGTGTTCAGTCCCGCTGGGCTCCGGCGCTGCCAGCATGGCAGCCTCGGTGCAGTGGGCACCAGTGCGGGGACTCCTGGTCCCGGTGGTTGGCACAGGGGCCCGCTGAGCAGGACTGTGGCCATGAGGGGCCGGCCACTCCTCTGAGGCTGGCGCTGTGCAAGCACAGGTGACTACCTGCACCCAGCCCACCCTGGGGTCCTGATTGTGTCCTCTGTTGGTGGAACTGGGCAGTTAGACTGCTCGTATATGAGCTACCTCACTCAAACCGTCTTGCCACGCAACCTGGCCGTGTTTGGAAGAAGCCAGGCTGCAGGGTGAAGCAACTTGCTGACGAGCTAGAACGTGCGGTGACTACAGATTCTGCAGAGTGGACGTAGGGAGGAGGAAGGAGGGGGGAAGGCGGGGCGGGGAGGTTCTCTCTCAACCTCTTTCTCTAGCTCATGTTGAGGAACCCAGGCTGCCCCCAGCCTCGAGGGGATGAGGGTGGATGTGAAGGTCCAGGTCTCTCACTTCCGGAACTGGGCAGGGTTTCCAGTTCACCATCAGGCTTTGCGGAGAGTCTGCAGGGGAGAGCACGCAGAGGAGGCAGGGCAGGTGGGGCTCTGTGGTGAGGACACGAGTGGCTTAGAGTAGGTGCCACCAGAACCCAAGGGACAGCCACGTGCAGGACGGGGAGCCCCTGCCCTGCAGCCTCGCCAGGACACCCAGCTTGGTGACCGCCTGGGGGGCCCCTCCGGTGGCCAGTGGGAGCCCAGCCCCCAGAATCTGTGTCAGCTACTGCCTGAGGGCTGGGGCGCTGGAACCCTCCCACGTCACAGCAAGGAGCTAGGGCTGAGTACATGCACGAGTTACCTAGTTAACTGCCAACTGGGGGCCTCCACAACCACACACACGACACACATGACACACACACACATACACACACGCCCGTGCAGATACAGGAACACTCACAACACAAGTGTACAAACATGCGTGTGCACACACACAAATGCATCGCCGATGCAGCACAGACACACACTGATACATTCATACATGAAAGCTGCCTGAAGGATACATGCATACACACGCCACCCATGCACACACGCAAACGTAACAGGCACGCACATAGCATGCACACACGTGAATGTAACATCCACTCACACAAAATGTAACACACACTCAAATGTAACACGCACACACATGTAACACACATGCAACACGCACCACGCGAATGTAAAATGCACGCACACACAACACACACTCTCACAGATGCAACATGCACACACATGTAACATGAACACACAAAGGTAACACACACACAACATGGACTCACACAAACATAATGTGCACTCACACCCAACACACACACTCATGGATGCAACATGCACATACATGTAGCATGCATACACATGTAACGTATGTACATGTGCAAATGTAATGTGCACTCACACATATGCACACACATGTAGCATGCATACACATGCAGCATAGACACAAACTTAACATGCACACACACATATAGCATGCACTCACAGATGCACCATGCACACACACGTAACATGCACTCGCACACGTAGCATGCGCTCACACACAAACACACGCAATGCGTCCTGCACATGCGGCTCGGCTCTCCATGCAGAGGCAGTGGCCTCGGGAACATGCAGGAGTCCGTCAGAAACAGAGACTTGCCGACGCGTCTTTTGCCTTCCCCGGGGCAGCCCCAGAGAGTGGGAAAGGCCGCCTGCGAGTGCCGCCTGCCCCTGCTGTGTGCATGCCGGGGCTCTCAGGAAACAGGGGTGGCCACGTCCACGGGTGAAACAGGCCAAGACAGGCCTTCAGCCCCGCTGTGCCCAAACCGTTAAACCATGTCTCCAGGTGCGTCTGTGGGGAGACCGGTGTCCATGTGTGTCTGCAGGGAGACCGGTGTCAGAATTTCCGTCTGGATGAGCCACCGCTGGTCACAGGCCTGCCTATGGCGCCGGGATCTGGGCTGTGTGCAGGGCATGGGTGCGCGTGGCCCCTGGTCGGCCCACCATTGTTCCCGAGCGCCCTGGGCGAGGACCCGTTGGGCTGAGCATGGCATCCTTGGGGCCGAGCAGGACGTGTTTTCTTATTCAGATGACTGGACTGGCTGCCAGGGCTGCATATGAAATCCACTGTGCCGATCATTACGCCAGTGAAGATCTCTCTTGGTGCTCACATTTTATCCCCGGCTTTCATATTTGTAACCCTTTTTATTTCCTAATATCCCCCGTGTCTGGCAGAGCGTTCTAACCTCTGACACCAGGAAGTCCGTCAATAAACCCCGCGTTCTTTGATCCGAAGGATTATGGGATTGCTTTTTATGCAAAGGGAAACTTCAGGATAAGCAAACACGGAAAGGAAAACCCCTCCGGAGCTGGGGGTTTGAAGAAGAAGAAACAAGTCCAGAACATTTGCATTGCAAAGCTCCCTGGACCCGGGAGCCTTGTTTATCAGCGGTGAGAAATGCCAGCGAGACCAGGCTGGGGCACTTCTGCCCAGGGAGCCAGGGTGGCCTGCACCTCTCTCCCGTGATTACAGGAGCCATACTGCCCGGCAGCTAACTACCCTTGAAATTGGTGGCGACGCACGGGGGCACAGATCCTCACGGCCGCTGAAGCAAGGATGCCCTTGAAGACTCATCCGCTAAGACCACTGTCGGTTCCCCGGCCAGGACCCCCGCAGAGCAGCCAAGATGGGAACCCCGTGCTAGGCGTGCTGTGTCTCCCTCGCTGGCTCAGCCTGGGTGTGTGTCACATCCGGGCGTCCCTTGGTGTCTCCTGGGGACTGGTTCCAGGACACGCAGCTGCTGGGTGTCCCCTGCACCTGCCAGCACCACAGAGTGCAGCTCCAGCTACAGGGACTCCACCATCTCCAGGCCAGCTGTGCAGCTCCCCACACTCTGTCCAGCGCTCCCTAACACAGAGTAACCCCTCCATGAATACCTGTGCTAGCCGGTCGTGTAGGCAGTCATGACAAGGGAAGTTTTTTCCTGGAGCTCGTGCTCCGTGGCCCATGTGGTCATGCAGGGCGAGCTGCGCTCCTCTCTCGGTCACGGCCACGCGTCTGCTCGTGCCTCTGAACCCACATAGGCATTGCCACCTGTTCCCGGCGGCCGCTGACCTCACCCCTTGTGGGGATGACCGGCTCCTGCTAGGTGCAAAGTCGGCCTCTAAGACGCGTGTGCAAACAGCTCCACTTGAGCGGCTCCACTGTCCTGATGCTCTGCTCTGGGGAGGGGCCTTCCTGTGCGCATCTCCCCGAGGGCTGGGCCAGTGCTGGCGGCTCGGGTCTGCAGCATCGCCCTCCCGTTCATCACCTCGCAAGTGGAGCTTTGAGGGGGACTCTGTGGGGTGCAGTCTGTTCCTAAGAGTCCTGTGTCTGCCCCACGTTCTCAAGACCCCAGAGCAAGTGGCCAGGCAGCATCCAGAGGCCCCGTCCTGGAACGCAGGCGAACTTTGTGACGGTGACCACTTCCTGTTTGGGGACTAAAGTCTTGATGGCAAGTCTGGGAGCAGGCGACAGGCATTGGAGTCCCAGACATGAGCCTGTGCCCGCAGGCTCGCGGCTTTCAGCTGCCATGGCTGCACATGCGTGGGCTGTCCACTGACTGGGGGCGGGGTGAGGCCCGGAGCTGGAGTAACTGACCGCATGTTGGGCTACACATGGCAGATTTGGGGCCCATGTATAGGCTGGAGGAGGGACCACCTCCCTAAGCCACTCGCTTATGAAGGAGGAGTAACTTTCGAAAGACGCTCTCCTTCCTCCCTTCCTCCCTCCCTCCCTCCCTCCCTCCCTCCCTCCCTCTCTCCCTCCCTCTCTCCCTTCCTTTCTTCCTTTCTTTCTCTTTCTTCCTTTCAATAGTTATTTATTGATTTGAAAGGAAGAGTTATAAAAAAGCGGGGGTGGGGGAGAGAGACAAACAGATCTTCCATCCATTGGTTCACTCCCCAGATGGACACAAGGGCCAGGGCTGGGCCAGGCAGAGGCCAGGAGCCTGGCGCTCCATCTGAGTCTCCCACGTGGGTGGCAGGGGCCCAAGCCCTTGGACCATGTTCTGCAGTTTTCCTGGCGACATTAGCAGGAAGCTGGATCTGAAGGGAGCAGCTGGGACTTCAGCCAGCGCGCACATGGCTGCCGGCACCCGCGTTCTGTAAGCGACTGGGTCACTAGCGCCTGGCCTCTGGGCTGTGGGCTGGCTGCCACCCTCTTTCCAGTCGCAGTCTTGTGTAGCTGCTGCTGGGGGAGTAGAAGAGAACATACAGGTGTGTAGGCTGCGGGTGGGAGACTGAGGGTTGGGGGCAGAAGGCAGAGGAGCAGCCCAGAGCCCGGAGGAGGGGAAGGAAGGAGACCACATGGGCACCGAGACCTGAGATGTGGTCGGGGCCCTCGGCCTGTCCCTAGTCTGCCTCCAGCTCTTGTGTGCAGCCTGTGGATGAGTTCATGGGCAGCCGGCTCCTACCCCAATGTCGCTGCCGGTGGGCAGCCAGGCCCGGGGCCGGCCGCTGGAGCTGGGGCTCTACTTCAGATGGAGCTGAAGTCTTGCCTGCCCACGGCCAGGAGCACAGAGGAGCTGCCGCTCTGTAGCACGCGCACCTGCCTTCTCTGCCCGCCGCGCCCCCTTTGTAGAGCAGAGAGGGGAAAGCCGGGAGGAAGGAGGGCAGAGACCCGGCCAGGCCTCTTTCTGGGCTCCCGGTGACCTGGGAACGCAAGTCTTCCTCATTGACGTCCTAAGGTGACCGTGCCAGTAATTAAAACACGGGGTGCATGGACCTCCGGTGTTTAACCAGTGCGCCCCGTTCTTGGGGACATCGCTGCGTTCAGCGCGGCAGCTGCTGCTTCATACACAGAAGTCGCCCTTGACAGCGAGGTCCCCACAGACTGGGGGGGCCTGGAGGCTCAGGAGGCTGAACCGCTCCTTGACGGGGCCAAGGCCTCAGGCCACGGGGATGCTCCCCCCTCGGCGCTGGCTACATACACACCGGGGAGTTCCGTTTGGAGATGAAGGTGCTTTTCCTAATGGGTCACCGTTCGTGTCACACTGGACACTCATGGCGCATGACCGAAGCCAGGGCCTGAGCCGAATGTGTGGCACCAAGCGTCACGGGACGCTCCCCACGGCGGCTTCCAGGCCCGGCCGCCCCTCCTCGGGGAGTCCAGCCCGCTGAGCCGCATGTGCCCAAATAAACAGCCCTGCATGGCATGGCAGAGCCCCACCCCCGACTTCCTCTGGAAATGAGAATTAAAACAATTATAGGAGCAACAGGAGAGCGTAATAAGAGCAAAAAACATTTTAAAGAAATTATTCAAAAAAATATGACGAGCCGATGCCTGGTGCCTCTCCAGCCCCACTAATTGCACATTAATCTGCTGAAGGATGCGTAATCGCTCAGGGATGGAAGTCTCCTCGTGGCTTAAATCCAATCACAGTGCCACATTTTTCTTGATTTCGGGGAAGTAAATGCGGCAATTATCACAACATAAAAACGGCGCTCCGTTTTCATCAAGGCAGAGGCGTGGCCAGGGCCGTCAGCACAGCTCTCCCCACGGCTTGTTGACGGCAAGCACAAACCCCTTCACTCCATTTATCCAAATAAAACGACTTGGACATATTTAAGGTCGTTTGTCACAGGCCCGCAGCGAAGCCGCGCTCTCTCACTTTCCACGCTGCCTCGCAAACTTTATTCCGTCGTCTTCCCGGTGAGTCGGGTCGTCGCCCACGGAAGTCCTGCGAGAGAGCTGGCAGGCGAGGGCTGAGGGCGGCCCACGGCTGTCGCCATGACGCACACCGTCCCGGCCACCACCTTGCGCCGTTGTCCCCGGCCTGTGGCCCTGGCCTGTGAAGTCGGAGCTCGGAGACAAAGCATTCCCTCATGAGCGAGGACGCGGCCCGGCCTCTCGTGGGAAAGCGGAGCCGCGGAGCTGGCGCGGTGTACCTGGCACCGCGGAGACCCTGTCACTCGGGCAAAGCTAAACATTCCCCATTGTGTTTAGAAATGTCGGAGCAGGGACTATTTATAAATGCCTAAACACAAAAGCACTTAAGCCTTCAGGCAGGCTGATGGAGAGGGGCTGAGTCCCGGGAAGTCGGAGGGCTGCAGCCTGCTCAGCTCTGCCCTGGGGGTGCCCGAGCGGACAGCAGCCGCTGGGGTCATGGCAGCCAATGGCGCCACCTTGCCAGCCCCCCAACAAAGTTCCCAGGGTCGCCTCTTTAATCTTTGTGCTCAGGGAAGCCAGGGACAGATGGGGAGGCCTGGTGTGCCCCCTCGTTCTTCTGTGACACACAGGGCGAGCCCACACTCAGGGCACCCACAGAGTCTCCCATGGGGTGACCTCGGGAGGGGAGTGAGAGCTTAACCCAGCCCAGGCACAGGCCATGGGACCACCCGGGCCTGCTGTCCCTGTTCTGGAAGCCCTGTTAAGCGAGGCGGGCTGGAGACCCCACAGGAACGTGGGGTGTGTCCTCAGAGGCCTCACAAGGAGGACGCCGGGGCCAAACCCCTCGGTTCTGAAAACCCAGAGTCTGTGGACTCCTGGTTCTTTAACTTTAGGTTGTAGACAGTCGAATGAACACAGAAAGCATTTGTTCCAATTGTGCAGGAAAGCTTGCAATCTCTCATCCACTCGACACGGCGTCCACGCCCAAGTTTGTCCCAGTGAGTCTGACCTAGGGTTTATTTCATACCTGTACGGGGGCCATTTCAGGAAGTTCACGAAGAAGTGGAATTGAACGGTAAACTAAGCGTGATGCAAAACATTTTGGAAATCCATGCATAGTTCTTCCATAAGCTTTCTGAAGACCCCGACACACGCACCGATTTCAGACCTTCGGGCCCAAAATGAAGCCACCTTTTTGAGCCCGTTTTCCGTGGGCCTTCCCAGGTGCTCGTGTGTCTGAGCCTAGAAGCTGCAGCATCCCCGGAGCCCTGAGATCCACCCCGGGACGTCCCGCAGCCGAGAGGTGGCCGAGGCCCGTTCCGCTGGGCTTCACGGGAGACTCTTGTCTGGAGAGGAAATCAGAACCCAGCTATGGAGGAAGCCAAGGAGGCAGGTGCTCTGTGCTCGGCTCAGGCCCACGGACGCTGGCCCCTGCCATGGCCCTTGAGTAGCTGATGTGGCCCCGGACGTGACAGGGCCCAGCCCCTGGGGCTCGGGGAGGAGCAGCCTGTGCTGTGTGACCATTTAGCCCCCTCCATCTCCACAGCGTGAGCCTCTCAGAGACGCCGGAAGTCACTCTCTGTCTTTGTGGTATTTTTTTTTTTTTTTGACAGGCAGAGTGGACAGTGAGAGAGAGAGACAGAGAGAAAGGTCTTCCTTTTGCCATTGGTGCACCCTCCAATGGCCGCCGTGGCCGGCGCGCTGCGGCTGGCACATTGCGCTGACCTGAAGCCAGGAGCCAGGTGCTTCTCCTGGTCTCCCATGCAGGTGCAGGGCCCAAGCACTTGGGCCATCCTCCACTGCACTCCCTGGCCACAGCAGAGAGCGGGACTGGAAGAGGGGCAGCCGGGACAGAATCTGGCGCCCCAACCGGGACTAGAACCCAGTGTGCCGGCGCCGCAAGGCGGAGGATTAGCCTGTTGAGCCACGGCGCCGGCCTGTCTTTGTATTATTTGCACTCCTTGAGTCCCAAGGCTGCTGTGGCTCCCCGCCACACAGTCAGCCCTGCCCTGCGTCCTGGCTGCCACCATCACAGGACCTGGTGTCGGGTGAGGAGGAAACTTGGAACCTGGGGAGGCAGAGGAAGATGAGGAGGAACCGACTGGAGCGATTTCGGGATTTTTCTGGTGCAGCGATGGTGACGTAGAGGTGAGTGACACCGGGAGGTCCCGAGGCCACCGGGCTGCCAAGGTGTCCCTTGGGGAGGGTCCTCGCATGCGGAGACCCCTGGGCGCACGTGGTAAGTTGTCTGAGTGGGCAGCAGAGAACTGGGGGAGCCAGGCTGCAACTGCGCTGTGTGCTGTGACGTCAGCTCCAGCTACAGGAAAAGACCCCGGGGGAAACCCAGGCCCAGCAAAGAGGGGGAGGCAGGGACCGGGCCGGAGGACGTGGCCCCAGCCGGGAGAAGCCGTGCCTCGCTGGGTCTTCCAGGCTGCGTGGACTGGGGCGAGGCCCTGCGGAGGTTGAGCATGGTTCTCTCCACGCGGAAGCACCACCTGAGTGGGAGGCAGAGCAGGAGGAGGGCGCTCAGGGTCCCGGGCGACCCGAGACCCAGGCCCGGGTGCAGACGTCTCCCTCGCACACGCGCTTCCCCACATGCCCGCCACACAGGGCCAGACCCGGGCACTCTTTTCTGTAAAGCTGACACCCCCCCAAGCCTGGTCCCCCAGGAAGGCCTGGGGGCCGCCGCCAGACCCCAGATAACCTTGGTGGTCCCTCTCAGCAGCAGTGTCATCTAATTTGGGTAAATTGATGTCGTGCGGGAGACGTTTGTACAGACTCCTCATCCATTATTGCACGATTTTTCATAATAAGGGCACTTCCTAAGTCAAACAACGCCCAAGTGGAGCTCAGCGAGCCGCGGCCTTGAGTGCATCGGGGTTTATTTTTCTGGTGGGGAAAATAAACTCTCACTTTGACTAATAACCCCGGTGGAATGCGGGTCAAGAGCACCGTGGAAACGGGCGTGCCCGTCCTGCTCGGAGCTGCTGGGCCGAGCCAGGCGCGTGGGGCCGGGGGAACGTGCCGGCTACTCACCCGGGAAGAAAACCTCCTGGGTTTCTTTGCATCCTGCAAACACACAAACAGCTGTGAGGGCTTGTTATTAAAATACTTCATCCTTAGCGGACAATTGTTTATATTCATGCTTAACCTTTAGCTGGTGAAAATTTTAAACCGGTAGCTAATCCAGCAGGTAGGAGGGCGTATCGGCTGACGGTGTCTCACAGAAGAAGACTGCCCCACACTCGCAGCTCCTTCTGCAGGCTTCTTACCCCACGGAGAACACGGAGGGACACGGAACCCCCGTGCGCACCCTGGGTCTGCAGCACGGAGCCCCCCTGCAAGGCTGCGCTGCAGCTTTGCTCCATGGCTGGAAGACTCCCTTGGAGAGAGTGGCCACAGGCAGAGAGGGGTGTCGTGGCTTGGGGTTTGGGCTGCTCTCATTAAAGGAAGACACAGTAAGCAGTGGGGCCAGGTAGGCCACAGGCAAGCCAGCCTCCCTGGGGGCTTCCTGCTGGTCTGTTTCTTAAGATTAATTTGAAAAGCAGAGAGAGAAAGAGAGTGAGCGAGAAAGCTCATCTGCTGGTTCATTCCCCAAAGGTTTGTAATGTCCAGAGTTGGACCGGGGCAGCGTCAGGAGCCAGGAGCTTCTTCCTGGTCTCCCACGTGGGAGCAGAGGCCCAAGCTCTTGAGCCAACCCCCGCTGCTTTCCCAGGCACATTAGCAAGGAGCTGGATCAGAAATGGAGCAGCCGGGACTCGAACCGTGCCCTTTTGGGATGCTGGCGTCGTAGACGGCAGCTTAACCTGCTGTGACCGGATGGCAGCCTCTGAGGGTTCCTGCCTCACACAGACGTCGCCGTTCTGAAGTTAACAGGACGCTTACCCAGCGCTGGTGACACCTTGAGTTTTGAATTGGATGTAACCTGTTATATTCTTTCTCCACTTAGTATCTCCCAAAAACGTTGCCTTAATTATGAAAGCCTGGCCGTCCGCCATTCACATCGTGTTATCGTCTGGGTAGCATCCTCGCTTGTATTCGTGCGTTGTGAAGACTTCGTGAGCAGTCTTTGCAGCAACACTGGTTTCTAAAGTGGCGGGTGATGGTTTGGGGGCATTTCAAGGGATTTCCGGGCAGCATGGTGTGGACAGTGTCATCCTTGTGTTCTGCCGTCAGACGCTGGGAGCTGACGGACAGGCATCGGCTGGTGTGGGGACGGAGCAGCCACAGGTCCTTGCCTTTCCTGACCTTAGCACTTTTCATTTCTCTTGGGAACCAGCCCAACAGGGCTAGCACAGGGCGGTGAGGCCCCAGTTCCTGACTTCTCAACAGCTCTCCATGGCCCGCTATGGCCACGTGGCCACTCGTAAGCCAGGATCTCTGGGCACGTGCCCTGGTGGGCTCCCTGGGATGCCTGCCCTCGGGTGGGGTGAGGAAGTGAGGGGAGAGCAGGGTGGGGCCTAGCAAGGCCCCAGGTCTCAGCTGGCGGGAAGGTGTGGGTACTTGTCTTCCCTCTCACTTTGCCCCGGGGGAGAATGGCCCACGCTGCCTCCAGGAGCTCCCAGGCCCCTGGGCCTTGCATGAATGGCTTCTGTGTGGGGGATTCACAGAGCCAGGGGTGCCCATGGTTTCTGCACCGTCGATGTGGCCCTCATCAGCCCCCAGAGGCAGGGATGGCGAAGGGAGCACGGGGTTACCTTCCTGAGTTTTGTCCCCTGTGCGAGAAGCCCAAGAGCCGCCCGCCGGCCAAGTGCCCGGGATCTCCCGGAGCCTGGCAGTCAGGGGCCGAGCCGCAACCTGGGGCAGAGAGGAGCACGGACAGGGCCGCGTCCACCTCCCGCCCAGGCTGCAGCCCCCGGCGGACAGCCAAAGTCCGAGACAGGCCAGCAGGTTTCAGACTCCGCAGAGCGAGTGTGGCGGATGTGAGCCCCTGAGACGGGAGGCAGCCCGTTCTAAGCAGCTCAGAGCCTTCACACGAGGGCCACCAAAGGCAGGCAGGACAGCGGCGGAATAAGCCTCATGCCGTGTCCGGGCCTCGGCCGAGCGTGCCGACGTCTCTCCTCGGTGTCTAGGCCAGTGCTAGGACCAGGCCCGGTTAACAGCCGATTAGAAACTGTAGCCGGTGGTCTCACCCCCAAAACGTGGAAGAGGGACAAAGGACAGCTTTGTGCCAGCTTAGAAGTCACCGAAGCAGAGCGGGACGGGCAGCTCCCCGGGGGCTGGAGCACCGGGGTCACGGGCGGTGCCGTGCCTGGCAGCTCCGCTCTCGTGTGCATCTACACGGGGCCCCGGCTACCTCCAAGGCTGCTGAGACCCAGCCTCGCACACTGTCCAGCACACGACGTCTGCTGGCTGTTGAGACTCAGTGACGACTTAGAGCTGCCCTTGGGTCCCGATGATTAACGTGAGTCCCAGGGGGCCTCTTGCACGGCGGTCACTCCATCAAAGCACGAGAAAGTCCTGCTAGCACAGAACCGGGGACAAGGGACACGACAGACCTCGGCGACACCGGCCAGGACACCCGCCCACGCCAGCTCTTCTGCCCCCTCAGGTCTCCAGGAGGGACGAGGTCACTGCTGTCTCCGGTGACTTTGTCCTGAGGCGTAGGCACAACCCCCAGGAGTTGGCGTGCTGTCGACGCAGGAGGGGGTGGTCCCGGGAGCTGCAGCACCCTCAGTTAGGCACCGGCCGTTCCTCGTCTCTGTTTGGACAGGCCAGGGGCTGCTGCCCGGGAGCGACCGTTCCTGTGTGCGGAGGCGGCGGCAGAGCCTCTGGAAGGCGGCCCTGCACCAGTGCTTTCTCTCACAAGGAAACCTAAAACTCCCAGTGCAAGCAGCAGCCTGGTGTGTGCACAGGGCCACACGTGCACGGGAGCCGGGTGGCACCCGCAGGGCGGGCACGACCCTCTGTGGGGACAGAGAGCTCAGGGCGAGGCTGAGGGCACGGGGGAGACAGAGGGCTCTGCCCTCCCAGCCTGCCCTGATGGGGTTTCTCTTCACTGACTGAGAGCTGCTGGTGCACGTGACCTCACGGACGCCTTCAGAGCCATGGGATGCTGGGAGCCCCTGCCCCGGGGATGCTGGTGCACAGACTGGGCACAGGCACAGAGCAGTGGGGGTAGAGGGGCAGCTTCCCGAGACAGAGCAGCGACGCCACGGAGCTCCCGGCTCTCAGCCCATTTCTGGGACCGTGCTGACGCACAAGTACCCGCGCTCTCCATTCCATCACACAGGGCGCTCCAGCTCTTGGTATCCTCGATTTAAAATTATTTTTTCCATTCCATGGATTCTGCCTAAACCACTTCATCTGGCAAGCGCATGGTTAACAGGTCACGGGTGGGTGTTGGTGAAAAATTGCTCCTCTCGGCAGAGCGCTGCAGTTGCCTGAGCTGTGTGTCCCCAGCTGCCCACCAAGGAAGGAAGACGTCTGTCTGTGACGTCGGTGACAGAGAGAGGCCCAGGGAGTGTGGGAAGAGAACATTGCCAGGGTGACAGGGCCCCCGGGGAGTGGGGAATCCATGGCTGTCCCCCCGGGGACACGAGGACCCACACACCATGGAACAGGCACTCATCAGGCACTCGCAAGCTCGTGTCCACAGCGCGTGGGGGGTAGGGACGCATGTGCTGGTGCCCGCTCCTGCCTGTGATCGTGGCTGTGGCCGGGAGATCGCCCGAAGAAGTGGCCCCTGAACTGAGGCCTGGGAAGAGCTCGCTCAGCCAATGCTTCTGGGACGTGGCCGGGTGCTGGGCCCCCGGGGAAAGCTGCCTTCCTGTCGCAGCTCCTCCATCTGTTACCTGTTTTCCTACCTGGTCTGTGATGCCTGAGCTGGAAGGTGCCTCGGAGCCCAGGAGTGGGAGCTGTGCACTGCAGAGATGGGAGCTGCAGGGGTGAGGAGGTGGGGACCGAGGTCTCCTGGTCCCAGGGGCAGTGGAGCTGAGACGTTTTGGAGGGACGGGGTATGCCTCACGCCTTGGAAACACCTGCCGTAACGATGTAGTCAGCATGCCTCCGTGGATCGTTTGACTTGTTCAAAGCCATTCGATTCTCATGAATTAGTTTTCGATACTGAGTGAGCAGGAGTTCACCGCGGGATGGAAACAAACTTAAACCATGCTCATCCCCGTGCTCCTCTGATGGGGCCCTCGGCACTGCTGCCCCAGGGTCCCCACTCAGCCTCGCTACAGGGAGCCGCGCCTCCCACCCACAGCAGGCGATTCGTGGACTCTGGCTGTTCTTTCTCTGGGCAGGCCATGGCCCAGAGAGGCTCAGGTACGGCACTCAGCTTGATTTCCAGGCAGCGTCTCTCCAAACACCGGAGCTCCCTGCTTTCTCAACGCGATTCACACACTGGTCAGCGGCGCTCGGACCCGTGCCCGGGGGAGGCGATGAAACCTCCCAGCAAGTGAGGACCTGGCAGAGCCCTCAGGCCCTGCTGGCTCCTCCTCCAGGACCGTCCCGGGGCTCCTGGCCCCTCCTAGGGAGGGCATCGGGTTAAAGAGATGTGGCCGTGCGCCTGGTGGTAGATTTCTCAGAGCCCCTCACAGCCTCCAGGGCTGAGTCTCCGGGGATCTCGAGTGCTCCCCGAGCGATGCCCCGGCTGGGCGGGCAGCTGAGGCTGGGGACCCACGTGCCCACTGCTCAGATTCCAATCCAGGATCCAGAGCTCCTCAAGCGTCAACACTGCCCACCACTCCTGGAGACAGGCCCTTGGTGCCTTTGTCGCCTGCACCCCGTCACAGGATCGTCCCCAGCATAGGGGTCTCTGCCCACTGGCCCTTGCCATCCAGAGTCCCAAGCTTCACCATACCTAGATACACACAGCCACACCAGCAACACCCTGACCGGAACACACACAGCCAGCACCAGCAACACCCAGACCTCGATACACACAGCCAGCACCAGCAACACCCTGACCTCGATACACACAGCCACACTAACAACACCCAGACCTGAACACACACAGCCAGCACCAGCAACACCCTGACCTGGACACACACAGCCACACCAGCAACACCCTGACCTGGACACACACAGCCACACCAGCAACACCCTGACCTGGACACACACAGCCACACTAGCAACACCCAGACCTGAACACACACAGCCAGCACCAGCAACACCCTGACCTGGACACACACAGCCACACCAACAACACCCAGGCCTGGGCACACACAGCCACACCAGTAACACCTGACATGGACACACACAGCCACACCAGTAACACCTGACATGGACACACACAGCCACACCGCCAGCAGCACACCTGCAGGCACCTGGCTCTCAGTGTGTGACCTGTGGCCAGACCACGGCCAACAGTGCCTTCTGCACCGAGGTCCAGGTGTATGTGGGGGACTCTGAGGAGCTTGCGGGGAATGTGTACGTGGAAAATCTATGCACGGCTTCAGACGCGTTCACACAACAACAAGCTCACCCGTGAATGCATACAGAACTGACACGCAAACTTCACGGAACGACACCCGGGCTGGCCAGGTACCAGCCACTCTGTATTTTACTCCGATTATCATAATGGAAGTCTGCCGATCCAAGAAGCGGACAGCTCCCGGGCAGCTCGAAACACTCAGGTTCGTTACTCAAGTGCACGGAAGTCTCAAAGTCGAACTGGAGGCTATTTAGGAAATACTCCTTCAATGCCCACGGAAGGAAATCGGCTTGAGCCCCACGTGAGCCACTGGTAGACTCAGCTAAGTGTACCGCTCCCAAGGGTTAATTTTATTAGCATTATTTAAATATTTATTTATTTTCATCCACTTGAAAGGCAGAGAGAGGAGAGAGAGATCTTCCTTCCGTTTGTTCACTCTCCAAATTCCCACCACAGCCAGGCAGAAGCCAAGGGCCCAGCACTCCATCCGGAGCGCCCATGGGAGTGGCAGGGGTCTAAGCTCCCGAGCCACCGCCTTTGGCCTCCTAGCTTTAGCAAGAAGCTGGGTTGGAAGTGGAGCAGCTGGGACTGGAACCTGCGCCCCTGTGCAGCTGGGAGGCACTACGAATGGTGGCTTAACCTGCCGTGCCACAAGGCCCGCCTCGTTTTACTGTCATTGGGCTATAATTTACATCCAGAAAACTCCCATTCAAGGCGTACAGTTGGGTGGGTTTTCGTACGATCACCAAGTTGTGTGGCCACTGTCACTGTCTCCTTCCAGAACATTTGCACCACGGCCCAGAGCAATTGCCCCCTTACTTCTGCGGGTGCTCCATGGGCTGATTCCTTCCTGTGCCCGCGATCTCACTGAGGAGCTCTGAGCGCGTGACGCGGACTCCGCGGTAACTGAATGGCAGCAGGAGAACTGGTGCTGGGAATCCCCGATTCACACGGATGGAAAGCCAGCCGACCTCCACGGCGTAAGTGTTCCGCACAGTTCAGTAAAACTCAACGTCTTCCTCCTGGCGCTCTCTGCCTCCACCAATGCCAGCCGGACGGCACAGCCTTACGGAAAAAGCCTCTTGGAGGCCAGCAGGTGCAGATGGCGGCAGAAGAACCATCTTGGCAAATACCAAGGATGTAGGGGACGCCGTTCCAGCTCAGCGTGCAGGTCCTCCAGGACCAGCAACAAGCCGGGATCACCGTTCGTGCAGGCTCAGAGCGCGTCTTCCCGGCCTTCCTCCCCTGAGCGATGGAGAGGATTAATTCAAGCCTTCTCTCATGATTTCAAGTCGGACCACCCTCTGGGCATCCATTGCAGGTCAGCTTTATCAATGGCAACAAAGCTCTGACAGTGTGAAGCTCGCGTCTGAAAACACACAGCGAGTGGGGCTTTCAAAGAGAGCGAGGCATTGACTTTCAAAACAGCTCTGTCTACTGCATGCAGTCATGATAAGGGCACTTTCCAATGAAGAATTGGCTGGGCGGGCGGCTGATGGCAAGGCTGTCTTTCCCGGGCAGGTGCAGCTCCCACCAGCCAGGCACCTGAGACAAGGCTGGCCCTCTCCGTGTGGCTGTGGCCTGGGGAGGGGACGTTTCCTCTGTGGCTCTCTAAGTGCACGGGCTCCGCACTGGCTGGACTGGATGCCCGGCGCCTGTCCACAGGCACCGTGCCCACCGCCAGCTGCCCTGGGTTCTGCGGGCCTCAGGGGTGCCCCTGGCCCCTGCTCTGGGGACTCATTTGCCAAGTCAGACAGGACAATGGCTGCCACGGCCCGTCTGGGTGCCTCTGCCATTCCGTTACTTCTGGGAGTTTCTTGGTAAAGTCTCCTAAAGGAGAGATTAGGAGAGAATTTATACACGTGCCCGGGATGGCCTCAGGAGCGCTTTTCCTGTGTAGAAGCGTCCCCTGGTCACCGAGGGCCGGCTGCCTGCTCCTGGGGACCTGTGCAGACCCAGAGCTCAGAGGACGCGGCTGCACCCTGCTGCTCCCCTGGGGCTCCCCCCACCACGGTGAAGGTGGCCAACGGCAGGACTGGGTGGTCCCACGAGCACCGCTGTTTCTGCCTCATCTGTCAGCCGTGGGTCCCTCCCTACAAAGCCCCTGAGAGCAGGCCTGGTTGGGGACAGTGCCACTGAGAACAGGCTGGGTGAGCTACAGCTCTTGGTGTTCATGGAGAAGTCGGTCAACACACTTTAATCTGGTCCCCACCTGCGATGCTGGCACCCCATGGGGGCACCAGTTGGAGTCCCAGCTGCTCCACTTCTGATCCAGCTCCCTGCTGCTGTGCCTGGGAAAGCAGTGGAGGATGGCACAAGTCCTCGGGTCTCCGACCCACGTGGGAGACCCGGAAGAAGCTCCTGGCTCCTGGTTTTGGATTGGCCTAGTCCTGGCTGTTGTAGCCACCTGGGGAGTAAACCAATGGATGGAAGATCTCTCTGCTCTCCCTCTCTCTCTGTAACTCAACCTTCAAATAAATAAATAAATAAATAATAATAAAGTAACTGGTCCCCTCACCATATTGTCTCATCTGCCCATCCAGGAGCCGTTCTGATGGGCACTGAGCCCCACGGCAGCCTGGGTGCCAGGGCTCAGACCTGGCCCCATCCCCGTGCCGGTTATAATGTCGGTGAAAGTTGTGGCCATGACCTTCAGGTGGGCCTGTAGGGACGGCCCACTGTCAAGACAAACTTTATTTTGTGGTTTAATGTCTCATTAACTTTTCTGGGATAATGAATTTTTAATATTTTTAATTTGCATTATAGTCTCTGCTCATTGAAGGAGTTCAACAGATCAAAAGTAAGAAGACCGTCGTACAGTCGGGCCTTTCTGAACACACCCAGACCATTGTGAAAGATAAGTGGATATTGTTCAGAAAGCAGAACACCGGGACTCGTGGAAACACGGTGTTTGCGTCTACTAACGCCGGCCCAGGCCGTGTGGACAGCGCTGGGTCTTTGGGAGTCACTGCAGACAGCAAGAACAGGAGGGCAGAAGCCAAGCTGCGGCGCGCGTGTTGGGGGTCTAACGCAAACGAATCTCTAACAAGGAAGATGCACGGTTACTGCACAAATTCGGATGCAGATTGGAGCAGCCCGAGTCTGGATCTTCTCTCTGCCATTAGCTGTCCGCTTGTGACAGCCGTGAAGCACGGAGCCGTGTCGTCCATCTCGTGACATCACCGTCGACCTGGGTAAGGGAGCTGCTCCCGGGCCCTGACGCACAGGGCACAGCACGCAGGCCTCGCTGGCTCAGCCCTTAGTCCCGTCGCTGACAGAAGAATTGATCACAATGGCAGCCTCTGCTGGGCTATGCGGTAAAGTGAGGGCACGTCCTTCCCTCCTTCGGAGCGACTGTTGCCTCTCGGAGCGTCTCGGAAGGCCTAGCCATCTGCAAACCCAGGATCCCCAAACTGGGAATCACACCAACGATAACCTTCTCGTCCCATGCATGGCCACATCGCACGTGGCTGAAGGTTCTGTGGCTTTTGTGCCGTGGGGGTCGGGGGTCAGCAGGGGCCAGTGGGGCGGCCACACATGAGCGTGGCAGGCGTTTAAGAGAGCGGCCTGCCGCCGGCTGCCTGACTTCCAGCTGCAAAGGACAAATGGGCAGCAGAGAGCCGTGCTCTGGGCTCCCCCTGAGAGACGCCGGGGAGAGCGGGCCAGGTCAGTGGTGCACACTGATCAGCGTCAGGTGCCCGCGCTGCTGGCCCCCGACCTGCCGGGCATCCCCTGAGCAGCCTCTCTGGCAAGGAGGTCTCGGGGTTGTTCCGACAGAGCTCGGTAGAAACTTCGTAAGAAACATCCCCGCCCTGTGTCTGAGCTTGGTGGCACAGCAGCCCCCACGGCAAGACACGCAACATGTGCTGCCCCAGACTCACCCAGCCCCAAGCCAGGGTTGTCCTCCGCGTCGTGACAAGGCTGCCAGGGGTGGGGTGCCCGGTCAGGGGCACCTCACCTGGTACAGGAGGGCGCAGGAAGCTCCCAGGGCCTGGGCCTTGTCAGAGCTTGGCTGGGTCTCTCCTCCAGCGTCAGGAGTCTCTGCTCCTGGGGAACTCCGCCCTGGGGTGGGGGCCGGCAGCGGCACCCAGGAGAGCGCTTGCACGATTTCGCGTTCCTCTCATTCAAACCTAGCGAAACCGCACACGAGGACAGAGCGATTCTGGGAAGACGGCATTGATTTGGCTGTGGCAACGGCGTGGAGGTCCACGGCTGCTTGTGCCCAGCGGCAGTGAGGCCGCCCCCGGCTTCCTGAGGCCGCTTTTAAACCCCCACAGAGCCCCAGGCCCCACTGCAGCCTGGAGCCACCATCAGGTGTCAGGGTGGGAAACAGAGCGTTCTCACCACACAGGAGGGACGAGGCTGCTGGCAGAGTGAAGTCCCAGAAACACTGAGATGATGGGGCCGTCGGCCGGCTGCTGGCGAGTCCCTCTTTAGAAGAGGTCCCTGTGCCCTGTGGAACTGCAAGCAGGTGCTCCGTGGCGCTTTTACCGGGCCGTGGGCTCCGTGGAGCGCTGTGCCACGTGTTCCATGTGGCGCCACAGAACAGATGGGATGCCACATCCTCGTGAGCTCCGGTCTCCATTTCTTTCGATGGAGCGCCCCCAAGGTGACTTACAGCGAATGTTCAGAGGAAACATGAAACCAGGGAGGGTAAGGCCACTGGCAGAGGTGCCAATAAGATGGTGGTAGCCAACATCACCGGCCCCAGTTCCTGACTTCAGCTCCCGGCTAACGCAGGCCCTGGGCAGCAGTGGTCAGGGGTTGAGTACTTAGGTCCCTGCCACTCACCTGGGGGACTTGGTTTGAGTCCCCAGCCCTCCGCCCCAGCCTGGCCCAGCTCCAGGGCAGTGGGGATACTGGGGGAGTGACCAGTGGAAGGAATCCCAGTCTGGGCTCTCTCTGCCCTCAAATAAGTAAGTAAATAAATAAGTAGAAAGTGCATGGTGGTGGTGCCATGCCGGCTCCCAGCCCGGGGGAGGGGAGGGCGGTTCTAGGTATGCCCCGTCCTGGCCTTCCCCTGGGCACTGGACTGCGCGCTGTCTATGGCTAACGCTTTCTGTCCGCACAGTGGGTCTGTGCCCCCTTGATTCAGCATCATTCGGAGATAACCGTCCTTCTCCCCGAGCCCTGGGAAGGGGGCAGGCGCAGAGCAGGCTGCGTGTCAGCTGTGAGGGCCGGCAGGTGCTTCCTGGAGCCCCAGCTCATACTGGGTAACGAGCAGACGAGGGGAGGGGAGCAGCCGGTGCTCTGTGACCGCGTCGCACCCACCTGGGCCTGCACTTGGGGCTGTCCTTATGACGTGGAGTCGCCAGTTTTAATTGTGTTTAGACTCCCAAACCAGCAGGATGGACTCAGAGCAGGGGCCGCGCTCCCAGGAGCAAAGCAGGACGAGAGCGCCTGCTGCCGACACGGGCGCTGCGTGGTCTCATTCACCCGGTGACGAGGACAATTCCCGGCTTCTCGGCTCTGCACGTGCGTGCGTGTAGTTTTAGGAGGGTGCGGTCTTGGTCTACCCTGTACCCTTAGATGTGCACAGTGTAGGGATGAATTAGAGCGCTGGTAATGAGCGGCCCCGCCCTTTCTTTTCCCGGGATGCCGGTTTCTTCTTGAGATTCAACTCCTTGACTTGGGTTTCTAAGTTTCTCTCGGACTCCGGCCACCATCAGCTCTGCCCGGGTTGATTTGATGTAGCGACATTAGTCCTGAGGCTACAGACGCCGGCTCTCCCCAACCAGCTGACTTAGCATAAAAATAAAATTGAATCGCAGCAATGGAATTTTGTCTATCCAACCCTCGTCATTCAACTAGAGTTAATAACACCAGGGTTCACTCTCTCTCCTCAAATAGCATAAAACATGTGAAATTGAAATTAGCACATCTCCAGGACGATCAGGCCAGGGATTTTTTTTTTTTTCTTTATTGCATTGACTCATTTGGAGCTCAGTCTTTGCTAACCGGATGGTGCAGGTGACACTGGACTTCCTGGGTTATTGTGTTGTGATAGAGAGAACCCACCAAGGGGGAGGGAAAAGCCGAGAAGGCATGAAAGAGAGAAAGCGTGATGAAGACGGCATCCAAAGCCAGGAGGTGCCGGATCCACCCACCGGGGCTCTGACGACGAGCTCTGCCCCCGCCTACTCAGGGCTGAGGGCTGCAGCGTGTGCGACACTGAGTGACAGTCGTTCATTGTGCTGGGAGTGGTGAGGAGTGCCTGCCTGTGTCTGCAAACAAGGGGTCTTCGGGGGAGGAGAGTCCAGTGGAGGGGACACCCCAGGGGCATGCAGTGAGCAGGCGAGCGAGGCAAGGGGACGTGCAGTGGGGGTCTGCACCGACAGAGGTGTGGACGCAAAGGGGGCCCCTGTGAGGACTGGGCAGCCCCCCGCCCCGGGCTTGCAGGGCCCAGCCCGCTGTGCCGACCAGCACAGGGCTCCCACGTAGAAGGCATGGCCTCCTTCCCTGGGGCCGTGCTCTCTCCTGGTCACGCAGATGGGAAAGGGAGCACAGCTCCTGGGAACTCCGCTCGGAGCACGCGGGGCCCCTTCATCCTCCGGGGGCTCAGGCAGGGGCTGGGGGCCGCACTGGGGGCGCTGACACGGAGGATGAAGCTGATCTCTGATCGCATTAACTGCACCTGCGCCTGACGCCCCAGCGGGGCCACGCATCACTCTTCCAACGGGAGATTCCTCCCGCGAGTGCAAGTTTCCATTCGCCTCCTTTATGAATTTCGCAGACACTGAGCCGTCTCTCTAAGGACACGAGGATCCCATGGGAACAGGAGTCAGGTGCGTGTTGAGGGCGGGACTCCGCGGCCCCACCAGGTATCGGATAAACGGCCTTAGTATAAGGTGAGGGGATTTACTTTAACTGGCCTGGCCAGGCAGTAGGATTCCTTATCTGATGTTTCCTGCTTTGCTAACGAGGTAATGAGCAGCACCGTTCTCTGTGCTAGGAGGCTCAGCGCATTAGTGAGTGATGTGAGTCCCCCGCGGCTGCCCTCGGCCCAGCAGCACTGCCTATGTTGCGAGTTCCACTGGACTTGGGCGTTGTCTGGGCTTGCTCGGAACTCCAGCGTAGGTCTGCTGTAACAAGGCTCCTCCCCTGCCCTTGGTTTCTCCTCCTTCTGGGCGCTCTCTCTCCACAGCCAGTGCACACTCGGAACGGACGGGCTCCCTCTGAACTACGCGTGTCTCTTGGGCAGGCCTCCACTCCACCCCTGGGACAATACCCGGGCTCCGACTTTCCCGTTTCAGGGATGGGCATGGGGCACCGTGATCGCCACTGCCTGGGTGTGGGCAGCAGCTCCACTTCCAGCTCCATCTTCCTGCTGATGTGCGCCCAGAAGGCAGCAGCTGACTCAAGGACTTGGGAGACTCGGATGAACCTGGCCCCGTCCCAGCTGTTGATGGCTTTTGGGAGTGGACCAGTGGAGGGGAGATCTCCTTGTGTCTGTCTGACTTTCTCTGAGTTTTAAATAAATAAAACTAAATTTAAAAGAAAACTCTAGCATGTCTGCCCAATCTCCTGGTCCTCCCATCTCGCTCATGTTCTCCCCGCTACCTCCTCTCCCCTCTTTGACCTTGTGCCCCCCACCCCGGTACTTCCTGGGAGCGGGAATGAACTTTGAGATCTTGTAAAACTCAAATGTAGAAGCCATTGCTCCAGTGCGTCGCACCTGCCAGCTGTTCCTCACTTCCCCTTCAATGGAGTGAAGGAGTTGTGTGGCTGGACAGAGCCCGGGGGACCTGACCGGACCCCTGTCCTCCGTGTCCGTCTTTCCGCCCTCTTCGTCCCACTGCTCCCTATTTTCAGCAGCGCTACCTGCCTAGGCTTCTTAGAAACGTGAACTTCCTCCATGCTCAGGGCAGCCCCACGCTGCTGTCTCTGTCTGGGCGTCTCTGCTGTGCACCCCAAGCTGGACCCCAAACTGACCCTCTGTGAACATGGCGTGTCCCACTACGTGGTTTCACAGCGCCCCCTTGTTTCCTTGGTAATGCTCGTCGCCTCGGCAATGCTCTCTGTGTGGCCTTCGGTGACTCAAAGCCTGAGCATTTACCACTGGATGTGTGCCCAGCCCAGGGCCCTCGCTGAGTGAAGGGGTGGTGGGTGGTAGGTAGTGGGCGGGTGGATGGACAGATGGACAGGTGGGTGGATGGGTGGAAGTGTGGGTGGAAGGATGGATGGATGTTGTGTGGTGGGTGGTAGGTAGTGGGCGGGTGGATGGACAGATGGATGGACAGGTGGGTGGATGGGTGGAAGGCTGGGTAGAAGGATGGATGGATGTTGTGTGGTGGGTGGTAGGTAGTGGGCGGGTGGATGGACAGATGGATGGACAGGTGGGTGGATGGGTGGAAGGCTGGGTGGAAGGATGGATGGATGTTGTGTGGTGGGTGGTAGGTAGTGGGCGGGTGGATGGACAGGTGGGTGGATGGGTGGAAGGCTGGGTGGAAGGATGGATGGATGTTGTGTGGTGGGTGGTAGGTAGTGGGCGGGTGGATGGACAGATGGATGGACAGGTGGGTGGATGGGTGGAAGGCTGGGTGGAAGGATGGATGGATGTTGTGTGGTGGGTGGTAGGTAGTGGGCGGGTGGATGGACAGGTGGGTGGATGGGTGGAAGGCTGGGTGGAAGGATGGATGGATGTTGTGTGGTGGGTGGTAGGTAGTGGGCGGGTGGATGGACAGATGGATGGACAGGTGGGTGGATGGGTGGAAGGCTGGGTGGAAGGCTGGATGGATGTTGTGTGGTGGGTGGTAGGTAGTGGGCGGGTGGATGGACAGATGGATGGACAGGTGGGTGGATGGTCGGAAGTGTGGGTGGAAGGATGGATGGATGTTGTGTGGTGGGTGGTAGGTAGTGGGCGGGTGGATGGACAGATGGACAGGTGGGTGGATGGGTGGAAGGCTGGGTGGAAGGCTGGATGGATGTTGTGTGGTGGGTGGTAGGTAGTGGACGGGTGGATGGACAGATGGGTGGACAGATGGGTGGACAGGTGGGTGGATGGGTGGAAGGCTGGGTGGATGTTGCGTGGTGGGTGGTAGGTAGTGGGCGGGTGGATGGACAGATGGGTGGACAGGTGGGTGGATGGGTGGAAGGCTGGGTGGAAGGCTGGATGGATGTTGTGTGGTGGGTGGTAGGTAGTGGGCGGGTGGATGGACAGATGGGTGGACAGGTGGGTGGATGGTCGGAAGTGTGGGTGGAAGGATGGATGGATGTTGTGTGGTGGGTGGTAGGTAGTGGGCGGGTGGATGGACAGATGGGTGGACAGGTGGGTGGATGGTCGGAAGTGTGGGTGGAAGGATGGATGGATGTTGTGTGGTGGGTGGTAGGTAGTGGGCGGGTGGATGGACAGATGGGTGGACAGGTGGGTGGATGGGTGGAAGGCTGGGTGGAAGGCTGGATGGATGTTGTGTGGTGGGTGGTAGGTAGTGGGCGGGTGGATGGACAGATGGGTGGACAGGTGGGTGGATGGTCGGAAGTGTGGGTGGAAGGATGGATGGATGTTGTGTGGTGGGTGGTAGGTAGTGGGCAGGTGGATGGACAGATGGGTGGACAGGTGGGTGGATGGGTGGAAGGCTGGGTGGAAGGATGGATGGATGTTGTGTGGTGGGTGGTAGGTAGTGGGCGGGTGGATGGACAGATGGGTGGACAGGTGGGTGGATGGTCGGAAGTGTGGGTGGAAGGATGGATGGATGTTGTGTGGTGGGTGGTAGGTAGTGGGCGGGTGGATGGACAGATGGGTGGACAGGTGGGTGGATGGGTGGAAGGCTGGGTGGAAGGCTGGATGGATGTTGTGTGGTGGGTGGTAGGTAGTGGGCGGGTGGATGGACAGATGGGTGGACAGGTGGGTGGATGGTCGGAAGTGTGGGTGGAAGGCTGGATGGATGTTGTGTGGTGGGTGGTAGGTAGTGGGCGGGTGGATGGACAGATGGGTGGACAGGTGGGTGGATGGTCGGAAGTGTGGGTGGAAGGATGGATGGATGTTGTGTGGTGGGTGGTAGGTAGTGGGCGGGTGGATGGACAGATGGACAGGTGGGTGGATGGGTGGAAGGCTGGGTGGAAGGCTGGATGGATGTTGTGTGGTGGGTGGTAGGTAGTGGGCGGGTGGATGGACAGATGGGTGGACAGGTGGGTGGATGGTCGGAAGTGTGGGTGGAAGGATGGATGGATGTTGTGTGGTGGGTGGTAGGTAGTGGGCAGGTGGATGGACAGATGGGTGGACAGGTGGGTGGATGGGTGGAAGGCTGGGTGGAAGGATGGATGGATGTTGTGTGGTGGGTGGTAGGTAGTGGGCGGGTGGATGGACAGATGGGTGGACAGGTGGGTGGATGGTCGGAAGTGTGGGTGGAAGGCTGGATGGATGTTGTGTGGTGGGTGGTAGGTAGTGGGCGGGTGGATGGACAGATGGGTGGACAGGTGGGTGGATGGTCGGAAGTGTGGGTGGAAGGATGGATGGATGTTGTGTGGTGGGTGGTAGGTAGTGGGCGGGTGGATGGACAGATGGGTGGACAGGTGGGTGGATGGTCGGAAGTGTGGGTGGAAGGATGGATGGATGTTGTGTGGTGGGTGGTAGGTAGTGGGTAGGTGGATGGACAGATGGGTGGACAGGTGGGTGGATGGTCGGAAGTGTGGGTGGAAGGATGGATGGATGTTGTGTGGTGGGTGGTAGGTAGTGGGCGGGTGGATGGACAGATGGACAGGTGGGTGGATGGGTGGAAGGCTGGGTGGAAGGCTGGATGGATGTTGTGTGGTGGGTGGTAGGTAGTGGACGGGTGGATGGACAGATGGGTGGACAGGTGGGTGGATGGTCGGAAGTGTGGGTGGAAGGATGGATGGATGTTGTGTGGTGGGTGGTAGGTAGTGGGCGGGTGGATGGACAGATGGACAGGTGGGTGGATGGGTGGAAGTGTGGGTGGAAGGATGGATGGATGTTGTGTGGTGGGTGGTAGGTAGTGGGCGGGTGGATGGACAGATGGGTGGACAGGTGGGTGGATGGTCGGAAGTGTGGGTGGAAGGATGGATGGATGTTGTGTGGTGGGTGGTAGGTAGTGGGCGGGTGGATGGACAGATGGACAGGTGGGTGGATGGGTGGAAGGCTGGGTGGAAGGATGGATGGATGTTGTGTGGTGGGTGGTTGGATAGGTGATGGATGGGTGGATGGGTAGCTGGGTGGATGGATGGACGGCTGGACAGAGAGATGGGTACATGAATGGGCAGACAGACAGATGGATGGACAAAAACTCGGAGGCTTTTAGAACGGGTTGAGAACATAAATATTTTAGACCATCTAAGAGAAATCAAACTTAACCAGGTAGAGAATTACACAAAGTTCCACGTTTTTACCCAGAGAATCTAGATTTACTCCATGTTCCTCTTTAGCGCTCTCATTTTGCTTTTCTTTTGTTCCAGTTGAAGCAGTTGTTTTTGGGAGTTTAACAGAAAAGGTGTAAGGAAACCCAAGAGCATAATTGTTTAGAAAACACACTTCCCCTTTCATAAAGGAGTCTCTGTGGGTGTGGATACGGGGATGTCACACAGGCTCGCAGGACCGCCTATCCCCTGTGTGGGAGGGATGGCCGTGCGTGCGGGAAGCTCCAGTCCACGTGAGTCCTGAGCGCTCGGGGCGCCCTGCTCTCACGGGAGCTGTCACTGGCACATTATCAAGCCCAGCCGCGGTTCAGATCCCTATCGGCCACTTAGGCTTGCCATGTCTTCATCTCTCACTCAGACACATTTTTCCCCCTTGGATGATAGTAAAGGGCATCTCAGACACCCGCGCCTCTCGCGTTGAATTGTGAATTTGTCGTGCTGGATTAGATTAATCAAAAAGGCCACAGAAGAAGAGTCCCCATGCGTGCCTCTCAAACCCAAATAATTTCTGTCAGGTTTTAAATCTACACACCACCTTCTGCAGTCCACCCTCACATGCTGTTTCAATCTATCTCACGCAGCTGAATGTGTATTTATCCCAACCCTTGGTGGCTTGAATTTAAGCTACTGTTTAAATTGATACCTGAGCTTGAAAGGCAAGGATTAGAGAAATGCCATCCAAAGTGGAAGCAGGCCAGCCTCCAGCCACTTGTCTTCATGAGAGCCAAACTGTACGGCGTGATGGCTGCCTTGGAGCCCTCTACAAGTGTACATCTGGGACGTTTAATAAATGCTTATCTGGGTAATGGGCGGCATTACAACCCTGAAACACTGGTGTCAGAAACACGCATCAAAAATCATCGAAACGCGTGAATGGATCACGGGGCACCGCGTCTTGCTTTGATCCACATCCGTTTCCTTTAGCAAAAAGAATAAAGAATTAACTCGTAGGAAAAACACAGAAAACCGCTTTCAGGATATTTCCTATTTACAAGAAAAGATGCTTTTATCTTCTCTGGCAAAACTCACAAAATTTTGTACTTATATATTTTTTTAGTATTTTGAGTGTTCTCTTTAATTTTTTTAAAGATTTTATTTATTTATATGAGAGGTAGAGTTACAGACAGTGAGAGAGAGAGAGACAGAGAGCTAGGTCTTCCGGCTGATGGTTCACTTCCCAAATGGCTGCAAGAGCTGGAGCTGCGCTGATCCGGAGCCAGGAGCCAGGAGCTTCTTCCAGGTCTCCCACGCGGGTGCAGGGCCCAAGTACTTGGGCCATCTTCCACTGCCTTCCCAGGCCACAGCAGAGAGCTGGATTGGAAGAGGAGCAGCCGGGACTAGAACCCACGCCCATATGAGAGCAGGTGCTGCAGGTGGAGGATTAACCTACAGCGCCACCGCACCGGCCCCGAGTGTTCTCTTTTTGACATTAAAACGATCTTTTTATTTAAAGAGCTCTATTTATTATCAAAATAATAGAAGTGCTGTATTGACCAAAAGTAAAATTAAAACACACACACACCAAGTTTTAATGCTGCAACCAAGAACAATCTACTTCTCTCGCCTTTCTGAGGTTCCTCCACCATTTACACTGGTGGGCAACCTTGAGTTCCAGCCACGGTGGCCCAGGTGACAGATAAGGCCGTCTGCCACCCTTGCGGTCACAGCGCAGGGCTATGGTGTCTGAGACAAGTGACGTGCAGGGGTGGAGCCCTCGGATATTCCAGCTGCCTTCCACACTCTCGGTGCAAGCGCCCACCAGGGAAGTGCCGCCCAGGTGCACGGAGCTGGGGCACACTGTTGGGCCCGTGGTGTGTGGAGTAGACGCCCAGAAAAGGAGTGTACACAGAGAACCTGAAAATCCCGTTCAGAGCTCTCCGCAGGTGTTCGGCCAGTTCAGAACTGCACACATTCGGGAAGTCTGCAGAAGAGCGGAGAGCTGCCGACGGGAAGCTGATGCCAGGAGGCCGGGCTGCGCCCTGATCTCAGTCCTAGGGAGCCGTGAGCATTGCGGAGTGCAAAGACGGATGAGCCGAGAGGCAGGCGGGCCACGACTCAGCACATCAGCACCACAGGCAAACAACCCCGAGTCGCAGCTTGGGAGTTCAGATGAAACGGAAGCAGACGCACCGTCACGTGGCCTGAAACCAAGTGCCGGCAGATCAGGCCTGTTTGCCCATAACCTAACCGATGACACAGTGTTCCTCCCAGAAGAAAATCACTGACAATGAACTTGAGCATCCACAGCGGTCCCTACACGGATTCTTCCGCACAGTCGGGAGTCAGCACACAGAGCAGCGAAGAGACCAAAACTCCCCCGGAGCAGACTCAAGAGGATACAGAGTGGTCACACCGCGAGGACTTCGGCTCCCACCAGCTGCAGGTGACGGAGGTGTGAAGGGAAGCAATGAGCGGACGAGGCCCAGGTGGGGCTGCAGAGCCGTCGAGGCCTGGCTTGGGAATCGGGCTGCCGCTGGGAGACGCTGGGAGGCTGGTGGCTGTGAACAACCGCTCATGGCTGTGAACAACCGCTCACTTCTCACCACTCTGGAGGCTACAGGGTACAAGCTCACGGCAACAGAACCAGCGCCGGCAATGGCCGCCCCTGGCTGACAGCACAGCCGGGAGAGGGGTGCACAGGTTCCTGGGGCTGGTTTGACAGGGGCTCCAGTCACCGCCTGACACCACGGCCTCAGAGGTCAGCATTTCAGCGTGTACAATTTACGTGGAGCTGACATGCCCACCAGAGTAAACACCGTATTCCATGTTCTAAAGAACTCGGTGGACAAAGGAAAATGGAGTTAGCAAAATCAGAGATAGATCAGCGTTAAGAATCCATATTGCAGGGGCCAGCGCTGTGGCTGAGTGGGTAAAACGTTGCCTGCAGCACCAGCATCCCATATGGGCATCAGTTCAAGTCCCGGCTGCTCCACTTCCAATGCAGCTCTGCTATGGCCTGGGAAAGCAGTAGAAGATGGCCCAAGTCCTTGGGCCCCTGCACCTGCATGGGAGACCTGGAAGAAGCTCCTGGCTCCTGGCTTTGGATCAGCACAGCTCTGGCCATTGTGGCCAATGGGGAGTGAACCGACGGATAGAAGACCTCTCTCTCTCTGCCTCTGCCTCTCCTTCTCTCTGTTTAACTCCAACTTTCAAAAACAAATAAATCTTTAAAAAATAAATAAAATTATAAAAAAATCCACATTGCAGCCCTGAAAGATCAAACACAAAACCCTGAGCAATTGTAACACATGAGTGATGGGAGACTTGAGGCGATGGTCAACACCATGGACACAGACGTATGCATGTGTGTGTGTGCACATGTGCATGCGTGCGCATGTGTGTGCGTATGTGTCTCTGTGTGTGCACGTGTGTGCGTGCGTGTGCATTCGTGTGTCTCTGTGTGCATGTGTGCACTTGCATGTGTGTGTGCATGCATGTGCATGCGTGTGTGCATGCGTGTGTGTCTGTGTGTGTGAGACCTAACAAACCGACCCCAGAACATCAATGGACGCAGAAGGCACTGAGGGCAGTCCAAGCACTTTGTAAAGCGAGGGAAGCTCGAGTGACCAATCCCGATCCATGGTCCCTTGAGGCAGTCAGGAACCGAATCCACCATGTGAGAGTGCACTCGGACATCTCCTACGGGACGGTGAACCCTGCACTCCCTCACCAGTAATTTCTTGACATCACACTTTGCCTGGCTTTTCTGTTATCTATCACACTCAATAACCTTTTTTTAAAGAATTATTTATTTATTTGAAAGGCAGAGTTACAGAGAGGCAGAGGCAGAGAGAGAAAGGGAGAAAGTCTTCCATCTTTTGGTTCACTCCCAAAATGGCCACTACGGCCAGACCTGGACTGATCCCAGGAGCCAGGAGCTTCTTCCCAGTCTTCCTCACCAGTACAGGGGCCCGAGGACTTGGTCCACCTTCTGCTGCCTTCCCGGGCCACAGCAGAGAGCTGGATTACAAGTGGAACAGCTGGGACTCAAACTGGCGCCCATATGGGCTGCCGGCACCGCAGGTGGTGGCTTTACCTGCTACACCACAGCACCAGCCACTAGATAGCTCTTAACGTTCATAAGTTTGGTCTTGACGAACCCATGTGGTCTGAACATCGTGAGAAATGGAAGGTGACCAGTGTCTCCAAGTCCATGGTTCCACCACGTGCAGATTCAACTCACCACTAGGCAGGTGTCAGCGCCCACTGTTGTGGACTTTTAGAAGCTGGCTGATCACCTGGGGGATCTCCTGACCGGCCCTTACACTTTCTGAGTTCTCAATGTTCCACAAAACCTGGGAGTGCAGCTGTGCCTTTGGGACAAAGGAGAAAACAAGAGGAGATTTCAACAAATCACGCCCCTGGAGGCTGTGGGGAGCTGGCTAAGGAGCCTGAGTTCCTGGTTCAGCGGCTCTGGCTGGAATGCCGCAGCTGTTCGTACCAAGGCCGCTCTGGCTGGGCGGGAGGACCCAGCCGCCCTCTGTGTCCCACGGAAACGCTCCTTACCCCTTCTTTCCCCTCTAGCTAAAGGTGCGTCTTGTAGACATGCTTTAGGCGAACTTCAGCATTTTGTGAAGCGGGGACGTAAGCCTTTTGCCTACAATCGTCTTTGGTAACCAAGACACCTGTAAGCAGGACCCTTCTGAGAGCCTGGCCCCATGTTCCATACGAAACACTAAGGTTATCCCGTGTGTCTCATGTCCTTGGGAGCATGCTCAGACCTTGTGTTACCCAGCTAGAGACAGGAGGGGCGGCACGGTGGTGTAACTGCTTAAGCCACTGCCTGAGATGCTGGCATCCCACTGGGTGTGGGTTTGAGTCCCGGCTGCTCCACTTCTGATCCAGCTCCCTGCTAACGCACCTGGGAAAGCAGCAGATGAACCAAGTCCTTGGGCCCCTGCACCCATGTGAGAGACCTGGATGAAGCTCCTGGCTTTGGCCTCTCTCAGCCCTGGTCATTGAGGCCATTTGGAAAGTGAGCCAGTAGATGGAAGAGCGCTCTCTCTCTCTCTCTCTTTCTCTCTCTGTTAACTATGCCTTTCAAATAAATAAATGAATCTTAAAAAGGGAAAGAAAGAAAGAAAGAAAGAAAGAAAGAAAGAAAGAAAGAAAGAAAGAAAGGAAAAAAATGGAGTCCAGGGCTGAATCAGTGGGTGACTGCACCAGTCCCAGTCTTCCTAGCCTTAGAGTGGAGCCAGGGTGGGCACCACTGTCTCACGTCGTCTTCCCACTACATCGAATGTGCGCAGTAAATGATCTTCTTATGGCCTAGTGGTCTTCAATGTGAGAATTATTTTTTGTGAGTGGAAACATAGGTGCTATCGTTCATTTATTAAGTATTTAAGGTAGTTTTCAGCCCATTTCAAAAAAGATTGCGCGTGCTAAGTGACAGTATTGTAACCGATCACTGCATCTCCGTCCTCCTATCCCGTAGTTGAGCGAATGTGCCTGGCGATTCTTTGAGCACTGATCGAGTTGCACGAAGCCTTCCTTTCCCAGGCATAGACAGAGCGAGCCCCGGCCTCACTGGGTCTGTGCTCCTTGGACAATCAGTGGGACGATTCCTCTTTGTCCTGGCGTGGACACCTGCTATGTAGGCTCCTGAAAGAAGCAGAGAGCTGGATAGAGAAGTGTGCGTCGTGCGAGGCCCTGGCCTGGGGTGCAGATCACTGCTGAGAGCAGAACTGGGAGAAGAGTCTCTCAGGCAGTGACAGGGACGATGGTTTTCCAAATACTCTTATCTAACCGTGACACCTGAAACACTTCTGCCCTCCAAATCTCCATGATATCCAATCACAGAGCACTTCACGATCAATACATGCAAGATAAATAAATAGATAAGTGTAAAAGAGAGAGATGACTCCGTACCATGGGAGCTAACATTTTTATTTGGAGCTTGGTAGTCACTGGTGTCTGGAACACACACAAAAGGACGAGCCGAATGATTACCTCCTCCTTATCAAGCAATGGAATTGGACCTGGACCCGAAGGGCTCCGATTCCACAGGGAGAATCCCCCTCTCTCTGCTGAAGACGAAGTTGAAGCTTTGCCCACAGCGGCTAACCTGCTGACTCCTGCTCACGCCCCTGCCATTCAGACACCAGAGCTTTTAAATCGCTTCTAGTTTCCTTCTTGACAAATGCGCTTCCACTATAGTGTCCACCTGGACCGCAGGGCAGCTGAGCATGAAGAAGACCCGTAGTTCTGAGAATGATCATCCGCGGGAACACGCCTGTGAAAATTACACTGCAGACTCGACTTCTAACAAGATTTCTGATGGCAGAATTCACCTCTGAATCTCGGCTACGTGGGGTTAAAAATCCAGTGTGTCATTTTAGCGTGTCACTGTAGGTGTGTCGAGTACGGGACTGCGTGGGTTGGGGAGTGTATGTGCGTGTGTTAGTATGTGCAAGTACGACTGTGCGTTGGTGTGCACGTGTCTGAGTGTGTGCGTGTGAGCTCCCATGTAGAGTGCCTTCTCCCACCAAAACAAAAATATCGTTTTTCGAAGCCGTCCAGCCTGCCTGAGCCGTCTTCAGCATCCACTCGCCTGACACCATTTCTGGGTAGAGCTAGGAAGTTGAGGCCACACAGAAACCTGCGCACACGGACGCCGACAGCAGCTTTGTTCACCATTGTGCAGCCTTGGAAGCAACCATGACGCTTCTCAGTGGGTGCGTGCGCCCGGAGAACAGACTGCTGTTCCGCACTCCGAGGGAACCTCGTGCTGTCCCGCACTAGAAGGGGACGCCCGTCCGTAGGTCCGGCTGGCTCATCCAGGTGTTGCCCTGCACGTGCAAGCGCGCTGGAGGCATAAGGTGTGCAGGGAAGGAAAATTTGTGGGAGCAAAGCAGAAGTGCACGCTCCAGAGCTACGTGCAGGGGCCGGGGACCTCAGGTGGTGCTCGGGTTCCAGGGAGTGACCCTCAGCGGCTGTCGCCCGCTCTGCGGCCTTGGAGAGGGCAAAGGAGAGAATGAAAAACCAAAATACAGACAATGACCCCAAAAGAAAAAAAAACCCACCAACAAGGTTTGGGCCATCCTTTTATACTATGGGGAGGCTTGGGGGTGGAGCCTGGGTGGAGCTTATTTGAAAATTCCCAAGGGATGGGAGTTGGGGGCGGGCCTTGAAATCCATTCATTTCCATGTTCTTTTTTGTTCACATTGGAAGTATCATGGGCCAGGTGCATGATGGGAGTGGGAGTGCCGGCCGTGAATTTTATTACAACGACCTAAAGCTCATCGTGGGGACACACCCTGCCGCCATACTGGATGGTTCCGGCTGATGCTGGTCTACTTTGCCACACTGTGGAATTTGCAGTGTCTACTGTGCCACACAAGCTGTGGGCTTGGAGGATGCACACTGGAAATGCTTGGGGGTTTTGCACGTTGGCACCCGGCTTTCCCATGGCAGGCAGTGCTGCCGTAGCTGTCCTGCAGCAGGGCACGTCACCGGTCAGCCGGAGCTGCCACACAGCCGTGGAGCTGTGGTGTGGCTGGGGCTGTCAGACCTCAGCGCCTTGCTCTAACCCCACCTGCCCACGTCAGAGCCATGAACAGACACGGAGGACAGGTGAGAGAAGGCAGGCTCCCAAGGCTGGACGTCGTACTCTCGCCACACGTCAGCTGCGGATCCGGATGGTGAAGTGTTGGTGAAGGCTCATCGCTGGTGATGCATGTGCTGCTCTGGGTGAGGTGTCGGCCACAAGAGAGGTTGTGTGTGTGTGTGTGAGTGTGTGTGTGTGTGTGTGTGAGTAGAACAGCGAAAAACTGTACTTTCCAGTTAGGTTTTTTTAAAAAATATTTATTTAAAAGGCACAGTTACAGAGAGAGAGGAAGGGAGGGAGAGGCAGACAGAGAAAAAAGAGAGAGAGTTCTTCCATCTGCTGGCTCACTCCCTACATGGCCACAACGGCTAGGGCTGGGCCAGACTGAAGCCAGGAGCCAAGAACTCCATCCAGGTCTCCCAAGTGAGTGGTAAGGACCCAAGCACTTGGGCCATCTCCCACTGCTTTCCCAGGTTCATCAGCAGGGAGCTGGATGGGAAGTGGAGCATCTGGGACTCGAACCGGTGCTCACTTGGGAAGCCAGCATTGCAAGGGGTGACTTTACCCAGCATCCACAATGCAGGCTGCCCCTTCCATTTAGTTTTGTTATAAACAAAAACTGCTTTAATAAATAAACTCTAAAAGGAACTGCAAAGACACTAAGTTGTGAGAGAGACAGACGTGGAAAACGCTCGTTGGAGAGGAACAGCCGGGACGCAGAGCTGGGTGTGGGTCGAGGTCCTGTCCAGTGCCCACCAGGCAAAAAGCCATCTAATGTGGAAAATGTTTCAGAGCAGCGTCTGATTGAATGTGCTGTTACTAGCGCAGACACAGGTCTCCCAGCAAGCGGGGAGTTGTCCGACACACGCCTGGAGCTTTAGCAATAGCCACGTGGACTGCTGTGGAGGGCGGCAGTAGGGAATAGGCTATCCTGGTCCTGAAGTCCGGGAGAAGCAGATTGCCAACAGTTTAAAATAAAGGGTTTACGTCTCTAGTGCTCCGTGCACGTCTGAATCAGTATTCTGTGCTCATCTCGGGCATGGAGAGATCCGGCGGCTTTCATGTTGAGGACCTCAGGATCCAGGCCAGATCTGCCAGCCCCGGAGTGGAGAGAGCAGAGTTCACCAACAGTTGTGTCGCTGCAAGGCCGGAGAAATGATCTTCCCTGCCTTTTATTCCATCACAGCCAGTGCCTCTTTGACACTCTGTAAAATTAAAACTGAAATGTTCTAAGATTCAAGCTGTCATAGACCATGCGTTTTATTGGGATGAGATGAAATCCTTCCAGTGGGAAAAACCACTTCCGGAATTTTCACTGCGGATCCTGGATTGGCTGGAACGAGCGGGAAAACAGTTGGATTTAAATAACTGACTTCATTCAAAATACACTTCTGACATACTTACACGATGCTCTCATTGTCCCCAGCGAGGCTCGTGCCCCGGAAAGTACCGTGGCACTCCTGAGCTCCCCGGAGCGCGCATGTCCTGGGACGCCCATGGCTGAGCCGGGGTGAGCTCCCTGCGCTGGCCGTATGATGGAGTCCTGTCGGCTCAGGCTGCTGTCGCAAAATGCCCCAGACTGGGCGAGGTGAAAGAGAACGCCTCTGCCCAGGGTTCTGGAACTCTGATGGCAGGGGCTGGGGCCTGCGAGGGGAGGGTCTCTCACAGGTGGCGCACCCTTGTCCGGTCTTCACGGGACCAGGACACAGCAAGCTCCCTGGTCTCTCCGTCTTAGGAGGACGTGGAGCCCAGCATGGTTGCCTCATTGTACCGACTCACCTCCCAGCGGGGCTCATGGCCAGAGAGCCTCCCCGTCACTGCGGAGCTAGGATTAGACATGTGAATGTGGAGGAGAGGATTCAAACCCAAGCTCCAGGACCCCGCCAGGCCAGGGCCTTTTTACACGCAAACTGCGTTCTTTTGTCTCAATAGTTCCTGGCCCCTGGATCCTGGGTGGCCCAACCCTGGCTGCTGTGGGCATGGAGGAGTGAAGGAAGGGACGGAAGATGTCTCCATCTCTCCCTCTCTCTCTGCTACTCTGCAATCAGTGTACAGTCTCCGGTCCTCTAATCATCTCCTCTGCCTCGACGCACTCCTTAGAAGCGGCGTTGTGGTGGGCAGCCGGTTCCTGAGTCCTTAGAGCCAGACGCACTCTGGAAGAGCCTGCCTAGGAGCCAGGACCCCAACAGCGGAGCGGGACAGGTGACATTAGTCAGGTGGATGAAGCTGTCTGGCAAGAGCCGAGTGTAGCAGAACTCAGACCCGAGCCCTCTGGATGCTGCCTGTGCCTGCATTACGTACACCAGACTCCGTCTCCGGTCACATTTGTCCTGTGTTCGGACATGTTTCCCCCATAGAGATGGAGTCACTGTTCTCAGAGAGCATTCCTACAGAGAAAATCGTTTTCTTAAAGGGTCTGCTTTATCCTTATGCAAAATGGCTTGCACATCAGCTCTTTGGGCCATACGACGTTCGGGAAAACAATCCTGGTAGACTGGGAACTTGGTTCATGGCCGACACAGAAACTCACCCAGACTGGGACGAGCCACCTCGGGCCCCATTGAAATCCCCCTAAATGAATGCCCCCGGGAGCCGGTTTCCTGGGCTACTCTGTCATCTGCGCTGTGGGACCCGCGGCCCTCCGGGGACCTGAGAAGACATTGTGGCCGCGACGATGGCTCGCTGTTCCCACATTGTTCCCTGCGCTCGGGTGCTGAGCCCTTTCCCAAGCAGAGTGCCAGGCAGTGCCAAGTATTTCCATCCCCTGCCGACTCCGACAATGGGAACCAGTCCTCGGCGCGCTCACAGAAACGGACGGGCTCTTCCCAGTTAGCTCACAACAGAATGCGTCCCAAAAGGCGGCTTCAGGATAATAAATGGTTGGTGGCTGGAGACCCCAGCGAGGCTCAGGGAAGCAGCCGCGCGCTGAATGTACAGCGTCGCCCCGCTGGAGCCCTACTGTGAGAGACGTGAGCGTCTGGCCTGGTGGAGAACAATCGTGTGGGGATGAACACACCACTGCCCTTTATAAACCGGCGCGGTTTGTCCAGGGAATTCCAAACAGGAGGGAGACAGTTGGCCTCTGTGTGCTGCTGTGCCGAGACGCTGAGCGTCTGTGTCGAGAGACCAGCGCCGTCTTTGTCGTCTCGCACCCTGGGCACGACGCGGCGCACTCCTTGACCCAGACGTGCCGGGAAAGGATGGCATTTGGTGGCGGGGCTGGGGAGGAGGGTGTGCGGTCACAGCGTGGAGGTGTGGAATTCTGAGGAGTTGTGCTGAGCAGCGTGGTGTCTTTGCAGGGCACCACGGGACACTTGTTTAAGAACCGCTCCAGGGAGCATACTCCTGTCGAGTCTTTAGCCGGGGGAAAAGGCAGCCGGTTTCCATTCCAGGCCAACCAAGAGTGGTCCCCATTCCTGTCTTCTCCGTGTGGACCCCAGGAACAAAGGCCCTCACGTGGGGCACAGAGGAAGTGCTGGCAAGGGAAAAGGCGTTCCAATGGAAAGAGGCCTGAGTCCAATGGGCACAGGAGCTGCGTGGGATCCGGGGGCCACAAGCTGGTGCTGCGCCCGGAGCTCGCCGTGATGGGGTTCAGTCTCCGGAGCTCGCCGTGATGGGGTTCAGTCTCCGGCTATTCACTGGCATGGCTCCGTTCTTTCAGCCGGCAAACGTCCCATCAGGCTGACGTCAGCGCCGTGGTGCTGGCTGGTTTCGTCCCCGTGGGGAGGCCCTGCAGTCGCCCAGGAGTTGCCTTCTTCCTAAGACGGCTCCCAGGGGACTTTCACGCTCTTCGGGCCTCTGTGTGGCTGCCTGTGCTTTCTTGTCCACTGCAGCGATCAGTGCAGGCCCAGCAGTGACAAAGCTGCCTCTTTAGTTTACCTCGGCCTCTGGCCGGTCCCGTGCTGGGGGTCCCGGGCTGGAGGGTCCGGGGCTGTCCGGTCCAGGGCTGGCGGGTCCCGGGCTGGCGGGTCCTGGGCTGGTGGGTCCGTGCTGGGGGTCCCGTGTTGGGGGTCCCGGTCTGGTGGTCCGGGGCTGTCCGGTCCAGGGCTGGCCAGTCCCATGCTGTGGGTCCCGGGCTGGCTGGTCCCATGCTGTGGGTCCCGGGCTGGTGGGTCTGTGCTGGGGGTCCCGTGCTGTGGGTCCCGGGCTGGCCGGTCCCCAGCTGGTGGGGGCGCTCCCAGTGCTGCCTCGTGGGCGACGCTGGGAAGCCCGGTCTGCATGGAGGCTCTCGCGCGCTGAGCTCGGCTTTCCTCCCTGTTGCGCTGGTGGACGGGGGTCTCAGTGCTTCCTGGGCAGTGCAGGGCTCGGTTAGGGAAGCCACGTTTGTGGAGTCTGTTGGGGTTCACAGACAGCGTTAAGGATTCTCCCACTCGCTGGTCCTCCAGAGCCCATAGCCCTTTGAGGAACAGGGCACGGCGCTTCTGGCTGGCTTCTTAGCCAGCTGCTACATCTCTCCTGCTGGGTCAAAGTGAGGGAGAAAAGTGCAGGGCTTCTGCTCGTGTCCCGCAGGGCGGGCGTAGTCCGCCTCCTGCGAGAGGAGCTCCCGGAGGGGCCCACGGAGCAGCCACTCCACCTGTGTCTGGCCGCTCGGGATGCCTGTTGGCAACCACTGGGGGCTAACGCGATGGAGGAAGGAGCTGAGGAGGCACTGGGGAACAGCAGCCTGGGCTCCGGAGGCCCCGCTCAGCCAGGGTCCCGGCAGGAGACCGAGACGTCTCCGTGTTCTGAACAAGGGACATTCGGATTCCGGCTTTAGCAGCCGTGGCAGGGTTTAGAGTCACTGGCTAGAAGAAAACGAAAGACTCCCAGGATGCGGCTACGGGGCAGCCCCCGGGTGTGGGCTGGGAGCAGAGGACCCAGGAGGAGCTGAGTCTGCCGGGGCCCCACCCCAGAGCGGGAATCCAGGCGAGTATGGGAGCGGCTCATGGGAGGGGCCCCTGGGAGCTCTCCCTCTGGGTGTCCTGGGAAGTCATCCACAGAGAAGTGCAGAGCCCCAGGATTCCCAGTGGAGCTGCCCCAGGGGGCATGGAGAGAGCACCCCCAGGGTGTGTGTGCCCAGGGCGCTGGTGCCTGGTGCTCGGCATCACGCCTCCTGCAGGAGCCCCCCAGAGAGCAGGCAGAGTCCTCCCTCCTGACGTGCCCCCCGTGCCAGGGCCATGCACCACGGTCACAGGAGAGAGAGTTGGGGGCACCGTGCAGTGTGGCAGACCTCCATCTGCGATGGACACCCTGAAACTTGGTGCCGCCCCCATTACTGCCCCATCCCTGGGAGAAGCAGTGGGAATGCCACAGCCCCCTCCTCCCAAGCACAGCAGCAGCCCCCGACCTGGATCTGCACCAAACCGCGGCAGTTTCAATCCCTCACAACTCCGGCTCTCATGCTTCCCCAGCCTGGCCAAACGCTGCCGAGGTGTCCTCCAGGGCTGGGGCTCGAGGCGGACCTGTCGCTCGCCGCCTGCGACTCAGGTGGGGCAGAAGGGCAGCTGTGTGCCATGCCGTGGGCTCAGTCTCTGGCAGCGGTGGCTTGGCCGCGCAGGAGAATACACAAGCTTTGCATCTGGGTCTTGGAGCCCGGCTCCCCCAGGCTGGGCCACAGGAGCCCGGCTCTCCTGCGTGCAGCGGTGCACGGTGCCGGCGTCGGCGTCGGACTGAAGTTGGGGGCTGTCTGAGGCCGCAATGGGGATCGGGAGTGTGGGCGTGTCCCCTGCTAAAGCGGGCCGCCCGCAGCTTTCTTCCAGCCCACAAAAGCACCCCGTTCCTGCGCACACGCGAGGAGAGTTATCTGGGATGGCAAAGGGGCTCCCCCAGCGGATCCTGAGTGTGTGGAGATGAAGGTGGGACAGGGCTCCCTTCCCTGTGAGCCCACCTGTCCAGCAGTGCATGTCCCCTCTGCTCCGCCAGGGAAGGCGTCTTGCTGATGACCGCAGGGAGACGCGACTTGCAGTCACCAGTGTAGACGCACCGTCCTTTCGCTAAGGCCTGGAGCTGCTTGAAGACCGAGCGTGGGGCTGTCCGCTCTTAACTGTGTTACGGAGTGGAGGCACTCTTAGGTCTGTGCCTATGTTGTGTTGTTTTCTGGGTCATTTGCCTCATCAGCTAAGACACGTGCCCTGAAGAGCGTTGATGCCAATGCTGGGACGTGCTTGCAAATCAAAACAGAAACACTGGGGGGAGTACCCGTGGCTCTGTGCCCGGCACCGTGGAAAGCCCCACACGTGAGAGGCACAGACCCTCCTGCAATGGCCACTGTGTGCCGGGGGGGCACCTGCACACCGCTCTCTGGAAGGAAGTCGAGGGGGCGAGATTTGGCACACAAGCTAAGCCACTGCCGCGAGGACACGCACATCCCACGCGAGAGTGCCTGAGTGTGAGTCCTGCTCCCACTTGCATTCCAACCTGGGAGTTAGCAGGTGATGTCTGGTATCTGGTCTCTGTCACCCACGTGGAAGACCAGAGAGAGCTCAGCCTGGCCCAGCCTCGGCTGTGGTGGGCACTTGGGGAGTGAACCAGCAGACGGCGATCTCTCTCTCTCTCTCTCTCCCTCTCTCCCTCTCTCCCTCTCTCCCTCTCTCCCTCTCTCTCTCCCACTGTCTCCGCCCCCATCTGTCTCTTTGCCTTTCAAATACATAAAATAAATATATTGTTAAAGCACTTAAGTTTCCTGTGCTGTCAGAAACACGATGAAGATTCTGGCACACGGGGCTGGCACTGGAGCTTGGGTGCTAAGCTTCACGCGTGTTTTTCCGTATTGTGTCGGGGTCAAGTTGTTCACAGGCGACCCTCACGTCAGTACAGACAGGTGCTGCTGGCTTCTCCCGATGCAAACTGACCCATGATACAATGCACGGTTACAGCGGGCTCCCCCGAGGGCGGCCTGCGGAGCACTCGCGTTGTGAATTACCAGGGGCTCCGGTTTGCAGTTCAGGATCTGGGGTCTCATCTCCTGAGTCAGATTCCCAGGAAGGGGACTTGGGGCTTCCACAGCCACCTTGGGTCCTGAAATTTGATGAGCGTGGCCTTAAATAAAGTGTAGGAAATTGCCTAGCGAACACCCCCCGAAATGCAGGCAGTGCCTTTATATGGAATTGTAATCCTGCTTATGGGTTATCTCATTACCCAGCAAAGCAATTAAACAAGCTTAATGTTGCTTACGCTTCTCAACGTCAGCGTTCAAGTCAATTCAGCATCCACGGAGGTGAATGGAACTTACGGCGATCGGACACGGCCGGAACAAAACCAAAGTGAGGATTGTGGGTGTGACGATGACATCACACGGCTGGCACGCCCCCCCCCCCCCCCCCCCGCTGGGTTCTGTGGAGCAGGACTGTTAGCATCCTGGTTAAGCGGCACACCTGTGCACGGTCAGCGTGTCTGCCCTGTCCCAGGGCCAGGGCTGGTGCCCTCTCTCACCAGGATTTCCTTCCTGCAGGGCTCTGTCTCCGGGTCCCTGAGGGGCCACATTTCCCGCTGGGACCAGGATGGCTCGCGGCTCCTATCCACTGCCACGGGATCTGGACTCAGAGGTACCGGCTGTTAACTAACGCCGCTGCATGCTGCAGTGACTGATCCGCGTGGTCGCTGTCCCGACTGTATGAGCGCCTGATCCGTGGCTTGGGCATGGCTGCTGCAGCCCACAGAGCACCCCCGACGCTAGCCTTGCAGCAGCTTCACACGCAGGGTCAAGCTGGGAGCCGCCTGCACCCGCTGCCTCGGCCGAGGCCTCCTGGCCGGGACCCCAGGGGGATTTCCAGCAGGTGGATTGGCAGCTGAGAACGGGGCAGGGTGGCAAACAGCAGGGAAAGCTGCTGGGGAGAGCCTCGTGGCTGTGCAATTTTGGGGTGGCTGTAATTTTGGGGTGAACTGATAAAATCAGAAAAAAAACCAGCAAGTGAGGTGTCCACCCGTGTTTTGGCCGCATAATCCCAACCACGCACAAGAATTGTCCCGACCCTGCCCTGGGCGGCCTGGGCCTCGGCCCTTGCTCTGGGCTGCGGGGCTGGCGCTCTCTTCCGGCTTTTCCCACAGTCGCTGCTTCTCGGCTGTGACACAACGGGGAGGCACTTCCAGAACGCCGTGGAGAGGGAAACTGAAAGCGTGAGTTTATTCCAGTGCAAAAGTGTGGAAATCGAAGCTTCACTTTTCCATGAAGCACATTTTCCATAAATTATTAAAAAAACACTTTTTGCACCAAGATAATCTCATATTTTCGATTCCGTTTTCCGGAAACTTTTGGAAGCTCTTCCTCTGCTTTTGTGTCTCCCCCTCCCACCCCACACCGACACGGCCAGTGAGTGGCGTCCACGGGGACGGACGCCCACAGGAGCCGGGAGCCGGGAGCCGGGAGCAACGGGAAGCCAGCACGTCGCCTCTCGGGGTTTCGGAGTTGATTGCTATGCAGCCGTGCCACTCGACACTGTGAAAGTCAGGGAGCCAAGTGGTTCAAAGCAGAAAGAAGTCACCCTGACCTCTCTGCTCCGAGCAGTTTGATGCTGAATTTGTTACCGTTTTCCAAGTGAGCCCACGGTGTAATCACAGTGCGTGAACAACGACTCCATTACTTACTTAAGCGTCTTCAAAGAATGTTAGCAGCTGTTACCCGGTTTTAAAAATCATAATTTATGGCCTGGCGCTGTGGCTCAACAGGCTAATCCTCCACCTAGAGGCACCAGCACACTGGGTTCTAGTCCCGGTCAGGGCACCGGATTCTGTCCCGGTTGCCCCTCTTCCAGGCCAGCTCTCTTCTGTGGCCCAGGAGTGCAGTGGAGGATGGCCCAAGTGCTTGGGCCCTGCACCCCATGGGAGACCAGGAGAAGCACCTGGCTCCTGGCTTCAGATCAGTGTGGTGCGCCGGCTGTGGCGACCATTGGAGGGTGAACCAACGGCAAAGGAAGACCTTTCTCTCTGTCTCTCTCTCTCACTGTCCACTCTGCGTGTCAAAATAAAAAATCATAATTTATGACCATTCAAGTTGGAGCCACTTAAGCCATCTGCCTTTGACCGAGACTTATTTTTTCAACACATCACTCACTGACTTCATCCACCGCCACGGAGCCGTGAGTCACAGAGAGGTACCTGCAGACTCTCGCCTGCTCTCCGCTCGCCTCCTCGGCTGGGGCAGCCGGCGCGCTTGCCGTCACCAAGCCTTGGGTGTGCTCGAGCCGCAGCCCAGACGTCTGGGTTCTGGCTCCGAGTTTGAAGTGCATCCAAGTCCGTTTCAGTTCCATCAGATACAATCTCACCTGCACAGTTTCAGCTCTCACCATCCTTCAAGGGATTGAACACAATGCTGTGTTTCTTTACGGTGGTTTTTGCTTATTAAATATTAAAACCAAACATTACCACCATAAAAAGACTTTTATAGCCAGGGGCATTTTCCCTGATAATAACACTTACTCTGTTTTATTATTCCTTCAGCAAGGTATACCTGGATCTCACACGAACCGCTGAGCCGGAACAGAAGGGGAGGGGCGGGGCTGTGCGGGCTAGAGAGAGAAGCTAAGAAGTGCATGGAGCCGTCTAGGAGGGCAGCAGCCCCGTCCCAGCGCGACGTGCGCGAGCTTCCCCCGCCCAGGTTCCTGATGATGTCCAGAGGAAGAGGCAAGGTTCCTGCCGCCCCTCCCCTCGCCCACGCCTGGCTGGGTGGCTCCGCTCGCTTCTGCTGGGCTCTCCGGGGCCTCCTCAGCAGGTGTTCTGCCTGCTCACAGGCGGCCGCCTGAGCCATGAGGACCCTACTCTCTTGTGGCCGAGTCCAAGACGAGGGACCCGCAGCGGGGAGCTGGCTGTTCGAGCCAACACTTCCTTCACGGAGCCAACGCCAACTCCATATTCATGAGCCCTCGGCAAGCCTCTCGTGGCCCCGGAAAAGTCTGGGCAAAGCACTTTGAATTTTAAGTGGGGTGAATCATTAAAAAGCAACCATCAGCTTAACGTAACCTTTACCTGGACGTAGTCAAGGGTGCGCTATTGCCCCGCGGAGCCCGTGGGAAAGTGCAGCCCAGAACCCCGGCCTCCCGGGCTGTGGGCGGGAAGGCAGGACTGTCTCCTGGTAGTGGGCGGGGTGCGAGGTGTGGTAGAAATGCAGTGAGCGCCCGTGCTGGGGTCACAGGCAGGCAGGGGCAGGGCCACCGGGCTCAGGTTCAGCCCAGATGTGTTCACGTCTGAGCACGTGAAGCCGGCTCTCAAAACCTTTATGGAGATGATGGTTCTGGGGGAGGAAGAACGGGGTGGAGGAGACGCTGAAGGGCAGCCCTTCCACAGCCCTGTGCCTGCTGTCCACGCAGCCCTGACTCGGGCGCGGCCGCCGTGGGTCCCGCAGGTGGGGCTGCTGGGTGGCTGAGCGGCACGAAAGGCTCCCCCCAGGCCGACTGAGTTCCTGGTGCTTCCGGAGCTGCCCTGCTCAGGTGGGGGCTGGGTTTGTGGGGGCCGTGCCCGTTAGTGCTGGCAAATGCAAGCCACGATTTCGCCCTGAGGGTTCACACTCTGAAATTCCCAGATTTCCCAAACACCTCTGCGGATACCTCTCTCTCTGTGGGCATATGATCTTCCGGGGGTGCAGATCACAGAAAGGCAAGGGGGAGGGGGAGGGGGTGGGCAGGTGGGCTGCCCTGGCTGGGTGGCACCTCCCCAAAGGTGTGTCTGAGTCCTCATCCCTGGCACCTGCAGATTGACCTTATTTGGAAAGCGATCTTGGCTCCGGGGAGGAACTTAGAGATCCAGAGAGGGGGAGACCACACTGGACCAGCCAGCTGGGTCCTGAATCCAACGGGGGATGCGCTTGTTAGGGATAAAAGAGCTTGTTAGGGTGGCACGCAGTGGTGGAAGCCGAGATGGGAGTGACGCAGCCGTGAGCCGGGGATACCTGAAGCTGCCAGGAGCCGCAGGAAACGGGAAAGCGCCTGCTAGAGCTTGGGGACCGAGCGAGGCCCTGTTGAGCCTTGACCTTGGACTTGTGGTCTCCAGACTATAGGGAGGAAGTCTGCTGTTCACAGCCGCCCACTGATACTGAGTTGGGACGCCCACAGCAACCGAAGCTTCCAGAATCGCAGAGCAGGGCCGGGGACGGAGCTGGGGGCGAGGTGCTCCGAGGGGTCTGTCCTGCTCTGTGGTCTTGTCCCCACCCTCACGTCAGAGTGGCACCCACAGCACCTGATGGGGCACCAGCGGTGGACGCTCTCACCGGGTTTCCCGGAGACCGGACGCTCCGGCACAGAACTGAGCTCCCGTGCGGTGATTTGCTTCCTCGTGTGTACGCTTCCCGTTGGCGTGCGTCTTCCGCAGAAGCTGTATCTCTTATCTGGAGAGTAGGGATCTGTACAACTCTCTGCATCCAAGCGGGAACAGCTAGGCACCACGTGGTACACTTCCTCCCTTGGCTCATTTCCGGCTCAAGATTCAGAAAACACAAATCTGGGGAAAACACATAACTTTAACTTCAGCAGAAAGAACGACCGAGAGCCGAGCCCAGGCTGACAGCAAATGCGCACACTTGTTGAATGAGCGGCAGGCGAATGATTTGCTACTGCAATGTTAATATTGTCTTTATTTCTTGTCAAAGAAACACGGTTTTCCCACAGCACGTGAATAAATGACACGCAGTTTTGAATTGTCAAATTGTGCTGCTGGAGGTAATCTCATCGCTAGCAGATGCGCTGCGGAATTCTTTGGAAAGCAGCCCGGTCTCCTGCTTTCTCCATGGGCTCCAGGTACCTGCAGCTCGCTCGGTCTTCTTCCCGCCTCTCCTGCTCACGGGCAGAAAGACGGACGGAAAGTTCATGGTCGATTTTTCTTTCTACTTAAACGTTTGCTCTGGTTTGAGTTTCTGTTTGGCCATTTTCATTGTATTCGCAGGCACTGTGGGGTGTTCCTGGCAGATGAGGCTGTGTTCGCTTATTTCTGAGTTTATTGGGCTTTGCACCGACGGTCACAGCTCTGCTCAACGCAGGGATGCACAAACCCTCCCACATGGGAATGAACGTCTGTCCTGGCTAAGGTTCGGGGGTGAGCTCTACAGTCACAATGTGCTGCTCTGCCCGCCTGGGAGAGGCCAAGAGGACGCGGCCAAGGGTGGAGCTGGAGAGGAAGAGGCCACAATGAAAGGGAAGCAAGTCGGGATTTCGTTGTGCAAAGCACAGGGTGGTGAGAGGCAGGGCCCCGCCAGGCCAGCCAGGCTCTGGGTCAGCCTGGGTGCCCAGCACGTCCCATGTCCCAGACACCACAGAGCTGATAGATTGAACTGCGGGCAGCCAGCTTCCTCCTGGACAGATTGCTGGTGCCCATGCCGGACAGGCTGCAGCCAGAACAGCTGAGCCGCAATCTTTAGGATGTGAAGCAGAAGTTTTGGAAAATAGAAGTGAACACGGGCACGTATGATAGCGGAGCAGCCTCTGCGTGGGGTCAAAGCCGCATCACGTTTTATCACAGAGGTTAAGGGTCTCCTGTGCTTGGCTCAGGCCCTGCTGGCTCCCGGAGAATTTTCAGGATCACAAATGGAAACTATCCGAGGAAGAGAAGCAGGGCGCTGGGCACCTGCAAAGGGAATGCGACGTCATGTAAGGAGAGACCAGAGAGCCGGCGGCCTGGAGGGAAACAGTGGCCGCCCCCCCCAGGTGCTCCTGGAGGCTGCTGGACGTGTGGACGGCATCGCGACCCAGGACTCTGGGGTGTCACTGAGCACGGGTTCTCCACAAGCCCCTCCCAGCACTGCCCGGGGGACGCCCGGTGGCCCCGGGCCCCGGAAGCAGCACGCTCCGGGCTGGGAGGGCCTCCAGACACGAAGTCCCTGTCACACGGCTTTCATGGCTGCACAGAAGGTCGGTTTGGATCTGCAGTGTGGTTTTCCAAATGTTTGCCAAAACCACACTATTTTAACAGCTCCATTCTTTCTCTCTTTGTTTGCAAGTAGGTTCCTGGGAGCACCACACGTCCTCTGTTCTCAGCACTGACCAAACACCTTCCAAGGCCACCGTGGACTCTGTGGTCACTCCGTCCCGGGCCCCAGGTCCACGGCGCCCAGTCCTACAGCCCTCATCCTAATAAACACCGGGTTCGGGCAGGAAGCGGCCACAGACGTTCCTGCTCAGAATGGATGGATTCGTGGGCACGGAGGCTCCCTGGCCACGCTCCGAAGGCCACGAGTCCCTGCTCTCGTGGGAGTCGCGGGTGGGGAGACAGACGCACCTGTTCCCTCCCAATCCTCACCTGCCTGAGGTTCCCGCACGGCAGGAAGTTGCCCTTCTGGGTTGAGACAGACAGGTGCGGACAGACGAGAGAGCTGATAGATTGATAGTTGATAGACGGACATCCACGCATCAGGCACCATCTTCTGGCCGTCCCCACTCCCACTGCTCTCCTCCGTCAGGAAGTCGGAGGAAAGAGAAGGAGTTGTCCCACCGCACGTTGGGGGAGCGGCGGCTCCTTCCCTTCCTGGCGTCCCACGCTGAGCCTCCACTCGGCTTGGAACAAATACAAACACAGGAATTCACTTTTTAAAAGTTGAAAAAATAGTATTAGGCCGGTGCCGTGGCTCAACAGGCTAATCCTCCGCCTTGTGGCGCCGGCACACCGGGTTCTAGTCCCGGTCGGGGAGCTGGATTCTGTCCCGGTTGCCCCTCTTCCAGGCCAGCTCTCTGCTATGGCCAGGGAGTGCAGTGGAGGATGGCCCAAGTGCTTGGGCCCTGTACCCCATGGGAGACCGGGAGAAGCACCTGGCTCCTGCCATCGGATCAGCGCGGTGCGCCAGCCTCAGCGCGCCAGCCATGGCGGCCATTGGAGGGCGAACCAATGGCAAAGGAAGACCTTTCTCTCTGTCTCTCTCTCTCACTGTCCACTCTGCCTGTCAAAAATTTAAAAAAAAAATAGTATTGTGCCGGACTTGTTCCATTGCAGAGTGAGAGGGTGGCAGTGGGTGGTGGTATCTGGGAGCTGTGCCCAGGGGCCACTTGGACGACCGAACGCCCGGGCTCGGTGAGTGAATGCTGTGACACACATATTTCAGCGTGAGAAAGAGCCTGGGGAAGAAAGGTGTTCTTATGACTCGCACCACGTAGAATGAAATCCCCCGTGAGTGACCTCAGGGGCTATGTCATGGACTCCGGGGGCTGGACTGGACTGGGCACAGCCGGGCAGTGTTTTTCAGGAGATTGGCAGGTGTGTTCTCCGGAGCATCTCTCGGCCCCCGGACCATCACTGGTGCCCAAGCTCTGCCCAGCGCTGACCATGCTGGCCGCTTCCCCCACCCGGCAGGCCACCCAGCCAACCCCGAGTGCTGGACAGGCGGCCCCGAGTCCCTGGGGTGCCCTCCTCTGTGTGTTCCCCCTGCACGGCAGGAATGCTGACAAAAAGCTGCCGAACACAAACCCCACACTCCAGGGGCTCTTGCTCTAAGTCCTGGCATGGTTCAGGTGGGCACAGGTCGGGGGTCCCTGCCCCTTGTCATTCTTCCCGCAGCCCAGATCCCAGCATGCACAGCTCCACCAGCCCACACTCTACAGAGCCGCGCTCGGACCTCGCCCTCCTGCGTGTGCCTGGCACTGGGCGGATTCTGGTCCCCAGGATGTGCAGGGAGGGGGATGACAGCCGGGGCACAGAGCAGCATGTCCGTGCTCTCTCTGTCTGCGGGGAAATCGTCTCGCGCGTCATTTTGCTCGGTATCTTTGCGACTTGATCAGAAGAGAATTCTTCCGTGAAGGCTGTTGGCTCAGCCAGGGCTTTCTCGTGTGGAATCAAATGCCCCAAAGCAAAGGTCAGTTTCATTACTGGCTTGGAATTGATGGACACAAACTCTAAGCCGGGTGGTTTGGGGCGGTATAAAAGTACTCCCTTCGCGACTGTGCCAACCGTGCAGTATTATAATAGAACGTAGGCTCAGCTCCCCTGGGACCAGGTGTCAGGGTATCCTTTTGTTGGCTTTGATGTATTTCTTCCAGGTATCGAAAGACACCCCGGGCTGGTGCGGGCAGAGGTTAAGGTGTGGAAACAGACGCCGGCGAGAATGCTGCTGCCGCCTAGCAGCTCTGCCCATGCAGCCCGGCTGCTCGCCGCTCCCCTCGGGGCCTGGCCAGGCCGTTTCAAGGGCAGGGAGCCACGGAGCAAGGGAGCCGGGCCACGGGCTCAGCCGCACCCCTGTCCCTTGCTGGCTCACGTCCCGGTGGAAGCAGCCTCCCTCCCGTGGGAAAGCAGCTTTGGCCACCGGTGCCCGTTCTGGCCAGGGCGAGGCAGCCACGCGGTGAACCAGTCCCCTTCTCTGGCCTCATGGAGGCTGCACTCTGGAGAGAGAGGAGGATGGCTAGGACGAGGTCCGAGGGGCGCTGTGCGGAGAGATGGTGGCCGTGCGGCTCAGTCGTGCAGTGGACGCCAGCGAGGACGGGGAGAGTGCAGAGGCCGCGTGCGTCCTGGGAGCAGGGGTTTCTGCCTCACTGCGAGGGGAGCACGGAAGCCCCTGTGGATGACACGGGGGCGGGGTCAGCGCACCAGCGGCACTCCCAGCTCCGTGGGGCCGTCTGGGCCGAGACCCTGCAGGCAGCAGGCGTGGGTTCTCATCCGTTGCTTCCAGTCTCACTTCCTGTCTGGGTTCAGGTGGTCTGGACGGCCCGTACAACAGAAGTGGTGGCCAGAACAATGGCTGTGCTTTCCCTGGGCGGCCCTGGGACCTGAAGGAGGTGCACGGGAGGAATAAAGGCGGGCAAATGTGGAGAATACACATTCTGGCCGAAGTGGCTTCCAACTTCCTCCTGCGATGCTGTGGGTGGTGCCAGACGGCTTAGCCAGTGCTGGCGGGCGCCCCTGTAGCCATCTGAGCCATGGGTCACTCCCCGCCCTGCGGCAGCAGCCGGGCCAGCCTTGGTCCTGGCCTCTGTCTCCACCAGGAGCCCAAGGGCCTGTACGGAACACAGGCCAGCCTCCCTGGAGCACGTCATCCTCTAGAACTTCAGGAGAGGCGGTTTCTGGGGCAGCCACTGTGGACAGCTCCCCGAGCGGCCTCCGGGGAGACCACGCCAGCGCCTCGCAGGGTCTCGGCCGGATCCCTCCTCCTCCTTTGGGTCTTCGTCTAAATTGAACTGCGGGAGAATGGAGCCTTTCGTGGTGTAGCAACGCTGTCGGGAGTTCTTTGCCATGCATGCTAAGATGTAAACTTTAATGAAGTTTTTAAAAGACGACCGACCCTGTGGAGCATTGCATTAGCTCAATGAGCGTGCGTTCCCGGGTCCTTGCCTCTTTGCCTTCTTGCTAGGTTCCTGCTGTCTGCGCATCATCATCTGACCACTGTAGCTGCCTCCTGGCACATTCTATTTTGGGGATATCTTTGAACAATAACTTGAGCTCAACTCCCTGTCCTATCCCTAGCAGCCTGGAGTGACTCCGCCCACAGCGGGTCATCCGTGTCACACCCCATGGCCCAGGGGTGGGGCTCAGGCCCCATCTGAGGAGCTTCCAGGAGCACCCGCCCGTCCCACCCAGAGGAAACACCTCACCCCCCAGCATCTCACTCAGACCCAGCGAAGACCCCCTCCCCCTACCGTCCTGCTCACCTTGCTTGCCGTGTTTTGGCCAAGTTTAAATGGAATCCCACACCTTTGCATGGCTTCTCTGGTTAGCATTGTTTCACATTTTCCCAATAGCCTAGGGAATTATCAAGCGTGGGTTACACAGCAACCTTGCCTGGCTGCTCAACTCACACTCCCGATTCTCCTTGCTATAACAATACTAATAATAAACTAGAGAGGCAGAGGGAGCTCCGAGCTGTGGGTTCACTCCCTAAACACCCACCATGGCTGAGGCTGGGCTGGACCAACGTAGGAGCCGAGTCTCCCCGAGGGTGGCAGGAGCCAAACCCGTTGGAGCCACCATGGCTACCTCCCAGGGTGCTCCGGCAAGAAGCTGGAGCCAGAGCCAAGGCTGGGACTCAAACCCGGGACTCCGATGTGGGTTTCCGGTGTTACACCCGGCACCTGCCTGTCCGACTGAACACCCACCCCTATTTCCTTGTAGCTCTTCTATTTCCTTCTTACTTTTTCTGCCCTTGTCGTTACTCTAGAGTGGAGCTTCCACATCTGCATTGTTCTTTTCCACAACAGCGCCTCTGCTGCTCTGTGGATCGCGGCTCCCCTCGCGCTGTTTCGCCCAAGCCAGTGAGTCGCATTTGCGCTGTGTGGAACACGAGGAGGGGAGCCGGGCTGCGGGGACGGAGGCGGCTGCTCACACAGGGGCCGCGGGGACAGTGGTGGCTGCTCACACAGGAGCACAGCTTGCAGAAGCCCCAGTGGATGAGATGCCCGGGGAGAGGTGGGAGATCTGACACCGTGGGTGAAGGTTCTGGTGGGGGAGGCCGGTGGGATGGGCACAAGGGGCAGCCCAAAGGGCGAGGGAGGGCTGGCAGACCTGGGCACTGTGAGCCGGGTGCCCAGGTTAGGGCCTGCTGCTCCGGGTGCCCACGGAGCCCCTGGTGTCAGGGCGGGGGAGGGGCGCCTCCAGGGCAGGTCTTCCCTCCCCATCTGCTGAGCCCAAATGAGAAACAAATGCAGCCGGAACATGCAGCCTCAGATCACGCAGCTCTGTCTAGAAACGCCCACATCCGACTCCCCGGAGTTCACAAAGACAGGTGACAGGTGCGCGTTCCGCAGTGACGCCATTCAAGCCGGGAAGTCCCCCTGCTGTGCAGCCCAGTCACAGGCTAGGGCAGATGGCCCGGTCCCCATGGCCTGACACACACCGAGGGGCTGGGCGCCACTTGGGGAGGTTCTGCCTGTAGCTGGAAACCAATAGACTCCATAGAGCTTCCCCCAGCACTTGGTAAAAACAGACACGGAGGACAGAGGCGAGGGCCTCGGGACCGGGAGGGGTTCCCAGCCCACGCAGGCCTGGTCGCAAAGTGACCTAGAAATGCCCTCTGCTGCAGGACACAGGGGCCTGATGCACAGAAGCACCCCGGAGCCGCCTGTCCTCGCCCCCGGGGCCCGGCCGTGGCACCCAGGCCATGGCACCCAGGCCGTGGCACCCAGGCTGTGGCTGCCGTGCCCTCAGCCTGCAAGGGGGCAGTGCAGGTGCAGCACGGGCCGGGCAGCGCTGGGGCGTCTGATTCACCGAGAGTGCCAGGAGCGGCCGCCGGCGGCCGGAGATGGACCAAAGATGCGGAGGGCGACATGTGGCACAATGAGGAGGAGGAGGAGGAGAAGGAGGAGGAGGAGGAGGAAGGGGGCGGGCCCAGCATGCCGAGTGAGCGGCACAAGGCTGGCCCGGCCGAGGGGACCGGAGCCTCAGGAGCCAGCGCACCGCGGGGCCGCGGCGCTGCTTCCCTCCCCGCCTCCCGGCAGCTCCTCCGCCCGCTGCAGATGGAAGAAATAGGAATGAGCATCTTTGGACCACAAACAGATGTGCTTGATAAAGAAAATGTCAGCAAAAATACTAAAGCAATGTGTCACAGCGGCTTTCTGACAGATAGAAGGAAAAGGTAAAAAATGTTCTATCATGTCCGACAAGGTGTTCTTTTTGAGATTTAGAGATCAGTGTGCACCTTTAAACACGCTTGTCACTGTGCCTGTGACTTCAGCCATCTGGGCCTCACAAGGACTTTATCAGCGCGGCAGAGGGGGAAAGAAAGAGCCGGTGCCCATTTATCTCGGCTCCCTTCCCTTCAAAGCCAACAAATAAATTACAGTGTACATTTGATACAAATTGATTTCTTAACTCAAATAACAATGTTGTCCTCCGGGTCGGGCCATGTGTCACTCACTCGCGAGGCTGAGTGAAAGGCTCAATCTGTCTGTGTGACAGAAATGGGCCCGCCGCCGCGCCGCCGAGGAATGCTAATCACGCGGCCTGGCCCCCTTTGTGGGGCGGGCGTGATAAGGGGGATCAGGCCGCGTTTGTTCCGGCTTGCTCTCGAGGCCTAGCAGCAGCCGGCCTATTTCATGTCGGGGAAATGAGACGCGGCCACGGCGGCCGCGGGGCCCGTGGCTGGGAGCGGGGCGTGCGCACACCCGTGGCCGGCCCGCCGCTGATGGTATCAGCCGCGGGGGAAATGAGATATTGGCGGCCGGGAGCTTCTCCCAGCTGAGCAGGTTAATAAGGTTCGGGGGGGAGGCCGGCGGCTAATTGGATTTGCCCCGGCCTGATCAGCACCAGGACTCGCTGCAGAAGCGCTCACGCGGGCCGCTCTTCCTTTGTTTACATTCATGCCGGGAGAGGGGAGGGCCCCTCTAAAGCTCGAAGCTCGGGGGTCTTTGCTGCTGCTCCGTCCCCCCGGGGCCTGACACAGAGGGGCCAGCAGCTCTGGCCTCAGCCAAGGAGGGCTTGAGAGAGCAGGGGCGCTCCTGAGGTTATGGCTCAAGGATCCTCTTCACCTGGCTGGAGGGCCTGTTGGGGCTCCGGGGTCTGGGGCTCCCGCCCTGACCCTCCCAGGCTGCACTTGGTGCCGATGGAGTCCGGGGCTCTGTGCTGCCAAAGACGAGTGTGTCCCCTGTGCACCCCGTCTGGGGGCTGTGCTCCCCGTTGGTCTCTGTGGTCACAGGACACCTCGCCTCTCAGGCCCAGGAGGACACCATGGAGCCCCAGCCGCCCCGGGAGAACCCCACCTCGCAGGTCCCTAAACATTGACCTTGAACCTGGACATGCGGCGTTCTCAGCCATTACAGCAACACCCACTGCAGTCACCGTGATGGTGTCCAGGACGCTTTGTTTCAGTCAAGTTCAAGGTCCCGGAATTGAGGCCTGAGTTTTGAGTGAGTGTTGACTTTTTTTTTTTTTTAACTTTTCGTGACATAACCTCCTAGATTCACTCCAGCAGATGTCCTCGTCAGCCAGGACCCGTAATTTAGCCATCCCAGCGTGGCCTGGATACGACATCGGCCCCAGCAGAGAGACAGCCTGTTATCAAGTGTCCAGGCCACAAATGCGTGATTTCTGCTCATCTCTGGCTGGGTACCTGGAAGCTGCCTTGCCCTGGGAACGTTCATCTCTCACCAATGAATGCGGAAGTAGACGAGGTTGTGCGAGGCTTCCCGTTGGACAGATCCGACGCCGGTGCTGCCCGTGGGCTCTCTAGCCTCTACTTTCTCTGCTCAGCTGCAGGCAGGGCCCTGGCCTGGGTGTCCAGAGCAGACGAGAACAAGCAGCTGAAGGTCCGCCGTCCGGCGGCGCCGTCGTGCAGCCGAGTGGGTGCTGCCGGAGCTCTGGGAGCCCCGCCTGCCTCCCTTCCTTCTGCTGGCGACTGCATCAGGCTCGAGACACCCGACGCAGGCAGCGCTGCAGATACCTGGTGTGCGTCCCAAAGGTGACGCTGGGCTGCTGGTGGGTGTCCCGTGCCCTCCCTCCCGCCCTGTGTGCAGCCACGGGGCACACCTGGGTGGTGGGGGCAGGACTGGTCTCCCTCCGTGCACGGAGGCAGCAGGTGGAGCAGGGTGCACGGTGAGAGATGCCAAGTGACTCTCCAGGGTGGATCGTGAGTGGGCAGGGCCTTGAGCATCAGCCCCAGGGCAGCCACTCTGAGAAAAGGAGCAAAGCATTCATTTAAATTTATTTTGCATGGGAAGTAAGTCTGTTTCATGGGGACCGGCATTGTGGCACAGGGGGTTAAGCCTCTGCCTGTGATGCCGGCATCCTACATGAGCACCTGTTCCAGTCCCGGCTGTTCCACTTCCAATCCAGCTCCCTGCTAATGTCCTGGGAAAGCAGCGGAAGACGGCCCAAGTGCTTGGGCCCCAGCACCCAAGTGGGAGATCCAGAAGATGCTCCTGGCTTCTGCTTGACCCAGCCCTGGCCGTTTCGGCCATCTGGAGAGTGAACCACTGGATGGAAGACCTCTCTCTGTCTTTCCCACTCTCTCTGTAACTCTTTCGTATATAAATCTTTTTTAAAAAAGTGTTTTTATTCCTCTGTAAAGTACCTCATGTGTGTGCATGTCTGCGTGTGTACTTTAGAGAGATTTGCCTACCAACCGACGTACAAGAGCTATCTATCAGCCTGCATCAGGGAAGGGACTCTATCACTTGTGACAGCGTGTTTGGAAGTGGGGGACGTTACGAGGAAGGAGCCAAACGCAGAGAGATCAGAATCGCTCGTTCTTACTCACGGGTGGGAGTCAGAACGGCGGAACCCACGGGGGCACAGAGGGGAGGGGCGGTGACGGCGACGGGGTGACAGGCAGGGGAGCCGCAGGCACAAATCCGCAGCTGGACACAAGGAGTGTTTGATGTTTCCCGGTGTTGTGAGGCCGGAGGCCCGTGGCACGCGCCGTAAAAGTGACCACATTTCAGCGTTGCTCACGGGACGCCTCAAACGTTCTCATCACAGACTGGCGGCTGTGTGTAGGCAGTGGGCGCGGGTCAATCACTCCTCCTTGTCTTCAAGGTCTGGCGCCACGCGGCCACCCATCAGCACGCACACCTCCATGTGTTCAGTTTGTAGCCACAGTTCCCGCTGGGCAGGACCCACAGCCAGGCGCAGGCTCCGAGGTGCGAGGCCTGCAGGAGACGGCCAGCATGCACCGTGAACACATGAGCACCATTCCTGGGAAACCACGCGGCCGGCGTGGAAATGGGTGGGATGCATGTGGCGACTTCCAGCAGTTTGGCCAGGCTGCCCTCACTGAGACGCTCCCTTCCCGTGTGAACTTGGAGCAGGGGACGGAGCAGACTGCAGGCCTGGGGACGAGAGGGTCCCCGGCAGAGGCGCAAGGGCACAGAGGTCCCAAGAAAGGCCCGGAGGCCCTGACCAGAGCCCAGGGAAGACATGGAAGGCGGTCGGAGAGGAAGGGGCCCTGTGGCCTCACAGGGGCCAGGCAGTGCCGTGGGAGCAGTGTGGGGTGGCACAGAGTCAGCTCCATCTTGTCTTTCAGAGACACGGCCCTCCCTGTGCAGGAGAGGTAGAGAACAGACCATCGGGGTGAGGCTGCGGGCAGGGGGCTCCTGGAGCCTGGGCGATGATCCGAGGGAGAGCAGACAGCCTCCGAGCATGGGGGCGGCACGGGGCGTGGGAAGTGGCTGGATTCCGGCCGCCCGTGCAGGCAGAGCCTGGGTTTTCCTGAGGAGTTGGGAGAGGGGAGAAGAAGTGCCAGCAGCCAAGGCCACAGCCCGCAAGACTGCAGGCTGGCGCTGCTGCGGGTGGACGTGGGGTCAGCGGGCGTGATGGGGCACGCAGCCCTGGATACCCCACAGGAAGGGGTAGCTTGGGTGCAGCATTGGCCAAAGGACCAGGGCCACGGAGGTCAAGGGCCTGTCAGGAGCAGGTGGGGTTACGGCAGAGACCACACCACCTGCGGATTTGCTATCTGGGACAGGAAAGGGTGGAGGGGCAAGTGTGGGGGAAAGAGGCCAGGAGAAGGGATTTTGGTTCTTTGCTTCAGTGTGGAAGAAACGGCAGTGAGTGCAGAAGGAAGCGATTCTGCAAACAGGGCACCTCGGGAGCACGGGGCTGGGGTGAGGGCACCCTCTCCCCGCTGCTGCACCTGCAGTTTTCGAGAGCTTGTGGCCAGTGCTGCCCTGGAGGGAGGCCCGGGGTTCAGACTGCTCCCGTGGCCCTGCTCTGTGCCCCCTCAGTGAGAAGTGTCGCTGTGTGGCCACCATCCCCAAGCAGGCGCCCAGGCAGCTGGAGACAGCTAACGGTGCTGGGGCTTAGGGTGACGTCACGGTGCCCTGCCCACAGAGCAGGTGCCAGGGCGTTAACCCCGAGGGCAGGAGGGAGAGGGCAGGGCTGCTTTTCCGCAGGGCCAATGATCCTCACAAGAAGGTAGCCAGCATTTTAAACTCTCCGTCAGGTACACACGCAGACAGAGGAAATTGAATCCCGTTCATGGATTTTCTCTGTCGGGAAGATGCTTGTACTTAACATTTATCCTAAATCAAAGTTTTGTCAGTGGTTTGTCGCTTGTTCATGGGATGCACAGCCAAGGAGGCTGGGGTTCGATTTTGTCCAAGGGTTGGGGCAGCAGGGGTGGGAGGCACAGAGCCGCCCGGTGCTGGCCTGCGGTCCCTGTGGCTGACGGTCTCTGCTCTAGGCCCCCTTGCTGGTGCTGCCAGTGGCCACAGGGGAGGACACTGGCTGAGCCCTGGGCATGTTACATCCCTGAATTTCAATGTGGTAGTTGGAGAGCTCCAGGCACGAGCAGCCCGCACGCCTCTGCTTCCTCTCCGAGAGCTCACACCTGCTCACACCCCTCCACGGCCAGCAGCATTCACACCAGCTCCGACGGGGACGACAGGCAGGGCGTTTCCCAGGGACTAGGGGGCACTGACACCATGGCACGGCAGCCCCTGGGAAGGCAGGGAACGCCCGGCTGGCTTGTCCCCGGGACGACAGAGGGGAGCCGGTGCAGCCGCGCTGCTGGAAGCCGTGCTGGACCTGTGCAGACGAAGGCAGCCGGGAAGAGGAGCCAGCCCAGCGAATGCTCCTGGCAGTGAGCACCCCCGCCACCTGTGCGGGAGCGTGGCCACACCTGGGACTGCCCCCCACCCCCAGGCCCTGCCTTTCTCTCTCTCGGGGAGAGGGGAGAGGGTCTGGTTCAGAGACGCCAGGGGTGGCTACCGCACAGGTTTCTAGTAGACGCAGAAGTACCACAAGTCTAGCTGTATGAATGACAGATGCTCACGGCCTGGTGGGCCCAACAGCCAAGTCCACTGCCAAGGTCCAGGGTCGGGGAGCCGTGGCGAGGCTGCCTCCTCCTGAGGCTCTGCGGGAGCGCCTGCCCCAGGGAGCTGGGCTCTGCCCCCTCTCTCTGGAGCTCCTGGGCCTGCAGATGCCTCTGCCTGGCCTCGGCTGGAGTCCTCACACCCTGGGGGTCGCTCTCCTCCTCCGATCGGGGCTCCCATGGTTGGGACTCAGGGCCGTCCTGCTCCGGGGACGCTCATCACACCGTCTCCCTCTGCACCCACACTGTTTCCAAGTGTGGTCTGTGCATTCGGGAGTCAGGACTTCCAGGGAGGAACTCTGGAGGGGTGGGGGACACTTCAACTGTGACATTGCAAGATCCATATTCCCCCGCCCTCCCCCCCCACAAAAAAATCAACTCTGCCGGCGTTCAGCCTGGTGGTTAGGGCTCCAGCTGACACCCACAGCCCCAGTCGAGCTCCTGGTTCCATTCCCAGCTCTGGCTCATGAGTGTAGCCTCCTCTAACGCAGACCACACAGCCGGCTCAGGCACCCAGGTCTCTGTCACCCCCTGGGAGACTTGGATTGAGATCCTGGCTCCCAGAGCAGCGGGGTGCATTTCCAGCTGTTGCTGCATTTGGGAAGTGAACCAGGGGGTGTGCGCTTGCCCTGTCTCTGGGTCTTGCTGTCTCTCAAGTGGAAAAACAAAGCACAGAGAAGGCGCAATGCGAACACACAGGCTCCTGCGCCAGAAGCCCCTTCCTTGCTCCAACTCACCCGGCGTCTCTGATGCCCCGACTCATTTCCCACCTGCAGACCTGGAGCTCAGGGAGGCTGGGTGAGGAGCTACGGTGGCTCAGCAGAGGACGGCATGGGAGCCACAGGCCCACCCCAGGGCCCTGGGACAGCGCTGCGCACACCAGCCCGGGGGGACGCTGCTCCCACCTCTGGGGCGTGCTATAAAGACCACGGCCTCGCTTTTCCCCAAGAACGTAGACGATTCTCGGGGAAAGTCTTCTTTAAGGGCATTTGTCTAATTGCCTGCTGGAGACGGCCTGTCCCTAAAGCAATCATGGTACCAAATGTTCCGCTTCCTCTGTGCGTCGGCCGCAGGAACGGGAACTACTAAATCAGCCCTTGCTCCCTGGAAACAAGAAAGCTCGCACCCGGTCCACCAGGGCCGACAAACAGAAGGAGGCCATTCAACCCGAACTTCGCTTCCGATTAAAACCCACGCTTTTCTTAAAGCCGAAAAGGCCTCCCCTGGCGGCAAGGCTGTGTCCGGGGCTCCAGCCCCCACTGAATCCCGGCTCTGCCCTGACTCGTGTGGGCCTGGCGCTGCCTCCCTGGGGCACGGAAAGTCTCCTCTCCGGTGCTCTGAGCACACTACAGGTGTGGAGGTGTGTGGCCCGCAGCGCCAGAGAGAATTTTCGGTAACACAATTACTGCGTCGTAGCAAATCCACTTGTCCTCTCTCCTGACTTACACGCCCCGTGCAAAGAGACTTTCTAAGAATTGAGCAACATCTGGCTTTGTCTGCCCCAGCTGCCTTCCAGGCCATGGTGTGGTGGCTTGATTGACAGCAGGGTCCCAGGAGGGTGTGGTGTCTGGCGAGGACCCCTCCCTGGTTCTCTTGGGTCCTGGGTGGCAGGGGCAGAGCAGGCACTGGGTGTCTGCTCTCACATGGCTGCAAACGCTGGAGGGTCATCGTGCCCTGATGTCTTCATTGCCTTGACTCCTTCCTTACTCTCGGGGGGTTGAATTCTGGGGACACAGTTCAGTGGCTCACTGCCCACGTGTGCCGGCCATGACCATTAGGGTTAGGGAACCCCTAAGGGAGGCGTCGCCTGCACAGGGTTCCACTACAGAACACCAACAGCAGATAGCCAGGGGGTCTCACGACAATCAAGGGCTTTCAACTTTTAGATAGCCTTTTACGAGATATTTCTTCCCTCAGCCAACCGAGGGGGCAGGAAGGCCCACTGAAACCCACCTTGGAATGTGCTGCAATGGCTCCACCCCGGCACCTGCCCAGGGCACCACAACCTTTGCCTACTGTGGCTGTGGCTTTACCCAGAGTCTATTTGCTGCTGGCGCTCACTGCAGCCATGTGCCATCGCCTATTGCACAGGTCCTGACACGAGAGCAGGCACACGCGTGACACCGTGTCGTCCTTGCAAGGCCGGTTGCCATTCACAAAGGGTCTCACATGCTTCCTGGGGGGGGGGGGTTGACGGGCGCCAGCTTCCCACCCAGGGGAGGGTCCTGGCTGCTGACCAGGTCACCGACAGCTGGGAGAGCGGGCCGCTAGTAGGGAATCCACAGACGTCCTCGCTTGTTCTTTGTCTGTGTATTTGAAAGACAGAGTTACAGAGGTCTTCCATCTGCTGGTTCACTCCTCAGATGACTGCAATGGCTGGAGCTGGGCCAGGCTGAAGCCAGGAGCCAGGAGCCAGGAGCTTCGTCCGGGTCTCTCTCATGGGTACAGAGGCCCAAGCCCTTGGGCCATGCTGTCCCAGGCCATCAGCAGAGAGCTGGATTGGAAGTAGAGCAGCCAGGACTCGAGCCACCTCCCCTTTGGGATGCCAGCATCACAGGCTGCAGCTTTACCCACTGGGCCACAGCACTGGCCCCAGTGGATGTTTTCCCAAAACAGAGCCCCTCACCCACCTGGGCATCCTAGTCCCATCGCTCGCACTTCATCTTTTCCGTGTAAAACACCATGATAATTCTTTTTTTTTCTTTTTTTGACAGGCAGAGTGGACAGTGAGAGAGAGAGAGAGACAGAGAGAAAGGTCTTCCTTTGCCGTTGGTTCACCCTCCAATGGCCGCCGCGGCTGGCGTGCTGTGGCCAGTGCACTGCGTTGATCCGAAGGCAGGAGCCAGGTGCTTCTCCTGGTCTCCCATGGGGTGCAGGGCCCAAGCACTTGGGCCATCCTCCACTGCACTCCCGGGCCACAGCAGAGAGCTGGCCTGGAAGAGGAGCAACCGGGACAGAATCCGGCGTCCTGACCGGGACTAGAACCCGGTGTGCCGGCGCCGCAAGGCGGAGGATTAGCCTGTTGAGCCACGGCGCCGGCCACCATGATAATTCTTAAAAAAAAGAAGTGTAAGGATCAGAGCATTTTACTCTCTAAAAAGTTCAGTCTTCCGCGGTGTTGTCAGAACGAAGCACCCCGCACGTTGGTGGAGGAGCCTTTTCCAGCCCAGGAGGGTGTTTGTCAAAGATGGGCTCGTGATCCCAGCACCCTGGTGGTCAGAACGAGGCAGCATATAACCTGTGAGTCAGGCTCTGGTGTTTGTCCCCTGTACAATGCTCTTTGCTCTCCCTCCCTTGAAAACCAGACCTGGATGCTCTAACGGTATCCTGGGTGAACTAATGGAGATTACGTGGTGTAAAATGGGTAAAGGGGGCAGGCGTTCTGGGCGTTCTGGGCGGACGCTATTTTGATCCTTGGTGCTGCCAATCTTATCTCCATAAATAAAATAAAGCGACTGCACGGACAAGAGACGGGGCTTCCGCCTTTCAGCGCGATTCCCTTGGGGACACGGGTGGCCCAGAAGATCTGCAGCTGGGCTCGGGCAGGGGCTGCTGGGGGGAAGCTGAACACAGCCCCGTGCTGCCCCTAAGGGGTTGGACCTCTTCACGCCACCTGTGATGGCAGGCCAGGCACCAGAGGGGGCACTTCCGGTCCTGGAGGCATCTCTGCCCTGAGGCTCACGGCTGCATGGTCATCAAAAGTCACGACTCAAGCCCAGCCTGCTGATTCTACCGCCAACACCTGGTCCGGGGCAGCCACCTGCACCTGAGCCCGGATGGTCGGGACCCTAGTGTACACACAGATGCAAGGCTTGGCTGGTCCATCAACACTCGCCGCCATGAGTCAGCAGAACACCCAGAGGGCCTGCAGCAACGCGAAACCCTGGTCCTGGGTTATGGGGACCAAGCCGGCTGAAACCAAGAGGAACACACAGAAGCACCCTGCGGGTGTGGGAGGCTTCGGCAAGAGCTTTGTCGTGAGAAAGTTCCCGCGGAGTTTGTGTCCCGCTGGGCGGGGACCACATCCGGGCTCATCTCCTGGGTCTCTGACCTTTTCGGCCCCATCGCCAGCCAACTCCCCACCGACTCTGCCTTGGCCACAGCGGCCATAGCCATTCGGTCCTCCAACAACTGATCCCTGAGCACCTACTATGTGCCGGGCTCTACGCTCCTTCTCTCTGTCTCACTGTCCCCACACAGAGCCCTCTCTTTGCTCCCCCACCCCCTGGCCAGCGGTTCCTGTGGACATCACCTGTGACTTTCTAGAAGGGACAGCATTCCTGCCTCAGGGGTGTGTTCCTCCAATTTTCCTTTAATAACTTCAAAAAAAGAGTTATTTATTTATTTATTAGACAGTTACAGTGAGATGGGGGAGAGAGAGAGAGAGAGAGAGAGAGAGAGAGAGAGAAATATCTTCCATCTGCTGGTTCACTCCCCAAATGGCCCCAAGGGCCAGGACTGGGCCAGACGAAGCCAGGAACCAGGAGCTTCTTCCAGGTCTCCCACGTGGGTGCAAGGGCCCAAGGACTTGGGCCATCTTCTACTGCTTTCCTAGGCCACAGCAGAGAGCTGGATCAGAAGTGGAGCAGCCGGGACTTGAATCCGCGCCCACGTGAGATGCCAGCGCTGCAGACGGCAGCTTAACCAGGTGCCATAGTGTCGGCCCTGGATTTTCCTTTAATAACTTTTTACTCTGCTTAGCTGCCACTGAGTTAAACCACAAGGGAAGCTTGCTTATTTATTTATTTATTTATATGTAGCGTACTGTAAGTTCACATGTGTAAAGAACTTTTCGAGGATCTGCCGTTGGGTGACGAGCCACCCCGATTCTTTGCCCGAGGCCCCTGGTGGTTTCTCAGCGGGGTGTCGCTTGGCTCAGCAGAGGCAGTCAGAGGTCATTCGCTGGCTCCGGGTGCCCCCGACGGCCAGCTCATCTTCTCTGCCCCCACCCAAGTGGCCTTCAGCCTTGCACAGCTTTGTGAGGCTCGTCTGAGGAAGCCCGAGGATGCCACTCCTGCCACGTTTGATTGGGCACAAGATGAGCCACGGCAGGGGGAGGGGCTCCTCCTCCTCTTCGGGGAGGGCGGGCGTCAGGTGCACTGGTGGAAGGGGCCGTGGGCTGCATGCGGAGAGGCCGACTACCGTGTCCATTTCCACCCCACAGTCGCTCTCAACAGCTACAGGCGCTTGGCAAACACAGCTTGACCAAAAGGAAGCCTTTGTGTAGGACGTGGAGGGCGCACTCGGGTGACCGTGTTCTAGAAGATTCCTGTCTCGGGGGGGGGTGTCCCCAGAGAACCCTGGATTCCAAGCCGCTCGTTCTCTCTGCAGCTGCGGAGCTGTGCATGGGAGGCACGAAGCAGCCTGGCACTGAGAGAGGGAAGGAGCTGAGGAAGGCATCCAGCCGGTCTCCGATGAGCTCGCTTTGGGGTACACTGCCTTCTTAGGCAGGCAGGATGAAAAGGAGATGTGCGTGCTCTGGCTGGCCCCAGGCAGGGGCCACTGCCACGCAGTGGACAGACGAGAGGCCAAGCTCCCAGCCGAGGTAGCCGGGAGAACGTGTAGGCTGTTTCTTTAGCTGACACGGCCGATGTCAGTAACCACATGGGAGCATCCTGGGGTTTTCTGTGCACTTCCTCTAAGGCAGGGTGACGAATGGCACGGATGCGAATCCCCAGGCCTGAGTGTGCACCCCGGCTCTGCACCTACAGCTTAGCAGACGCCCTTGGCCGTGTCCTCTGGGGTGCCCAGCTCTGCTCCTCTCCTGCGGCCACTGCACGTGCCCTGCCTGGGCTGGAGCCCCTGGCCACCGCCCCCCACCAAGCCGAGCCGACTCCTCACACGTGGCGTCTCCGGTGCCGGGGTTTTCCACGCCTCTGTGCCTGGCCTTTCCAGTTCCAGAGCCAGCCCGAGGTCCTTGGCTCACAGCCCCTGCCTTCATCTTCAAAGCCAGCACCGTCGCCTTTTTCTGGGCCTTTCTTCCTTGTTACACACACAGGGGCTTTCAGAAATGAGTGGAAAACGTGCATGATGAAACAGCTGCGTGGATTTCACTTCTTTGCACCTCAAATAGGCTTTTCTTTGAATTCCCTTACCGTGAACTTTCTGAAGTGCCCACTTAACCCTTTGCTGCACTCTGTTCGCTTGCCTGCCTCTCTCCTTTAACAACATTTATTTGAGAGAGAGAAACAGAGAGCGAGAGCATCCCCACCTACTGACTCACTCCCCGAATGCCCGCAGTGGCCAGGGCTGAGCGGGTCCCAAGCTGGGAGTCAGGGACTCAGCCCGGGTCGTCCACGTCCACGGTAGAAACCCAGCTCCTCGGCCCGTCACTGCTGCAGCCGGAAGCTGGAGTCGGGAGTCAGAGCAGGAACGGAGCCCAGGTCCTCTGGTGCGGGCCACAGGGGTCTTAGCATCTCAGCCCCCGGGCCACACCCCTGCCCCATTCCACTTGGAAGGCGACTGTGGGTCTCGGAGCCCCTTTAGAACACTCGGGATTCTCTCTCCACTTTAGTCAGGGGTTTAGAGCTAGACTTCCACCTTCGGCTTTAGTCCCCCTTTGTCATGCGACCAAGCATATACATGTAGTTGTTTTTGGGGGGCGGAGGGTGAAGGAGTTGATTCTGCTACCACATGTCTGCTGCCCCCCGACTTGTCTGTATTTGTGTCCAGACTTTCACTGCCCAATAGGGCGGCCTGCAGCACAGGTGCCATCACTCATTCGATTTGAATTAATTAAGCAAAAACAAAAACTCGTTCCCCGCCCACCCGCACACCAGCGGCAGGTGCAGTTTAGCGCTCAGCGGCCGCCTGTGGCTGCTCCCGAGCAGCGACAGTGCGAGGCCCTCGTGTTGTCACACCAAGTTCTCCGGGCAGCACCGCGGACTATTCCCAAAGCCAAGAGCAGTGAGGCGTTTCCGCAGGTGCCCTGGGCTTGCACCTGGCATCAAGCCGAGACCCAACCCAACCCACGCAGGCTGAACGGAACGCCCTACCTCCCGTCTCCGGTCCACACACACAGCGGACATCGGCAGGGGCCTGGCTCCGCCAGCCTAATTGTAGACGGAGAAAGCAAGTGAGGATTCAGTGTGCGCACTCTGCTAACTTGGAGACAGCCCACTCAGGGCAGACTGAAAGTCAGCCATTGGTGCAAAGCGTGACAGTAAACAGAGAGGCACAGAATTTGCTGTTAATAATGGGCTGTCTGCTGGGGAAACTGCTTTTGCTCAAAGTTGGCTGTTTTTGTTACCTTCCTGTCTTCCATCTTTGAAAGGGCACCATGCCCGGGCCCTGGACAGGAGCCACACCCTGTGTGTGTATGGGGGAGGGGCAGACATAGGTAGGGATCTGCAGAACTTAACCAGAGCCTACTTCAGGGTGTGGCCAGTGTGTCTCCATGCTCAGGTCCCCGACACTGGCAGCCCATCCATCGTGGTGTTTCCAGGGGCTTGGGGAGAACAGGACCCTAATGGTGAAGGGCCGGGCGTCCTGCGGTGCCCGGGATGGCTGCATGGTGCAGAGGCGGCCCGCAGGCTGGGGGCGGGCTGCTTTGTTTCGCTCCCAAGACGGCTGGGACACCGGTGTGGCAGGTCTGCGCCCCACGTGACGAGCAGAGGGAGTGGCTCAGCCTCTCAGAAAGGCAAGGGAACGTTTCTAAGTGCATGCGGAACAACGCGCGACTCCTGCCCACCACCGCCCGCCCGGTCCTTCTCTGTGCGTCTCAGTGGCCACCAGAGGAGACACAGGACACAGCCGGCTTCCCCGGTCTGCACGGGCAGCCTCAGCACTGGGGGACCTGCCTCCAGCTTGCGGGCACCCACACTCCCGACTCACCCTGCCTCGTTCAGGACTGGGTACTCCGAGACAGGTTCTGGAAGCCACTTTTTTGGGAGGTGGAAAAGTTTGGTTTTCTCAACTTTGTGAGATAAAAAAAATACGAGCGTGAACTGAGATATTGGGCCCATTTATTCAGACGAAACCCAATAAGGGCCGTTCGTAGCTGTCGCTGAAAGTGTTCCGAGGCCAAGAGAGACAAAGCAACTTGTGCACGGGGTAAAATTAATTATCGCTATTTGCTACATATGCAATATTTTACACATTAAGTACACCATTAATATATACAAACACTCCATGTTGTACAGTGTTTTATTAAATTCACTTATCTTGCCCTTTCGCTTTATTATTACGTTACAGAATAAGAAGCACTACCAACATGTCTTGTGTCAGATAATTGCGTTGCTTTTTTTCTCTGCCTAGGAATATAGTGCACTCATCCAATATCCAACCAGGGGATTCAGGTTCAGATTCAACGAGAATTAATCGAGTCCCTACCATGTACCAGACGCAGCCTCAGAACCTGCTCTGTGCTTTGCCTCATTCCTGACGAAATTCTTTTCCCTTTCTTTTTTATTTCTTTTTTTTAACAATAAGGTCTTATTTATCAAGCTTCTCATTTCATGAAAAATATTTATTTATTTAAAAGGCAGAAGGGGGGAGAGAGAGAGAGAGGAGAGAGAGAGAGGAGAGAGGTAGAGAGAGAGAGAGAGAGAGAGAGAGAGAGAGAGAATCTCCCACCTCCTATTTCAATCCCCAGATGCCAGCAACAGCAGAGGCTGAGCCAAATCAAAGCCAGGAGCTTGGAACTCAGTTCAGTTTGCCCAGGGGTGGCAGGGATCCGAGTTCCGGAGCCGCCACCTGCTGCCTCCCAGGTGACCAGAATGAGATCAGATAGGGGAGTCCAGCCCAGGCCCCTCATGGGGTGCAGGCGTCCCACGCACTACAAGTGCCCAGCCACAGACGTCACTTTAGAAACCCCAGTTTTGTGCGATGCACAGGGAAGGGACCCAGTGTCCCTGATGTGACCACACCCACAGAGGCTGCGCTCAATGCTCCAGCTGAGTTCTACTTCCAAAAGAAGAACCTTGTCCCCCCTGCAAACATCTCCTTCATACACTATAGACGCAGCTTTCAGAATCAGAAAGAAAACACACAGGAGAAATCATTCCCGCTCGAGTGCCAAAACCAAACGACCCGATCGGCACACGGACACAGCACAAGCATTGCTCTAAAGGAGCCATCGAGAAGTGCAGGGAGACAAAAACACGCTCACCACAACCGGCCTTCAGGGAAACACAGATCAGCACTGCTTCACCCTCACTCCGATGGTTTGCCAGACAGTGGCAAGTGCTGGCGAAGGCGTGCAGAGGTCAGACCCCTCACACTGCGTAGGCAACTGCTCGGGAAGCTCAGTGTGGCAGCTCCTACGTCATTAGCAGGGTCCCTCTTTTGTGCGACTGGCAGGCCTGTGCCCCAGGGCGCTGAGGCAGGGACTTGAGCACACACTTGCACGCCCTCGTCCAGGCCGCACAATTAGAGCCGCCAAAAGGAGGGAGCGGCGAGCGTCCACCCGCAGACGCATGGGAAGGAGAAATCAGGCGCACGGTCATCATGGGCGCCGCTCGGCCTAGAAAGGGAGGGACTGCGACACGTTACAGCGTGGGACACAACCCAGGCACAGAAGCAAAGAAGAGGTGGCTGCAGGGGCCACGTTCAGAGACAGACGGGAGGGTGGAGGTCCCAGGGGCTGCAGAGCAGGGGGCTGGGGGTGGCAAAGAGAGCGCTGGCTGAGGAGGGTGAAGAGGTGCTGGGATGGACAGTGCCCAGGGTGGCCGGTGCTGGGAGGTCCGCCCTGCCCGTGTGTCACAGAGGAAAGGGGGGCGTGTTATGCTATGGTTATGTTGTCGTAATGAAGAATTACTACGATGTCCAAGTCATCGCTAACAAAGTGCAGGGGAAAAGTCTAGAAAAGAAGAAAATAGAATAGAAAATGAGAGATGTTTCTCAGATTTACTGACGTGCTCAACACGAGCGTGGGGACACGAAGCTGTGGGTTACTTAGCCGTCCGTCTAAATGATGGCTCCGACAGAGACGGTGGCTACCAGCGGTGAGGCAGAGGAGGGTGCTAATACAGCCTCGCTCTCGGATCCCGGGGGAGGGGAGTGAGCGCCGGGCCCACGACCGCGGTCCCAACCGTGCAACGGGCTGGCTCCCCGACGGCTCCCGCTGTGCCTTGGCCTTCTGCGTGGCAATGTTGTCTCTCCATCTCTGATCCTCAGTGAGATTCCCTGGCGGTTTTCTCTGCGTTTTTCTCTCCTGGCTCTTGATGGAGTCCTTCCCCCACTCGGCGAGCCCCACGCTGTGGCTGGGCGTCTCCCCCAGACTCCAGGCACGGGACCCCGAGCCAGTGAAGGTGGACAGCCACGGCGGCCCCCCCATGCTTATCTGAAAACACAGCACAGATCCTCCAGGGTGAAAAACGGCTCCCCAGGAGTCCTCCAAGCCGGGTGGACCCCGAATGGCCGGCCACAGAGCAGGGGCAGCTGCCGTGCGTGACGGTACAGCCCCCGAGAGCCACCCAAGACGGCGACAGGAAACTGCTCCCTGCAGGGTCCTCTCCCCAGGGAGAGTGCTGGTGATGCTGACACCCTGTAACTTGGATTCAGCTCTCTCCTAGAACTCCGACTTGGCAATGCCTGAATGTGGAAAGAGAGACGGAACTAAAGAGAAAGACTCGTTCCCTGAGCCTCGCGAGAGCCGTACTCCGGGGTGTTTGGAACTTCGTAAGGAACAATGCCGGTTAATGGAGCAAGGAGAAGACAGCGGGACCACCGAGAACAGGTTGTATGCAGAAGCCGCCCGTCTCCTGGTGCACGTCAGGGCCTCGTGTGAAAGTTCTGGGCACGTGAGCATCTGATGCTGCCTAGGACACACACACACACACGTACACACACATGTACACACACATGTACACAAGCAAACAGACACACAGGCACACACACACGTACACACACATGTACACACAGCAAACAGACACACACACACGTACACACACATGTACACACAGCAAACAGGCACACAGGCACACACACGCACACATGCACACACATACACACACATGTACACACAGCAAACAGGCACACAGGCGCGCGCACACACGCATGCACACACACATACACACACATGTACACACAGCAAACAGGCACACAGGCACACACACACGCACACAAAGCACACACATGCACACACAGACACACAGGCACACACACGCACATACACACATGCGCACACACACGTGCGCACACGGCACCCAGGACCAGTGCGTGTGAACGCTGTGATTCACTGGGAAATCTCAGGTGTGGTTGATTTATATTTATTTTTGTGTGGTGTTTGGACAGATGAGTATCTTTTCTCATCTCGTTAAGAATCCCACCCGCCCCCTCCAGCACACAGGACACATGGACCAGACAAAACCGACACGCTGATGTAGTGCCTCCCGTGATACAAGCGCTCTCAGGATCGGAGACCCAAGGGTGCGGCGAACGCTCAGGTTTGGTGGAGAGTGGACAAGACGTCTAAGGGAGCCCCAGAGGCCTGGGCCGGGCCCCGTGCTCTGTCAGCAGTCCCCACGCCTTCCCCTGGCTGTCTGGCAGCACAGGGAGGGCTTCTCAGAGCAGGAGGCAGGTGGACGTCAGGAGGGCCTTCCCGCCTCTGTCGTTATCCCGGCTGTGTCTGACGCTCAGCAGGCGAGGGCCCCTCGGTGCGGCTGTGACACGCTGAGCCAGCAGGCGCTTCAAAAGCCAGAGGCCGATCGACAACACCGCGGCCATTCTAGGGCGCGCCTTCATCCCACACCGCCTGCTCTGCGGGACCCCATGCACACCGCAGGTGGCACTGGGCGCCATGGCTGCCCCACCCGTCTCGTGCTGGCGGACCTGGGATGTATTTGTTTTTATTTGAAAGAGCTACACAGAGGGGAGAGAGAGAGAGAAAGAGAGAGAAACAGAGAGAGAGAGAATCTTTCATCCGCTGGTTCACACCCCATGTGGCCCCAGTGGCCAGGGCTGGGCCAGGCTGAAGCCAGGAGCTCGGAGCTTCCTCCAGGTCTCCTCCACGGGTACAAGGGCCCAAGGACTTGGGCCATCTTCCTTGCTTCCCCAGGCCATAGCAGGGAGAAGGATCGGCAGTGGAGCAGCCGGGACAAGAGCCTGTGTGGGATGCCGGCACTGCAGGCGGTGGGTCTAACCTGCCCTCAGCGCCAGCCCCGGGTGATTGCTAAGTGGTCGGGCTGTATTTCCCTCCTTCTGCAGGTTGAGGAGCCAGGTCCTGGGGTCTCCAGCTCCCGTGTCTGGTGGGGGCCTGCTGATCCTCAGAGCTGCCTTCCCCGCACCCACGCGGCGGACGCCACAGGAAGGCCGGCAGGGCTCCCTGCTTCCTCTCACCCACACCGTGGGGTTTGCGTTGCCGCACGGAAATGCTGGAGGCCCTCGCGTGCTCACACCGCTGCAGACGGCGCCCACAGAGATCTGTTCCGGATGCCCTGGGGGTTCAGAGTCTGCCTACCCATCAGGCCGTGCAGAGATGCGGGGGAACCTAAGGTGCGGAAGCCCCGCCCTGCCAGGCTGCCCCCTGCCAAGCTCCGCCCATTCCCAGAGAAGGGATGCTCGTGCTGGCGTCCCAGGGGTCAGCAGGGAGAGGGGTGCAGGGTGGGAAACGGGCACGACAGGGCTGCGCAACTCCTCTGCACGACCCTGTGATGACAGAGACGCCTGCTCAGGAGTGAATCTGAGCCGGGGACGGAGGTAGGCCGTGCGGGGTCAGCGGTGTGGCACCGTAGTGGGCGGCGTGTGCACAGGGGGACAGGCTTCGTGTGCGGGGACTCTCCGTGCTTCCGGCTGGATTCTCTGGGAACATAAGCCTCCCTTCAAACATCAGCGACAGGGCTGGCACGCGGCACCGTGCCCTCGCCCATGTTGGGGTGCCGGTCCCAGTCCTGGCTCCTCCGCTTCCTCCCAAGTTTCCAGCCGATGGACCGCGGAAGGCAGTAGAAGGTGACTCAAGTGCTTGGACCCTGCCACCCACGTGGGAGACCAGGATCAGCATGGAGCTCCTGGCTTCTCGCTTTGCCCTGGCACAGTCCTGGCTGTTGCGGCCGTTTGGGGAGTGAGCTAGTGGATGGAAGATCCCACTCTCTCTCTCTCTCTTGCCCTGCCACTCTCCCTTTCAGATAAATCAATCTTTAAAGAAATCGATACAAGACGTGAGCAGACTCCTGACCAAAAAGATACAAGAAGGGGCAATACGCCCACGAGAAGACGGTCGGCGTCAACGGGAAAGAGATACCAGCACACAGCTGACTGATGTCTTTCCAAAGCAGGACGAAGCGCACGGCTGCGTCCCAGCCAAGTGTGTGAACCGACTGTCGCCGTCTCGCCCCGCTGCTACGACGGCAGCATGGTCAGGCTGGCTGCACCTGCACCCCTGCACCCCAGCCGTGCCACACCTCAGCGTTGTGCAGAGAGATGGGCAAGTGCACATGCGCACGGACCCCTGCCCTGTGTGCCCGGTGGTCATACAGCGGAAGAACCCACATTCACTCCATCCCAACGGTGGAGTAAGAGGAGGGCGAGCAGAGCTGTGCTGACCACCAGGCGAGGGCTTGGTGGTGTCCGGCACCCCTAGCGGCAGTGTGAAGAGGAGGTTAAGGGCCGCGGGATCAGGCGTCCCCACAGCAGCGGTGTGAAGGAGGGGCGAGAGCAGTGGCAGCGCAGCCACCGTTGGCCGGGTCTGTAGCCCCAGCGTGAGTGGGGACTGGACCAGGGGAGGAGAGAAGCGGAGGGTTCGTTAGCATACACTGCTAGCACGCTGACCCCTGGAACCAGAGGCCACGCACAGGGCTCCCCCGCCCGCCTGTGTGCCGCGCCAGAGCATCCACCGCGCACTCTGCGGGTGGCCTGCTCCGTGCTGTTCGGAGCAGAAATGAAGCTACCGTTGGTGCTGACTCAGACCAAAGCCACCCCGGGGCAGGTGCTGGTCACGACAGCTAAGACGCCTGCAGGGACACTCGCGTCCCACCTTGGAGAGCATGGTGACTGGAAGGCAGCGGGTGTCCCAGGCCGGGCTCCAGACCCCTGGCTTCGGCCTGGCCCAGCCCTGGCTGCTGAAGGCACTTGTGGAGTGAGCCAGAGGGCGAGAATTCTATGTCTCTGTGTTTCAAGTAAATAAAGATTAGGTAAGGAACTGACGAGGCCGGGCAGCCCCGCCTTCCCCGTGGCCATCTGCTGTGCCTGCTTTACAAGCTCCCAGCATCCCACACAGGCTCTTGTCCCGGCTGCTCCACTGCTGATCCTTCTCCCTGCTATGGCCTGGGAAAGCATAAAGATGGCCCATGTCCTTGGGCCCTTGTACCCGTGTGGGACGTGTTTCCTCCGCGTGCGTTCTAAATGAGAGGTTCCTCCTACCCGCGAGGGTCAACTGACTCTCGGCCCAGGTTCTTTGTCCCTGACTCACAAAAGGCCCCCACCTCTGTGTGACTGCCCTTCTCTCGGTGCTAATACAGGAACCGCAGAGTTTCATCTGATGCTGAAATCTCAGAGCAGGTGCACACGGCCTGTGGAACATCCCGAGTGGACCCTAAAGCCTCAGGAAATTTTGAGGCTTTCAGGGGGTGTGAGATAAACCATCACATTCCAGTGCGAAATAGCGTGGATGCTAATTTGAGAAATCGTTTATTTCCAGGGCTGGTGTTGTGGTGTAGTGGGTTAAGTCACTGCCTGCGACACCAACATCCCATATGGGCGCCGGTTCAAGACCCGGCTGCTCCACTTCCAATCCAGCTCCCAGCTAACAGGCCTGGGCAAAGCAGCAATGACGGCCCAAGTGCTTGCGCCCCTGCACCCACGTGGGAGATGTAGGTGAAGCTGCTGGTTGTTGGCTTCAGCCTGGCCCAGCCAGGCTGTTCAGCCATTTGGGAAGTGAACCAGAGAATGTAAGACCCCCCCCCCCCCCCCCGTCTTTCGTTCTCTCTGTAACTCTGCCTTTCAAATAAATAAATAACTCCATTTAAATAAAAGCTTTCGTTTCCTCCTCCTGCAGCCCTCTCTCGTCTGTACTCCCAGCCCAGCCCGCACACATCCTGGCAGGGTGACTTCTTCCCCCTTGGCCGTCTGTCATCTTTGTTAGAGACCAGCTTCCTAAGCCCCCGGTCTAGGGCCCAGCCCACTTCCCAGTAAATAGTGAAGCCTGCTCGAGGAGAGGCACCTTTATTACCCGTCATCAATTAATAAAACGGGCTTTATTCTGCTTATGCCATAAAATACACATGAAAGCGACAGGGAACTCACGCGCCGCGCGTGTCGTGGCCGGGGACAGACAGCCACCCTCCACGACGCATCAAAGCAGAATAGCATTTATGAGCCCACTTGCATGAAGCTGGAATAGGCAGATTCATGAAAGTCACCGAGATTTGGATTAAACTTAAGCCATTCTCTGCAGCTCTACTTTTGATTAAGGCTGCGTGTGCACAGAAAAGCTCACGTCTGAATAGAACCAGGAGCTCCGAGAACTTTGCATGCACGCAGATACAAATGAAGCTCTGAGCTTGATCTCCAAGTGCACCCAAGGCCAATTTCCATCCCCGATGAAAGAGGACAAAAGAGGTGGCGGCCCAGCCTCTCAGGATTGTGGCTTGGGATCAAAGTTTATTAATATCAGGATCCACACAGAGGCGAGGCTTCTTGTGCACTTATTAAATTACGAGACTCAAAGTCTTTAAACGGAAGACAGGCAAAGCCACAAAGGAGGGAAGAGAGATTTTTTTCATGTGTCAGCACCTGCATCTTCTTCCCTACCACGGAAACGCCACCAGGTGACCCAGATGGCCTCGCCGGGACCGGAACGCGCGCCCCTCTTCTTAACGATGTCCGTGGGCGCATTTTATCGCACTACTGAACACTCTACTTGCGGCCTCATGGTGCCGACTTAGTCCTTTTCTTTATAAAATCCTACATTTCCACCTGACGCTGCTTCTCTTTTTCTTTTTAGATTTATTTATTTATTATTTGAAAGGCAGAGTGAGAGAGAGACAGAGACAGAGAGAGACAGAGACAGAAAGGCAAAGAGAGAGGTCTTCCATCTGCTGGTTCACGCCCTAAATGGCTGCAATGGCTGAAGCTGAGCCAATCCAAAGCCAGGAGCCAGGAGCTTCTTCCTGGTCTCCCAGGCAGGTGCAGGGGCCCAAGGACTTGGGCCATCTTCCACTGCTTTCCCAGGCCACAGCAGAGAGCTGGATCGGAAGTGGAGCAGCTGGGACTCAAACCAGCGCCCATGTGGGATGTTGGCACTGCAGGTGCCGGCTTTACCCGCTAAGCACCAGTGCTGGCCCCTGTTTCTCTCTCTGAGGGTCATCAGCAGGTGTGGCCGGAACACCCAACCAGGAGGATCCAAGAGGAAGATACAGAGGCCCCCGTGGGGATGAGGCTGTGTCCCCTGTGCCGGATGCAATCCTGGGGGCAAACCCCTCCAGGGAGCACGGTGCTGGCTCCTGTATCTGTCCTGTGTTAGGGTGCAGACCGCTCGCTGGTGGCAGTGAGATCCTGCCGCAGGCTTGGAGAGCGCCACATCTCTGACAGAGGCACGGCTCCATGCTGATGCTCTCGTGCATGATGGTGGCAGATAGGATATCTTGGTATTAAATGTTGGCAAAGACGGTGCAGTTGATAGAGAACTCCCAAACCGTAATGATGTGTTCCCAAGAGCTCTGACAGCGGACTCCAGGGCATAGCGTGCTCACGTCTTTCTCCGGCTCCATGTATGAGGCTTCCTTTCCTGTCTGACCCTCCCCACCTGCCTCCTGGTGAGTGCCTTGTGCAGCTGGGTTAAGTGGAGACGCAGTAGCGAAACAGCGATGGGAACATGCACACAGCTCCCAGGACGTGAGAGCCGAGTGAGATGACTGCCGTGCAGTGCGATATCGCTGGGGCGAGGGTGTGACCCAGCGGGTTAAACACTGGGACACCAGCGTGCCGCGCGGGAGAGCTGGACTCAATCAAGTCCCAGATCCCCGTTTCCAGTCCAGCTCCCAGCTAATGAAGGTGGGAAAGCAGCAGATGATGGCCCAAGTGCCTGGGCCCCTGACACCCACGTGGGAGACCCAGAAGAAGCTCCTGGCTCCAACCTGGCCCAGCCCTGGTGGCTGCAGCCGTTTGGGGAGTGAGTGATCCAACAATGTGGAATCTCTCTCTCTCTCTCTCTCTCCATCTCTGTAACTTTGCCTTTCAAATAAATACATCTATATAAAAATTCTTAAAAATCAAAAATTAAAATTCCTAGCAGTATCTTAGAGAGCTCAGTTTTCCCACACTAGCTGGTGGGTGTGATGTGAGCAGATGGGCTCACTGCCCTGTGCCAGCCTGGGCTTCACGTTGCTGGACGGCGAGCGCTCCCCACTTCCGGAACAATCTTCAGGATCACGCGTGGTCGGCAGCCTCCCTGCTCCCTCTCCTTCACACGGGTGTGCAGACGGATGTCCCAGAAGGGCACAGCTCTGCCCCTCTTCTCACCAGCTGCTACCTTGGCTTGTGAGCAATGCAGCCGTTTCCACAAAAATACGTTATTTACGTTAACATACAGTGGCTCAGTCTTCAAATGCCTCCGTACGTATTTGGCACGTTTCCCCCTTTTAACTCCTAATACGGTAACTGCGGATGGGCAACGCCGACACACACAAAAGATTTTGGGGGTTCATCATTCATTTAAGAAATTAAAGACGTCCCTGAGACAAAAGAGCTTCTGGGAATGACAGGCAGCTGAGTGTATATGATTAGATTTTATTATTCATCTAACCAAAACAGCACGTTTTATGGGGCAGATGAAATTAAATAAACAATGTGACATTCATTCCGGATGAAGGCTCCTTGGATAATCTGTTATTAAAACTCTTATTATTGAGTCTAATGGCTGTTTGTTTCTATTTAGCACACATTTGTTGTTTCTGGCTCAGGGCTGGCTATCGCTGGATGGGATAACATAAATATTTATCCAGTGGTGACTGTTATTAGCCGTCGGAGGATGAACTACACACCCAATTCATTTCAACGTATATACAGAGTTAAAACTCGAATTTTAAAGCATTACCAAGGAAGAATAATAAATAACCTTTGATTAAAAGGAGAGAAATCGTGTGTGAGATGAAACCAAGAGGAGAAGCTGCAGGGCTGGCTCTGAACGACGCTGGCCTGGTGCCCTCTAAGGAGACGGACGGGGCGAAGCACCAGGACGCCGGAGCTGTGGCCTGAGGGCTTGGGACGGCCCCGCCCGGGAGCAGCTAGGACAGCAGCCTCGGGGGTGCCTGACCAAATTCCGCAGAGGCCCTGCCGCCCGAGTTTGCTGGGACACACGAGGGGGTGGCTGTGGGGCTGCAGGACCCCCAGGCCCAGGGAGCAGAGGGGGTGAGGTGCACTGCCTGCCAGGCAGCACCCTGCTGGGGGCCGGTGACTGGGCCACTCAGAGGGAGGCGGGAGCAGGTGTGGGAGATCCGTCCTCCCGGCAAGTGGCCACCCACGTCCCCTCCCTGCATGCGCCCCGGTCCTAGGGGAGGCTCCAGGCAGCACTGGGACTCACCCAGACGCCCTTGGAGGCTGGCCTCACCCCAGCAGCCTCCATCAGACTGCACAGGGCAGCCCGCCTCCTCTGGCCGCTCCTGACTACCCCTGTGGTGTTTCTAGTGCCCCTCTTTGTCACACCCCTTTCCGTGGGAGGGGACCCCCTCCTGCGGTCAGGGCCAGCTGCACCCCAGCACCCCGGACGCCCTGCTCCTGTCTGGACGCCTCCCTGGGGGGTGCTCCTGGGACCTGCATCTGAGCCCTCCCCTTCTAAGCCCTCTGCCTCCCACCCTGGGTCACTTTCAGATCTGGGGGGCCATGGACTACGTGAAGCCAGCGCCGCAGACAGCACCCCAGGTCCTTGCACACACAGAGCCAAGGGGGTGTGGCCGCCGACCTGCCCTGCTCACCTGCACTGCCCCACAGTGGCCGGCAGTCTGCAGCCTGCCTGGACATGCGCTCTCCATGGCGGGCGGGGGCTTCCTCAGGTGGCTCTGCCCCCAGGCACAGGCAGAGAAGGAGGGGTGCAGAGGGTGCAGAGGCCGGAAGTGGGGAGGCTGGGGTGGGAGCCAGAAGCCCTATTAGGGGGGTCAGTGTGAACGGAGGCTGTTGGCAAGAGATGGGGTGGGGCAAGGGCACCGAGAGAGAGGAGTGGGCCACACGGGAGGGGACAGGAGAGCCCAGGGAGCTGCAGCTCCAAGTGCCCCTAGGGAGAGCCGGTCTGACCTGGAGCTGGAACCCGGATCTGAGCCTGCAAGGAGGCGCCAGGGGCCCCCATGGACAAGCCCTGTGGGTGCCTGGAGACAACTCGGGGGCTGTTGGAGGCAGGGAGAGTGTGGCCTGGCTCGTGCACACCTCTGAGTGTCTGCTCCCGGCACACGCCCAGGGTCTCCCATCACAGGGCCAGCCTGGCACTTGAACCGCAGTGAGCTGACAGCTCTGGGGAAGGCCCAGGAGACCCCGGACGCACAGCTCAGCAAGGGAGGCGGTACCCATGACTCACCTGCAGCAGACCCCGCCCCGGCCCTTGGACAACGGGGAGTGGCTCAGCAGGGCACGAGTCTGTGAGCCCCAGTGCGGAGCAGCACGTGTGTGAGTGGGCGGCTTGTGTGGGAGCCTGTGAGTGTGAGCAGGTGTGCTAACACTAGGAGTGCTGGGGGCCCAGCCTCTGGGTGGGCTGTGTGTGCCAGGGAGGGCTCTGGCCGGCTGCTCCAGCCGCCCCGGGGAGGACCAGTCGACAGCTCCCACTGGTGCTCTTGATTGGGGTCAGAGAAGTTCTGCGGAACGTGGTCCCGTGAGAACACAAACGCACAGCGCACAGAGCCGCGAGTGCTGAGTGCTGGGGTAGCCCCGGGTGCGCGTGTCGGGGAAGCAATTTCCTCGCCAGATGCTAACATCTGCCGCTCAGCCGGGGGCACAGAGTGGCTGCAGGGCGATGAGGTTTACGGCTCTGTTTGCAGATTCATTTTGTAATATTTGCTTTTCACCCCCTGAACTTACTATGCAGATTCAGACTGGAGAATTGGCTTCTAAAATAACTCACAGGACTCGGGCTGTGCGTCCCGTGGCCTGGCCTGCTCGCTGTGGCTTCTCTGTCGCCACGTCCTCCACCCCAGGGCAGAAGTGCCCGTTCTACCCCCACTGCCAGAGGCTGGCTGGTGGGGCTGGGGACCAGGGCTCCTGCCCCCGTCTTGCAGTCTGCAGCCCCGTGGGGGTGGGGCCCATGGCAGAGGACAGCATGTCCCCTGTCAGTCAAACACCTGGAAGGTGAAGTGAGGGGATTCCTGGTAACTCAGCATCAGGCGAGCCTGGCAGGGAGGCCCTGGGGCGGGACACAGCGTGCACTCACACACGGTCCCCAGCCCTGGGCTGGGGCTCTGAGCTTCAGACACTGGCAGGCGCGGCTTCCCCGGGGTGTGGAGGTGGCTCCACCTCCCTGGCTCCTCCCACGGTGCTCCCTCCGCGCGCACCTGCGGCCAAACCTCTTAGCAGGAAGCCATCAGAGTGGACTGGGCTCCGGCCGAGTGGCCTCACTGTAACTTGGTCACCTCTGCAAAGACCCTGCCCCCAGTAGTGTCCCATTCCAGGGCCCTGGGGGTTAGGATGGAGGGGGACACGACTCCACCCTGAATACCGCCCTCCAACAGCAGACGTGGGGCCTCTGACCCCCGGCAGGCAGCGCTCTCTTCTCTCTGTGTAATCCCCATGCCGCAGGGTTGTGTTTCTTCCCCGGGGCTGGTGTTGCGGCTCAGCGGGTTAAACTACCGCCTACGACACCAGCAGCCCATACGAGTGCAGGTTTGAGTCCTGGCTGTTCCACTTCCCATCCAGCTCCCTGTTAATGCACCCGGGAAAGCAGCAGATGGCCCGAGTGCTTGGGCCCCTGCACCCACCCGGGTAACCCGGATGGAGGTCCAGGCTCCTTGCTTCCAGGCCTGGCCACTGTGGCTTTTTGGGGAGTGAACCACTGGACAGAAGATATCTCTCTTTCCCCCCGACGCCCCCGCCGCTCTCTCTGTAACTCTGCCTTTAAATAAATAAATCGTAAAAGAAAAAAGCCAGTTGGTGGCCCTGGGAATGAACACAGGCTGTGACCCGGACTTGGCATTCCCCGGTTCAGCGTGTTTAACCGGGCTCGCCCGAGGAAGACATCAGTCACGAAGAGTGTGCTGGTCTTTCGCAGCCAGAACGGGCCAGACAGGTGGGCGGCTCCAGCTGTCCCTGTGTTGTCATCGTGCTGTCCTTTCACGAGGGGGAGCCCCACCCTCCCCTCCCTCGTCTGTCCCCTCCCTCCTGTTGTGCTCTGGTGACGCGAGGGTCTGAGCAAACACGGGCAGGTGTAGTGACCTCAAACTCAGGGTGCTGCAGGGGCAAACGTGGCGTTTTCTTTCCCAGCGTCGTGGTTACAGCATCACCAGAGTTACGCTGCCGCTGTGCCCCTGAGGACCTGCGTGGGTGAGCCAGCCACGCCGGTGGTGCTGTCCATCACTCACCTCCACGGTTCTACCAACGGTGAGCCTGCCCTGGGCGGGGGCATCAGAGCGGCTCTGTCCCGGGGGCCACTTCATGTTAAGAGCTCCTGCAGTGATCAGGTAGCGCTCGGCTGCCCAAACTGAAACCTGAAGCTTCGGGTCATCTGGCCTCTCGGTCAAGAACCAGGCCTCTGTGACGTCACACAATCCAGACCTCGTAGTTTATGAAGTCCAACTGCGATCTGAGGGCCACGGTGAGGCCCCGGCCTGGCTGCTGGAGAGCCACCTGTGTCGCTCACCCCCTGCCAACCCAGCCGTGACCGTGGCTCCAGCTGCGTTTCCCGTCCTTGCCCGGGTCTCCTCCGTTTGCTTGGTGGGGGAGGTGGAAGGCCCCGCTTCCTGCACGGGAAGAGTTCTTGCCTGAGGCCGGACTGGGGGCTCCTGTGGATGCAGACAGAGGTGCAGGGCTGGGGCGGGATGCGGGAGACCCTCGCTTCCCGCCAGACACATACCCCACGCAAGGGTGAATCAGACTTGGACGCTGAGACACGGTAAGTGCTGATGGCGTGTCGCCTCCACGGCCGTCTGGGTCTAGGTTTCTGTCTCCTGTGCGTTCGGGTCGAGATGACTGTGTCCTCTGTGGCGCCTGGAAACTGGTGGTTCAGGAGTCAGCCTCACCGTCCACCCTCGCCTGCACCCTTAACCGCGCACCCACACTTTTAGAAAGGACGTTGTACAAACAAGGGAAGCAGACAAGGGAAGAAGGGTAAGTACATCTGTGGGTAGGGTTTGGGTTGTTTGCAGGTGGAGTGCAGGCTGCTGTCTGTCCCCGTGTGGACGCAGGAGCTTGGCTTGGCCACCTTGCGAGCATGGCTAATGACCAGCTGCAGGGGGCTGGTGCTGTGGTGTAGCAGGGAAAGTTGTCGCCTGCAGTGCTGGCATCCCACAAGGGTGCAGGTTCGAGTCCCGGCTGCTCCACGTCCTATCCAGCTCTCAGCTGTGGCCTGGGAAAGCAGTGGAAGATGGCCCAAGTGCTTGGGCCCCTGCACCTGCCTGGGAGAACCAGAGGAAGCTCCTGGCTCCTGGCTTCAGATTGGCCATTTGGGGAGTGAACCAGCATATGGAAGACCTCTCTCTCTCTCTCTCTCTCTCTCTGCCTCTGCCTCTTTGTAACTCACCCTCTGAAACGATACATAAATCTAAATAACTAACTAACCAGCTGCAGGCATTTCTGAGGAAGAATGGCTGTGGGAAGCTACAGAGGCCCCTCAACTGCTCACGGGCACCGACCCTGCAGCCCATTACATCTAAAATTCACAGCTGAGGATGCCACGTGGGGCTAAACCAGCCCGGCCTCAGCTCACTTCAAAGCGCCAGGGAGGCCTCACCAGCGACACCGATTAACCTGGAAGAAGCGGCCCCCAGCTCCCTCGGCACTGAAGGGACTCTCTCCCACTTCCAAACCTGCAACCCCTCCTCCCGCTCCCCATAGTCATTATCGTCTGTCGCTGGGGACCTTTGCCTTTCGTGTCTTCCTCGGGCCTGTGGCCAGTGCCCGGCCCCCTCCCGCCCCTGTGCACCTGCCCGGCTGGCCTGGTGCTGGCTCTTTCCCCGTCTAGGTGGCTGCTGCAAATGCAAGCCAAACGTGAGGGTCAGGAGGACGGCTTTGGGTGCATGGTGTGCTCAGCCAGGAGTGGGGCTCCCCTGGGGGAGGAGGGCACCCCCACAGCCCACCAAAACCCACACGCACGATCACTGCCCAGCGACGGGGGTCTCAGTTTCCAGCCTGATTCTTGAGCGATCCTGGTGTTCAGGTGCATTACCCACTGTGCGGCTCACTGACAGGTGGCACACTCACCGTCCATACTAAAGGCAACAATCCTTCAGGCTACTGGAGCTTCCGTTTCAGTCCTCGACACCTGACTCACCGGGCGTTACCTAGACAGCAGCTCTGTGCTCCTCCAGGTCCTAACGGGGCCCAGCCACAGCCAGCCCCCTTCTGCTTCTTCCTGAGCGTCACCCGAGGTTCAGCATCCTCTGGGCTGGTGGGTGACACGCCCGGGGTGGGGGAAAGGCACTTCCTTCTCAGCCGCATCTACCCGGGAATTCGCGTCAGGGCTGTTTTATCCCAAGTTCCCGGGGACCGTCTCAGGTGAGGCTGGTCAGGTGTGGAGCTGGCCTGGCCTCCCTCAGGGTCAGGCGGACTCCTGGTGGCCTTGGGCACCTTCCGAGCAGCTGGGGTGGCCGCTCAGCCCCCTCCTTCTCAGGGGCTCAGCCTCCAGCGATCTTGGTGCAGGCAGCTGCTCAGCCACCCATGGGGTCAGCCGAGGAGCAGCACCCACACCTTCCTCAGGCCAGGACTCCGCCCCACTGCCCATCGTGGGTACCACACCTCACTCGTGCACATGAGGGCAGTGACACAGAGGCCTCAGGTGCCCGCGGGGAGGGATTCTGCAGCACCCGACACCCTGGAAGCTGGACCCAGAGCTCCTTACCTGCGCAGCCTCCTGCTGGCTCTACCCACCCTGCTGCAGCCTGACCCCTCCCTCAGCTCCCCTGCACCTGGCTGTGCTGCTGTGGGGCCCCGGCTCCTGGAAGCTGCCGGTCAGAAACACAGGGGAGCCCAGAGCCAGCGCTGGACATGCTGGGCCGTGGACGTGTGTGGTCTCTGCTGTGGGGAGCGGAGGCACAGAGTCTGCATGGGGATGGACTTTGGGCTCCCTTGGTCTCCCTGCCACCTGAGTCCTCTCTGAGCCCAGGAAGCGGGGGACAACCCTGCCCCATCTGCTGGGGGACCCCTTGCTTCCCTCTGCAGCTTCGTCCACAGCGGTGTCCTTGGGAGCAGCCCTGGCGCTGCCATGAATCACAGAGGCTGGCGGGGCACCTGGCGTCGAGGGAGGTGGCCCGGGACCCGGCCTTTGAGGCCCAGAGCCCCGGCCACCCCGGTCTCTGGACTGCACACTTCCTGCTGCCTCCGCTCTTCACACTGTGCTGGGGCTGCAGGCAGGAGAAGCTGCGACGTTGTTGCTCTGCAGTGCATCGGAAACAAAGCTGAAAATGGCTTTTTCTTCCTTTCGTTTTTTTTCAAATCCACCTGTTTCAACTTGACACACGCTGCCAAGCTGCAGAGGGTTTGGGCACGTTCCGTGCGGTGGGTATGGGATTTCACTACCATGGAAAGGCAGGCATCACGTCTGAGTGTGATTTCCGTAGAAGTGGCCCCATGTTCTTCTCCTTGGAGACTAAGTGGCTTACACAAGCGCTGTGGGGCACTGCGGGTAACAGTGTGCCCCTCTCTGGCTTATTAGCCACAGAACAATTAATAGAGACAGAGAGCTCTCCCTGCCAAGGGGCTTTTCTGCCCCAGTGAGTACTTGAAAGGCACAGTTCCTGCTTTGTGCGGCACCGACTCCCATGCAGAGAGGGCTGGAGCGCTCCTGGTCCCCGCCTTGAATGGAACTGAAATGCCACCCTCGTCATAACCTGAACAGCCCACCTTTCTCCCACGGAGCTCATTCCCGGCCTGGCTGAGTTGAGGAGGCTGAGCTGAGGCTCGGCGTGAGTGTTTGGGGTTGCAACCAGGACGCCTCTCCTGTCCCTGGTCACCAGCAAGCCCACCGGGACTGCGAGATGTCCTGGCAGCTCCAGCTCACACGTTAGACCTCCCTCCCTGGACCCCCGAGAGAAGCAAGCAGCCCCAACGCAGCAGGAGTGAGTCCCAGGCTACGGAGGGCACGGCCGCAGCTCCACAGCCCTGCAAAAGCCCGGAGCAGTCAGGACGCGACCAGTGACCGCGCCGTTCCTCATTGTCTCTGCTGCTTCCAGCTCGGGACCAGCGAGAGGACGGCCAATGCCCTCCGCCACCCCTCACAGCTCCGCTGCTCTCCCGCCCCGAAAAGCCAGCCCTGCTCACTCACACGTGGGAAGTCGTCAGGAGTCCCAGCAGCCCCAGGAGCAGGCGCTGGGGGCTGAGGGTGGTCTGCCCCACTGCCGCACTGCCAAGGTGACGGAGCGGAGAGGTACGGGGGCCGTGAGCCGTGAGCAGGTCCTCCAGAGGGGTCCCTGCGGGGGCCTGGGGACTCACATCAGGCCATTGTGCAGAGCTGGTCAGCCGGGCGGCCGCTCTGGCTCCCGTCCTCCACATACCCGTGTTTGCGTGCCCTTTCACTCCCCACCTCGTCACCACACCCTCCCCAGAAGCCAGCCCCACGTGCTCTAGAACTTCTGGGACTCCAGCTCTGGGCACGTACCTAGGACTGGTGGTAATCACAGCCGGAGGCCATGGCGCCCCCGTTTCTCGGCCGCCGTGACGAGCCCCACAGGCTGGAGTGGACCAGCAGCGCACCTGTACCTCTCCCCGTTCTGGAGGCTGCAGGCTGGGACACGGTGCCAGTGTGGCCAGGTCTGGTGAGGGCCTTTGTCCTGGCTTGCAGTGGGCTGTGTCCCTGCTCCCTGCCGAGGTCTGGTGAGGGCCTTTGTCCTGGCTTGCAGTGGGCTGGCTCCCTGCCGAGGTCTGGTGAGGGCCTTTGTCCTGGCTTGCAGTGGGCTGGCTCCCTGCCGAGGTCTGGTGAGGGCCTTTGTCCTGGCTTGCAGTGGGCTGGCTCCCGGCCGAGGTCTGGTGAGGGCCTTTGTCCTGGCTTGCAGTGGGCTGTGTCCCTGCTCCCTGCCGAGGTCTGGTGAGGGCCTTTGTCCTGGCTTGCAGTGGGCTGGCTCCCTGCCGAGGTCTGGTGAGGGCCTTTGTCCTGGCTTGCAGTGGGCTGGCTCCCTGCCGAGGTCTGGTGAGGGCCTTTGTCCTGGCTTGCAGTGGGCTGGCTCCCTGCCGAGGTCTGGTGAGGGCCTTTGTCCTGGCTTGCAGTGGGCTGTGTCCCTGTCCCCTGCCGAGGTCTGGTGAGGGCCTTTGTCCTGGCTTGCGGTGGGCTGGCTCCCTGCCGAGGTCTGGTGAGGGCCTTTGTCCTGGCTTGCGGTGGGCTGTGTCCCTGTCCCCTGCCGAGGTCTGGTGAGGGCCTTTGTCCTGGCTTGCAGTGGGCTGGCTCCCTGCCGAGGTCTGGTGAGGGCCTTTGTCCTGGCTTGCAGTGGGCTGGCTCCCTGCCGAGGTCTGGTGAGGGCCTTTGTCCTGGCTTGCAGTGGGCTGTGTCCCTGTCCCCTGCCGAGGTCTGGTGAGGGCCTTTGTCTGGCTTGCAGTGGGCTGGCTCCCTGCCGAGGTCTGGTGAGGGCCTTTGTCCTGGCTTGCAGTGGGCTGGCTCCCTGCCGAGGTCTGGTGAGGGCCTTTGTCCTGGCTTGCAGTGGGCTGTGTCCCTGTCCCCTGCCGAGGTCTGGTGAGGGCCTTTGTCCTGGCTTGCAGTGGGCTGGCTCCCTGCCCCCTGCGAGTGCTCATACATGGCACAGGGAGAGGAGAGAGCTCTCACCTGCTTTCTGCGAAGTCACTCATCCCCGTCCCCATGACCTCACCCACCCTTCATCGTCTCCCAAGGCCCCGCCCCCACATCTCACCACACTGAGGGTGTCTGTCCCACAGGGCATGTGAGTGGCGGGGACGACGGAGGAGGTGTTCTCAGGAGGGGCAGGTGACAGCCAGCCGTGGTGAGCGAGCTGCCCTTGGCCACGCTCCAGGTGCCCGCACCGTGTGGCCTCGTCCCCTGTGCCACATTTTCTCCCTGGTATTGGGTTTCACGCAATGAATGACGCTCTCCTTGCCCATCATAATTTAATTGGTTGACTCTGGGGCCCCCCACGTGTCATGGATCCAGGGAGGAGTCTGGGCAGAGGCCGGGTCAGCTTCCCCATGGCTGCACGTGGGTGCTGGTGCCCAAGCCCACCTGAGCCCGGCCACAGCAGGGCCACGTTCCTGCAGGACGGTCGGTCTGGCAGTCCTAGAGCTGACGTGGGTGAGGGGTCAGGATGTGCCCCTCCCCAGGGCGGGGGGCTCTGGGTGAGCTGGCCAGAGGAGACATCCGAGGAGAGCGGCACAGCCTCCCCCAGGGCTGGTGCGTGGAACCGCTGTGTCGCACCTCGGTGCCCCGTCCTCTGGCCATATCTGGGTGATGGTTGTGCCCTTGCATTGCTGCCCACGATGGACTGGGGCCCGATTCACGATGCTGATCTTCACAATGACTCGGCAGACCTGGTTCACGTTGATGTGTTTGTGTCCTGGGCTGGGTTAGGCTGACGGTGCCCCAGAGGGCGGCTGTGCCCACAGCGGTGAGGGCAACTCCCATCCTCCCCAAAGACCGCATCGTCCCTCCAAGCCACCTTCCCTCTGTCACAGCGGCATTCGATGGAGGAGTAAGGTCGCGCTGCAGTGTCTCCCCCACACCTGCAAGCACCCTACCTCGTGCAGTTCTGCAGCCGGACCATCGCTTTCTCCCCTTTTCCCCATCCAAATCTGCTTCTTCAGCTGGGGCTCCTGGGTTGTATGCTAACGCCGTGTTAGCCGTGCCCAGAACAAGCCACGTGGATGACCCCAGTTAGAGAGACGGCCGCAGGGTTGTATGCAGAGGGTCAGACCTGAGGCCCCAGTACCGAAGTTCCCGCCTTGGTTCAGCCATTCTCCGTGTCAGTGATCACTCTGGTTCTTTCTCGATTACCACAGTTATGACGCAATCTTGTGCAGCAGTACGCGTGCTCACATTTCTGTCTTTATGTGTTAGTGCATTTATTTTGACGGGACACAGTGCCCAAGCGAAAATATTGGATCAATATTCGGTTAGTCATCGCCGTCTGAAAGCGTGGGATGATTCACGCGTACAGTAGATGGGAGTGTCTAGCTACATCTTCTTCCCATGAGGTGTACTGATTTTAAAAGTCCAATTATTGAGCTTCCAGTTCAAAGCTGCACAGATTAAAAATCAATGGTTTCCTTGACCCAACAAGGAGCTGAATTTGCAGGGTTAACTGTCACCCTGAAGGGCCTGATGCACACGACACTGCAGCCATGGAGCCTTGCAGCACCAAACACACGTCTACCACACGAGACGCCAGAACCAAGAGAGACAAAACCTGAGACGAAAAGCAAGTCCGACTCGGATGTGGCACAACTATGGGAAATATTAGGATGGGAATTATTTATTTATTTATTTACTTGAAAGAGTTACACAGAGAGAGGAGAGGCAGAGAGAGAGCGCGCGAGAGAGGTCTTCCTTCTGCTGGTTCACTCCCCAGATGGCTGCAACGGCCGGAGCTGCACTGTTCCGAAGCCAGGAGCCAGGAGCTTCTTCTGGGTCTCCCACACGGGTGCACAAGCACCTGGGCCATCCTCCACTGCTCTCCCAGGCCACAGTAGAGAGCTGGATCAGAAGTGGAGCAGCCGGGACTCGAACCAGCACCCATACGGGATGCCAGCACTGCAGGTGGCGGCTTTACCTGCCAAGCCACAGTGCAGGTCCCTAGGATGGGAATTTTTAAAAACTGTGATTTAATGCAATGGTATGCAACATACGAGGACGCATGGATAATATAAGCAGAGGCACAGACATTTTGGAGTGAACAAAAATGCTATAATTAAAAAACACAGTCACCGACATAAATAAACACGTAAATACAAGTCTTTGATGAGTTTATCACTCGACACAGCTGCGGACAGAAAAAGACTTGATGCCAGGTCAATAGAAACTTTCCAAGTTTGAAGGCAAGGCGGAAACAAGGAATAGAATCAGGAAGCAAACGGAGGTGAGCGGTGCAGGGCTGGGACTCGCACACCCAAGGAGACCTGGGGGCAGGAGACGGTGCAAGCACGTTTACACTGAAGTCGCTGGCATCCTTCCGTCAGGGCTGAGGGCCCAAGTGGCCAGAACGCGGCCGGCACACGTGTGACCCCAGACGTGCTATTGACGCGCGGCCTCATTGGCCTTTCTCAAGCGATCTTCCCAGCGGCAGCAGACTGTATGCTCTGTGCAAGCCCCACAGACACCGTGCCACGTGCTCCGAGGTGTGCACGCAAACACGCAACACAACGCGGCACACGGACCGCAGGTTCAAGCTGGCAATCGGACAGAGGGCCCGTCTGGAAGGGAAGCAGCAAGTATTCGAACACTGTCTGGGGAGAATCAGGAACCTGAGCCCAAACTCTGAATACGCTTTGAACAAATGAACGTGAAAATGCAGACACTCAGTGTGCGTGGGCTGAAGCGGGCCACGCATGGAGAGAAGCGACACATGGCACGGACCAGGGCGCAGGGCGTGTGCTCCACATGTCTGTGACCCCATCAGACATCAGGGTAGCGGCGTGCTCCACGTGTCTGTGACCCCATCAAACATCAGGGTAGCGGCGTGCTCCACGTGTCTGTGACCCCATCAGACATCAGGGTAGCGGCGTGCTCCACGTGTCTGTGACCCCATCAGACATCAGGGTAGCGGCGTGCTCCACGTGTCTGTGACCCCATCAGACATCAGGGTAGCGGCGTGCTCCACGTGTCTGTGACCCCATCAGACATCAGGGTAGCGGCGTGCTCCACGTGTCTGTGCAAAAGTAAAGGAAATGGCAGGAGGCCGGAGCTCTGGCGTAGCAGGTAGAGCTGCCGCCTGCGACACCAGCATCTTATATGGGTGGCAGTTTGTGTCCTGGCTGCTCCACTTCTGATCCAGCTCCCTGCTAATGCACCTGGGAAAGCAGTGGAGGATGGCCCAAGCACCTGGGCCCTGCACCCACGTGTGCCTGGCTCCTGGCTTCAGCCTGGCCCCGCCCTGGCAGTCGCTGTCATTTGGAGAGGGAACCAGCAGATGAAAGACCTCTCTCTGTGTGTGTCTCTGTCTCTCTGTAACTGTGTGTTTCAAGAAAATAAATAAGTAAATCTTTTTTAAAAAAAGAAATGTTAAAACATGTAAGTGGGATCATTGCTGTTGACACCATGGACATTAAAAGAATAGTCACAGAAAACAACAACACTGTACCCACAAGTCCCAGGACAGAATTCCTTGAGAGAACCTGCCAAGCACACAGAGGAGTAGCAGGACCCGAGTGTTTACGTGGTGCCACACCCACACAGATAACAGACGCACTGGGTGCCTCGTGGCATAAGGTCAAGGTCCACCAGTGATTCGGCATCTTCAGAATGAAAGCTCCGAGTTCACGGGGTTCCGGGGTGAACCCCACAAGGCTCTGAGGAAGACGCAGTGGCCGCTCTCCACACTCAACCAGTGCTTCCTCACTTATGCCTTGGAGCAAGCTTTGTCCGAAACCCAAACCACGCAAAGACACTACCAAAAAGGTAATATGCGGGCCCTGTCTTCCATGAGCAAAGAGCATAATTCATAATAAAATCACAGACAGGAAGGGTCCTCAAAGACTTCGTGGAAAGTGTGTGTCTGAGAAAAATCACATAGGCATTGAAAAAATTTTGCATCAAAATAAGATTTTAACTCCATTTTCCAAGAAATGTTGTAAAATACCTCGTATAATCCAATAATACATTAACAAGTGAGATTTATTGTAGGCAAGACTAATTCAACATTCAAAAATCAGTGCATGTAATCCTCCAAATCAGTAGGCCAAAGAAGCAAAACCACGGAATCACACAGTATTAATTGGTATATAAAAAGCAGTGGGCAACACCCAACAGACATTTAGACAAAAACTCACACCAAGGGGGACGCGTCTTCCATGTGATAAAGAACATTTATGAAAACACAAAGCTACAGTTAGCACCATGCTTAGTGCTAAGAGATTGGACAATGTTCCCCTAATGTCAGAGACAAGACAAGGCAGGATGTCCTTTCTCATCATTTCTATGCCCTGAAGTTGTAGCCACTGGAACAAATCAAGACACACGTGTGCGTGCACACACACACACACTATATAAATTTGAAAGAAATTCAACCATTTCTACATGTAGGTGAAATGATTGTTTATACATAAAATCTAAAAGATATGCAAAAAGACCCTGGGAGCTAAGAAGCCAGTATGTAGCACAGGTTGAAAGCCGACAGGCAGAAGTCAGTGTTTTCTGACATACCAGCAGTGAACTACCACCCCTTAACAGACAGTAGTGTGTATGAGAGCACCAGAAATAAGTACTTAGGCAGCAATCTATGAAAATGCACATGGGGAGAACTACAAAGCATTGATTAGAAAATTGAAAAATGTCTAAAAAATGGAACATTCATGAATAGACTCAATGTTGTTGGTTTTTAAAGATTTTTTTTTATTTGAAAGGCAAAGTTACTGAGAGAGAGAAGGAGGCAGAGAGAGAGAGAGAGAGAGAGAGAGAGAGATCTTCCATCTGCTGGTTCACTCCCCAAATGGCTGCAACTGCCAGGGCTGGGCAGCTGAAGCCAGTCTCCAGGGGTTTCTTTTGGGTCTCCCACAAGGGTACAGGAATCCAAGGACTTGGGCCATCTTCTGCTGCTTTCCCAGGCCACAGCAGAGAGCTAGGTCAGAAGTGGAGCAGCCGGGACGAGAACCAGGACCCATATGGAATGCCAGCACCGCAGGCAGAGGCTTTACCCGTTATGCCACAGTGCCGCCCATGTCAATAGTGTTAATATTTTACCCAACTTGACTGAGTCAATTTCAATGAAATCCTAGTGAAAATCTCAGCTATTTTGTGGAAACCAAATTCACTCTAGAATTAGCATGGAAAGCAGAATTTTTTTTTTTGATAGGCAGATTTAGACAGTGAGAGAGAGAGACAGAGAGAAAGGTCTTCCTTCCGTTGGTTCACCCCCAATGGCTGCTACGGCCGGCGCTGCACCAATCCAAAGCCAGGAGCCAGGTGCTTCCTCCTGGTCTCCCATGTGGGTGCAGGGGCCCAAGCACTTGGGCCATCCTCCACTGCCCTCCCGGGCCACAGCAGAGAGCTGGACAGGAAGAGGAGCAACCGGGACAGAATCCGGCGCCCCGACAGGGACTAGAACCCAGGGTACCGGTGCCGCAGGTGGAAGATTAGCCTAGTGAGCCACGGAGCCGGCCAGAAGTAAATGTTAACTATGCCACGCTATGCTAAAGAAACGTAAACCAGTTAGGGGATAGGTATGCCATGACCCACACTGCCTGTGCTCAAGCCTTACCGGAGAGCCACAGTAACAAGGATAGCAGGAGCTGAGGGAAGAACAGACACACAGATCGAATGGACACAGGAGAAGGCCACGGACTACAGCTGCCCAAGCACAGACAGCAGTTTGTGCCACAGGCATAAGGCCACTCAGTGAAGGCTCTAGAAGGTGGAGCCTCTCGCACCAACGCTGCTGGAACAGTCGGACCTCTCTGAACACGAATCTCAACATGAACCTTATACCTTTCTCAGACATTAATTCAGAGCAGAGCAGAGACTTCAGTGTAAAATTACAAGTAAGATGTTTCTAGGAGCAAACGGCCGTGAGAAGGCGACCTGGCCAGGGGCCACTGATGGGGCTGGAGACACAAAGCCACAGCACCATGCATGCTGGTGACAGTAACTGGGGCTTCACAAAGATTAAAGTCAGCATTTCAGCTCTGGAAAAGTGGTTGTTAAGAGAGGAACAGAGATGCCCCAAGCTGGGTGAAAACATTTTAAGACACAAGTCTAATGGTGGGAACTAGGATGCAGCTGAAAATCTCCCCTCGTCACCAGTGTGGGTGACAAGCCACTGCAGCGAGCAGGTGCAAAGGTGTTGGTCCCAGGACTTTCTCCGTAAGTGAGCATGGTGGGAGCTGTTTCCACAGAAACCTGTGTGTAAACAGTGCGTTCTAGCTGACAAAACTTCCCCAGTGGGTACACATTAGCCATTTTGACACTACGACACCCAAGGACTGGAAATGACGAGTTAGGTAAGTGGATGTCAAACCACAAGACTCGGGGAGACGCCACGCAGGAGGGGGAAGCACGGATGCAGGTTGGAGACCTCGGTGTTAGTTCACGTTTAGCTTTACAGGTACGGTGGTCATGTGGAGAGACTTCTAGACATGCGCATGCGTGTATTTCTCTGTTCCGGCCACAAGGACACCGAAGAAGCCTACCTCCCCCGCATCGTGAATCCTAGCATCATTCCGCACCAGAGGAGCCAGGCTTCCTAGAGAAGTGCTACTCATTCTGGGACCGCGTAGCCCTGAGCACCCTGGAGCGCCCATGCCCACACGCGTGTGCACACACCTACAACACGGGGAGATGGTAAAGGGACACCAGAGCTAGGCGGAGAACCTGACGGCGGAGAAAGTCGCTGAGTAAAGTGGTACTGGGGTACAGCCATCATCGGACACTAAGGCACAGACGCTGTGGCCTGAACAAGGACCAGGGGGAATGGACCGACACCCTCTGAACAAGACTTCCCAAGTGCGAGCTGTGCACACAGCCGTCTCCTGGAAACACAGCGAGAGAGGGAGGGTGCACGCGCTCCACAGCACAAGCCCGTCAGGCGACATCTCAGCCAAACCCTCAACGTCAGCGTTAGCGGCCACAGGGTGCCCGGCACGGCGAGGGAGGAGAGCGGCGCTCACTCTGTTCGTCTTGAAATCCCTGTCCCCAGCCTAATCATGAGCAAAGCGTCCGACAAATCCCCACTGAGAGGGTCCCGTAACCGACTTCGCCACCGCTGCCCGGAGCTGTCATGGTCGTCAGAAACGGGGAGCTGAGACTGTGTCACAGCCGAGCGGAGCTGCCGGCGATGTGAGCCCCACGTGCTGCATGCTGGACACGGTAACACGCCGGGGGAGCTAAGGAGATCGCCTGGGCGATGGCGCTCAGCCCGGCTCTGTGGCGGCGGCAGGTGCAGCGAGTTGAGATGCTCCTGTTCGAGGAACACAGAGGCACACAGACGGGCAGTGTCTGTACAGGCAAAGCCGTCCTCCTATAGAGCTAACTGCTGATTACCGAGAGCTCTTCCCTGAGAAAAGCATGCAGTGGGGATGGTGGGAAGAACCAGAGAGCCGGGCGGCCACTCAGCCGCTCTCGCCACCGTGCCCTTGCCGGCCGTTCTTCTTCGGTCAAAGTTATGGGAGTTAATTCCCCTGGAATCCGGCGGCCTCCCTCCTGCCCTGAGCTCTGGCACCGCCACCGTGTCTCTGAGCTGGGCAGACAGAATGAGTCAGAGTTGGCCTCAAGGTAGGGGCGCTCGAGCACATGGGGCCCAGTCGCCTGGGAAAGGTGTCTTACCAAGGCCAGGCCACCAGTGGCGGCGGGGCCGGCGTCCCCGGGCCCCCTGGGGAGCGCTCAGAGGGGCTGTGTCCTCCCCGATCCCGTGACAACCTGTGGAAAGCGGCAGCTCGTGCCAACTGAACTGTTCACCTCCAACACACCAGTTAATTTCAACTCAATTACTTAGCCGAGCAGGGCCAGTGATTTCCAGAGGAGCCGCACACCCACTCCATTCAGTTTTCTGCCAAAACCCAGCGTGAGTTTTGTTTTCTTTAAAAACTACCATTTCCATCTAATTGGATTAGCCCAGCGTGGGACGGTGGCCAGATGTGGAGGCTCCCTAGACCAGGCAGATCCCGCGTGTGACCCCAGGCCTCGCTCAGAATATTCCGCGAGCTGAAACTGAGCTGTCGGCGGCAAACCGCCCCGAGAGTCCTTAAGAAGCTCCCACTGTTGGTGGGGGAAAAACAAAAACACACCCACGGCTCAGCTAGAGCTTCAGATGTTCAACAGCCGCGGTCAGAGATCCAGAAATGATTTCTTAATTGCTAATTGCTGGGAGCAACCTTTAATTTTGCTAAGACAGACAGAAAGGGAACATGAAGAAAGTCCCCCGCAGCTGTTCACTTTGGGTCTGTGTGCGAGCGCTGGTCTCTCCAGTGCGGCCTCTGCTCTGGATCCCGCTTCCTGCTCCCCCACCACCTCCATCTCTCTCGTCCGAAGACTCCTCGGGTACCAAGTCCTACCCCCACGTGCTGCGGAAATGCGATCGCCCTGGCTCTGCCTTCGAAATTCACGCTACAGAGGAGGCAGCCAGGAAGCTGTGCAAAACGCAGTAGCAGAGGCGGAGACCCCCCCCAGCCCCAGGTCTGGGCAAGGAGGGGAGGGGCTTCATGGGAGGGGAGGGGCTTCACGGGGGAGGGGCTTCACGGGAGGGGGAGAGGGAGGGGCTTCAAGGGGGAGGGGCTTCCTGGAGGAGGGAACAAGAGCTGGTTCCACTTCCACAGCCGAAGAGTCCTCACGCTCCCTGGGCGGGGGCTGGGCCCGTGGCTGTGCGACCTTGGGGGACTCTGTGTGGCTAAGCTACTTTAAGTCTCTTGGCATTCTGAGAATGAAATTTGGATTTTTGCTGGAAGGTGGGACTTCCGAATTCTTCCTGAGGCACAGCCAGAGCTGCAGGGGCACCTGCGGGATGCCGCCCCCCCCACCCTGGTCCTCTACAGCGGTGAGGACCGACCTGGCTTCACAGCGCGTCAGGAGCTGCTCACGGCCCGCAGCAGGGCCTCCAACTGGGATGCACCCGAGGAGCCACAGGCAACGTGGCTCCAAGGTAACACCGGGACCAGGACGGCGCCCTCCTGAGGATGCTTCCCGTGGGAGGCGCTCACCCCTCGCCCCTCTCAGCACTGACCACAGTTTGTAGGAGGTGTCATCTCTCAAAGGCTAGCCCAGCCTGCTCCACCTGCTCAGCTGGGGCCATCCCCAGCTTTGTCCGGGGCGGGGTGAGAGGCAGGTGGGTCCTCACCCCTCGGGGCTCCCCGTCCTGTCCTCTATTTCCCATCACATGGTGCAAGGCAGACAGGAAGAAGAGCGACCCCACTCCCCAAAACCAAGCTTTGACGGCGTGAGACCCACCCATAGGGCCCTGCTGACCTCATCACCTAAAGACGCCCGCCCCTGGCCCACAGGAGGACGATGAGATGTGGGAGGGGTTGGTTGTGGGATGTCAGCTCCTCCTCCCTTCTCCGGGCGGTGTTGCAGGCGTGTTTTTGAGAGCAGGCTTTTCTGCCGTTGTTCTGTGACGGCTAACTCTCTAACTTCTCTAGTTTATTGCTAAACTTCCGTTTCTTTTCCTGCAGTATGGTCACCATCTACGTTCCCAATATACGGCATTACGGTAGGAGGTCCACAGGGTTACTCTACTCCGTGAAGGGCACCTTGTGAAACAGGGATGCTACGCTGGTCACACTGGGAATCGCCGTGACCAAGTGGTGGCACCATGACAGCCCCAGCGGTGCTGTTCTTGGCTCCAGCCCAGGCTCCCAGGTTTGGCCTACTGTTTAAGATGCCAATTATATTGCCTGAATCCCTTCTTCAGTATTCAAGTCCTGGCTGCTCCACTTTCTATGCAGCTCCCTGCTAATGGCCTGAGAAAAGCAGTGGAGGATGGTCTAAGTGCTTGGGCCCCTGCACCCACGTGGGAGACCTGGAGGAAGCTCCTGGCTCCTGGCTTCCATCTGGCCCAGCCCTGGCTGTTGCACCCATCTGGGGAGTGAAGCAGCAGATGGAAGGTTGTCTCTCTCTTTCTCTCCCCCCACCCCTCTCTCTCCCTCTCTCTGTAACTCTGACTTTCAATAAATAAAGAAATAAATAAATCTTTAAAGAAGACCCGCAGGGCTCATTCTTGCCACTGACCCACTCTGGAAACTGACCAAGTCCACGCTCTGTGGAAGTCGAGGTGCACACCAGAGACCGGGTCATTGGCCTCTCCTGCTTGGGTTCCCGAAGCCCTCTCTTCACCCTCCCCACTGAGGAGCTTAACAACCTGTACAACACGAGCACTTTCCAGTATTGGCTCTTCCCAGCAGAGCTGATAGCCGGGCGGACCCGTGGGTGGCGAGGTCTCCGGCAGCATAGGTGGGCGGGGCAGGTGTAACCCTCAGCCTCCGATGTTAACGGGAGACGTGCGTGCCTCTGACCAAGGCAGACGGTGTTGTCTGAGGCATTAGCCACTGCGCCGGCCCATTTATTATCACTTTAATGAATTTACATGCACCCTGGCATATTCAAATGGTTCTGAAATAATCACCATAGGAGAGGTTTGTTGTTGCCTTTGTAATAACATTATCGATTGTTCATCTCTGCCCAAAAGTAACTGAAGGTCGGTGTTGAAATTAATTTTATGAGCTGGAGGTGTACACACGCAGCAGTTTGAAGTTGAACCAAAGCCCCCAAGATGCGATATGGAACCTTGTACTCTGTGTGTGGATGCAAAGCCGGGGCGTGGGACCCGTCCGCTAATATCTGGGAACAGCTCTGTGTCCGCCGGAATGCAGGCTGCCAGTCTGCGGGCTTTTCTTTGGGAAAGAAAAGCTTTAACGCAGCCGTGCCAAGTGTACAACCAACTTTTCCTGAGGTCCTTTAAAATGCACTTCTTCAATTTCTGCACAAAACAGAACGAAACGAAGCACACGGGATGCCACGGACACTGCAGATGCAATCTGAAGAGGAAGCAAAACCAACAAAACCGGAGGACAAGGAGCAAAGGGCAGTCACCCCCATTCACGGTTGGGGGGACCTCCCCGGGGGAGGGTCGGGGACAAGGAGCAAAGGGCAGTCACCCCCATTCACGGTTGGGGGGATCTCCCCGGGGGAGGGTCGGGGACAAGGAGCAAAGGGCAGTCACCCCCATTCATAGTTGGGGGGACCTCCCCGGGGGAGGGTCGGGGTAGAGATCGCTGGCCGCGGGATGCTACGTGGGAGCGGTCGAGGGGTCAGTGGGTCAGGGGTGACAGGAAGCAGTAGCAGGCTGTCGAAGGGAGAAACAACCCGAGTAGTATGGGGACGGCCGAGCAGGGTGGTCAGACCCCAGCTGAGGGGCAGTGGCCGAGAAGAGGAGAGCAGTGGCGTGGATGGGTGGTGCTGCAGCACCTGACCTCAGGGTGTGGCCCACGGAGCCGAATCTGCAGTGCCAGTGGTACTGTGGGGGGTGGCGGGACCCAGACTGGAAGATGAGACAGGCCACCAGGAGAGAGGAGGGCGCCCACGCCCTGAGTCCACGGAGGCTGGGCTGGCCCCTGGGGACAGCAGAGAGTGCTGGTGTGGTGGCGTGCGTGCGCTCTGCTGGGCACACGGGACATTCCGTGGGATGCCATGGCTCAACCCTGGGAAGCTGTTTGGTTTTGCAGGATCTCAATGAGTTCTCAAGGAGACAGAGCTAGTGGGATGGGTGTTGCGGTGCAGGGGCTAAGTGGCCACTCAGGAAACCCGCATCCCGTATCGCAGCACTGGTTCGAGTCCTGGCTACTCCGCTTCTCACCCAGCTCCCTGCTAATGCGCCCGGGGAAGAGCAGAAGGTGGCGCAAGTCCCTGGGTTCCTGTACCTAGGAGGGAGACGTGGACGGGGTTTCAGGCTCCCGGCTTCTGCCTGGCTCAGCCATGGCTGTTAGGCCACTGGAGGAGTGAACCAGTAGATGGGCGACCTCCCTCTCCCCCTCTGTCACTCGTTCATATAAATAAGTAATCTTTGAAAAGAAAAGGAGGCTGTCTGTGTCCTCTGTCCTCACCGTGTGTTGAAGTTCAACTCGGCCGCTCAGAGTCTCAGTCCAATCACGGCTCAGAATCACCTTAGAAATCGTTACATAACACAGCCTGTCCCGGACTCCTGTGTTCGGGAGACGCAGACACTCCCTCTCTGAGGTTTTGGCTCTCTTGAGCCTACTGCCATTTCTCTTCCATCTTTAAAGTTGAGACAAAGCAGAATGATCAAGATTAGATCACACTGAGTAGAACTCGCTGGAGTCTTGGGTGTGCGTGGGTTTTTGCGAATCTCTGTGGTCTCTCATTGGCCAGCGTGGCCATGTCAGAGCTGCTCTTTCTGACGTTCAGTGAGCCGTATTTCTCACCAGGCCATGCTACGTGGCTGCCCAGTGCCTGTCACCCTGCAGCTCCAAGAACTCGCAAAGGTTTCGTGAGGGGAAGGTCTCCTGGCTTATTTTATTCTGTGTATAATCACAACAAAATTCTGTAATCGTGAATTTTATCCTGGAACTTCCTTCTACAGTAAAGCCCTTATACCCACACCTGTAGAGGGAGATTGCTGCACACTGATGAGCACCCCTTTCCGTCTTGACACTTGGTGGCAATCTGTGCCACCATAATATCTGATAATTAGCAAGCTGCATCTACGCCTTGTTAAAGAAAGAAGGAGATGTTGAGACCATTTACCAAGCAAACAGATAGACAGTAAGTGGGCACCAGCAGAGTGAAAGTTCAGAATTACTGAACACAGCACACGCGTTAATAGCGACAGCCAAAGCCAACTCCGGGGGTCAGATGGAATCACACGGTGCTGGGTGCACCGACACACCTCTGAAACCCATAGTCACCCACTGGAGGCACGCGGGAGCCAGCCGCTGCCCAGGGCTCCACGCTCCAGGTGGACGAAGGGCGACATCTTCCCAGCTCACACCTAGGAGCAGAGACATGTGGGCACTAGAGTTCTGAATTCAAATAGCTATGCTCTTGGCCACCACAGAGCGTGCCCTGCCCCACCGACCTCCCTGTAAATGGTCTTTGAGAAGTTCCTGAAGCCGGCCATGGAGCTGGCCCGTGGCTGGACTGAGCTGCAGCGCATGGTCTGACTTCACCCTCAGGGTGCTCTGTCCACCCCCTTCTCAAAGGGCCGCCTCTCCTCGCCCGCCCCCACTGCCTCTTCCCCAGCGTTCTCTACCTGCCTGTCCGTGGCCGGCCTCTCTGCACTGGTCCTGAGCTCTCTGGGTCTCTCACGTCTCAGAAGAGCACATGGGCTGTGCTTCGCCGACTCCTAACCCCTTGCTTTGTGTGCCTGTCAAGGCTGCCGCCCACTGGGTGCAGAACCGAAGCCGCCCCGTGTCTCCACGCCTGCTCCTCAGCACGCAGGTCTGGCTGTTTCCTGAGCTCAGCGTTTGGAGCAATGGAGCCCCCCCCGCCCCTTCTTCTCCCTCCACCCCAGCACCAGGGAGTGCTGAGGTCCTGCAGTTCCCCACACGGCTCTCCGAAATTCTCCCTCCTCTCACTCCCTCCCCCGTGTTTTCTGCCGCCCTGCACTACTCACCTGTGCAGGTGTCCCACTAAATGACCCCTCCAGTGGCTCGCCCGGCTGCACCTGCTCCCCGGGGTCACAGGTTTGAGTAGGTTCTTTGTGGGAAACACAGATTCGAGCTCCAGAGTCCAGGTTCCCCGCCGTGAAAGCAGAGCCCCTCTGCACCCCTCTCCAGCCACCACCTCCTTTCCCTGTCCCAGCCTCCGCACCCCAGCTTTCCCCACAGTCTGGGGCACATCTGCTCACGGAGCAGGTCACAGCCTCCTCTCCCCATCCCAGCCTCTGCACCCCGGCTTCCCCCATGGTCTGGGACACATCTGCTCATGGAGCAGGTCACCTTCTGCCGCCTGCACCTGCTGCTGTGCTGCTCCTCCTGGGGCCCACCCCATGCCTCCCGGAACCGGACTTCTGTTCTTCCTTGTGTTTTAGCTGCGACCTTGAGTTATGGTTTTCTCAGTTGGCCCTCCAGCTGTAGGGAGAGCCACAGGGCTGAGGCTGGTCCCCTCCCCTCCCCCTCCCATCCCAGCCAAGGCCTCCCGCAAGCTGCCAAGGACTTGCTACTTTCAAACCAACCCCTCCAAGCTTGGTCTCCCTTCCCGCCTACTTCCCTGCCCTGGCCCTGCCAACACCCACAGGGAAAGTGCACCTTTTAGGGGCAAAATCTTTGGGCCGCAGGTGTGGATGAAGCCGGTATCCCAAGAACCATAGCCGCACTCCCTCCTGTTTTCCCTGCTGACTTTTCGTTCCCCGCTAATTTTTGTCAGGTTGCACAGTATTCAGGCTCCAGCCGAGATACCCAGGGGCCGGCCACATTCATCTTCACATGACATTGTTCAGAATTTCCAATAACTGGGCTCAGAAAGCGTGTGGGGGGGTGTGCTGGGGGGGATTATGACATAAAAATGCTAAAGACCGCGTGGGACAGTCGCTGTCTGACTTGGTAGCGCGCTAACGCAGTTTGCAGTCCCCTGGAGATGGGCCAGCAGCGGTGCCCAGGGAGCCGTGTGCGCTCGCAGCCCGGGCAGGGCCTGGCCGCCGCATAGTGCTCCCCTGGCAAGGTTGGGCCACAGCAGCACCTTCCGTGTGTGTGACATGAAAGCACAGCCACCAGGACCCACAGGGCGGTGTGCCCCCCGTCCACGGCGATCCCCGGGTCAGCGCCTCCTTGACTCACACGGCTCCTTCTCCTGGGAACTCTGACTTGTCGAGCCCCTCAAACAACTGCGAAGGCCTTGAAGGAAGCAGGGATGCACGTTTTCTCCCGGTCTTAAAGTGCGTCTTTTGGTTCTGTTAGTCCACACTGCTGCTGGCTTGCACCATGCGCGTCGACAGAGTCTCGCCCCCACCAGGTTTGGGCCAGGCTCCCTATTTTCAGCCGGGCCGTGGCCTTGGCACCCTGTCTGCTACCCCTTTGGGGCTGAGTAGCCCAGTGGTGGCTGGAATCCTGCTAAGTCGGTTTAGTGCGAACTCCCGGCTGGCTTCCTCATCCGTCACCCTTCCTCACCGGGTTGATAAAGTCCTCCCTCTCACTCTACCACACTCGTCCGACCTCCGCCCCACACATGCACACTTCCTGCTGTCACGTGTGTCTACGTCGTTGTTCCAACCACGTCAGAGGGAAGTGAGCCCTGTACGTATTCTGTGGAAGTGCAGAAACCGTAGGCTTAGAAGCCCAAAGCAGGAACCTGGACGTAGACCAGGGCGGATGCACAAACTTGAATAACTCTAATAGAAAAATCACCAAAGCACAGTGGAACTTCCTGGCGTTCTTTTGAATTAGCGGGCGAGGCCTCCAATAAACAGATGGTAACTTAACTCCTCCAATTGACTAATTCATCCATCCCGGTTCACTGGGATCTTCGTTTCCAAAGCGAAGCTCTCCAGCGGTCGTGATGAGTGGATTGTCTTGACAGCCCAGGAGCTGGACAAGTTCGGGACGATGCCTGTGCTTGCGTCCGCACCACACTGAGGCTGTCGCTCCGGCTCTGACAAACGCGGATACATCGCTGCATTATGAACTGCTGGCGATTTTTATGGTTCATCGGTTCCATATATCCTGGAGACCAGAAAAGCAACATCGGCGCATTGTTTCCATGGTGATCGGCTCCAGAAGGCAGCAGGGCACCAGGGACAAGGGTGGGGGACAGCCCCCAGGCCAACCGGCAGCCCCTCAGGATCTCCAGAAAGACAGCAGCCTTGCTGGTTTCTCCGTCCCTCACCTCAGGACCCTGATGTCAATCCTTCTCTGAGTTGCACGCGGTCCAGAGCTCACAACCTGATCAGTTCCCCTGACGTCATTGAAATGGGGATGGAGTCCACGGCCCTTGGTGAGGGTGGGTTCTCCTGATTTCCTTCCACCTCCCCTGATGTGGCTGCTGTCGACCCCCAACCCATCTGAGTAGGCGGGGCCTCGCCCAGTGCTGCTGAACCTCTGAGTGGGCGGGGCCTGGCCCGGTGCTGGTGAACAGACCCAAGATGCAGGCCACAGAGACGATCCTAAATACTTCAGTTGTCTCATTAGAAGAAGTACAAAGAAACAGGGACAATTATTTTAAAAGACTTTGACAACCCGATAAGTCAAACATACAATTGACAATGCAATCATCAAAAATATACCACCAAGATATTCTTTTTTATTTTGTATTTTTTAATTTTTGACAGGCAGAGTGGACAGTGAGAGAGAAAGACAGAAAGAAAGGTCTTCCTTTGCCGTTGGTTCACCCTCCAATGGCTGCCGCGGCCGGCACACCACGCTGATCCAAAGGCAGGAGCCAGGTGCTTCTCCTGGTCTCCCATGGGGTGCAGGGCCCAAGCACTTGGGCCATCCTCCACTGCCTTCCCGGGCCATAGCAGAGAGCTGGCCTGGAAGAGGGGCAACCGGGACAGAATCCGGTGCCCCGACTGGGACTAGAACCCGGTGTGCCGGCGCCACAAGGCGGAGCCACCAAGATATTCTTATTTCTGTTGGTTTATTCTAAGTCTTTGAGATCTGGTGAGGAGTTTAAGATGCAACTTGATGTGGACCAGCCACACTTGTAGAGCTTGGTGGCCCGGTCCTACCACACTGGGAAGTGTGGATCTGGGTCAGCACCGCCCACGGCTGGGATCACCCAGCTCTTTCCATCAGCCACATTCAGACCCGGCAAACACTTCCAAAGAACAGGAGACTGTCAGGCCCTGAACTTGCCCGTTGTCTTCAGGCAGTTTTCTTAATTTTTTTTTTCCAGATTTTGGTCAAAGTCCCTGTCTGTGGCTTTCACTCATCACTTAACTCTAGGTCTCAAGCCTCTTAGGGCGAGGCGGATCTGTGTTTCACACAAAATGTCCTCACGTGTTGGGAATAGATTTTTGTCTTTCTGAACACCTGTACCAGATCTTTTCTTTCTTAAGCTATACAGGCCCAATTTCTTTACTTGGAACTATTTTTGTGTTATTTTGCAATAATATTTTTTCTCTGAATACAGTTTTCATTGCCCCTATCAATTCGGAATGTAGCAACAAGCACTGGTTTCTAGCTATGACCTGAGCAGCCCAAGTCCTTATTTTCATGTTTGCCATTGTTAATGCAGCTTGGGGGTTGTCGGCATTGGTCATGCCAGTGACCCCTTGGAGGCAGCCTCATCCTGGAGCTGGGAGGCCCTGGCCCTGACTCCCCATGGACCACTGCATCCCGAGGGGCTCCACGCTCTCCTGGAGAACGCTCCTCTGCTATATTCAACTCCCTGCAGAAGCTGGGAAGATGCTTCGGACGCAAGTTCTCTCATCCTCGGAAACCACTACACCGTCAAGCCTTGTGTCATGTGAAACTAAGAGATGACAAATTCCGGTTTGGCTCCTGGCCAATAACCCAGCGCCTAAGGGAACTGGCTTTGAACAGAAGGAATCTGAAGTGTAGTAACACACCCTCTGTGTCTACCTGAAGTCCAAACGAGCAGCACGCGATCTGCCCTGCTTTGGTGACGTCGCCTGTGTCTGTATTTTCCTCTCTTTTCCTAAAGCTCCAGGTGTCAGACCCCAAAGATGACACTTGTGGGACTTGTGTCCTGGTGGAGTTCAAACCAACCACTGCTGCCCTTTGGGGAGTGAACCAGCAGATGGAAGACCTCTCTCATCATCTCTCGCTCTGTTACTCTGCCTTTAGATAAATGAATAAATAAATGAAAAATAAAAAATAAATGTGTTTTTTTAAATTGAGGAATAATGGATTAAAGGGCAAGTTTATTTTGGTGCCAAAAGTGTTGAGATCCATGCAGTTCATCTCCTGCTGGGGCCGGGGCTGACTCGCACTCTCCTCTGCCCACTTCTTGTGTCCCAGCGCACCCCCTGTCTGTGCTCCCCGTGGCTGCTCAAGACTTCTCACGACAAACCGACAATGTCCCTTCTCGTTTCTTTCAGTTCTAGGGGCCAGAGGTGAGCCTCACCGGCTTCATTGGAACTGGAACTCCCTGTTCCAGTCCTTCCAAAATATTGTTTCCTGAACCGGCAAGGTGGGGTGAGGGGCGCTTGGGAGTCTCCATCCCCATGAAGAACGGAGCTGCCGAGCGGAGCTGCTTCCCTTCCCGCTGCTTGCTTGGTCCCTCCTACTTGCACACAGATTCATTCAGCAAGAGTTCTCCTGGGGAGAGGAACCTTCCGGGGCACTGAAGACACCGAAAGGAACGAAACCAACACGGCTCCCAGCCCCGGTGCTGCTGGGTGTCGGCTCCTGGAAAGCAGAACCCGTGTCGTCAGGCTGATGCCCGTGGCCAGGACGCCAGGATGGTTGGCCGATCGCCATGGAAACAGGGAGCTCCACCTGTTCGTGGACACGTGCGTGGACAGGAGACGCTGCCATTCACCTGTCGTTCATTTCTGCTGATCTGATGAGGCCTGAGTTCCTGTAGATCCCAGACAAGGACGACAGAAACCACCGGCCCTGTGGCTTTAGCCTCTGACCCTCTGCGTCCGTCCCCATGGGGACAGCAGCTTGCTCTCGGGGTGGGGGTGGGGGCGGGGGAGGGATACTGTGTTGTGTTGCAGAGTTTACATCATGAAATCGTAGTTTATGAATTTATTTTCAAACCACATTTGGGATCCAGTGGAAAATGTGCTAAAATGTGCTACATTTTGTGTCAGAGATGATACCGCTGCTGTCAAAGCCCCTGTGTCAATCACGCTTTTTCTTCCTGGTGGTTTCTTCCAGTTTTATGGAGCAAACATTCCTAAAGTAGACCTGAATTCATTGAGCTTCAAACCGACCGCTGCTGCCCTTTGGGGAGTGAACCAGCAGATGGAAGCCCTCTCTCTTCGTCTCTCTCGCTCTGTTACTCTGCCTTTAGATAAATGAATAAGTAAATAAAAAATAAATGTGTTTTTTATTTGAGGAATAATGGATTAAAGGGCGAGTTTATTTTGGTGCCAAAAATGTCGAAATCCATGCAGTTCACACTGCACGTGTCACATACGCTAGCGGATGATGCTCCATGTACGTGGACCACAAAAGCCCTTGCAGCAACACAAGTTTAATTTTAATTTCCAATGAACTTTGCGCGGTCCCGTGTGTACGAGTGCATGGAACCCAGTGTGCCATTACACGCCTGCTTTCCCTGAGAAGCTGGCTGGGAACCTGCCCCTCTGTGCAGAAGGTGGGTGCCTGTGGCCTGCTCCCACACACCCCACAGCTGCACACCACAGCACGCCTGGTGGTCTGTGTGGCCCTGCATCCCGCAAGTGCCCCAGGCGTGCCTGCCGACGTGCGCCTGGCTCAGCGTCGCGGCGAAGAGAGCGAGCCGGAGTATTAATTTTACCTTCAGGGGGTTTAAGACTATTTTTCGCCCTCAATAATCTTTGATTTCATTAAACACTGGGATATAAGTGACCCGGCACGTGGTTAGCACTAATTGTCTGACACTGCATTGCTTGGAGTTCATTTCCGGTACTGGCTGGGCCTCCCGGGCCCTGGCTGCGGGTGCCCGAAGCTCCCTTGTGGCTGATGAGCAGGGCCTGCCGCTCACGGGGAGCGCGAGCCGCGTGTGTTCCCAGGCACAGTTTATAAATATTCTACCCCGGTTGTGTAACTTGTTCAAAGGCATTTTTAATATTGCTTTAATTTAATTCTGGCATGGAGAGATGTGTCTGCAGCATAGCTTTCCCCAACTCCGTGTTCGTAGCGTGGTACAAACAAGGGGTGGGGAGAAAAAAATGTCAGTTATGCCTTTCATATTGGAGAAGGAGACCAAATATAGATTTGGAAAGTACCGCGGGGGAGGTGGAGCCGCAGAGGCTCACGTCTCTCGCACGGCCGGGGTCACGGGGGCACGGCTCCACTGGGTGCGCCAAAAAGGAAATCGGTTGCTCTAGTCCGGCTCTCTTCTCCGAGGCCTTTGCCTGCTAAGTGACAAGAGCCAGGATCCCCACCCAGCCCTGTTTCAAGCTTGGCTGATTCCAGGATGCCGACCCTTTCTCTGCGGGGCCCTGTTGACTTGGGGTGGTGGTGCCTTGCCGTGGCCCCAGGGCTGCAATGGAGACCTGGGGTCCTGGGTGGGACCCCCTTGCCCTCCGTCACAGCTGAGTTTTTCTCTGCCAGCCCCTGCGGCCAAACTGAGCACCCTTCCCATCTTCCCACACGTCCAGCTGCCCCTTTCCGTGCCCTGAGAGGGACTCCTCCAGGCGGTGGCCAGCTCTGTCCGGCTCCCCAGTGACTGCTCGGCCTTCAGGGCCCCAGGGAGGCCCAGGCGCCAGCAGCCTCACAGAGAAGGGGTCACCCCTGCTCCTGCCCCTCTCTGGGCTGGGGTCCCAAGAGAGGAGCTGGTAGGCCAGCCCTCTGGGACCCATGTCCTGGTTTGCCTGGCCGCGAGGAGGAGCGCAGGGCCACCTCCTCTCCCTGGCCGGGCTGTCCCTGGAGGCCAGGCCTGGCCAGGCCCGGACCTACCCAACCAGGGCGAGGGCGGGATGGGCCTGCAGCACGTGGTTCCTAAGGCGCAGCTTGGCCTGCTAAGCCAATTTCTGCTACAGGAAGCTATTTGTAACAGGAGTGGCTGCTGTTTCCAGAAACTTCTCCATCTTCGGGACAAACACGAACCATCCCCAGGCAGGAGACGTTCCCAGTGCAAGAGACAGGTCCCGTGTTCAAAGTGGCCACAGGTCCGGCACACTGCAACCTACACCACGTGTGCACGTGTGCAGACATGCACACGCGTCTCAGCACGGCTTCGGGAAGCAAGTCCGCTGTGTGCATTGGGCGTGGGAGCAGAGCAGCGCCCTGGAATGCGAGGGTCTCCAGAGAGGCGTGCACGCGCCCTCGGCCTTTCAGCCCATGAAGGCAGAACCAAGACCACTCCGTCTCTCATGGCTACGCGGCTGCTGCACCCCTCAGAGGGGCTCCTTAGCTTCAGAGCCGTTCAGAGACAAACCAGGCAGGAAGTGGCCGCTCTGCGATTGGAGCAGATCAAAACCCGGCCCGCTGGGAGCGCCGCCAGTGCCTGATTCCAGCCACACCTCTGCTGTCATTCGAAATAGGACGTCTCCCTGATGCTGCCATTCTGGGTGGCAACGCCTTCCCGTGGGTTCCTGCAGTGCCACCAGATCTGATTCCCATGGGATCACCACCTGGGCCCATGCCACAGGGTGTGGGGACCCTAACCTGAAAGTTCATTTCCATGTTCTGCACCCCAGAACATGAGCCCGAGAGGTCATCACCAAGGTGTAGGATGGGGTGTGTGTTTGTGTGTGTGTGCCTGCTCCAGTCACCAAGGTGTAGCATGGTGTGTGTGTGTGTGTGTGTTCCTGCTCCAGTCACCAAGGTGTAGCATGGTGTGTGTGTGTGTGTGTGTACATGTTTCTGCTCTAGTCACCGAGGTGTAGGATGGTGTGTGTGTTCCTGTTCTAGTCACCAAAGTGTAGGATGGGGTGTGTGTGTGTGTGTGTGTGCCTGCTCCAGTCACCAAGGTGTAGGATGGGGTGTGTGTGTGTGTGTGTGTTTTCCTGCTCCAGTCACCAAGGTGTAGGTGTGTGTGTGTGTGTGTGCCTGCTCCAGTCACCAAGGTGTAGGATGGGGTGTGTGTGTGTGTGTGTGCCTGCTCCAGTCACCAAGGTGTAGGATGGGGTGTGTGTGTGTGTGTGCCTGCTCCAGTCACCAAGCTGTAGGTGTGTGTGTGTGTGTGTGCCATGTCATTTCCTGGGTTCTAAGCCGCCTCCACCCACTGGGCTGCGGACTCTCCCGCCATGGTGGCTGCCGTGGCTTTATAAGGAATCCATGGTCCCCGGGAAGTCTTTTGCTGCCAGCTGTACCCCGTGTTTGCTCACAGTCCACGGGCAGTCCCTAGCTGTGCAAACCAAAGGCTCCAGCCTGCACCATGGCCCCGACAGCATCTTCCCCAGCTCCGAGGGCCAGAGACGCACTGTGAAGAGAGAAGGTTGTAGTTAAACATCCACGATGAAAAAACCATTTCCGTGGGCAGCAGGCAGGGCCGGCCCTTGAGCTCATAATTAAGCAGTAATCCCCAGCCACGCAGTCATTACCAGCAGTTAATGGCGACTTTGTTGGTTAGCAGCTCAGCCCGAAGCTGAAGATTGTTAACACTCTATCAAACTCCTTGTTAAGAGGGCTGAGTTTTTATTTAAACACACTCGGCTCGCAGCTGGAGAGCCGAGCGGCCCCGGGCGGCCCCCAGTGGCTAATGACCAGTTGGGTTCCAGCAGTGGAGTGCCCGGTGCATTGCTGTGGCTCTCTAACAGCTGTCAACTGCCTGGCCGGTGCCCACGCCACACGGGGACCTGGGGTGACACGGCTTCCACGCCTTCCCCTCTCGGGTGCAAGACAAACTAGGGGTTGATGTCGCCAGCATTTCCCCCATGGTTGATCTTGGACTCACTTCAGGTTTCAAATGCAAGGGGGTGCCCTGGGGATGAAAGGCCAGAGCCTGGGGCTGCCCAGGGCCAGCGGCTGCTCTAGGCCAGGTGGGGGGGGGCTCTCTGTGTCCACATCCAGGGCGTGGCCTGGGCTGTCCATGGCCACATTCAGAGCGTGGCCAGAGTCCTCCTGGGAACTTTTGGCCCCTGTAGGGTGACCAGGGGTCAATGCTGGCTTCGTGAAAACAGATGCAGTGGTTGTCCATGAAGGTGGCATTTGGCCTTTGGATCCGGGCTCTCCTGGCAGTCACCCTCACAGAAGCCCAGCCGGCTGCCCCCACCCTCTGGGGCCTAGGAGAGTGCCCGGCTGTCACCAGGAAGCCATTGCACTCACAGGAGAACGACAGCGGAGCGCCAGCCGCTGAGAGGAGAAGGCAGGGTGCTGGAGTGTGCAGAGGGCAGCAGGAGGGTAGGATTCTCCTGTCCGTGCACCCCCAGCCCCGGCTCCAAGGCCGTTCCTAGAGGGAAGAGCTGGGGCACAGGGAACGGCCGTGGAAGTCAGAATCCGTCTTTTCTGATGGGTCCTGCTTTATTAAGAATTAAAAGGAAGTTTAAAGTCAATGACTAAAAGACAAAACAAGGGATCGGTGCTGTGGCGTAGCCGGTAAAGCTGCCACCTGCAGTGCCCGCATCCCACATGGGCTCTGGTTCGAGTCCCGGCTACTCTACTTCCCATCCAGCTCTCTGCTATGGCCTGGGAAAGCAGTAGAAGATGATGAAAGTCTTTGGGCCCCTGCACCCATGTGGGAGACCTGGAAGAAGCTCCTGGCTCCTGGCTTTGGATTGGCACAGCTCCAGCCATTGTGGCCAATTGGAGAGTGAACCAGCGGATGGATGACTTCTCTCTCTGTGTGTCTCTGCCTTCTGTAAGTCTGCCTTTCGGATGACCAATAAATAAATCTTTAAAAAAGACACAACAAGACACAGTCAAACCTGGGGGGGGGGGGCCTCTGCGTTTGTCTGCAGATCCATTCTGCAGGGCCACTGCACCCACCCATCCTGCCCCCGCCCCACAGAGCTGATTCTGCACCCAGGGGTTCCTGAAGGCAGAGCTCCACTCTCGTGCTCCCCGGTGCACCTGCCAGCACTACTGGTAGCCGCGTCTGCAGAGGGGCCTGTGTGACCCCGCGCCTCCTGCCGTCAGACACAAGCCTCGGCCTTCTCGGTCATGTTCACTGACGTACTCGGACTGTAGGCCACCCGGTCTGTGTGTGGAAGAAGTACACAGACAGAACCAAGAACTGGATAAAGGCACAGCCTCCTCTTGTTCTGTAAAGGGACATTAGTGTAGCAAACCAGGTGTCATCCACACATGTATACACATGCAAACACGAGGCTTCGTGGCTCGCCCATTGTGTGCGGTTCCCCACGTCACACCAGTGTGCAAGTGGAAGACGCCCAAGTCCTCACTTAGGCTGTTAGCATTTCATTCTAAATCAGATCTCTAGGGAAAAGAACAGGTGTGAAATGCAAATGTCGCCAGCCAGAATTTAGTACTCTGTGGACTATGTACTGGTGTCTCACACACAAACACACACACACACACACACAGCCGCCATGCCACTCATATTGAAACCTCATGATCTGCCCTGGGCTTCAACATGAAGATGGACATTCCCCCACCTCGTCCATCTTCCCAAAGGGACAGGCACCCTGGCACAGCGGTCCAAGACTTCCTCCCTTGTGCCGTGTGCGTTTCTCCCAGCCTCTATGGAAGCGCATCTGTATCGTCGCTCCGTAGCATCACACCCACAGGAAGTCCGTGATGTGTCAGCCTGATGGAGCCACAGGGCACCCAGATGTCTAACAGGGTTCCTGGTGTCTATGGGGGTGTTTCCAGAAGAGAGCAGCAACTGAACCAATAGACTCAACACAGTAGTTGTCTCTCCCTCCCCAGTGTCTGCCGAGGGCTTGGACTGAGCCAACATGGAGGACATTGGATTCACTCTCCTCCCACAGTCCCCTCCCACAACCACCTTCAGCCCTTATGCAAAATAAGCACATTAGTCCGGCCCCACATGCCCCTGCCAGTTCTTGCAGGCCTTTCACTGGCCCCTTGTGGGCACCCAGGATTCCTTGTCACTGTTGTGCACTGCGAACACAGAGGGGAGGTTTTTGGGGTTCAGGCCACTCATCAAGTTTAGTCTGGGGGGCTGAGGCTGGTGGCCACGGAGCCCAAGCCACTGCAGAGGACTGCCCCGTGCACCAGGGCTGCACCCAGCTCTCGGCAAGTTCTCCCCCATCACACAGCCTGCGTGGGTCCTCACTGCTCTCTCCACCCTTGGAACAACTCTTAATTCAATGACATGCAGGTGAAGGAGAGGAGAGAAAACGCAAACTGGAAGCTCAGTGGAAGCAGAAATCCGAGCGGATTGGTATTTGGGAACTCCACACACTGCTCATGGCGGAAGCTGTGAAACAGAAGGCAGCAGCACTTTGAGTGGGCGCCCCGGCCGCAGACGGACCAGGAAGCCGGGCGCCTGGACAGGGGATGATTGCCCAGGAATCCCAGCGGCACCCCACCCCCAGCTGCACTCCCGCCTGTCATCCGAGCATCAGGTCTTTGCTGTGGATTCTGGCAGCTCTCAAAATGCACACAGCCCTGGGGTGGGTTTGTGGCATCTTAGCACATCTTAGCCCTCGATTCAGCTTGGTGCAGACCAGCCGGAAGGGAGGGCGGAGGTGGGAAGTGGGCACATTGGCTCCGTCTCTAGGCAGTGGAGGGCAGGAGGCTGAGGCTGGGGTGCAGAGGCTCGAACCCCAGCCCACCCCACCCTGGAGTGTTTTACAGAACCAGGATGCGCCAATCTTAGTTCCTCTAAACCCACAGGTACAACTCAACACTTTTTATGTAAATGTTTCCTTTCTCAGTAAATGCATGATCCTTGCATGCCTAAGTACTTCGTCAACTCATTTGGCAAGGAAGGGCTGTCTATTAAGCCAATTTGTTCTTTCCACTTAGAAATAAACTGGGTTCAGAGCAGGAGAGCTGATCTGGGAGGAATATGGTCGTAGAGATATGTGCTGGGGGCAAAACTTCCCTTTACCACAGTGGCTCGAATCTTGGGGAGCGGGGCTTTGTTTTCATCCTGAACGCCTCACGAACCATACTGGGTCTCTGTGCAAGCTGCTGTTTGTTAAGGAGTGACAAAACAGGAGCGTCGCAGGCTCGCCTTTCTTCCCATAGTGTGAACCCTGTGTGCAAAGTGCAAGGTGCACAGACGAGAATCAGCGGGGTCGATCTGTAGAATCTTTCAAAATGAATAAAAATTCCCGTTTAGAGCAGTGTTGGATTCACAGCAAGGATCAGTGGAAAGAGTGGTGAGTTCCCCTCCCCCCAGCCTCACCTGCTACTGCTGAGCTCCCCGGGGTCAGGGGTGCACGCTGACATGTGAGCACACAGGTCCCCCTGACCCAGAGCCCGTGGTTTCCTGAGGGTCGGGCTTGGCTGTGTGCTGGCCCTGTGTCTGTAATGGGTCCGTTACATGCGTCGCCACGTGTCCGTGTAACGGCGTGGAGCCGCCCCTGCCGTAGGATTAGACCTTGTGCACTTCCTCCTCAATCCGTCTCCACATTCTCCCCCCTCCTTCCTCTGACTCCTCGCCCTCACTAACCATGTTGCTATGTCCTCAGTGGTGCCTTTTCCAGCAGGATTTATACAATATACAACCTTTTCAGACCGGCATCTTCCACTCGGTCGTTCGCATTTTGGTTCACTCCGTGGCACTTCACGGCTTGATACCTCATTTCCTTTGAGCACTGACCAATAGCCCGCGGCCTTGAGAAGTTTACGTATCGGCTCATCTGCTGAAGGACATCCTGGCCACTTCCGAGATTTTGCAAACATGAGTACATACACTGTAAACTGCCGTGTGCAGCTTTGGTGTGGACATACGCTGTAAACTCATTCAAATAAATACCAAATATATGATCCACCGGGCAGTAAGCATATGATTAGTTTTCTACGAAACCACCACACTGTCTCTAGAAGTGTCGGCACTTTGTATCCTCCCAGTAACGAAGGAAGCTTCACGTTGCTCCAGGTCCTCACCGGCATCCGAGTTCTGGGTCCTGGCCGTTCCGACAGGTGCAGGCTGACAGCTTGGTGTCGTCGACAGTCTCCTCTTGACGTGGGATGGTGAGCGCCTTTGATGTGCCATTTCCTTCTGAACGTCTCCTTTGGTGAGGGGTCTGCTAAGGTGTTTGACTCATTTTTTAATTACCTTGTTCCTTTGTTCTTGAGTTTCAAGAGCTCTTTGCATATTTTGAGTGACAGTCCTGTATTGACATGTGTTCTGCAAATATTTCCCACGAATCTGTGGCTGGTCTTTTCCCTTTGTCCGCAGCCTTCTTTTTCATAGCAGATTTTTTTTTTTAAATTTCAGCGAAGTCCGGCTTGTCTTTCCTTATTTTCCTAGCTTGTGCTTTTGGTGTTGCACCCAGCAAGTCACTGCCAGTTTTCTGCAGTGTTGTGCGACAGTGGTTTCAGTGTTGCATCTCACGTTTAAGTCCACGGCCTGCGTGGGGTTAATCTGTGTGAGGCGTGTTAGGTCCTGGTTTGACGGCGTGGGGCTTCCTTGCCTGTGAAGGTAGAGTCGGGACGGCCTCATGCGTTGAAAAGACTCTTTGCCCTTGCTCCCTGTCAAAGATCAGTTGGCTATAATTATGTGGATCAATGTCTGGGCTCTCTCTTCTGTTTCCTTGTTCCATTTGTCTTTTCTTTCAACAGTGCCAAATTATCTTGGTTGCCATAGCTTTTTAGGAAGTCTGAGGTTGGGTAGTGTCAGTTTTCCAACTTCATTGTTCTCTTTCGATAGAGAGCGCGGTGTTCTGGGTCTTTCACCTCTTCAAACAAGCATTGGAATCGGTTTGTCAATACCTACAGACAGTTGCCCAGGCTGCGACTGGGATTGTGCTGCCGCTATAGATTTCGTTGGCAGAGCTGACGTCCTGACAGTATTGAATCTTCTCCGTTATCCATGAACATGGACGCCCTCCCCACTTACTCCACTCTGTGATGCCTTTCACGAGAGTTTTGAAGTTTTCCGTACACAGATCTTGTGCATGCTTTGTTTTCTTTAAACACAAACACTTTGATGGCAATGCAAACGGTAACATGTGTTTCAGGTGTAATGGTGTCTTCTCACTGGGGGTGCTCGAGAAGGGGGTGGGGTTTTGTGTGCTGATCTTGTGTCCTGTAACCTTCGCAGTACTGCCTGTTAGCTCCAAGAATGTTGGGGTCAGTTTTTCAGATTGTAAACGCCGATGTTCATGCCATCTGTGAATGAAGACCGTTTGATTTCTTCTTTTGCGAGGTGAACATCTTCCGTGCCCCTTTCTTGTCTATCTGTGTAGCTCAGACTTGCTGTATAATGTTGACAGACAGTGGCGAGAGGGGCATCGTCTTTGTGTTTGATCTCGGCAGGAAAACATTGCTTCTCGCAATTGAGCGTGATGTCAGCAGTCGGTTCTTAGAAACGTCTCTATCTGATTGAGGAAGCCTGCTTCGGTTCCTGGCTTGCTGAAGTTTTTTATCACCAATGGGTGTTGAATTTTGTTAAATGCTTTTTGCAGCTATTGCTATGGTCATGTGAGTTTCGTGGTTAGCCTATTGATCTGATTGGTTACATTAATGGGTTCTCAAATGTTGAAGCAGGTTTGTATTCCTATAATGAGCACAACTTTGTCATGGCCTACAATTTCATTTTTATAACTTGTGGGATTTGATTTATAATATTTAGTTGGAGATTTTTTCCCCAGAAACCTTTTATTTAAGGAATATAGACTTCATGCATTTCACAAATACAACTTGAGGAACGTAGTGATTCTTCCACCGAATCCGCCCTCCCACCCACACTCCCGCCCCTCTTCCTCCTCCCTCTGCTATTCCCATTCCTATGCTGCACTAAGATCTATTGTCAATTAACTTTATACACATACGATCGACTCTATACTAAGTAAAGAGTTCAACAAATAGCATGAAACAAATCTGTTGGGATTTTCCAACGAGATTCATGAAAAATACTGGTTTGTCGTCACGCGGTCCCTTCCCTGCTGTTGGCTTTCAGCCCACACTACCTGGCGGAGTGATGTAGGAAGTGTTCCATGGCTCCCATTGTTCTGAACACTATGGCAGGGAAGTGATGCATTTCTTCCTTAATGTTTTGTGGAATTCACAGTGAGCCCAGCTGGGCACGGTGCTCTCTGGCCTGAAAGGTCGTTGACTGCTGGTTCGGTATCTTTATCAGGTATAGGCTTGTTCACAGCATGTATGAATTTCCTCTTGGCACTGGCATGGTGGCTGCAGCTTGTGTGGCTGGCATCGCGTGTCGGAGGATCACCGTGAATTCCAGCCACCCTGCCCTGTCCCATCACGCGTGTGCACTCTGGGAGGGAGCAATGGTGGCCAACGTGCTCGGACCCCTGCATCCCACCTGGAGACCAGGGTGGAGCTCCAGACTCCTGGCTTCTGTCTGGCCCAGTCCTGGTTGGTTGTTGTGGTCATCTGGGGAGTGAACCAGCAGGTGGAAGATCTCTGTCTCTTAGTCGCTCTGATTTCAGATAATTAAATAAATCTCCAGAAAGAGGCTTTCTTGAACGGGGGCTGGTGGCTTGTGTCTCTTGGGGAGTTGGTGCGCTTCATCAGGCTGCTGAATTTGTGGGCTTAGAGATGCTCGCAAGTTCCCTTCCTTGTCCTTGGGTGCATGCGTGGCCTGTGCCCGTGTGCTCCTTCCAATTCTGATGTTAGGGACTTGTATCACTGACTACATTTTCCTAGTTAGCCTGGCTGGAAGCTTACTTATGTTACTGATATTTTAGTTTTTTAGCTTTAAATTTTCTGATTTTTTTTTCTGTTGAGTCCCTGTTTTAACTTCAGTAATTTATGCCCAAATTTGTATCATTTTTTTCTTTTAGTTAATTTGATTTTAATTTGCTATGTTTCTACTTTCCTAAAGTATTATTGGTTTTATATTTCTAAAATTTTCTAATCTATGCATTTAATTAATAGAAATGTCTTTCTAAACACTTTTGCTTCATCCTACAAAGTTGGAAAAATTACATTTTTATTTTCATCTAGTTCCAAAAACTTCAAAAATTCTTTTTGAGATTATTTTCTTTGACAATTATGTTATTTGAAATCGTTTTGTTTACAATCTAAGTTTTGGAGGATTTTAGTTATCTTCCTGTTCTTGATTTCCAGTCTAATTCCACGGAGTTCTGGGAGCAGGCATTGCAGGACTTCTGCTCCTGAAGCTGCGATCCGTGGGCCGGAGAACAGTCTATCTTAATGGATGTTTCAGGTGAGCGTGAGAAGCCTGTGGACTCTGCCTTGGCCAGGTGGAGTGTCCTACCGGTGCAGGGACCGCACTGTCGAGTTCAGCTAACGTCTCCAGTGCCTATCATGGGTTCATCCATTCGTCCTTACCTGAAGTGTGACCAGTTTTCCCCTCACGGATTCAGGTCTTTCATTACTAAATGAGTAAACATTAAGGGGTCCTAGGACTTGGGCCGGTGGTGGGGTCATTGTAGGCAGTGCCCCTTTGTCTCTCAGATCTCCCTCCCAACTCTCGAGTCTGCTGCGTCTGAACACGACACGGCGACTCACCTTTATGGCTGGTGCCAGGGTGGCACAGCTCTCTCCACAGCTGACTTCCAACGCACACACGTCCTCCTAGTTTAGGTTGGCTTCTGGCCGGCCACGCGGGGCTGGGGCTGGCTTTGGCAATCTGTCTTTGAGTGGGTGTGTCCAGTGTTGGCGTTTGAAGCTCTTACTAAACAGCTGAATCCACGTCTCCAGACATGTCCCTGTTTTCCTGCTCCTTGCCTGTGGTCTCTGTTCTGTCTCTGACTTGCGTGCTTTTTCAGCTTCTGGGTTTGAGCATCTCCATTCTCCTGTGTCCCTGACTTTCGAAGCATCCTGGTTCTGCTTCCTGCTTCTCCCTTTCCTGCGGTGCCCCGGGTCTGCCTTCCCACCATCCGGCTCCTCCTCACCGGCCGTGCAAGCGCCCAGGACCACAAAACGTTTCCAGCTTCCTCTGCTTCCCGTGGACACCTGCTGTCACTCATTTCACAACAGAGAGAGGACTTCCAGGAGTCGGTGGGAAAATGGAATTAAAGAGAGGTTTGTTCTGGTCCCATGAAATTTGGACTCTACCTCCAGTCTTCTCACAACTCACAATTTCTAGGAACTTCTTTTTTTTTTTTTTTTTTTTTTTTTTTTTGACAGGACAGTGAGAGAGAGAGACAGAAAGGTCTTCCTTTTCCATTGGTTCACCCCTCAATGGCTGCTGCGGCCTGCACACCTCACTGATCTGAAGCCAGGAGCCAGATGCTTCTCCTGGTCTCCCATGGGGTGCAGGGCCCAAGCACTTGGGCCATCCTCCACTGCCTTCCCGGGCCACAGCAGAGACCTGGACAGGAAGAGGAGCGACCGGGACAGAATCTGGCGCCCCGACTGGGATTAGAACCCGGTGTGCCGGTGCCGCAGGTGGAAGATTAGCCTATTGAGCCATGGGCCGGCCTCTAGGAACTTCTTGAGGGCCCTCGTGGCATGGATTCCACCACGGAGTGGGACACAGTGAGCCCGAGAGGGGTGCCGTCTCCGCTCTGGCCCAGCGCCCTCGCCAGCAGGCTCGGCGGCCTTCCTGTTGGGAGGCAGAATGCTTCTGGTGCCCTTGAATCACACTCTCACGACCCGACGTGGGCAAAATAACCGAGGCGTGGTGCTGCGGGGGCCTGGCTGGGCGGCTTTGCTGCCGGCACAGCAGAGCCGGGGCTGGAAGCCTGGGTCCCCAGCCGAGGCCCCTGGCCTGGGCAGAGCCTGTGTGAACTTGCTTCTCACCTTCTGAGCCTGCAGCTTGCTCCCTGCTCCGGAATCCTGTCCAACTTTTCCTCCTGTTGTCGACCTCATCCTAGTCACTCTGTTACACAAGGGGGATTTCAACCGGTGCTGATGGTAGCACCGGCCACACCAGAGAAAACACGGGAACCTGCTGCAGACATCGCTCGCGGCTCACCGGATCTACGGGTTTACCTCTCAGAAATAGTGTATTCTTGCTTTTCTACTATAGTCGGAGAAGAAGAGAGGGAGAGATCACACCTCCTTCTTTATTGGGATTTAATTCTGGATGGGAACTCCCCGGAGGCGACACGTGTTGCATTGTTCACTACATTTTCTGCATTTTACAGTTTACCAAAGGAGACCACGCCCCAGACAAAGGAGGAACAGACATGGCAGCCCACCAGAGTGGAAGCCATGTGACCCAGTGCAATGCAGGTGCGGAGGGAGCCGTGGCTGCACCGTGGCCTCCCCACGTGGGCTCCACCCTGGGCGTCCAGCACGCATCCTGTGGTGCCTGGCTTAGAGCTGTTTCCACACTGGGGTTTGCTCTGTCCTGCAGGTCCTGCGCAGGCAGAGGCTGGAGATGGGACCCTGGGGCTCCAGAGGCTGCAGCCAACGTGAGGACACACGTCTCCAGTGCCTGCACAGGGATTTCACTCCGTGTCAGCGCTGACTGACAGCTCCAATCAATTCCTCCACTTTAAGCAGAGGTACATTCCGCATGCGCTGGCTCGCCGCTCTGGCAGAGAGTGGAGCATCTATTGTCAAATATATACGATGACATTAGAAATGCAAACTTGCTGGAGCCAATGGTAATGTGCTATTTAAAACTTATGAACCCAAATGAGGGCTTATTTTCTCCAAATTGAAATTTATAGTTTCATTTCAGAGTGCTAGCTTGAATATTGATGGGGCTCAGGCAAGCAGGTATAAAGCGGCAATGGGAGACAAAGCCAGGGCACGCCAGGCACAGAGGAGCGATTATGGAAATGCTGGGCCCCGGACCTGCGTTCCTGGGCGGATTTGTGCAGGGGAAACGCAGCCCTGGGTTGCTGAGTGTTTGTTTGCTCTTGCACCGTGGGAGTTCCATGCGAAGAAGAAAGGGAAGAGAACGTCATAGGTCAGGGCCTTCACGTCTCTGGGAAGGGTCATCTCCTACTCCTAGTGTCCATCTCCCTGGGCAGCCCGTGATTAACGCCTTGGCCTGTCACCAAAAAGGTTATGATGTCATAATTTACCGAAGTTGAAATCCAAGTTGGTTACCCCAATAAGCACTGGGGACCTGGGTGGATGCCAGCTGCCACCTGCCACCTTCAGGCCCGGGGTCGTCTGGGGAGTGCCCAGCAGGCAGGTGCTCTCTGTCTGTCTCTCTCTCCCCGCTACTCGCTTTCTGCCTCTCAAATAAATAAAAAGTTTCAAACATAATAATATTCTTGGCTGCGGCCCGGCCTCCGTCTGCTTGGGTGGCTACAAGAGAATGTCACGTGCTGGGCAGCATAGGAACACGAGTGACTCCTCGGAGTTCTGGGATCTGGGGAGTCCAGGCCCCCCAGGCTCGGCATCCGGGGTGCGCTGAGGGTCCTTCTCGCTGAGCGGTGGAAGCGGCAGAGGAGGCCTTCAGGGGCTCCACCCCCGATGGAGCGCGCTGGGCGTAGGGCTTGCCTGTGGAATTGGGGACACAAACATTCGGTCCACAGCAGACTGCACTGGGGCTGCCTTCCTAGAACTGTACCCAGGAGACACACGAAATCTCTTTATATTAGCAAATTGTTTTTTAAAACTTTATGCAAAAAGAGAAGATAGAACAAGAGAAGTGAAGGGCAGGGTCTGTGTTTCCCACGTCACGGGCCAGGCAGGGCCAGGCCCTCCGCACAGGCCGGTCACGCCGCGGACACCCCTGGCTTCGAGGCCCACATGTTGTTGCCCGATTCCAGTGCAAGCTTCCTGCAACGCTGCCCCCGGCGTGGAGAAAACTTGGAAATAGAAAACCTTGCTATTGACACATGTGGTATAAACGAGAACCCTCCGTACACACTGCAGCAAAAAAACTCGGCTGAAATGTGAAGTATATATTTCATATGTAACGACTCTGAACATATGATTAACTGTATACTACACACACGTATGTTTCATGTGGCATGCGTGTGAGTACCGGCACGTGTGTCAGTCCTGCAGCTGGCCACGGCAGAGCAGCGGCCTCAGAACAGCTATGTGACGGCTGCACGTCGCCTGCTTGGGCTGCAGTGGGGGCCGAGCAGTGCCTGTTGCATTGTCTGTGCTGTCAACACGTGACGGCCACGGCAGGGCTGGGCATGTACCTGCTTTGTGCTTAAAAACTGTTGGCTATAATTACAGGTACAAATATTCGCATTGCTCTATTTCTGGTGTTTCCAGAATGAGTCCCTAAACAAGCAAATTTCGTACAGATTAACACACCATCTTTCCTACAGCGTCTTCACCCAGTCGTCTTCTCAACCCGGTAGGAAGCTGGGCATCAGGCGACTCCCCCGTCTCACATCCTGCAACCTGGGACGTGTCCTTCTCTCCTTTTTTAAATCACTGTAGTCTTGTGGTCTCTTTCTACTCCAAAGAACAGACTCAACATCAAACGCCGAAAATTTCATTGAAATCAAATATTTCAATGAACATGCTCGTAGTAAGTTATGAATTATTCTTGGTCACCTTAAAACTAGAACTTGTATTATAAATTCTTTGTAATCACAATGCAAGAAAGATTGTCTAGGTCGAGCCCTAAGAAGTCGTCTTTTATTGGCGACCTCACATGGTTCAGTGTGATCTTTAGTGCCGGCGAAATAAGCACACCAACTCCTTTTACATCTGGTTAAGATCTAAAATGTATATTTTACAGACAGTTTAAAACGAGCAGGTTGCGAGCACACAGCGAGCGTGTACATCCATCCATGCACCTCGCCACCGTGCACTGAGGCGCTGACTCGTTTAGGGACGGAATGAAATATTAATCGTGGAGCAAATAAAGCAGCGCTGTAATGGCAAGTTCCTATATCTGGGGACCCGGCTGTCACCGTGGGCACCAGTGAAGTAGCTCTGGCCTAATTTCATCTGACTTGGGATGTGTGCAGATCACAGGGAAATGTGAACTGAGTCCACACGGAGAAGATCAGCAAAGACAGGAAATCATTGCAAATCAGAAGCTTATCAATATTTCACTAGGCTAAAACCAAACATCTCACTCTTCAGAGAGAGGGGATGCTCTCCCGAAGCCTCGGCACCGGGCTTTGAAAGTTCACTGTCTCGCCGTGTGTGCCAAGAATTCAAGCGCGACCTTGGCATCCGTTTGTGTGTATCTGTACTGCGGGAACTTCGGTCGCAGGTCTCAGGGTAGCGTCCTGGGATCACAGAAGGATGCTCATGGTTTGTTGTCACTTGTAAGCCATTTAGTCTGTGCACTGCCCTGGAGGGGCGTCTACCAACAGCGGACCCAGCAGGGTCCGGTCCGCAGTAAGGTGGCACCTCCTCCCCCCACCAGCAGGAAGGGTGCTCGCTCACAGACCGCCACGCTTCTCCCTCAGGTCCCCAGTGCGACAGCTGGAAGGGCCGGGGGCATTGTCGATGTTTCAGTGGCTTAAAAACAAATCAAAACCCAAAACAGGAAGTGCCCTCCGATCTCCCCCCTTACCAGTGGATTTTCAATGCGGTCACTAAGAAACACACTCAGCTTTATAAATCTTTCAAGATATAATCCTCTGCTCTGTGACAAATTCCCCTTGGATAGAGACAAATAAACCAAGAAAAATAAACAAAACACACCAATTAAGGTTCAATTTAATACTTCATATAAACTGAGAGAACGTTGACAAATTTAGCCATTCACTGGGCTTGGAAGGCTTATGTTTTGATTTGTCATTTGAGTTTTTTGCCTTCAGGAGGAAGAAAAAAAATCCTGGCAATGTTTATAAAAGTAGGAACATTTTCTCTGCAGGGAAAAATATCTAAGGATGTCAGCAGTTTTGTCAAAATTTAAATGTCCTGGGCAGAAGAGGGTGCTCATTCTGGGAAATTTAAAAATCCCCCCCCCCCCCCCCGCCAAAAGCATAATTACCTCGGAGCCTGGATATTTCTATTTTAAGATTTGTTTATGTGAAAGGCAGGGTGACAGAGAGAGGGAGAAGCAGAGGGCAATGTCTTCCGTTTGCTGGTCCCCTCCCTGAATGCATTGAGGCTGGACGTGGCTGGACGTGGGGCCGGGAACTCCTCCCGTGTCTCCTCCATGGTGGTAGGCAGTGAAGTGTGTGGGCCTGCTTCAGGCACGGAAGCAGGGAGCTGGACGGGAGCAGAGGAGCCGAGACTGGGAGCAGGCTCTGATCTGCTATGGGGACAGCCTGAAGAGCGGCTTAACCCGCTGTGCCACAGCTCCCACGGTGAGCCTTCCACACCACACACACACACACCACACACACACGCACACACACACACAACTGGCTCCTATCTCCCGGCCCAGGAGTCCACTAAAAAGTGCCCTCCATCTGAAAGCCTCCCGCTGTGTCCAGTTTCTAGGGGGCACCTGCCTCTGGCCAGCTGTTCCCATCAGAGCCCCCAGCAGGCCGACTGCAGAGCCAGTTCCTCTCCTGCCCCGGCACTCATCCATTCCCGAGCCCCGCTGAGCTGACCACTCACCTGCTCTGGCTCAACACCGGGGCTCACGTTTCAGTCTTCATCTTAAAAACCATCATCCTTGTTTCGTGTTGTTTTCCATCCTTTCCTTTGTGAATGCCCAACTCTGGTGGGATTTGCTCAGCTCCGTGGGATCTGCACAACTCTCACTGGATCAGTACAACTCCCATGGGGTCCACACAGCTCCCTTGGGATCCATGCAGCTCCTACAGGCTCTGTACCACTCATAGGATCCACACAACTGCCATGGGCTCCACAAGGCTCCCGTAGGATCTACAGAGCTTCCATGGGATCCACATGGCTCCATTGAGATCCACTCTTGTATGAGCCACATGGCTTCCATGGGACTCGTGTGGCTCCCATGGGATGCACGTAACTCCTGTGGGATCCATATAACGGCCATGGGGTCCACATGGCTCCCAAGGGATTCACATTCTCACAGTTTTCCCTGACCTTGCTGCACACCAGGTCCCTGGACCCTGTGGGCTGCCTGTCCCACCGTCTGTGTCCCCACACTCCTGCCTTAGCCTCTGCCCTCCTCCCTTTCCCACTCTCGCCATGGAGCAGGGCCTCTGTCCGAGCATCTCCCAGGGAGTGCAGGCTCTCAGCTTGTCCATGCCCTTGTTTACCTCATGCCTTTTTTTTTTCTTTAGACAGGCAGAGTGGACAGTGAGAGAGAGAGACAGAGAGAAAGGTCTTCCTTTTGCCGTTGGTTCACCCTCCAATGGCCGCTGCAGCTGGTGCGCTGCGGCCGGCGCACCGCGCTGATCCGATGGCAGGAGCCAGGTGCTTCTCCTGGTCTCCCATGGGGTGCAGGGCCCAAGGACTTGGGCCATCCTCCACTGCACTCCCTAGCCACAGCAGAGAGCTGGCCTGGAAGAAGGGCAACCGGGACAGAATCCAGAGCCCCGACCGGGACTAGAACCTGGTGTGCCGGCGCCACAAGGCGGAGGATTAGCCTGTTGAGCCACAGCGCCGGCATACCCCATGCCTTTTGAAGTGTGCACTGAGAGATCGGAAGGTCTGGGTCACGCAGTGCCGGAGTTCTGCCCCAGGCTTGTCCTCACGTGAGGAGGCCAACGTGGAGATGTGCAACTCCTTGCAAAGCAACGCTAAGGATTGCAAGATGAACAGAGAGCAAAGCCAAGCTCGGAGCCTTGTGCAAGTGCCCAGGTGGAACACAGCTCCTGGCCTTTGTGCCGGGTGGAAGGAGCTGCCTCCCAGTAGTGCAGAAGCAGCCGAGTCCTCCTGGCTAGAAGTCAGGCTCACCACAGCCATCGCCGAGTGTGGCATCCCCTGCAGAGCCACACCCTCCTCCTGTCCTGTTCACCGGACGGTGACCAGGGCTAAGCCAACGCCCCTGCCCGGGATGTGCTGCACCTGGGCCTGCAGGGCAGAGGCAGCAGCCAGAGGCTCTGTGGCCCACGGCCCTGCTCACAGAGGATGGCAGAGAAATCAGATTCTAGCTTGGGGCATTTTTTCTTTTGTTGCAAAGAAAGCTAATCAATGGCACTTGTGCAATCATGGACGAAGACTTAACTCAGGGACATCCGACAGGTGCCAGAGAGGCTGGCTGGAGTGGTGGGCATGCGGAGCTAGGGCACGGGAAACGACTGGGAGGAACCACCAAAGGTGGGGGAGGTGGGCTCAGCCATCCTCACGGGATTACGCTGCGGGCGGGCGTCACCTGGGGGACAGGGGTCACATATCAAGAAAAGGAACTTCTTGTTCTTGCTACAAGTGGACTTCCAAGAAGATGCAGAGATGGGCCTAGAAGGTTCAGGGGTCCACACACGGTTTGGTCCCGAACGATGCTCACTCATCACACAGGTGCCGCAAGGATCCCGGGAGACTGCCCAGGGAGGAAGCAGCGGTCCCCACCGGAAATGGTCAGTGGTAGGGGAAGGTGGGCCACGGGGCGCTGTGAGCTGGGGATGGCTTGGGGCACCTTCTGTTCATGGAGACGTCACGGGATGTCCTTGGGGAAAGGCACCAGGAGTGGCACAATGGGGCTGGGGGGGGGGGTCACTCTACTGACAGCTGCACCCAACAGCAGCAGAGCCCTTAGTGTGTGCGTCCTCACAGCTGTGTGTGAGCAGAGACCATGAGACCACGGGAGCCACGTGGCTCCACCTGATCAAAGCAGCAGGCAGGGGTCCAGGACGGTGCTGAGCACCGCTCTGTGTCTGTGTGGCAGGAGTGACGCAGGTGGTCGGGGCCACGTTCAGAGGCCACGGAACAGGGCTGTCAACAAGCATGCTGCTCCATCTGCGACAGCCCGAGAAAGCCCGGGCAGCTGCGGCCAGCAACACGGCCCCAGCCCAAAGCTGGCTCTCTGACCTGTGCTATCTGCACAGCCCTAATCCAGGGTCTGGAGCGAAGGCCAGGTCCCCACGAGGAGGGGCCATGTGCTGACAGGTGGGTGCAAAATGGCAGACGGAAGCCGGAGCAACCCCATGTCCTCGCGCCCTCGGGGACTCCTGCCTCCGCACCAGGAGACTCGGCGGTGCGGCGGACACTGTGCATGGAGCATGGAGGGAGCGCCCAGGAGCTCCGTGTACCCCCTCCCCACTCCCTGAAGACAGAACTGAAAGGTGGGCGGGAACAAGGACCTGGAGACCAGAGCGCAGACGACAGAGCTGGAGGCCGGTGGGGCTGGGGGGCTCTTGGATGCTGCCTCCCAGAAGGCCCCGGGGCTGTCCCTTGGTGTGCACAGTGCGATCCTAGGGAGGCTCAGCCGTGTCCCCAAGAGCTGTATCAGCCATAAAGTCGGGTTTTTTGTTGCATTTGTTTTTAACGGCTGGGAGCATCCGTGGGCGCTCTAGAAAGGTTTCCCGGGAGGGACCTGCAGATCGGTGCAGGCCTGGAGACAGACATGTGCGGGCATCTCTTCATCCGGGCTTCCTGGAGCAGCGGCTTGGATAAGGCCCCGGGCGGGGTGAGAGAGGCGGCCAGGGCTGCACACACTGCCCGGGAGTGCCCACGCCGGGGCGGAGGAGGCTGATGGCGGCCATGCCCACTGCCAGGCTAAGCTCTCCAAGCTTAGCGAGGCGAATGTGTCAACGCAAGAGGAAAGAGCTACCCCGGCGTGGGCCCAGGGCGCCCCTCCCCTGGCTAATGCGTGGGTCACGGGCGGCCTAATCCCCCCGCTCGCCCCCGCCCCCAGCCGCCAGGACTGAATCCCCCGTGCCTTATCGCACTGTCACAGGCTGGGCCGCGCAGAAGGGCTGTGGAGGAGGCGCAGCGTGAAGATGGCGGAGATGTGCGCATCAGAGGCCCTGGATTTGTGAGTCGCCTCCGACAGACCAGAGCCGGCGCCTCCAGGCCCTGGCCACCCAGCCGTCCCCTCCCCTGCCGCGGCCCTGCCCACCACCCAGCCCTTGTCCACCAGGCAGGTGTGCTTTGTCCTTGCCCACCCACCCGAAGTCCTCTGGCAGCGAGGGTAAGGCTGCAGGAAGCCAGGGGCCCCGGGGTCTCCTAAGAACAGAGCGAGGTGAGCTGTGGAAGGCTCGGTTCTCCGGCCTTGCAGAAATGTGTGTCTCAGAGGTGTTCGCTGGGCAGCAAGGATGGGGCTTGTCAAGACAGCATCCTCATGCTTTTCATCTCAAAATCTTGTTTATTTGACAGGCAGAGTTACAGAGAGAAGAGACAATGGGAGAGACAGCGCTTCCATCTGCTGATCCACTCCCCCAAAGGACTGTAACAGCTAGGGCTGGGCCAGACCAAAGGCAGGAACCAGGGACTCCACCTGGGTGCCCCACATGGGTGGCAAGGACCAAAGTCCTGGGGCCACCATCCACTGCTTTCCCAGACACGTTAGCAGGGAGCGGGATCAGAAGTGGAGCAGCCGGGGCTGCACCCGCCACCCACAGGCGATGCCGGTGTCACAGGCGGCAGCTTAACCTGCTCCTCCAGGTCGCCAGTCCCCCTCGGAGGGTCTAGGAGGCTGACTCATCACTGCCATCCTCAGGGGAAGACAGGACCCTGCATGCGCTGTGTCTCAGCCACTGAGGGAGGAGCGATGGGGCACGGGGGACGCCCGAGGCTCTTGTGCTTAGCACAGCAGCAGAGCGAACGTTTGCAGCAGTGAAAGGAGTTGTGCTGCTTCCTGAGACCCAGGGCTGTGCACAGCGGAGGGGAGGCCAGCCCCAAGGCCCCGTCTCCCACACCTTGTGGCCTGCGGGGGCCACTCGGGGCCTCGTGGAGAACCAGGACAACAGCACCCAGCCCGCACCTGCCTCTCCCCTACCCAGGTGCTGCCACTGTCAGCTAGCGGTGTGGGGATGTTGCCAGAGACGAAGGTGGCCTGTGCCCCGGCCAGCCGGCTGTTACCATGGGCAACAAGGCAGGTCCATGCCAAACTGATGGCTTCAGAGAATGTGGACCAGAAGTGACGGGTGGAAAGCAGGGCCCAAGGGAAGCCGTCACACGAAGGCAGGTAAACCGGGTCAGCTGCAGGAAGAATGAGAAACACTGGAAAAGCCCACTTTTTTTTATATGATCTTGACGTGGACTCAGAAGCCAAAAAATGACATTGGCTTACGTGTCTACAGAAAACCAGTCGGGCTAGGGGACGAGCACAGGTGCACACACAGGCGAGGCTGGTAAGTGGCACACAGTGTGCCAAGTTAGTCAACTGTAAAATTCAACAAGGGGAAGCCAATTTCCAATCAGTAATAAATCCAACATGTCCATTTTTGAAGTTTTCTTTGAATGTGTCCTAGTAACCAAGGCACGTTTATGTTTTCTGTGTGTGAGGGCGGTGGGTAATTGTGCTGGGCACTAATGATCCCTGTTATACTTTGTGCACCTTTGCAGTCAAAGTACCCAGGGCTGTGTCGAAGGGTGGAACCCTGGCTCTCAAAGACTGCTGTCAAGAAGTCATGGGGCAGAGAGAACTTTCCATGAACATTGGCTACCATTCTTAATGATGGTCTTTGAGGTATGCACGGAAATGACTGAAATGGATTGCTCCTCCTCCATAGCCCTAAGCCATTGGAACCAAGGTTCAAAGCTTTGTGGGAGGTATTTGCAGGCTTATTTGTTTGTCAAAACCCAAACTGGCTCATCAGTTGATTTGTGTTAGCACGGACCTTACCAGAACTGAGATTAGACTCCAACAATGCCGTGGGGGTTCCGTTCTCTGCTTTGTAAGATGTTTAGCTGAGGCTCTGGGCTCAACCCTTCCAACCCCAGCACCCAGCCCGAGCTTCAGAAATGTCTCCATGATTGCCAAGTGTCCCGAGAGGGTCGCATCACCCCTAGAGCTCCACAGACGTAGATGCCTGGAGAAGCTGGGGAGGTCCAACACAAAACGTGCCCGTGTTCCACTGCAGAGTCCTGTGCCGAGCAGGGGCACACAGTCAGCTCTGAGCCCGGGCACCCAGCTCTGCCTTCACAGCAGAACGCGCTGGGGTCAGCTCATTTCCAGCTCACTGCAGATTTCAGACCTCGTGACCTTCACACACAGAGGTTTGTGGGGACATGCAGAGGTAGGTGTGGACATGCAGAGGAAGGTGTGGACATGCAGAGGTAGGTGTGGATATGCTTAGGTGTGAGGGCAGCAGTAGGTGTGAGGACAGCAGTGGGTGTGAGGACAGCAGTGGATGTGAGGACAGCAGTGGGTGTGAGGACAGCAGTGAGTGTGTGAAGACAGATTGGTGTGTAGGCACACCAGTAGGTGTTCGGGGACATGCAGTCTTCAGGCTCCGAGTGTCCGTGTTTTCTTTCCTGAGAACAATACCAAATTCTCTTCATCCCCCCAAGTCACTGCTCCCACTTCTCTCCTCTTGGACTCCCTGAGGACGTGAGGTTGCGCATGTGCGCAGGAGAATCGGCTCTGCTCTCCGTGTGTGGCAGGCCCTGTGCGTGGGAGGTCCCCTGGGTCTCCAGGAGGAAGAGGGGGAGGAAGCGCAGCGTCTCCTTGGTGCCTTGCTCGCTGCAGTGGCACTGCCCACTCACTCTGCAGCTGGGGTGTGAGCGTCTGAGCGTCTGTGTTGCTCCCTGGCTCAGCAGGTGGAAAGGGCTCCCTTGCAGCTGGCAGGCACCAGCCAGGAACACCGAGGTGTTCAGATGCATCAGCACCAACACAGGTTTGGGAGACCCAATCGACAGGAGCCAAGCTGGAGGCATCCCAATACCTGACTTTGAAATATACTCCGGAGCTCTCGCAACCCAAAGAAAGCATGGCGCTGGCATGAGCCCTGACACACGCCCCAAGGCAGCAGAGCAGAGAGCCCAGAACCCAGTGCCCACTCTCCCAGCCGACCACCTCGTGAAAACTCACCAAGAACATACACAGAGAAAGGAAAATCACAAATAGATGAGATACGGGAAGTGCACGTGCAGAGGGATGGAACCTGTGTCTCAGCATACACAAATTTAACTCAGAATGAACCAAGACGTACACGTAAGACTCGGAACCATGAAACCATGAGAAGACAGGAAACGCATGGAGACATTGCTATGGGCAAAACTCCCTTGGGGAAGACATCAAAAGCACAAGAACAGACAGACCAATGGGATTATGTCAAAATAAGAAGTTTCTTCACCACAAAGAAAATCATAAACAGAGCAAAGATACAACCTCCCAAATGAGAGACTCTTCGCAAGCTACACATTCTGCAGGGGACTGAAACCAGGGATAGAAATCTATTTATGCATATATTAACTATGTGTTATATTTTAAAGTGTATGTTAAATATTTATTGGAAGGGGAAAGTGAATGGGGAGGGGAGAGATTTTTCATCCCCTAGTTCGCTCCCCAAATAGTGCAAGGCTGGTGCTGGTCCAGACCAGGGTGGACTTTCACTCGGGTCTCCTAAGTGGTTACGGGGCCTCAAGCACTTAGGCCGCCCTCCGCTGCCTTCCCAGGCACACTAGCAGGGAGCTGGACAGGAAGTGGCGCAGCTGAGCCTCGAACCGGCTCTCCAATGCGGGGTGCAGATGCCACAGGTGGCCGCCTGGACTGCTACACCCCAGTGCTGGCCCCACTCAGGACCCCCGCATGCGCTGTGTCTCAGCTGCTGAGGGAGGAGCGATGGGGCACGGGGGACGCCCGAGGCTCTTGTGCTTAGTACAGCAGCAGAATGACGTTTGCAGCAGTGAAAGGAGTTGTGCTGCTTCCTGAGACCCAGGGCTGTGCACAGCGGAGGGGAGGCCAGCCCCAAGGCCTCGTCTCCCACACCTTGTGGCCTGCGGGGGCCACTCGGGGCCTCGTGGAGAACCAGGACAACAGCACCCAGCCCGCACCTGCCTCGCCCCCTACCCATGGCCCAAATAACTCCATGGCAAGAAAGGAAACAAAAACAACAAAATACAAAACTAAACATCATAATCTGATTAAAAAACCATGCAATTGCATTTTCTTAAAATATCTATATCTATATATATACACAAATGGCCAGCAGGTACATGAAGACATGCTCAACCTATCAGTCATGAGGCACATGCAAAACCATTTCTCCTTGGGTAGAACAGGTGTTACCAAAGGAAGAACACAATGCCCAGTGCAGGCAAGGGGGCGAAGGGGGAGTCCTAGAGCACAGAGCTGGGCTGTGCACTAGCACAGCCATTACGGAGCGCAGTGCGGAACTTCGGGAACAACTGCAAACAGAGCTGCCGCACCTGAATTAAAGAGCACGCCATGTCTACCTCAGCACCGTTCACCGCGTGCCACACGCCCCATCGGAGCGCCACGGTGGGAGGAGCGGGTTGTGACACAATACGACAATACGCACAACGGAGTCTTCTTCAGCCATCATGGGGTTGAAACCTTGCCATCTGTGAGGGCGCAGGTGGAGTGGCAGGAGCTCACCACATGCGGCGGGCAGAGACACGGTGCAGCGTGTTCTCACTCACGTGCAAGCGAGACGTTGGCCCCACAGCAGCAGAGACTACATCAGCTGTCATGGGAGAGAATGGTGTAGGGACGAGGCGGGACGGCCAGGGGTCTGACAGGAAGCCCCCGAATCCAGTCACACAATGGGAGTTGGTTGCAGTGGCCGTAGCACAGCAAGGTGAATGCAAACGGCAAAAATTCATATTCAAAAATAAATAGACTCGAGTTAGCTTGGTAGTCATCGTGCTAGGCCAGCTTTCTGCAAACCGCTCCCATCTCACTGGTGACTCTCCACTCAGCACGCGCCGACACGGTTAGAACCGTATGGGGGAGATCTTTCCCGCACCGGTCCGGGAATTTTCCAAGTGTTTCCTAAGGTCAGGTTGTATGGACAACATCAGTGGTGCTACAAGGCTATTTCAGTTTAAAGTGCTCTTTTAAAGAAGTGAAATTGTAGCTGATGCTACAATGACTGAACTTGGTTTGTCTTTTCTAGCAAGCATCCTAATGCTGCTGCGAGTATTTGAACTCTGATCACAGCAAAGATGAAACTGTGAGCCTGTTCCGTATTATTTGTTCACCAAGAGGAAGAAAAGTGAGGAAACTTCGGTTCCTAACATTAAAACCACAGTGGATTCGATTTGTAAGGAAGCCCCCAAGAAATTCAACGAAATGACTCAGAAGTCTGCTCAATTATCCCATGACATAGCAAAACACAAGCAAATGTTTCGGATAAAAATATGTTCGTTTACACAATGTTGTACATTCAGGGGAATATGTTTTTTATTTGAACAATTTGGTATCCTCTTTCTAAGTAATATCTGTAAAAATACAGATTTTCAAAGGCTGAGAGTTGCTGGGAGCGCTGGGCATTGCTAATGAATGCAATAAAACATTTGTTGTTGCTTTTATGTTAACAAGATTCCAGAGCACTGCATATTCTGGTTTATAATTTTCATTTAAAACTAGTTCTAGTTTGATTAGTTTTAAATGACTCATTCTGTTAAAAAAGTCTTTTGAGCAACCTTAACTTTACCATGTAGTTCATGATTTCAATGCATTCCCTCCCACGTTTCTTTAATACAAACAAGAAGAGCTAACGTTTAGCTACGATTTAATGAGTGACTGGCTCATCTGGGTATTAAACTGTTTGCACATAATATCTCATTTAACCTGCACAGTGAGTCTCTGGGTTGATAACTTTGGTAAGACAACATATGAATGTGTATTTCTGTCTACTTACTTAAATTCTGATAATAATTTATGAACAGACTTACACTTTGAACTTCAAGATTTTGAATGTTATATTATCATCTAATAAGGTACATAGTAATTAAACACAATGGAGAAGAAATGTAATTCAAAGTATTGTACAGGGGACACTGATTGATTTTCTTAGATGTGTTTTTCTAATAGAAAATCAATCCTCATTGCTGCCTATTCAATGTTGAATGACTCTATCAAATAGGAGAGTGGGATTCTCTGAGAAGAAAGGGATACTTAATTAAAATTTATTTTTAATTTTTAAAAAAAGATTTATTTATTTATTTGGAAGGCAGAGTTAGAGAGAGTGCGAGGGACAGAAATATCTTCCATCCGCTGGTTCATTCCCCAAATGGCTACAAAGGTGAGGGTTGGGCCAGGATAAATGCAGAATCCAGGAGCTTCTTCTGGGTCTCCCACATGGGTGCAGGGGCCCGTGCACTTGGGCCATCTTCTGTTTTCCCAGGCCATAGCAGAGAGCTGGGTCAGAAGTGGAGCAGCTGGGACTCCAACAGGGCTCACACGGGAGCCAGCACTGCAGAGTGACTTAACTCACTGAGCCTCAGGGCAGGTCCCTCAAAGTTATTTTTTTACATAGAAATTGTATACATTGTTGAGTACCATATGATGTTTTGATACATGTATACATTGTGTATTGTTCAAATATCTATCTCCTCAAACACTTAACATTTCTTAGTGTGAAAACCTTCAAAATCATTTCTTCTAGCTTGCTATACATACAGACACACACACACACACACACATACAATATTCAGTGGATCATTGTTGCCTGTAGTCACCCAACTATGCAAACGAAACCAGAACGTGTGTCTCCTGACCACGACTTAGTTCCCATCATTCAAACTTCCCCATCCCCCATTCCCTTGCCTCCCCAGCCTCTGATAGCCACCATCCCAGCTTCCCCCCTACGAGATCAACTTTTCTGGATTCTACAATAAGTGAGATTGTGCATCCTTGTCTTTCTATAGCCAGCTTCTCTTCATGGCGAATGACAGGATTTCATTCATTTTTATAGCTGAATAATATTCCGTGGTGCGTATGCGTGCACACACACGTCTATATATACGCATTCATCCGTCGGCAGACACATTGAAGCCCCGCCTTGGCTGTTGCAAGTGATTTTTCAGTAAACCCAAGACTGCAGATGTCTTTTGGACAGCCTGGTTTCATTTCCTTTAGACGTACACCCAGGGGCAGCATTGCCAGATTGTACGGCAGTTCTATTTTTAATTTTTAAATGAAACTCCAGGTTGATTTTCAAAATGGGTTTGCGGATTTGCATTTCCGCCAATGGTGTGCAAGCGTTTCCCCCTCTCTACTTCTCCGCCAGTGTGTGTTATCATATGTCTTGTTTTCCCAGCTCGAGTAAGGTGACAGCTCCTTGCGAATTTGATTTGCATTTCCCTAATGATTAGTGATACTGGGCATTTTTTTCATGTATCTGTTGGCCATATGTATGCCTTGCTTTGAACAACGTCTGTTTAGATCTATTACTCATTTTGAAATCGTATGATAATCTTTGTGGCTCTTGAATCTTTTTGCGGTCTTGATATCGTCCTACTATTAACCCCTTATGAGATGAATAGTTCACAAATGGTGTCTCCTGATCTATTATTGTCTCTTCATTCCACTGATTGCTATTCGTTGCTGTGCAGAAAGACTTTATGTTGTAAAAAATCCCATTTATCTAGCTTTGCTTTTATTCCTTTGCGTTTTGGAGTCTCATCCAGAAATCCCTACCCATTTCAGCTGAAATGTTTCTACCACTTTTATGCTTTTGGGTCTTAAATCTGAGTCTTCAATTCATTTTGAGTTGATTTTGTATTTTATGAGAGACAGGTGCATCGTTTCATTCAAGTTTTCAAGCACCATTCTTTGTGAGGACCGTCCCATCTCCCATGAGTGCCCAAACACTGTTGTTGGAGATTGAGTGTTTGTAGCTGCGTGGGTTTACTGCTAGGAATTGTAGCGTTTTACTGTTTTTGTGTTGTGTTATTCATGGTAAGTGCGTTGATTTTATATTATTGTATTGTTCAAATGGACTCTCGTTAGCTAAGATCTACACTAGACATTCGCGTCATTATTGGCGTCCCCCAATACGTAAATCATTGACTTTCTCCAACATAAATCTTAGTGTTTTTTGACTATTTGCACAAGATAAATTTCTAAAATGGTCCTCTGAAATTGTTATCCATAATGACTAATTTATTCCTATTGCAATTAACAATAGAGTTTATTTTACCACAGTCATAAAAAAACTGGCTTATTTTATATATTTGAAACATTTAATGAAAAATATTTTTCATGCTTTAATTTTTAAACTTTTCATCCATAGATAATTTTAGATTTGCATGTAATTGTAAGAAATAAGAGAGGGAGAGCTGCCTTGTCACCTTTCCCCTGAAGCCCTGTGTGCAACTCTGCACCACACAAACCCACGGTGCGATCAGGATCCCAGAGGGTGACCATCTCCTCTCATCACCACACCCACCTCCGCCCTCACAGCCCTCAGCGGGCGTCATCTACAGTCGGTCCCTGAGGCTGAAGAACCTGCCCCCTTGGACAGACGTGCTGTTTCATGAGGGCTTTGTAGGTGGAGCCATGGGTGGGTGAGGCTGGCTCTTCACTTGGCACAATGCTCCGCCCACACAGCCAGGTTCCTGCACACACCATTACTGAGCAGCGGCTTGTGAAATGAATTCTTCCAAAGTCGCGCAGTCACTCAGCGACCGAAGGGCATCCAGGTTGCTTGCAGATCAGAGTTGATGATGCACAGAATTATGCACCATTTTTGAGTAAACACTGAAATAAGCTCCCAACTGCTGCCTTCCATGATGCTCCCATGTTTAATTTTTGGAGGAAGTGCCAAACCTTCCCAGAGTGGCCGCCACGCTCTGTTTCCACGGTGCTGTGCGAGGGATTGTAATTACTACTTTTGCTGAAAGTACTTTTGCTTTTCTTCTTTTTCTTCTGCATGCTTTGAACGGGAGAGGAAAGCAACCTGTACCCGTGTTCATTCCGCAAGTGTTATAAAGGCCCTTTTGTCTGTCCCCCGAGTGAGAGCAGGAGCCTCCTCCTTGGGTCTACTCATGAACGACGCCCTGGAAACAGATAAAGCCCCCACTGGACCTACAGCTCGGGCGTCTTCGCATGAAATTTACTAAGGGAAGCATCACAGCCATGGAGCCACAGGGCGATAGTTGAGCGGGTGAGCAGTGAGAGACTTGCGGGCAGGGAAACTTTGCGACAGGAGGGGAGCCCTGAGGAGCCATCGCTGCTCCTGGATGAGCCGTCAGAAGGGCTTGTGTGTGCGCAGGGCACAGTGGCCCCAGCAGTCAGGGCCACGGTGGCACTGAAGCCACCGGTTCCCAGCCCTCTGAGCCTTAATACACCAGAGGTCCTTCTACCGTGGTTCTCAGACTTGACATTGTGCCTGGATTCACACCTGCACACCCACGAGCTCACAGGCATGAAAAAAGAGAAATGCAAGAGAGAAAAAACATGGCTTAGAGAATATCAGAAACTATAAAGACCAAATCACAGTCTTTCACTCTCACACACACACAACATACACACACACACACACTCACAAACCCCTCTAGGAAACTCATATTCAGACTGTAGAAAGCAAGTGAACAGGTTGACAACCTTTCAAGAAAGTGTTGTGGAGTGGAAGATCCACTTACAGGGCTGGCGCTGTGGCGTAGCGGGTAAAGCTGCCGCCTCAGTGCCAGCATCCCATATGGGCGCCAGTTCAAGTCCTGGCTGCTCCACTTCTGATCCAGCTCTCTGCTGTGGCCTGGGAAAGCAGTAGAAGATGGCCCAAGTCCTACACCCACGTGGGAGACGGGGAAGAAGCTCCTGGCTCCTGGCTTCGGATTGGCGCAGCTCCAGCCATTGCAGCCAATGAACCAGCGGATGAAAGACCTCTCTCTCTCTCTCTGCCTCTCTGTAACTGTCTTTCAAATAAATAAATAATTTTTTCAAATAAATAAGTAAATCTTTTTTTATACAAAAGGAAGATCCATGTACTTATGGAGGGCCAAGGATAAAAATTACAGTGAACTCCTTGTAATAAATCATTCAAGCAAGAACAGAGTGATTTATTTAGAATGTGGAAGAAAAAATAAAGTTCACCATGAATCTATGCCCAGAAAAAAGCAATGGTCTGGTGCCTAGCACAGCTTCACTCACAACTGTCAGAAGATTGAGGAAAGAGGACGTCTTCCATTGGAACGAGTAAGTGCTCTGTGATATATCCAGTCGGTGAACTAGGCAACTATCAGAAGAAATGGACAAACAAGGCGCACGAAGGCACGGAGAAATCTTAAGTGCACATCCTGTGACGAGAGTAATCTGCAGAAGGCCGTATCCCACGCGACTGCATGGCCATGTTACTCCGTATCTCATGTGACTGTGTGGCCGTGTTGCTCCATATCCCACGCGACTGCATGGCTGTGTTGCTCCATATCCCACGCAACTGCGTGGCCGTTCTGCTCCATATCCCATGTGACTGCGTGGCCATGTTGCTCCGTATCCCACGCGACTGCATGGCCATGTTGCTCCGTATCCCACGCGACTGCATGGCTGTGTTGCTCCATATCCCATGTGACTGTGTGGCCGTGCTGCTCCGTATCCCACGCGACTGCATGGCCGTGTTACTCCATATCCCATGTGACTGTGTGGCCGTGTTGCTCTGTATCCCATGTGATTGTGTGGCCGTGTTGCTCTGTATCCCATGTGACTGTGTGGCCGTGTTGCTCTGTATCCCATGTGACTGCGTGGCCGTGTTGCTCCGTATCCCATGTGACCGCGTGGCCATGTTACTCCATATCCCACGCGACTGCGTGACCGTTCTGCTCCATATCCCATGTGACTGCATGGCCGTGTTGCTCCGTATCCCACGTGACTGCATGGCCGTGTTGCTCTGGAGAAGGTGCTGTGGTTGAGGGAAGGCACAGCTCACGACGGACCAGAGCTGCAGGTGTCCACTAGGTAAAGCACAGGACATTGAGAGCAGGCACTGTGTTCTGTGAGATATTCTCATGGTGGACACTCTACCCTACCCAGTTGTTAAAGTCCATGGAATCCTAGTGCAGAAAAGTGAATCTTAATGCATGCGAATTAAAAAGCCCTGTGGGAGCTGAAGAAATTGCACGCTGGACTGTGCTACATTTCCAGCCTCCAACTGCATCACAGAGCAAGGACGCAACCTCATTTGCCTTTACGTCAGCACCTGTGTGATTTTGGAAATGAAAGGGATTTGCAAGACTGAAGGCAAAAGGAGGCAGCACGTAAGCACTGTTCAGTCACTGATCCAGTCATTTCTTACAGGGGTGTACGGTGACAATTCTGCAGCCGAAAAGCAACATGTAGACGCTAGCATTGAGCAATCAAATAAATAGAAGGAATGAGGGTGAATGCTAAGCTTATCTATTCTGTAGGGATTAGAGTTGGCACCTCTGGTAGGCACACAGATTTAAATTATACAGCTACAAACAGGTTCCCACCGAGAAATATTTTGATGAATGTGTCTGTTTAAGTCCTTGGCCCGTTTCTTCACTGGGTTGTTTGTTTTGTTGTTGCGGAGTTTCTTGATCTCTTTGTAGATTCTGGTTATTAATCCTTTATCAGTTGAATTGTTTGCAAATATTTTCTCCCATTCTGTCAGTTGCCTCTACACTTTCCTGAGTGTTTCTTTTGCAGTACAGAAGCTTCTCAATTTGATGGAATCCTGTTTGCTAATTTTGGCTTTGAAAATTAAAAAATAAAACAAAATGAAAAGTTATTTAAATGCCTGCCTGGATGGACAACAAAACACTGGAGTCCACATAGTGAAGATCCTGAGTTTGAAGACAGACCAATAGAAATCTCCTAATATGAAGAATAAAGAAGGAACCACGAGAATAGAAAGTAAACCACGTGGTGCCTGAGAGCAATTTCAATTACTCGATAATTCTTGCAGTTTTAGGCCCAGGGGAAGAGAAGAAGGAAATTTGGATGGAAACAAGTTTAGAAATGGCCCATTTTCTCCAAATTTGGTGGAAATATCAGCCTAGAAATCTGTGACCCCACAAAGAGTAGATGCAAAGGGCAGGGAACCTGGCACAAAGTTCTGTCTGCAAGGAGAGCGTGAACAGCTTCGCAGCAGCCGGAAGACAAGACGTGTGATCCCCAGGGCAGTGGCCAGACAAGCCGCGGCTGCCTCCCCGGGAAAACAAGTGGCAGCAGAATTCTGAAATAAACCCAAAAATGCTGAAGCAAAAGGAAAATCCTCAGGAACTCTTAACTCTCTCTCTATTTTTTTTTTTTTTTTGGACAGGCAGAGTGGACATTGAGAGAGAGAGACAGAGAGAAAAGTCTTCCTTTGCTGTTGGTTCACCCTCCAATGGCCGCCGTGGCGCCGGCCAACTCTATATTCATGCAAGTTGTTGGCAAGTATCGCCAAGTTTTCGCCTGGGAATAGCGGAGAGATTGTGTCACCAGCAGCTCTGCACCATATAGGTTGCTGAAGGCTGGCCAGCGTGCGGCTCACTAGGCTAATCCTCCACCTGTGGTGCTGGCACACCAGGTTCTAGTCCCAGTCAGGGCACTGGATTCTATCCCGGTTGCTCCTCTTCTAGTCCAGCTCTCTGCTGTGGCCCGGGAGTGCAGTGGAGGATGGCCCAGATCCTTGGGCCCTGCACCTGCATGGGAGACCAAGAGAAGCACCTGACTCCTGGCTTCTGATCAGTGCAGCGTGCCAGCCGCAGCGGCCATTGGAGGGTGAACCAATGGAAGGAAGACCTTTCTCTCTGTCTCTCTCTCTCTCACTGTCCACTCTGCCTGTCAAAAAAAGAAATTAAAAAAAAGGTTGCTGAAGGGAATTCTTCAGGCTAAAAACAATGAAAATAGATGGAAACTCAGATCTCCAGGAAGGAGTGGAGGGACCAACATGTGGCAATTTTGTGGGAGAACTTGAAAGTCTGCCTTTTAAAAATATTTGAAGACAAATTTTAAGACAAAAATGATAACACTGTATTGCTTTTTACGAATGGTCGCATGAGTGAATAACACAGGGAAGGAATAAATTATTGAATTTCTTCTATTGTATTTGACTTGGCCCATAGTATCTCTACGTAGAACAGGATAAGCTAAGTATGGAACAGTAATTTGAAAAGGAACCACGGGATGCATGAACATCTGTAGCTACATATTCAGCTGAAGAATTCAGAGACAGTATTGAAAAATATTATAATAATCCAAAAGAAGCCAGAAGAATGGAAAAACACACAAGGCAGCCAGAAAGCCAACAGCTAGGTGAAAAACACGAAATCAACCGCATGGAAGTTCTATTAGTTATAAATGGGATAAACTTCACAACCAAAAGACAGTGATCATCAACTATGAGTAAAATTAGATGAGACTCTTGTTTGCCTTCCAAATAAGACAGAATTGAAATACAATGGCTGAGGGGCTTAGCTCTAGGAATAAGATCAGGAAATTTTAAAGCAATCCTCATGCAATGGTTGCCTAAGAATGTCACTGTGAATATATTTAACATCTGAAAAAAAACTGCCTGAAGATACAAAACACTATCGGGGGTGAGGACCGGCAATCCGTAGTGCTAAAAACACGCAGTTGTAGACTGAGGGGTCACTAGCACAGATGAGCCGACAGCACGTCTCCGTGTGCAGGAAGCAAAGCTGGGAGAACTGACGGGGCAGGGTGGGTCCCCCAGCACAGCGGACACACGACCCCTGCTCCACAATGCACAGAACCCAGATGGAGCGTCCATGATCGTGGGGACGATGAAGCTCCCCCAGCTTCCCGGCCTTCCACAGTCAGCTCAGGACACTGTGCCCGCCAACGACGGAGCACGCGACCCCTCAGCCACTCGAGATCACCCACACGCCGAGCCAGGACATGGGCTCAGTGGACGTCCTGTGACTTCTGGGCTGTGTAGCCGGGCCTCAGGCCCCAGTGGCAGCCAGTCCCCACTATTAACAGCACAATGTCTAGAATATGACATCACCTCCTTAGTCAAGGGAGGAGCCCCAAGACAAACCCAGAACGAGTTCAAACTACGTGATAACGAACATACAAAGCATCAACGCTTGCGGCACTCAGATAGGATGGTGCTGCTGAAAACTTTATAGTAAAATGCTTGTATCGGAAGAGAAGAAATGTTTGTTTATGCAGATCTTCATACAGATCTTTACATATATGAAAGAGGAAAGGGGAGAGCAAATTAGAGCACTAAAATGAAAGACGAGATGCACTTTAGATAGTATAATTAATTGAAAAAGAGTATAATATAATAAACAATCTATGCAACTAAATTTTTTAAAAGATTTATTTATTTATTTGAAAGGTAGAGTTACAGAGAGGCAGAGGCAGAGAGAGAGAGAGGTCTTCCATCCACTGGTTCACTCTCCAATGGCTGGAATGGCCAGAGCCAGGAGCCAGGAGCTTCTTCCAGGTCTCCCACGCGGGTGTAGGGGCCCAAAGACTTGGGCCATCTTCCACTGCTTTCCCAGGTCATAGCAGAGAACTCGATAGGAAGTGGAGGGGCCAGGACTTGAACCAGTGCCTATATGGGATGCCAGCACTGCTGGTGGTGGCTTCACCTGCTATGCCACAGCACCTACATGGGATGCCAGTGTCACAGATGGTGACTTTACCTGCTATGGTACAACGCCAGCCCCCAGACTTATCTCTTGTAAACAGCCTAAAGCTTAGTTGTATTCTTTTTTATTTTTTTTTCAGTGTGCTTGCTTAATTTTTCATACTTATTTTTCATAACTGACAATTTGTTCTATCTGCTCCTGTGATGTCTTTTCCTTACATTCAGGCTTGCTTTGTGTCTTGCCGATGGGGACCCACAGAGAACCAAGCGACAGCTGTGAGAGTATCTGGGGCACACGACGTCTCCCTCCCCCATGCAGGCAGAGCTGCTTCCATCCACATACACCTGTTTCTGTGATTCTACTCAGCCTTTCCTTGCCATCTGGGGTGTCTGAACAGGGTCCCCTCTGCAAGAGGAGGACGTGCCATTTAGGCCTGGGCTCCCAAACCTAGCTCTTCACGGATAGAACCGAGAGTGTAGACACTGCTAGTGATGCAGATTAAAATCCAGGGGATCAAATTCTTTTCTTAAATGTTATTACCTTCCATTTGAATATTGGTAAAACAACTCAAATTGTGTGAGGGTGTTAATCTTTTTAAGGGTGGGGAAATTGTACTTACAGAAGTTACCTGTGTCCAAGTTTCTGTCACCCAGAAATCATGCCATACACACACCAGGCAGCAAAACGAAGGCGTGGAGCCAGGGGCTTCATCACCCGCCGTGCAGCAGCCCGCAGGCACACCGCACACCTGCGTGGGCACACGTGACCCTGCACCTGCTGAGGGAGACCTCCTACTCCATGAAGGGGAAGCAGCCAGGTGCTGAACCGTGCACCCGCCCAGAAGAGAGTCGGAATGTTATTAAGAAAAAACAACAGCGAAAGGTCCCTCCCAGAAACTTGTGGTGTTGGAAAGATGGCTGTGGGGCTGCTCTTCTTGAGCTGACCGTGTTCTGGGAGACAAAAATGGGTCGTTCTGCTTCTTTACGGAACGTGAGCCTTTCCTTCCGTTACACACGGGAGCCCCAGGGCGCTAAGGACGGCACCTGCGACCTCGCAGTAATGAAGGGGCCGGCCCGCCGTGGCTCGTGGAGTGAATCTAATCGCTGTGTGGTGAGGGTGTGGGTGTAAGCAGAAGTGCGCCCTCCCATGCATACACCCCGCACGCGTAAACACTGTTAGCAACGACCGAGCTGCGGTCGACGGTTTTAAATCGGGACAGTTCTGCCTCGTCTCCCGTGACTGTTGGCCTGCGGGAGGACGCTCGCTCGTCCCCGGGCGTGCTCCTGTGTCCCCTTATTCCTTGGGTGCGGGAGCAGTCTCTCCGACTGTGTGCCACCGTCTTTGTGTCCCGCCTTCCTCCTCGACTGCAAGAAGCGATGTTTGTAAATTCGCAGAAAAAAAATTACACATCGGCTTCTTGTTTACCAGTCAGCCTAGTGTAGTCAGTGTATTCTCATCTGTGGATAAAATAAATCACCAAGTATGCATCATTAATGAAGACATATGAAACCTTTCCAATTATGTCAAATTATTAGAATTAAGCAGCTGAGAGAGGGAGGGCAGCCAATAAAGCTGCAATGCGCTAAGTGATTATTAGAGCTGGGTGTGCTCCTTGAAATTTGCTTTGCCGTAATTTCATTAAAAATTCATAACCGTTCCGGCCTCTCCCTGTCCGTGCCAGCGAGGAGCCAAACCGGGTGTGGGAAAGCAGCTCAGAGCGGGTGCACGGTGTCACCGGAGGCAGCAGGCAGTGGAGAACGGTGGTGAGGGACATGCCGGGTCCAGAGACCTGCAAAAAGCTCACAGGAAATGCGTCTTAGGGAGAAAAGCACGCGTGCACCCCAAACATCTGTGCTGGAAGACACTGACCATTCGGGGCATTGCTCGCCGACCTGACCAGCCGGTCTCTCAGGGCTCCGAGTCCTGAGCTGTGGCCTTTTTTCTAGACTCGGCCCATCCCAGCATTAAACGTTAAACTCCTGGAGGTGCCCTACTCTTAGTTCTAATCCCATAATGCCTTGTACGGTGTTTGGGTCAGCGCCGAGTTCTTGGCAGCTATCCTTGGCCACGTGAATGCTACAGGCCGTCTCACGTGTTAGGACGATGTATTCCCGCTGCTGCTCAATGAGTGTGGGAAGTTACATGTGGCCGAGAATCGTAGTCATTATACTTCGTGACAGGTAAACACTCGGTGCAGATAACCCGATACGGCAGGCAGGCCCGAGACGCGTTCTTTCAGGAGGGAGCCTGATTTTATCTCTAGATCTTCATCAATTCATGAATTTCTTTTCTCAGGCCTCAGTGTTGAGTCTGGGAAACCAGTATGGGTTGAATACTTCCAAATCTCTCGCGTGTTCCAGCGTTAAGGAGTATCTGTCAAATTCAAAATCCATTTTGCTGAATATATTATCCTTTTACAAATAAGTCCTTTGTGTGTCTGAGGACAATGTGGCCATGTGTTTTTAATCCATTTAGAGTTAACTTATGAAAATGTTTATTTGTAGGAGCTCTTAGGAGTCCAAGGAGGCTCAAGAATTTGATTTACCAGCAATTTGAAGCTTTTATCTCAGAAAGAACATCTCAATTTGCTAAGGGCAGAGCAACTAGAATCCCTCGTGGCTGAGTTTTCCATTCTTGAATTTCCAAATGTTGTGATATGTTCTAAAAAATGAAATATCCATGGCGATTCTCATCTTAGAACTTGAAAAGCTTTTAAATTTTATAATCAGCAGAGTATACTGATGCCAACCTATGTGTACTCTCCGAGACTTGCGCACTAGCAACACTGAGGTATTAAAAGAACAACTTTATAATTAAATATTATAGTAGACGGTTCTTCTACCTACTTATAACTTTTAAAAATAAGATTTGAAATGTTTGAGTCTAGATTTACCAAAATATCAATTTATACCCAAGGTTACCATAATTGGTACAAACAAAAATTTACTTGGCCAAGATCTGGATTCTTCTGATTGACTTTTTAAAAAAAGATTTAATAATTTGAAAATCAGAGTTACTCAGAGAAAGGAGTGGCAGAGAGAGGTAGAGAGGTAGAGAGGCAGAGAGAGAGAGAGGGAGAGGTCTTCCATCTGCTGGCTCACTCCCCAGTTGGCTGCAACGGCTGGAGCTGCGCTGATCTGAAGCCAGGAGCCAGGAGCTTCTTCTGGGTCTCTCACATGGGTGCAGGGCCATCTTGGACCATCTTCTACTGCTTTCCCAGGCCACAGCAGAGAGCTGGATTGGAAGTGGAGCAGCCGGGACTCGAACTGGCGCCCATATGGGATGCCTGCACTGCAGGTGGCGGCTTTACCCACTATGCCACAGCACCGCCCCCCTGATTGGCTTTTGTCTTGGTTTAAAATGTGCTGCCACAACGGGTTCTGCAGAACAGGAGACGCCTAAGCGACATGGAGAGTAAAAGGAAGAGAACAGCACTAACCTCCGTCGCGGGTTCAGCATCCTGAACAAATATCAATGTCCCATCGAACCCCTGGGAAGTTCCAATGAGAGCAGGAAGCGCCCAGTGCTCACTAGCAGGACGTTCACCTGATCCTCGTGTACGTCCTGCTCGGGGGTTTTCTTTCTCAGGCTCTGGGAGTAGCGGACAGAATCGTGTCAAAGCGTCATCCAAGGGCCCTGCTCCAGGGCCTCCCATGGTGTGCCCTGAGAAAATCAGCGACTCTCCCACGCCTGCAAGTCGTCACAGCGATTTCCAAGGCCAAGCTTTGTTTTTGAACACCCTGAGGTCACAGCTCAGACTTGCCTGAGTCTCGGCTTTGCGACCTCACGTTCCCAGAGGAGGCAGGGACCTGTATCACGTTCCTTCTCTGTCTTTTTCTTTTATAAAAGATTTACTTATTCATTTGAAAGGCAGAGTTACTGAGAGGCAGAGTTACACAGAGAAAGAGAGAGATAGAGAGAGAGAGAGAGAGAGAGAGAGAGAGAGCTCTTCCATCTGCTGGTTCACTCCCCCAAATGGCCGCAAAGGCCGGAGCTGCGTTGATCCAAAGCCAGGAGGAGCCAGGAGCTTCTTCCAGGTCTCCCGTGTGGGTGCAGGGGCCCAAGGACCTGGGCCATCTTCTACTGCTTTCCCAAACCACAGCAGAGAGCTGGATCGGAAGTGGAGCAGCCGGGACTTGGCACCCATATGGGATGCTGGCATGGAAGGTGGCGGCTTTACCCGCTACGCCACAGTGCCAACCCCCCCTCCCCGTTACCTTCCTTTCATCCATGATGGAGGAGCAGCTGGGATCTCATTGCCTTCCGTCTCCCACCAAGCATTATTGTATCTAATGTATTTGAAAGGCAGAGAGAGAGAGAGATAGGGGTCTTCCGTCCTCTGGCTCACTTCTCAGCTGCTACGGCTGGATGGGCTATTCTCTGCTGCCGCTCCAGGCACATTGGCAGGGCGCTGCACTCAGGAGCCAGGGGTGGGTGTTGGACTCCGGTTCTCCAGTACGGAACATGGCACCCTAGCAACTGTGCAAAGCCCTTGTGTGCGCCTCGGTAACCCCCCGGCACAGAGGGCCTTCTGTGTGCCTGTGTGGTCCGCGCCGAGCCCCCTCCGCCCTGCCTTTCCTCTCGGTGCGGTGTCTCGGCAGAGCTGGAGACGGCCTCTCTGCACAGTGCTGCTCTGTCCGCACACTGGCGAGGCCAGCGCAGGCCCTGGGCTCCAATCAGCACTGGGCAGTGCCACACACTCTGTCTCCAGCCCCCTCCGTCTTGCCCGGCGACTTCCCCACGGGTGAACATGGACATCGCAGAGGCCCCCTTGCAAAAGGCAGCCGCCTGCCCCCGCTCTCTCCCCATCGATCCCGTCTGCTCTTCTCTTCCCTCCAGCCCCTGGATCTCGGCCCGTAGCCCTGGGCGTGTGATGGCTCCCGTGCCCAGAAGCGCTCCCAGCGCCCAGCCCCACTCTCCATCTGAGGAGTCTCCGTGCGCTTGTCATTCAGGCGAGCGTGCTGCTGCCACACTGTGCGCACTGCCTGCCTTCCCAGGCACCTGTGCAGGGTCCACCTGTCAGGGTAAGGGCTCCATTCAGTGCACAGCCCCAGCACCAAGGCCAGGAGCCCTGACAACAAGGCTTGCTCCTGCTCACCCTGAGCTCCGTCAAGGGAAGCTGTGATGGTGTTGATGGGTCCTTAATCACGCATCAGGCAGATGGGAACTTTGGGGTGGGTTGTGAATGAGGGAAGCCGGGGGGGGGTCTCCTGGAGGTTAGCCGCCGGCCGGCTCCCCTGCTGCGGTGCACCTGTCCCTGGAGCACACGGTCAGACGATTCGACACGCATTACCACGTGGCCAGGGTTCACACAGCAGTCCTCCGTCCCGAGCTGCCGCTGGGGCTGCCGCAGAGCCCACAGCTCCGTCCTTTGCAGGTTGCTCGTCCGAGCCTTCACCGAGGTCTTCCTCGCGTTCCGGGGCTGCCCTTCCTTCCAGAGTGTTCTGGTGCTTGTCGGCTATAACCACGCGACCTGGTTCTCTGAGGTCTCAGATTCACCTGCCCGGCTTTGATTTCTCCCTGAGCATCTCTGCCCGGATTACGGACCATCTCTCCTTATCAGTCGTGGAAAGCGGGGGCTCTGCTCCTCCTTGCAAAGCCGTGCTGCTCCTCCTGGGTTCCTGGCACACAGACGGCACCCACGCTGAGGCACAAACCCGCCCCTGCCTTCCAGTCTGCACGAAGGGCGCTGAATCCCTGCCGTCGCGCCTCTCAGAACTCCATTCCCAGCGCTGCCCCAACTACGCCATCTCAGGTTGGACATCAGCCCCACCCCCACTCTCCCTCCCTGTGCTCTGTCACCAACCCAGTGCTCCTCGGCCGCCCTCCCAGGCCACCCCGGTTCCGCCTCCAGCCCTCCCTCCTGGTCCCTCCTGCCTGTCCTCTCTTTGCCTAACCATCCTGCAAGGGTCCGTCAAACCCACGTCACTCAAGGGTCTGTGACGGCCTCGACCCACGCAAGCAAACACGTGTGCCACCCCCTCTCCTCTCTCCTCCGAGCCTGTCTCAAACGCAGCTAAGGAGATCTTCCGTCGAAATGAGGAGGGCTGCTCACTCTATAATTAATTATCATTTTGTCTATAAAATGCTGAAATGGACAACGGATCTTGTGTTCACTGGAGTTACTACTACCGGCTACTGAATTAGCGTCACGGAGCTGAGTGATTGCTTTAATCTGCTCTAATATCTTCCAGATAAAACCGTTCATTTGCAGAATTTAATGTTGTTTTAATGTTTTATAATAGCCGGGTAAATAGGTTTCAGAGGACTTAACAGGCACCAAGAACATTCTGTTCGGTTTTCTGCTCCTATTAACATCTTCCTAGTTAACTCGATGTTGCATTATGTATCCTGGTCAGCTAGGCCGCTGCTTGGGCCGCCTCCATCCCATACCACAGTGCCTGGGATCAAGCCCGGGCATCCAGTTTCTGATCCAGCTCCTTGCTGGTGTGCAGCCTGGAGACAGCAGACGATGGCTCATGGACTCGGGTCCCTACAACCCACCTGGGAGACCAGGATGGAGGTCCTGGTCCCTGGCTGAGGCCTGGCCCTGCCCTGGCTGCTGTGGGCACTTGGAGAATGAACCAGCAGATGCAAGACGCCTCTCTCTCTCTCACACACACCCTCTCTCTGCCTTTCAAACTGATAAATAAACTTTAACACTGTGCACTCAGGTTTGGACACCCCGACACTTGCAATAGTTGATGAAGCCTGTTCAAAACTTTTAAGGGACTAAATGAATTATTTCTGTAGAGGTCTCCGGATTTTGCAAAATGTTTTGAGTCATGTGTGACATACTCAAGCACACGCAAGCTTATACGATACGGTCTCCAGCACAGAGGCAGCCGGAAGTTCCTCCCTCTCAGGAGGGGAGAGAGGGGCCCACAGGAGGCCCGTGTGCCGTGTTGGTCAGAGCATGGAGCCCGCTGTCCTGGGGACTTGGGCCTGAGTCCTGCGATCTGAGTGAGGGCCTTAATGGCTCCTAGTCTGTTATCTCATGGGGAAACTGAGCAGTCACGCTGGCCCTGTGCACGGTGTTGTGTGGTGCAAAATTAATGCTGCTGCCTGGCGGCTGGCAGAACTCCTACTCATAAGGGAGTCCGCAGTGGTGAGTCTTATTAATCAGAATTCTTGGGGCCTGCACTGTGGCATAGTAGGCTAGGCCTCCACCTGCAGTGCCAGCACCCCATGTGGGCGCCACTTCGTGTCCCGGCTGCTCCTCTTCTGATCCCGCTCTCTGCTATGGCCAGGGAGAGCAGTGGAAGATGGCCTGAGTGCTTGGGCCCCTGTACCTGTGTGGGGAGTTCCTGGCTCCTGGCTTTGGATCGGCCCAGCTCCTGCTGTGGTGGCCATCTGGGGAGTGAACCAGCGGATGGAAGATCTTTCTCTTTGTCTCTGCCTCTGTCTGCGGCTCTACCTCTCAAATGAATGGACAAAATCTTTAAAAAAAAGAATTCTTGTCGTCTATTGTCTGGTCTTCCTTATACATGGAGGATGTAAAGTTTCTAAAAGGGATGATTGACGTCTCATCACATATGTTGATTGCTTTTCAGTTTGGAGAGATGTAAGACAGCTGAAATCTTTCACTTGATGTCCATTAAAAGCACCAAGAGTATATTTTAATACAATTCTAAACATCGTGAAATCATTATTGCTTCATTCATCCCTCTTATTTTTTTACATTTATTTTATTTTTATTTATTGAAACCAGGCACCCAAACAAATCAATTTTTCAAAATATCCACCTGGGTAATATTTAACTAACTTCCTAAACACTTCTTCCTGTAACAGCAAATCGAGAGAGTGCTGAATGGACCGTTGGGAAGGCCTGGTTTGTCTCACAGACCAGAATTTAAACGCTGACCTTGGCCTCACGACCCCGTGTCCGTGGGGATTTGCTGATTGCGTGGACGATGCTGATGTCTCCAGGAGCTTCCTGTCTCCAAAACCCCGAACGGGAGCCGAGCTGCTCAGACCCGGCCGGGGCCGGCTTTCTCCAGCTGGCTCCCCGGTTCCCACGCCGTGCCGAGGTCAGCCCTGCCCTTTGGAGCTGCTTCAACCCCCTCTTCCTTGCTGGTGCGATGTATTTCCTCTTTGTTCTTCACGTTGTCTTGCTCCTTTTCCAAGCTGGGTGCTGTCTGTGGAGCATCTTCTGAAGGGAGCACCTTGTTCACAAGTGGTTTCTGGGAAAGCTGCCCTGGGCCCCGCTCACTGGAAAGGCCGCTGAAGGTGGGGTGCGTGTTGCACCTGTCGGCGAGAGCAGGGCTTTGCTGAGAGGGGCTGGGGCCAAACCTCCCCGGGGCCCACACACAGCCCCACGGGGCAGGAGCAGCCCCGCTGCTAAGCAAAAGGAACGGCTCCTTGTTCGAGAATCGCGTGTTCCGGCACCAAACGGATTCTCAGGTCTTCAGACCTGAGACGTCAGCTCAGGGTCTCCCGAGCGCAGGTGAGCCTGGAGTCGTGGCTCTCGTGTGCTGCTCTGGAGCAGGGGAGGAGAGAACAGAGCAGGAGGGTGAGAAAAGCTGGGGAAGGGAATGACAGAAACTGAATTTTGGCAAAAGAGGGGAGCCGGGGCGTGACCCATTAATTAACATCATGCACATCAGGGAACTTCCCTGGGCAAAGTCACCTGCAACCCTGACGATGCACACGAGCCCCCGACTGTGATGGCGCCACTGATCTGGCGCTGGGAGGCTGGTGCACCGCAGTAGCACACAGAACCCCACAGCCCCAGGCAGCCCCCATGGGCCCACGGCTCAGGATGGAAAGGTGGCGCCAGGCCAGCGGGGCAGCAGCGCCTCGGCTGAGGTCCGCAGGTGCAGGTCAGGCGCCGCTCAGCGGTCGCAGAAGGAGGAGTCCCAGTGCCTCACCGCTGATGCTGACCCGTGTGCACCTGGACCTCAGCGCTGGGGCGTTGGCGCTGTCGTGCCCAGTGCTGCCTCTGAGAGCACTGTGGTGATGTGCTGAGCAAGTCGGGCACGCGGTGCACCCCCGGCCGCGGTCACCTTGCTGCTCTCTTCCTCTCCAAGCACACTGGCAAAGTCTCCGTGTGGTGGAACCAGCCCTTGTGTTTTGCTGTTTGAATGCCTGCGAAGGGTCCTGGCAGGGGCCACTCTCTCCATGGTGCCATCTTGATGAAACTGTCCCCTTACTGTCTGTGTTTATAAGTTTCCTGTTAAAAATGATGCTATACTCCTGCCTCAGAATCAACCCTTGGGGCATTCGGATCTGGCTAAAAGGTCCATGAGAGTCTCACAGGCATGGAAAGCCATGACACGATGGCAAAAAACAATCTAAATGAAAGACCCTGGTGAACAAGACCCCAGCAGAAGGAACAGGCCATCAAGGAGAGAGGCGCCTTTCTCTGAAGGGAGGAAGGAACCTCCACTGTGACACGGCCTTGACTAAACAAGTTCAGAGTCGGTGAACTCAAGGGACTTCCATAGCCTAGACAGCTCATAGCAAGAGTCTCGGGTGATTGCTGACATCACAAATAAGAGTGCCAATTGTTAAATCAACAACGGGAGTCACTAGGTACATGCTCCCCACACAGGATCTCTGTCCTTAATGTGTTTTACTATGAAACTTAAAAACAACACTACTAGTCGAACAATACCCTATACCTTGTGCGGTTGTGTGAATGCAGCCTGTTGAAATCCTTGCTTAGTATATACTAAGTTGATCTTCAGTATATGAAGGTAATTGAAAATGAAACTCGATAAAGGGCGGGATGGCAGAGGGAGAGGGGAGGGCCACGGGAGGGAGGGAGGTTGGGGGGGAAGCCACAACAATACAAAAGTTACACGTTGTAAATTCACGTTTATGAAATAAAAAATAAAAAAGCAATATATAAAAAAAAGGATGCTATAAAATAAGGGACTTCAAAAACATCACAGAGAATGAATGTCAGAAGAAAACTTTGTAGCTCGGTAGACTTTTTTTAATTCCATGTTCCCATAAACCTTTTGAAACAGCCTGAGAGAATGAATGAGCTCCTGACTTGGTTGTTTGCGCTGAGTCTATGCTATAGTGAAATGAAAGAACATGACCAGGTACACGCTTCCGGACACACTGATGAGCTGCACAGTTCTCTCACACCAGTCACCTCTGAAAGTGCATCGGCAAAGCCTTCCAGCACTGAGTCCTACAGTGTTCACAGTTAACGACTGATGCGCTGAAAGACAATGTAATTTGGTGTGTTTCACTGAGAGAGACATCGGACTCTCAAGGTTATTAATCAGGCTTTTACTTTGTCTTTTATCAAGTTTACATATAAAGTGTATTTTCCCAGGCTGTAGCTTCAGTGAGGGTCATGCACCCACAGCGTCCGTACATTAAGAATGTTGCTTGTTGTCATCACTGCACCCGAGCTCCCCCACAGGCTTTTTCCCTGCTGTGGATTCGTGGTGGCCTCACAGCTTTTCAGATGGAGTCACCGCAGTCCCCGGCACGTTTAGCTGCTTAGCAAGTGTGTTCTCCACAGAGGACACCGTGACTGCGCTCATCGTGCTTGGGTGACTGAACTTCCAGCTCCAGCTCCATAACTTAATTGAATTCACTTGTTTTTTAACATGAGACAAAATCTCTTTAATAAAACAGTGCGTTTTAAATGTCTTCATTTTTGTCTACTTGAAAGGCAGAGCTAAAGTTAGAGAGAGAGAGGAGAGGACACATCTCAAACTCCCACAACAGCCGGGCTGCCCCAGGTTGGAGCCAGGAGCTCAGGGACCCCATGTGCATCCCCACGTGGGTGCCAGGGGCCAAGACTTGAGCCACCACCTGCTGCCTCCCAGGATGCATCAGCAGGCAGCTGGGTGGGAAGCAGAAGATGGGGCGCCCCAGGACCTCACGATCCCAACGCGTTCTCCTAAATGAAGTACCCGAGTCACCAGGTGGCTCGAGAGCCTCGGACCTCCCCGAGTGCCGGCACAGTGCAGAGCCCTGCCGTTGGGGTGGCCTCTCACCCAAACGCGCCTTCTCAGCAGGAGAGCCCCGCCCATAAGCTGATGGAAGGGTGGATGAGGAGGACGGGGACGAGCTCGTAGCTACAGAAGCAGCTGCTTACACACACGGTGCTGCCGGTGTACCACTCGGTGTGCGGGCAGATGGAGACGCACAGCAACTGTGCTGGAGGCCCCGGCGCAGGAGCTCCGTCCTCGTGTGGGGCAGAGAAAGGGGTCTTCAGGTAGCCCCCACCAGAAACCCCTAGACTGGGAGTTATCTCCCCTGCCTTCCACCTGCTGCGGTTTTGGTCTATGGCTGCTCGTCCCCCTCCCTCCTGCATATGACTGTGACGTCCATTAGACTTTCTAACAGTTCTTTACACTTTCTGTTCTATCAAAGCAGCCAGACACCGAGCTGGGTCTGCAGCAGAGGGAAGATGACCCTGTTCTTCCTACCACGGGGTGATCACGGTTTTCTGAATGAGCCAAACAGCCCTGATGGCCCAGGAAGCGTGACAAGCCATTGCTGCTCATACGAGAGCTACCGCAGGTGCCACTGCCTGGAGTGGGTTTGCGGAAGCATCCATCTGTGAGGCCAGCGACACTCAGGCCACCCGCTGCCGCGCCTCCGCTGGCCCGTGGGAGCACCTCCAACCCCTGCCCGGAAGGGGCCATGCTGTGGCGACATTCCTACTGCTGCCCCAGGATCTGGGGTTGTGGCAGAGAGCCTCTCCCTCCGGCTGCTCTGGAGAACTTGGCCCAGCGGCTGGTGGGTCCCCCACCACCTGTCTGATTCCCACCCCGGGGTGCTGATGGAGTCACAGGCACCCCCATGCCAGTCACCCTGGAACCTCAGACTGCTCAAGCCGGAGAGCTGGAATCCAGGTCTGAGCTGCGACCTGCAAAGTCCCACGGGTTTTCAGGCAAGGGAACAGGAAACCCTTCAAACACACAAGGATTCAGAAACGATTTTTTAAATAGTTTGTGATAAATTCTGAGAGCACAGTGCTGACTACTAATTAGCTCCCACTGACCACGGGAGGGGTAAAGATAGAAACTCGGGCTCTGCGGCTTCCCTGAGCTGGCGTTAAACGTGCACAGTGCGTGCCTCATCACCCGTTATTCTCTGGTGCCTAAGTGAGCTCTGTCGTGAACACAGCATGAGTGGGAGATCCACAGCCACGCCCACTGGTGAGGATGGCGTGGGGACATGAGGCTGCGTTTAAGGCGTATTTTACCTCGTCATCTTCCTTGAGACCTTAAAGGAAATACCTGCCGATTCTAAGATCCATCAGTAAAGCTCCTCTTGTTATTTTATAAGCAAAACAGAAGAGCTGGCGGGGATTCTTCCTCTCTTCCTGTGTCTTTCCCGCTAGGCTCTTGGTCAAAACCCACGGTGGACCCTTGTCGGCTGCTGTTTGTGCATCTCTGCGGACGATCTGTGCAGCACTGCTGATGGGCGGACTTCTGCTCCTGGGCTTGGAGATGCGAGCATCAGAGACCCCGTGAGCTCCGTCGGCCTCTGCTCCTGGGTACCGGGACTTAGAGGCGCTCGTGCAGGGCGCCCGTCTGCACCGTACGGGTGAGGATGAGGGACCCGCGGCAAACTGTCAAACCATAGAAACGGACACGCGGCACTCAGGCCACTCAGCTGAACGGACTTCTGCGTGGAGCTGGGACGGCACGCGGCTCCCAAACCGTCGTAGCTACAACGTGTCAGCAGTGGGAAAGACTCGGTGTCTGAACACGCTGACCGGAGCTCAGGCCACTCGAGTCTCCTGATTACAGGAGATTCTATATGGAATTCCATATGGAAACACGGCGAGGGGCCCGGACACAGCGTGGACATCCTCACCACGGAGCAGTGACAGATCTGGAGGTACGCCCCACCCCTCAGGGACGCCACTGTCACCTTTCTTAGCAAAGTCACAGCCTGGTCCACCCCAGAGGGAGGGGTGGCAAGGAGCAGCTGGTGCTTGGGGTGAGACAGCTTTAAAAAGGGGGGTAACTGCTGTCCAATAACAGCCAAGCCTCCCTCCTGGATGGACGTGCCGCGGTCAGAGTCTCAGCCGGAAGAGGCAGCTTCCAACAGTTCAGCCCCTCTGTGGCTCCTACACGGAGGATCCACGACACCTGCAGATAAACGGAGCTGAAGAAACCCCTGCCCGTTGGTCCCGACTGTCAGGCAGCTGAGGGCTTCGCTCACGAGGCAGGAAGAGCACTGGTGTCAGATGGGGTCCCTGCTCCTCCTGGAAGCTCAGCTGTGGCAGCTGGCGGGAGGCGTCTCCAGGGGCCCAGCCACACACCCAGCCCTGGACAGCTCTGCAGGGGACCGGGGAAGCCACTCCATCGTCCACAGCCCAGGAACTCGCCGTTACCCCTTCCAAAGTGTGAGTGAAGGCAGTAATTCCTATCTACATGTTCCACAGAGAAAATGTGTTTACTCTTTCATTAGGACAGAATTAATAGCGTAATCTGTGTGTGTGCCTGTGTGTGCAAATAAACACACCCATAGCATGTGGAGCTGTTCCTAAGAAACATCATTTAAATGCAAATGGCTGGTACTGGTTTGCAGATAATTCTAGAATGAGTAATAGCTGTCATAGAAAAAATATACAAAAATATACATCTCCCTTATGCATTTTACAACTCGTGATAATTAAGGTGTGCATGTAATTTGGGTTTCCATTGGATGATATTTTTCTTGTGATTTCTGTTATTAAACACCTGCTGTAATTTGGAGTGGGTTAATTGGATAGTAATTTATTTCAGACCTCTTGAGTCCCAAAAGTGATGCTGAGGTTCTGTGTGAAGAGGGGGCGCACGTAGTGAGGCAGCAGGGACGCGGCGGGGATGGTGTGCAGTGGGGAGGGTGCAGTGGGGAGAGCGCATAGTGAGGCAGCAGGGACGTGGTGGGGAGGGCGCGTAGTGGGGCAGAGGGACGTGGTGGGGAGGTGCGTAGTAGGGCAGCAGGGACGTGGTGGGGAGGGCGTGTAGTGGGGCAGAGGGACGCGGTGGGGAGGGCGCGTGGTGGGGCAGAGGGACGCGGTGGGGAGGGCGCGTGGTGGGGCAGAGAGACGCGGTGGGGAGGGCGCGTGGTGGGGCAGAGGGACGCGGTGGGGAGGGCGCGTAGTGGGGCAGAGGGACACGGTGGGGAGGGCGCGTAGTGGGGCAGAGGGACGCGGTGGGGAGGGCGCGTAGTGGGGCAGAGGGACGCGGTGGGGAGGGCGCGTAGTGGGGCAGAGGGACGTGGTGGGGAGGGCGCGTGGTGGGGCAGAGGGACGCAGTGGGGCCAGGATCCTGCCCAGCGCCCTCAGCAGTCGCCTGTCAATGCACAGGAGTGCATCAGCTGTCACCAGCAGACCCAGCACTGGCGTGACGACACCGTGCAGGAGTTAGTGAGCGACGTCCACGCGCAGGCTGCCTCGGAAGGTGCCTTAGGAACCTGGCGCCCACGCAGCCTGGACCCAGCATGGACCCTGTTAGCCAAACCCCTTCTCCAGGACGGCTGGGTGGAACGCAGCCCACTCTGACCCACCCACAGGCAGTGGTGCAGCCACGGAGCGTGGGCCCCATGTTCTTCTCTGCCGTGGTGCAGGTTCTGTGCCTCATGTTTCTTTCCAGGACACGTGAGCCTCCCGAGCCATCGGGTGGGGGGGTTTAAGCTCGTCACGGGGAGGAGGGGGTGTCGGAGAGCCGTTCTTTAATGACGCACACACTTCTCAGAGGGTCACGGACGTGGTAGCTGTCACCCTCCCAGCATTGTAAAGAGCACTGATTTGTGTAACACGCTGTGTACAAACACCCACACACGCACAGAATCTCCCCCGATCAAACAGTGGATTGGGTGCTGGCTGCTTACGGCTTCAGTTTGCCTTGGTTTCAACGTCAAAATAAATTAGGAGATAGCTTCACCCGCCAATATTTAAAAACGTATTTGTACCCCTTGTGCGTCTTGTTAAGTCCCGGGAAAGACAGCTCAAGTATGTCTGCGATGTTTGTATTATACAAACAAATGATCAGACTAGATCTTACGGATGAGGTTTTAAAAACACGAACCGGGGTGCTCTCTGCCGACTGCCAACGAAAGGCTCCAAGGCGAAAACTTTCGGAGAAAACTCACTCCGCCTCCACTGCCAGGGACACTGGTGCTGCCTCGGAAAGCAAGTGAGGCTGGAAGGCCGCGGCTGCTCAGCGGCACCCGAGCGAGCGGGGGTCCCGGATGGGATGGAGGACAGGGAGGTTTCAGACTTAGCCAGGCTCAGGTCGCAGCTCCCAGGCTCTGGCAAACTGCGACGCTGGGGCTGGTACAAGCCAGGAGGGCGCCCCCTGGCCAGGCAGGGGCCGGGGGTAGCTCAGCTCCAATGCCAGCTATGCACCAGGCCCAAGCAGGTGGCCAGAGTTTCACTTCATTTTTGAATGTTTGTTAAGAACTCTGGCTTTGTCTGCCTGAAAGCAGGATGGTGCCCCAAGGCTCCGCCAAGGGGGAGCAGCCTTTGGCTCTCTGGGCTCCACTGCTTGACCCTTGACACATTTCTGCCAGCTGAGACCCCTCGGAGCTTCCGGGGCAGGTGTGGCAGCAGCGGGGACCACGGGAGCTGGGTCAGGTGAGCTCCGTGCTTGGGGTCGACGCTGGACATTCAGGTCCCCCCATTTCTCTCTTCTCGTCTGTCAGCCAGGCTTGCTACACTAGCATGAACAACTGCTTCCCAGGGATGGTTTCTATCCTGGAAAACTCCACAGCGATGGGGCCGTGGCGAGGGGACGGTGCAGGGGAGGAGTGCAGCATGCGCAGGGGAGCGCGTCCCTGTGTGCTGCCTGCCTTGTCCCTAACCCCTCCTCTCTGCTGCGGCGTCCGCCACTCTCCACTCCACGCTGGCCTATTCCACTGCGTTCTACTTGGCTCTGCTCTCTGAACCCTACTCCTACTCCTAGTCCTACTCCTAGTCCTAGTCCTAGTCCTAGTACTACTCCTAGTCCTACTCCTAGTCCTAGTCCTAGTCCTAGTCCTACCCCTACTCCTACTCCTAGTCCTACTCCTACCCCTACTCCTATTCCTAGTCCTAGTCCTACCCCTACTCCTACTCCTAGTCCTAGTACTACTCCTAGTCCTACTCCTACCCCTACTCCTACTCCTAGTCCTACTCCTACCCCTAGTCCTAGTCCTACTCCTACTCCTACCCCTAATCCTAGTCCTAGTCTTAGTCCTAGTCCTACTCTTACTCCTACTCCTAGTCCTAGTCCTACTCCTACTCCTAGTCCTAGTCCTACTCCTAGTCCTAGTCCTACTCCTACTCCTACCCCTACTCCTAGTCCTAGTCTTAGTCCTAGTCCTACTCCTACTCCTACTCCTAGTCCTACTCCTACTCCTACTCCTAGTCCATTCCATTCCATTCCATCCCAGTCCAGTCCAGTCCAGTCCATCCCATTCCATCCCAGTCCAGTCCAGTCCAGTCCATCCCATTCTATCCCAGTCCAGTCCAGTCCAGTCCATCCCATTCCATCCCAGTCCAGTCCAGTCCAGTCCATCCCATTCCATCCCAGTCCAGTCCAGTCCAGTCCTATCTCAGCCTGTCGTCTTCTATTGTAGTCTATCCTATGCTACTCCATGCTGTTCTGTTCTACCCTATTTCTATTCTATTTTATTTGATTCTATCGTATTCTCTTCTACTATACCCTGCCCTACTCTTTTCCAGCCCGCCCTATCCTATGCTACTCTAGTCTGGTCTAGTCTAGTCTAGTCTAGTCTGTCCCCTACCCTTCTCTCCCAATGCTTGCTCCCTTGCGTGCCTGTCCATCCTGTAGTCGTTCAGCCACCAATAACGCGTCAGTCGAGGACAGCAGGGCTGAATCGATTTCTAACTGTCCTGTGATGGCTCCTTGCATGCAAGAGCTCGGGTGGAAATCACCCTCTGGGGCAAGCATGTGCCCGAGTTCTCTGTTTCCACCCCATGTGGGTTCTTGGCACGCAAAGCCGGGTGGCCCAGGATGCTTCTCCAGGGTGTCCCATCACAGGGGACCCCTTGGGCTCACTCATGGTTCAGCCTGGGCCAGTGGGGCAGAGCACTTGCGAGCACACAGACAGCACCTTCAGATCCCGGTGCTTCCCAGGGATGGCTGGGGCCTTTTGTGGAAGTGAGACGGACGCCTGCCCCACAGGACCGTCCCCACAAAGGATGAGCCAGGCTTCCTGGAGCGAGCCTGAGCTTGGTCGCCCTGAGCAAATGGGCCCCTTGGTTTGGGCACACAGCCGACACGGGACCAGTTTGGGGCAAGGCTGCTGCAGGAGAGGGACGGAGAAATCATTGGGTTTTGTGTGGATCCTGTATGTCTGCAAGGAGACAAATCCTTGTGACATTTGTAACCCAGGTTTCTGACTGTTTATACAAGAAAACGTAAAGGAAGCTCATCCTGTAAAGCTAAGACCGAGAAGGGGCAAAACCGCCCCTCTCTTGATTGAAACTGTGTCTGTAAGTGCTTTGGAATGCACACTACGACAAAGTTTAGGTGTTAAAGTCTAGGTGTTACCAGGATAGCAGAACAGGAGAACTTGCAGCATCTGCTCTATCTGCCTTAGATGACGTGAGTATGTGATGAAGAGTTTTCCACGCACGTATCCAGCGTCCCCTCTGGACTCTACAGAGGGCTTGGCCGTGCTCACGCCTGGGGAAGGACCCCACCTCTGCTGAGGCCGAGTGAGACTGGACAAGGCAAGGGGGCGGTGCAGAGCGAACCGGTGCCCAGCCACCTGACCCAGCACTGCCTGAGAGATTTTCTCTCTGGTGCTTTTACGCATAGCTCCCCAGCGTTCGCCAGCAGTCACGAGGTCGGTGGGTTCCTGGAGTGCACAACGAGCCGTGACCGCTGAAGATATTTGAAACTGTCAGCAAAGATCACCACCCCTCCATGAAGAAACGACGAGGCTCCAGGAGGAAGAACCCCGCCTGCTCTCTGGGTGACCTCTCCCTAGAGAGAAATGCGCCGAGCGTGTCCCACTCCTTGTCAGAAACCAGCAGTGGTTTTGCCAACTCAAATATCAAACCCAGACTTCCTCTGTCCACAAAAGTCACTAGAAACTTCCCCAGCAGGCAGCTCCCATAGAGGCCTCATCGAACCCTGGAGATGGGAAACCCTCACTGTGAAGACAGAGGGAGTCCTCTGGCTTTCTGGGAAGATGCATGGGCCGGTTCCAGGACAGAGCCGACAGGAGAGAGGACAGTGTGGGTGCCTGCCCCATCTCCTTCCCACCCAGCGCCCCGGCCCAGCCTGTCCATGCATCCTGTGCCCCGGAGCCAGGAAGCGGATCAGCCGCAGGTTGCAGCCAGGTCGCCCCGTTTGTGGTTTGTGTGTGTTCAGCGATGGCATTGCCACCTGCCAGCTCCAGCAACAGCGCCTGACTTGGGAGGCAGGTGCTGCCGGCCCAGAAAAATAACAGAGATTCACCACTTCCAGCAGCGTTTTTTTTTTCAAAAGATTTATTTATTTATTTATTTATTTCAAAGTCAGAGTTACACAGAGAGAGAAGGAGAGGCAGAGAGAGAGAGAGAGGTCTTCCATCCACTGGTTCACTCCCCAATTGGCTGGAGTTGCACCAATCTGAAGCCAGGAGCCAGGAGCCTCCTCTGGGTCTCCCACACAGGTGCAGGGGCCCGAGGACTTGGGCCATCTTCCACTGCTTTCCCAGGCCATAGCAGAGAGCTGAATCAGAAGTGGAGTAGCCGGGACTTGAGCCAGCACCCATATGGGATGCTGGCACTGCAGGCGGTGGCTTTTCCGGCTACACCACAGCGCCGGCCTCTTCCAGTGGCTTTGGAAGCGCCTGTTCGTGTGAATGGAGAATGTGTTTCCACTCCGCTCTTCCTGCCTCTGAGGACGCGGTGCCGGGCCGGGTGTGGCCTCTCCGTGTTCACTGTGGCCTTTCACTGTCATCGGGCCCCCTCCGGAGTGGACGGCCTGGCTGCCGGCACGTGCACTGGGACGGGGCCTGGATTCGCTGGGATCAAGCAGATTCGACCATGTCAACGGGGCCCCGGCACTCACCCTGACATCTTCAATTCGCGATGTCAGGCAGATCCGAGTCCTCGTGCAGGGTGGGGTCAGCCAGGGATGCTGACCTACATGTGTTTGTCAGCAGCGTGTGTGTGCAGGGTATGCACGAGACCACAGATCTGATCGCTCGCACGTCCAGAGCAAATAGCATCTGATGCTTTCTTGGATAAGTTCCATATGATAAAATCCTTTAACAGCCCTTCCGGACAGCTGCCATTGTGGGTTTCCACGCGGAAAGGGCCAGCGACGAGCTCCAGGTTTCCCAGAGTTGATGGTTTTCTGAGCGGTGATAAAAACAAGTCATGTGGGCGCATGGCTCCGGAATCCACTGAGGGTGCGCCTTAGGGGCAAACCCCCTCCATCGAGGCAGCACCCTGCCTCTCACAAGTTGGCTGCAATCAGACACCCGGGGTAATCCTGATAAAACTCCAGGGATGGAACTCTGGGCGAGGGCTGCCTAGGGTTTTTTTTTTTTTTAATATTTTAAGACAGGCAGATTTTTCAAAATTATGGCAATCAGACACTGGTGAGGAAGAAAAATGGTGACTTGCTAGGCAGAAACCACTTAAATGCTGCGTGTCTTGATAACGTAATATCTCCACAACTGTTTCTGTTTAAGGCTAATAAAAGTAAACATTAGACTTTCCTGTGCTTTCCGATCAAATTTATTACTCTGAGCGACAAAATGACAAAATGATTAGCAGTTAATAAGGTCCTGGCTTAAAAGATTGACTGACATTGCATTACTCATTTAATTTCCGCTTCTCTGAGCTTTTTTCCCTCTTCCTTCCAGCACGGAGGGAATTAATATTATCACATCAAAGGCTTTCCTTTAAATGGGAAGAAAAATCATTTAAAAGGACACCGGGTGTGATTATTCAAACTAGGTTATTTGCACCTTGTATATATAACAATATCATGGTACAACTTCATTCCACTCAAATTGCTGTCAGTCAGGAATAGAAGGAATTTGCTTCCATTTTATTCATGCCATTGTGTGGCATCGGGTGGGGGAGGGGAGCTGATGCGAAATCTGATCAGGAGCCAATGAAGGTGGAGCCGGGGGCTGCCCACGTGCCAGGAGGCGGCTCCCAGGCTGAGGCTCGGTATGCAAATGCCTCTGCCTGGTCTCTGGTCTTCTGTTTTCCTTCTCCTTAGTCTTTGCTCTTCTTCCATCTCCCCTCCTTTTTTTTTTTCCTTGAAGCCCTGTGCACTTACGGAGACCAGTGCCAAGCCCCCTGGAATCCAGGCCACAGTGGGCAGGATGCTGCTTCGGTACTTTAGTTCGTTGCAGTCTGATCATCGCTAGCAGACAAACTATACCAATGGCTAAAGAAGGAAGCCACATTCCCAGTACAATCCTGTCCACAGTGGGGGCAGCAGCGACCTGGCACCTGGCTCGAGCCGAGGCCCGCGCTCCGTCCGTGCTGTGCTTGGGTCTTGACAGGTTGAAGTGCTGCCCCTCTCCCTGGGGCTGTGTCAGGGCTTCAGAGAGTTTTCTCCTCAAATGCTTGCTCTTCCCTCTTGAAAACCAAGGGCGTGCGCACTGGCCTGGAGGCAGAGGGGTGTCCTGTGGCTGCCGCCCCAAAGATGAGCCATCAATCATGGTGATCAGGAGTGCAGAGCCTGGGAACCACGGAGGAAATCACGCGTGTCCCTGGGCGTGGGGGAGGCCACAGGAAACCCCACGAGCACCCAGGGCCCCGCGTGGACAGGTCTGGAGATAAGCCTTGCTTGTGTGGGAAACCACCGAGCCAAATTAGCCCGGGCCCTGGTGAGAGGCAGAGCTGTGCACTGTGCCGGGGAGATGCATCTCCCCGCGCCCGCCCTGGGACCCCGGCCACTGTGTGACCCTGCTGTGACTCGTTCAGAAGTGCCCAGCTCAGAGGAACTTTTCAAAAATTTATCATGCTTCCTGCGGATGGTGGGGTCAAGCTCAACAGGCAGGAAAAAACCAGTTTACTGGCTCAAGGAATTATTCACGGATCACTATCTCAACACGTTAGCGCTCAAGAGCGGGGCCATAAATCAGCACCATAACCCAGCCACTCCCTCCCTGGCTCAGGTCCCCGCGCTGCCTGGCAGCCTGCTGCATAGGTGACTGGCACCGTGCCGATGGTAGGTCTTACTGCAGTAACACCTGAAGATGCAGGGCAACCTGGTCATGCCGGGATGGAGAAGCCAGGCTCTGGTTGGCTCTGGGATTTCTGTTTAAAAATACACAGAGTTGTGGTTTAGTTACCTTGTGCCATCACACCAGGGTTTTCCTGATGCCTTCCCATGAGCACCCGCACTCTCCTCGCTGGCTCAAACAGCCGCTGTTGTCTACAAGGCGGACGCAAATGCCCATGGCCCACTGCAGCTCTTGGTGTTGTGGACAGCGGAATGTAGCAAGACCTACGCACGGTCCACTGAGAGTAGAGACGGAGCCCGGGGAGACAGCGGGGGAGGAGAGGTGAGGGCGCGGTCATTCCCCAGAGAGTCTCCTTCAGGGCGCCACGGCCAGCGTAACCAGAGATGCTGCGAGTCAGCGCTATTTCTCATCCCAGGTTAACCATCTGGGGAGATGCAACATAATTTTAGTCCCAATAATTCAAATAAAATTGAATCTGATCATAACCGAAGCTCCAGTCTGCAGAGTTCAAGATAGAAAACATCTTCAGAAAGTGTTCCTGGAACTCTTTTTTTTTTTTTTCTCACAATTTTATTTATTTATTTGAAAGTCAGAATTACACAGAGAGGAGAGACAGAGAGAGGGAGAGAGGTCTTCCATCTGCTGGTTCACTCCCCAATTGGCCTCAACAGCTAGAGCTGTGCCAATCTGAAACCAGGAGCCCAGAGCTTCTCCCAGGTCTCCCACGTGGGTGCAGGGGTCCAAGCACTTGGGCCATCCTCCACTGCTTTCCCAGGCCATAGCAGAGAGCTGGATGGGAAGTGGAGCAGCCGGGACTTGAACTGGTGCCCATATGGGATGTTAGCACCGCAGGCTGTGGCTTTACCTGCTACGCCACAGCACCAACCCCATCCTGGAACTCAGGATAGCTCTCCTTCCTCGAGACTGAGGGCACATGCCCGGAGCCCAGCGTGCTGCAGTGTGCATCCTCTGTTACATGGGCTCCTTGACCGGGAGCTGGGATGGAACGAGAACTCACACTCTGGCCAGGCGGTGCAGCCCGAGGGTCTCCGTGAGTCCTTGGAGGACGGGGACGGTGATTCTGCTACAACCGCCGCTGCTGTGCAAAATGTGCGGAAAGCACAGCCCAGTGAAACCACCCAGTTTCAGGGAAAAGACCAAACAGACTGCAAGAATAACTTTAGCATTTTTAATAAAAGGCAGGAACGTGTCCCCAGATGTGCGTTAGGGACACAGTGAAAGGCTGGGGGCAGCAGAGGGCGTGGCCCGCGTGCTGCACGGTGGACAGGGGCAGGGGATGGAAGCCTTTCCCTGCAGACCGGGCAGGGCACCAAGGACAGCTCCATGTCACTCCCGGGCTGTTTCCCAGGGCAGTGAGTTCTGCAGGGGACCACCTAGCACAGCCTGGAGCCCCAGAGTCTCCCTCCAACCAGTAGGAGTTGAAGAGGAACTTTCCATCTGGGCGTGATAACGTGCACAATGGCTGACACGCGGGCTGTGCTTGGTTCTGCTAAAATTCAGAGAAACTTCTTGCTTACCCAGCCTAGGTACCCAAAGAAAGAGCTGGCTGAAGATGACAATAAAACATCACCGCTGGTTTGCCTCCCAAATGGCCACAATGGCCGGGGCTGGGCCAGACAGAAGCCGGGAGCCAGGAGCTTCTCCCGGTTCTCTCACATGAGTGCAGGGGACCAAGCACTTGGGCCACCTTCTGCTACTTTCCTAGGTGCGTCAGCAAGAAGCTGGACCAGACGTGGAGCAGCCGGAACACCAACTGGTGCCCGTCTGGAATGCCAGCGTCACAGACGGGGCTTTATCCACCACGCCACAATGCCGGCTCCATGACCAGCTGCTTAAGCAAGGCTGCCTACCTCTGTGAAGCCAGATTTGCACATGGAACCTTTGGAAGCACGTGGAAGAAAAGGCTCCGTCCTGAGAGAGGGAGGCCGTAGACCTGAGGCTCCTCTCCTGACAGCCCGTGAAGCCGTCAGTGCCGTTGTGGCCCCTGCTCATGGCTGTCCTGGGAGACTGCAGATGGCGTTAGCTTGGGGATCCTGGGCCCGGGATGGAAATTCAGAGTCTGGGGAGGGGAGGGAAGAGCCAATCTGGGAGAGTCTGGGGTGTCCAGGGAACCCGTGTGGAGGGGAGGCTCCGGGGAAAGCCCACCAGCCCCGAGAGCGGACACGCCATCTCTCGCACAGCAGCTTTGCCGACGTTGCACTGCTGAACCCGGGGCCGGGAGGAGGCGGAGTACAAATGGGAGGAGCTTCAGAAGGCTGGCCTTGTTGGCCCCGGGGTGCAAGGGATAAGGAGCAGCAGCTGTAGCAAGGGGGCTGAAGGGAGAAGAGTGCTTGGTGTCCTGTGGCCAACTCTGCACCGCTGATGGGAATGGCCTAGGGGCCATGGCAGGGAGAGGGTCCTATTGCAATGGACTCCCAGGGCAGCAGCCCCCTGGACGCAGGCCTCCTGGCTGTCCTGAGAGACGCTCAGCTGGATAAATGTCCCCACTGAGCCGTGGACCCTTGGAGGTGCCTGCAGGGCGGGGGTGTGGCTGCATGGTTACCACAGGGAACGAGTGGCTGCAGAATGTCCCTAACTGGACACCATCCCGGGATCCAGGTTGCAGGGAGGGGCAACAGGAAGTGAGGAAGGCATAAGAAGGCAGCGGGTCCCTAAGCAGGGGCAACTGAGCGTGGCCCAGCGCATGCAGTGCTGTAGTCAGAGGGTGGAGGCTGGAGCAGCTGATGGCAGAGGTTACAGTGAACAGCACACTGTCCAGCACGATGCGTGGTACGCTGATAGCTCCGTGCTTAATGCAGCATGTGGCTGCCGTGAGTCACGTGTGTAGCTGTCCTGGCAGACATCTTCCAAGGATTAAGTGGCAATGAGTCAAAAGCCGTGAGCTGTGAAAGCTGATGGACAATGAAAGCGAGAACCAGCACGTCACAGGCGCTGTCTCGACTTGTCTAGCTTTTTCCAATTGCCCAGGAGCTGGTGCCGGGACCCTGGGAGGCACACCATGGACTCCACAGTTACAGTTACGGGGATGGCTCTGGGTGCTAGGTAGGGGTCTCTGAGGGCGAGAAAAGAGCCTGAGCCGTGACTCTGTGGCCATGCGCAGACCTCTCCAGACGCTGTGTGGGAACCATCGAGAGACCCCGGCCCGTGCTCACTGGGAGCCAAAGCGAAGCTGTTCGTGGAGGATTTGTATCCTTTAGTACGTTCGGCAGGGCTGGCATCCCCCCTTTCCGTTAGCTAATTTGTTCTCCCTGTCTTTTCATGATTGCAAATCAGCCTTCCCCCAGCGCGAGACCAGGCTGCCGGCTCTGCAACCTCGCGTTTCCCCACTGGACTGTGGAGCATTTCTCGGTCTTTTGAGCTGTCATGTGTGGTCCCCGGCTCTCCAGGCTGCTAAATGAATTAGCTGTCCACTGTTGCGCCTGGGAGCCACGGGACCGGCCTGCCCAGGCTTGGCATTTTCCACCGCCGGCCCCCATCTGTGACCGGGCGCTCGAGCCGGGCCCCCACACTGCACGTCACTGGGGAAGGCGACACTTGCCCTTTCTCCCTTCCCGGAGCGGCCCGCCCCCACTCACTATGCATCCCGTGTCTGCGTGTGTCGGCTCATCACCGAAGCCCTGGGGACCTGGGCCAGCGCAGCCCCCGCAAGTGTCCGCGCCGGTTCCTGGGGGCTGGGTTTGCGTCTGGCTCGCATCACAGGAAGCATCCATTTTCCACCCTCCGAGCTCGCCACAGACACAGGGGCGGTGTAGGTCCCAAGTGCAGAATCTTTCCGAGAGGATTCAGCAGCTCCTACACGTCTGATTGGTGTCTCCAACCGGTCAGGCACGCACTTGTCTCGTGGCAAATGAGCCAGGTTTGGGAAAGTCAAACAGGAAAACAAGCGCCTGTGGGAGCGGCATAGCCGCAGTGCTGTTGCTGGGGCACCGGGCGCGGGTGCCACTCTCCTGGCGATGCCTGCCGCGTGCTGCACCCAGCGGCTTCGTCTTCGCTCCTGGGCAGCCTACAAGAGGCTGTGCTTTTGCCTCTTCCCGTCAGCTCCAAAGACCCTGCAAGGGTGGACCCCGTGCTAGGGCTCACTCCGTGCCCGTCCCTCTCCCAGGACTCCAGCACACTTCCGAGTGCACGCAGCTCTTAGCAGCCCCGGGAGGTAGGCGACATCATCACAAAGATTTTACAGGTGGCACCTCTGAGCCTGGGCGCCCTGGTGCTTGTCCAAGGACACGAGTGTGGTGGAGGCGGCTATGGCGGGCTCTGACCCGCAGGGCAGAGCCACGGTCACGTGGTTTACCTTCCAGTGGGCCACACACTGAGACGAGTGACCGGTCCTCCAGGCCCAGCCCAGCAGGTGCACGTGACACATCGCCTTTATCCATCCCTTCCCTCTCTGTAACTGGGCTTAGGCCCCAAACACTGTGATTTCAGTTTTGGTTCCTGGATTTGAGATGTCTTCATGCTGTGTTGATTCACCCAATGACCATGTTTTCATTGCCACCTGCATGACAGTTCATGATAATCGCCACCCACTCTATAACCCATCCTGATCTGCATTACACAGATGGCTCCCCTGGGGGGCCGGGGCTTGTGTGTGGGCGACGTGGGCCTTGTGTGGCTGAAGACAGCACACTCAGATCAGCAGGGCCTGGGCAGGGGCCTGGACAAGCATGGGCAGAGACCGTGCTGGGCAGAGCTGGGGTTCTGGATGCAGGTTTGTGGTGTTTGATGCATATTCGATCTCTGCGGAGAGCGGGTAGCACCAGGAAGTCCAAGGGCCGGGGGCTCGGGCTCTGAGGCTTGGCTGTCCCCAGCCATGTCCGTCAGCAGGAGCTGCGAGCAGTGCAGCTGACCGAGAGTGAGCGGTGTGGGAGGGGCTCTGCTGGCGGCGACAAGGGGCAGGCACCTCACGCGGGCAGCGATGGGGCCCTGGAGCTGTGCTGCCGGGGCTTACCGTGATCAGGTTTGCCTTCTGGGCAATTTCTCTGGAGCTCTCTGTAGGCCACAGCTCAGGTAGAGACAGGGCAGGAACACACGTATTCAAGTACATAGCATGTATGTGCACACGCAAGTACATAGCACACTCATACATGCACACGGTGCCATTGCTCATGTACACAAGACACACACATGCGCAGGTGGGCTCCCATGCTCATACTCCATACGTGCACACACACCATGCGCATGTTCACATGCATGGGTACGCACGCTCATTGGTGCTCACATGCACACACACACCGCCCTGCACATGCCCACATGCGTACACACACACGCCTGGAACAGCCGGCCACAACGGTGTCAGAGAAAATGATCAGAATGACCCCTTGATTGCAGGGATTTTCAAGGCAAGAGGTTTCAAAATTCCTTCCCTGCCATGTGTTCAAGAGGCACCAAAGCATTGTAGGATGCAGGCGACAGGTGCCCGCATCCCCAGCGGAGGGGCCAGATCAGCTCAGGACCAACTGTCCATTCTGTATGAAGAACTGGCAGAGAGAGCCGGTAGCCTCCACACACCAAGGAAGAGGAGGTGGGAAGGTGAGTTGCCTGGATGATTGACACATGCTGTGGAAGCGTTGAAATATTGCACCACGCCCCTAAAACGTCCACATCTTCTACGCTAATGCAATATTGAATAGAAACAAGACAAGAGACCAACGGGAGGTAGGGACTGGGAGGAGAGCAGCCGGCCGCGCCTGTCGGTTTGCTCCCAACTCTCCCACTCCTCCCAAGGAAGTTGCTCATCTTTGGGGCCGGTTCTCCAGCCCGGTCAGGTCTCTGCGTCAGAACAGCTGCGGTCGGCTTCTTTTTGTTTCCTCTTCGTCCACATGAAACTCCCATCAGCTTATGATATTCAGAGTTTAGAAGCCTTGAAGTATTTTTTTTTTTTTTTTTGCAGAAGTAATAATCTCCCATAAATGGAAAGGCAGGGGTGGCATCTCTCACTCTGGGAACCGCTTCTGCCTTGCCCGGGTCTCATCAATGTACCTTGTTCTAAATTCATATGTATTCATTTCATAAAAATAGCCTATATTTTACACTGATAAATTTATCAATAGAAAAAAGATACTGCAGAAAGATATAAAAAATCACCTGCCAAAATAATGATTTATGCTGGTTTGAAGCTTCCCCTCTATTATTCATGTGCACAAGAGTTTTTTTTTTTTTTTCATTGTGACATTTACTTCACATTATAAAAATGTGTGCCTCCATGCCAATGTCTTCATCTGAATAGCCAGGGAGGGGGCAGGAGTGACGGCTTCTACGTCTGACAGGCTCTGTCCAGCTCGGCGCCCCCTGGGGTTGCTGCTGCCAACACGGGTGGACCAGGGTCAGGCGGGCACTCACTGAAGTCTAGCCCCCATACAGACCGACCCCATCTGAACACCTCCACCAGTGGCTGCTTGGAAATGCAATACAGTGAGTGTCCTGTGGACCTGGGTGATGCTTATTTGAAAGGTTGAAGGCAATGTGTTGCCCTTACCATGAACTTCCGAGAATAAATGCTCTGAACATCGAGAGCCAATCTGAGAGCTGTGGCACACCAGACAGGGTCTCCAGGAGACTGTACTCCCTCCCGCTCCCCTGCGAGGAGCCCGGACAGGAGCTCTACGTTCAAAGAGATGGTGAGAATGCAGACCTGCATTGCACAGGTAGCGACAGGCTGAGGGGTCCACTGTGGAGCAGGAGGGACACGGGATGGGCGGGGACAGCAATCCCTGGTGACAAAGAAGAGGGACTGTGAGGTCTGAGCAATTCCCTCCCGCTCCAGGTGTCAGGTGATGCCAGTCTGGCTCCGAGTCTGTTTTGAAGGTTTTCCTAGACCAAGGATGGGTACAAGGTAACCTTGTCCTTAGCACTCTGACCCTAGGACGGTGTCATGGGAGGGAGCCCATTCAGGGTCTCACCTGTGCCCCACCCAGCAGAGCCTTCTCCGGGAGACCTTGCACATCCTGATCCCAAAGGACCCCTCCTGCAGTCCCAGTCCGTAGGCCCCCTGCCACTTCATGATGACATAACCCAGGGAGATGCCCGTGCTCACTGCTGTGCACCGTGGTGCCTGCTGTCCTCAGAACAGGTGCACCCAGGCTTTAACAAGCATCCTCACATCACGCATCCCAAGTCCATCTGTGCAGAACATGCTCCCCTCCACACATGTCCACTTGGAACTGTGATGTTCTGAATGGATATAAATTCAAATCCAGTCTTACTTGGGTTGGCTCAGGGAACAAATGTAGCACATTGGTGGAGTGTGCTACTCACATCTTCAAGGGCAATTGAGTTTTGATTTTTTAAAAGATTTTACGTATTTTTCTGAGAGCTAGATTACAGATAGAGAGGTCTTCCATCCACTGGTCTACTCCCCAAATGGCTGCAACTTACAGAGCTGGGCTCATCCGAAGCCAGGAGCCAGGAGACTCCTCCAGGTCTCTCGTGCGGGTACAGGGGTCCAAGGGCTAGGGCCATCTTCTGCATTACCAGGCCAAAGCAGAGAGCTGGATTGGAAGAGGAGCATTCGAGACTTGAAACAGCGCCTATATGGGATGCCAGTGCTGCAGGCAGAGGCTTAACCAACTATGCCATAGCGCCAACCCTGGCAATTGTATTTAGAGTTTAGCACATGGACAGATGGAATAGATGGTTGTACCAGTCCACTGAGGAATACACGAAGAATGAGATAGATAGATAGATAGATAGATAGATAGAAAGATGATAGATGGATAGTTAGATTAGTGGGTAGATGATTGACACAGTGATAGCTAGGTGACTGATCATGTATAGACAGGTAGGTGATAGATATCGATAGATATAAACACACATACATACTTGGTAGACATATGGATGGATATATGATTGACAGAGTGATAGCTGGATGATTGATAGATAGACAGGCAGGTAGATAGGTGAGGACAGATGGATATAGATGATACTAGTTAGATGCACGTAGACAAATTCATACAAAGGAGGCTCCAGACCCAGCCTCAATCTACTGGGCTTGCTGAGTTTTATGGTACTATGATGATGTCTGCTCCAATATGCATCTAAAATCATTTCTACTTTGTCTTTTTTTTTCAAATGTCAAGATAAACATCTTTGAAAAATAACTTGGTATTTCGGTGCGCGCTGGAGCCCAGGACGCGTCTTCCGAGCCCCTTGTAACAGAGGCTTCGATGACAGAGCTGCACCGCCCATGTTGCCCGTCTCCAGCTCCAGGCAGTCAGGAGGGCTCAGTCTCTGTCCATTCTGAAGCCTTTGAACAGAGATCTATAAGTGCACAACACTATAATATTCAAATACTTCCTCAGCGCAAGTTTGCAAATCTGTTTTCAGTGTGATCTGATATTTGCCTCCTTGAGAGAAATATATAAATAACAAATTGACTGGGCATAGATATTTATCTTTTCTCTTGACATATGCAAAGCATTATTTTCTAAAGTAATAAGAGGCCAGACTCAAAGTCGAACCACAAAGGGAGCTGTGACATTTGAGAAAAGACGCCAAAATAGCGGGTGGCCAACAACAGCACCCGTGTTTTGCAGGCTTTTGCAGTTTGTCCTGAGTGACTTCTGGGGACCTCTGGGTAGCAGCTGGATGGCCAGGGTCTCTGCCCTTCCTGGTCTGGGCCATCTGGCCTTGGGGTTCCTGGCACAGTTGCTCCTTCTCCATCTTGGCTGGACATGCAACGTTCCGCCATGCCGGGGCTCCCCCGTGTTCTGCACAACCCTTTATCACACATCTTATCTTCCCCAGAGGAAAATTGGGCCAGCCCAAAAAGAGAGGATCTTCCCGAATTCACTCAGAGGTAAAATGTCAGCACCGCATGTGACCCTGGAGTGGTCTGTGCCGTTCATTGAGATGTGCCGTCTTGTGACTGGAGTTAGAACCACAGGGTCTCAAAACTAGAGACGCAAAGCCACTCAGGGAGGCTCCCTGTGAGTGCTTGGCAGACTTCGCCACCGCCATGGCCTCCACCAGCCGGACGGCAGGTCTTCTGTGGGCCCCACCTTGCAGGAGCCCGATTTCAGTGCCTTTAACCTCAGTGCCCTTGGCTCAGCCATGGCCTTCACTGGGAAGCAGAGCTTAGCGTGAAAAGGGAGCCACCATCCAGGACTCCCATTCTGGCTCTCCAGGCATCTCCCTATTCTCCTGGTTGGTGGAGACTGAAGGTACCTGCCGAGGCCCGGGGCTGGGCTAAAGGAAGCCCAGCTCAGAACACCCTTGGGACAGCTGCCAGACAGCAGTGAGAGTCTGGAGCCGGACAGGCAGCAGTGAGTGCGGCTTTGTTGGGGCAAAAATGATCCCTTCAACTTCTACAGTGACCTGGCTTGCTAAAGACCCTGCACATCACCCTTCCCAGTTAGCTGGATTGCAAGTCAGAGTGGCTGGGCTTTTCCCTCCCAATTCCAGAGGCAAAGGAGCCGAGGGTGCTCATGCAGGGCTGTCTCCTACCCCGGGGCTCGGCACAGACCCCGGCTGCTGCCGCCTGCGCTGCCACTTCCCACCAACGTCTCAGCTCACAGGACACCGCGCAGAGCCCACATCCCTCCTGCCTCCCTCTCTCTCTGGTGGCCTTGTGGGGAGGCACTTCTTCCAGACATCTCGGTGAGGATGAGATGTCACCGTCATTCGCAGTGGCGTCACTGGCAGTGCCCTCCCAGGAGCTATGCTCGTCTCTCCCCTCCTTATCCAGCACCTGTCTTCTCACGTTGGGTGACATCCTGGGCAGAAGCAGCCGCACGACCATTGGAAATGTCTTAGACTGGGTGACATGATTAGTGCTTTATGGAAAAAAAACCTCCCTGCTCCCCGGAGGCCCCCGAGTTTTTCCAGCACTTTGACTGCCTTGCAAAGGTGGGTTTTCTGCCTCATTGCACTGCACGTGGCTCCAGATTGCCTGGTCGGTGGACACTCGGGAAGGAACGGAAGGAAACGGTTGCTGTGTGTCCCAGGCTCAGGCTCTCACGGCTGGAAGCGGCCCTTGTCTTGCTCCGGGTGGTTGAAGCTGCAAACCCAGGGCGGGGGTGGGGGTGGCGTTCCTCCTCTCCCAGGCTCTTGTCTGGGTGTCAGGCCCCCCAGGCCGACTGGGACCTGGAGGAGCACTGTGGGCAGACGCCACTGTCTCAGTGGCAGGCACCTGTCACGTGGACGTCAGAGCTGCTGTGGCCAGGCCCAGGTGAGATCCGAGCACTGAGCGGAGTTCGTGGGCCCAGGACATGGGGAGAAGCCAGACGCCAGTCAGCCCAGGGCGGGGAGCTGGGGCCACTCCGAGTCCAGGCATAAATGCCTCTCAGCAGAGGGGCCTGGGAGACTTCACACACACCCTGCAGCTCCATGTTTGCACAGAGCTAGCAAGAACGTTACAGGATTTTTCAGCTGTTAGCAAATTAAAGGCGGTTCATTAGCAGTAGCAACGCCTACCCGGCTAGGAGTGAAGATCCCCATGAACACAGTAGAAATCCCGTCCTGAGCTTCCCCTGCTACAGCCCGCCACGGCTAACCGCTAGCTAACGAAGCCAAGCCGCTGGGCAAGTTTAAATTGACGCCATGCCACCATTTTTTTCCCGTTACCATTGCTGCGAGCCTGCCAGGTGCCACACAGTGAGGCAGGAGACTGGCCCGCCCACTCGCGCTCTCTAGAACACCTGTCAGGAGGAAAACGCACCTTAGAGTTTAGGAGGACACCGATTAAAACCCAGAAGCGGAAAGGGAAGGAAAGTTCGTGCACCCCGGGAATGGCCCGCAGCAGTGGGCGGTCATCCACACCAGAGCCGGCCGGGAGGGTGGCTCCCGCGGAACTGTCTGTGGACTCTCCTCTCTGCCTTCCCCTGGGCAAGGTAGTTGTAAGAGGAACCAGACCTGTGTTCTCTCCTGGAGCATCTCCAAATTGAGCGCTACCCACGGAAACCCAGTGGCACAGGAGAAGACAGGAGCCGGGTCATTGGCCGGAGCCGGGTCCCTCACCCTCCTCTTCCTCTCTCTCACTATCACTGCTTCTGTGTGACAAAGACAAAGCGAGCAGCCCCCTCCCCACCGAGGCCCAGTCCCTGGCAGCCCGCTCCCCGGTCCCTAGGGCCCTCCCTCTCACCCTCCTGCCACCACCAGGGTCACCTCTCTGCTGAGCCCTGCTCTTCAGGGCTGTTGAGGGACGAGGGGGCAGTGAATGAGCAAAGGGAAAAATTAAGTGCCAACAACAACAACAAAATAAAAGGTGTGGGAGAACGGGGCCTGAAGAATGCGAGGAAGATAAATAGGGCAGAAGCCCGGGCCCATTGTCAGCGCGGGGGTTCCTGGGGGCTCTTACTTATGCTCTGGACGAGAACAATGCTGGAGAAGTGATTAAACACCAGCTCCCCAGCCCGGTCACATGGCCGCGCCGCTCGCCACTGGGTGGTTTTGATAAAGGCAATATGAGTTGATCACTGATAGAGTTTGCAGGGAATCATCTGGGGCTGCTGACAGCTCTGGCGCTTTAATAAAATCATTAGAATGTAAATGTTTTTATTGCGGATAAAGAGCCTCCAGCGAGGCTGACACTGCTCTTCCTCCCCTGAATTCGAGTGCCGATTAGCATTCAAATGATAGCATGATAGGCTGCTTATCTTTATTAAAATTTTTCAAATCGAGTCTTCATTTTGCATGATTGAGTTTTAAACAAATGCAATATGCAGTCGGCTGGCGAGCTGGCCCGAACACTTCTGAAATAATTAAAGTGTTCCTTTTATTTTTTTTAAACATGTGTTTCATAAGAAATGAATTGGATTTGCTAGTTTAATATGACAATATCTAGTTAGCTTTGCATAAAAACAGGGGTGTTATAGCATAATTATTGAAAGTGTACGGCTCTTAAACATATGTTTCATAGAGCTGAATTCAATTTTCTGAAATGTGACAATGCCCGTCACTTGGTGAAGTGTAAAATCAAAAGATCGCTTGATTATTTGGATGAATCCTGTGAGTCTTAGTCACTGGTGGCGGCTTCAGGACGGGACCTGTTTCCCCAGGGCGTCCACACCCTGCTGGCTCCGATGCCACACGGTGGGGCAGGAACTCACTTGCGACTTTCAGCTTATCCACATGGCCCTGGTGGTGTGGATCACCCAGGGGAGGCTGGATCTGGGTGGAGGCGGGGACTGGACTGGGCAGACTCTGTGGGCCTCCCTGTCCTCCTGCGTTGGTGCCTTCAGCCTCTGCGTCGGGGGATGCAGGTGGGTTTCAGAGAGATGTGGGCTCATTTTGCTTAGTGTGACTGATGGGGCTAAGTATGCCAGAAGTTGAGAAAAATTGGCCTTAGATTTGGAATTGGCAGATTCATAATAATATTGTAGGTACCAACCTTCCATTCTATCTCAGTTCACAGAGTGTCATGGAACGTTGCCATTCGGGCCAAAGCCACGTAGTAGAGAGGTAGGGTTGGTGGTCAGCATGGAAGCGGAAGTGATCGGTGTGCAGGACACTCGGGAAGGCAGGACCGTCTTTGGGCTGTACTGGAGGGAGAAGTATTTAACAGAACTGCGGGCACAGAGCCGTGAAGGGGTGATGTGCGCCCAGAACACTCAGAATCCTGCCTGGAGACGCAGCGGCCTGCACCTCTGAGATCTCTCCCTCCCTTCCAAAGAAGAATCAGGGCTGGAATGGGCGGGGCTCCCTGAACACTGGGGCTTCCAGGAGCTGCGGGTCGGGGCACTGCAACGCATTAGCAACTCCAGTGCACAGTGAGAAAACAGAAATCGGATGTGATAACGTGAGAAACGGCCCCACGGCTGGCAATTTGACCCCGAGGGAAAGCCTGGGAATGGAAGCAGAAGATGACTTTGCAGAATGGACTGTGCCAGGGGCTGCCAGGCGGACCCACAACGCTCCCCACACGCCTCTGAGGTTCCCACTCCTTGACATCAGCAATCCCAGCCTCGCATTCCGAGACAAGATGGCTGCAAATCCATCCACACCTCAGTCTGTCTGCACCCAACCTTGCCAGAAATGGAGCCGGTGATGGTCCCAGCAACACCCCGGCTGCAGCAAGTCCCGCGCCTACAGCTGGGACCCATGGCCGTGTGCACACCACCGAGTCTCAGGAAGCTCAGGTCTTCCTGGTTCAGGGAGCTTGGGGACAGAGAAGATTCACAGATGAAGTTGATTCCAAAGCCTCCGCGGTAGCTGGGACAGGAGGATGAGCTTCGGCTTGTCTCACCGCCTGGCCGGTTGCTCACCTGCCACAAGCGCTCCAGAAACCCAGAACCGCCGGGCGAGCGGTGGGAGATGGGCCATCACGTTGATGGGGCGGTGGGGCTATTTCTCCAGGACACGGTTGATTCTCGAAGGAGCCCCTTCTGAGGGCCGAGTCCTGAGCTAGGGGTTGTGGAGGACGACCAGGCTGCATGGGAAAGGCTGCTGCCTTCCAGGAGCGTAAGGGGATGTGTGGGGGCAGGTGCTGACCGTGGGTGCCGCGGGGGTCCTGAGGGGAGGGGAGCAGAAGAGCAAGGGCGTTAGCGTGCAGGGACTAAAACGAACTAAACTCAGTAATAAATGAAGAACGGGGGCGATAAAAGGTCGCCCGGGGCGTGGGGTGGACGGATTCAAGCACTGGTGGTCTCACCCACAGAGCGCGTAGCCGGACAGAGCATTTCGAAGGAGGCCCTGGGATTGGAGCTGCAGGCCACCTGGTTTGCCACATTATCCACTCATCCACTTGCTTCGGCACCTGGCTCCTTCGCCCATAGGTTCTTTCTTATTGTGACATTTTTAATTAGTGGTATTGCATCCAGCCGTATTTCAGGAGCGGGGCTTTGTGGCTTCGTTGGCGGTGGCACCTACTGTGTTACGGCAGCGCGTCTTCACACGGGGGCCGATGCATAGGCTGTGCTGAAATTCGCTTCAGGACGCTTCGTACGGCTTTTCAACCCTCGTGTCAGACATGTCCGCTTTCCAGTTCAACAGAGAAGGAATGGAAGCACCAGGGATGTGCCCGTCCCTTACCCGCAGCAGAGTTGGTTTTCCGTGTGTGGAGCATCCCGCTCTGTGTGTGGGGTCCCATGTGGCCTTTACCAATCCAACCTGCGTTGTCGGCCTGCTGCAGTCAGGCTGCCTAAAGGGGTTTGCTTTGGGTGAGAGTGAGATCTGGAGCCAAACAGCGAGGAGAAACGACACGTCCCCCGCTGGCCCGTGCGGGTTCTTCAATTCCACCCAACCGACTGCCGAGAAACAAGAAGGGGGGCGGGCAGAGAGGAAGGAAAGCCCCCAGCAGCAGGACCCTCTTCCTACAGAAAGGGCCCCGTGCCCCTCGGGCTGCTTCACCTATAGCCGGGGCACTTGAGGGGCCGCATGGAGGAGAAGCCCAGGTGACTCGGGTGGGATGGAGTTTGAGGTCCTCACGCAGTTTCTTCACAGTCCCCACGAGCTTGCAGGTCCCTCCCCTGTGTGGATTTTCAATTTTCTTTGCACAGATTCACTGAGGGTCCCTTGTAGATGGAGATGGGACAATCTCGAAAGTATCCGCCGATTAAGTTGGAGACAACAATTGGATAAGCCACGGATTCTAAGCAGTTCTCAGGTAGCACGGCCTCCCAGGAGCATCCTAGGATAACTGGCCCCTGCCCGGGGGCAGCTCTGAGCCGGCCCACCTCCCTCGGGCAGGAGGGCAGTGGAGGCCGTGACTTGGGTCGGCGCTTTCATTCGCAAGATGCCTGGGCTGCCGTAACCGCTGGCCATCATTTCACCCTGCACTCTGAATGTCGCCCCTCCCGTTGTATTTGGGCTATGGGTGGCTGTGTTCCTTCCCCCACCTGAGGATGGAGGAGGACAGAAGCCACACAGGTGCACCCTGCGTGCCTTTAGTGGTGGCAACGGACCAGCAGGGAACTCTACGTGGAGTCCCGAGTTCATTATCAATTTTCCTGTTAACTTATGGAGCCTAAGGTTGGATAGTGCGGCCCGGCGCATGGTACCGCATCTCACCCCCTGTCATTGAGCCCAGAGCTCCAGCCGGCACCATCTGCAGGTTCCGGACCCTCCCAGCTTCTCCGTGTTGATGGCACACGTTGGCCGTCTGCACCGGGGCAGCAGCAAACAAACCCCTCGGGGGCGGAGGGAGGTTGGTTCCCTCCCCAGCAGCTGGACTTAGGCATGAAATCTGTGGGTAGACGTGTCTCAGCCGTGTGGAGGACTACCAGTTGTGTAATCCGATGTCAGCAGGGGCTTTCTCTCCATCTGAATCACTGCTGAAGTGGGTGGACCTCAAGTTTCATTTCAGCTTGGAAACCCGCCCAGCGCTGTGGACATGACTGTTCCAAGCTCAGCCGGCTGGAAAACCCTCCCCAGGCTCGAACGTCTTTCTGGGAATTGCACCCAAAGCAGGTTTTTGGGTGAGATTTCCAATCCTTCCGGCTTCTGGGACAGCCTCCCTCGGAACCCGTCAATAATCCCCGTCTCATCCAGACCAGAAGAAGTGTGGGCAGCCCTGGGGAGCGACACGTGATCAACCAGGGACCTCATGTCTGAATGCCAGACAAAGGCTCCCTCAAGGCTGCCCCCACTGCATCCAAGCCACACGTCCTTTGGAGCATCTTTTGTGAGCATCTTTCCCTGAGGTTTGTCCAATGCCGATCCGAAGCACTGGTGCCCACCCAGACCCGTTCTTCACCACAAGGCCGAGCGAGCGGGAGTTCTAACTTGCAGGCCGCCGCTTTGGCCAAGGGCTCCTTCGGCTTTTGCGATTTCTGCGAACTCTGGGCGTAGACAATTCTACCAAGCTCTCCTGATCCCCTGGGTAGCCACCTTGTCAATGGGGACTCCGACGTTAGGGATGCCCCTTTACGTCAGTCCCCCTTGACACAGCACAGTTCAGGCTGGGTTGATCTATTTATGCTTGATTTAAGATTTATTGGAGGCCGGCGCCACAGCTTACTAGGCTAATCCTCCACCTGCGGCACCGGCACCCCAGGTTCTAGTCTCGGTCAGGGGGCCGGATTCTGTCCCAGTTGCTCCTCTTCCAGTCCAACTCTCTGCTGTGGCCCGGGAAGGCAGTGGAGGATGGCCCAGGTGCTTGGGTCCTGTACCTGCATGGGAGACCAGGAGAAGCACCTGGCTCCTGGCTTTGGATCGGCGCAGAACGCAGGCCGAAGTGTGCCGGCTGCAGTGCACCGGCCACAGCGGCCACTTGGGAGGTGAACCAATGGAAAAAGGAAGACTTTTCTCTCTGTCGCTCTCTCTCTCACTGTCTAACTCTGCCTGTCAAAAAAAAAATTAATAAAAATAAATAAATAAAGATTTATTGGAAAGGCAGAGTTACCGAGAGAGAGAAATTTCCCCCCTCTGGTTCACTCCCCAAATGGCCACGACAACCCTAGGCTGTACCAGGCTGTAGCCAGGAGTCAGGACTCCCAGATGGGTATCAGGAGCCCAAGCACTTGGCCCATCTTGCACTGCTTTCCCAGGTGCACTAGCAGGAGCTGGACCAGAAGTGGAGCAGCCGGGACTGGAAACAGCACCGGCATTGCAGGCAGAGGCTTCACCCCTGCGCCCCAGCGCCACTCCCCTATTTGTGCTTAGCTCTGAGTGGCTTCACATCTTTGCTGTCTTCATTGTGTCCGAAGATGTCAGAAGGTTGAATGTGCAAAACTGGACAAGCGCAAATGAAGCTGGAACTTACAAGTTGGAATGTGCAAGGAGCCAGCATGGTGCGCAGGGTCAGTTTGAAGGTCAGCTCGAAGATCAGCTGAGCCCCAGACAGGGGCCTGCCTCCAGCACAGTGCACAGGGTCAGCTCCATTGTCAGCCGAGTGGCCAGATGGGTGCCTGCTTGCAGCTCATGGAGCACGTGGGGCTGCCCACCTTGCAGTCATCGTCAGCACACGCACATTTCTATACCCAGACATATTATCTTAGGTTTAAAACTTGCGTTGTTTTTGTTCTTTACTTATTTTTTTCTTCATACTAATCAGTGAATTCTGTACTTGGCATAGGGTTAATCTTATGAGTATAAAAATGAACTGAAAATTGATCCCTGTAAAAAATAAGATTGGGAAAGCAAGAGGGAGGGAGGAGAAAGTGGGGAGTAGAGGTGGGAGGGAGGTGGGGGGGACCACCATGTTCCCAGTTCTGTCTATATTAAATGCATGAAAGTTGTATTCCTTAAACAAAAAAACTAAAACATGCAAAAATAAAATAAATAAATTTAATTACTCCCTAATTAAAAAATGTCTTTGTATCCTCAACCCATATGAATCTGAATAGAAACTGTACTTTTTTTACTCTACTTTAAATTATGCATATTTTTGGTTTATTACCAAAAATTGCATCAAATCCAAGCTGTCTAGTTTTGCCAAACATCCAGTAAGCTACTTGTGCTCCGTGAAACTGAGTGGCAGCAGAAAGCTGTGACTTAGCGACCTCGGGCTGAGAGTTCAGGTCCGATTTCTGCCAAATCTGCCAGCAATGACCGCGGGTCTGGCTTGGTTTCCCTTCTGTCCCCTTGGTCAGTACCAAAGGCGCTGTCACTGAAAGTGGATTTTCAAGGAGCCAGCATTGTGGTGTAGCAGGTAACGCCGTCCCATACGAGCACCGGTTGGGGTCCTGGCTGCTCCACTTCCAATCCTGCTCCCTGCTCCTGGCCTAGGAAAGCAGAAGATGGCTCAGCCCAAGTGCTTGGGCCCCTGCACCCACGTGGGAGACTGGGAAGAAGCTCCTGGCTCAGGCCTGGCCATTGCAGCCACTTGGGGAATGAACCAGCAGATGGAAGACCTCTCTCTTTCTCTATCTCTCCATCTCCCTCTGTAGCTCTGACTTTCAAATAAATAAATAGATGTTTTTAAAAACGTGAATCTTCAAAAGCAGTTTCCACAATGCTGTCTTCTCCCCTTGCGGCTCGGGGAGGAGGCCTTAGGTGCAGGGGTACAGGAGCCCTGTTCTCGTCACTGTCGTTGGTCTGCAGCCACAGACCGCAGGCCTCGTCCTGTAGGGCTCATGGCTCACACAGACCCGGCATCTGGCGGCTGGGCCCTGGGGGCAGTTGTCTGTGCAGTCCTCACTGGGCCCTGCCAGAGTGTCTGCCGTGGCCAGCGTATGGCTCCAGGCCGACCCAGGGTGCGATGGTCCAGCAGCAGAGGGGCCGGCTGGCCGGCAGCTGGTGCAGGAGAAGTTTGGGGCAGGTCCAGCAGAGACTCGTGCCCCTCGGTGCACAGGCAGATGGCCAAGGCCCAGCCACAGGACTCTGCTCCCGATGGGGTCTGGGCTGGACGATGCCACACTGTCCAGTTCCTTCTGGGAACAGGGCCCGGGGCCTGCGGGGCAGCATGAGGCCCCCACATGCCTTTCTCTGAATTCGCGCTGCTCTGCACTCCACACGCTGCCCACGGCAAGGGAGGCCAACTCCAGCCAGGAACCAGGGGTCAGTGTGAACTGAGGGGCCCGTCCCCTGCTCGCTGGGGACTCTGCATTTTCTGTCCCTCGCGCCCACCTCCCTCCCTGCCCTCTGTGGATCCTGTCTCCCTGGCGCCCGCCTCCCTGCCTCTGTGGATCCTGTCTCCCTGGCGCCCGCCTCCCTGCCTTCTGTGGATCCTGTCCCCCTCCTGGCTGCCTCCCTGCCATCTGTGGATCCTGTCCCCCTCCTGCCTCCCTCCCTGCCTCTGTGGATCCTGTCCCCCTCCTGCCTCCCTCCCTGCCTCTGTGGATCCTGTCCCCCTCCTGCCTCCCTCCCTGCCTCTGTGGATCCTGTCCCCCTCCTGCCTCCCTCCCTGCCCTCTGTGGATCCTGTCCCCCTCCTGCCTCCCTCTCTGCCTCTGTGGATCCTGTCCCCCTCCTGCCTCCCTCCCTGCCTCTGTGGATCCTGTCCCCCTCCTGCCTCCCTCCCTGCCCTCTGTGGATCCTGTCCCCCTCCTGCCTCCCTCCCTGCCTCTGTGGATCCTGTCCCCCTCCTGCCTCCCTCCCTGCCTCTGTGGATCCTGTCCCCCTCCTGCCTCCCTCCCTGCCTCTGTGGATCCTGTCCCCCTCCTGCCTCCCTCCCTGCCCTCTGTGGATCCTGTCCCCCTCCTGCCTCCCTCCCTGCCCTCTGTGGATCCTGTCCCCCTCCTGCCTCCCTCTCTGCCTCTGTGGATCCTGTCCCCCTCCTGCCTCCCTCCCTGCCCTCTGTGGATCCTGTCCCCCTCCTGCCTCCCTCTCTGCCTCTGTGGATCCTGTCCCCCTCCTGCCTCCCTCCCTGCCTCTGTGGATCCTGTCTTCCTGAACTGCTTTTCTTTCTGCTCTTGTTTCTCTTTCCTTTCCTTTAACTCTCCCTGGGCTCTGTGAGGTCCAAGGATGATGGGTGAGGGGGGTCCCTGTGGCTCGCTCTTTGCCTGGGGTCCCAGATCCCCCTGGGAAAGGCGTAGACACAGCTCTGACTGCTCCTGGGATTTGTGGCCCCACCAGGAGACCCTCAGGTTGCCTACGTGCCACGTGGGCTTGTGGTCCCCAGCACAGTGGCCCACGGGGACAGCTGCAAACCGAGACAGCTCCCCAGGGACCCCATGTGCACAGCCCCTTTGGGTCGGAGACGCTTGGGTGCTAAAAGCTGGCCCTGCCACTCCACCCGCCGGGCTGCCAGCACAAAGCACAGCAACCCACGGGTGCAAACAGAGCGGTTTTCTGTTTTGTGTTAAAAAGTACAAATATCACATTATCGGTTCAGAAAGGAAGTGCGCTGAGTGAGACCTCCAAGGACAGCTGAGGCGAGCCCCGGGGACGGCTCAGGAGAGGGGCGAGGAGTGTGGTTTCAGAACGAAAACAGATGCTGTTCTTCGTGAAACCGGAATTGAAAAAAAGTAGAAGTTCTCATTTTTGGTCAAAGCTACAGCAGGCTCCCACCTGGGCAAAGGCTTTCAAAGGCAAATGTCCTGAAGGCTTGCTGTGCAACAGGGGGCCGGAGCAGACAGGCCCTCAGAGCCTGCAGGGTAACGGGATCCATGTGGGGGCCCAGGGCGCTGCCAAGGAGAGCCAGCCCCCGGCAGCTCCCATCTCTTCTGATGACTGGAAGACAAATGGAGAAGAGAGCCCCTGGCGCAGCAGCTGGGCGGCCCCTCCCTTCCAGGCGGGGAGTCCTGGGGGCGCCCCTCCTGCCTGTCTCCCCTGCATAAACTCTCCCAGGCTCCCGTCAAGTGCGGCAGGCCATTTTTTTCTGAAGTTGGACAGATTCCTCGCCTTCACACATCTGTCACTGGCTGTCATCGGTGCTTGCAGGGTCTCACCTGCCCCGTGCGATGCGCTCACGAACGGCTTTTATCCCGTCCACATCAAAATCGCCTGAGACTGGTGTAATTTTGCGGAGAAAAAGAGTCCCAGGGGAGAGTCTTGGCAGATGCCTCCGTTTTTAACCCCACTTCCAGGAGGAATTAGCCGCGTTTGCTTCTAAAGTGGAGGGATCGCTTCTGAGACCGGCGGGTGATTGCAAGGAACACGTGAGCCACGCATTTGAGGATCTGGGCTCGGCTACCAGCGTCTTCGGCTGCTGGGCCAGGTGGCGGCCAGATCCGAGCCATCGCAGCCTGCTGGCCGGTGACTGAATTTCCTGTGCGTGTTGTCTGCCCATTAGTGCGTGGAATCCACGCTCCCCACCCAGGACCCCGCTCTGTCTGTGTGAGACGGCTCCACACTTTGCCTACAAAGCCGGCCCGGGCCTGGGTCTCTGCCTTTGTCTTGCTGGTCGAGGCAGGGTTTGCTCTCTGTGTGGTACAGAGGGAGGGGGAGATGAGGAAGGATAGGCCCCCTCCCAGTCCTGCCTGTGCTGTGGAAGAGGGCAACCCTTTGCAGAGAGCTCACCCCAGAGGCGGGAGAAGGAAGGCTGCACTTCTGCGTTTCCACCCTGACCCCCCTGGGCCCCTGGGACGATGCAGCCCTCACCACGCCCAGAGCCCTCCCTGGTGAGAGGGAAGGCCCAGGAAGCCCCACCAATGGACCATTGTGTGCTCCCAGCACAGACGGAGCAGGGACCCCACACCCAGGCCCCACATCTAGAGTGGCAGCCTCATCAGCCTAACACCATACCCCATCTGGGATCCACGTCGACCAGCAGGATGCCAAGTTGCCTGTAAAGTCCGGCATTTACCTAATCCAGTGTGGATTCCTCCCACTCATCTTGGATTGAGAATGGCTGCGTTGCTGGTGGTTGGCCTTCGATAAACTGGGTGTGATTTCCAAAGGCTGTGATGGGTCGTGCTGGCCGGCTATGGGTCAGGGGGCCCTACAATAAAGCCGTGGCCCCGTGGGGTGACTAGGACCACTGCACCGGCGAGTTGAGCTTCGACGCTGGCCCAAGCCTGTTTGGTGCCTCGCAAGCTGGTGATGAAGACCCCGGAAAGCAGAGGCAGGGGCTTCTGTGGGTGAGGAGCCCCAGGCATGGCCAGAGTCCATGGTGAGCCCCCGCCTTCCTGGACAGCTGACCTTTGACCCCTTCGAGGAAAGGTGTTCCTGAGTTCAGTGAGGCTCATGGCTACCACCCACTTGGGGCATACTCAGGGAATGAAGCAGTGGAGAGGACGTCCCCGGGAGGCCACCTGGCTATGGTCGGAAAGTTCCAGAAGCAATGCCTTTGTCCTCTGAGCCTGGCTTGACCTGACCTCCGGGTCTCAGAGGCGTCGGTTGGTCTGCAGGCTGCTCAGACACCCCTCCGCTCCCGGCTTTCCGTCCACACCCGCCATGAGCTGTCCTCCCCTGGTCTCCCCGACCCCACAGATCCACAGGGACCCAGCTGACAATGGGGCCATCAGGCCCTGGGTGGAGAAAAGGCATTTTGGAACAAAGACAATAAAGTGCTTGGAGACCCAGACCTCTGGGTTCCCGTTCCCTTTGCTTGTGTCCCCCCAAGGGGCAACGAGCGCTTTCACACCTGGCTCCGTCTGTCTGAATCCCCTCTGTCCCACCGCGTTCATCACCAGGTGCGGCCTCCTGTGCCTCTGCCTCCTGCCTGTGTGTGTGTGCATGTGTGTATGTATGTGCACATGTGTGTGCAGGCATGTTCCTGCGTGCACAGGGAATGCATACGTGCACTGCACATGTTCATGTGTGCACATGTATGTGTGTGTACGCCTGTTCACGTGTGTGTGTGTGTGTGTACTTCGGGAGAAAAGCCAGACAATGAGCATCGCGTAGGCTAGGAGGCCACAGTGGAAGCTTCCTGCTGCTCCCTTAGGACAGAGAGGGGCCCTGGCTTCCCCTGGAAGTTAGGCGCGTGGCCCGCCGAGGCACAGGCCACAGCAGCGCGTGGCCGATAGAGCAGACGGCTCCTCTGCCCCAGCTTGAGAAGTGGCCGTGATAACCTACCACAAAGAGGAACGCAAATTGGCAGAAAAACACAGTGTAGCAGACGCGGGCGCGCTGCGCTCAAGGGGGCTCCGGGGACCCGGCGATCCGTGCGGGAAGAGGCCCTGCTGGAAGGGGCACGGCAAGATTAATCACCGCGGCGATGCAGATGTAGCACCTTAGGTGAAAAGATAAATGTGCAAAACGCTGTGTGGAAACCCGCGCCGTGGCCGCGCGGCAGTCCGGGGTCAGTAATTGAACTCACTCTAATTATCCTGGGGAGATAATATTAACTTAGAGTCGGGTGTGAGCGGGACAGCCCATAACTCATCACTCTATGGGGCTCTGCGCGCATTGTGTTATTGAAATATGACGGCTCCATTTTTATCCTGGCGCGGTGACAGCCCTGTGCGGACTTTGTCCCCCGGCGCCCCCAGGGAGGGTGGGATGGTGGTGACAGCCCTGTGCAGACTTTGTCCCCCGCCGCCCCCAGGGAGGGTGGGATGGTGGTGACAGCCCTGTGCAGACTTTGTCCCCCGGAGCCCCCAGGGAGGGTGGGATGGTAAGCCAACACTCTTCCTGGGGAAGGAACAGCTCGCAGAAGCACTTGCCCACTCGGAGATGACGCCAGGGGCAGAGCCGCCCCCACCCTTGCAGCCGGCATGTGTGGAGGAGGTAGGCAGAGCTCCCGTGGGGAGTTGAGACTCCCATCAGCCACCTCGCCTTCCCTGCCCCTGGCTCCAGACCCCTGTTGGCTCAAGAGCTCAGCTCTGTTTTTTGCATCCTGCGATGCTTACGCCTGTATCCAGGGTCCCCTGGAATCTGCCTGCGGCTGGGGAGTGGCAGATTCCGGAGAACTTTGCTCCTGCTCCATCCCTGTGCAGCAGCCCCTGCCTCCGAGGCCGCCCTGCAGCTGGGCCTTTGGCTTGGGTGCAGGCACCGACTTTCCTTGTCTGCTTCCCGTCGCTTCCCTCGCTGGCACTGTATGCTTGCTCTCTCTGCAGATCTGTCCCTGCACCCCGAGACTGTCTTAAGAAGCCCTGAGCACACACGGGCACGCGAGGCCTGCTCCCAGACTTGAGGGGAGAGCAGCACGACGTTCCCACGGCGCTGTTCTCCAGGTGCGTGGGAACGAGGGTGAAGAGTGCGTCTCCGAGACCCGGGAGGCAAAGGGCGCCTTGCACAACCCACAGAAGCAGCGTGGGGGCAGCGCAAAGCTCCCCGCAAGGCCGCGGGCAAAACACAGGGCAGAGGCGGGACCCCGGGAAGAGAACAGTTGAACAAATTCCTCTCTGGCCGGCGCCGCGGCTCACTAGGCTAATCCTCCGCCTGAGGTACCGGCACCCTGGGGTTCTAGTCCCGGTCGGGGCACCGATCCTCTCCCGGTTGCCCCTCTTCCAGGCCAGCTCTCTGCTGTGGCCAGGGAGTGCAGTGGAGGATGGCCCAAGTGCTTGGGCTCTGCACCCCATGGGAGACCAGGAGAAGCCCCTGGCTCCTGCCATCGGATCAGCACGGTGCGCCGGCCGCAGCGCGCTACCACGGCGGCCATTAGAGGGTGAACCAACGGCAAAGGAAGACCTTTCTCTCTGTCTCTCTTTCTCTCTCACTGTCCACTCTGCCTGTCAAAAAAAAAAAAAAAAAAAATTCCTCTCTGCACAAGCCACACGGGGGCCTGTGATGGACAGGCTGCTGGGAAGCGGGCGGTAGCACAGGCCCCTCCCCATGCCTCTCCCAGCCAACCAGTTAGCAATTCCAAGGAGCTGGGTTCTCAGGTGTGGTAACGGCAGCCCCCCCACCCCGTGATGGCCCCCGGGAAACTCTACCATCGGCTGCCTTAACTGGGAGCAGGGCGAGGGTCTGGAGGAGAGGGGGGAGTCTGCCTGCAGCACCCTCCCTTCCGTGCTCGCCCTCCGGTGCCCAGGGCAGCCTCTGCACCATGGGGGCCTCTCTCAGTCGTGTGGGCCCACCAGAGGCTCCGGGGCAAGCTTTGGCTGTGAGAGGACCTGGCGGGTCGGCTGGGCCATGGTGTCCAGGGCCCGGGAGCACACGGCCGCCGCCATGGGCTTCCCCTCCAGGGAGCCGGGGACATTGAGCACGTGGGTCGCAGGTTGAGCACAACGTGGGGATGAGACTTAGCCCGGCAAGGAGCTCCTACCTGGAGTGATGGAGAAGACAGGGCAGACGCATCCACCTCGCCCTCGTGCACGTCCCCCGGCTCCCCGAAGGCATCCGTCCGATTCAGGTGCCCGCAGTAACACAGCCCCTCTCCGCTCCGTTATTCGTTCCTGGGCTAGATCGAGAAGGGCGTCACTCAGTCACAATCACTGTGGCCAGGTGCTGGATCGTGGGATCCAGGCTCCCTGGGGGCAGGCACGTGACAGTGCTCGTCACACAGCCCGCTCACATCGGCAAATCCACGGGGAAACCAGAGGCGCCCGGCTCTCCCCAAAGGAGCAGGTGGGTGGTGGGTGGCGAGGCATCTATTACGCGGCACCCCCCTGCCCCCGCACTGCCCAGGCTGCTGGGTGCTCCCGGACACTGAGTATCACAGCCGGGTCGCCCTGAATGTACTGACCCAAACAAGGCAGACCGAACACCATGGCCAGAAATCCTTACCAAAGCCAGTGGGCTCAGAGTGGCCATCACAGTTCCTAAAAGGCAATTTGGAACCCCTGACTTTCTCCGGAGATGTCCCAGTCAGCCGAAGACAAAACAGCCCTGGAAGAAGACATCAGGCCGTACTTCCACGAGAGCTGTGACAGCTGTGTGCAAAGTGCTATATACTGTGCGGGCCCCCGTAATGTATGTCTTAAAATGTTCTCCCTACGTGTTTGTCGTGTATCCCGGGCGGCTCTGCCGTTTATAACGGAGCAGCTATGATCTGCCGGCTACATGGTATGCACCACTCTGTGAGTTATTGTCTGAAATGCGTCCTAATGTTCGGGTGTTTCTGTGACAGATTTTTCTCCGAGAGAAATCGGAAGGGAACGGGAAAAGGAGTAATGCGTTACAAGTGTGCCGAAGGCGTGACTGGAACACTGCTCTCAGCTGCCCCGGGAGCAGACGGCGGTGTACTTACCTGCCGGTTTGTTCTAGCGAGCTTGGACGTGGCTTGTTCACACGCACTCTGCTCAACAACACAGGCCTCACAGTAGAGGCCTCAGGGGGCCAGCGCTATGGCCCAGCGGGGAAGCCACTGCCCGTCACGCCGACATCCCACACGGGCACCGGTTCGTGTCCGGGCTGCTCCACTGCTGATCCAGCTCCCTGCTAATGCGCCTGGGAAAGCGGCTGAGGACGGCCCGGGTGCTTGGGCCCCTGCACCTGCGCGGGAGACCTGGAAGAAGCTCCAGGCTCCTGGCTTCAGACCGGCCCAATTCTAGCTGTTGGGGCCATTCGGGGAGTGAACCAGCGCATGGAAGACCTCTCTCTCTGTCTCTCCCTCCCTATCTGTAACTCTGCCTTCCAAATAAATAGATCTTAAAAATAAAAAACAAAGTGTCCCGTGAGCCCATTTTAAAAAACTAGAAGCGTCAGGCAGCGTCACCAAACCGTCTTCAGTGTCAGCAGTCAAGGGCCCTGTGTCTTGCCCGATGCCATCCGTCCCCATGTGGCCACAGTCTCGTCTGGGGTCGTGATCACCGGGAGTGAGGCAGCAGCTAGGGGTGAGCACGCGACTCCGGTGTGGTGACTGAGGTCAGTGCCAGCCCAGCCTCGGGAATGCATCCTTTGACAGCTGGCGAATGCCACTTGCATCTCCCGGCCTCTTGCTTCCAGCTCCCTGTTGGACTGCGATGTGATGGCAGGACGACCTCTTGGCACACGTGGTGGGCCCACACTCTGGTGGACGAGCACAGCTCTGGGACATCACACAACCTTGACGCAAGCCAGGCTGACCAACTCGTCCAGCCGAGAGCCAGAGAGGAGCTACTGCGGCCTGCAGGCTTGAAGTCTCCGCAGGCCAAAAGCAGCTGTGGGGTGTCCATGAGGCAATGGTGTCGCTGAGCTCCAGGAAAAGTCTCTCCAGACACAGGGTGGAAGCCGGATCTGGCTTGCAGGCGCAGGTTTGCCCGTTCGGCAAAGAAGGCATTTTTTGAAAACTGGTTTTGCTCAGGTCTTAGTTGCTGGGCGTCTGTCTGTCACGGTCAAACCTAAGCCTCCCAGCAGGAGCCAGCATCTCAGGGTCATTGTGGTGGCCCATGGGATTGCCCTCCCGTCTCCACCCTTCCTGGGGCCGCGCCTCTTTCTTGCTCCAGCGCGCCCTCTCCCTGTGCTTCCCCCCCTCATGTTCAGGGCCATCAGTGTCCTCTCACCTCTCCCAGCTCCTGAGCTTTCTCACCGACAGCCCTGGGCACCTGCCGGCTCCAGGAGTCCAAGGAGATGTGGAGTGGAACTTAATTCAGTGTCGCAGGTCTTCCCAAACTGCCCCTGTACCCTCCCTCAACACTGGGTTTCCAAGACATTTCCACAGCTATTCAGAAGAACAGAACTGTAACGAAAAGCAAAACACCCTCACCTGGGGAGTGAGAGTGGGCTATCTCAGTACCTGGGGAGTGAGAGTGGGCTATCTCAGTACCTGGGGAGGAGAGTGGGCTATCTCAGTACCTGGGAAGGTGAGTGGGCCATCTCAGGACCTGGGGAGTGAGAGTGGGCTATTTCAGTACCTGGGAGTGAGAGTGGGCTATTCAGTACCTGAGAGTGAGAGTGGGCTATCTCAGTACCTGGGGGAGTGAGAATGGGCTATCTCAGTACCTGGGGAGGAGAGTGAGCTATCTCAGTACCTGGGGAGTGAGAGTGGGCTATCTCAGTACCTGGGGAGTGAGAGTGGGCTATCTCAGTACCTGGGGAGGAGAGTGGGCTATCTCAGGACCTGGGGAGTGAGAGTGGGCTATCTCAGTACCTGGGAGTGAAAGTGGGCTATTCAGTACCTGAGAGTGAGAGTGGGCTATCTCAGTACCTGGGGGAGTGAGAATGGGCTATCTCAGTACCTGGGGAGGAGAGTGAGCTATCTCAGTACCTGGGGAGTGAGAGTGGGCTATCTCAGTACCTGGGGGAGTGAGAATGGGCTATCTCAGTACCTGGGGAGTGAGAGTGGGCTACCTCAGTACTTGGGAAGGTGAGTGGGCTATCTCAGTACCTGGGGAGGAGAGTGAGCTATCTCAGAACCTGGGGAGTAAGAGTGAGCTATCTCAGTACCTGGGGAGGAGAGTGGGCTATCTCAGCACCCTGTGTCAGCCCTGAGCAGTACACAGTTTCCTGAGACAGCCACAAAGAAGCCCCAAGTCCCTGACCGTAGTCATGGCCTCACAGGACCCCCAAGGCCCTCGTCTGTGAACCCCAAGAGAGAACCAGGATTTGGACAGGACAGGGGGAGGGCGCCGGCCGAGGGCTCCCTGGAGACGTGGCTGGGTCGTCCCCACTTACGGCTGTGTTTGCAGCCACAGAGCCCGTGGGGACACAGGGCCCACTCCTGCTCGCTCTGTGAATCCTGATCAGTCAGTGAAGGCAGGGTTGGCAGACCAGTTCAGCCAATTCGCCGGCCTTGGCATCACTTTGTTCATGCCTATTCGTAAGAGAAAATAACTGTTCTTAAAAGTTGCAATAATACGGCCAGCGCCGCGGCTCAATAGGCTAATCCTCCGCCTTGCGGCGCCGGCACACCGGGTTCTAGTCCCGGTCGGGGCACCAATCCTGTCCCGGTTGCCCTTCTTCCAGGCCAGCTCTCTGCTGTGGCCCGGGAGGGCAGTGGAGGATGGCCGAGGTGCTTGGGCCCTGCACCCCATGGGAGACCAGGAGAAGCACCTGGCTCCTGCCATCAGATCGGCGTGGTGCGCCGGCCGCAGTGCGCCTACCGCGGCGGCCAAATAGGAAGACCTTTCTCTCTATCTCTCTCTCTCACTGTCCACTCTGCCTGTCAAAAAAAAAAAGTTGCAATAATAACTATTTTGAAATCACATTGAAACTGGCATAGGACACGCCAGCTCAGTGGGGACGATGACGCCGCCAAAAAGCCGTCAGTTAACAAAGAAATAGAGTTTTCATGAAAATTGATTCATTCACACATGGCATTGTGTTATGTGTTGATTCTATGCCCCATTACAATCTTCTCAGAGGTAAGACACTCGGATCGCACACGCATCTCGAAGTCAGTGAGTCAACCTCCCGGCCTCTTGCTCCCAGCTCCCTGTTGGACTTAAGAAGAAAAGAGTCAGGACTCGACGCAGCGTCTTCCGGGAAACATCCTGACCTTCGGGGTGCAGCGCCCAGGGCGTGCACTCGGAGACGGCGCAGGCTGCCGTGATGCGAGCGCAGCGCGCACTCTAAGTGGGGGTGGCGAGGGAGGGCGGTACAGTTTCAACAGAGAAATGCCTGAGTGGCCAGGACTCCAGAGGAAGCACAGCCAGGACTTTATCAGGCACAGGTTCGGCTCGCCAAGGTCTGGTGCAGAAACGTTAGAGAGACGAGGAAGGGTCCGTGGAGGGCTTAGCATGAGCGATGTGGACCCCGCGAGTGGGGAGAGGAGGGGCAGGGACAAGGCCACGGGCGTTTTGCACCATCCGTGGTCTGAGGTTGGCTCCTGGGGAGGCTGAGGTGGTCCCAGGAGGAGTCAAGATGGGGGTCCAGGGGGTGGGTGTTTGGTGCCCCCACGATTGGGCTGCCCATATCCCATATCTGAAAGCGTGGTTTAAGCCCCAGCTCCACTCCCAGTGCCAACTCCCAGCTAACACACACCTGGGAGGCAGTGGGTGATGGCTCTGCCGCTGCCGCCCACGTGGGAGACCTCAGTGGAGATCCGGGCACCTGCTCCCACCACGAGCCCCCGGATGATGCTGGCCGTCGGGGATCTGGAGAGGCCGGCTTGCTCCAGACGGGATTCCAGCTGGGACCGGAGACGGGACCTTTGTGAATTTGCTTGGCTGCATTTCTTCCCAAAGCATGGCCCCAGCGAGGCCCCCACCCCCGAGTGTCCCTCGTGGTCTGACGTCCCAGCTGTTCCTGGACCCTGGGAAGCCATCTGACGGCCATGTCTGGAGGCTTCTGTGATGGCCACCTGTGCCATGGTGGGGATCCGGGGCGAGTCAGGGCGACAGAGAAGGCGCTCAGGAACAGGGGGCGAGTCCCCTGCTACCACTCTCTCCCCTCTCCGGGTCTCCGTGTTCTCAGCCTCAAACTGGGCCCTGGAGCAGCAGAAACCTCCGCCGGTCGTCTGCTTTCTCTCACCTGGGCTTCCACCACCTAACAGCTTCGGAACACGGGAGAAGCCTCAGGACTGAGGGAGGCCCCCGGCGCCCCAGGAGAGGGCCCAGCCGTGCCGGGACGCCCACAGCTGGTGGAGCAGGAGCCCTCCAGGGAGGGTCTTTCTCCCTCTCGAGTGGCTGTCGTCAGCCGTCCTGGTCCGTCCCAACCTTGTATTGGTTGAAATAAAAGCCGTGATCTTTGCAGGGGCTTGGAGAAACACAAGCATGCGTGGCCTCCCGCCCAGGGTGCGGGGACGGAGCCGGCTCCAGAGTGTTTCCCTCTGCGGTGACGTCATCCTGCCGACTTCTCACCAAGAGAACTTCTCGGCACAGGTTCACTTGAGTGTGAATCGTGCCCTTTCGGGAGCGATGCCGATCCCTCCTGAAGTATTTCTGAGCCACCAAGGACGTGTCTGGCTGAGTATTGTAAAATGCAAACAGATTATTGCAGGTTTTTAAAGTGACACGTTGTTTTAGAGACTTGTGCCACTTCACACATCTAATTGAATATGACAATTAAAGAAAACAGCATGGATCAGGAAAGAAATACAGCAGGAAACCTAATAGGTAACATGTGGCTGACGGAGAGCTGCTAGCCTGCGCCCGGGGCGGGGGACGCCAGCTGGGGGGACTAGCAGCAATAAACGCCCTCTCGTCTCTGCCCCCCTAATTATCTTAGCCTACTTGTGATAGAAAATATATTGATAATTATTTAAAGCGAAATGACATCTTCTAAACGTTACATTTCGGATAGCCCGCTGACATAGTAATTACCAGGCACGCCGTCCCTCGCGGGAGGAACACACAAGTGCGTTCCCCACGTCTCTGCCGTGTGCGACGCCTCGAGTCATCACACATGCACGCCAGAAATTGGCCGGGCGCAGCCAGCGAGTGTCTTCGCCCCGCTCCTCTCACAGGAGCGGAATCGGTTTTATCTCTTCGGGGGGAAGCAGCCCCATTTACATTCCCTCACTCGCATGTTTAAAAGCCTAATGTCAAGAAATCCATTTGCTCTTTAATAAAAGTTATCATAACGTCCGGGGCGCTTGATTGATGGAGAGGCGGCCGTCACCCCGCCGGCCCGCCGCCTTCTCCTGCCGCTGGAAACCCGAGGCGGGTCGCGACATTTACACTAGGTCAGAATAATAATGTCACCAAGATCACGTTCCCTGACAACAGCCCATTTGTCTCATTTCAATAATGAGCATGATTGGTGGAAACCGCAGGCTGCAACCCTAACACACAGAGGCAGCGACACCCACAAGCCCATGAATACTACGCCCAGCCCCGGCAGGGCGGCGGCCGCCGTGTGCCGATGGCTGGTCCTCTGCTCCACGAGACGGATTTGGTCCCAGTGCAGCTGCGGACGACACAGATGGAAGTGTCTGGCGAGGCATGTTCCGGTGGGGGCCCCGGCTTCTCCGTGGTGGCCGTGGTGGCGGACAATGGGGCTCCTCTGATGGCCCTTGCCCTCCGTGATGCCCCAGTGCTGGCCCTTTGTGACGCACAGAGGAGCAGTGTATCACCCCGAGATCACCTGTACTTTGCAAATTGTAAAACTCGGAGAGCATCCAAGCCACATCGCTGTAGCACCGCCCACAAACAGCACACACAGCCAGGTCCTCCGTGACGTGGCTACAGCCGGTGGCACTGGCAAAGGCTCAGGGTGTGCACCAGCACCAGGGCTGACGGAGCTGCTGGTGGGAGAGAGGGGGAGGAACCATTCGTGTACATCCGATGACACGAAGCCACTCCACACTTCTCAGCCTCGTGAGCGGGTGGGTGGGTGCACGGCCCCCTGAGCCGCGGCCTCTCCCTTGGGAATCGGAGTGGGTGAGGCTGGAAGCACAGGGCTTCTGCAACAGTCGACTCCCGAGGTGCGAGATGCTCCGGTCACAGCCGGTTTGCAACCTTATCTTCCCCTCCTCTCTGTCCAGCTTTCACTCACACCAGACAGTCCCAAAAACGAACTCTGGACGCTCGTTCAAGGTTGCTCCTGGAGGCTTGGCAAGGCTTGGTTGGACTTGGTACCCTCCGTAACCTCTGGTCCGCGATGCCGTGAGCCACCTCTCTGGTGGTTCACTAAGTGGGGGCCAGAGCTAGCATCACTGGCCCAACACCTCGGGACGTCTCCCCCAGACTCGAACAACTCCGCCTCCCTAAGAGTGAGGGACCTCAGAGTAGACAGCGGGAGGGCCAGGCGGTGCTCAGCAGTGCACCTGGGTTTGAGTACTCCCGTCTGTCGCCTGTCCTCCCACCTCAGATCACAGCAGTTCTGCCTGTTTTCTGGTTCCTCTTTGTCCCCCAGGGCATGTCACCAGCCCCTTCTCTGGCTACTGGTTCCCCTTACAGACAGCCTCTCCGGGCCTGGGTTCTCAACTCTGTAACTCCATCCCTGACCTGGGGATCGTCTCCATGGTCTGACCGTTCGTTTATCCCGGCCAAACGGCAGCATTTCCCCTGGATACTCCACTTATTACCCAAACTCCAAATGTCTAAAATGGGCCATACCGACTACACTTCTGTGCTTTACAAAATCCTGCTTCTGGTCTCTCCACGTTTTATGTTTATTTATTTACTTTTCATCTATTGAACAGCACAGAGAGAGAGAGAGAGGAAGAGAGAGAGAGAGAGAGGGAAGGAGAGAGAGGGAGAGAGAGGGAGAGGGAGGGAGAGAGAGGACGCGCATGCTTGCATCGGCTGACTCACTCCTCGTCAGGCTGCAGGAGCCGGGGCCTGACCAGGCCGAAGCCGGGAGTCTGGAAGTGTACTCAGGACTCCCATCTGGGGACAGGGGCACCAAACTTGAGCCACCGTCAGCTGCCGCCCTGGATACATGAGCAGGAAGCTGGGTCAGAAGCGAGCAGCCAGAACTCGAAGCAGCCTTCTGATATCAGCGTCTGCACTCGGACTTCAAGGTCAGCATCCTCCCAGGGGCTTTCCTGTGCCCACTTCCGGAGTCAGTGGCTTCCACGCCCTTTTGCTTAGCAGCCAGGATGGCCAGGCCCCACGACCTGGAGACGGCACCGTGTCCTGTCTGCCTTTGCTGTGGCCTTGCCCACTGCTGCCAGCACTGGAGTCCTAGAAAAGCCAGCAGACACGCCCACTCCTCGGCTCAGAGCTTCTCTGGCCATCTCCCCTCTCCACCGCTGAGTCCAGGGTCCTCACGCGACCTTGAAGCCGTGGGCTCGAACAGCTTCCACCCGCTGCCTCTGTCGCATTCCAGACGGATGCTTGAACCCCAAGAACTCGCCACGCTCGGATTCCCATGGATGTTTTTGCAGAAAGGGCTTCAGCCCCATGCTGGCTCCTGGGATCGGCTCCTGGGATGTGCTGTGGGTTAGCCCAGAGAGCGCAACACGATGAGGGGGAAGAGAGGGAGAAAAGACAGAAGGAGGAAGGCCGGAATAAGCGGGGAGAAGGATCCGCGGTGGGCTCTCGCGGCCCCTGAGGTCCCGCCGAGCCAGCACCTGCGAGGCTGACGCCTTGCACGCCCACCTTCCCACCATGCAGGACCTCCATTTGCGTTCTGCCTCTGGTGCACCTGCCCCTGTGCCGCCGCCCCCGTGACTCCCTGGTCCCAGCAGGTGAGGCTGCAGAAATCTGGGCTCAGGGTCTCGGCCCCGCATTCCCTAGCACACTCCAGGTCACACTTCCGGACCAGCGCTGGTTTGCACCCTCAGCCCCTCTGCGGGCTGGCGGCTAGAACTGTTCTCACTCTTGGTACCGGCTGGTGCTGCTCACCACAGCCGCGGAGAGACACTCCACAGCCAGTTCTTTAATAAGATGAAATATGCCGGGAATCCAGAGGTGAGCGGCCGTTCCCAGAACACTCTTTCCCATGAGGGACTGGGAGGAATTTGAACTTTGCTTGGATCTGCCATTGAGAGATAAGCTTAAGTGACTGACGAGGAAAAAAAAAAGATTAAAACAGAAAAAGGGACGCTTCGATCTCAGATGAAAGTTGTGCCGGCCTGGGGTCGACAGAAGAATGATCGCGGCTGATAATTTGCGCACTTCTCCGAGAGGGGTGCTGGGTGTGTGCACGCGTGCCTCGGCCAGCCGCGGCCAGTGCTGACAGCGGCCACTGCGTGTGGGCATTGCTTCTTGAAACCGGCCTTGGAGTCACCCCTAGGGTGCTGTATGTCCCCAGACGTCTTCTTGGCGATGGTCCCTGACAGGAAAGGAACCCACCTGCTCAGCGATGTCTGTGTCCCTGTTAGGTCACATGTGCCTCACTGGAAGGTTGGACCCCCGTGGGACCTAAACTCATTCCTTCTATCTCCCCCACCTGTCTCCTGGAGTTTATAGACTGAAGTGCCCTGACCCAACCCAGGAGGCCCACAAACAGAAAAGACCACTGTCAAAGAACATGGGTACCTAGCAGGGGCTTACCCAAGTAAGGGCTTACTCACAGCTACTTCCCCTTGCTGAACCGTCTTCCGTGGTGTGACGGTGTGTGGAAGGTGACACACATGTGAGCGTCAGACCTGGGCACGTCGCCACCTCGAGTCACCGTCCGAGCCCACCGGAGTCTCGGCTGACTCCTGCGGACCATGAAGTTCTGACCTCACGTCTGTCGTGGAGCACACGCCCCCCCCCCCCCCCCCCACGGAGGGTGCGGCCATACCAGGCAGGCCCCAGTGGCCGTTGTCATCAGACACTGGGAATATTGCTGGTCCCTGATACAGTAGCAGGAGCACTATGGCGTTAGGTAGCACAAAGCAGATGTCGCGGGCTGCACGCCCCAGCCCGTGCGACACGCGTGTTAGATTCTGGGGGCCAGGGCTTCGCGTTACCCCGCCTCAGGAGTCATACTTACTAAAGGTGAAACGCACCAGTGGGCTCGTCAGCCTTTCCCTTGGCCGCGGACCCGTGCCTCTTGGAGGTCTCCCATCGTGACGTCATAACTACGGAAGTCTCTCCTGCTACACCACCTTGCAGGCAGGCTGCACTTCCTTTTAGATTCTACCAAACCGTTTCCTATTGTTTTCAATCATTTAGTTTCTTGGAACTCCTGTGTGTGACAGCGTGATAGGCGTGAGCAGCTGGGGGTTACGACGTCAAAGCATCTCAGATACAGGGCGCGTCGGACTCCTCTTAACTCAGCAAATGACTCAGAAAAAAATTAAGATAAATCTAAGCAGGTTTTTGCCAAGTCATTGTGATTTTTGAAAAGGCTCTGGCAGGATCTTTGAAAAATTTGCATCTGCCTAGAAAGCTTGTCTGCCAGAAACGGGAAACCCAACGCGATTGTGAGTGGCTGAGATATTAAACACCAAGTATCAGGGGTAATTATGGGAAATCTGACAAAACCCTAAACTGTGCGTGGAGAGGGCAGGAGAGACACCGTCTGCTTAGACATTATACTGGCTCCCGAGCCTTTATACTGTCAATCAAAGGCGCTCCAACGGCCTGGGGTTCATTTACATGGGGAGATCTGCCGTGGGCGGCAGCCACAGGACACAGGGCTTCAAACGTAAATATCGCTGGCGTTTCAAACATGTTGCATTTTTTTTTCCATCTTAATGTATTGGAAACCAGCAATATCTGTTATTACTATGGGCTCCATCAGCTTGTTTGTGTGATCATGGAACACAATGACCGCTTTGCTGGGCTGCAGTTTCACCTGTGACCTACATCCCCGGGACATTAGCATATGCCAAATACATCACGCGAGGCGCGCGCTCGGCGTGGGTCTCCCTTAATGTGTGCCATCATGACACGTATGGAGGCAGTCACCCTGTCACTATTTTTGTTGCCAAAAATAGCTTCAGCATTCCTTTTCCCAGCAACGAGCCTTTTCGGGATTGCTTTGCAAAGTGAATAGCTATTTTTTTTTTTAAATAAAACTGCCAATCAACAGGGCAGCCGCTGACTAATCTAATGAAATCAGACTGTTGCCCTAGACTTACTTTCAGTAAATAGAGGAAAATGGGAAATTATGTCTATTTATTAAAGCAGCTTAAAACTTAACCGTGAAATGTCAGGCAAACCCCCTGGGAGACGCATTGTTATCTCTGCATATTTTTTGCGACAATTAACTTATTTAACGTCAGGAGTAGATTCTTCCTCTCTGATGTTTGTGCAACTCCAATCGGCTTCAGGAATGGTCACTTTGGGCCGAGCAGTTCTGGTGACAGCGGCAGCGGCAGCCTCCCTGGAACATTGCAGCCCAGTGACGTTCCGTGCGCGCCCTGTGAGCGTGCAGGCGTCCGTCTGAGGAGGAGCCGCCTTGAGGCCGCGCTGTGCGGGGTTGTGGGTCTCAGCGCTGCACGGCGTCTGCTTCCCCAGCTTCTAAGGAGGTGCTGGAGGCAAAGCTGGGGAGCAGCTCCGGGCGTCCTGGTGGTGGACGCTCTGTCGCGGCTGCGACATGGACGTGGACATCTCTGTCTCTGAGCTTCGGCGGGAGCTGGGCTCCTGGTCCACGTGAACTCGGGGCGGTGGAGAGCTGCCGCACAGCCTCCCAGTCAGAGCCTCTGTGGTTTCCGGTTTTCATCTACTGCTCTTGTGCCCTGCAACGTCTCATTGCAAACACGCTCTTTCAGCGGAAGAAAATAAAGATTGTCGGAACACGTCTTTTCTTTTAAGATTTATCTTATTTTATTTGAATTTCAGAGTCGCAGAGAGAGAGGGGGAGATAGAAAAAGAGAGAGAGATCTTCCATCTGCTGGTTCACTCCCCTAATGGCCACAATAGTCAGGAGCCAGGTGCTTCTCCTGGTCTCCCATGGGGTGCAGGGCTCAAGCACTTGGGCCATCCTCCACTGCACTCCCGGGCCACAGCAGAGAGCTGGCCTGGAAGAGGGGCAACCGGGACAGAATCCGGCGCCCCGACCGGGACTAGAACCCCAGGGTGCCGGTACCTCAGGCGGAGGATTAGCCTAGTGAGCCGCGGCGCCAGCCCCCACACACACACACTTTTTGAAATTAATTTTTAATTTTTTATTTATAAAAAGAGAACAGATTTCATGCATTTCATATATACAGTTTTTAAAAAAGATTTATTTATTCTACTTGAAAGAGTTACACAGAGAGAGAAAGAGAGGCAGACAGAGAGAGAGAGAGAGAGAGAGAGAGAGGTCTTCCATCTGCTGGTTCACTCCCCAATTGGCCGCAATGGCTGGCTGGGCTGATATGAAGCCAGGAGCCAGGAGCCTCCTCCAGGTCTCCCATGTAGGTGCAGGGTCCCAAGGACTTGGGCCATCTTCTACTGCTATCGCAGGCCACAGCAGAGACCTGGATTGGAAGTGGAGCAGCCAGAACTCAAACCAGCGCCCATATGGGATGCCAGCACTGCAGGAGGTGGGTTTACCCACTACGCCACAGCATCGGTCCCATCGTATACACAGTTTGAAGAGCATAATGAGATCTCCCTCCCTCCCCTCTCTCTCCTTCCCTCTTGCTTCTTTCCTGATTTTTCTTTTAATTTTTACAATGGCATACTTTTGATTGTCTTTCTAATCACAAGCTCCACTCTCCACTTACTAAAGAATTTGACAAGTAGTAAGTAGAGAAACCGCTGTTCCCCAAGAGTACAGCCAAGGGCTCTAACCCATCATCAAGTCTCAAAGTGGTGAGAAGAGAGAGCAGGTGCCTCTGCTGACACTCCCACATGCCCGCCCCTCCCACAGTGCTGGGTGGGGGGACGCTGGGGGCCCAGAGCGCAGGGCAGGTCTCCCACACAGGCTGCCAGAACCAGGAAGCTGAGCTATCGCCTGCTGCCTCCCAGGATCTCCAGTGACAAGAAGCTGGAGCCTGGAGCCGGAGTGCAGGGTCAAACCCAGGTGCTCCAGTGCGGGTCACGGGCATCTCCGCTTTTAGGCCAAGCTCTCGCTTCCGCATTTTCAGCAGCAAAACCCAGAGCGAGAGCAGTAGGCTCCGCTCCTCTAACTCTCCAGCCAGATGTAACCATGCGGGCAGGCATTTCAGTTTGAGGTTGGTTTCACTGTCTCCTGTGCGCACCGTGCTAACCACGCGCTCTCTGCTAGAGCCCCACTTGAGGTGAGCGGCTCTCAGATCACACGAGCTGCCTGCTCTTCTTGACCGTCTTCGTGGCCTGGAGGCCCCGTCTGGGGGTCGGTGTGGGTGAACTCGGAGGCCGGCCGTGCGCCCAGCCAGCAGGGGGTGTGCTACCTGTCGGGATCTGTCTGTGCTCTCACAATGCTTTACAGCAGGCGTGCGGAAGAAAGCAAAGGAAGACAGCTCTGCCTTGTGCCAGAGTTGGCCCAGCTCTCGGCACAGCCCCCTCAGCACCACAGGGGATGTGCGCCAGACCTCCGGTAGCCACAGCTCCTCCCTCCACGCCGGAGCGCACCGTCAGCCGAGACCATCACCACCTGACTGCAGAACCCAGGGTTTGTCAGTGTCAACATCGGCGGGTCCGGGACCTCAAGGGGCATTGCTACCAATAATTGCATCCTGAGAAGACCCTGCTCATGTGAATTTCCTAACACAAACATGTCCTTCTGCAGCAAATAGGAGCGACAGGAAGAAACGAGCAGGGAGAACGCACGAGCAGACTTGCCAGGCGAAGAACTTGGTTTTCTTTTCTGCCACTCAGAAATGAGCACAAAGCGGTCACAACCATCTTTCACTCCCACCAGGACTACCCAAACTTCTCAGAAAGTCAAAGACACCCATTGTGAAAGCACCTTTGTGCAGATTTCTGGAGAGTGTTGAGTTTTCTTCTTTGGCTGTGAGGTGTAGGCTTGCAAGGGCGTTAGGGTTTAGCTCAATGGAAGCTGATACGGATCGAACAAAATCGAATGCATTTCATAAGACGAAATTGTGGCGCTTTCCTTGTATAAATGAACATCTATTTTGTGGCTGACATCATCGTCGGAACAAGGAGGCAGAGTTGAAGCAAAGCCGCTAACATCGTTCCCACTGGGGCAGGTAGTGGGCTAGTATCTCCGTTTTCACCCCCTTTTTGTCCATTTTCCAGGACAGGCGGTAGGAGCACCCACTCTGCGTCACACCTGCTCTGTGCTTGTCAGGCGGACATTCCCACAAAGGAGAGGACGGCCTTCCCCTCACTGCCGTCTCTGCTTGTTTATTCTCCAGATAAATGTCATTCTGCACAGGGAGAGTATGGGTGGGCTTTTCCCAGACGGATTGGTGGGAAGGGGTGACCAGGAGGAGGGCTGGGCCACAGCACCACAGGGGCAGGAGTGGAGGAGTCGCAGACTCAGGTCGGTGGGCCCTCCCTGAGCACTTTGTGAGTCGTGGTCTGTGAGCACCTCCAGGAAGCACCCCGGGCACATATGCTAGCAAGACAAGTAGTTCCTCCTGCCCTGGGGGCTGGGGACAGTGAGGCAGAGACGACACCACAGCACCTGTCCCGGGTTCTGTCGGCTGCACCCAGGCGGGCCTGGGTTAAGAGCTGGGTATGTAGGCCGGCACGAATCACGGTGCTGCAGTCAGCGAAGGCACAGAGCCAACGACAGGGTTGGGCCCAGCCACGTGCTGTCACCGGAGGGTGGCTGTGCAGAGGGAGCTGGCCAGCAGCAGCCCTAGAGAACACCTGGAAAGTTCTATCCCATTCCGGAGCCAGGTTTTTTTTTTTTTTCAATTTTTAAAAAAATTTTTTTAAGATTTATTTTATTTATTTGACAGGCTGAGTTACAGAGAGAGGTAGAGTGAGAGAGAGAGAGAGAGGTCTTCCATCTACTGGTTCACTCCCCAGATGGCCGCAATGGCCAGAGATGCACCGATCCGAAGCCAGGAGCCAGGACCCTCTTCCCAGTTTCCCACGCGGGTGCAGGGGCCCAAGGACTTGGGCCATCTTCTACTGCTTTCCCAGGCCATAGCAGAGAGCTGGATCAGAAGAGGAGCAGGCAGGACCAGAACCAGCGCCCATATGGGATGCCAGTGCTTTAGGCCAGGGCATTAACCCGATGCGCCACAGCGCCGGCCCCTGGAGCCAATTCTTAGCCAGCAGTTGGAACTTTCTTAAGTTGCATCCAAATCTATGCTATCACAGTTCCTATTAGCAGTGATTTGGTGGGACTTGAACTAGCAGCTTTGCTAGCCCCTGCTAACAATCATCTACAACATGGTGGCCACGGTCATTTATTTGCTAATCCCACTGAGCTTTGGCCCTGAGGGCTTGTTAGTGTTCACTGCTTCAGTTAGCATCGTATGGCCATCCAGGCATGGTGGTCTATGAGAATGGTGCTTCCGTGGCCATGGTTTGCAGCTGCTGGGTTCCTAGCTGACTGGGGACAGAGTGCGACATGTAAAATATGTTTCAGTGACTTCACACCCACATATTCTTGTTTCGTGTCTGAGATGTCCTGGGCAGGTACGACAGGCCACTGCCCCTGTATGTTTAGGACAAACGTGAGGACTCGCGCCCAGAATCTAGGCTAGCGGCTGAGGCAGTGGGCGCGGTGGAGTTGGGTGCCAGGACACGGGGAGCCCGGAAGAGGCAGCTGCTGGGACTCAAGGCCTTTGCAGGCACCGGAGGAAACGTGGACGGACGCTTCGTCAAGCACCCAGCGCCCCCGGGGTTTGCCCCCAGCCCTGTCGCTTTGTAGCTGGGCTCTGGCAGGTGTCATGCCCACCTGCCAGGGTTGCAGGTTGGAGTTCTGTTTCATACGGTCTTGAGCCAAAAATGTAGACATCGCCGGAGCAACAGACAGGCTGCCGCTCTCGTGTCACGCCCCTGGGGAAGCTGTGCCTATGTGCCCGTTGCTCAGGCAGGGAAGGGCGGGTCAGGCAGGTGAGTGATGGCAGATACAGACCTAGACTTTTGTACTTCTCAGAGAGCAGGGCGCTGTGGAGGAGGAAGGCTGGCACTTCCTTTGTGCCGCTGGGGAAAATCTACACACAGCCACGCTGAGCACAAAGCAGGGCTGGGAGGGGCTGGAACCGGGCCCCGGCATTTCTGTGCCTGGCACTTCCAAGATGCTCTCGCGTTAGCCACACTGTGGTCTTGGCAGCCCGCGATGCACAGACTACCGCCGTGTTTGAATATGCAATATACTGACATAGAGAGCGAAGAGACTACATTTGCCAAATTGGGAGTACGGCGCTCAGTGTCAAAAATGGGGCCCATGGGCTGCGTCCTCTACTGGACATGAAGTGACCACATGTGAGAAGGGGGCAGCCCAGCCCTGGGGAGGAGGCGTCTCCGGAAGCAACGTGCAGCCTGCAGGGGGACGCACCGTGAGGAGCGAGCCCTGGGAGGAAGTGATCCGAGACCATGAATGGAGGAGCGAGGTGCACAGTGAAACCAAGCCAGGTCTTCGTAGATTTCCACCACACGTAAGAAAATAAACCGAATGCATACACCCCCGAGGAGGACCGCGGCGGCAAGTGGGTGTCCAGCCTCCTGCCCCGAGGTCTGAGTGCACGAGAAACGCGCCGTAATGGAGACGCTGGGCAAGCAGCTGAGGAATGCATCCCTGGGAGGCCTCAGCAGGTCCTCGGACGGTGCGGGGCTGCCCTGGCGGGGGTGTGGAATCACTCACAGCGTCCGTGCAGACCGTGGGTGGGTTGAGTGCCGATAACTCAGAAAAATTGCTGCTGCCGTGAGGCCCACACCTACGGTCTGACGCACCAGCTCTGTCACGGATGCAAAAAGTTGCTCTGACAAGTTCAAGATCCTGTGGGGCCGGGCTCCTGCGCTCACGGGAGGCATTCGGCATGTGGAGGAGGGCGTGGTGATGGACACAGCCCAGGCTGCAGGACACAGTCGCCTTCCGGAGCCATCAATCTCGGCGGGCAGCTGGGAGAAGCAGGCGATCCCTGGACTTTGTCACCCGCGGCTTCCCCCACGAGGGGCGGGGGAAGGCGCTCTCGCCCGACCTTGGCAGGGACCCATGCGTTGCCTTAAAATGAGTTCAGCTCCAAAACATTCGACCTGTGGACGTGCTTGTCCCCTAACCTGCACAACATGACCGTCCTGGCTTCATCGCCCAGCGCCCCGGGCAGCCTTCCACCCGGCTCACAGGGCGCAGAAGAAGGGGGAGACACGTCTGATCCACTGGCTGCGGCACCCTGGGACGGCCACTGTCAGCAGGGGAGGAACCATGGTTACTCTTAGGAGGGGAGGGAGAAAACCGGCCACAGATAAACAAGGACCGAGTTACAAGAGCCCCTGCTGTGTCACGCACCCGGAACCCACTCCGCTCTCCACCAGGCTTCACTTAAAACCGCCAAGCAGAATTTTTAATTTAATAATTTAATTTAGTGATTAAAAATGCTGAGCATTAGATGTTTGTCTTATCGCTGTCTTAATAAACAAAATCACATCTGTACTCTTAGTGTCTTGATGAAAACAGGGTAGAAATTCCCAACCCCAGCTCCCTGTCCTAGGTCTCTTCTAGAAATTCATTTTGTTAATTGCACTACTCAAGCTTGTTATCAATTATCGATGGCCAGATACAGCCGGGCAGCCCAGCTCTGACGCAACAAGATGGGGGAGGCCTTTAGCCTAGCGGTTACGCCACCCCCTCCCACGTCAGGTAGCCAGGTTCAGAACCCAGCTCTGGATCCCGACCGCAGCTCCCGGCTTCTGCGGGACGAGGAGGTGGCAGCAGTGCTCAAGTCCCTGGGTCCCTGCCGCCACCTTGGAGCCCTGAGTTGAGTTCCTGGCTCCCAGCCGTGGCTGCAGCCCCGCCCTCGCTGCCACCGGTTTACACGTAGGGAGTAAGCCAGCAGATGGGACTCAGGAGCTCGATCTCTCTCCCTTCTTCTCTCTCCCTCTCTCCCTCCTTCTCTCTCCCTCCTTCTCTCTCCCTCCCTCTCTCCCTCTCCCTACCTTCCTCCTTCTCTCTCTGTCTCTCTCCCTCTCTCTCCCTCCTTCCCTTTCCCCATCCCTCTCCCTCCCTCCCCCTCCCACTCTGTCTCCCTCTCTCCCTCCTTCTCTCTCCTCTCTCCATCCTTCTTTCCCTCCCTCTCTCCCTACTTTCCTCCCACTTTCTCTCTCTCCCTCCCTCTCCCTCCCTCTACCTCCTTCCCTCTTCCTCCCTCCCTCTCCCTCTCTCTCTCTCTCTTTCCCTCCTTCTCTCCCTCCCTTTCACTGTCTCTCTTCTTCCCTCTCTCTCCCTCTCCCTCCCTTCCTCCCTCTCTCTCCCTCCCTCTTCCTCCCTCTCTTTCTCCCTCTCTCTGCTTCTCATTTTTTCTTTAAAAAAAAAAAGAAACAACAGGAAAGCACAGCTTGCCCGGCGCCCCCCACAGCCAGGATGCAGAAGGAAGTCGGTGTACGGTGCACGGTGCATGGTGCACGATGTATGGTGTACAGTGCATGGTGTATGGTGTACAGTGTACGGTGCATGGTGTACGGTGTATGGTGTACAGTGTACGGTGCACGGTGTGCGGTGTATGGTGTACGGTATATGGTGTACGGTGCACGGTGTACGGTGTACCGGGAACCGGGAGGATGAGGAGACCGGGCAGCACAGGGCAAGGCTGGGGAATTGTGGTTCCAGCGCTCATGGTAGACACAAAGCCGCGAGCTCCGTGGGACAATGGTGTTTCCCTAGTTCAACCACAGCGGTGCGGAGGCTACAACAGCACAGAGAAAGCTGTGGGCAATCGAGCGATACTGAACAGCCTCTAGGATAGGAGAAAAGGAAGAAATTCCTTTGTCACAGGAACAGTCTGGATTCTTGAAAGCAGAGTGTCAGCTGGAGGGGAGCAAAGCCGGGTGTCGGCCGCCGCACCGTTTGAGCTGTGTCCTGTGATCCCGGCGGACGTGGGCCGTCTGCTCTCCCACTCAGCCTCCAGCGGCCGCCTTCTGGTGGTCTTTTCGCTGATCATCCGAGCCAGGGAGAAGCTGAATGTAGGCGGCGACAGCTTCCAGCTCCGTTTCCTCATGGAGTCCCTGTGATAACGTGAAGCAAAGGTTGAAAATGATTTCCAAATGCTACGAAAAATACCGCATTTGCACAAAATGCTTTTCAAAAGCCAAATGTTTCCTCAAACTCCTGCAACCGTAAGATGGGCGAAGGCGTCCCCGCCGCGATGTTGTGAGTACCAGGTATCTGCCGCCGCTGTGCATTCTCAGTATGAGGCCATGAGGGTGGAAACGGCTTTACTGACGGAATTCGCCTCCCTGAGCACCCCTGCCTTTTGCTTTGTTAACTTCTCCCCCGTGGCCCATGCCCTCCGCTTTTGGCTTCTCCGTGCCCCTGACCCGTGGAGGCTCGCTCCGGGCAGCTGAGTCCCAGGCCCCTGGCCCCTGGAGGCTTGTTGGAGACAAAATTGTACCCAGGGCGACTGTCACAGCCAAGTGCCTGGTGTTCACGTTTCCGCCGTGCATTGGCCCCTCCAAGTGCTTCGGAGCGGCAGGATGGAAGGCAGTGCCGAGCCCCAAACAGAGGCCGAGGTCCTAGCCCCCTGGTGCCCCACGGTGACCGTGTCTGGAAAGGCACACCATTGCCGATGAGCAGGTGCAGGCATGGTCATCCAGTATGATGAGGATTTGCACCCATTCACACACACACACACACACACACACGGAACTCCAGGGGAAGGCTGGCTCCTGGAAGGCATTTCAAACTCTGCTGATTTCCCAGGAATCCGCCCCACATTCCTTCTTCCAACGTAGGAAATCCTACACCTCTCCTCTTCCACTAACGCAGGTGGAGCCATGGGAGTAGCCTCCGGAGAAACTACGTCCTCTCCATCGTGTGCTCACTGAACAGTGACCCTGCTACCCCAAAGGCACTTGTGCCGTGTGCAAGTCCGCTTTGTCTTAGCTTCACCATGGGCACCGTACAAAGCGTGCAAACACATGCACTGTGTCACGGGTTAACCGCAGAGGTCTTGGGAACTGGGGCTCACGGAGTGTGGGCACACAGGTTCCCCCGTCCCTGGAACCGGCCAAAGAGGCGAGCGCCAGGCGGGCGGGCAGTTGTCGCCCCTTTCAGAGTTGAGGATCACGGAGTTGTGAAGTCAGGTGCAAAATGGCCCCGTCCGAGCTTCGCAGGGTGGGGTCCACCGTCCAGGGCTATGACGTGTGTGAGCGTGAGGGCCGTGGGCCCTGTCCAGGCTGGGTCAGCGTGTGGACGGTGGGATACATCGGAGCTGCCTTCACTTCTCTCTGGCCATCGAGTTGTGAATTACAGAAACGTCAGCGGGCTGTGGTACAACAGCCCCTGGTGCCCCAGAACATGAGCAAGGCAGAGCCAGGGCTTTCTGTGTGAGAGCCGTACGCACTCTGTAAAAACCACGTAGGAGGCAGAGCGTGCCTCGCCCGTAGTGTGCACGCTTTGTGTTGGCCGTGCTGGTGTAGACCGAGCCGAGGAGACCACGAGCCTGGCACCTGGGGTAAAAGATGGGCCCATCGGTCCCTCCGGCAGTCAGCTAACCATGAGAGATCCAGTTTTCTCATTCACACTGTGCGACCTCGATCACTTCTCACATTTTGCAAACATTCATGAACGCGAACTTTGGAAAAAGCCAATCTGATCGGATGGGTGGACTCAGGGCTAAGAACCCCTTGGAAGTATTTCTTCCTCCCCAGCTGCTGGGTAAAATCCTGGTCGTGAATGACAGTGATTGTGGGCCGTGGACCCTCTGCAGGGCCTGGCCCTCCTAGAGCGATGCCAACGCTCACCGCACCTACAACCCCTTCCTCCCTCCTAATGCTTCCTTTACCCCCTGGTCAGTTCTGAGCGTGGTGCTGCAGGCCGGAAGCCATCCCAGCAACCCAGCAACATAGCTGAGTGAGTTCTGCAAGGCACGGGCATAGGCACACCTGTCGTCCCCTGCAACTTCCCCATCCCACAGGCCGTGGCGTAGTTTTTATTCCATATCGCAGTCACGCCTGGCCACGCTCTGGGACTCTGGCTATGGTTTGTCAAAGCAAACAAGCACAGGCAAGCAAACAGCCAGCCCCACTTCCGGAAGAGACACAAGCAGCCACAGGGCAGGCTCAGCCGCAGCCCCAGTGCCAAGCAGGGATGGGCGTCCAGGACACCGTGTGCGACTGAATGCAAGGCCCGCCGGTGGCCAGAGGGCCAGGTGACAGGTGGACGCGCGTCTCTATTTTGAAAACATTGACACTGTTGTGCTCTGTGATCATGTTCAATGGCTGAGAGTTCACTGTGACTTTGCGCTTGTAAATAGCTCTCATTCCATACATCTCTCAGTGGAACCAGTCAAGTTCTTAAACTTTATTTTTAAACCCCAGGCCTGTGATAGCACATCAGTGCCAAGGGTTTGCTGCTGTTTGCTGTCTTCCCTCTCCCCTCTCCTGTCGCTCATCCACTCAGTTCTCTCTGGGGTCCGCCAAGTGCCTTGGTCTCAGTCTCCTCCATAATGCAACAGTTGCCGCAAACATTGTTTAGTTCAGGCGTACAGTTTCTGAGCGCGGTTTCACTGGATTCTCTGCTAAGCCTCCCAAGACAGAAACCCAGACGCTCGCGGGGCTGTGTTCTCATCCGGAAGCAGGACTGGGGAAGGGTTCCCACTCAAGCTCCTCAGGCCGAGGGCAGAATCCACTTCCCTCGGGCTGGGGGATTCGTGTCAGCCTGTTTCTACAGAGCCAGCCAGAGACGCGGACTGCTCCTGCGCATCTCCCCGTGCAGACCTGCCCCGAAGCCTTCTCTGCTCAGGGATGGTCCCCTGGGGCCACCTTGGGTGCCATGAAGGGGGCCGACAGGCCTGTCCCAGCTCACCTGATGTGCTCCAAGGAAGCACAGGGGCTGGGACACTGATGACAGAAACTGATTTATCCCCTTTCCGGAGGCCACAAAGTCCCAGACAACGAAGCCCAGTGCCTGAGGGGCCCTGGGCCCCATCGACGGCTTCTCCGTTGTCTCCTTGCTAGGAGGGACAGGAGGTCTGGGCTGGTTTTGCAAGAGAGTTCACCCCACCCTGCAGGGCGGAGCCCCACTCCCGAAAGCCCCGCCTCTCAACGCCACCACCTTAGTAGAGTTTCTACAGGCATTTAAAGTGTTAATTCCACACCCAAAATCCTTTCCACGCTGCCACACAACGGGATGGACGGGATCACGGAGGGCAGTGGCCGTTTATATGCTTATTAGGAGCAAGTTGTAGGACCCACATAAAAACGGTTTGCACCCAAATCAGTGCATCTCACCGCTTCAGTCCCCCTCAAGGTTTTGTAGTATCCTAGTCTAGGCCATGCTTTCTTCATCCACGCATCTGTTGGTGGCCACGTCTTGGCGGTTGTGAATACTGGTGCAACGCACACGGAAGTACAGACATCTCTCCAACAGAGACCACATTCCGAGTCTTCTGGGTAAATACCAGAAGTAGGGTCCCTCAACCGCAAGATTCAAGTGTTTTTTTTTTTTTTTTTAAGAGTTATTTATTTATTTGAAAGTCAGAGTTACACAGAGAGAGGAGAGGCAGAGAGAGTGAGAAAGGTCTTCCATCCGCTGGTTCACTCCCCAGTTGGCCGCAATGGCCAGAGCTGCGCTGATCTGAAGCCTGGAGCCAGGAGCTTCTTCCAGGTCTCCCACGCTGGTGCAGGGGCCCAAGCACTTAGGCCATCTTCTACTGCTGTCATCAGGCCACAGCAGAGAGCTGGATTGGAAGTGGAGCAGCCGGGCCTCAAACCAGCACTCATATGGGATGCCGGCACTTCAGGCCAGGGCGTTAATCCACTGTGCCACAGCGCCGACCCCTCACGTGTTAACACTTCCAGAACTCCTCTTTCCACAGTGGCAGCACCAGTCTGCATTTCCATCCCAAGTGCATGAGGGTCCTCTTCCTCCATGTCCTTGTGCTACTTACTTTCCCTTACCTTTTGTCTTCTGACAGCCGGAAGTCCTGGCAGGTGGGAGGTGCTTCCCTGAGCCCTTTTCCCTGTCTGCCGGCCATTTGTACATCTTCTTTTCAGAAATGCCGTTGAAGTTCTTTGCCCATTTTTAAAGTCTGATTACTTGGTTCATTCTATAGAATCATTTTTTTTCTTGTATTTTGGACATTAACCCCAATTTCTGTTGGTGATAGAACAAAACCGCAGACGAGGTACATTTTAAGGAAAGAGGGTTTGGGGTCAGCTGTCTGGAGGTTCATGGTTCAAGGCCGAGCAACGCTGTTGGCTGGGCTCTGGTGATGGCTCTGGCTGGGAGTCCCAGGTGCCCAGGGCCTCTCACGGCCCAGAGACGGGGAGTGCTCAGCCTCCTCACGTGTCTCTTCTGGTCTCTCGCTCTCCCTACAAAGCCAGAGTGTTCAACCCTGGGGGCTCCACCCTCTCACCTAACCCCAATCTCCTCCCAAGGGTCCCGGCTCTAACACCACTCACAGGGTAAGTTGACACTTTTTTCTAAAACTTTTCATTTATTTATTTACTTTATCTGGATGGCAGGGAGAGAGAGAGAGAGAAAGAGAGAGAGAGAGAGAGATACACATAGAAAGAGACAGAGAGACAGACATGGCCATCTGCAATTCATTCCTCAAACATCCACAATAGCTGGGGCTGAGCCAAGGTGAAGCCGTGGCTCCAGACACTCACTCTGGGCCTCCCCTGGGGGGTCCTTGTCACCTGCTGTCTCCCAGGGGGTGCGTTGGAATGGGGAGCAGAGCTGGGACTTGAACCCACACACTCGGACTTGGGCTGCAGGCAGCTCACACAGTGCTATGTCTTCACCACGGGCATTCCATTTAAACAAGGAAGCCTTGGTGGATGAATTCAAACCACACCTCACCCACACCACACCTGTGGTCATTGATCACTGCTATTGCTTTTTCTGAGTTCATTATTTCTGATCTTATTTTTATTATTTCATTGCTTATGCTAACTTTGGGATTAGTTTGCTCATCTTTTGCTATGTCCTTGAAGAGTAGTTAAGGTACTTATTTGACATCTCTCTGTTTCTGCTGTCGATATTTATTACCACTGACTTTCCTCTTTGAGCTGCTTTTGCTGCATCCCAAAGGCTTTCCCATTTTCACTTGGCTCAAAAATTTTTTTTAAATTTCTCTTTTAACATCCTTGATTATTAAGATTATTTAACATCATTGATTATTAAGAAGCACGTGTGGGTCCAGCACCATGGCATAGTGGGCTAAGCCTCTGCCTGTGGCATCAGAATGCTATATGGGCGCTGGTTCGAGTCCCGGCTACTCCTCTTCCAATCCAGCTCTCTGCTGTGGCCTGGGAAAGCAGTAGAAGATGGCCCAGGTCCTTGGGCCCCTGCACCCTTGTGGGAGACCCGGAAGAAGCTCCGGACTCCTGGCTTCAGATCAGCTCAGCTCCAGCCATTAAGGCCATTTGGGAAGTGAACCAGCAGATGGAAGACCTTTCTCTCTTGTTTCTCCCGCTCTCTGTCTGAGGCTCTGCCTCTCAAATAAATAAATACAAAATTTAAAAAAAGAATATTGTTTAATTTTTATGTGCTATTGAATTTTCCAAAATTCCTCCTGTTGTGATTTCTACTTTCATACCATTGTGGCTTGAAAAAAGGCACTTGCTGTGATTGGCACCTTCTTAGGTTTGTTGAGATTTGTTTTGTGGCCCTAACGCATGACTTGTCCTGAAAAATGTCCTTTGTGGGGTAGAGAATAACACGCACTTGTGGAATATCCTGTGCATGTCTGTTAGGTTCGCTTGGTTCAAAGTAAGGACAGTGACTGCCACTTTGGTGTTTTCTGGTTGCGCTGTAGACACATTCTTCTTTCCTCTTTTCTTCTTGTTTTCCTTTTGTGGTTTGATGGTTTTCTTTACTCCCGTGCTTTACATTAGTTTTTGTGTGTGTGCCTACTACGGATATGTTTCTGTGGGTGGCGTAGAAAATCTTGTGTGTTTAGAACTTAAGACTATCGAGCTTTGATTGCATACAACTCCCCCATATTTTATGTTTTTTAGGCCAGAATTTACATCATTTTGTCATATCTATCTGTTGAATGTTATTTGTTCTATGGTTGTCATTAAAATTCTTTCAGTTCTAATTCTAGGGTTAGCTTTTCTGAACAGACCATCTGTTCCATTCGAAAGCATCCTGAACATGGTTCTGTCTTTCGTATACCATTGAGTTATGTGCTTTTATAACTTTGATGTTATTAAAAAGCAGACTTTTGCTTCAGCTCGAAGACTTGTCTTCAACCATTCCTATAAGGCATGCCTAATGGTGAGGAACCTCCTTAACTATTGTCTGTCTGGAAAAGTTTTTATTTCTATCTCGTTTTGGACGAGATTTTCCTTAATGAAGTATCCTCGGTTTGGAGTTACTGGTTCGTTTTCGTTCTTTTCACACTCTTACGACACCTGCCCGTGCTCTCCCGGCATTCGGGGTTTCTGCTCAAAGATCCGCGGGAGCTGCGCTCAGACCTCTGTGCGTGTGATGAGTTTCCTGTCTCTCGCTGCTCTCAGGAGTTTTCCTCTGTCTTCGACAGCTTGGTGCCTGTCGTGGGATTTCCTCTTCAGGCTGAATTCGAGTAGAGACCTCTGCTCCCTGTGCCAGAACAGCCACGTTTTTCCCCAGGTTAGGGAAGGCTTTGCCACTGTCTCATCACATGCACTCTCTGGCTTCTCTTATTCTCCTTCTTGGACGTCTACTATGGAGAAGTGACGCCTCCTGACGATGTCGGGTGTCCTGGAGGATGGAGGATTTCCTCTTTTTTTTTTTTTTTCAATCATTTTTACCACTCTGCTTGGTCACTTGTTCTGTGTTTCAGCCTACCAGATCTTTCTGTAGCTGGATCGACCCTGCTAAAGATCTTTGTTTAATTCTTCTTTTTAGTTCCTGCATTCCTCATGCTCAGGGTGTCTTCTTGTATCGTTTCTACTTCTTTGTCAAACTTCCTATTTTGTTTGTGTCCTGTTTGCAAATGTCATTTAGTGTTTATCCATATATTCCTGCAGTCCACTGAACACCTTTACGAGATGAGTCTGAATCCTCCGTCAGTCATTCACGTATCCCGTTTTCTTTGGGGTTCACGGTTGCAGCTTCATGGGGTCTTTTGTAGGCGTCGTGACCTCCTGACTTATCGCCATCCTCGTGTCCTTGCACTGTGTCTCCACCTGAAGACCTTTTCTGGCTTTCCTGGGTATTTCTGGAAAGAACAGACTTTTGCTATTTGGTAAAAACTAGCCTGTGATTCTGAGTGGATCTGTTCACGATGGTCCTGGGCAGGCAGAGCTGGCTGTGGGCTGCTCGGGGTCTGGTAAAGCAGCCGGCCGGGCTCTGTTACTGGGGTAGACCACTGCCCGAGCTCTGCAGCCAGGCTGAGCTCCTGAGGGCTCTGCAGTCACCTCAGAGAATTCTGGGCCCCAGGGTGCACTTCCTGCCCAGGGGACAAAGCTGTTTGCATTCAGTTGCTGGGCAGGATTGCAGGAGACACTGTACGTTGGGCAGAGTTCTTGATCCGGAAGCACAGGAGCAGTTACTTTGCTGGTAGAAATTCGCCGTCCTGGTTTGCCTTCCTGTGTAGAACCTTCAGAAGGGCTTTGAGACCGGCTGAGCACCCCACACTCTTCTGTGCGGTGGAAGTAACAGCCGCTCTGCTAAAATCCACCGTGCTGATCATGTCCACCCACAGCCGGGGCCGGGGCTGGATTTGGAGATCATGTGGACAACTAAAGTCCAGGAAGCAAGCTACAGCCCCTGTTCATGGCCCAGGTGGCATGTGGAGGCCCCGTTCTGCCCGAGCGCCGTCTCAGGGTGAGGACCAGGCTGGCCTTCTTACCGCTTCAGGCCAGGTTTGAGCATGGGCTGGGGGTGCGCCGGTCTCTCTGATCAGGCCTCAGTGTTGCCAGGATTTGCCTGTGGGCGAGTCTTGCAGGCTTGACCTCCGTCCTCTCTTTGGACCTCAGCTCAGGTGCCCTGACCGAGATGCGTCCTTTGATGGGCTTCCTGGGGAATGTCCTGGACCCTGAGGGACAGTGCGTGTCCCCTCCTGGTTTTCTTTCCCACGGTAGAAGCCACAGCCCCCATGGGATGCACTGTACCGACCTCAGGAAATGTGGTCCAAGTGACAACATCTCTATGTCCATATTTGCACAGATCTCACTCTGCTCTGTGGCCTGCTCAGGTGCCTCGGGCTCAGCCCCAGTTGTCCAGGGTCCAGCAAGGTGTTCGTCTCCATGGACGGCTACTGGTCAAGTTTTCCCTGAGGGGCAGTGCAATCGGTGACCTCCTGTTCCACCATGCTGTCAGCGTCACGCCTGAAAAACAACCCTGGTTAAATGCTATGGTTTATCTGTTTACTGTTTGCTTTAATATAAGTAGATGAACACGTGTATGTGTGCACAACTGTCTGTGAATACATATATGTACATACATATCATTCGTCTGTTCATCTGGGCTTCTACCAACCTATAGTTCTATCTACAAAGAGACTTCAAATGGTTCATGGAAAAGGCGACTAAAAATAAAAATAAAAGACAGGAACTTTGTTTCTCAACATAAGCTCCTGTAACTTCAAGGTTCTTTTTGACGGGAGGAGACCAGCCATTCACCCATCCCTAACTGGGGGTGACGCTGGGAGTCCAGCCACGTCAGTGCAGCCTGCTTCACGTCATTTATGAGAGCAGCTGGTGCCCTGTGCAGGTGTTTCTGAGTCATAGCGGGTCACCTCGGCACTGCAAGGCAGCGCCTGCTGATTTCCTGCTCGGTAGAGGAGTGAGCAGCAGCCCTGTGGAGGCAGAAGCTCTTCTCGGCGCAGACTCCCTACGTGTTTCTGGTGTTTTTCTGCCAAAGCTTCGGCTAACTTCCTCAGAACACTCTCAAATAAGCACATGGTGTTGTTCCATGTCCTTCCAGAAAGTCAACGAGCAGCATGGCCTGTGCACGTGAGAAGCCCTTGCTCTCGCCCTGTCCCTGTCCACTGCCGCTCCTCCTGGACCACGTCCGCCTCTTGGTAGCCATGGCTGGGATCGCACTTTGTCTTCAGCATCATACTCCAGGCCCTGGTCTTCTCCCACGACCCTTCTTGGCAGCAATGTTCCACGATCTTGGCTCCTCTGGTCTGGAATTCCTGCTGGAAGCCTCCCTTGTCCACAGCAGATGTGGGTGCAACGGTTTTGGCACCCACCCAGCGGGAGGCTCGTCCACTTAACTTCGTCAGTAAGAACTGCGTGCGCTGACCCACGAGACATCTATGGTTTGGGCCACGGTTTCCTCTGTTAGTTGCTGGGCCTTTTCAACAAGGGCCTGAACGAGATGAATTTTTTTCCTTGCAGACTTGGATGGCGGCCACTGAGGGTCCTGTTCAACCTCAGCACATCCTGACTTACGATGAGTTGCTGGTTTCTTTGGGGTAGTTTCCCCACGAGCTATTTATAGAACATCAGTGATTTCCTCATTCCTCTACCCAAGCATCACCATCAATTTGACATTTGCTCCCATTTTAGCCAAGTTCAAGTTACTTTGATAGGAGCTTTTTCAAATTGATGCCTTAATCCCCTTACTGCCTCAAAGCAGTAAATGTTATAAAAATTGGCTCACATTTATTGGTGCAGATAGATTTTGAAATGTAATCATAGACTTTTAGGAATATGCACTGCCCATGGAGATGCCTCGTGTGTATCCACCTGCCAGGTGTCTGTTTATGAACGAACTGGTGTAGACAGCGGGTCAGGGGAGCAGAGGGTGTAACCTCGGAGACTGTGGGAGCAAACAACGTGGACTTTTCCTTCAGAAGGCACGTTGGAGGTGGCAGGGGCACACGGCAGCACCAGAGGCAATCTCACTGAGCTGAGGTAAGAAAAAGCGGAGTTGCAGGAAGCTGTGGTATTTGAAATGTGCGGCTTACAAGGCTGTAGTAGCCAAGGAATCAAGACAGAAACGGCGCCATGGAGTGACCACGAGTGCAGACCTGAGCACTAACCCAGCACATGTGTGTTCGGTGAGATGTGCGGTGTGCAGAGAGCTACCGGGAGCTCGCCAGCGAATCCCTGCGGAACTGACAGCAGGGCTCGGAGGCTGGGACTCCAGTCGGAGCGGAGAGACCGGCCATGAGCTGCTGGGTCAAGCATTTTGTGAATTTGCTGGGTGATGCCAACATGCCTGTTACTACACAGCCTGACCAACAGGATTTGCCTTCAGACTTCTGGATGTATGCCAATGTGACAGTGAGAAAAGATACCCAGTGTGGTTTTCATTTATGCTTCTCTAATTATGGAATGAATGTCTTTACACACGATTTGCTACCTGAATTTTTTTACTGTGCCTTTTTGTGTCTAGCCTTTTTCCATTCAGAATTTATATATATATATATATATATATATATATATATATATGTATGTATTTTTTTTGGACAGGGAGAGTTAGACGACAGTGAGAGAGAGAGAGAGAGAAAGGTCTCCCTTCCACTGGTTCATCCCCTAAACAGCCGCCACGGCCGGCGCACTGCACTGATCCAAAGCAGAATTTTTTTTTTATATTTTTAGGCACAATTATGTGTGAGAGATGTTAATTTTTTTCACCAGTTGGAATGTTTTGCTAGTTTGTCATTTCTTTTGATCCAGCAAGTATATGTATGTATGCAGACACACATGCATGTTTCACAAAAATTTTTAATAATATCAAAGACACGCATCATCCATTTTCACTGTTGGCAAGAATCCTCCCATTGATTTATCACTCGTGGAGTTTTATTTTCCTCAGTGGCCTCTAAATGAAGAATGTAACATTTTTCCTGGCACATCATGTCTCATTCTCTCTCGGCTCCAACCTTCCACACTGCCCCACGTCTCATCCCGGTCACAGTGGAGAGCAGACTGGCCCACGCTCCGAGACCACTCTGCCTTCGTCCCCTGCTCCTCGCTCGCTGCTCTCTTCTTCGGTGGCGTCCCTGTCCCCACTCAGACCCCTCCGCCTGCCCTCCTCCTCCCAGACGCACGTTCCTTCCCCCAGCCTTGGCTAAAGCGCTGTTGTCTCAGCGTGGATGTGACTGATCGTCTATTCAAGACCGAAGACTCCCCGGCCCCGACGCGCCCTCTCCTCCCACACATGGCGGCTTTCCACAACTCTTAGCGTCACTTGGTGAAGGTGTTGTCATTTCCATACGGGCCGTTTCCAGTCCGTACCCGCCCATACGAGTGGGAGCTTGATGCGTGAGCGATTTCTGTAGAGTTCAAGTTGCCCTCACTGGTGATCCCCGGGCCCTGAGCAGCACAGAAGGAGCTCAGCCGGGACCGGCAGAGGACGGGGAGCACAGCCAGGTGTTCGTCCGACTCCCCGGAGCTTGAAGCTGAGCTGGGAGCTCACGGTGAGCCAGGAGCCCCCTGCCCGATTCAGGCCTCCCCTCTGCTTTGAAGGAAGCAGTCTGCCCTGGAGGAGACGCCGGCCTTGCCTCTGACCCCCGTCCTGCTGACCCCTCCCTGTCCTGGGCACAGAACCCCTGTCCTGTCGACCCCTCCCCGTCCTGGGCACAGAGCCCTGTCCTGCTGACCCCTCCCTGTCCTGGGCACAGAACCCCCGTCCTGCTGACCCCTCCCTGTCCTGGGTACAGAGGCCCCATCCTGCCGCTCCCCTCCCAGTCCTGGGCACAGAGCCCCCACCCTGCTGACCCCTCCCTGTCCTGGGCACAGATACTTACAGCAGTTTTAGAAAAGATTAGCATCTCCAAGTCATCACATGGAGAATTCCCTGCCCTTTTGTCCTGGGCCAGTTTGCCCCTGAAAAATGTCACAGTTTATTCTGATGGATGGCAGCACATTCCGCAAATAAACCCAGACCCTGCCATAGCAATCAGACCTTAAAGGTGAACGAAAACTCTTTCATCACGGGGCAAGCAGCGTCCGTTGGACTGAAGTTTCATTTTGTTGTGTGCTATGAGAAGCACGTGTGTGCCCCGCCTCCAAAGGCAAACACACACACGTGTACACTCATGCACAAACATACCACACACTCATGCATACACACAGGTGCACACTCCTGCACGCATGCACACACACATACACACATGCTTGCACACACACATACACATGCTTGCACACATATACACACATGCTTGCACACATATACATACATGCTTACGTACACACATACACACATGCTTGCACACACATATACACACATGCTTGCACACACACATATACACATGCCTGTGTACACATATACACACATGCTTGCACACACACATGCTTGCACACACATATACACACATGCTTGTGTACACATATACACACATGCTTGCACACACATATACACACATGCATGTGTACACATATACACACATGCTTGCACACATATACACACATGTTTGCACATGCTTGGCTGAGTGGTCAGCGCCTCAGGCTTGAGAGGAAGAGGAACGAGACGTAAGGACCTGTCTTCCCTACCTTCTCCTACCGGGTGCTGCTCCAGCTCCCTGGCCGGCCTCCTAGCCCGGTTCACTTCCTGTGTTGGGGTGAGTGAGGACACAGAGGGACTGACCCCTGTCCTGCATTTGTCATGTAACATTAGACGTGGACAGACTACTCATTTTGAAACAAATACAAAATCCCAGTTCACTTTCATTTTCTTTATTTGGGAGCTGACACTGTGGGCCCCGCGTGACAGTGCAGCAGGTGACACCGGCGTCCGATGGGAGCGCTGGTCCCAGTCCTGGCTGCTTGGGCCCTGCCCCCATGGGGGAGACCTGGATGGAGTTCCTGGCTCTTGACTGCAGCTTGGCCCAGCCCTGGGCTGTTGAGGCTGTTTGGGGAGTGAACCAGTCAATGAACAATCTCTTTCTCTAACTCTGCCTTTCAAATATACACTTTTTTTTTTTTCAAAAAAAGAGAAAGAAAGAAAACTGGTATTGTGCTTGACGTGATCCCTGCCAGGGTGTCCTTTGAGGATGGCGGTGGGGCATGGTCACTCACCCATGACCCTGAGGAGTGGACAGCCGCTCCCTGCACACCCCCGGCTCAGCTCGTTTCTCTGCATCTCAGTTTCCCCGTTGGTTCAACGAGACACCGATGCCATGGGAACAACATCTTTCCTGATGATCCACTCCTTTTAGAATCAGTCCTCCTGCTCACCTGTGCCCTTGGACCTGGGGCGCCTGCGGGACTCCCTCCCATGGCGCCTGGACAGCTCTATCAGCCGTGTGGCCAAGTGTGTCCCACCAGTGGGCGAGAGGATGGGGAGCCGTGCAGGGCCAGGGGGCGGGGGAGGGAGCTGAGGGACTGTCACAGCTGTCTGTGCCCCTATGGGGGCCGGAAGTTGGACGACGTGAGATGTCAGAGCTCAGCTCACAAGGCTGGAGGGATCTCGAGTGGCAGGGCCCCGACTTCTACCTCTTCCCTGGTGGTAGGAAATTTTCTGCCCAAGTTGAGAAGCTAAGCGCTTGCTTGGTCCCAGAGCCGCTCGGTGCCCAGCGATAGGCACTTAATGAGTACCCTGAATTCTAAGGAGCCCAGGCGGAATCTGTGACCCTTTCCTAAGTACAATAATCAAACAAAACGCCACGTAGTAGAGCCACAAGTGGACAAGCACTGCAACCACAAGCCACACGGTGATGGGACATAGGCTCCTGTCACCCTCGCCAGCTGCTCCCCCCACCTCAGCCTCCACGCCCCCTCTGCACCCTCCTCTGGGGAGCCCCGTGTGGACCCAGGCCCCTTCCCTCTGCGTCTCTCAGCCGCTGACCCACAAAAGTCCTCAGTCCCCGCTCTGTGCTCCCAATGCCAGGTCAGCTTCCAGGAGGCTGAATTACCGTGACAGTGACTGTGGGTCCGTGTGAGGGAGCTGGGATGTGTCCGTGTGTCCCTGTGAGGGAGCTGGGATGCAGGACCCCTGCCCTGTGTTGTTTTCACCCACGCTCATGTTAAGTTGGTTTTCAGTGAATCTGGCCAAGAAAGAAAATTCCTGAGCAACTAATTGCATCTTGTTTGAGCAACTCAACCCAATTGAATCACATACTTAAAATTTGAAAACTTTGTATCTGAATTCATGCTGTTACACTTTCACTTCCAAACACAAGTATGTGTCGGTTTTTTAATTAGGAACATGTTCATCTTTTGCCTGATTTCTACAGGAGTGGTTTGCATTGCCACAAAGAATGAGGTGAGTTCTGCCATGGATAGCGTGAGCACCATCCGGTAAACAGGAATTAAAGGGGCAGAGCACACTTTGAGGAGACGGGCTGAGTGCACCTCCGTGGGTTTTCCTGAAGGGTATCAGAGAAGTGGGGACCAAGTTAAGGCTACCTTCTTGGTGAGGTTCGTTTCTCTGTGCAGCTGCTGGAAAACGAGAGATACGGTCACCGGTTGGACTTATTTGATGCAGAGTTGGTTGGTGCAACGGCCGCACTGATCCTCTTGGAAGCCTGCCTTCCTGGCAAGCAGCAGAGAGCGAGGCGGTGGGCAACTGGACACTCGAGGCGCGTGGGCAACTGGACACTCGAGGCACGTGGGCAACTGGACACTCTGCTCATCGTAATCTTTATCTTGGAGAATAAAGCCCAGCACGTGGGACCTCTCAGTGACGACCGAGTCCCCGTGGACTGCCCAGCAGGTCCCCACTCACAGGACAGCCGAGCCTCCTCCTGCCCTTCCCACAACCCGTCTGACTTCCTTCAGCCTGGCAGGAAATACGGCGGGCACACGGCCTGTGCCCAGCCCCTCTGAACGCGGAGGCTGTAAATTGCATCCCGGGGAGCCGCGGGTTGTCGTTTTGTCCCCTGCTCTCTGTTCAGCGTGGGTGCTGAAGCCGCATCTCCCGAGTTCAGGGTCGTGTCAACCGCGTGAACTTCAGAGCCGCGGCGCTATTGCCCGACCCCCACCCAGGATGGTGCAACATGTGCTTTCCTCCTCCCGTGCATCCTCTACCAGAAACAAAACCCCCTCATCCTCCCCACTCCCGCGTGCGCTGGGAGGGCCCCACATCCACCAGAGCAGCTGCCAGCCCAGACCAGAGCTTCCATCAACAGCTGATCCCTCGCGGGAGGAATGCGCGTGGGAGGCGTGGTTGAGGTCCCTTCAGCAGGGCAGCAGATGGACATTCAGACGGAACACAGTTTCTGTCTCAGTCACAGGCAGACATCGGTAGGGACAACACACTTAGTCACTGTGTCTTTCTCTCTCAGAAGCAGATGCATTGGCGCCCTTGGAGCCGCCCAGTCGCGACAGTGGATGCCCAGGTACAGAGGCAGTGAGCGCCCAGCTCAGCATCACTCCCTTGTCGTCTATTCTGGAGGGAACGCCTGGGCCATTTGATACAGCAGCTCCGTGGAGCAGTTGTCCATGGCTGGTAGATGAGCCGCCCGGTCACCCCTTCATGCTCAGCCCCCGGCCCTGCTGTAGGCACCAGGGGTGATGGGAGATGCTGTGGGCCAGGCCCAGGCTCCCTTCTCACACTGCTGTGGAACACAGAGGTCCCAGGCTGCTCACAGCGGGGAGGAGCTTTGCAGGGGTGATGCCAGGCAACACGTGTTACAGGGAGAGGGACTCTATCCCCACAATCCCCCCGGCTCCTGCGGCCAGATGTCTTAGAGCCACGTGGGAGAGGCATCGCTGGGCCGGGCACTGGGTGAGGGAGGCTCGCCCTGCAGCCAAGGCATCCTCTTTCCCCGCCTACTCCCGGAAGGCGTGGAGCCTCCTGCAGACCTCCAGCCAGGGCAGGAAGGAGCCGGCTGCCTGCTGGCAGGGAGTCTGCTGCTCTGGATGTCTGGACATGGCCTTGCCTCCACCTCCTGGAGAGATGTCCAGTGCTCCCGCCCCGGCCCGTCGCCCTGAGTCACGGTGGGATTCCCAGGCAGCCTGCCGCTGCACACAGACCCAGCCCTGTCCCCCGAGCTCCTCCCGGGAGCCCCGCCTTCCTGTAACGCCCGTCACTGGCTGCTCCCTGATTGCATGTCAAGCGCTCTAAGCCCCAGGTGTCACCATTTCGCAGTCTGCATTTCTGATCTCTGACAGGTGTCCTTTCTACTGTGCCCTGCCCGGAGTCCGAGGTGGGGGCGTGGGCTGGAGCCTCTGAACAGGAGAGCGGGTGGAGTTCCTCGTGCGTGACTGACGGGACAGAGGAATTTCCCAACAATCCCTTGCCTCGCTGACGGGACAGAGGAATTTCCCAACAATCCCTTGCCTCGCTGACGGGACAGAGGAATTTCCCAACAATCCCTTGCCTCGCTGGGAGCTGTCTGGATACGTTCCTGTCGGGATCCTGACACTGAGATGTGTCTTTCATCACTCCTGTTAGGACACTAAAACATGGCTTGTTTCAGGGCATCTGGTTTTGGGCAACACGTTTTCACCTCAAAGCTCCTCTACCAGTGGAGCAGAGGTTGCTCGCACACACGCAGGGTGACCTGCGGGGACCCGGGTCTGGGGACCATGCATTCCGTGGTCTCTGTCCCGCAGAGCTGAGCTGGAACCTGTGCCTTCTGTGCTGTGCTCAGGGAGTGTGGGATGGCGGAAGAGCTCCCGCAACCTTCTCTCTACACGGGAGTTCTCCAGACTCAGGTCCCTGTCCTGCCTGTCTTCGGATTGGACAATGCAGGACTCTGCTTTCCGAATCTCTGATCTGCACACCGTAGCCCAGCAACGAAGGGCCCCACGCCCATGACTCACGACCAACACTGCTGCTCCGTGGGATGCGCAGGAGGTGGGGGCTCCAGTGCTTCCTGCATGGTCCCAGCAATACCAGGCAAGTGTTTGATCTTGGGAGCCTTGGATAGACTGGGAATGACGCGCGGGGCCAGGGTTCCGGGTAAGCACTGAACGAAGTTGTGGATGTCACTCCCCTGGGAGGAGGCTCCAAAATGGTGGCCGCCGCGTGGATCAGCATCCACGTTGCTCTGTCACATGTGGTGTTTCCTCTTCTTTCCTTTCTGGATGACAGAGTTGTGTCTTGCAGGGGAGCAGGTGGCAGCGAAGGCCCCTCCCACCCGACCCAGGACCGTGGCTGTCACCACATCATCGCTTGACCTCTGCTTAACTGGAAGAAACTCCAACTCGCAAAGCTGAGGTTGACGGGAAAAAAAAAAAAAAACAGGACCCGAAGTCACCCGTGGAGCCTGATGTGAGGTCGCAGATGTTTGGAAGGAAGCGCTTGATGCTGCTTATTTCCAGAAATCAAATGCTAGCCCCTCGCAAGTGACTAAATGTCAGTCTCATTAATTTTCGTTGTAAGAAATGGCATCACTAAATATTACCCAGTGCCTGGTTGGCATCTTGCCCCTGCATCTTCACGGCTGACTGTGGGGGCGGCATCGGCCCCCACCCCGGAGCCGTGCTGTTCGGGAGTGGGGGCCCTGGTGGGCAGGCTGCTGCCTGTGGTCCCCACAGCTCCACTGCCATGCGGGGCTCTGTCCAGGCCATGTCTGGGGCTGGGAGCAGAGGCTACAGAGGAGTGAGGAGACGCCGCCTTCCCTGACCTGCCCTGGAGCGCCCTGGCTGGTCGTATATCTACGCGAAGCTCTCAGCTCATCTCTGCAACCCACTGACAAGAGACAGCAGAGACTCAGGGCAGCTTAAAGGATGCTTGCCCGTCCCTCTCACACGAACACTCTCCCTCATCGGCATGTTGCATCTAGAACCTCTTTGCCCCAGAGGCAAGCCACCGTGCAGAGAAGCCGAAGTCTTGGTTTGTGCAGGAATGGGTGAGAAGTTTGGCTGGACAGACCCTGCACCTGCAGGCTCCTGGATCGCCAGGTTCTGCCGACGTGGATGTCCGGTGCCACAAGCCCCAACCAGTGCTCGCCGGGCAGCCCCACCCACCCCTGGCCCAGCCGCACAGCCTGCAGGACTGACTGCTGCTCTGATAGGTGGACAGAAAATTATGCCCTGGCATTTGCATAGTCAGCACCGTAATACGCAGGTAGATTTATGATTCTCAAACTTGTTGAAAGATATTTTTCTTTCTCATTAGAAAATTGGGGTAAGGGTTGGTAGACAGAAGTGCAGCACGTGGGAAGAGTGTCTCAGGAGTCAATAGTTGTCACACAGAAGGCAAGGAAGGAAGGCCGCAGGTTGCCACTTTGGATTAGACAAGGCAGGACTCTGCTCCCCGAATCTCTGTTTGGTCTGCACACCGTAGCCCAGCGATGAAGGGCACCGTGGCCCAGCCCCCGCCCTGGCCCACGACCAACACTGCTGCTCCGTGGGATGCCCAGGAGGTGGGGGCTCCGGTGCTGCCTGCATGGCCCCAGCAACATCAGGCAAGTGTTTGATCTTGGGAACCTTGGATAGACTGGGAATGACGCGGGGGGCGTCACTACGACCTCCTGGGCGGATCCTCGGTCTTTTCCAAAAAAGTCCTTAGAGGGGGGACACAGTCAGACTCAGGGCTCATTCTCTCCATCAAAGCCACGCCAAGCTCGCCCCAGACAGAGGACATGGCATCTGGCGGAGCCCAGCAGGGCAGCTGCACAGCCCTCCGATGACACCCCATCCTCACGCAGCAAGCACGGCGGTGAGGCTGTTGGGCTCCTGTGGCACAGCGACAGGTGAGAAATGCCCTGGGGTTGTTTCCTGCAAACACTGAGGCTCCGCGGGCGAGCAGGTGCAGCGCCAGGGCACACTTAACTCTGTCCGGACAACTGCGTGGCATTTCTTCCTGGTCCTGGCTCTGTGTTTGCCGCTAGAAAGACAGACACAGACAGACAGACGGACTGAACAATTCGCAGCACCACATCTAGCCATAAATCCAGGCTGCCGTCTCGACACTGAACAGCCAACCTGTGACAAAAGGGACATTGAGGACCCTCACATCTGCGTGCAGCAGGGCGGGGCGCGGGCCAGTTCCCTGGACCTCGTGCATTTGGAAGCCCAAGTCTTTGGGAGCAGCTGGTTGCTGCAGCATTCTGCGTGCTGTGAGTTGTGTTTGTTTGTTTGCTGTGCCCTACATAAAGAAGGCTTGTCTGGCAGCCCCACAAGACGGGAAATAGGAAGTGAGCAAAGGCGGGGCGGGGGTGCCTGGGTCAGCTCCTGTAAACGCTCTTGTTCTGAGTGACTGGGCTCTAATTAATTGGGTTTTGAATGCCTGAAAACCCTCTGCACTCAAGGACTTCCTCTCCGAGAGCTGTTTGCACCCGGCGGCGTTGTAGCGCGAATCGGTTCATTTGGCCGTGGGGGTAGCAGGTGCCTCCCGGGGCTTCGCTGGGTGGGGAGGGGGTGGTGCCCAGCAGACCTGCACCGGGGGGTGGAAGGAGAGCTCCCGTGGTAACACGGGATTCTAGAAGTTTGCACACCAGCTGTGGGAATGCCTTTATCCTGAAGCACCGGTTTCCTGTCAAAACCAAGAAAGAGTCATCACTTCCCTATTTTCTGTGGACTCGGAAAACGAACCCAATTTTTGTGGCATCCATTGCTGGCGAAATTCACTCGCGATGTTTTGCAGGATTTGCTCCGGGAGCAGCTTGTGAACAATCTTCTCTCCGTGGGCTCTGGGCTTGGAATCCTGCCTTTTAGGTCTGGACTCAGAAAACGGGGGTGATGGTGACAACATAGCAACAACCACGGCGATTAACCCACAGGGCTGCTTTTGGGATTAAATGTAATGATCTATGGAGGTTGCCTAGTGCAACGCCTGACCCCTAGAAACCCCCCTGAAACTAAGGAGGGGAATGGAACACACGGTAGAAGGCAGAGCCCACCACTGCTGTTAGCCCAGCTTCGTGTGGCGCCAGCTCCGTTCACCGAGGTCGTGCAGGGTCCAGATTGAATTCCTCTTATGAGCAGCCTCCACCATCCTGGGATGACAGGAGGCCTCTGAGGCTTAAGGAATCTTCCAGGAAGAGGCCCCCTCTCTTGGCAGGGGTCCCACGCTCCAGGAGGCAAGGCCGTCTGGGGCTTTGTGGCCTGGTGGCTGGACCTTGGCTGTGGAGCTCAAGTCTGGGCAATGGTTCATACCGAGGGTGGAAGAACACGTTGACACGTTTGTAGGTAGGATTCCTAAGTAGAGTGGGAGATTCCTCAACACCCTTCTCTAATCACAGAGATGAGACGGTTAAGAGCCTACAGGGACGGTGCTGCCAGCTCAGGGCCCTCTGACCCACAGAGCCGAGACTGAGATGTGCAACTCGGCAGAGCTGGCTTTGGGTGAGGCCCTGCTGTGCCGGACACCTTCCTGTCTGGATCACCTGTTCTCTAGGAGTTCACTGCGTCGTCCATTAAAATATTGGGGGAAATAAACAAGAAACTTTCAACTGGTGAAGGTCAGGCTCCGGGGTCCGGGAGGGGTGCGCGGCTCATGGGAGGGGAGGTGCTGATGTTGAGTGAGAAGGAAGCAGCGTGGGACCGGCGATTCCAGGTCTGCAAGAAAGATGGCTCCCTGCCAGACTGAAGCTGGAAGCGGTGACCTCCCCACCCCCGCCGACATTTGAGGGGCTGCCGGACCTCTCCCAGAAGAGCACATGGCAGTAGGAAGGGAGCCACTTCTGGCTTAGAGTGGCAGACCCTGCGCAAGGCTCTGGAAGGGAGGAGACACCTGTCTCTGCCAGGGTCTGTGGGCGGCTCCCCCAGCAGCACCTGTTGGAGCTAATCGCAGGGGGCTTAGCCCACTCTACCATTCAGGAAACTTTGCAGGTGAAGGGTAAATGCTGGCCAGTTAGGAGCCCTGGGGGACGGGAGAACCACCACTAACAGGAGGAGGGAGCCCAGGTGAGGAGGACGCACCACACACGTAGCAGGGGAGGTGCAGCTCCCACGGAGCGGGCAGCGAAGGCGAGGACGCGTTCAGAACGAGAGCAGAACACACGTTCCCCTGCGTCAGGTGTGGCTGAGAGCTCTGCCCATCTCTGAGGACAAAGATGCCTGCAACTCACACCGGGGCTGCGCGTGTCAGGAAAGGCCTTGTGGGTTGGGATGTGCACGGCTGAGGGCGAGCTGTGCCCAGGCAGCGTTGGCTCGAGTCAGCTCCGGAATCAGCTGGAGTCTGTAGGAGCCCAGGCACTCCCCTGTGCCCGTCTTGTTGGTGACTTAAAGTCCTGTGTTTCAAAACCTGCTTAAGTCCCCCAGACGCATATCCATATGGCATGGGGAACAGTGGAAGTGATTTTGGGAGTCGGTAGACCGGAAGCAAAGCTGTGCACTCTACAGAAGCTGGGCCCTGGAGTGTCCCAGATTACCCCTCTCAAGGTAGAAGTTCACGGATCAACTTGCTCCAAACTGGGCTACGGAACAAGTTCCACCTTCCCTGTCATTCAATTAGGGGACTTCTTCAACTATTCCATTTAAATAAATCTTTTTTTTTTAAATAAATCTTTTTTTTTATGACAGGCAGAGTGGATAGTGAGAGAGAGAGAGACAGAGAGAAAGGTCTTCCTTTTTGCCGTTGGTTCACCCTCCAATGGCCGCTGCGGCCGGCGCATCTCGCTGATCCGAAGCCAGGAGCCAGGTGCTTCTCCTGGTCTCCCATGCGGGTGCAGGGCCCAAGGACCTGGGCCATCCTCCACTGCCTTCCCGGGCCACAGCAGAGAGCTGGCCTGGAAGAGGGGCCACCGGGATAGAATCCGGCGCCCCAACCGGGACTAGAACCCAGTGTGCCGGTGCCGCAAGGCGGAGAATTAGCCTGTTAAGCCACGGTGCCGGCCCAACTATTCCATTTAAAAAACAGCTCACGAGCTAGGTTTGATAGTGTTTATACTTTAGAATTAAACTATAAAACATGCGCAAAATATGATTAAGAAACTTGGGAATGAACAGCCAGGCTGCTGGAAGGGAGAAACCTGATGCTGTGTCTATCGGGCTGGCTTGGGCTAGAGGCTGCCCCAGTATCCCAGCCTCAATCTGACCTCTCTCATTGCTGGAGCCCTGCTCAGAGGCGGCCCCTGCTCCCTTCCTGCCGTGGCCGAGCATCTCGGTGTGATGGCAAAGCACAGTGGCATGCTCCTGGGGCTCACTCTCCCCCAGAAGGAAGCCGGCTGCCTGTCAGGGCAGCAGGCACTGCTCTCCAGCCCCAAGTCTGAACGCTGGCGTGAGTCTCGCTGACGGGGTGGGAAGCCCAGCGAGGTGGGCTGAAGAGGGGGGAAGATTGCAGCACACGCTCCATGCCAGCTCCTTCTGACCTGCGAAAGAGTCAAACCTGCCTCTTCTTCCCTTCTCTGCAGAGAGCCTGGAGGCAGCGCTCATACTCTCTGCCCAACCCTCTGCCCCATTCCGGGGTCTCACTCGCAGATTGTCCCCATGGATCTTTCTGCTTCCGGGTACCTCCCATCTCATTTTTGTGTCTTAAGAATTCTTCTCTGTCTGGGGCACGTTAGCTGCGTGTTCCTCCACCTGACACAGCTTCTCCTCACCCTGGAGTCCCAGCTCCCGGCGTCTCCTCCTGACTTGGGACCCGGTCTCTTCCAACCCCATCAGACCGCACGTGCTCAAGGGCAGACGCTGTCTGTCCTCAATGACTCCATCCGGGGCTGTCTATTGAGAGCACTCTGGGTGTTGGATAGATTGAATAGAGGAGCTGTGAACAGGTGAGAGTTGGGCATGTGACGGGGAAGAGTGAGGAGAAGCACACATCCAAGCTGACGGGCTGTCGCTGGCCAGAGTGTGACATGGCAGAAACGACACTGAAGGGCAGGTCCAGGTCCAGGAAGCTGCCCACAGCCGTGCTCCCCGCGGAGTGAGCAGGCAGGAGGCGAGCCACAAGAACAAGCCCAAAGAAGCGTCAGAAGCATCAGCAGCAACACCTCACAGCCGGCCCCATTCTGGGCGTCTTCCCAGAGTCGCCCAGACTCCACGCACTGTGGCCTTGGGGAGCATCTGCACCGAAAGCACGTGGCTCTCGTCAACGTCAGTGTCGGGTCTCTGGGTCGAGCCCCCTGACGGGCAGGCACAGGAAGAGCAGCCCTGCCAATGCATCGTGCACACGCGCAGCCTCGCATACACACACGCACACATAGATGTGCACACGCACACACATACTCAGATATACACTACACACACACACACGCACAGACACACAGATGTACACACACACGCATACTCAGATACACACTACACACACGTAGACACACACACACAGAGATGTACACATGCACACACATACTCAGATACACACTACACACACAGACACACAGACACACAGACATACACACACACAGACGTACACACACATGCATACTCAGATACACACACAGACATACACACTACAGACACACACAGACAGACGTACACACACACTACACACACGTAGACATACACACACAGACATACACACACACACTCAGATACACACTACACACACACACTCAGATACACACTACACACAGCATCCCCACAAGGAGTAAGATGACGCCACACTGAACACAAAGGCTTCTGCAGTAGACTGCAGGTGAAGCCTTCCAGTGAGATGCGCCTGGAACCCTCACACTGCCCCGCACGCTGACATGGTTAACCGTGCTCACGGACATGGTTGCTTGCTGCCGGATGCCCTCGGGTGTGTGCTTTGAACTCCTCTTGTGAACGGCGCTTGTGCTGCCCTGGGAGCCGGCAGCAGCTCATGTCTTGGCTATTATCACCTCCTCTTTGGTGTCACGGCAAGTGCTGGGACGTGTGTGATGCCACCAACCATAGGCTCTAGCTGTGCAGACACCAATGGTCCCTTAAAATGTGCATTCAAGATCAGCTAGGTGTCCTAAAGTTTTCATTACTTTATGTACTGGAAAGGCAGAGAGAGAGAGAGAGAATCTCCAGTCTGCTGGCTCACTCCCCAAATGCCTACAACAGCCAGAGCTGGACCAGGCTGAAGTCAGAACCCTGGGGCTCAACACAGTCCCTCACGTGGGTGGCAGGGACCCAGCCCTTGCACCATCCCCAGCTGCCTCCCAGGGTGGGTGCACATTAGCAGGAAGCTGGAATGAGTGGTGGAGTTGAGAGGTAGACCTCAGGACCTTGATGTGGGACGTGAGTGTCCCAGGCTGCTTACCCACTCTGCCAAGCACCTGCCCCTGCACCGCATGACTAACACACAGTGAGTGCGCCGGCCGCGTGGCGTTCCTGTGAGCCACCGGCTTGCACAGGGAAGCGTGTGAACTCAGAGGGAAAACTCCTCTCTGGGATCCGGCTGATGCCTTCCTGAATCCAGGCGCTCGGTCTGCAGCTCGGGAGCCTGAGCGCTGATTACCGAGTTGGCGGGAACTCTAGACGGTTACAGGACCTATTCCTCTGTAGCCTGTGGACGAGACAGGTGACAGCCACGCGGAGGGCGATGTGCAGCGGTACGAACGTGTCACTCGGAGATGCTGACCAGCTGCTCTCTGTCTTCCCGGGGCCAATCCCAGACAAGAAGGAAATGAGCTTCAGCTGCGTCATGACGTAATGGTTTGGGATGCAGAGAGCGTCCTGGGGCTGGCACGGGCTGTAATAGAAGAAGACGGAATCTCCTTCCTCAAAGTCTTTAAAAAGAAGTTCTGTCCTACTTGGTTAAGGTTTGGTGCTCCACACCCAGAAACGGGGCTCCAGCCCAGAATCTTGCTCCATGGAACAAGGAGCATTTGGATCTTTCAACAGCGTTTCTTCTCTCTGCTTCACCCCTTGCCCATCACCTCCCGTTTCCGTCCTCTGTTTCTTATTTCCGTATTCGCAAACAGTAAAACATATTGTGGCGGCGCCGTAGAGTTCTATGAGTTTTGACAAATGCGAGCCGTCCTGTTCTCCTTGACTTTGTACCAAAACTGCTCTCCTCCCTCCCGATACACACAGGGGGCTTAAAATCTGGGAAAGATCACCACCGAAGGGCTCTCTCTACCTCCCTCTCTCCTGTAGGCAGAGAATGGAATGGATATGGATGGGAGGGGGAGAGGGAAGGAGGGGGTGCCCCATCCCACAGCGAGTTGGAGGTGATGATGGCTTACTGTGTGCTTGGAGGGTCTGCTGATCCTAGGCTCCATGGCAGAAATCAGTGAACGGAACGAAACGTTGCACAGCAGCATGGTTAGGACGTGAGAAAGCACCACAGGCATTTGGGCTGCTTGCTGAGCCCCACACTGGGTGCTCGGGTTCAGTGCTCAGCTCAGGATCCTAATTCCATCCTCTGGCTAACGTGGACTCTGGGAGGCAGCCAGTGATGGGTCCAGAAATTGGACATGAAAGACCCGGATCGAATCCCCAGCTCGCGGCTTCAGCCTAGCTGTTGGGAGCACGTGGGGATTAAATGAGCAGATGGGAGTGCTCTCTCTCTCTCTCGCTCTCTCTCTCTCTCTCCCCCTTTCTCCATAAAGGTGAGTACTTATTCATCACCATCTCAGGAGCACATGTCCCTCAAGGTGGGGACCCCCGGGAGCCCCTGCAGAATTCCACTGGCTGCACCCCGGTGTGTGGCCAGAGCCCTGCTGTGGAGGCGGCCTGCTGTGGCTGTTATGCAGAGGGGTTCTGCAGAGGGGGCTTGCAACCCCCTCCCCTTCCCGGACGGGATTTTGTGTCCCTGCAGCTGCAGGAGAGGGGCTCTGGTTTCAGGAGGCGACTTGTGGAGGTGGGGGTGCCCGGATCAGGTTTTAGACCCCTTGGGGGCTCGGATGTGGAGTGGAAAGAAATGCCCGCGCCAGGGGCCGGCCCTGCGTCTGAGGACACTGGCCCGGCCAGATGAATAGGGAACATGAGACGAGGGCGCCGCGGGTACTTCTGTGCACTGCAAATGTTGATCTTTCCTCACCTGCTTTTACCAAGTCTTCGCCTCGCTGAAAATTTTTTTTATTAAATTTTAATCAAAAGCACAAAAACAGATTGTTTATCATAGGAAAGACTGACCTTTTTGTAAGCCAGTCCTACAGACGTTAGCAACTCCACAAAGGACCTGCCTGCTTCACTCAAAAGTGCGTAACCCCAGGAGGGTCTGGGCGCTTCTGAAGGGGGCAGATGGGGGCAGGGGTAACTGAATCCCGGACGGTGCCTAACCTATGGGAAACTCTCTGTGCAGGCATGCTCTGATGGCTGCATTGTTCTAATTTTTGGTGTGCATATTTGGACTTCTCTGGATGGTTTTACGTCGTCAACCTGGACTGCTCAGGGTAGACAAAACCAAACAAGCGTGATGGACTTCTGGCCTCGGGTGAATCTCAGCGCAGATTCTTGGCTGACTTCTAGGGTAAGGCAAACACAGCATTCAGCACACAGAGTGGACAGTGGTCGCCTTCTGCATGGCTGTGTGGAGGACCCTCCGAGCCGTGTGCTGGGCACGTCGCTCCCTGCTTAAAGGTTCCTCGTTTTCTGGTTGTCATTCCTACACACATGAATAGCAGAGCGAGAAAAGCCATCGTCATCCTAGCAGAGGAGGAGCTAGGATGAAGTAGAAAATAACTTGGGGGCGCTGGCATTGTGGCACACTGGGTGAAGCCACTGCCTGTGACGCCAGCATCTCTTAGGAGCAGAGGTTCGAGTCCCAGTTGCTGCCTTCAGAGCCAGTTCCCTGCTAACCTGCCAGTGAAAGGTGGCCCAAGTACTTGGACCCCCGCCACCCATGTGGGACACTCGGATGAAGTTTGGGGTTCCTGGCTTTGGCAGGGTCCAGCCCAGACTGTTAAAGCCATTTGGGGAATGAACCAGTGGATGGAAGATCTCTCTCTCTCTCTCTCTCTCTCACTGTCTCTCTCTCTGTAAGTCTGCCTTTCAAATAAAATAAACTTGAAAAACAGTGTGTTGCTACACGGGCCCTCCTATTCGCAGGCAGCCATCTGTGTGCCTCTGTGGCTGGTTCTGCCCTTGGCCTTGGCCTTGGCCTTGTGGGGACGAGTACAGTCCCTGGTGCTTCCCATGGCAGACAAATGTGTGCAGAGGAGCACACCCAGGATGGAGCAGCCCAGAGGCTCCTGTGACCCTGAGCTCTTGTCCAAAGCAGGAAATGACCTGGGGACCCAGGCCACTCCACCTGTCACTGTAAAACTGGCTTACGTGGGAGAAGGCAGAGGCTGTTTTACTGTGGAGCCCCCAGACCACAGATGTGCACTGTGTCTAGGGCTCTGTCTGCGGTCCCCTCTTCTGACCAAGCTGTCCCCAGGAGTCGTGACTCGGCCCACGTGTCTCACATATACCCCCTGACTCACTGCAATGACGTCTTCACCACGGGGAGGAGCCCGTGCCCCTCGCCCCTCACCCTTCACCCTCTGTCGGGCCTACACTTGTGTCATTGGCGGGCACCATGCTGACCCCAGGAAGGTGCTCCAGGGTCAGGGGACTGGCTCTCAGGCAGCAACCCAGGCAGTTCTAGCCAGGAATGGAGGAACGTCTACCGTTCACATGGACAGGTCAGCAGCGTGGGAGCTTTAAGGCAGAATTGGGAAGATGGAGACTCCAGCCAGTGTTCCTCACGGGGTCCAGGGAAGCAGGAGCCCGGAGTCCAGGGCCACCTGCTCTGCTCCAGGCATCGCCTTCCTCCCACGGCCCCGCTCACACCTGGCAAGCAGAGCCTGCCCCCAGCGGGGCTCCGGGGAGCGGTGGCCAGAGGAGGTCCTCCAACCTCCCGGACACGGAGCCACAGTGCTCTGCACTGGCTCAGCGACTGTCCAGAGCAGACACGCAGGGCAGGGTGCGTCTTTAGCACAGGTGCAGGTGCCACGGGCCCTAACCCCTGCCCACTTCGTCACAGCGTCTCAGCTCCCTCTCCTGCTGGTGCCTAGAGGTCGTTTTCCATGAATCGTTCCTCCATGACTCTGTGTACCTAGGGAGTGAGCATCTGTGTCTAACATGTGTCACAAGATAGCGTAAAAATAATGGAGAAAAGCTCCTGAACTTTTGGGTTTAGAGTGAGACAGGGAGGCATGGAAATCCAAGATTTGAGCTCTCGGAAGGCTTCACTGGACCCCTCCCCAGCCAAGGAAGGGGTCCCCGCCCAGCCCCACTGCAGACCAACAGTCCTGTTGGGGCAGGCACCCTGCAGGGAGAAATTCCATCTTCCCAAGACAAGCAGAAACCAGGAAGAACCAATTTACAAATGGTGGAGTGAGTGTCTCCGTGGGCTGGGAGCAGGGGACTTGGAGTTTGCTTCCAGGTTTCTGCGCACTGCGGCCATCGGTGCTTCCAAGTTCAAGCCGCGAGCTTCAGCGGTGGGAAAACAAGATCTGTGTTCGCTCCTGGGCTGCTGGACAGAGAGAAAAATGAAGCGTCTCGGGGCAGGAGCACTTGGAGTGGCTGGGGTAACTTCTGCAGATAAGGTAGCTTCCGCGGGAGGCACGCCCTCTGTAAAAATTGGGAGGCACGGGCTGAACCAGACATAACCCTGCATTTATCAGCGGCAGGCAGCGTGGGGTCCGGCTGATCACAGACGAGGAGCCTTCAAGTGTCGCCAGGACACACTGAGAAGGGAGGAGCTGACAGCTCCAAACGCTCGCCAGGATCCTTGCCTGATCCCGCTTTGAGCCCCTGAAACCTTGACCTTGATATTTTTAAATGGGCTTCTCGGCCTCTTGCTATAAACCTTCCCGTGTACCCACTGAGTGCATTTGCAGAATCAGGCATTTGGTCTAGCGGTAACGATGCCCAGATTCCTGGGGCTGATGCTGTGGCACAGCAGGTAAAGCCACTGCCTGCAGCACCGGCATCCCATACGGGCGCTGGTTCAAGTCCAGGCTGCTCCACTGATGATCCAGCTCCCTGCTGATGCTCCTGGGAAAGCAGTGGAGGCTGACACAGTGCTTGGGCCCTGCACCTGCGTGGGAGACCTGGAAGAAGCTCCTGGCTCCTGGCTTTGGCCTGGCCCAGCTCTGGCCATTGTGTCCATCTGCGGAGTGAACCAGCGGATGGAAGACCTCTGGATCTTGTGAATGACAAGCCTGCAGGCTAGCCAGGGGCAGTCGACCTGGGCTGGTCCTGGCTGGGCAGCTTGGATCCTCACTACAGGTCATTGGGTCAGTGGACACAGGCTGGGGGCGGATGGAGATACACAGGCCTTCTGGGTGCCCTGTTTGAGGTCCGCACACTGGCACACCTACCTGTGGGTCCAGTGGCCAAGCCCCAGGCTGAAGTGCAGCAAAGCACAGAAGGACATTCGACCAAGCAGGGTCAATTCAAGAGTGCTGATGTGTGGGGAGGTGAATAATTGGAGCCAAGGTTAAAATTTATTATGTTCACCTAAAAATGTTGAGCAGCTATTAAAAACGGGACACGTATGCAAAATAAAAAGGAGGTAACGATGTTGGCTTCAGAACTATCAGTTAAGCTACAAAATTCTTAGATTAGACCCAGACTTTCGTTGATAAGAGCTGGAGTTAATTATAAATAATAGCCTTGATTTTTTTCCTGCAAAATCATACAATGTTAGGCCATAGAAGGCCAAGCATGATGTATAGCCCACAACTGGTACAGGTGAGTGGTCCCCAGTGTCCATGCTGGGGGCAGTGATGGCACGCTTGAGTCCCCAAAGTAGAGATGGCAGAGCCCAGGTGGGGCTTCTCAACCTGCCTGACCATCCTGTCCTGTCCCCGGGGGCTGCCCTGAGAGCGGCTCCCCAGCTGAAAGTCCTCGGAGGCAGGGCCGGGCCTGGGGGTGCGGTGGTCAGAGGCAGTGGCTATCTGGAGCCAAGCACCGCCCCTGTCAACTGAGATGGATGGATGCAAATCATGAAACCACACTTCACTGGTCTCAGCAAGCTGGGGTGATGGGGAGAGCTCCCCAGCTCGCAGGAGGCTATAACAAAGCAGCCGTGGTTTAGCGTCTCACGGTGTGGAACCCGTGTCAGGGTGCACTCTTCCAGGGACCACAAGGAAGACTTGGCTCCAGAAATCTCCCAGCCTCCCTGCTTGCCGTCACTGTGCTGTTCTGGGGTTGTGCACCTGTTGCCCCATCTCATTCTGGGCGTTCTCCTCGCGTTCTTCCTAGGAGTGTATCTTGGCCTGAATTTCTCTCTCTCTCTTTTTTTTAAGATTTATTTATTTATTTGAAAGTAAAGGTTACAGAGATAGAGGAGAGGCAGAAACAGAGAGAGAGACAGAGACAGAGAGAGAGAGAGAGAGAGAGGTCTTCCATCTGCTGGTTCACTCCCCAATTGGCTGCAATGGCCAGAGCTGCACCAATCCGAAGCAAGGAGCCAGGAGTTTCTTCCGGGTCTCCCATGTAGGTGCAGGGTCCCAAGGACTTGGGCCATCTTCTACTGCTATCGCAGGCCACAGCAGAGAGCTGGATCGGAAGTGGAGCAGCCAGGTCTCGAACCTGTGCCCATATGGGATGCTGGCACTGCAGGGGGTGGCGTTACCCGTTATGCCACTGCACCGGCCCCATCCGACTTTCTCTTTTATGAAGCCCCATTGATGAAGGATTAGGACCTGCCTACTCCATTATGACCTCATCTATTTTTTTAAGATTTTATTTATCTATTTGAGAGGTAGAGTTACAGACAGAGAAAGGGAGAGACAGAGAGAAAGATCTTTCATTCACTGGTTCACTCCCCAAAGCAACGGCCAAAGCTGAGCTGATCCAAAGCCAGGAGACAGGAGTTTCTTCTGGGTCTCCCAAGTGGGTCAGGGGCCCAAGCACTTGGACCATCCTCTTCTGCTTTCCAAGACCATAGCAGAACTGGATCATAAAAGGAGCAGCTGGGACTCGAACCAGTGCCCATAGGGGGTGCAGAGCTGCAGGCGGAGGCTTAGCCCACTGCACCCAAGCACCGGCCCCTGCCCGCATCTCAACACATTATATGTCCTTATTTCCACATGTGGGCGCACACTGAAGTACTGGGTCAGACTTCAACAGATGCATCTGGGGAGGTCAAGGTTAGACCCCTAACCGGAGCCTGTTCTCGCAGCTGAGTGGAGAGAAGCAGCTCATCTCTACCGCACCCAACCCTGAACAGGGGTTGCCTGGGTCAGAGATGATGAGGCTGGAGAGGGCCCCTTCGGAGCCTGCCGTGTCCACTTACAGCCCCTCCCCTCGGGCCCTGACAGCAGGTGAGCGATATCTGGGGGTCATTATTAATTATTGGCTTTCTTGAGCCAAAAAGTTGAATTATACATATTCGCACAGTTCAATTTCTGAAAGATAGAACACATCTGTTTCCTTGAATGCTCTCATGACACATCTACAAAAACCGCTCTGTAATGAGGGCTTGGAGAAAATCTCTATGAATTCCACAAAGCAGAAACTTCACAGGCCATTGCTTTCGCCTCATTGCAATAAAAGTATAATTCATTTTCAACGGATTTGCTACTCATCAGAAAGCTTAAACCAAGCTTCCAAAATATCTATTAGGTCAACGAAAAATGTTCAAAGGCCTTGAAGAGCATTCCTGGTGAACAGACCGCGGAAATGCTTAGAAAAATAAAGGGATTGTTTACACAAATGGCGGGCACGCAGGTGGCGTGGTGTTGGTTGTGCAGCAAGAGGCCGAACGCACGGAGGTTTCAGCCTGTAAGGTGAACCCTGGTGCTGCGTTGAAGACAACGTCACATGTGAACCGGAGAACTTGTCACGCTGCCTGACCTCCATTTTACTGCAGCTGGACTTACTGGGGGTCTTCCCAGTGTCACAGGCTCCCAAGGCTTGATTCAGACCCCACCTGGTGGAAGCAGGTGAACACCCTGAAATTAGGCTTGCTTTTGTAGCGTTGTCCCTAAGTTAAATAGGACGTCTCTGCCAGCTGATTGACCATCAATTCAAGGGCTGTGCATAACCAGGGAAGATACGACGGGTGCGTGGAGCTTCGTGTCTGGCCAAGCGTACTAACCGATGTCGGTGTCTCCAGGCAGAGAGGCAGAGGGGCTCTGGAAGGGGTCTGGCTCTGAACTTGATCACGCGGCTGGTCCTTCCAGAGGGTGAATTAGGACACTCAGAGCACACATGGACTTGGAAGTCAGACTGCATTACAGAATGAAAGTCATGAAAACGATACCTGTGTCGGATAAATGAGGCATTTCTATCAAAATATCCACCAAAGTTCAGAACACCCTGTGCTGTGTTCCCTGTCGACATTCTCAGAGGGAAAACACGGACTCGCTTCCCCTCGCCCTTATCCAATGTTCGAGTTATTAAACTGCGGACACGGATCACCTTACAGCCGATCAAAGGTCCCACCAAGCCGCACAAAGAAGCTACACGCGGTGCGAGGCTGGCAGCTCTGAGGGGGACGTGGAGGCAGCAAGTGGAAAAACACCCTCCTGGGACAAGATTCTGCCTCCAGACCACAGCGCGCCCCTGGGAGCCTGGTTCCCGGGGCTGCGCGGCCTCTCTCCTGGCCGGCGCTTGGACAAAGCCAGCAGGGGCATCACTGTTCTCAAGACGAGGGGAGACAACGCCTGCCTGGAGTTACACTGGGGAGGGGGCAGGAGGGCTGCAAAGGCGCTTGGGAACGACACAAAAGATAAAGCGGCACTATAAACAAACACAACACTGAACTAGCGTGCATTTATAATGTGCTAAGTGATAACACATGAGAGAAATATGAAGGCACGCATTTATTAGGAAAAATAGAAATAAAGAGGCAATAAGCTGGGCACTCAGAATCCACGGCAAGCAACTTAACACCACTCCACCGCACAAAACAAACACAGGAAAGAACTCGATCGCTGCGCTACGCCAAGTCCGCAGTGGAAAGGAAGGCTGGAAGTTCACGGAGAGGAATGAAAGATCCCTCGGATGCTGACGGCTGCGGCCGCCCCGTGACACGACCCCGGCAGTGTGTGCCCTGTGTACTCCCCACGTGCGGGCAGAAGGCTGTGCATTTCCGGAATGAGGTTCCCAAGACATGAAACAGAAACAGGGGCTGGCGCTGGACCGCGAGTCCTGTGTGTGGGGTGCCACAGCCAGGGGGGACCTTAGCCACAGTGGCTTGTGGGTAACTGGTTAGCGATTCTGATTCCCAGCCAATGGCTTCCCACCTGTATTTTGCTGAGTTGCTGTAATTAGCCAGGAGGTCAACATGAGTGACTTGATGTCTAGGTAAGAAAGTGGACTGAAATGGAGATGTAAAATGTCTGCATTCTTGAAGAGTTTTATTAAGATAAGTGAGTGTTCGAATTTAATGAATGCATTTTGTTTATTTATTTTAAAATATTCATTTATTTATTTAAGAAGCAAAGTGACAGAGAGATAGGAAGAGACAGAGAAAGAGAGAGAGCTTCCATCTGCTGGGTCACTCCGCTGATGTGGCCACAACAGCCAGGGCTGGACCAGGCTGAAGCCAGGAGCCACAGACTCCTCCAGTCTCCCACATGGGTGCAGGGGCCCAAGCACTGGGCCATTGTCTGCTGTCTTCCCAGGTGCATTAGCGGGGAGCTGTATTGGAAGTGCTGCAGCCAGGACAGAACTGGCACAGAGGTAGCTTAACCCTAGGCGTCTCAATGCCAGCCCCTTAAGAAGGTATTTCTAAAACTCAACTTCCATCACACCTTTGAGGGCTTCTCTATTTGCACATCACTGGGGCAATCCTCACTCCCTGCAGATCAGACGAGGTGGTCCCTGCACAGAAAGTCATTTCTCATGGTCTGGAGGTGGAATCCTGAGGTCGGGATGGCTGCAGGCTGGGGTTCGGGGGAGGCCTCCCTCTGTGCCATCGAGGACAGAGAGCCAGCTCGCTGATGTCTCTTCCTCCGAGGGCACCGATCCTGTTGTGAGAACTCCATTCACAGCAGCAGTCACCTCCCCGGCAGCCCACCTCGATTCCATCCTACCAGGGGTTAGAGCTTCAGTTAGCGACTTCTGGAAACACACAGTTGAGTCCCCAACGCTCGGTACACACGTCAATGAGACCTGTGGATTCTATGCTTCTGTCACTGCAGGTCCCGTCAGTCCGGCTCTCGTTTGTGTAACTCAACTCTGAGTGGACGCCACCTCCGCCAGTCACACACGCATTGCTCACAACTGCTTTCTCCCTAAGACTGCAGACGTCAGGAGCTGAGAGCACGCGGCCAGGGAGCCTGGAGCGCGGACTGTCGGGTTTCACAGCCAGGAGAGCTGAGCCTGCTGTAAGCGTCTTACCCAGGAGCCGTTAGCCACCGTTGGCTCTGCACTTGAATGTAACCCGTCCAATTGGGGTGCAGTGCAAGTGTGAAATGCACACTGGATTTCACAGACACAGTGAGTAAAAGTCTGTAAAATAATTCTCTTTTTTTTGACAGGCAGAGTGGACAGTGAGAGAGACAGAGAGAAAGGTCTTCCTTTTCTGTTGGTTCACCCCCCAATGGCCGCTGCGGCCGGCGCACCATGCTGATCCGAAGCCAGGAGCCAGGTGCTTCCTCCTGGTCTCCCATGGGGTGCAGGGCCCAAGCACTTGGGCCATCCTCCTCTGCCCTCCCGGGCCACAGCAGAGAGCTGGACTATGAGAGGATCAACCAGGACAGAATCTGGTGCCCTGACCGGGACTAGAACCCCGGGGTGCCGGCGCCACAGGCGGAGGATTAGCCTATTGAGCCACGGCACCGGCAGTCTGTAAAATAATTCTACGAGGGTCTCTATCGGTCGCATGCACAGTGATGACGTATTGGATGCACTGGGCTACACATGGTGCATTACTATACTTAACTTCGCCCACTTATTTGTGCTTTCTTAGGCGGCCACAAGAAGAATTATAATGACATGTGTGGCTCCTAACTGCAGCTCTTCTGATCTGGAACACTTGATTTTTTAGTAGGGAAACTGCGTTTGGGGGCTTAGCTTCTAGGATGGATGCTTGAGTTACAAAAATTGGAGAAAGCGTTTATTTGCTGCTATTTCGTGGAATTGTTTAATCCTCACTCACCTCGACGTAGACACTCCAGAACATTGAGTCAGTGTAGCACAGTTAAACGGATGCCTCTGCGGTCCCCACCGGAGGACTCAGCCTGGATGTTGGTGGGACCCACTTGATGTTGCTGTTCACTGATGTCAGATCCCTGTTCCTTCCTGGATGCCCAGGAGGGAGAGGAAGGGGTGCACGAGGAAGGCCCACCTCTGCCTCCCCCTCCCTTCATGGAGAGGGCTCCCTGGGGACTGGGGGTCAGGCCTTCTTCCTCTTCACCCTCTGGGCTATGCAGGGCTGGTGGGCCAGCCCCAGGTGGACTCGGATAGAGGCCCCTGTGGCTTCCACTACGCGTGACTTCGTCCACGGCCTCTCTCAGAAACATAGGTCATGTCTTTGAGCCTGGAGAGGAAGGGGCAGGTGTCTGACACGCCCTGTTGGGAGTCAGCTGTTCAGGAGTGAGCAGCACTTTGGGAAGCATGTCCCCAGCTCTGCCGGACCTGCCCGTGGGTGTGGGATGGTGGCCCCCACTGGAGTGGCAGGAGCGACCCCATGTCCCTTCTGCTGAGGAGGGGGAAATAGCATCGGTCAAAGCAGAGGCGACACCACCATCTGAGCAGGCGGGCAGTGGGCAGGGATCCCCAGGGAGGACCAGGATGACCGCTCGCTGGGACTGAGAGGAGAAACGGACGCTAAGGAGCCTGCAGGGGGACAGCTGCCTGGCCACTCCCTTGGCAAACCAGGACGCATGCTCTTAAGTCCCCAGAGCGTTTTTGGATGCTGCATGGGAAATTTCTGGGGCTGCTTTTGTTTTTCTTTCTCTTTGTAATGCAAACAAGACAAATGGCACCATGGGGACCGCCTTGGCCCTGGCTATCAGTGCTATGTGGAGCCCGGCCCAAGGCTGCGCACCAGCTCCTTAAATGAGAGTGTGCCGTCGGCCAGAGCTCCCTTTCCTGGTGGAGGAGGCCGGGACAATGACATCAGCGTGGACCTCACGTGTGAAGCATCCACCTCGCAAGGCACCGTCTGGCAGCAGACGCCTCACTCGGCTGCTGCTCCGCCTTCCAGGTCACCATTGAGAGCCCTGAACCTGTGCGTTGTTTATTCTCCAGTGCTTTTTGTCCCATTGAAACTTTCCCATTGTTGACACTCAGAGTTTCAGTTACAAACCGGGGTGCATTTTAGCAGACACAGAGATCCTGTGACCATTTGTAACAATTAGTCCTGTAGCTTAAGAACTGCTGGCAACAATAATTGCTCCTCTAAAACAAATGAGAGTTAGGAGGTCAAATCCAGGGACATTTGTATGAGCTCTTCGCCTGCAGGCGCAGCCCACGGTTAAGTAATGAAGACATTTGCAGCCTCTGAGCCGTGACATCACTGGCACAGGGAGGCTGTGGCCCAGGCATGGCACAGTGCACACGCGTCACAGACATACACAGTGTCACACAGTGAGGAGCTCATACACAGACACATGGCACATTTGCACACACGCTGGCATCCCCTCCACTAGCACACTCACACACACATGCGTGCAAGTGCTGGCACGCACACACACTAACACACACATGTGCTGACATACCCACATGCACTCACACATACATGAGCTAGCATGCCAGCACACACTAACACACTCACACATGCATGTGCTGGCATGCGCACACACACTCACACATGTGCTGGCATGCGCACACACTCACATATACACATGTGCTGGCATGTGCACACACTCACACACATGTGCTGCCATGTGCACACACACTAACACACTCACACACACGTGCTGGCATGCCCACACACACACTCACATATGCACATGTGCTGGCATGCGCACACACACACTCACATATACACATGTGCTGACATGCACACACACACTCACATATACACATGTGCTGGCATGCGCACACACACACATGTGCTGGCATGCCCACACACACTCACATATACACATGTGCTGGCATGTGCACACACACACTCACATATGCACATGTTCTGGCATGCACACACACACTCACATATACACATGTGCTGGCATGCGCACACACACACTCACATATGCACATGTGCTGGCATGCACACACACACACTCACATATGCACATGTGCTGGCATGCCCACACACACACATGTGCTGGCATGCCCACACACACTAACACACTCACACACACGTGCTGGCATGCCCACACACACACTCACACACATGTGCTGGCATGCCCACACACACTCACACACACATGCTCACATTCTAGCACATTGTAGGTACTAGCCACCACGGAGCAGGGCTGGTGTGGACAGTGTTACTGGATCTGTGACCACAGTCTCAGGACTCAAATTTTGACAAACTGAGCAAATGTCGCAGCTGCGGGTTGGTTGTGTCTTAAGAGAATTGCTTAAATTCCAGATCCCAGTGGGAATTCCCACAGCGTGGTGCTGATGGCTTCCAAGCTAGGAGGCATCAAAACACCCATGGGCCAAGAAGGACTTCAGAGTATCTTTTTTATGATTTATTTATTTATCTGAGAGGCAGAGTTATGGAAAAAGAGAGGGAGTGACAGCGAGAGAGCTCTTCCATCCACTGGCTCACTCCCCAGATGGCTGCAGCTACTGGAGCTGGGCCAGTCCAGAGCCAGGAGCCAGGAGCCAGGAGCCAGGAGCCAGGAGCCAGGAGCCAGGGGCTTCTTCCAGGCCTCCCATGTGGGTGCAGCGGCCCAAGCAATCAGGCCATCTTCTGCTGTTTTCTCAGGCCATTAGCAGGGAGCTAGATAAGAAAAGGAGCACCCGGGACTCAAACTGGTGACTGTATGGGATGTTAGCACTGCAGATGGAGGCTTAAGCCTCTATGCGACAGCACTGGCCCCAAGACTTCAGAGTTTCAGCTTGTTATCAATTCTCTGGCTTTGTCCACAAACTATTACTATTTGTATGCTGCAGAATAAATTCAGGACTCTTAAATAGTATCTGAGTTTTCCATTTCCTAAAATCCTGATGCTGTACTTTGGGATTTTTTTTTCCTGCAGTAAAGTTAGCGGTGAGGATAAAAGAAGATAAAATATGTGTAACTTCTGTGAAGTCTCAAATGATGGCTGCAGTGAAGTGAGTGCAAGTTGGATTATAAAGTCCTCAGAGACAAGCCCATTTGGTGCAATGGTTAGGACATCCCTTGGGATGCTGGCTGTCCCATATCAAAGTGCATGGTTCAAGTCCCGCCTCCTCTGCTTCTGATCCAGCTTCCTGCCAAGGCACGCTGTGGGAGGCAGCAGTGACTGGCCAAGCAGGTGGCTTCCGGACATCCTAGTCAGACGCTTGGATTGAGCTCTGGCCTGACCCAGCCGTAGCTGCTGCAGACATGTGGGCAGTGAACCAGTCTGTGGACTCTCTCTCTCTCTCTCTCTCCCTCTCTCTCTCTTTTTTTTCTCTCTCTCTCTCCCAAATAAAGTCAAAGCACCAAATAAGGATTCACAAGAGACAAGCCCATTCACCTTTTGTGTCCCATGAAGACTGGCCCTCACTGCCCCACCCTCAGCCTCTGCCACAGAGCAGATGACAGTGAATCTAATCGCCTGAGCCCGGCGCACAGACTGAAATTCAGGATGCCACACCAGGGCAGGAGGCTGGCCACGCGGCCGCTCCTGAATGACAGCACTGCTTCCTGGCCTGGCTGACAGCCTTTACTTCCCTTGGCCCTGCTGGACTGCAGGTCTTTCTCTAACTAACGTTTTCCCAAGGACTGCGCTGCTAACTGAAGAACTGGAAAATGAGCTGAGGCCAACCACACTCGAGACAGAATACACACTGTGCTCTAGGAGAAACTGTCAGCAGCAAGGGTGACTCGGACCTTCAGACAGAAGGATGCAACTGGCAAACCACAGAGAGGAAAGCAAGCAAGGAGTGCAGGACAAGACAGACTGACCAGACACAACCATCGAGAAGGACAGGAGGCCTAGCACGCAGCCCAGGATGTGCAGCCGGGAGCAGTGGAGAGGGGCAGGCAGGCAGCACGGCTGGATGCCGGCTTCTGACTCCAACTTCCAAATAATAGACTCTTGAAGGCAGTGGCAATGGCTCGACTGCTTGAGCTCCCGCTGAGCACATGGGTGACTTGGGTTGACTTCCGGTTCCTTGTCCCTGCCATCGTGGGCCTTTGGGGAACGAGTCAGCACATGGGGGCTGTGTGTGTGTGTGTGTATGTGTCTGTGTTTGTCTCTTTCTCCTTGTCTCTGTGCCACTCCAATCAATCGATCTATGCCAGTAGTGAGAGAAACGGTCTTCATGAGAGTTGGAGTGGGTGTGGCATCTGCAGGCGATGATGCCGTGTAGGGTTCTGTATTGCTGAGAAAAACCCACAAGGTCAAACCAGTGCAGAACTGCAAAGTAGCTATCAAAATACAGTGAGAGTGCCCTGTGACCCCGGTGTCTCCCAGCCCTGGAGCTATCTTCTATCTGAAATAGAAGTATATATCAGTATAAAGAGACCCATTTCTACATTCCTCAGAACAACCCAGAAGGAAAAGATGACTGTTGACCCAAAAGAGATTAAAGAATTTGGAGTGCACCTACACTGTAGGTGACCACTAGGCAAGCATTGAAAGAAAGAAATACAGGAGCTGCTGTTGGGGTGTAGAAGGGTGTGCGGCAACTTGCAAAGCTGCAACCACACCAGAGCTCCAGCTCCAGTCCTAGCAGCCCCGCTTCCAACCCAGCAGCCTGCTAACGTGCCTAGCAAGGCTTCAGATGATGCCCCAACCCTTGGGGGAAACCCAGATGGATGTCTGGGCTCCTGCTCTCCATTGTGGCCATTTAGGGAATAAACCAATGGACAGAAGAGCTCTCTTTGTCATTCTGCCTTTCAAATAAAGAAATCATTATAAGAAAGAAAAGAAAAAAGAAATATGTCTCCTGGCAAGGAAAGGAATTTGCTAATCCTGTTAAGTCTTTTCAAAAAGCAAGTTGAAGGCAAACAATGAGCAAGGAGCATGTGTTTTGTGTCCTGGACTTGTTGCATGCCCAGGGCTGCCCCCGCGTGATGTCCATGTTCTCAGCCACGGGCCTGAGGCCGTCTTGTCTGTAAGACGAAGGCAGCAACACAACACAGCTGTCCTTTTGAGGTCCCTGCCCCTCGCCGATTCTGAAAATGTCTTGTTGGCATTTTCCCTGCAAGTACCCAAGGCTTAAAAAAACGTGCGCATCAGAACCTTCTGGGACAAGAACACACACTCAAGCCATTACGACATCATTGTTATTTTTTACCTACAACCCCTGCCACTCACTGCATTCCAGAGTGATTTTATTAACCCTTTTGGTCTCCAAATGATTTGCATGTTGCGTTTAATGTTTTCTAATGGTAATTATCAACAGTAATGAGCACTGCAATTATGCGTGAAATTCGATTTTTGGAACCTTCTGCCTCTTGTTAATTACAAATCCTCCAGCAGGACTCCTCTGAGGCCCACTCCAGACACATCTTCTTTGATAACTTTCCAAGGTGCCGTGGTAGGGACCGGAGCTCTTAACCAAAGGCTTCCTACACGAGTGTAGACGGCCACAACACACTGCGGCCAAGCAGATTCTTTCCAAAGGAGAAAGGGCCCCGACATGGAAGAGGTGAGAACAGGGGCACTTGGCAGGGGCCACCCAGGGGAGCAACCCGAAGGCCCCGTGTTAATCAAGCAGAGCTCAGAGCTGCAGCACCTGCCGTTATGGGTTCAGTTCACGGCTACCCAGCTGTGCGGGATTTTTCCTTTCCTTCCATTATTTTCAGATAGCTGTGTTTCTTCTACAAAGGGACTTCCCCATGTGTGAGGGAAATGGAATGAAAAGGCATGGTGCGTATTCGATGAAGTCGTCAAAGACCACATCTACCCACTTCTGCCCCCCTCCCCTCCCCTTCATGGTTTCTCTGCAGAGCTGAGACCCTCGCCCAGGCAGTAGGTTGGGGGGGGGGGTTCACTCGCCAGTTACAACATATTTTTAATGACTCCCTTTCGCAAGTAAGTTGGCGGGAGATTAAATAACCTGCAGGGATTTTCTCATTTTCAGGCAGGAAGCGGGGAGGGGGTTGGAGCACCCTCTGGGAGCCAGGCTGACCTTGGCTTCGAAGCCAGGAGGGACCCCTGCACAACTGGTGGAAGCAGCAGCCCCTCTCCCTTCTGTGCCCTGGCTTTCCATCCTCACGCAGCCCTGAACGGCCGTGCCACCAGACTTCTACAAAGAATGGGTGATGCTGGAAACAAGCCTGGCAAAGCTGGCACACTCAGGTGCTCAGCCACTAACACCATCTCAGGTAGAAACGATAACGTGTCACTTCCATCTCAAAGCCAGCACGCGTCGGGGTAGCATGGGTTCTGGAGACACGCGGCGCCGTGTGGTTGCTGGGACAAGACACCGGGATTCTCCAAGCTTCTCTCAGCTGAAGCGGAGGATACAGACGCTGCTCTCTCCCGGGTTTCTGTGAAGACCAAGGGGGTTGTGCCCCCGCCCCAGGGCCAGGCCCCCTGTGGCTCCAGCTGATGCAGGGACTGGGGCAGAGGATGGATCCTGCCCCAGTCCTCAGCGAGAGACGGCCAGTGCCTGCTTCCGAAGACATGGTGACCTCGGCCCCCGCAAGGGGCTAGGTTCTTCCCATCCATGTGAGAGACCTGGGTTGCGTTCCTGGATGCTGACTCTGGTCCCGGCCAGCAAGAGCATGAACCAGCACATGGGAGCCCTCTCTCTGTGTCTCCATCTCTCTCTCTCTCTGCATTTCTCTGTCCCCCGAAGAGAATAATTGTAATGCTTGCTAGCACTGTATATTTCTCAGGAATTTTTCTTCATTATCAGCACTTTTTCTCCTACAAATGTGTCTTTTAAAAATTGGTAGGCATCACCTATATTTGTGGGGTACACAGTGGTAGTTATGGCCAAGTGAACACAGTGTAACTTCGTGCTGTGTTTCACATGTGTTTAGGGCGTTCTTTCCTAAAGGCTCCCAGAGATAAAGCACGCTGGGAAAGTGAGGTCAGATGGGCCATGTGGCCTTGTCAGCTTTGAAGAGCGCATTTGGAGCTGAGCAGTTGCCAAACACGTGCCTTTGATGTCTTGGCTGTTGGAAGACAGCAGGTCTCCGAACTCCGAAACTGCCTGACTTCTGAACAGGGTCCATCGGATACCAAGTACGGCCTCTGTAGCTGACCAGCTCCAAGACCCTGCATGGCTCTGGGATGGCTCTCAACCCACAGGATCACAAATGGCCGTCCTGGGCTCCCACCAAGGCAGCACGCCCACCAGATTACCAAAAGGGCGCTTGAGGCAGCAAAGCCACAGGACTGGTGGGCAGTGGGGACCTCATGCCAGAGGCGGCAGGTGGGTGTGCTGAGTCTCCTCTGCTCCTCACTGCCCCTGCAGGAGCCAGCGTCTGCCTCCATACTTGCGGAGCATGAAGGGGTCTGGATTCTCCTGGCAACCTCGTAAATGGGAATTTAGGGATTGGGTCGGCAATCCCTGCTCCTTGAGGAACAAATGCAGGCAGTCATGTCTTCAGTCACTGTATCAGACGGAGAAAGGGAGGGGCCGCCAAATGAAGATGTTTACCATCCCCGGAAGCGAGTCAAGATTTGCCAATGACCTGCTTTGTCCTTTACCGGAAACGTGTTTCCCAAAAATCCATGCTACCCAGTGTCCCAGGCCAGCATGAGCGGATGTAAGAAGGCAGACAGCCGACCTCCCTCTGCCTGGATGAGCTCCTCAAACCCTCCTTGCACGTGGCTGGCCTGGGGCCACGTGGGCTCGGGGTTTTTAAGATGGTGCCAACGGTTTTTGCCTTGAGAAAGGCGCAGAGGTTGCACAGCTCAGGCCGGATTCTGACGCTGTTAGCTCCCATGTGTCTAATTTGTACAACTCCATGTCCAATAAATAAAACATTCAAAAATATTTGGCAGGAAGTGTGGCCTTCTCCGTATTGATTTATATCAAAGCCGTCCAAAACTTTCCACGCTTGACCTTTTCTTCTTCCAAGACAAAACAGTCTCCCGGAGCGACAACATTAAAATGTTAGGATGCGGAAAACCCCGTGGGCAGGTCGGTGTCAGCCGGACATAACGGATGGCGGCCGGAACCTCCGTCAGGGCGTGGGCGGGCGCTCCGAGAGTGCCCCGGAAGCAGTCCCGCCAGTCTGCCTGACCCCGCGGCCACTTCCGGTTCCGGAATCACTGCCATCATGGCTGTCGCCTCATGCCGCTGGCCTTCGGGGAGGCGCTCCAGGGCTTCCTGTCGTCAGCGCTCAGTTTCGACTTTGCCAACGGGAAGAAGAAAGGCCGCCACGCTGTGGGGTCAGCGGGTGATGACCGCTGACGGCTGTCGTGACGTTAGAGCGATGCCGTGTGACGGCCACACTTACCGTGGGGTGTTTGAGCACGACACGTTTCCAGGACAGTTGTACGGTCAGGAGGAAGAAGATGGAAGGGGGAGCTAAGCTAGGACACAAAATGTCCAGGAGGCGAGGTGATGTAGCCACCGAGGTCACTAACGTTCGAATGCAGTGTTTGGCTAAACGTCACTGTGATTGCGAGACGTGCGTGGTGAAGAAAACACAGACGTGGCAATGGAGACGAGCCCAGTGTTACCGTTCTGTGTGGGGGTGGTGGGGTCAGCCTGCAGCGTGGCTCAGCAAAGCGTGTGCAGAACACGACCCTTTGTGTCGGTGCCCAGGGGTGGCGCCTCAGCACCCGGCGCTGGCTGGGTTAGGGTGCTTGGGACCCTGCAGTCACAGCAGAGGAAGGAGGAGAAGCCAAGGAGGACAGCCCACGGGCCATGCCTACTGCATAAAGACATAAACATACATGCCACATGTAATACACACACACACACACGCACATGGGACCTCAGTTTATGGAAAGTAACAAGGAATTGTGAAATCGTGCCCCCCAGTGATCCTCAGTGACTTCGTGGAAAGTGTGGGTGACGGAATCCCGCAGATGTCCACGTGCTGAGCATCAGCCCTGTCCCACCCTGAGAGGGAAGCGTGGAGACTTTGCTGCCTGCAGAGCCACTGGGGACTCAGCCCACGCGGTTCTTAGGCTCAGTTTGTTTCCTCAACAGAAAAACCTCAGAATGTAATTTGCAGGAATCAAGAGACCTGAAATGAAAATTTTGAACCCTACAACAGGCATCCAAAGGTCCTTCAGAGGCAAATTTGAATTTTCTGAATGAGACGCAAACACATTGTCGTGGGGACAACAAAGGAAGGGACTGAGGACCCTGCTCCTGCCGGCCCATGGCCAAAACACAGAGAACCTGCAGCTGAGAGTCACATCATAGAAGCAACTGATTTATTATCCATCCCTGGGTCCCAGAGGAACCCCTTGTGGGAAGCCCTAATGCGCTTGTGATGGAGAAAGACCAGATCTCCTAACAATGTGCAAGATGCACTGTGTATGTTGAAAAAAAAAAAGTACATAATTGCATGAAAATTCTCTGCAACCTGTGTGGAAGCCACCGTTCCCGAGGACCTGTCTAGAGATAAAAGGGGAGTGGGGGAAACCACACGGCAGCTGAGGAATCTTAACAGGCTGTGCCTGCCAGAGAGAAGGGATGAGCTGTGCACATTTGGGGTGCAGATCGTGGGAACGATGTAGCGAGGCAACACCGTTCTGAGGGGAGATTCCAATGTCAAGGCATCGGCTGGGAGCCTCATTCTGCTAAAATACTGTGTCTGATAAATTTCAAACCTGCTCTGCTGACAATTTCATCTCCCAGAAAGTACAGAGAGAATCAAAGGCAACTGTGCAATGAATGCTGAGCCATTGGAGCTGGCCATTGGCCGAAGCAGAAGACACAGAAATCGGGGCATCTAGGGAAGATGGGCAGCAGGACAGGGAGAGTCCCGCTGAGCATGCCAAGGGTGACTCTGAAAATTTCAGAGGACAAATAGAGCAAAATTCTTTTCTAGAAAGATTTATTTATTTGTTTGTTTGTTTGAAAGGCAGGGTTATAGAGAGAGGAGGAGAGACAGAGAGGTTGATCTTCCATCTGCTGGTTCAGTTCCCAGATGGCCACAAGCCAGGAGCCAGGAGCTTCTTCCAGGTGTCCCACATGGGTGCAGGAGCCCAAGCACTTGGGCCATCTTCTGCTGCTTTCCCAGGCCATTAGCATGGGCTGGATGAGAAGTGGAGCAGCCAGGACTCAAACCGGCACCCATATTGGACGCTGGCTTCGCAGGCTGTGGCTTAACTCGGTGTGCCATCTGGAAGACGCCAGAGTGACAGCGCACACTCACTGGAGTGGCTGAGATGAGGAGGAGGACGGCTGAGGGGCTGCAGCAGCGGCAAGGCCCACGCTGCTGGGAGGGGCGTGCAGAGGCACAGCCACTGTGCAAAGCACTTGGCAGCTTTGTGCTCAGTTGCACACGCAGTTATCCCATGACTCCAAATTCTGCGGCATTTACTCAAGAAAGGTGAAAACATACCCACAGAAGAAGTATACAGGAAGGGTTACGGCAGCCAGATTCCTAAGAACACAGCAGTGGAAATGCATAATATATTCGTGAACAGGAAAATGGGTAAAATCTTCAAACAAAAGACTACTGCTCAGTGCTGAGAAGGAAGGAGCACCTGGCACCTGCAGTGGCTTCATCATCACTGGTAGCTGAGTGGAATGGTAGGCTGGGGGAGCAAGCTTTGCACCAGAGTATCTACTGAATGGGTCCATTTCGATAAATTTCAAAGTCGGAAAAGCGCAATCACTGGTTAAAAACTAACCCAGAGTAAAACAAAACACGACAGAACCAAGGTTGTCCCGGAGGATGGGGGAAGGGGGAGGCTTAGCTAGGAAGGGCCCCAAGGAACCTTCTGTGGTTGTGAGGTTGTGGAATATTCTGCGTCTTTGGGGGAGCTTAGGTTACACACATGAAAGGCATTTGGCAAAACCCAGTGCACACACACTTCAGAGTTTTGCGTGTCTTTGTGTAGCAATTTTATATCTGAACAAAATCGTATAAACAGTGAATTCTGCAATTTAATATGCAATGTGTCAGATTAAAAATTGATGTACGCATGGATGGATGAATGGATACATGGGTGGGTGGATGGATGGATGGATACATGGGTGGGTACATGGGTGAGTGGGTGGATAGACGGATGGATACATGGGTGGGTACATGGGTGAGTGGGTGGATAGACGGATGGATGCATGGGTGAATGGGTGGCTGCATGTGTGGATAGATGGGTGGACAGTTCAATGTATGCTTGGATAGATGTGTGAATGGATACATGGATGGATGATGGATGTGTGTAAAATAAACATAGTGAAGTGTTATTCTTAGAATACATGTGATGAGAATATCGATATGAAAGTTCAATTTAGCTGTGTGTTTGAAATGATAATAAAGTGGGAATTGAAGCTTGTTATAGAATAAAGTTTATAGAAAGTCCAGGGTGTTTTATGCTTGACAAAGTTTCTAACCTAAACATATAATATTACAATGAACTGAGAGTTTTTAGATGAAGTCACTGGTTAAGATTAAGAAACTGGGGATTCTACAAATTGGCCTCCATCTTGCAAACACTGTTTTTTTTTTTTCTTTATTAATTTTTGCTTTGTCATTCATAAAAGAGGAATTGTACTTGAGCTGTAAATTAGACAATGAGGAAACACTTGAGGCTTCTGCTGTGTGTTTTTCTGTTGGTATTGTTGTTGTTACCCAGTAACTTGAATATTGTTTAATGTGTTGTAAGACATTGTAGAGTTTATCTTAAGCTGTTAAAAATCGTAATGTACAAATGTGAACAGACACTTGTCTATAATAGGGGTAAGTTTTGTTTTGCCTATAATAGATGTTTATAAAGCAAGTGAGGGGACACTTGGTCTTTTTTGTTTCCTTTTTTTCCCCCCTTGGGACAAGTTGCACTATTGAAAAATTGAGATTGTATAAACCTGGTCAAAAGCAGCAAGATGCAAAAATCTTGTAGCTGTCAAATAAAAAGCTGTTACACTAAAAAAACAAACAAACAAACAAAAAACAAAGAAACAAACAAAACCCTGGGGATTCAAATACAGTTTTAATTGTCAAGCAGAGTAGAAAGCCATAGACTGTTTAAACCAGGTTATATCCTCAGCAAAGATTCTGTATGGCTCACTTTTGCCTTCACCAGCAACTGTTTGAGAACCCTTGGGAACCCACAGTTTTTCCTTTGGGCTATTTCTTGCCTGCACATCCCTGCTGAGATGAGGAGGTTTTGACCAGGTTTATACAATTTCAATTTTTCAGTAGTGCAACTTGTCCCAAGGGGGAAAAAAAAAGAAACAAAAAAGACCAATTGTCCCCTCACTTGTTTTTATAAACATCTATTATAGGCAAAACAAAACTTACTGCAAAAGTATTCGTTTCATTCACTAATTTTTTATTCCTCAATCACTCTTTCCTTGCCCAGTATGTGTCAGCCAATGTGGAAAACTCTAGAAGCTGACAGGAGAGCAGGAAAGACAGCCCCTCGCCCCCAGGAGCAGCAGTTGAGTGGAAGTGAGCGGAATAAGGGGGCAGACACCGTGGTCCCTGGGAATCCAGTGCACCGGCTCTGGGTGTACTGTCCCACGCCGGACTGCTGTGCACCACGGGCCGCAGACGGAGGCTCCTGGGGTGGGTTTGATCCCATGTGGGAACAATGACACCCCCAGGAGTCTTTGTTCTAATTCAGTCTGCACTGACTCCCACGAGTTTATGGCATGGGGCACAGCCCTGAGCAGGAATCCGCCAGCACCCCCACAGGGTGGAAGGATGCGCTGGAGGCTGGCAAGGAGGAAGCACTGGGGCAGGTGTGGACGGCTCGAATTCGGATGCCTGGAGCCCTGGCCAGAGCCTGCAGGTAGGTTCCGGGCTCGGCAGCATGGCAGGTGTGATGTGACTCGGGGTTTGGCTGATTGACTGTGGGCTTGTAACAGATGGAACCCAGCACTGTGAGGGTTGGGTCTGGCCTGCCTGGGGTCCCAGGCAGGAAACGCGCTTCTACTTGTCAAGGCCACCTGGTGAGGTTCCTTCTGCTGTCGCATTGTTGCACCGTTGGCGGGCCCGGCTGCTGGGAGAAGCATGAGATCATTCACAGTGTAGTTTGGGCCGTAAGGGCTGTGTGTGTGCGTTTCTGTAACAGGAACCCTCACTAAGCTTGGCGAGCAGTAAGAACACGCCGATTAGGAAATCCCGAAGCCTCCGTCAGCCAACGCCTTTGAAGAAAGAGGCAACGTCCCGCGGCAGAGGGAGGCCCAAGGCCCTGTGGCCCTGGTGTGGATTCTGTTAACCGCTCCACGTCCCCACTGGGCCTGTTTTGAAAACTGTGGACATGGACAGTAGCAGATGCCAAGCCGGCCCCGCCCATGAAGGAGATGATGCGTACGGGTGTTCAACCGCCTTCGTGCAACACTGCCAGCCAGCACTGTTGTTTGTTACTCTTGTAGTGTAGTCTGTTGACAAGGGAGAGTGCGTCCCTCCCTGGGGGCAGCACATGGGCACTGCTATTGAGTGGCAGCAGCTCTGTTCCCAGGCTCCTTCCAGACCCCACTGGACCACGCCCTGCCCTTAGCGCACACACCCCCTACCCAGGAGGCCCATAGCGGGGAGGTGAGCAGTGTCTGTTAAGTTTGACTTTAAAATACCCCGCAAATAAAACAATGCAGCCATGATCTTGGTATCTTGGTTCTGAAGTGCAGAGATGAGCAGGCCTTTTAAGATAACTGCTGCAAGATCTTTCACTGAAAATGGCAGGTAGAGAAGTGATGATGGAGAAGAAAGGCACAGCGAGCGACCGTCACCCGCTTCCCAGGAAGGCGGCGGCAGCAGGAACGTGGGCCCTGGAGCCAGGCGAGGGGCTGCGTCCCTCAGAGCTCTGCTCCCCAACCCCTACCAGTGCCCCCAGGTGTTGGCGACAAGGAGCACCGTCCCCACGCAGAGGCCCTTCCCATGGACTGGATCCGAGTGGGTCAGCACAGTGTAGACAGCGGTAGATTTGCCCAGTGAAGACCCCACGCTCAGTGTCACATTGCTGTGCCGGGAGTCCTTGACTGTGATGTTGTATTTCCTTTCTCGCATGACAGAAATGAGCTTTAGGTTGTTAACTGAAGAACGAGGTGTCATTGTGCCTGCCATCCCACAGTGAGGTAGTTAATTTAACCTAACAGCGGACTTGGGCCCGCACAGCTGTGCGCCGGGCTCTCACCTTTGCTCGCCCTTTCCTGCTGTCTGAGTTGTCTTCCTTTTAGACATCAACACTTTTTTTTGACTCTGGGGTTTTCATCAAAATATTTCCTTTGTCACATTCTGTGTCTCTCCCCAGTGTGCATTTGTGTTATTATTTTCATGTTCATTTGTGTGTGTGTGTGTTTGCAGCACCGACTGTTATCCATGCTGAAAACGAGCAAGCAGCTCCCCTCCCACAGCGGCCTGTGGCTCCGTTACACTGGGGAGATAAACTGTGCATGGATGCGTGCACCACGCTCACCCAGGAACATCCACGCAAGCCACACACACTGAACCTGAGCTTCAAATTCAGCTTCTTCTCCTGTTTTAAAAAATGCATCACTCAAAGGAATAACTCAGCAGGCTTGCTGGGGTTCAAAGTATTCCAGGAAATGCTTTCAGGGGCTCAAATCAGTGGCCAGGATTTCTGATGAAGTGCGCCAAGCCTCTGGGGTCAGCTGCCAGGAGAAAGATGAGCAAATACACAGTCGGGGGAAGACGTGCTTTATAGCCCATGGAGAGGGCCAGGAGCGAAGTGGCAGTGCCACTCGGCCGTCTCTGGGCACCTCCTGCTCCACCGGTGCCTCCGGGGCTTTGTGGGACCCCCGGGCCGGCTGCTGCATCCCCGCGACTTGACAGGAGCCCTCCTCGGGGTGGGGCCCTGCTCCCCTCTGCAGCACCACACTTTCAAGATTCCTTAGCAGCATCCAAGGTAAAGTCTAGAAAGATTCTTGTATGCAACTTGCTAAGGGACCCACAGACAGTGACAGGACTGAGTTTCTTTTTTTTTTTTTTTAAAGGATGTATTTATGTATAATTTTGAAAGGTAGACTTGCAGAGAGAGAGACAGACAGACAGAGCGAGATCTTCCATTTGCTAGTTCATTCCCCCGATGGCCGCAATGGCCAGGAATGGGCCAGGCCAAAGCTAGGAGCCTGGAACTTCATCTGCGTCTCCTACTTGGCTGCAGGGGTCCAAGCGCTTGGGCCATCTTCTGCTGCTCTCCCAGGCCACCAGCAGGGAGCTGGGTCAGAAGTGGAGCAGCTGGGACATGAACTGATGGTCATATGGGGATGCCAGCGTTGCTGGCACTTGCTTAACCTGCTGCACCCCAGAACCGAGTTTCGACCCCAGAATGGCTGGGTTTGAGTGCAGCGCTCTCTTCCCAGGCTTGCCTCCTTCCGCAGGGAGCTCATGGAGTTGGGGTGCAGGGCTTTCTCTCTGCTGGAGTTCCTGCAACGTTGCTTGACCAGCTCCCCGGGGGTTCCTCCCTGCTCTGTTGAATGCTTCCCCCAGACTATCCTGTAGCAACAGATCACTTCTTCCTCAGGGACTCCTCTCCTCATTCTAAGTTCCCCACGCATCAACAAGAAAAATACAGCAGCACATAGTGCATGCACATATAACAGATACTGAAAGTCTCCATCGGCTGGGTTCTGAATGTTTGGCTTCTGCAGATTCCAAGAGGAAATTTGTCATTCAGGTTTGTGATGACAATTTCATTGCTTTGAATGAACAATCAGAGTCTATGGCTTCTCTCGGTCACTGCACTGCTGTCTTAACCCCTTAAGAACCTTCTTCAGAATAGTCCATTCTTTCATTAGGAGACCTCATTTTCCTGGCGCATCCTATTTATTGACAGCCAAAGTCATTTTGTGCCTGTGATGATCGTCCCCTGGGAAAGGCAGGTGTCATCATAGAATACAACTTCCTCTGGGGCCCAAGGCTTTTCCTGAATTTGAAACACGCACCATATTAGACTTTACTGAGGTTTTTTTCAATATATTTTAAGAAAACATTGTCTAGATTAGAATCTATGCTTTCTCACCAGGCCAAATAGTTGCCCCCTTAAAAATGTATTATCTTGGAGCCAGAGCTAAGGCGTAGAAGGTTAAGCCTCCACCTGCAGTGCTGGCATCCCATACAGAAATCAGTTTGAGTTCCAGCTGCTCCACTTCCAATCCAGCTCCCTGCTACTGTGCCTGGGAAAGCAGTGGAAGATGGCCCAAGTGCTTGGGCCCCTGCACTCGTGTCCTGAGTGGGAGACCTGGAAGAAGCTCCTGGCTCCTGGCTTCAGCCTGGCCCAGCCCCAGATGTTGTATCCATTTGGGAAGGAACCAGCAGATGGGAACATATCTCTCTCACTCTCTCCCTACCTCTCTCCCCCACCCATAACCCCTCTCCCTCTCTCTCCTTCTCTCTCTGTGTCTCTTTCAAATACACAAATAAACCCTTTTAAAAATGTATTATCTTTATAAATGTACAACTAAAAAGACTGCACCATTGGGTAATTCTGTAACATGCTATAGAGTCGTGTCTTATCACAGTTTATTGGCTCAGTTATAAAACCTTGAATTGAGGTCTATCTGACAAAAGTAGAAATTAATTTTAGTCCAATAGGATTTTAGGATTAATCTTCAGAAACTATCCTATCCCATGGCTTTCACACTAACGAAGGGGAATTCTGTTGTACAGGTGATAGACAGCCAATCAACAACATAACCGGCATGACACATTCCAGCCAGCAGAGACCAGGGAGCTTCAAGAAGGGCCAGAGGGAGGCTGCCCTCGCCTCTCGGAAAACTCTTTACAAGATCCACGACCCATTGTGAACAAGGCCTGAGCTAAGGGGTGCTGGAAGCCACACAGAAGCGTCACCTGCTGTCCTCACATGCCGTAGGACACAGCGTCCGAGTCACAGCTCAGCACAAGAATATGCTGAGCAGGGAGAAGGATGAGTATGGCAGGTGCACCTGGCCGCAGGTTGAGCGACAGACAGGGCAGCCACCTGCCTGCGGGGAAAACAAATCCCACTCACTGCCTCACCCACACCCTGGGGGAAACTGAGGCACAGCAACTGGCCGCTGTGGCAGGGTTAACAGAGGATGCACTGGGATGGAGCGGGGCCATCGGCCACCAAGGAGCCACGCCTGGGAGGTTGTGGAGTTAGTTTCCTCTCTTTTTTCCAATTAAAATCAGAAACACAGTGACCTTGATATGTGCAGACTAGGGCTGTAGGGGTCAGGGCCAGAGTTAGCACCAGCCTCCCTGCTGTGCCCTTACTCAATAGGAAGCCACTCTGTCCACAGGCAAGGGAGCGCCCCAGCCCTTCCTGTGCTTCCAGGAGCTGGGGTGTCTGAGCTGGACTCCAGGTTCCCGTGCAGCCTGGTCTCCCAGCCCATATCCAAGACAGCAGCCGGCAAGCTCTAGAGGTGAGCATCAGGGTGGGCTCCATGGCTCAAATGCTGCAGAATGGCCGCGAGGCAGTGCCTCGGGTGCCCAGCGATGAGGCCAACCCACTCTGCCCTGGGGAAGTCGGGCCATCCACACACCTCCTGCAGTGGCTCACACAGCTTTAAGTCAAGGGGAAAATTACTGTCATCATACAGCTTTGTGATATGTATGTGTTAACATGTTAGCATTTGCGGGGCTAGTGCTGTGGCATAGCAGGTAAAGCTGCCGCCTGCAGTGCCGTCATTCCATATGGGTACCAAGTCCCGGCTGCTCCATTTCCGATCCAGCTCTCTGCTGTGGCCTGGGAAAGCAGTAGAGGATGGCCCAGGTCCTTGGGCCCCTGCTCCAGCTTGGGAGACCGGGAAGAAGCTCCTGGCTCCTGGCTTTGGATTGGTGCCACTCCGGCAGTCGTGTCCAGTTGGGGAGTGAAAGTGAACCAGCGGATAGAAGACCTCTCTCTCTTCTTTCTGCCTCTCTCTCTCCCTCTCCTTCTCTCTGTGTGTAATTCTGACTTTCAAATAAATAAATAATTTAAAAAACTTTAAAAAATGTTAAAATTTGAAATGTCATTGATTACATAATTGGGGGCAGACCACACAGGAGGACTTCAAGCGTCAGCAGTTCCTTTGCAGTCTTTATACTGATTAAACAAACCTGTAACTTAAACGTCCCTTCGACATTTTTCATATTTCCCCCTAATTTCTTGAGATGCATAAAAACCTACTTACAGCATTGATGATCTTTATGTTTGAAACAGCTTATGTGATGATAAGAAATGTTTGTAACAGCTCAGGTAGTTGTTGAAAGTGAAAGATTACCAGTAGTTTGTGAAAAGAATTGGCTTGAACTTGGACACACAACTGTGTCAAACACGGTCATTTGCAAAAGTTACTGGGACAGCGTCCAAACCTCCCGTGGTTCCATCCTCCACACAAGAGTGAACTTCCACTAAGGAGAGAGGAAGAGCTTTGGCTTAGAATCCAATTATTAAAAAGTCCAGAAAGCTTGCGGGACCAAAAGTGTGTCATGTTGATTCAAATACGTGGGCTCATCAGGGCCACGGAAATGTGGCTCCTCCAAGGCCACACACTCCTGCGGGCGCTGAGCGGCCACGGCCTTTCCTGGGAGCGGAGGAAGCATCTTCCTGGCAAAGGAGCTCATGGCAGCCTGGCAGGAAGTCAGAGGTGCGGACGCAAACCCCAGGTGTCGGCTCGGCAGAGATCCGTCCTCGGAGGGCCACCGGCGCCCTGTGGCTCATGTCACTTTGCCAACAGACTCAGAGCCGAGGGACATCCGGGCTCCTTCTTCCCGTGGCCCCAAGCGTGTTCTACCGGGCTCCCTGAGTCCCTGCTTTCCATAGGTACATTTTGATACCCGAGCTCCAGGACGCCGCAGTTTGGGTTTTCTTTCCAACGAAGCGAATCGGAGCGAGCTCCCACCTTCAGTGGGACTTGTCCTTTTCTCCACAGGGAGATGGAGCTTGCAAGTGGGAGTGTGCACCAAAAGTGCACGGGCACCTCAGGGCCGGATGAAGCGGTCAGCAGGCGGTTCTAGGCTGGCAGTGGGAGCCAGAGGGCAGCTGCTGCTGCGGCCACGCACTGCTCCCTGGATCACAGCTACAGGCGATTAGGACGCCACCAGGCCACCCAAGGGCACAAACAGGACCTGGAGAGACCCGGCAGGGGCATGCTGGGGGTGTGAGCCCTGGGAGGCGTGATGTCACTCGACCTCCGGGTGGCTCAGGCTGCCTGAGCCCCCTTTTCCTCGGTTTCCTCATCTGAACGTCGGATCAGCCACGGAGGCTCGGGGGTTCTCAGGGAGGAAGGCGCACATGGGTCTGCTCTCCCGCAGGAAAACCACAGGCAGGGGTGGTTCCTAGGAGACCCAGAGCCTGAGCTGGGTCCCAAACAAGGAGCAGGTACGAGCCGTGCAGAGTGAGGCAGGGGGAGAGCCCGGGTAGAGGGATGCTCTGCCGGAGCTGGGGAGGGGCTGACCTGCAGGACACAGCCTGGGGGTGGGCGCAGCGGGGGCGCGTCAAGGCTAGGCTGGGAGCTCACACCAGCTTCAGTCTCTCACCATAGCCACGACCCCACCCCACCCCTGCGCCGCCAACACCTGCATGAGTGTGACGGTGAAAGCGTCCACTCACGGAGATAAACTAAGAAATGCGGCCGGGCCTACGCTGATGCTCGGCGATGAGTTGGCCGTGAGCTCCTCACCAGCGCCTCTCCCCATGAGCCGTGTGCTGCGTGTTTTCCAGGGGGCAGCCTAACAGTGGGCTGGCCCGGAGGGAGCCGAGGGTCTCCAGGAGTAACCAACGTGCCCCAGGGAGCTGTCCTTCAGAGACAGGGGAGTGAGGCAGGATTCTGAGCAGACACAGCGGAGTCACAGTGTAGACGGATGACTCTGCTGCTGTGTGGACGAACCTGCAGCTGGGGGAGGGGAGGAGTGGTGTGGAGGCTGCCACGGCCAAGCAGCTGGGAGGCAGGAACCTGTGAGGCCCGTGGGACATGCACCTGCCACCGCCCTGGGACTCTCCCTGCCACCCCAGTGTCGAAGCCGACAGTGCCTGCTTGTTGTGTGGACAGTGCAACCCAACTCAGGATTGGCCCTTACCCTACCCCTGCCCGTTTCATCTCCCCTGTTCACCCCCTTCCTCCTCTGTCTCCCCCACTGCAGTGCCCCAGGGGGAGGCATTTCCACTCTCACAGCTGTGGAACAGTTGCTCCTCAAATTCACCCCCAGCAGCAAAGAATGCAACCGTATTTGGAGACAGGCACGCAGAGGGCAATTCTGTGCAGTTGCGCCCAGTGGGGCAGCCCTAACCCCACAGGACCGGTGTCCGTGGAAGGGAAGGAAGCTTGCACATGGACACACATGCAGCGAAGAGGGCTAAGGGAGCAGGCGCCACGCCAAGCCAAGGAGACCGGGCCGGAAGGATCCAGTGCTGCCCACACCTTCCCCCGGGACTCGCGCCCCCAGACCTGCGAGGCAGTGAATGTCTCGGGTGTGAGTCCCATGTGTGCCACCCAGTGATCCACGCAACTGCCCCGCGCCAATACCTGGAACTGAATACCTCAACTATTCAAGGCATCGCTGCTGCCTCCCAGGTCTGCATCAGCAGGAGCTGGAGTTGGGTACTGAACCCAGAAACCCACATACGGGATACTGGCGTCTTAAATGTCTAAACCCGCCAACTGAAGACCCACGGTTGTCTGTGTATTGCAAAGCACTCGCTGTCGTGAACTCTGATCACCATGTCACACCCTGGCTCTCTGGAATGGATCCTTCCCAGCTAATCGGATTCTCTGTACTCTGCCCCTTCCCTCCCTCACTGCCCCCACCCCCCAGTCCCTGGTGATCTCCCCCCAGCTCTCTACTTCCTGGAGTCCCACATTCTGAAATTCCGCATGTAGCTGAGATCCCGTGGTGCCTGTCTGGGTCTGTTCTATTCCACTTCACCTTGTGCCCCCCAAGTTCGTGTGTGTGTGGTCACGGCATCTCGACCTCCCTCTGAAGAGCACTGCCTGGGGGAGATGATTTTGTTTGGCAAAGGAGCTCGGCCATCTCTCGGTCCTCACGGATAACGGTGTCCAGGACCCTGGAGGCACTACACTCTGCTGATGCCCAAGCCCCTAGTATAAAACAACACCGACTTGGGGAAGCACCTGCGCACACTCATGTGCGCTTCAGAGTGTCTCTCGCCATGAGAGCGTTACCTAGAGAACCACGATGTGACATCCCTAGAGAATGGTGACAAACACCTGCCTGGCCAGCTCTGCACTTTCCAGGCTCCCTGTGCACAAGGAGGGCCAACTGCATTTCCAGTGTGTGGAGTGGATGCTCAGAGTCTGAGCCACCTCCACCAGATGAGAAGTGCGCTGACTTAAAGTTGCCTCTGAACCAGAGCAACTCAGGGCCGGCCTTGCAGCACTGCAGGGTAAGCCGCCACCTGTGACTCGCATCCCAGATGGGCACTCGTTAGAGTTCCAGCTGCTCCACTCTCAGTCCTGCTCCCTGCACACGTGCCTGGGAAACCAACAGATGGTGGCCCAAGAGCTGAGCTTCCTGTCACCCATGTGAGAGACCTGGATGGAATTCCGGGCTCAGGGTTGCAGCCTGGCCCAACCCTGGCTGTTGTGGCCATTTGAGGAGGGAAAAAGAAGATGAAAGATTCTCTCTCTCTCTCTCTCTCTCTCTCTCTCTCCCTCTCTCTCCTTCTCTCTGTCTCCCTGTCTGTTTTTCCTTCTCTCCCTGTAATTCCACCTTTCAAATCAATCAATCAGCCAGAGCTCAGCCCAGTGCGTTGCCCCTGGGTGACCTGGGCTGTTTCCAGTTGGGGACGTCCCCTCTTCATGTGTCCGGCTGGGGGCAGGATGCTGCTGGCTGCATGGGGACCGTCAGGTATGGGTGACTATGGCTGTGGACAGCTGAAGGTTTGCCAGGGCAGAATTCCATGAAAAACGAAAGAAAATGTTCTTTCTGAATTTCAGGCCGCTTCTCGGGCACCAGCATCCACCCCCTTCCCTTAAAATCTGAGTGCTTAACTGAAATCGGCCCTGCTGTTCCTAACTTTCCGTGGGGGGCGGGCCCAGCGGCCCATCTGCTGTGGAAATTTTTGAAAGACACAGAAGGTACGTTATTCTTAGCTGAAGGGATCTCTCCTGGAATGTGCAATTGCTCTGAGCCTTTGATCCAGCCTTCCCGCGGCCTCCCTGTTCCCCATGTTGAGACCAGATGCCCACGACAGGCACGCTGCAGACCTCCCTCTGCCTCGTGCGTGGCGGATGGATGCGTGAGCAGCCCAGCGCGTCCTGTCCACGGGGCGCCGTCCTGCTGCACCTGGGAACAGACCGTCGAGGCAGGTCCACGACTGTGCGCGTGCGTCCCCCGCCGTGAGCAGATGGATGTGGTGGAAGAGACCACGCCACGAGTCGCAAACACAGGTTGCTTCGTGGTGCCGTTTCGGTGTCAGATGTGACTTCATTCACATCTGAGCTGTGAGCGTCGCTCTCCCGTGGGTGCGTCGGATCCTCCCACTAGCACTGCTTTGGGTCTTCGGGTTTGTGTTCTATGCTGATTCTTCATACACACCCAGGTGCTGCACCGCCCCATCTCCACCACATCCCACCCTCAGCTCTGAGCCGCAGAGGCTGACTCCTTGACAACCAGGGCTTGGGGAATGCCAAAGCCAAATACTCCTTCTAGGAGTCCCCTGTGGCACTGCCCACCTGCCCCGTCCCTCACCCACCCCACCTACAGAGCGGGAAGGTGGAAATCAGTGCAGGATCTGGTGGGTTTGCCTAACGCTCTCCAGGACCAAGTCCACTTCTGCTCTTGTGTGACCTCTCTTGACTCCAAACCACCAGCCCTGGCCAGGTTTTTGTCACTTGTTCCCACTGTTGGATTCCTCGGTTTGTCTGAGCCAGCTTAAGGGGTTCAGTTTCCTGGGTGATGCAATCACACCTGCACCCACCCCAGTCCCCACAGCATCCGGGGAGCCTGGAGTCCACAAGCCTCTGGGCTGGAGCTCGCATTGGACTTGGGAGACGTGTATCCTTGTGGTCCAGCTAACAGGACCAATTCCTGTGACAATAAAAGAGCTTGCTGTTTTCACCACTTCGGCCAATGCATCTGAAGCGGCTGATTCTCCGTGGCCCTCCCAGGCTTGCTGGTGACAGTGTGACCTTCAGCGGGGACAGCCCATCCATCACGCTGTGAACTTTTCATGGTGTTCCACGCTCATCTCAGTTGCGCAGGGAAGCCTTTGTCCACCTCCCTGCTGACTGCCGACAAGGGAGCTTCAGTCTGTGCCTCCCTGAGCAGGCAGGAGGCCCCGGGCGGGGCCAGAGAGCCCATCTGCACCACGGGCTGCAGACGGACAGCCCCAACCCCCTGTGCCGTCTTGTCCATCATCTTCTTAGATAAGGAAGGTTCTCTATTGGTATAAGACCCACTTGCTGCATCTGTGAGTCCCAGGTAGGAATCTGAGGAATTTCTTTAACATCATCTAGATTTCAGGTAAGACCACATACACGGAGTAGGGCCAAGTTTGTCCTGAATATTTTATTTGGTGTGATATGAAGCATGCCTTCTAAACACTGGCTTCAGACGGTCTAAGTTCCTGACAGAACAGGAAAGATAATCTCCCAGGATTATGTTGCTGGGATCCATGAGTAAATTCTCCTGAATTCTTTATGTCTTCCAGGAGCAGAAGTTAAAAGCAGAGAACAGCAGACGATAAGCAAACCAAAAAAAAAATATTTTTTCAAAATCCAGGACCAACAGGAATTGGCCAACCTCTTACTACTCTTTTTAAGAGGTGATTTAGTGGCTTGGAAATGCAGTTCCCTGGCGGTCTGGCTGCCTCTGACCCAGAGACCTCAGAGACCGAGCTGCTCGGGAAGGGAAGTGGTGCTCGATGGATACCTCCATCATGCCTGTCGCCACTTACAAGTGGACTACAGCTGCCCTGGGCTGCACTCCGGCTCTTTAACTGTGCGAGAAAGACGTGGGGAGAAGACGAGCCCGGGAGGACAGGGACACCTGCCCCAGGGCAGCTACCACGGGTGGTGGGGGATGTGCAGCTTCCGCTCTGTCAGCAGGTTCACGTGTCAGTCAATTACACGTAGAAGACAGAACCACAGATACGTGGGGCACAGTGCCGACACTGTACGGCAATGGGCTGATTTTCAGTACCAAGTCTCTGGGGGTTAGAGTCAGTTCTTTCCCTACAGTTGTTTCATGGCCACACATGCTATCTCTGGAAGAGGGATTTCCAGACTCAAAGGTCTCATTTTCATGCACTAGAAGCAAGGGACAGATTTTCCCACGCACTCTAGAGATAACGGAAACGACCAACCAGAGACAACAGAGACTAGTTCACTTGAGAAAGTTCTAGAAAGCCACATGAGCAAATAAATGGCAGACCATATCACGGATGTTCTGTGTGAAACAGATTTGCATTGCCTACAAAAGTGGCCATTCAGAGGATTCCTACTCATGCAACATTCACCGGGAGTTGGCCCCAACGTCACAGCCAGGCCAGACCTTGCTTTGCTGCTGGGATGCTCAGTGGCCTGCAGGAGCCACACACTGCACCCCTGTGCACCCACAGCGCCCCTGTACCCAGACTACAGGCGACTTTGTGAGCTGAACAGGAGGAGCGAGGGGCAGGGCCCACACAGCCAGCCTGGCCCAGGCTCCACCCAGAGCGAGAGCCGCACACTGGGGCCAGGATGGCCTAAGCAGAATCCGAGCACAGGGCACTGTGGCCTGGGCCTAGTGAAGACAGGGGGAGCGGAATGGTGGGAGGGGTCTGCCCCTGCCCGCCAAGGTGACTGTGTCACCTTGAGGCAATCTGGCTCTGTCCTAGGCAGTGACATGAGCGACTGCGTAGATGGGCACCGTCCTCGGAGACGGAGCTGGACCCGCGTCCTGAGGATGTGCCGTCTCACTCCACAGGTCACCTCCCAGACTCTGGAAGGAAAAGGGCCCTGGGCAGCGCTGCTGTGCCTCTTGAGTGAGGACGAGGCCACCAGGCCTCTGAGCCCAAGCAGAACTCTCGGAGGGCCAACCACACAGCATCGGCCATGCAGTCCCTTGGGTCCGGCCACCTTGGGCCAGGGTCTGAAACTGGCCCAGCAGAGAGGGGAACCACAGTCGACCCAGGGCACCGGGACAAAAAGACAGTGGCAATCAGACAGAAGGGCAGAGCCGATCAGTGGTCACATACACGTATTGCTACCGTGGGACCGTGCGACGCTGCCGATGGGGGAACCGGTGCCGCAGCCTTACAGGGTCGCGGTGAGTGTACACCTGTTACAGGCATGGTTGTTGTTTTAAGTGGGGACAGTCAGGAGAGAATTTTAAGCAAGGCCACTGCCATCGTGAGATCTGGATGGCGGTGAGGAAGAAGGTGAGGCTGAGAGCACTCGGGCAGGAGCAGCAGGCCCTGGGCCGGGGTGCGGTGGGACAGCATGGAGTTACCACGCAGATCGCAGACAAGACTCAGGCTGTGATGTTTCAGAGACAGGCTGAAGCTCAGCCGTGGCTTCCAGGCCCCTGGCCTTGGCAAGAATTCGAAATCAAGTAGCAGATTACTACAAAGTGCATGCTGGGGCTGGCCGGCGTCGTGGTGCAGTGGGTTAGGCCACCGCTTGCAACGCCAACTTCCCACATAACAGCCAGTTGGAGTTCTGGCGGCTCCACTTCTTATCCGGCACCTGGGGAGAACAATGACAGATAGCTCGGGGGCTTGGGTCCCTGCAGGGCTTGTGGAAGACCTGCGTGGGGTCCCAGGCTCCTGGCTTCTGTCTGGCCCAGCCATGGTTGATGCAGTCATTTGGAGAGTGAACCAGTGGATGGAAGATCTCTCTCTGTGTCTCATCCTCTCTCTAACTCTGCCTGTCCATAAATAAAACAAATCTTTAAAAAATATACATGCAGCATCTTTCAGTCTTTTTTTGTTAAAGATTTATTTATTTATTTGAAAGTCAGAGTTACACAGAGAGAGGAGAGGCAGAGAGAGAGAAAGAGAAAGGTCTTCCATCCAATGGTTCACTCCCCAATTGGCTACAATGGCAGGAGCTGTGCTGATCCAAAGCCAGGAGCCAGGAACTTCTTCTGGGTCTCCCATGAGGGTGCAGGGGTCCAAGAACTTGGGCCATCCTCCATTGCTTTCTCAGGGCATAGCAGAGAGCTGGATCGGAAGTGGAGTAGCCAGGACTCAAACTGGCGACCCTATGGGATACCTGCGCTTCAGGCCAGTGTGTTAACCCACTGCGCCACAGGGCCAGCCCCATGCATCTTTCAGTCTCAACAGATGTACTTCCTCAGGGGCCTTGATGACATCCAGACACGGCTTTCTCACCACCGGTGATGGGAGGGTCCTGGTGGGCTGTGGCTGGGCTCTGGGAGGGCAGGGCTGTTTGTTGTTCTGCAGGCACTGTGGGGCACCAGGGAGCAGGTGTTTTCCCTAATTCGGTGATCTTCCTGGTACCGCCTGGATCTTCTTCCAGGGGCAAAATGAGTTTCTGGGATTAAAGTGAAACCCAGGAGGATTTCGCAGGACTTAGATGTTCAGCTACAAAAACGGTTTTCCTAGAAAAGAAGAGTCTGCCCAGGCAGCCCAGCTTCAGCGCGCGTCCGTCAAGAATTATCCTGACCCTGAACGACGAAATCTTGCTATTCTAGGAAGACTCAGAGCTGTCTTGCTTGAACCTCCCTGCAACGCCGCGCCCCGTTCCCAGGCAGAAATACAAAAGGTCATGACACAATTGCAAGATCACACAATTAATGAATTCCAGAGTGGCACTGAAGTTCAGAGTCGTCAGCTCAGAATCCACAGTTCCGAAGCGACAGGGCGCCACCCTCTCCCGCTGCAGGGAGTCGTGTAACTCCTCTATCTATCAGCGTCCTCGGGCTCCTGGCAACTTGAATTTAACTTCATCCTGGCTTCTGAAGCTCTCAGACAGACACCTGCCAGATGGACAGTAGGAAAACAGAAGCGTAGCTAGCTGTGAAACGGCGGCAGAGCCCTTTGTGGAATAACGGCTGTCATCTTTTATTTATTGGGATGTTATGTTAAATATTTGAAGAGATCAACACTTAATTTTTAAAAAATCTGTTGCACTTGAAGTGAGCTCGTGGATTATAAACATGCAGTGAAGTGGCACTGGAACCCCGCCACACCTTGGAGCAATTCCTTACGTCCTATAGTAAACCTGATTTCGTAGAAGCCCAGCGTGGCCCATGTGCTATCCCCCAGATGCTGCTCCCCCCAGGCAGAAGCTGAGTCTGTCTCATCCCATCAGGCCGACTGGACTTCCTGATACTACCCGGATGCCAGCTTACAGGGCCAGGGCTCTGGGCTCTTCCGGCTCTGATAGTCAAGCCACCACGCAGGCTGTCCTCCCCGGGAACAGTCCACCAACAGTGCCACCAACACGGCACAGGGGAGGGGCCGCCATGGGCTGTCTCACCGCAGGTGCAGCAGAACCCCAGCCATAGACTCAGAATCAGATAAAACCAGCGCGTGGAACCAAGGTCTCCTGTGGGCTGCTGCACAGCAATGCGGGGCTGGTACGTTCGTTACGTAAGAGTCATGTCACGTCGTGTCTGATCTGCACTTTTCCCCTGTGGTCATTGACAGGTGCGAGCCCAGAAAGACAGCCGACCATGCGGCAGCCCCTGATGACTTCCGGAAGTACCCCCCTCACATCCCGGTTTCTTTATCCATAGGTGGATGTCTCTGGCAACGGAGCCCACCTCTGCGGTGACATTTGTATTGGGTTTTTCTGCAGTGAGAGAGACACCAAAAACACTCTCAGCCTTGAAGGGGAGCTGTGGATCCTCTGACATCATCTGAGACATTTTGCAGCCGAGTGAGTAGAGAATGATGGCAGCTCCCTCAGCAGCAGCGCAGGTGGGACCCCCAGAGGGTGCTGGGCCCTGCGCACGGGGTCTCAGGACCCAAGGGAAAGGATCTGCAGCAGGGGGAGGTCAAGTTTTTATATCTGTCAGTCCGCTTATTTGTTTCTAATTTACAAGGTAGAGAGATAGATCTCTCCCTCTCTCTCTTTCTCCCTGTCTCTCTCCCTCTCTCCTTCCCTCTCTCTCTCTCTCTCTCTCTCTCACACACACACACATACACACACGTGGTGGGGGGCATTCCATCTGCTGTTTCATCCCCCAGATATCCATAAGAGCCAGGCTAAGCCAGGAACTCAGTCTGGGTCTCCCACGTGGGTGGCAGGAACCCAAGTACATGGCACAGGTGTGCACTAGCAGGAAGCTAGGTCGGAAACAGAGCCAGGACTCCAACCTGATGCTCCCACATGGGATGTGGGCGTCCCAGGGGGCAGCAGATGTTTGACCTTTGACCTTTGTTGAAGCATCCCACGCAAAGCACAGGACCTTGACCTGGTGCACTTCCAGCTCGCCGCTGACTCTTGTACAAGTGAGCGGTGAATCTCTTATGCATGTGCGGGAGCACTGGGGCCCCATTCCTGCTGCTGCAGTGGGTACCTGTTATGGCTGCCTCCCCGGCGCCCTCCCTGGCACCCTGTGCTCCTCTCTGAGATGCAGGCTCCTAGCCGGGGCCAGCATCCTCCCCCTGGAGAACTGTCCTCAACACTTCCTGTCACTACGGCCAGCGCTCCTGATGGCTGTCTCATTTTCACTTTCCCCTGGGGAGAGAAATTTTCACTGTCACTTTTCTTCTTTTCAGTGTCTTGCAGACGCTACGCCACGTGTCTTGTCCCGTGCAATTTCTCACAAAAATTGGGCAGTGTTCTCCATCTTGGTTGATTTGTGTGCTTCATTCTATCTTCAATTCATTTTTTCTCAAGATTTATTTATTAACTTGAAAGGTAGAGTGACAGACAGAGAGAGGAGAGAGGTGGAGATCTTCTATCCACTGGTTCAGTTGTCAAAACAGCCAAGTCTGGGCCAGAGCAAAGGCAGAAGCCTGGAACCCTGTCCGGGTCTCCTACATGGATGGCAGGGACCTAAGCACTTGGGCCATTTTCTACTGCCTCTCAGACACATTAGCAGGAAGCTGGATCTGAAGTGGAGCAGCCAGGAGCTGAACCAGCGCTCCCGTATGGGATGTAAGCACTGCAAGCCACAGCTTAAACAGCTGCACAAAATGCCAGACCCAATCATTTTTTCTTTATCTTTGGATTTCAGCAGTAGACATGACGTGTCTAAGTGTTTATAAAATATAATTTCATCCTACATGTTTCTTGGATCTGTGATTTTATGCATTCTATTAATTTTGGAAAATTCTTTGTCACTATCCCTCCTGTTCTACTCTGTTTTTGTTTTAAAGATTTATTTATTTATTTGAAAGTCAGAGTTACACAGAGAGAGAGATCTTCCATCAGATGGCTCACTCCCGAAATGGCCGCAATAGCCAGAGCTGCGCCGATGTGAAACCAGGAGCCAGGACCCTCCTCTGGGTCTCCCATGAAGGTGCAGGGGCCCAAGGACCTGGGCCATCTTCCACTGCTTTCACAGGCCATAGCAGAGAGCTGGGTGGGAAGTGGAGCAGCCAGGACTAGAACCAGCGCCCCTATGGGATGCCGGCACTACTGGCCAGGGCGTTAACCCACTGCCCCACAGCACCGGCCCCCTATTTGGGGTTTTTAATCACACACATTAAGCTATTTAGAAATATTCCACAGTTATTAGGTAATGTGCTGTTTTCTACCATTTTTCACTTCTTCTATTTTAATTTGCTAATTTCTTTGGAAACATCTTCATTTTTGTAAGCTGTTTCTATCTACCACTGAAGCCATGAAAGGATTTTTTTTTTTCATCTCTGACAGTATCTCTTGATTTTTAGTATCTTCTTTCTCTTTTGCATAGTTTCTCTCTCTCTGGCAACCCCTTCCCCCACTCTGTTCATGGACATTGCCCACCATTTTTCTACTTTAAAGACCCTGCTAGACTGATAATCCCTAGGTCATCTCTCGGCCTGGTTCTGTCGCCTGCTTTGTCTCTTGACAATGGGTTGTCCTCATCTCTTTCTCTATGTGTCTCCTGCAGAATGCTGGGTGTTGCGTGTAAGCCAGCAGTGGACTGGTGACTCCTATGTTGCTGAGATGGGCCTGCCTCTGCTTCCAGGCTGCCCTGGAGGTGGTGGGCCCACCTGAACAGGCACTGAGCGGGGCAGGCAGTCTTGGCTCAGTGGCTGCAATAGGTGCATCCTAGGTTGTGAATTCCTGTGGCTGTGGGTTGCAGTCGCCTTGAGTGTACTGTGGAAGCTGCCGTGCCAGGTGGTCCCAGTCAGCATTTCTCCTCAGATTTCAGTCATCGCCGCAGAGTGAGGGTTCAAGGACATCTGTTTCTCTGGCCCTCCCACAGGGCTGGAGAGCCTGGGGTTAGGCTCACGATGCGGGTAGAGGTGGGCCTGTCTCTCCTTTGTCCAGGCACAGCTTTCTGAAGGCCTCATGTGCTTGGGAGTCGGAGGTGGATGGTGCCTTAGCCCTGCTGCTGTGTCGTCCATGGCTGGTGCTCTCCAGCCGTAACAGCCGTCTCTGAATTGCTGAGGGATGCTGGGCCCCAGACGGCTTAGGGCTCCCCCTTCCTCTGAGTCCAGGACACTGGGCATAAAAGCCCACCAGAAGACGCGGACATTCCCCCGTGCTCTGGAGCCTCCCCCCTGACTTAAGGCCTGTGCTTCGCAGGGGAAACCCTGGGATGCTGGAAAAGCTCTGTGCCAGGCCTGCAGAGCCCCCAGCCCCTTCTGCCTTCTCCAGCCTCCCCCGAGTTCCCCTCGCCTAGGATGAACAACCCCAGCAAACACCTGAACATGAACTCGGCCTGTTTCGGGGACCGAGCCCTTGCAAGTTGGCCTAGGCCCTGTGTTTGTAGGGATTTTGTTGAAGTTGTCTACTTTTTTTGTTATCTCATTAAAATGGGGCCTCCTCTTTACCCTAGGCCTGACGGAAGGGGCAAGCATTTTACTCGTGTCCCCTCTCCTTGGAGGACTGTTTCTCTTTGGGACTCTGTGTCCTTGTGGCCCTGCCACCCCAGCTCCCCGATGGCCTGAACACAAATTCACCAGGGCGGTGGACCCAGCTGCTCACTGACATCCACGGGGGTGGACCCAGCTGCTCACTGGCGTCCACGGGGTGGACCCAGCTGCTCACTGGCGTCCACGGGGGTGGACCCGGCTGCTCACTGGCGTCCACGGGGTGGACCCAGCTGCTCACTGGCGTCCACGGGGGTGGACCCGGCTGCTCACTGGCGTCCACAGGGGTGGACCCAGCTGCTCACTGGCGTCCACGGGGGTGGACCCGGCTGCTCACTGGCGTCCACGGGGTGGACCCAGCTGCTCACTGGCGTCCACGGGGGTGGACCCGGCTGCTCACTGGCGTGGAAGCCAGGCTCCCCCGCTCCCTGCACCACAGTGGACGCCCAGTCCAGCCTCCGTTCACATCGACTGCCACATCCCCAGCACCCAGGACCGGGCCTGGCGCAGTATCCCCCACGATACGGAGGAAATAGGAGAGGGGCGCCTCGTGTGAACACTGTCACTCCGCTGTCCCAGTCGATTATCTGAAAGTTGCATCTCGGACCCGCGCTGACATTTGTAAGAGGAAAGGCCAGTTTGATAAACACACCCGACCTTTTACCTCGTGTTTGACAGAGGAGCTGCTCTTCCTGTGCGCTCTGCGCCGAAGATAAAGGAGACATGGAACGACACGGAACATGCCTGCAGGCGAGCGGCCGAGAGGCCCCGCGGCCCCCGTTGCTAGGCAACGGCGCGTGCACGCAGCGACGCTCGGGGCTCTCGTCCAATCAGAACTCGCCACGGTTTCGCGCCTTCCGGGCGCTCGCAGCCGCGGTTCCCTCAGAGCCAGCGGTGGGCGCGCAGTGGCTGCAGCCCCGAGGATCACCGTGGACAGCACAGGCCGTCACCGTGGACAGCACAGGCGGTCACCGAGGACACCACAGGCGGTCACCGTGGGCACCACAGGCGGTCACCGTGGGCACCACAGGCGGCTGCTTGTGGACAGCACAGGCGGTCACCGTGGACAGCACAGGCGGTCACCGTGGGCACCACAGGCGGTCACCGTGGACAGCACAGGCCGTCACCGTGGACACCACAGGCGGTCACCGTGGACAGCACAGGCGGCCGCTCGCGGACCTTCTGTCACACTGAACCAATGCTGTTTTGGCGCGCGCCGCAGCCACGGGGATCAACATGGAGTTCCCGGGTGTTCCGGGCAGAGGTGAAGTGGGGCGGGCTGGGTGCCGACTGGGGCACAGCGTCTTTGTGCAGTCACGTGCCGACTTCCTGAGGGAATGTTTAGATCACGTATCCGAGGGGCCGGAGAGAGCGGGCCAGCCCTCATCCGCGGGGCACTCCCCCAAGGGCTGGGCTCAGGTGTCCCCCGTGGGTGGCGGGAGCCCAGGGGCCTCAGGCCGCGACCACTGCCTCCCAGGGTCTGCGTTAGCAGGAGTCTGGAGTCGGGACGTGGAGCCGGTGTGGAGCCAGGTGCTCCCCAGTGGGACGAGGGCACGGGAGCTGGCATCACGTGCGCCAGTGTCAACACCCACCAGGATTTTTTTAATTTAAAAGGCTTCAGAAGTGGTCAGTCACTGAAAACTGGTAATACGACCTGGGTGTGGCCGTATCCCCGCCATGCCATGTCCCAGCCACGGTCACCTCCACGCTACAGGGAGAGTCCTGTGATCCCACACCTGCCACCACGGCCCCGCCATGCCGTGTCCCAGCCACAGTCACCTCCACGCTACACAGAGAGTCCTGTGATCCCACACCTGCCACCACGGCCCCGCCATGCCGTGTCCCAGCCACGGTCACCTCCACGCTGCACAGCCATGGTCAGAGTCCTGAGCTCCCATGCCTGCCACCATGGCCCCGCCATGCCATGTCCCAGCCATGGTCACGTCCCCGCTGCAGAGCCATGGTGAGAGTCCTGAGATCCCACGCCTGCCACCACGTCCCCGCGATGCCGTGTCCCAGCCACGGTCACGTCCCCACTGCAGAGCCATGGTGAGAGTCCTGAGATCCCACACCTGCCACCACGTCCCCGCCATGCCGTGTCCCAGCCACGGTCACATCCCCGCTGCACAGCCATGGCGCGAGTCCTGAGATCCCATGCCTGCCACCACGTCCCCGCCATGCCGTGTCCCAGCCACGGTCACGTCCCCGCTGCAGAGCCATGGTGCGAGTCCTGAGCTCCCACGCCTGCCACCGTGTTCCAGACTGTCCTGCAGTTCTGCGCAAGCACTCGGGAAAAGCAGAGCGTGTTGGTGGGAAGCGGTTGTTTCTTTGCACAGAACTTGCAGCGGAACCTTGCTCGCCACGGTGGATCTTCTTTCTCCCTCACTGCTTTAGCTGACTCCAGTTCACTCCAGCAGAGCTCTCTGATCCCTTCAGTACCCGGCAGGGGAAGGCAGTGCAGGGTCCCCTAGCACCGAGTCCTGGGGCCTGGGTGCCAGGCGCTTTGCTGACCAGGTGCTCACTTAGGCTCATTCTGTCTTTCCTTGTTTTATTTACAGAAGCCAAATACTCGCTTCCGGTTTCTCCCTGTTACCCTGGTCTCTGACTTGCACCCTGCTTCCACCCCACCGCTTAGCCTGTTTGCCTTCTGGCCAGTGAGGTTGGGGTCTCCCTCAGAGAGCACCGCCCAGCCAGCCTGCCTACTGCGTCTCCTTCCCAGGCACCCCTGTGTGGGCCCTGTGGCGTCGCTGATCTGGGGCGTGCGGTTGGACACTTCCACGTTCTCAGTCGCAGTGCTTTGTCTCTGTGTCTGCAAACCATAGGCATTCCGGCCCCTGGGATGGCCGGGTCTCCTCCGGAGAAGGCTCGATTTTCCCGGCCTTCTCAGCCTGGAGCCGGTGACTCAGCCTCGCCCTCTCCCTGTCGTGAGGCTGACGTGTTCCTCGAGCCATCACACCTTGCCCACGGGCCAAAACCAGTTTCAGCCGTGCCGTGCCGTGCAGGGCTACCTTGGCCTCCCTTTCTGTGGTGTGGCTGTGCGTGCAGTGTTGGAGGAGAGCTGGGGATCCGTCTCTGCTCCGTGGCTCTGGGCTCTTCGTCTCCAACAGGCAGCGGCCCCCAGCCCCAGCAGCCAGCCGGTCCTGGGCCGTGTCTCCGGGAGCTGCTGCTCCGCTTGCCACGTCTCCGGGTCCGTTCCTCCCACCGAGATGGCGTAGGGCTGCTTGGGAATGCTCACACACCGGCACACCAGTGAGCCAAGACCAGCCCTTCACAAGTCACAGAACCTGGTGGTTCTGTGTTCTAACAGACAATGATGTGATTTGGACGGCTCCAGGTGCCAGCGGGCCAGATTGGGAGAAGCAAGGCTGGACCGCACGTGAACGTACACGCTGGCCCACAGCCCCCACAGCAGCGCGGCCAGGGCTCCGTCCAGTGATGGTCGCCGATCGGAGCACACCCGACACCTCCCCCTTCCTGGCCCCAGCACCTCTCCCTGCCCCAGCGTCTCTCCCCATCCCAGTGTCTCTCCCCGTCCCGGCGTCTCTCCCTGCCCCTCACCCTCCCCGCCCTGGCGTCTCTCCCTGCCCCAGCGTCTCTCCCCATCCCAGTGTCTCTCCCCGTCCCAGCGTCTCTCCCCGTCCCGGCGTCTCTCCCTGCCCCGGTGTCTATCCCTGCCCCGGCGTCTCTCCCCGCCCCGGCGTCTCTCCCTGCCCCTCACCCTCCCCGCCCTGGCGTCTCTCCCTGCCCCAGCGTCTCTCCCTGCCCCAGTGTCTCTCCCCACCCCAGGGTCTCTGGCGAACACGGCTGTGGTGGCTGCACTCCTTGCTACAGCACTCGCTGAACAAACAGTCTTTGCATCCCTCTGCAGGGACTTTGCCAGATCCCCAGCTGTCCTAAGGAAGGGCCCCAGCCTTGAACTCCTGGGCTTTGCCACCGAGCAGCTTCCTTGCTGGAACAAGCCGTGTCCTGTGGGAGGAGGGGTGCTGTGTGACGTAGCTGATGCTCCTCGGCTCACAGGGCGCACCCCTGCCTTCAAGCATGGCGGGGCGGTGAGAGCAGCACACACAGCGCCCGCCCTGCTGCTTGCCTGTGTGTGTGTGATGACTCATTAACTCCACAACCACCATCAGCAGCAAATGACATTGGATTCTAGGTCTGCGGTGTCACAGCGAGCCACTTAAAGGTTATTAATGATCACATCAATATTCATGTCAAAAATCGCAATAATGATTAAAGGTCAAATTACAAAACTTCGTCTTTCATTAACTCATGGCTTATTTATTAAAAGCCTCAGTCCCAATTATGAGGGCTGTTTTTCTGGTTTATTACTTTTCATCCTGGAAGAAACGACAGCTGAAGCGTCAGCTCCACGTTGTAAATTCAAACCATCGCAAAGACGGTTGCTTTCTCCTCCGGTTTCTCATTATGGACGAGTGTCGCCAAACATGGGTGACTGACTCGCGCTTTCTGAGAGGAAGCGGACAAACCTGGAGCAGAAACCCCGTGTGACTTACCGGTCACCCAAACCCCGGGTGCCTAGGTTGGAGCAGGCCACCGGGCGGACGGGTGGGGCTGCCCAGCTGCTTCTAGCCTTGCAAACAAGCAGCCCCGGGCAGACGTGTCTGTCAGATCAGGCTGAGAAACCCGTCAGTGGTTTTGAAGGGAATTGGGAGCGGAGGGCAGACAGCCCCGGGTTGCGAGGACTCCGCGAGGAAAGGTTGCCTGTCCGTCTGCAGCCCGGGCCTCGCCTCTGTCAGGTTGCCTTCCTTGAAGAAAGCAGTGGCCTTCGGGGCATAGGAGGTCAGAGCCCCGGCAGAGAGGCTGCCCGCCTCCTGCCCCTGCCACGAGTCCGCGCCCACAGCCTGCACCTTCTGACAGCCCGAGTAGTGATGTCTGCAACGCTCAGCCCGCCCGATGAGCTGCGGGAGGACGAGGGCGATGGAGGAAGACGGGCCGTGTCAGGATGCGAGCATCCGCTCCAGGAGTCCGCCCCTGGCCGCCTGGGGCCCACAGTGTCCGGTAGGAATGGACTCCCATGACCCCCCACGGCAGGTGGGATCGCAGTTGCATGCCGCTCGTTCCTGCTCCAGGAGCCACGCTCCAAGCTCACCGCCGAGCACCTGCCAGGTTGTTTCCTGTGAGATCAGCGTTATTCCCGGAAGACAAGCCAGTGATTCGTGACGGCATCTCTCAGTTCACAGCAAGAAATGCTCCCGGCCTCTGTCCTGCACGGTACGGGGCTTGAAGGTTCCCGGGTGGGTATCCTCTGGGCTGGGGACACGGGCACGGCTTACAGCTCCGCGCCCTGTGACTCTGAACGTGAACGTAAACCGCAGGGCTGATGGAGTGGCTGTAACTGCACATGTCTGGAACGGAGAGGGGGCATTTATGATAATTAGCAATAATCAAACCCAGACCAAGGAAATAGGTACAGGAGAATGTTCACTAATTTGTAGCTAAATGACTTTGGGACCTTAAGGTAAAACGTCCAGGTGGTGCTTATAGGACTCATAAACACTTGATTTAAAGGGGCAGTATTAACATGCAGGTTTATGATCAGAGCACTGAAATTAAATTGATTGTGTCTGCTCTGGCTCTAAAAATAAAAATGGAATAATAATTTGGCTACCTGCGTTAAAAGGCTTCGAGCTAAGAGTAACATAGCAAAGCCACACCTGCCGTCAGTGTGGCTCAGCAACAGAGGGCCGGAGGAAGCAAAAGCACCCACGGGGGTTCAGAGCACCCCAAATCCAGCGCAGCTCTGCCTGCCAGCCCGGGCCCTGACTGCTCTGCTTGCTTCCTCTGCCCCTTCCTGGAAGCTGGAGTTGGACAGTCTGCCCGGACCCCGGAGCCGCGGTGCACAGCCAGCCGTGTGCCGGCGGCTTCTGTAGGAACTGCTCGGACCCTAGCGTGCGGCTGCCCCAGGAGCTGACGTCTGAGGGGGCCAGGCGGAGTGTGCAGTGCAAGATGTGAACAACACAGAGGGTGCTCCGTGACGAGGAAACAGAAACTTGACACATCGCCAAGGAATCCGAGGCTGGTTCAGACACGGCTCCTTAGATGGGCCCAGCTCATGGACCAGAGTAGCACGCTGGTGCTGACAGCATGTGGGACAAGGAGGTGGGGGTGGGGGCAGGGTGGGGGTGGAGCTGCAGGTGGAGGTGCTCCTGCTGGGTGGCCCCAGCTCCGCTCCTGGCTTCTGTCGAGATGGCTGCTTACGTCTCTGGCCAGCGTCCACGTCAGCCTTAGCAAGTGGCTAGTCCACCCCACACCCGTCACGATTTCTTCTGAACTGCCTTTCTGTTTTTATTTTAATAATATGGACAGACAGGATTTCCCAGGTACTTAAGCTGTGGTCCCTTTTTGCTTTACAATTTTATATTCAGTTCTTTTCTCTGTGTACTACGAACAGTCAAGAATATCCAAGCCACTCCTTCTACTCTTAGATCAGAAATCGCCTCAGCTAAAAATCCAACTTCACTGCTCTCAACTTCTGCCTTCCACGGAGCAGTAGAGCATGGACGGACTCCATCCAAGTCTACTCAGCTCACCGGAGCCACCTGTCCCGGCTTCCAATGATCGCACCTTTGTCTCTGAGGCCTTTCCCGTCCATATGTTCGTCCAAATTCTGTTTGTGATTTCTTAGATAATCCCTAAAAAGACAGAAGCTTTCGTCACAGCTCTCCACTTTTATTTCTGGTCTCCCAGCACATAATCTTTAAAATGATGTTGTCGGAATCTGGGCTTTGGCTTGTATGCATCGTCGGAGTCTTCCAGCTCCTGTGCCGTGCCAGTTCCGATGTCGCATCTGCATTTTTGCACCTGCCATAGTCAGTCTATGTGCTAGAACAAATATGCCAGCGCCCAGGCGGCTTCGACATTCAACATCCATTTTCTCACAGTCCTGAGGTTGCCACGGCCAGGCCACTGCCCCAGCAAGCCCGGTGCCTTGAGGACCTGCCTCCTGGTTTGCACACAGCCATTCCCTGCGGTGTCTTCACATGGAAAAGCGCAGGGAGAGGAGAGCGTGCCGTCTCCTGTCCTCTCACGAGAGCACAAATCCCGCCATGAAGACTCCGTCCTCAGGCTCCAGTTACTTCCCAAAGGCATAGGCCGCAGTCTGTGTAACACCGCTGGACCTGGCGTTCCCAGCTGCGAAGCCAGAGGCTGGAGCTAAATGGACCTTCAAGCTCTGTGCTTGGTTTCCTGCAACCCCTCGGTTGGCTTTCGACTGAGTGCCGAGCAGGGACTTGGTTACTGACGCCAGCCTGGGGCCCAAGTCCCTTCCTTGAGCTTCCGGGGCCCTGGATCATCGCATAAACAGGACAGCATCTGCTGTGGGCTGGCGGGAGGGGAACGTCCAGCCTGCGGGCCATGTGAGGCCCACGAGAGCGTTTCTGTTTTCATTGTTGAAGATTCTTTTCTGTGCTAAAGGAAAAAGTTTTTTACCATGTCTAAACTATTGTTTTCAGTCATCTGGGCAAAAACATTTCTATTTTCTCATAAATGAAGCCAAACTGAAGTGCTTTGTACCAATGAAGTCATCCCCTTAGTCGCTGAAGAGGAAAAGTGACAAGTTTCTCGACCTGAACACTGTGCCGCCGTAATCCTACGCACACTTTGTCAAATACCTTACAACAGAGTGGCAAACCCAGCTCATTGACAACAAAATCAGTCACTCAGCCGCCCTCCATTCAAGTGCCCGGTGACTAGAATGCGTGGATCACGCTCTAAGACAGACAGAACGCACGTGCACGTGGTTACAACAGTGCCATCCTGGAAAGCCCAGAAGATCCCTTTTCATCGGGGGAGGCTATATGACAGCCACCATTTTTTTTTTTTAACCAAAACTTTTCACCACCTTTTTTTTATTTTGAAAGCACAACGCCAAATTATGAAAAACCTTTTCCAGGGCTCCTCTTCTTAGGGTTCCAGTTGGCGGCATTTCCATTCACATCTGGCTGAAAGTGGCCGGGCTGCGGCGTGTTAAATACGTCTGCAGAGCTAATGGAGTTGTGCTAGGCAGGGGACCATGACATTGCCTCTCCTCGGTGGAGCATTTCTCTCTGGGTCCCCTGAACTTGGAATTTCTCTTTAAAATGTCCCATTAATTCCTATTAGGGAGCTACTAGTAAAGAAAATTGCATGTTAGCTTTTATCAATCTGTATGAATAAATGTTAACCATTCTCGGTTAAAAGCCCTCCTTTGAGCTCCACTCATGTGAAAACAGCGAGAGGAGCAGGCCCATCAGCAAATCATTGAGAAGATTAATGCACTCGAGCCTGCACAAAGACCCCGAGATGTGTATTAGCATTATAGATTTTAATTTGAAATAATGTCAGTCTTTTCGGGCCCGCATTGTAGTGCACACGCTGCCACCTGCTTATAATAATGAGTTTGACAATCCACGTAAATGTGATTTGCTGCCTCTCTTACCAGCATAATGGCCGGGATATTGATCCTAATGGTGCAGCAGTCGCACGCATTTCACTCAACAGAAACCGGACAGACCCAAGGGCTGAGGCTCCTGGAGCCTCCAGCACGGCAGGGGTGATGGGGAGAGACACAGTGCCTGTCCCACACCTGGGACAGCGCCCGGTCCCTTCAGGACGGGCCTCGTGCCTGCCCCGGCGCCACACTGCAGGGCGACTCAGTCAGCACCCAACCAGATCAACGGGAGAGGCGGCCGGCTGAAAACACGCTGGGCCCTCCCTGCCTGCCGTCTGCCCAGAGTGGGGTCAACCCCGGAACCCACAGGGCTCCGTGGCCTCGCCAGGCCAATCCGGAGTGCTTAGCTGTGTGTGGCTAGTTGTAATCAAATTCTTTAAGATTAAATGAAATTTAAAAATTAATTCCCTGGGACTCAAGCGGATACCTGTGCATCCATGTGCCTGGCGGCTTTACTCACTGAAAATGGGAATAATCCACGTGTCCGGTGAGAGGGGGTTGCACACGCACTGGGGTCTTACTCGGAGGAGGTGGATCCTGGCACACGCACCAGCATGGACGACCCTTGAGAAGGTTGTATAGAGTGAAATGATTCCATCATAAAATGACAAATACTGGCAGCCTCTTCACACGAAATCCCTGGGATTATTGTTTTATGGACAGAGAGCTTGAGTTGTGCAAGATTAAAGACTTCTGGAAATGGAGAATGATGATGGTTGCAGTTATATGCACGTGCTTAATGCATAGAATTGTATGTGTAAATCGTGTTCAATTAAATGCTAAAATGGTTTAAATGGTAAATTTTATTTTGCCTATATTTTACTCTGATCTAAATAATGCTTCCTCGTTTGATCCACAATAGCACGTGGCCAGTGGCTAATGCAGCAGATGTCACCCAGAGAGACAATCCCCACCCTCACAGAGAGCTCCACTGCACTTTGTTGCTTTGGTGGGATGCTGTTGTGGGCACCCGAGCCATGGTAGGAGGCACCCGAGCCATGGTAGGAGGCACCCGAGCCATGGTAGGAGGACCAGAGCTTGGTAGGAGGCACCTGAGCCGTGGTAGGAGGCACCCGAGCCGTGGCAGGAGGTACCCGAGCCGTGGCAGGAGGCACCTGAGCCATGGCAGGAGGCACCCGAGCCATGGTAGGAGGACCCGAGCCGTGGTAGGAGGCACCCGAGCCATGGTAGGAGGACCCGAGCCGTGGTAGGAGGCACCCGAGCCATGGTAGGAGGACCCGAGCCGTGGCAGGAGGCACCCGAGCCATGGCAGGAGGCACCCGAGCCATGGTAGGAGGACCCGAGCCATGGTAGGAGGCACCCGAGCCATGGTAGGAGGACCCGAGCCATGGCAGGAAGCACCCGAGCCATGGCAGGAGGCACCCGAGCCATGGCAGAAGGCAGTCCGGCAAGAGTTCTGCTAATCGCAGCCATGCAGGTGGCGAAGGTGGCAGGCACCAGCACCGACAGCCCTCAGGTGACGCAGGCGTGGCTTACAAAACTTGAGTTTTACTAGATTTGACGTAAATGGCTTCTGTGTTTTCTGCAGCGCATTTTTCATTTTCAGAGTGGTTAACCATTAGCCCACGAGGGGTTAGTGCCGCCAGGCACATGGTTCCGCTCCTCTTCCCTTCCCATGTGTTTCAGAGACTGAAAGACAGACCTTGGCTTTCGGTGTGCGCGTGAGCCAGAATAGTTTAACCTGTGATACTTCGATAACGGAAGCTACTCTTTGAATGCAGGTTCACAGCAGAGGAAACCAACCCATCAGCCACGAGGTATTGACAGACGTGGGAGCTATGAAGCAGACGCAGGAGCAGGAGTCAGGTGGGATCCTTCCAGGAACGCATCATGATTTGCTCTGACATGAGATGGATTCAAATACAGAGCAGCCCAGAATCGCATCCAGTGCATCAAGTTCTTAAAATGTTGAATACACCGGGGCTGGTGCCGTGGTGCAGTGGGCTAAGCCTCCGCTTGCAGTGTCGGGATCCCATATGGGTGCTGGCTCGTGTCCTGGATGCTCCACTTCCTATCCAGCTCTCTGCTGTGGCCTGGGAAAGCAGCAGAAGATGGCCCAAGTGTTTGGCTCCTGTATCCGTGTAGGGGACCCAGAAGAAGCTCTTAGCTCCTGGCTTCAGATGGGCCGAGCTCCGGCTGTTGCGGTTATTTGGGGAGTGAACCAGTGGATGGAAGACCTCTCTCTGTCGCTCCCTCTCTCTGTCTGTAACTATACCTCTCAAATAAATAACTAAATAAAAATTTTTAAAACTGTTGGATACACCTAGTGGTTACAACTCTGTGTCACACGCACGCACCACAGTTGTGGAGACTGAACAGCTCCCACGTTCTGCTCTCTCAAAGGTGTCGTTTTCTTTGTCTGCAGGGTATGATTTCTGCCTCACAGGTGACCGTGAGGACTGTGCATAGATTAGTGGTAGGTGGACAATGATGTATTTTATTATGCACAACTGTCATAGTTACTCTTAGTCCATCGGCCGTGTGACAGAGCCTGTATTAGACTTCACTGTATGAAATACCCTGGGCGCCTTTTGTGTTTGTTTGCCATCCTCACGTGATAAAACCTGCCGAGGAGTAGGGGACCCAAGAAGACACTGAGGTCCCTGAATGTGGACTAAGCCTGCCGGGCTGAATGGTCCCATTTTACAGTTCTGGCTACTGAGTCTCAGAGATGAAAAGGAACTTCCCCAAGGTCATGAATGTCAGCAGAGCTGCTCCCCAAGGTGCCTCAAGTTACCCTTGGCTCTGCCATTTGCTCCCTGGGACCCTGAGCTGGTCAAGTTCTGTCTGATCTGGACCCCACAGTCTAGAACAGGTAGGTGCAGGGACAGGGGGAAGGCACTCGTGCCTGCCCAGAGTAAATGCTGAGCCAGCATTAGGATCGCAGCTCAACGTCAGGCGGGTGGGATTCCAAGTCTGTCTGAACCCCAAATTTAAGGCTTCCGAAACAGCCGTAATTCGGAAGGCGTTATTCATTTATTGATGATTCGCTCATTCATTTTTTGCCAAGAAAGAGCAGACATATATTTGATTGTCTTTCCAGCCATGGTGCCTGATTTAATGCCTGACATTGAACAGTTATTCCATACATGCTCCCCGAAGCAGTGATCCCAAAGCACCCAGTTCTCCGGGGGCAGTGCTCGGTCTTTGAACACTGGCACGGACAGGACTCTGATGCTCTGTCACCCCACAAATCCTCACAGGGAAAGACGATGCACCCCTGCCCGGTGGGAGCTCAGTGCCCACTCCTGCCCTGTGCTCACAGGAGTTTTCTTTCCCGTCTTTTATCCAGATAGAGTTTTAAAGTGTACACCCACTTACCAGGGACGATCAAATACATGAAACTGCTCTCTTGTGCATGAATCTCGTGCTAACGGATTCTCCGACAGGTGCACATCTTGTCTGGTGGCCTCCTTCTTGGCTGTGCTTCCCGGTGTAGCCAACGACAACACTGCTCAAGACCTGATGCTCGGTGATTCTGCGCTTCTACCCTCTGGGTTCATTAATTCCACATGAAAGTGGCTTCTATTTGGACAACTATAACAGCAATGTCGTGCATTTCTTTGTTTCTTTTGAAATGTGAAAGTCATCCATCTTGGAACAAATGGGTCAGAGCTGAGTCTTCAATATCTCTTCCACACACAAAAGTCTCAAACGAAAACCAACAGGTTCAACCTTTCAGTCACCATGTGGACGTCTTCGTCCTGAACCCGAGAGCCTGGCTCGCATCCTGTCTACTCCGCCGCCCACCCAGCTCCTTCTGATGCACATCCCGGGGCAGCGCGGTGCCTCAGGTACCTGAGGCCCTGCCACTCCCCTGGGAGACCGGGCTGGGTTCTGGGCAGCTGGCTTCAGCCGGGCCCAGACCCAGCTGTGGCAGGCAGTTGGAGGAACCACCCTGTGGATGGAAGCCGTCCATGCCCACTCTGGAGGTGCATGCACAGTCGTGGGACGTGTCTGCTCATCCGTGGGGAGCAGGCTGGATCGTGAGCCAGGGTCTTGTGGGGCATCCTCTCAGCTCTACGTCTAGTTTGTTGAAAGACCGGTGCTCACTTCTCTCCAAGGCCCGTTCCCTCACACAAAGGAGACGGCTGCGCCAGCTCATCCCAGAGCCTCGCTTGGCCCCAGCAGGCTTTCTGTGCGGGTTCCTCAGCCATGGGCGTCCCTGTGCACAGAGTGATCTCTGATCTAACATCCTCTTGTCTCGATTGTTTTAGACTTACTTCTTCATGAGAAAACTTGTTCCTTTTTTGTTTTGCTTGCCTGAAGAGACTGTAATACCTCCAAACGGGGGGGGGGGACCTCAATAAATGTTAAAGCAAAATGCCTTTCATTTTTGTAATGAGTCTGAAAAAATTTTTACTGTCCAGTAGTGCCAGCCAACTCTTTTTACAAGGGCGTTCTCGTTACCCACATTTTATTGCCAAGAAATGAAGAAAGGAGGAAATTGTAGATACTTGGGGAAAATCCACTTTTAATAATGTTCAATCCTGTGTATAATTGAAATGTCAGAATTTGTAATCAAATTGCATAATCAGAGGGCCAGATATAATTTCTGTAGGTCCAGTTATTGCTGATGCCGGTTTTACATGCCACAATTATTTTCACCCCCTTGAAAGGGTTTTGAGACATTAGCTCACCACTGCGTTCAACCACCTGCCAAGCCTTTTACTAGTCTCTCTAACCACCCAAAGTAATCCTCAAGGTTCCTTTTGAATAAAATTCCAGCCATTGAATGATAGAAAATAGTATTAAGTTGCTTTAAGAGAATATTCAAGGCAGGGCTGTAGAAAAACAGACTAGCTCAGACCCGGAGAAGACAGGGGGCAGAATGGAAACACACTGGCGGCTCGGCACTGGGTGGGATTGTAAATAATTCAATTTAACACCCAGCACTCCCCGGAGCCAGGTGGCAGCCGCCAGGGCTCAGTGGGCTGACTCAATGGCGCAGGGTCACGTGTCACAGATTAGAAGACCCTGGACTCAGCCTGGTCCGTCCTCCTCTGTACCCCGCGGCCCCCCGCTGCTCCCAGAACCTCTGATTTGTTCTTCAGAGCCACCTCTGTGGAGGCGAGGCTGCGTACGGGTCTGAGTTCCCGCAGAAAAGATCGAAGCATTTTCACAGCGAGCTGCGAGCCTCTCGACTCTAACTTCTCCTTTGTTCAAACACATTGGCGGTGGATGTACCCTGGTTGCTTCCATTATTCTGAACTAGAGACCCTGAAATTAATCCCTCCTCTACGGCAATGCCCCATGTATCACTGGCTGCTTCAAATAAAAGGACTTAATTAATTCCATCTTCTTGGGTTGTGGCATTATTTGTGAAGGTGGTGAGAGACTGACATTCTCATTGATTGCAAGGTCCTGTGTTTCCTCTTCATTCACATCCTGCAAGCCTTGGCAACACACAGTCCCATCCAACAGGGTATCAGACCTCGCTCAGTGAGGGAGGGTATAGCCACGTGTGTGTGTGTGTGTGTACTTAATTTGGATTTACAAAGCTTTGATTAGATGGCCAACGTTGTTAGAGCTGAAATGACATCGAACAAAACCTTGCCCATGAACCAGGTAATTCTCTTGCAAAGCCCTGCCTCCAAGGGCATTTAATCCTTGCCCCTGGGGTTGATCAGGTAAGCACCAGTTCCATTCGGAATCTAACAGGTAGGGCGAGGCACCTGGTGCCATAGTTATGATGCTGCTTGGGACATGTGCATCCCACATCGGAGAGCCCGAGTCCACGTCCTGGCTCCACGCCCAGTTCCAGCTTCCCGATGAGGTACTCCCGGGAGACATCGGGGGCCGGCTCAGGGAGGGGAGTTCTTGCCACGGCCTGGGAGACCCTGGCTGCGTTCCAGGTTCCTGGCTGTCGTGGGCGTTTGGGGAGGGAACCAGCAGATGAACCATCCCATCTCTCCCTTTTCTGTGTCTCTCTGCCTTTCAAATAAATAACAGCAGATAAGTAAACATCAAATCCTTTTTGAAGAGATTTGTTTTCTTGAAAGGCAGAGTTAGAGAGAGGGAGCGAGAGAAAGGTCTTCCATCTGCGGGTTCACTTGGTCTCTGGGCTCTCTGGGCATTCCCAGCGGGGGCAGGCTGTGTGTCCTGCTCAGTGCCCCCGCATCTCTGAAAACCCCGGAACCCCTGCTCAGCAGGTGCAGTCCTCGCTGCTTTCTCCTTAAATCAACATTTGCTGTTGCGCTGTAGAAGCCTCATGCTGACTACTGAAAGTGTGGTCTAAATTGCCCTGTCGTTAACGTGTTACAAGAAGACTGGACAGACATCCGGCTGGCATTCTGCTTAAAATTCAAATATCATATTTATATTCCTGCCTCACTGGGGGCGGGTGATCTGACTGGGAATCCATGCACACGTTCCACCGAGAGCAGTTGCATACTGCAGAATTTAAACCAGCTGTGATCCTTCACCCCCCCACACACACACACACAGAGGCTATCACCGTGCTCCACAGTGGTCTCTGAACCTCCAGGAAGTCACTCGGGCCTTCGTTAATTCTGAAATTCACCTTACTCTGATAGGAACGTGGGAGAGGCAGGTGCTGGGACACTGAGGCCTCTCCTGCGACCCTCGTCCAGGTGCCGGCGGCCTCCAGTTGGGGGACTCCTGGGTTCACCTGCCTTGGGTTCCCCTTTGGAAGTACCTGCAGTCACTGGGACTGGTTGGCGCACTCTGACCTCTGCTGTGTGGGGGTTGTGCTCCAGTGCCAGAGGCCCCTGCTTGTACTGTCTGGGGGGGGGGGGGGGGGGTCCTTGCTCGCTTCATTCTCTGCTGGCAGAACCCTGGGGTCCTTGTTCTGCGTGCCAGAAAGGACGTTCAGAGCCTGGCTTCGTGGAACTCAGGGCAAAATTCCTGGCCTGTGCCCGTGTGCCTGGCATTTGTCACGGTCCTGAGTGGTGCGGAGCTCCACCGGCTGCCTCCACGTGCAAACTGTAACTTCCACTGACGCTCACGCCACGCGCACTCGCCACTCACACTCAACACCTACTCCCCTCTCACACCATCCACATGCCACTCACTCTCACACATGTCATGCTCACACGTGTCACCCTCACACATGTCACACTCCCACACGCTCACATGCCACTCAAACACCACTCACACACTCACTCACTCACCTCTGCCACCCCAGCTGCACGGCCACCTCTCACTGGAGTCTCCCCTTTGCTACCCCTGTGTCCACGTCTTCATAGAAACAAACGGCAAACTGGACCGACGGACAGGTCCCCAGGCCTCTGAGCTAGCAGAACTGGACAGCAGTGGGTGGGCGGCCCCCGGAGAACCCCCAGCCCTGTCCCCCCGCAGCCCTGCCTCTGGCCGTGGAGGGACGGGCGGCGGTGAGCTGGGAGCTGCTCTGCTGTCGCGGGGCAGTGGGCGGAGGGGCGCTGAAGAACTCGAGGAGAGGGGTCCACGCCGTCCTCCCCCCGAGGGGGCTTCTGGGAGGGAAAGGCGGGACTTCTGGGAGGCTGCACACCCTCATCTCCGGAGGTCACCAGGTCACATGCAGGGGGCGCCAGCCCCTGAGCGCACAGGCTGGTGCTGCTGGCACGGCCCAGGGTCCTTGCCCTGGGCCTGGCCCCTGGGGCTGGCACTGATGTTGGGCCCAGGGCGGGAGGAGGAGCTGCTGCAGCCATTTCCACACTCTGTGCTGCCTGTGCCTTCTCCTCTCCACCAGCCCTGCCGCTGGTGGGGAGCGCGGTGGCACCCAGGGCTCCCGCACGCTCCACTCCCACACGGCCCAGTTCTTGAGGGGAACACGGGGCGGCCGGCGTGGACCCAGCCACACCCTTCTCACGGCTGGAATCCACCTCGGGTCCCTGGGCTTGCTTTCCACAGAGCAGGCGCTGGAACCTGCCAGCAGGCACAGATGGGCGCAGGTCCTGGAGACGCACTGTCCAGCTCCCATGCAGGGCACCCCGGGCCGGGGTGGTCAGGCGGGGCGGCCGGGGAGGAGACGGCTGTGGGACCAGGGAGGGCAGAGGGCAGAGCGCTTTCTGCTGCTCCACTTCTCTGAGACAATGGCCGGCCGTGACGCGGCTGTCAAGTAAAGCAAGACAAATGGGGCGTCCTCACTGATTAGTCCTCCGATAGGGAGGCCGCCAGCTCCTCGCCGCGCAATTACATTACTAATGTCAACAGATGCTCCGTGGACAACGAGGCAACAATTAAGTGGCTCCCGGCACTTAGACCTCGCTCCCCAGAACACCCCATGAGGCTCCTGCCCCGCAGCCTGGGGACAGAGCAGGCGGCTCTGCTGAGAGCCCGGGGTGGGGGTGGGGGGACCCTGCCAATGGCCTCGCCCCTCGCCTGCGAATGATCAGGCTTAAAGAATAGGAAGGAGGGGATGTGGCCACGTGCCTCCGTCTACCTCTTGTCCCTTTAGAAAAGGCATCATAGCAGCGATTTGCTGTTCTGGATCTGCAAGGTGCCCTCATTTCTGTTTTCCAGAAGTCTCCATACAAGGAGAGTACGTTTCTCAACAATGGCTTAGGAGTTTTCCGACTCGTAAGTGACTGAGGACAAAATGGAACATGTTCCCCAAATTGCTACCCCAGCCTCTGTCCACCGAGTCTGCCCCCTGGAGCCCTGGGCAGAGTTACAGGGAGAGAGGGAGAGAGCGAAAGAGAGGGAACTTCCATCCATTGGTTCACTCCCCAGATGGCAGCAATGGCCGGGGCTGGGCCAGGCTGAAGCCAGGAGCCAGGAGCTTCTTCCGAGTCTCCCACATGGGTGCAGGGGCCCAAGCACTCGGGCCATCCTCACCTAACCAGGCCATTAGCCGGGAGCTGGACTGGAAGTGGAGGAGCAGGGACTCAAACCGGCGCCCAAACGTGATGCCAGAGTGTCAGGCGGCGGTTTTCCCTGCTACACCACAGCACCAGCCCCCACTTCCGCATTTTAAAAAGTGAAAAAGAAGAAAAACACACCTTTGCAGAAGTACATCCAGGGTAGCAGCTCTGCCAGGCTCGGTGACAACGCCCAGTGCAGGGCTGTCGGGGTCGCTCCTTGCTGGGTGGACAGCTCTCCTGTAGGGCACGTGGATGTCCCCTGGATGAATATTCATTGGATGCATGCAAATTGTGATTCCCAGGGAGCCGGGGAGCCGGACAAGTGGTGGTGGCAGCCCCGGGAGAAGGGGCCAAGTGACCCAAGTGTCACCAGGCTGACCTGTTCTCTCGGACCACAGTGCCCAGGGCCCGTCTTTCAGGCCCCCCGTTCCCTGGCACCTGCCCAGTTTTGAATGGCGGCTTTTTTCCCAGAAAACTGCACGTGAGGATTTCCACGTTGTTCGGTTCCTCTCCAGAGACGCCTGGGCCAAGTGGAAGACATCTCGACCGACCGAACGTTTCAAACGCGCATTCAGCTGGGTTTTGGGGATGCGTCCGAGGAGTGGAAGGGGAAGGGGAACGGATTAGCAGAAAACGAAGGGTGCGAGGAGGAGCTCCCGAGGGGCTTCAGCAAGGGGAAGCGCTGTTCAGGCAGGTCTCTGTCGGTGCAAGAAACTGGAAAAACATGAACAGTGCTTTTGCAGTACAATTTTCTCATGAACAGTTGAAAACCACGTGGTGTGTGTGTGTGTGTGTGAGAGAGAGAGAGAGAGAGAGAGAGAATATGGATGCACAGGGCTGGGCTGGTGCTGTGCCATAGTAGATACCTGCGGTACCAGCATCCCACATGGGCACCAGTTCAAGTCCCGGCTGCTCCTCTTCTGATCCAGCTCTCTGCTGTGGCCTGGGAGAGCTGTAGAGGATGGCCTAAGTGCTTGGGCCCCTGCACCCGCGTGGGAGACCAGGAAGAGCTCCTGGCTCCTGGCTTTGGATTGGCCCAGCTCTGGCCATTGCGGCTATTTGGGGAGTGACCCAGCGTATGAAAGATCTCTCTCTCTCTCTCTCTCTCTCTCTAGCTCTGCCTCTCAGATAAATAAATAAAATTTAAAAATTAAATAAAATATGAAAGCAGAAAATTACCATTAAACTTATTTTAAGAGATTGATGCCAATTTAAAGGGAATCCTAGAAGCAGGATTGCAGACTTCCTGCCCTGCGCCCCTTGTGAAACAATGCGCTTGCAACAGGCGGAGAGCAGGGCCCATCTCTCCTTTAAGTAAATGGACCTCAGAGATCCAATGGAAGTAAACCCACCGCAGGCCAAGAGCCGAAGCATCCAGAAGATGCCCCCATGGACCTGCATCGCTGCCAAATTCTAGTGCCACCCGTGCAAGCCTTAGATTAGAATGATCTCAGTGCTAATGTAGCTCTCGAAGACCCCCAGCACACCAACGCCATCAGCATGATTCTGGGAATGACACGCTCCACCACTCACACCAACCGCTGTGTCACACGAGCAGTGAGTTTGAAAGATTGGAGGCGCAAGTCTTTATCCTGAGACTAAAACTGGCGCTGCCAGCATATAAGATGGGTGTTGGTGAGGGTGGGGTGAGCACCGTGCTGGAGAAGAGAGCCCAGCCGTCTCCACTGTACAAGCAAAGGCCGCTGGTGCCGTCTGCCCAGGCGTCCTGCAGCCAAACCCAGGGCAGAGGCCCGGAGCCCTCGCTGGCCCTCGGAGGCCTGGGTGCTCGGTAGGTGGGTGTGGCCAGGTGCCAGCTAGCCACTCCTTCCCTAGACAGCGGCCACCACCCCTGAGAGGTGGACAAAGACCGTGGGCATCCTGCGTTGTGGCCCTGATGAGGGTGCCTGGCTGGAGGCAGGGGAGCACTTCCGTCCTGTGGACACTTGGGGTGCATGCACAGGGGAATGCTGGGCTCCACTTTGTCCTAATTTTGGAACTGCTGTCCACACTCGCAGTCCAGGCAGCATTAGCTGAAACTGGAGCAGCGAGCGGTCAGCAGGCTCAGCAGAGAGAACCAGAGCCGTAAAGGTACACGTGGTAAGAAAGTTCCGTTTGCTCGTGTCTGAAAAACCGCGCTGCAGGAGTTTTCCGAGCCTCCTCCCCAGCGCCCAGCCAGGCCTCCTTTCATAGCTTCCCGTGCATCTCCTGGGTGAAGACCTCGGGGTGTCCCAGCTCCTGGGGAGGGGTCAGGGGCAGGGGAGGCCTTTCTCGCCTCACTCGTGAGAGAGGTGTTCAGTAGAAGCTGTTGGTGTCTGACCGCCATCGTAAATTCTTCAACATTCGGAAGCAAATGCTCCTCCAAAGATCCTTGGTCAAGTCGAACCTTGAAAAATACCTCTCAGGTTTGAACTCTGCCTTGTAATTGACGGAGATTGTCATTCAAGGAACATATAAGGTACTTCAGAAACGCCATGGCAGCTGGAATTAAAAGGTAAATTAAAAGGTAATTAAAATGCTACGGTCCGTGCAGCTTTTTCATGATACATATTTTATCGGTTTTTTGTTGTTCACCGGGTTCGCAAATCACATGGCTTTCCCAGGGCCCAACTTCGTGATAAAGGCATGAAATTATGGCAATGAGATTGAGGACACCGATACCGAGTGGCAGTTAACTATGAAGATGTTGGGAATGCATGCGCTGGTGACACGACCGTGTTCCGTCCAGGGCTTTAGACGTCTGTTTTCCCTCATTTCACAGCCTTCCGGCTCTAGTTCCCATGCGTCCTTGAATAATGCGGCTGCACCACTCCAGCATCCAGGCTTCCTGGTCCCGTCTTTCTTCACTGTGTGACTGCCGGACGCTGCAGCAGATCAAGCTGCACACAGCCATGGCCACGCTGCTCTGCCCGGAGCGCTTGCCCGGCTGTGCGGATCCCAGCATGCCCTGCAGGCAGCGCACCTGTGAGGATCACTGTGGAGCTCCCAGGGGGGGGCCCCCTCCGGGACGGGCAGAGCAAGCTCAGCTGTGACCACGCAGACACCTGCCCGCTAGTCTACAGTCGCCATGCTGCTTCAGACAGGGAAGAGCTGTGCCGGTTTGTTTTGTGATGTTCCAAGCAAGAAAACAAGAACACACAGACACACACACACACACAGGCATCGACCCTCTACATGGAAACCCCCAACACCACCCCCCTTTTTTATTTTTATTTATTTGAGAGGTAGAGCTCCAGAGAGAGGGAGAGACAGAGAGCAAGGTCCACTCCTCTCTTGGTTTGAATCCCTACGCTGTCCTCCATGTCCCCACACCGCCATCCAGGTGGCCTTAACTGGGTCAGCTGTTCTGAGGAGTCAACCCTTCGTCTCTGTTTTCACAGCTGCTTAGGAGACAAGTTGCGCTCAGAGCGAGGCATACATGAAGGCATCCTTAGCCCTGCTGAGACGTGCGTGGTCACACCCCCCCGTGCTGCGCAGCAGGTGGCTGGGCTTTTCCAGGCGGAGGGCTGCCCAGGGCCGGCTCCATGGCCCTGAGTCGGTGGAGGGCTTCACTAGCCTTTCACGTAGGTAATGAGACAGAAAACCTGTTTTAAAAAAATCCTCCCCTGCGACAGTTGGGGAGGGAAAGCTCCATCTAGTCCTTGCCACCTTAGGCAGCGTTGTGATTTTATTATTTTATATTGAGAATAACTACATTTGCTGCTATCTGAAAAAAATAAAAAGAAAGGAAAGAGAAGGGAGCATCCTCCGGAGCGTGCGGCGGGCGCTTCTCCCGCAGATCTTTATTGAGTCAGCTCCTGACGACGCCCCCACGTCCAGACAATGGGGGAATAGCAGCAGCACCTCTGAAAGCATCATTTCTGGCTGCCGTTCTAAATATAGACCCCCGGGTCTGCAGCCCGCGGTGCTCCCGGCTTTCACAGAATTGCACGAAATCACATCATTTTCTGGCAGGTTTGCCCAGGAGTTGGGGAGACGATAAATATTCAGAATTCCTCCGGAGGATCCTCACGCGCTGCTTTCTGCCCCACTTTCACTGTTATTGGGTTTTCTGAGTGATGCTGTGTGAACCTCGGCTTCCGATGTACAACAAGTGCAAACAAGCACTCCACATTTCAAACAGATTTCATAAACAAACCGTTCTGACTTCATGTCAGGCAGGACTATGTGAAATTTGGTTTTCTCCACCAAATTTGGCTCCCAGCTGTGATGTGTCAAGTCAAACAGGCACTAGTAATTGTATTCATCCCTTAAGATGGAGCTCCCAGCTGACATCTGGTATCAACACCACCACAAAGCAGGGCTGGTTGCCTTTTAAGAATAGTCACTGCTTGGTGGCTTTGCATCCAGGCCTTCCAAACGGGCGCCCGTGGCCACGCAGGAGGAAGGCGGCCAGAGCCACGCTCACGGTCGCACCCCACCCTTCTCGGAGAGCCCCTGTCCAGAGTCCCCCACCCCTGTGCCAAGCAGCTGCAGAGGCAAAACTGTAAACAAGGCAACGTGAATCTTTCTCCACTGGAGAAAATGAAAAATTCACCTCTGAAGAAGGATCTAGAACAGCGTAGAATCTAGGCAGAGACTGCAAGTCAGCCCCCGTGTTCCTCTCCTGGCTGGGCGCAGGTCTGGGAGGAAAGCATTTTGCCACAGTGCAGGAGCAGTGGGAAGGCAGCAGCCATTGGCCCACGCGCACCTCGGGGGCTGGGTGAGCAGGGCCCCGGGGCACCTGCTGGGCCACACTGCCCACCTGGGCAGACCACAGTCGGGTACCCACGGGAGTGCAGAGGGGATGTGCAAGGCAGGAGGCCCAGGTGCCTCACCGCAGGGCTCTGCTGAGCAAAGATGTGACACAGGTTTCAGGCAGGGGCAGGCCAGGCCAAGCTGGGAAATGGCGGGTGACAGGGGTGTCCCACGCCTCCCAGCTGTGGGCGTCTCCTTCCAGGGCGGCTCCTCAAGGGGTCGATCGGCCTCCCCGGATGACCCCGCACGAGCCCCGTGTCCGCAAAGCAGATGTGGGTTTTCTGCCTGGGTGGGAGTTACAACAGAGAGGGGAAGCTTCATGTGGCTGTGTTGTCGGTCCCCTCGGGATACGGTCCTAAACGCTGTGTGCGCTGGACCCTACTGTGGACAGGCAACATACACCACCCTGCTCACCCATGGTCATCGTCACGGATCCACAGTGATGTCAAATCCCTGTTTTTAACATGCGTATGTGTCCGCATTTAAGGTGAACACGGCCAAATGTTGAACCTTGTTAAACCTTCAGGTTAAAACAGGGGAAAATCCAGGTGAGATTTTGCTGCACTTTTTTAAATGCCACACTTCCAAACAACCGGTTGTTACTCTTCCAGCTCCGTGGTTCTGGGACTCTCTATGTTTGCATTTGATTTGGAAAAAAAAAAAAAAATGATTGAGTCACATCACGTTCTGATTTAATGGTATTTTTTTTAAGGAGATATAGTTGATCACTTGCACAATTTAGAAATGCCAACCTAAAACCAACAGCACTGGGCAATATGATTATGCAAATTACACTGTTAACCAAATTTACACATAAATGGGAACATTTTTCCCCATCATAGTTCTTATTATAAAGAAACACTGGGAAGTAAATTATCTGCAGAAGAGCATCGTATAAAAATGTATTAAAAGCTGTAAGAACTAAATTGAAATGTCAAACATAGTTATTTATATTAAAGCCCAACATAACCCAGCAACCCGGTGATGGGCCAATCATGAAACCAGGGGCTGCGTTTGTCCTCCGGGCAGCTCCAGCCCCACAGCCTCGCCGTGGGGTCTTCACTGGGCAGCTCTGCTCCTCTGGGTTTGCAGAGTTCTGGAAGTCCGTGTGCGTTTATTCTAACACGACCAGTGTCAAGGCGGTAACTGCAGAGCAGGGGGTCTGACCGCTTCGGCAGAGCTGCCAGACAAGGAAAGCAGCACAAGACCTTCATGGAAGAGGGAACGAGAAGATGCGTTCGGGGCGGATGTTGAACCTCATGGCTGAGCCTGGATCCATGCCGGAGTGGCTGTGTCCGGTTCCAGGCTCCCACCGCTGACCCAGCTTCCTGGAGGCCCTGGAGGCAGTCGTTGGGCCCCTGTCCCCCGTGTGGGAGACCTCGGATATCAGGGTGCCATTCCCAGCCCCAGCCCAACACTCGCTGTTATGGACATGTGGGGCATGGACCAGCAGATGGGGGCGCTCTCTCCCTCCCTCCTCTCTCTGTCTCTGGCCTTTGCCTTTCAAATAAATAAAGGACATTGAAAAAAAAAAAAAAAGAAAATGCCATTAATTTGGGTGCAAAGAGTTGAAATCCACGAACAGTTAATTTTTTTTTGTATACTTTCTGAAGGCCACTTGTACACTTAGGTATCAAAATCTGGGGCACCAACATAAGCCATCTTCGCATCCCATTTTCCATGACCTTACATTGGGAGCATCCTCACGTTCTCTTCCCGAAGCCATAGAGCTGATGCCAGACCATGGGCGGTCCCTAACTCATCGCTGCGGAGGCAAAGGCACAGCTCAGAGTAGGCGCCCGACCTGCAGCAACTCACTTCTGCAAGCAGTGTTTCTGTGCCCTCCCTCTTGTCTCTCCCGCCCCCTCTCCCTGCCCTCTTTCTTGTAGACTCTTGGGAGCCCAACCACGCCCCCTGTCCTACTACATCTGCCCCCAGACAATGGAGCCAGGGAGCATAAAGCCTGGGGCTCTGATGCAGGCTCCACCCACCGGAGCTTTTCAAGTCAGCGGGAAGGAGCCCTGGCCCACTGGACAGGGCTGGCTCGCCTGGTCCTGACAATCAGCTCTGTGTGCCCCACGGCGCGTCCGGCCTTTGTGCTTTCACAGCATCCTCCTGGGACGCCACAGCTGGACAGCTGCGGCCAGGAAGCCCTCGAAGCAGAAAGCACTCCCCCAGCCTGGCCTCCGATGGCTCCCATTGAATCACCTGACTTCCCCTTCCCGGGCTCCCTGGGACAGCATCACGCACCATGTAGCACGGGAGAAGGGCTGATGTTGCTGACAAAGCCCCTGGGGACAGGCACAATGGATGCGCCCTTGGCTCAGGGCGAGTGTGGGCATTCCTGCTCCGGGGTCTTCAACAGCAGACAAAGGGAAGCAGTGTCATCCCTCATCCCCAGCAGCTCATGGGAAGGAAAACTTCATTTAGCTTTCCTGACTCCACCAAGCGCTCTCCAGGTGCGGAGACCAGGAAGAGCTTTCAGAGGTATTTCCTTTGAGCCAGCAACACAGAGACGAAAGCCGCGATTCCCCTCGCGCGCCAAGAACCGCCATATGTCCCCCTAATCCTGTCAGGTACATTTTCATCGGAAAGCCGACTCGGTTACACCCTGGCTGTTGAGCAAGCTCAGGACATCTTAGAGAACTCACGGATGAACACGGCCTCACGGAGAACAGTGCAGCCCAAAAGGACACAGCGGTTTCTGCACGCTTAGATGAAAGACACGACGCTGGACCCACATCGGCAGATGCGCTCCATGTGGCACCGCACAACTGAGCCTCTGTGGTTGACGGGGACTGCGGTGGCAAGCCCTGGAGAAGCCATCTGCCCGCACCCGGCATTGCGGTGACTCTAGCGGCAAGGTTAGTCACCTGCTCTGTCGCTCGGAGAATCGCTCTCGCTCTGCTGGTGCAGGCCGTGCTGAGTTCTAAAAAAACAAACACATCTCAGTTAAAATTTAAACACCTAAGAATAACTGTGTGTTAATTACAGAGTTCAACCACTAGTACTAGAACAACAACAACAACAACAAATACTAAAAAGGATAAAGTATTACATTGTACATCTAGAGTCAGGACAAGAGCTGTCAGGTCATTGTTTCTTATAGTGTCCATTTCACTTCAACAGGTTTTCCCTTTGGTGCTCAGTTGTTGCCGATCAGGGAAAACAAATGATATTTGTCTCTTTGGGACTGGCTTAATTCACTCAGCATGATGTTTTCCAGATTCCTCCATCTTGTTGCAAATGACCGGGTTTCATTGTTCCTTACTGCTGTATAGTATTCTATGGAGTACATGTCCCATAATTTCTTTATCCAGTCTACTGTTGATGGGCATTTGGGTTGGTTCCAGGTCTTAGCTATTGTGAATTGAGCTGCAATAAACATTAATGTGCAGATGGCTTTTTTATTTGCCAAATTAATTTCCTTTGGATAAATTCCAAGGAGTGGGATGGCTCGGTTGTATGGTAGGGTTATGTTCAGGTTTCTGAGGAATCTCCAGACTGACTTCCATAGTGGCTTAACCAGTTTGCATTCCCACCAACAGTGGGTTAGTGTCCCTTTTTCCCCAAATCCTCTCCAGCATCTGTTGTTGGTAGATTTCTGAATGTGAGCCATTCTCACCGGGGTGAGGTGAAACGTCATTGTGGTTTTGATTTGCATTTCTCTGATTGCTAGTGATCTTGAACATTTTTTCATGTGTCTGTTGGCCATTTGGATTTCCTCTTTCGAAAAATGTCTATTGAGGTCCTTGGCCCATCTCTTAAGTGGGTTGTTTGTTTTGTTGTTGTGGATTTTACTGAAAAGTGATCCCTGTTAAATATAAGAGTGGAAAAAGAGAGGGAGGAGATGAACAATTTGGGACATGCTCAATCGGACTTGCCCCAAATGGTGGAGTTAGAAATGTGCCAGGGGATTCCAATACAATCCCATCAAGGTGGCATGTACCAATGCCATCTCACTAGTCCAAGCGATCAATTTCAGTTCACAATTGATGGCTCTGATAGGTCTAAGAGTCAAAGGGATCACACAAACAAGACAAGTGTCTGCTAATACTAACTGATAGAATCAAAAAGGGAGAGAAGGATCCAACATGGGAAGCAGGATACACAGCAGACTCATAGAATGGCAGATGTGCTAACCAACACTCTGGCCTCAGAACCAGCCCTTAAGGCATTCGGATCTGGCTGAAGAGCCCATGAGAGTATTGTAGGCATGGAAAGCCAAGATACCATGGAAAAGAAAAAAAAGAAGAAGACCTAAATGAAAGATCTCTGTGAGTGAGATCCCAGTGGAAAGAATGGGGCCATCAAAGAAGGAGGTACCTTTCTCTGAAGGGAGGAGAGAACTTCCACTTTGACTATGACCCTATCGGAATAAGATCAAAGTCAGCGAACTCTAAAGGCTTCCATAGCCTTGGCAACTCATGACTAGAGCCTAGGGAGATTACTGACGCCATGAACAGGAGTGTCAAATTGTTAAGTCAGCAACAGGAGTCACTGTGTACTTACATCCCATGTGGGATCTGTCCTTAATGTGTTGTCTAATGTGCAGTGATGCTATAACTAGTACTGAAACAGTATTTTCACACTTTGCATTTCTGTGTGGGTACAAACTGATGAGATCTTTACTAATTATATACTGAATCGATCTTCTGTATATAAAGATAACTGGAAATGGGAAAAAAAACCCTGGTGTTAAATTGGAAATGGCATAGAAAATTAATTAATTTTTAAAAAAATATTATGTAGGATCTCTGTCTTTAATGTGCTGTACACTGTTATTTAATGCTATAACTAGTACTCCAACAGTATTTTTTTTCACTTTGTGTTGCTATATGGGGGCAAACTGTTGAAATCTTTACCTAATACATACTAAACTGATCTTCTGTATATAAAGAGAATTGAAAATGAATCTTGATGTGAATGGAAGGGGAGAGGGAGCGGGAAAGGGGAGGGTTGCGGGTGGGAGGGAAGTTATGGGAGGGGGGAAGCCACTGTAATCCATAAGCTGTACTTTGGAAATTTATATTCATTAAATAAAAGTTTAATAAATGAAAAAAAAACACATCTCAAGAAAGCAATTAGCAACTTTCATCACTCTCCAGCTAAGATGATCTTTTCTATGGCTACAGTGGAGATGCCAAGTCACACACACACACACACAGATGGATTTGTGTGTCCATTTTGCCATCAGATCCTGAGGACCAACCTGGAGTGAGCAGGACTTGGCCCAGAGCCACACGTGCACCAGAGGGAGAGGGGGAGGGAGAGGTGGAGGGGGAGGGAGAGAGGGAGAGGGAGAGGGAGGGGGAGGGAGAGGGAGGGGGAGGGAGAGGGAGAGGGAGGGGGAGGGAGAAGCAGAGAAGAGGAAAGGTTTGAGTTCTATGATGATAAAAATGGAATCATCCTTCCTAGAGGGATGGGAGCGAGGAGGTTTTCTGCTGGCCCCAAATCGCAGGCCCAAGGTGAGGTGCCTGTGGATAAGAAAGGCAGCCAGCGCGGCCCTGGGGTGAGGAGGGAGGCGCTTGCTCAGACCTGGGGTTGGAGAACGGATAAGGGCTCCAGATTTTAGTGTAAGAGCTCCGGGGATCTTTAGAATGTGCTGGGGGGAGTATGTAAGAAACTTCTGCTGCCGATTGAAGAATCCGCTTCAGTGGTGGGGGTTGTGTGCAAGAACGGGAGCTGTGGACCAGTAGGAAGACACAGCAGGATCCTGGGAGGAGGCGGCGCGGTTGGCAAGTACAGGAAGACTGCATCTGGGACGGCGACGAGCTGGGGCCGAGGCAGAGGTGGTGAGATGCTCGGAGGATGAGCAGGCAGGAAGGCAGGAGAGGCATCGGGAGAGCGCAGCATCCCAGAGTCAGCAAGGAGCAGCCAACGGCTAGCAGGCGCTGTGGAGGATGCGCAGGACGGAGACAGAGGGTGTCCCCCGCTTCCTGGGAGCGCCCCGACCGGGCTGCGTGTATGTAGCTCATGTAGACGTGGAGGAAGCAGAGCCAGCCCGGGGAGCACCGTGTGAGTGGTGCCACAATGGGGCCCTGAGAGACCAGGAGCTCGCACGTGCACACACGCACAGGCGCACTCGTGCACCTGCAGCGGCACACCCTTCCATGATGTCAGTGACACACACAGAGACAAATTGCAGCCGTCTAAGAAACGGCACCAAGTGACGACAGAGCAGCGGGGGGCAGTGGCCTCTGCCATGGGAAGTAGCTGAGTCCCCAGTGACGTTGTCTCTGACGTTGAAGCATTTTAAAAACTACAACAGGTTCAGGTTCGCACAAGAAGACTAGGGTTTCCATAACGCATTGATTGTATGAATGAATCGGCGTGGATACGCCATTGTTAACGGAAGTCCACGCTTTGTTCCTTAGTTTTCGCCTAGAGAACTTCGCCAGAGGCCAGAAGCCCCCCAATCGCTTCCCAGGTTGTGGAGTTTGGAAGGAAGTCGCTGGCATAGTGCGCAGCTCAGAAGAGTGGGGTTGTGATCCAACATCATGAAGGCCGTCTACACTTCTGCAAGAGAGCCTCTTCCTGTCCTGCTGGACACATTCCAAGGGGAAAAGCAAGCCGCTGCCCAAGTGGACTGGCTCAGCACCAGGGACAGGGGTGGCCATGGCCCTGGGAAGCAGTGCTGTCAGCCAGAGCCAGGCCCAGTGCCCTAACTTCACTCGCATCAAAGTTTTGACCCCTGAAACCAAAATCCCTGTGGGAAAGTGGGAACAAAGTGGGGTTTCTGGTGTATGGGAACCAAAAGCGATGACTCCTTGTTCTCCAAAGATGAGGGGGAAAACAGCCAACTCCACAGCCACCCCCTGCCCCGGCTAGACTGTGCTGCTGTCGACCTGGGTGAGGAGTTATCTGTGATAACGGGGATGTGTTCTTCTTTGGGATTTGAAGTGGCCAAGAGAACTTAGTCTCATAGCTCAGGTTCTGTCTTCTGTAAGGGAAGTTTTGTTACTTTACAAGTAACATTTACGTGTTATCATAGGCACTCGTAATAGGCCCACAGGGTCACTGGATGTCTGTGTTTCCATTATTGGTGATAACCGGCATTTTCGGAAGCAGAAAGATTCTGGTGTTTTTTCTTTCTGAAGGGCTGGTTTAGCCCAGCTTATTTGCTGATTGCACATTTCAGCTTTCCCTTCAGAGCTCGCTCCAGCGCAGGGTTCCACGCTATTTCTAGCGCGGGGATGCCCTAGGCTCAGCCATTGCCGGGGTCCTGGGGTACGGACGGGCCCACAGCGCGGCCTCTCCAACTTGCTCCTGCTCCTCGCCAGTCCCGGAGCCCCTGACTGACACCGTGCGTGGCAGACGGGGAGCGGCAGCCCCTCTCCTCTTGGACGCAGACGACTGTCCCGTGCGTCACCCCCTGGTGTGCACACCTGCCGACCTCACTCCCAGGCTCTCTGCCCATGAACTGTCAAGAGGCCCAGTGGCCAGAGTCCATCAGAACATCTCATCCCTGAGCCTGGGCACCCAGTGGACCAGCCCTGCCGCGTGGGGGCAGTGGCCACCCTGCCTCCTCTCTGGTAGGCTGGTTACTCACTGACATTCACCAGAGTGACGCCCAGGACCTTGGCAAGCTGGGAAGGAAATTAGACCTCTGTGGCCCTCGCCTCCTCTGTCCGTGGCCACGAACTCATCTTCCTCTCCCAGGGTGCCGACTCTCCCAGTGGGTCAGGGGGCCACCAGGACTGGGTGGCTGTGGGGCTGTGCGCACCGGTGCTGGGAGGTGTGGCACAGAGGGCCCTCCAGGAGTCTGCCACACCTGCCAGTGTTTGTCCTCCGAACAGTCTGGGAGGGCCTGCTGGGGCGTGGGGGGGCTCTGCTATGTCCTCCTGCCCCGGGGCCTGGAGCCTTCGCCTTGCGTCATTCTCTGAGCTGATCACGCACGGCTCGCTCTGCCCTTCCTACTCCCCTGACTGAGAGCTCACGAGTGGCCGGAAGGATGTGGAACCCATAGCTGCATGACAGATTTTTCCCTGAAATTCCCAGCACCCGTATTTCCTGTGGACTGAACCCCTCCCTGTAAGCACAGCAGGGGGAGACAGGGACTTGGAGATACCCCAAGGACAGATCTGACACTGGGAACCTTTGTGGGACCATCCATTGCCTTCTTCCTGGTTCTTCTACAAACTCTCACTTTCTTTTTTTTTTAAGATTTATTAATTTATTTGAAAGTCAGTTACACAGAGAGAGGAGAGGCAGAGAGAGAGAGAGGTTTTCCATCCAATGGTTCACTGCTCAATCGGGCACAACGGCTGGAGCTGTGCTGATCTGAAGCCAGGAGCCAGGAGCTTCATCTGGGTCTTCCACGCAGGTGCAGGGGCCCAAGGACTTGGGCCATCGTCTACTGCTTTCCCAGGCTATAGCAGAGAGCGGGATTGGAAGTGGATGCTGGCATCTCAGGCCAGGGCGTTAACCTACTGCGCCACAGCGCCAGCCTCCGAACTCTTGCTTTTCATAACGCTTGCCCAGAGAGGCTTATCTGCGGGGAGGGCAGAGCAAGCAGTTGCACAACCTCTAGAAATAAGCGCACGCTATCAAAGGAGTGAAACGAAGGAACGGGGCGGGAACGTGGGGGCGCCCGGCCCCCGGAGTGCTGGGGGGCGCACCTGCCTCAGGTTCAAAGCCGGCCTTTAAAGAAAAGCCAGTGCACAGTTCCTGCCCATTTTTCTTCCTCCTGTATTTTATCTCCGAAAACGTCCAGTCTAAGGGGCTGCTCCTCGCCCCAGAATCCTGAGTTAATCACTTAAAGGTAAGTGGCGTTCCAGGGGAGCCGCTCGCCTGCTCCCACTGCTCTGCAAGTCAGCTAATGAGGTGATTAAGTCATTAAAGAGAAAGGCCCATCTGCACCCGGCTCAGCCACAGGCTGGGAGATCAAGGCCAGCCCCACCTCCCTCTCCTGGGCTCTCTTTATCCTGCAAAGGTGATTAATCCACTTAGCTGGGCCTGGCCTTTTTACTTTCTTTCTTTCTTTCTTTCTTTCTTCTTCTTTGTTCTTCTCCCACCACCACCCCCTCCTTTTATCCTTTCTGGAGCAGAAAGGGGCACTGGAACAGGGCAGATTTCAGGAGGGGTGGGTGAGCAAGGGGAAAACAAGGCCTCTTCCTCAGGGGCTCCTTGTGCAGGAGAGCGGGGGCTTCCTAGACAAAGGTCAAGAGGACGCCAACCCGTGGCTCCGGGGGCCGCTATCCCCATCAGAGCCTTGGCCTGGTTCGTAACCCAACACCTCTGGGACAGGCTTTGTGGCTTTGCCAAGGAAGAGAGGGCATTTCTGTGCTGTCTTTCTGTCTCCTGGCCCTAGCCGGACACAATCCCCAGGCAAATCCTGTTCTCCAGTGCCCATCCTTGGAAGGAGACCCTCTGTCGTGGGAAGGAGGAGCGGCAGGGAGAGGGGAGTTGGGGAGGGAAAGGGAACGTGACGATGGTCTCCGGGCTGAGCCCATCGGACGAAAACGCCAAACACATCCGCACACCACGCCGAGCTGAAAACTCGCTGTCTTGACATCACAGTGCCCAGCGGGTAAATATTTATGAACGCACGGACACCTTCCAGTGAGAAGTCCCTTGTTACACAGCACGCAAATAACCGCCGAAAAGACACCTCCGCCATACAGCCCTGACCTTCAGGGGCCTGGGACTCCTGGTTCAGTCCCTGCTCTCCGGCTGCCACAGCCGACACAGGCACGTGCCAAGACACAAGAGTGCCGAAGCCCCTCTGCCATGCAACCTGACTTCAGACTGACACGCTGTCCATCTCGTGTCCTCGGTCCAGTACCTGTGCAATGAGTGACAGGTGAAGTTCAGAGACTGCTTGCGGTACCAGACGGGAGCAGACGTTAGGGCAGAGGGAGCAGAGGCTCAGGGCATCGGTCCAGAGGCGCCTCTGTCAACCACTCCCACAGGCCTCAGACAGAATCACAGCACTGGTTCCAAGCATGCAGGTTGAATCTGTTGTGTTAACGACCGTTCTGTTCAGCATTGCTCCCCGCACTGACAGACAAGTGCCAGCCTCTCTCCTGGGCCGAGTGCGTCACCAGTGTCACATGTTCGCTGCTGACATAGGATGCCTGCGCAACCTTCACACACCGGGCGGCTTGCACGAAGTCGATTTTCACCCCCACAGCTTTCAAGGGCATCGCGCACGGACATGTAATGCGCAGGCGGAGGCACCTGCCCAGCCCCTGTGGTCCTGTCAGACCCTGAGGCCAGATGGTACCCCGAGACTCCCCCAAAACACTGCCCGTAACTCAATCCCTTCTTACCCTCCTGCGGGAACGCCTGGGCGCAGCAGGAGCTCGGCGTGCCTCCCTCCCTCGTTTATCTGTGTGCATCAATTCTGCATCACGAAGGTTTGAGACGTCTGCAGAGGCAGAAGCAACCTGCACCTATGCCACGGAAAAGGGAACAAGTCAAGGAGAAGGGCCATCTGGTTCTGGACGATGTTTCTCCTCCAGTGGGCTGCTGCGCCCTCCACACCCACCCTGCCACGTCCAGCGGCCTTCCCCAGAATGGCCCAAGGCCACCTGCTAACAACATGTCCCAGATGGCCCTGGTCTGGGGCCCTGACTCCCACGTGGGAGACGTGGTGGGGTTCCCAGGTCCTGGCCGTGGTCTGGCCCGCCCTCTGGCTGTTGTAGCCATTTGGGGAGTGAACCAGCCGATGGAGGGGCTCCCTCTTTCTCTGTCTCCCCTTCTCTGCCTCTGTGGCTCTAATAAACTAAATACTGAAACAAAAACACATGCTTTGGGTGTTGAATTGAAACAGCAGGTTTCTACATCGCCGCCGCCAATCCTGGGCTCCCGCGGGGATCTGACGACTGGCCAATGAAGTGAAGCCCTCTGGAGGGTATCCCCGTGCCCCGAGGAAGGCAGGCAGAGAGCTGAGACTGGCACCAGTGCCAGCCGGAGTGACATAAAGGGCCGTCATTGTCCAGGGGCCCCCGTGGGCACCTGCAGTGGCCCCAGCTTAACAGAGAAGCCACAGCACAGAGTGCCTGCAGCGTAGCAGTCACAACGGCCACAGCCGCCTCTTAACACCCACTTCTCAGCGGCAAGCAATGTCCCATCTGCGTGACTTCCAGGAGGTGTTGATTCCTTGAGTGGAATTTTAAGACAAACCGAACTGAGAATCTCGCACAATCATCCTAATCGTGCCACCACTGTCTCGTCTGCTCCCCGGTACAGAGAAGCCACTCTGGGTTTCCTGCATTGTTGGTTGTATCGCTACCCGCCCCTCCCCATAACTGCTAGGATTTGAATTCTGAGCAATGTGACCTGTGTGCCCCGTGAGGACATAGTTACAAGGAGGCATAAATAATTACTCCGCATCACGTGTTATACACGTGAGCATGTTAGGCAGCCTCCTGGGCGTTTCTACCCCAGGGCTTTTTTGTCATTTCTTGAAAAGTACTTTGGGTCTGTCTTGCCCTTTAGACGTGGGAGGGTTCCTTCTCCTCCGGTGGGGCGGGTCCTTTGGGTGGGATATGTCCACTGTCAGTCACGGGTCAAGGCTCTCATCAAGGCAGAGCAGCCCCACCCCGACCCAGCGCAGCCTGGCACACGCCCGGAGGAGCTGCCCGCAGGCCCACTCACCGCCCTCTGCCCACGGCCCTGCACCTGCTCGGCAGTCCCGGCCTCCCTGGCACGTGGGTCTTCCCCGGCATTTATCAGCCCCGTGGTTTCATCTTTTTCACGGAATCCCAGCAGTTTTAATGGTAGATCATTTTTCATGTAAACAGAGAGCTGTTTTTTTGAATGAGCTGTATTTTATGAGTCTGTCTGGAAGGATTTTTAAGGGCAGTCGTTCACGCTGCTGGAGAATTCGCCATAAATCTTCACGAGAGAAGACTTGGGGTTTCCACACAGAAGTGCCATCACGCCCCACTTCCACGGAGACCCTCTGCACAGCGCCAGGAGTCCTGGTGGGCTTTTGTTTCCGGCTTTGTTTTGTTTTTTGCTTTGTGCTGTGCCTTGGAAGGGAGCTGCTCCTGTGATCTCGCGATGAAGTCAGGGCCTGCAGGGAGCTCAGGGCCCAGGCACAGTGAGCGGTGAGCACACCCGTGGAGTCAGCGCCCTCGTGGCTGACCCGTGGAGTCAGCGCCCTCGTGGCTGCACTGGCCGGGAGGCAGGGGCTGATCCCAGCAGAGATGGACACACCGTGGCATCCGCAGGTGCCTCCAGGCGCCAGTGTGGAACACCGTCCCTTGGGTCTTGGCTGTCAGGTGGGGAAAGCTGTGGACCCCTCAGATTTCTGAGCGATGCTACCCACTGCCTCGCTGCTGTGCCCGGTGTGGAGACGGAGAGCCCACAGCGCTGCAGTGCAGGGAGGGTCGCCCGGCCCCCAGGGGCAGCCCACCTGCTCCACACAGGATACCCACCACAGACAGCTTCTCTGGACAACTCGGCTGATCTGCACCGTGAGATTGGAAAGGGCAGCCCCACCCTGGGCAGCACCGCTCCCCGGGGATACAGTGAGTGACGTGTGACGGGAGGCTTATGGGGAGCCAAGCCAGCCCTCAGGGATGGAGATGAGGCAGGAGGCCGAGGAGGCTCTGGGGCAGGGCCCGCTCCGGGCCACTGTGCACCGGGAGCCTTGTCTCTGGACTGGCTGGGTGCTTCTCGACACGGTGCTTCTGTGGAGTGGGGGCTATTAAGCTGCAAGAGCCCCGGAAGCCTGGAACTCCATCCGGGTCTCCCCATGGGTGTGCAATGGCCGTCTTCCACTGCTTCCCAGGCACGTCAGCAGGGAGCTGGATCGGAAGTGGAGCAGCTGGGACTGGAGCCCACACTCCCACACGGGACGCCGGTGTCTTAGGCGAAGAAAACCTTAGCCTGTCACCTCCTTCAGCCGCCAGCCCCTGGCCACCACAGGAGGGAGGAGCCTGTGGGTTTGGCACCAGTTGGGGGTCCTCTGGGTGTCGTCTAAGGGGCGCTCCGGGAACTCATCAGAAGCTTCCCGTGTAGGGTTTGTACTCGAGGTGTGGGCCACCCATGGGCGGTGCCCCAGGTCCTCAGAACCCTATCCTCTCAGGAAAAAGGCCACCACCAACCATGCCTGTCCCTAAGCTGCAGCTCCATCCCCACAGTCAGGGGTGGGGCAAGTGTGGGGACTGCTCATCACCTCCCCACCACGCTAGACCCGAGTGCATCCATTCCTGCAAGCACACACAGGCGCACACGTGGACACACATGTGGGCACACACGTGCACACAGGCACACGCAGCAACATGCTCCTACGTGATAAAACCACACACACTTGTTATACATAAACTCACAAGCCAAAAGCATTTACAATGTTGACAATTGACGAGTCAGAGTTAGACGGACACCTTCAGACCTCAGGTGGTCCAGACTGCTTTCACTCCCCAGATGGGGCAGGCACTGAGACGCTTTTCATGCGAATCTCTGCGATGAGGCGGGACTCGCGGGGGAAGCCCCTCTTGTGCTAAAATACTGAGGAGCGCAGGAGAGAAAGGTCCGACATCAAGTGGGGAGCAAGCGCCAGCAACTGCGCCACGGCTCTGCGGGAGCCGCAGGACAGGAGCAAAAAGCGGAGACAGCTTTTGGCTGTCAACAGGTGCTTCGGCCCTACCGAACCTGGTGCAGGTTTTGTGCCACCTCCTGAAACAGCCCCACGGCGCCTATATTTGGGATGGGAACAGCTCTGATTTTCCATGTAGCTCACGTAACATGGTAGAGAATCATCTGCCTATAGAGAATCTAGATTCCTGTCTCGTGAGGATGGTAAAAAACGGAGATGCGCAGGAGCAGAGTCCCGGGCATGCCCATCTACTTCTGCAGGAACCCTCGCTGCTCTTCTCTCAGACCTGCTGGCCCCAGGTCTGCGTGGGAAATGCACGGAGCCGAGCGCACCCTCCCGGGCACGCGTGCTGGGCTCTGCCGCTGCCCAGAGAGAGAGCCGTGGTCTGTTTCCAAGGCTCAGAGCCCTTCACTTCCAACTAAAATTTGTACGGCTTGCTAATTGCCACACGTCAGGGAGGACGAGCGTGCAATTTCCTGTCACTGGGACGTGAAATCCCGTAATTACGGTTTCTCCTCACCCACCAGGGACCGGAGCACGTTGCCAAGCTCCGGGCCGGAGCCGAGGCACAGGGCACCGGCGCGCACCTCCAACTTTGCACTCAAAGCACTTTTGCCGGCTGTGGCTTTTTGTTTAATGAAAGACTAATAATTCTAGAAATTCAAATTTAAGCACACTTCTTTCATTCTTTAACTACCAGGAGTAAAAACAATCGGCCACTCCACTTTGAAAACGTAGAATTCTACCAAATTAAGTTCACAGACTTTTTCTTGGACTTATTTTAATTTGGCTTTAATGTTAGAAGTCTAAATCTTGAAACATTTATGTCTCTGGTTTCAGTTAAACTAATAAAGTATTACTATATTAATAATTGCTACCCACTTTATTAAGTACTACAGTCATCAACTCCTTTATACTCAAGAAGAGAAAGCCCTCCGGCTCTAAATACTTTTGGCAAATAAGTCCTTAAGACATAATTGACTGTAATACAAGGTCTGGTTTAAAACATGAATTAAAATGAAGGGCACCACTACCATTTGCAAATCGTTCAAGGCCTAACCTGGGAGATAGCGCTTGTGATGAAATGTAAGCAGGTGCAGGGGTTCAAAGTGTCTGTGTGAGGCGAGCTTCAAGCTTCTTGACGCAGATGGTTGGAGCCTCCAGTCTCAGCGAGCGATTTAATGCAAGCCCGAAGTAGCCAACGTAACAAACAGAGAGGAGTAAAGGAAATGGCACACTCCATTAAAGCAAGTCCTGAGCCGCCCGGCGAGAAAGCCTCCGCAGCGCCCTGAAGCGCCGAGGCTGGTGTTCTGGGCTGATAGTTGAGTGCTCTTCCAATAACATCTGAGCTGAGATCAATTCTATGGCCAGAACTGGCCAGGGGTGGAGGGAGAGTGGGCTTGGTAAGCTGAGAGCCCACATTGCCTCGGCAGCCCCCCCGACTGCCAACACCACTCAAGGCCCCGGGCCATACCAAGGAGGCTAAGGTGTGGTTGCTGCCCCCAGGAAGCCCCCAAGGGGAAGGTTAGAAGCTCGCATAACGCTAGGCGGAGGCTGGCAACTCTCCAAGCAGTAGATAAAGGCCTGTGATGGGAATGACTTGTTTCAGGGAGAGACGTCGAGTAAATGCGAACACCGGAGAGCGTACCTGTTAGCGTGGGCGGCGCCGTGGTCTCCTGCGCCCTCACACCGCACTGCATTTACGTGGGTGATTCAAACGGCTTGTAGCAATCTCAGGTTTTGCTTTTTCCAATAACCTCTCCATGGTTTGTTGTTGTTGCTGCTGTTGACGAAATTGTACAATTGGAAAATAAGTCTTGAGATGTGGTAGCCTATTCTCTCAAAAAAGCTGCCCAGGCCAGGGCAGTGGTGCAGGGGTGAAGACACTGCTTGGGGATCCACCTCCCTACACTGCAGGCTGGGGTTCCAGTCCCAGCTCTGCTCCCAACACCAGCTTCCTGCTGCTGCGCACCTGGGAGGCAGCAGGTGCCAAACTCTGGACCCTTAATGTGGAGACAGCGAGGCGTGGAGCCTCTGGCTCCCGGCTTCAGCCTGGCCCAGTCCCCACTGCTGAGGGCACTGGAGAGTGACCCAGTAGACGGGAGATCTCTGTTTGTCCCCCTCTCTCTATTTTTTCAAATAAATAAAAATACACTAAAATCCACAGAATCAGCAAGTCCGGCTTAGAGAGAGCAGTACACTGGACGAGGCCATGCAGCCGTAGAGTGCAAATGGAAAGACAGACGGAGGAGGCCTGGTGCCCAGCGCGGGAGGGAGGCTGACCCAGGACGGCGCCCAGGGCTGCGGCATCACTCACCTCATTGTTTCTACCAGGATTGGCCTTTGCCCCGCGGCTGGGACCGCCCCTCTGCCCTCCTCTCCCCCAGATCTAAGCAGACGCCCCTTCCTGAGCCCCCTCTGCCCAGCCAAGAGCTGGGATTCAGGCGGCCCTGCATGGCTCAACCCCTGTGAGGCCTGAGCCTTGTCACCACCCAGCAGCCTGGAGCGGGCGGGTAGGAAGGGGACCGAGAGTGACACCCGGCCGCACGCGGAGGGAAGGGCGGGTCCCCAGCGGATGGGAGACTCTGTGTCTGCCTGTCCAACAAATAGATTAAATAGTTACAATTTCAGACAGAACTTTGAGGTCATCACTGCCTCCGCAGGAGCAGGCTGGTGTACTCCGGGCTGTGGTCTCGCGTGCAGTGTCAGGGTACTGGTGCGATAGCATCCGATGGTACAGACGTGGACGGCGCGGCCCCCACTCCTGCCTCTGCAGCCCACCCGCACCTGGCTTCAGCTGCCTCCTCGACCCGCCCCAGCTCTGACCCCAGGCCACAGGAGGAAAAGTGCCAACCGGGCCTCCTCCCCTGACAAATTAGAGGGCTCTAGGACCCAGACGCCATGACATGTCGGCAGAAAGTGTGTTTCATCATCTGTCTTGGCACCATGACAGGCACCAGGGGCCCCAGGTTGTACACATTTGCCCCTGCAGACGGAGTCTCTGAACTCGGTGAAACCTAACAGGACACATCAAACGCCGAGCTGGGTTCAAAGTGTTTCCTGCCAGCGACTCTGTCTGTTGGTCTTCCACGCTGCTCTTTCATCTTTCCAGAGAGCCTCTCTCCTTTGGTTCTGAGGATGGAAGCCTTTAGAGTTGATTTTTAAATGTATTTATGGGAAGGCAGAGTGACAGCAAGAGTGAGATCCACACACACGCACAGATGCAAAGAGAAAGAGAGAGACAGAGTGAGACGGAGACAGAGAGGAAAAGAGAGAGAGACATCTCCCACCCTCTGGTTCACTCCCCAAATGCCTACAACAGTGGGGTTTGGGCCAGGCTAAAGGCAGGGCATAGGAACTCCACCTGGGTCTCCCACATGGGCAGTAGGAACCCAATGGCTTGGGCCATCCTCGGCTGCCTCCCAGCCCCAGGAGCAGGAAGCTGCAGGTGGGACTCTCAGGTTCTCCACTACGGGACAGAAGCATCCGAAGTCATGGCTGAGCTGGTGCTGCCCCACAAAGCCTGCCCTGGGGGAAGCTTTCAGAGGAGCGAGCCCCCCAGAAGATAATGTGCTAGCCAACGCTCAGCGCCCGCACCCCTGTCTCTCTCTCTCTCTCTCTCTCTCTCTCTCTCTCTCTCTCACACACACACACACACACACAGAGAGAGAGAGTTATAGAAAGGCAGAGTTAGAGAGAGAGAGAGAGAGAGAGAGAGAGAGAGAGAGAAATACTCCATCTGCTGGTTCACTCCCCAAATGGCCACAATGACTGGAGCTGGGCCGATCTGAAGCCAGGAACCAGGAGCTTCTTCCGGGTCTCCCAAGAGGGTGCAGGGGCCCAAGGACCTGGGCCATTTCTGCTGCTTTTCCAGGCCATAGCAGAGAGCTGCATTGGAAGTGGAGCAGCCAGGACCTAAATGGGTGCCCATACGAAATGCCAGTGCTACAGGCGGTGGCACAACCTGCCATGTCATGGCGCCAGCCCCACAAACACGTTCTTGACAGCAGAAAATTATAGCACAGGACGAAGCCCTCCCAGAAGGGTTGCATGCATCTGTGCCTGTCCGTCTTGCTCTGTGTAACGAAACCACAAAGACTAAGCAACCACATATCATTAAGCATTGCACCGCGTAATGTTTTTTCAAAGTTTTTAGTACTGTGCTCTATGCCTAGTCACTTAGAGACAGGTCTATGCCATCACCAGCGCTTCTAAGAAAAATCACATAGCCGGTGCCGTGGCTCACTAGGCTAATCCTCTGCCTGCGAGACCGGCACCCCTGGTTCTAGTCCCGGTTGGGGCGCCGGATTCTGTCCCGGTTGCCCCTCTTCCAGGCCAGCTCTCTGCTTGTGGCCCGGGAAGGCAGTGGAAGATGGCCCGGGTCCTTGGGCCCTGCACCCACATGGGAGACCAGGAGGAAGCACCTGGCTCCTGGCTTTGGATCGGTGCAGCACCAGCCGTGGCAGCCATTTGGGGGGTGAACCAACAGAAGGAAGACCTTTCTCTCTGTCTCTCTCTCTCTCACTGTCCATTCTGCCTGTTAAAAAAAAAATCACCTGTGCCCCGGGACTGTCTCTGAGTGTGAGGCTGATAGAGAGGGGTGCAGGCTTCCTGGGGCTGGTCAGACTGCACTGAGGGGTGCAGGGAGCTGAGGGAGAGAGAGGGATGGCGGGAAGGTAGGGAAGAGGCACTGTGAGTTTCCTGTGCGTGGTGATCAGAACGCACAGTGGACAGCACAGAGGGGGCCCATGGCACCCGTTCTCTCCTCACTTCCAGGTGGCTGGGATGAGGGGCTGGGAGTCTATTTTACGGCACATGCACTTGAACGTGGTTGGTGCAGGGGCAAGGGAGAAGACCATGCACCCAAGGTCTCATACGGAAGGTCCCTGTGTCCTTCAGGGCGGTGGCATAGTGAGCCCAGAAGCGAACTGGGTGCCCTCTGTGTGGGGAGAGCTCTTGCTCTGCTCCAGGGTACAATGCCGTCAAGAGCGGCTCTCCGGCCGAAGGATGCACCTTTTCTAGATCTCTCTTTTTTTGTTTTTTGACAGGCATAGTTAGACAGACAGACAGAGAGACAGAGAGAAAGGTCTTCCTTCCATTGGTTCACCCCCCAAATGGCCACCACAGCTGGCACTGCGCCGATCTGAAGCCAGGAGCCAGGTGCTTCCTCTTGGTCTCCCATGGGGTGCAGGGCCCAAGCACTTGGGCCATCCTCCACTGCCTTCCTGGGCCACAGCAGAGAGCTGGACTGAAAGAGGGGCAACTGGGACAGAACCGGCGCCCCAACTGGGACTAGAACCAGGGGTGCCGGCACCACAGTCAAAGGATTAGCCTAGTGAGCCGCGGCGCCGGCCTCTAGATCCCTTCTTAGGGTTGGTGTCTGCTCCTTCCACTGTGCTACAAAAAATTCAGCCAGCACCTGTGGCTCCAGGTTTGTTGAGCTAGAGCAGCCACCTCCAGGGCAGCACCAGGCACGGCCCCTGTGACACCATGCACGGCCCCTGTGACACCAGGCACGGCCCCTGTGACGCCGTGCGCGGCCCCTGTGACACCAGGCACGGCCCCTGTGACACCAGGCACGGCCCCTGTGACGCCGTGCACGGCCCCTGGCTGCTGGGATCGGCGTCCGGCAGCAGTACAGATGCGGAGAGCGGATGAAGATGTCTTCCTGTGACCAACACCCAGCTAATCAGCCCTTCCCGCTCCAAGTCCACGCCCTTAGAACCAGCTCAGCCGCGTCGCAGGGAGGCTGGCGCTCGGGAACACAACTGTGAGTCAAGACACTTGGCTGCACCAGCTCTCTGCCTGCAGCGCCCGCTCCAGGGATGTGTGTCCTGTAAAGAAACCAAGGAAGGAGCGGGGAACTCCTGAGGAACCCGGATGGACAAGAGCCCTTCGGAGCGCTAGGGTTTCTGGTTGTGCCGGGGGCCAGCGAGACCACGGCCACCCCACCTGCTGCACAGCGAAGGAGCGGAGCCAGGCTGAGGTTCCGAGAGCCCGACCTCGGAGCCCCTTCCCCTGGCCCGACCCATTGGGGAGGGATGAGCCAGGCTGAGGTTCCGAGAGCCCGACCTCGGAGCCCCTTCCCCCGGCCCGGCCCAGTGGGGAGGGATGAGCCGGGCTGAGGTTCCGAGAGCCCGACCTCGGAGCCCCTTCCCCCGGCCCGTCCCAGTGGGGAGGGATGAGCCGGGCTGAGGTTCCGAGAGCCCGACCTCGGAGCCCCTTCCCCCGGCCCGTCCCAGTGGGGAGGGATGAGCCGGGCTGAGGTTCCGAGAGCCCGACCTCGGAGCCCCTTCCCCCGGCCCGGCCCAGTGGGGAGGGATGAGCCGGGCTGAGGTTCCGAGAGCCCGACCTCGGAGCCCCTTCCCCCGGCCCGGCCCAGTGGGGAGGGATGAGCCGGGCTGAGGTTCCAAGAGCCCGACCTCGGAGCCCCTTCCCCCGGCCCGGCCCAGTGGGGAGGGATGAGCCAGGCTGAGGTTCCGAGAGCCCGACCTCGGAGCCCCTTCCCCCGGCCCGGCCCAGTGGGGAGGGATGAGCCAGGCTGAGGTTCCGAGAGCCCGACCTCGGAGCCCCTTCCCCCGGCCCGGCCCAGTGGGGAGGGATGAGCCAGGCTGAGGTTCCGAGAGCCCGACCTCGGAGCCCCTTCCCCCGGCCCGGCCCAGTGGGGAGGGATGAGCCAGGCTGAGGTTCCGAGAGCCCGACCTCGGAGCCCCTTCCCCCGGCCCGGCCCAGTGGGGAGGGATGAGCCAGGCTGAGGTTCCGAGAGCCCGACCTCGGAGCCCCTTCCCCCGGCCCGGCCCAGTGGGGAGGGATGAGCCAGGCTGAGGTTCCGAGAGCCCGACCTCGGAGCCCCTTCCCCCGGCCCGGCCCAGTGGGGAGGGATGAGCCAGGCTGAGGTTCCGAGAGCCCGACCTCGGAGCCCCTTCCCCCGGCCCGGCCCAGTGGGGAGGGATGAGCTCCGGGCGGCAGGCAGGGGTCTGGCACCCTGGATCAGATCGCACAGCTGCCTGCTGAATTCTCTCTTGGCACGGCACTGCACGGAGGGAGAGGCACCGATGGAGGACAGATTTGCAGGAGACCTTACACATCTGTGGTGTCAAGGCGCGTGCTTTTCACAGCTCAAACTACCAGTGTGTAACCTGCAAAGAAACCGCTCTGTGTGAGGCAGCGCCGTCGCCCCCCTCCTCACACTGGAGGATGGGTGAAGCCCGCCAGGTGGGTATGCCTTGGACCTGAGCCTCCAGGCGCTGCTGTGGCCAGACAAGGCGCCCAGTGCAGTGACTGCCGGGAGTCCACCTTCGAAGGCCACGGGCTCCTGCTCTGCTGCCCTGTCACCTTGGCTGTCTCCAGGCTGGGGAGAAGCCCTGGTGGGCAGAACGGACGACAGTGGGGTGGAGGGGCTGCTGTGGCTATGCCTGTGCGGGGCAGGCAAGCCACAAAGCAGGGGAAGCTGGAAACCCTGTCCCACAGGAGACACAGCGCCCCAGGGGAGACACCCTCAGCCTACGGCCAATCACACACAGCTGGGGACCTGGAGACCAGAGTGCACCCACCAGTGTGGCAGCCCCAGGGACCCGGGATGCACACGCTAGTGGGGGGTGGACCCTGAGTTTACACGCAGTTCTGGGGGGGCCTGAGTGTACACGCTAGTGCAGGGGGTAGACCCTGATTGTACATGCTAGTGCAGGGGGTGGACCCTGAGTGTACGAGCCGGTGTGGGGGTGGACCCTGAGTACACATGCCAGTGCAGGGGGGCCCTGAGTGTACGAGCCAGTGCAGGGTGCCTGTGAGGTCAGAGCTGCAGCTGGCTGTCCTCTCTGAAGGCTATGGCCCCAGGTGGCTCCTGCAAGCACTCTGGTAACAAGAGTTGAGACCACACCTACTGCCTGGCCGCTCCCGGCATTGGGTGCCATAGGCCACCGAGGGGGCCAGACCCACTCTGGACCTGGTTCAGCACCTCCTGCTGCTGGGGGGTGGGGGTGGAAGCACAGATCCCACAGCTGTGCAGCAGTGGGGCCACCAGAAGATAATGCTGTCTGCCTTCTTTTGGGTGGCAACTTAATCCCACTCACCCACTTGGGATCCCCTGCCATCCCAGTGTCACCATCGTCCCCTCCCTCTGGTTCTCTCCTCCGCTCCTGCTGGCTCTGGACATGGCCAGCTCTGGTCGTGGCCAGCTCCAGACGTGGCCCCTCTGCCCCCACGGGAACGGCGTGCAGTGTGCTACCTGCAGAGCCGGAGCGGAGTTCCCAGTGCCCTCCCTAGGATGTGGGCTCCCCAGAATCAGAGTGTTGAGTAAGTACGCAGGAGTGTGTGTTCTCAGATGATGAACATGACATGCGCAGCCACGCTCTCACAACGCCATGGAAGCACAAGGGGTCTTTGAAAAGTCTATGGGAAGCATCCATCGTGAAGAACTGTGGGTAAGACCTTGTGGCACACAGGGCCCAGCCGCTGCTTGCCTTGCTGGCTAGGATGGTCACGGTGCCGGCTGGAGTCCCAGCTGTTCTCTTCTCACCCAGCTCCCTGTGAATGCACCCTGGGGGGTGGAGGTGATGGCTCAGGAGCTGGGGCCCTGCACAGTCCTGGGGGACCCGGATGGAGCTCCCGGCTGCGGGCCTTGGTCTGGTCCAGCCCTGGGGTTGCTGCCATTTGCGAAGTGAACCAGAGGATGCAAGAGCTCTCCTCTTTCTCTCTCTCTCTCTCTCTCTCTCTCTCCTCTCTCTCCACGTTTCAACTAGGTGAAATTGGAAAAAACAATAGATTTCAGAACGTTTGGCACTCAGATGCTTGTCTTTTAATTACATTTCCCATGAGTTTTTCCAAGCGCTCTCCTGGCTGCTCTGAGAGCCACATTTTAGAAACACTAAGAAAGGAACGGGAGCGCCGGGCTCTGGCAGGCGCCCAGACGCAGTGGGGTGACCTCCTATCCCTGGGGCAGGGAGGGAGAGGGACAGTGGGGTCTCCTGGAGACCCCCAAGCGAGCCCCACTTGGCCCCTCTGCGCTCCGGGCAGGGCAGGTGGTGGCTGCCAGCAGACGCCACGCCCTCAAATCATTCATGAAACTGCTGTGTCTCATTATGGCGGCCGAGCTGGGGTCTGCGTGAACCCCGAGGCCGGCCCTGGTTCCTCTCGCAGAACCTGCGCTTTCTTCCCACACAAAAGCCCCTCTCAAAGAGCGGCCTTCAGAAAGCGACCTTCGCAGAAGGCAGAAGCCCCTGCGCTCCTGGGGGCCATGAACTCCGCTTTGCGGTCCCTGGGGATTGTGGGCAGGACCCCCTCCTGCTGCCCCGTCAGTGCCACGCCCTGCAGCTCCCAGTTTACAGGGGTGGCCCTGCAGCCTGGGGGTGAACAGAGCTCTCCTGGCTTTGACACAAGGGTGACGGCTCTGTCCCTGACCCCAGACAGCCATGCGTGCGTCCCCAGTCCTGATGTCCCCAGGTGGGGCAGTTGGGTAAACCTTGGTGTGACTGAGCCTTCTGGGGCATGGCAGTGGGTCACAGCTCAGAGCAAGCCTGTGGGATGGGATGGTTCCTGGCCACTTCCTAGGGGGAGAGGGTCCTGAGAAGGCTGGCAGGTACCCGGTGGACTCACTCCAAGGCCGGGTGGTCCCCATGCACACCTCACTCCAACACATCTCTTCCATGGGAACCTAGAGGAACCCTTGTGAATGAGCAGAGATTTGAGCCACGCACCAGAGAGAACAGAAGAGTGTCTTATTTAGAGCTACGGAGCTACATTTCACAAAGAGAGTGAAAAATCTCGAGTGTTTGCTGCCAGAGGGTCCCAGCCGGAGTCGGGGCAGTCAGCAGGGAGAGGCCTGGCCTGGAATTCCAGGAAGCTGCTGCCTTTGGAACATGCATTTGTGAACCATGTATATCCTGTGTGCACCTGCTGCTTTGATGAACATTAAGTTAGAAATGATGGAAAATGGAAATAGAGGGCCCAGACTTTGATAAGTCTTGAGGTAGATCGCGTGGGATTTTTTGGCCAACTGTGAGATTCGTGGGGATGGCCCCCACCAGCACCCTCTCTTCTGACACCAGCTGAAGTGCCAGCGCCTCTGATTCCACCCTTGCGATGTCCTTAGATGTCTTTATTTGAGAGGCAGAAGGGAAGAGAGTGAGAGACAGAAGGAGACACACACGGAGGGAAGACAGACGCCGAGGCCTTAGACCGCAGAGCTCTGCCTCGCCACTTCACTCCTCCAATGCCTGCAGCAGCTGGGCCTGAGCTGAGGCTAAGCCAGAGCTGCAGCCCGGAGCCCGGAATTCAGTCCAGGTCTCCCCCGTGGACGGCAGGAACCTGAGTTATTGATCCATCAAAGTCTGCATGAGTAGGGAGCAGGGGCCGGGAGCCTGAGCCAGGAGTCGGACTCCGTTGCTGTACCGCAGAGGCTATGCCAGCATTTTTGGGCTCTGGGCTCAATGCACCCTCAGTTTTGCTGATTCACTAGGGTGACACATAGATTCAGACTTGTTATGGGGACAGGACTCCGATTACAGTCGGAGGAGGGGAGGTCCTGCAGCTGTTGTGTCCCTGGAGTCCGGGCGCTTTCCTTTCCTGCATCCACCTGCCTGACAACCCGCCAAGCACTGCCAGTCAGAGCTCTCACTGGGACCGTGTTCTGCAGACACGGCTGATCGATCGATTGATTGACTGCACAGGGAGCTGATTTCTCTTTGCACTCCAGCCCCCGAGTTACACTCACCGTCTCCCCAACACGGGCCGTGCCAACCCTGGTGTGGCATGGCGACAAAGCTCCCCTGCAAGGTGCCTCAGGGAGTTCTCTCCAGAAACCGAGGCAAAGCCATGGCCTCTTTTGTGGCAAAGCTAAACACATCTCGGACTCTAGCTGACTTTGCTACGGAGTCCTGTGTTTGTCAGCCCTGTGGGTCTCTTCTCACTGCAGAGAGGGCTCGGCGGGAGGAGGAGGTGGAAGTGAGTGAGAGCCGCATCCCCCTTAGCGTCCTCTGTGAGTTCAGGGCCACAGGTGTCCAGACCAGGCCCCTACGTCTTGCCCAGATGCAATGTTTGCATTCTGTCAAAGCTTGATCCTACCTCATCTCACCTGAAATTTGGTTTCATGATGATTTTGGATTATCATCCCATTTTGAAGTTTTACAGCACATCCTAGGGGTCAGCCAAAAGCAGCTTAACCCCCTAGAAAGTGCTTCTGTTTGAGTGGAGAGCTTTGTTCCACATACTAAAGGCATTGCTTGTGAGCATCACTTCTGTCCTACAGCAGGTGGGGAAGGACAGGTTTGCACGGGGAGCGAGAGATGGACAGCAGAGTCCAGGAGCTGCATCCACAGACGCACACACAGGAGGGTATTCCCCTCACTGAAGACCACTGTCTCACTTTGTGACTGCATCCAACACAGCGTAAGGGTGGCGAGGAGCAGGCGTGCGTGTGAGCTGCGTGAAGCCCGTTCCGATGGTTTCCCAGGACCTCCACAGCTCTGCTAGTTCACATACAGGGCTCCTCCGCCCTCCTCCTGCCGTTCCAGGGCTCCCGGAATGCTATTTCAGGATGGCCTCAATGACACACATTCACACCTGCTACAGATGCCAGACACCGGGCGATTTCCAAGGACCCTGATCCGCACACTGGCATTGCCGTCACTGCACCTGGAAGCGGAGAACTCCGCACACAGCCGAGCACCGTCCAGAGCCTCACACAGCCCTGGGCCCAGGAAGGAGAACCCACCCACATCCCAACGTCAGAAGCGGTGGAAGTGGAGCTGAGGTGTTTGGTCCATTTACATCTTCAAACAGTGGCAGAGGCCTAAGCCTCTCTGGGAATCGCCAGGAAAGCCCAGAAGGAGTGACCCACCTCCGAAACTCCCCTCCAATCCAAGCTCCTGTCTGTTTCTCATCACTCAGGAGGCTGTGAGAGACCCCCTGTTGTTTGGGCACACAGGATGTCCCAGCGCTTCCTCTGGGTTGACTCCCCACTCCGGAATCAGCTGTTGCCCCAGGGATCCGTGCTGGGTGCAGGGACGGCGTTGAGAAGCCGTGGCTGTGAGCCGTCAGCTCTTTGCTTACACCGTGTGCATCTCCTCTAGGTCTTTCCCACTAAGCCAGGAGGCAGGTATTTTTTTTTAAATAGAAAGAAAATAATTTTATAAGAACCTTTCCAATACAAAATGTGGATTTTAAAACTTTGTACTTCTATTTCTGCTTTACTAAAGAATTCATTTCCGGGGCCGTTGTTCAGCCTAGCGGCTAACACCCTGGGTACCCGGCCTCCATCCCCCATTCAGCCTAGCGGCTAAGACCCTGGGTACCCGGCCTCCATCCCCCATCGGAGCCCAAGCTTCAACCCCTGGCTCTGCCTCCAGACTCCAGCCGCCACCAGTGTAGACCCTGGGAGGCGGCTGGTGACAGCTCTGGGAGCTGGGCTCGCGCCATCAACAGCATTTGCAGATGGCTGAGCACATAGGAGTTTCTCTCTCTCTCTCTCTCTGGCTCTCAAATCAAATAAACACTTTTTTTTAAAGAATTCCACTTTTGTAATTACTTTTTATATATTTTATTCCACAGTTTCAAAATAACAATACCTTTATGACTACTAAAGATAAGACTGACTGAAGTCTGTGTTTTCTTGGCAACATCACGTGTTCTCGGAGAATATTCTGTACGGCTTCAGAGCCAGATTTCCTTCTGGAACAAGCGGGCTTGCTTGTCAACTCTCAGGCAGTGTAAGCAAGTCTCTTCTCTGGGTGACTAGGAATCCACTTATTGTGCAATGAGAGTCGTTGATGTATTTCTATAGAATTGTAAATTCCTTGGAATATTACTTTTTATGAGGTGATCACGGGCTAATTCTTGGTAGGATACATTTGATTAACTTAATAATTTGTATTAATGCTTCCTCTCAATGTCGTAAACTTAGAAATTGTGCGAATTTATTTTATTAAATATTTTAGGTTCATGCATCTATTAAAATGTGTTGTTCACAGTGACAACTTTTTAAAGCATTTTTCCAGAACACGTAAGCTTTATATTTTCAATAAAAATAAAATGGTAGCTACGAGGAAGAGTAGAAAAAAATGACGTCGGATGAAAATCACCATGTGCCTGCCACTGCTCCCTGACCCATGCCCTACCCTCGATCGGCGCAGAGTCGGAGCGCTGACTTGTCTGTCAGATTTCCACTCTGCATCCCAGGTCCTCACTCGCCATGGGCAGTGCAGGGCGTGTGTGTGTGTGTGCTGCACTCTCTGTGTCAGGCATGTGTGTGCACACACAGTACTCTCCCAGTGCTGTGTATATGTAGGTGTGCGTGCACACAGAGTGCTCTCTCAGTGCCGTGCATAAGTGTCTGTGTGCACACAAGGTACCCTCTCAGTGCCATGCATGTGTCCCTGTGCACACAGAGTGCTCTCCCAGTGCCATGCATGGGTATGTGTGCACACAGAGTGCTCTCCCAGTGCTGTGTTTATGTAGGTATGAGTGTGCACAGTACTCAGTGCTGTGTATATGTAGGTGTGTGTGCACACAGAGTGCTCTCCCAGTGCCATGCATGGGTATGTGTGTACACACAGTACTCTCCCAGTGCTGTGTATATGTAGGTGTGTGTGTGCACAGTACTCAGTGCTGTGTATATGTAGGTGTGTGTGTGCACAGTACTCAGTGCTGTGTATATGTAGGTGTGTGTGTGCACAGTACTCAGTGCTGTGTATATGTAGGTGTGTGTGCACAGTACTCAGTGCTGTGTATATGTAGGTGTGTGTGCACACAGAGTGCTCTCCCAGTGCTGTGTATATGTAGGTGTGTGTGTGCACAGTACTCAGTGCTGTGTATATGTAGGTGTGTGTGTGCACAGTACTCAGTGCTGTGTATATGTAGGTGTGTGTGCACAGTACTCTCTCAGTGCCATGTGTGTGCACACCCAGGACTCCCAGTTTCCTTGACCAGTTGTCATCAGCCTTTAAGTCCAGGACAGCGTTGATCAGAGTTGCCCGTGCCTGAGCTCCATTAGGAAGTATTAGACTACATCCTGAACACGGGGGCGAGTTAAGCACTCTTATACAGGATTGAACACGGGGGCGAGTTAAACACTCTTATACAGCATTATGGCAACTCTCACCTTTAATGGATCCAAGTTGGGTTTTTTTATTTATTTGACAGATAGAGTTAGACAGTGAGAGAGAGAGACAGAGAGAAATGTATTCCTTCCATTGGTTCACCCTCCAAATGGCCGCTACGGCCAGAGCTATGCCTATCTGAAGCCAGGAGCCAGGTGCTTCCTCCTGGTCTCCCATGCGGGTGCAGGTGCCCAAGCACTTGGGCCATCCTCCACTGCCCTCCTGGGCCACAACAGAGAGCTGGACTGGAAGAGGAGCAACCAGGACCAGAACTGGTGCTCATATGGGATGCTGGCACCGCAGGTGGAGGAGTAACCAAGTGAGCCACTGCGCCAGCCCCTGGATTCAAGTTTTGTTCTGATTGTTTCCCAAGTATAGAGCAAGTGCATCTCAAATATATAGACTGGGAAATCAATGGTTCTGATAAAGGGAATCCGTCCGCCTCAGTACCGGGCGGTGTCTGACTCTGGTTGGAATCTTACCACTACTTTCAAGAAGCTTCATTCCGTGCGGACACCACAGCTTCTCAACACCTCACCCCACCATTGGGCTTGGCCATCACTTCACGCGCTTGGCCTGGAGACTCCTAAGCTGGAAATGAGGTGCACTGCTTCAATAGGATGTCTTCCTTCTGATGTGTTTGGCCTGGTGTAAAATTAAGGAGCCAGCATTTTCCTTCCTTCCTCATTGCTGCAAACTCTATCAGCAGTGCCCGGGCCCTGCATAACTGCGTTTGCCACAAAGACTACACAGATCTTTCTGTCCAGCTACATGTCCTGCAGGGCTGTTCTGTGGTCTTCCGATCAGTAAAAATGTAATAACATTTTCACATAGTCAATATTTAATTCTGTAAATGCAACTGGTAGTTGTAATCTAGGTTATTAACCACACAGTGATTTATGGTGGAGGGCAGGCAGTGGTGGGGTAGAGCAGAGGGAACTCCTCTGGTGACAATAAAAAGGTTATAAATTTCATAGCTCTGCCTGAGAAATGTATTTATATCCTGTATTAAGAATAGCTTTTTATAAATTTTAATGATCCATGTTATTAATGGGGCTGTCACCATTGTTGCCTATATGAGACTGCAGCCTTGTGTTTTTTTTCTTTTACTTTTCCATCAGCTGAAAGTCTTGTGAAGAAAAAAAGAGAGAGAGACGTTATTAGCTATTTGCCAAAAAAATCTGTCAGTGTTATAAGCCTAGCCTTGTTTCCCCGGACTGCAAAGGCTGTGAGCAGTCGTTTGCATAAAGTTTTATGAGCACGGCAAAGGTTGGGCTAATTGGAGAGAGCACAATCGGAGCTCTATCGTGTTTACAGAGGCCAATGCAAACGTGGCCACGAGAGCAGGGCCCTATCACCGAGAGAGGCTGATGCAATGGAAACGGCCCCGCTCTGCGGCTGCCTCCACGGTCACTGCCTCCTTTGGTCTCCGTCACACACGCGATTGCACAGCCACTGCCCAACTGCAGCTCCGCACGCTTCCAAGGAAACTCACAGCCCACACGCGTCCCCTTCTCCACGTTTACGCCGCATAGCCAGGAAGGGAGCCCTTCCTTCTCCACGTTTACGCCGCATAGCCAGGAAGGGAGCCCTTAGCTGGTGTCCCAGCCCGGTTTCTGCTGCTGTAACAAAACACCCGAGACCACGTAATTCATGAACAGCAGCAGGTGACTGACTCATGGAGCTGGGGTGTCCACGAGCTTGGTGCAGGCGTCTGTGCCACTTCTAGTGAGGGCCTTGTGCCGCGTGGCATAGGGCATCACTAACAGAGCAACCAGCTATCTCGCATCTCTCTCCTTATGAAGCCACGAAGGCCACCGTGGGCCCCCACCTGGAGACCCAGTCTACTCCTGGGCACCTCCCAGAGGCCCCACCTCCAAGTAGCACTAACAGATGACCATGGACACCGCATTTGCAGCCTGTGAGCTTCGGGCGGAGGCATTCCCACCATGCCCACACCGTGAGGCAGGACAGTCGGGTGGAGAGGATGCTCGGAGCTGAGTTGGTTTTGCAGTATTTCCTGTATCCACACCTCATTGCCCAAGGCCAGGTGGTCACAGCGAAGCCCTAAACACTCACAACCTGTTTCAGACATTGGCCCAAGCCCTTCAGCCGTGGACGATCTGCTGTGGTTGAGGAGTGAGCTGCTTCTAGGTGCACACACTCTCAGGGCCAACCTACTCCACACGCTCTCCTCCAAGGGCCATGCAGGCAAGCGGGAACACTATCGAGACAGGCAGATTAAAACAAACCAACCTCTGTGTTCTGCGGAGTTATTTTGGTCAGTATTCTTTACATATGAAACCAATTTATAGCGGTGTAACTTCCAGTAAAATTTGCAGGGTGGGGGAGGAGGCTAACTTACTTTCAACGATTAATCTCAAGTTATTAAGTAGTCTCTTCTTACAAATAACAGAGACGTGTTTTGAAGACGTTTTCTCCTACGGCCGTTCCTATTTGTGAGCTGCAAAACAATCTCTCCGGTTTTTACGAAGAAGGTGTGTGTTCGCTACATCAGGGGAGACAGCGGCTTTCTCCCCAGTATCTTTGCCACCTAAAGGAAGCCGGCAGATCAGGGACCACGAAAGTGGACTGTGAGAATCTGATCTGCGGTTCTGAGCCAGCCTTCTTGTTCATCCCGGGCAAACACGGACGTAGACACAAGGCACATGGGAGCTGGGCTCACGGAGAGCACAAAGATTTCCTTTCTCTTCTGCGTTTTTTCCATCTCTTCCTCCCTTTTCTTCTCTGATCAATGCTGCGTCCGTTTATTTTCCCAGTAAGAGGCGATCGATACGCGTGCACCACGGTGCTCTTTCCAAACTCTGACCTGGGACCGTCAGCTAGCTTCTACCCGGCCACTGATTTTCTGCTAACAACAGTCAGCTTTGGAACATGCTGGGCCCTGTCTCACGCAGTCCCACAAGGTGTCATGGGCCTTGTGCCTCCAGCACGTGTATTTTCCGTAACCTGGAGGGTATGGTCGTGGGCTCACTGACAGTCAGGTGAGACGCGGTGGTCCGTGTCACCCGCTGTGCGCCTCCTGTTCAACGACATGGTGGTGCACGATGCCAGCTGTGGCCGTCACCAGCGGTCACGACAGTCCAATCTCTCCCTTGCCAAAGCGCTTTCCCCTACTTAACGCCCACAGGTAATTGTTTGGACACCGACCGGGAAACTTTGCTTATACTACTTGCTTTTGGGGGTAAAAAGAACAGCGATTTTCTGTTAGACAGCATTCTACTACGAAGATGGTCCCTTCACCCGGAAGGCCGACGCCATTCTTCCTCAGGGAAGAAAGAAACCAAAGGGCAGCAAAAGATGTGCTTGCTTCTTTCTCTCCATGTACCAATGTGCACAACGCCTGTGCGTGTTCTAGCGAATTCCAGTGTGGACAAACGAGCTCTCCCTCTCCTGTTCCCCCTTTGCTGCCCCGACTACTGCTTTTTAGACAGTCACTTGCATTTATTTTACATTTTGATGCCACGGTCTTTCCAGCACGGCTGGGGCCCCTCCTCCGTCTCCCTTCAGTGTCTCTGGGTTTGCTGGTGTCAGTTTCTCTGCAGAACAAGACATCAGGCTCACTTTGCACCTCATCTGCTCAGACCCAGAATCGCTGTGCCTGGAGGAAGCTCTCCTTCTGCTAAGTAGGGGGCGTATTTCCCAACCAAGAAGGGGGCACAAAGTGTGTTCTTTGCTACATGGTGCCAGAGCTCCAGAATTTTCCATGTACAGTGGTGGTAAAAATACACATTAGGAACATACACACTTTGAGCTGTTTTTACTGGGCCATGGTCTCAGCAGTGCCTTTGACTTCCTGCGCAGATTTCTCCTCTGTACATACATTCGTGGTTTCTGATATCAGCATACATGTGCTTGTGTGGTCTAAAATACACGGAGTAGTTTAAAATTCATACCATGCCATGGACACGTTCCATAAAACGAGCGAGCGAAGTTCCGCGTGATTGTTACTCCTTACTTGTCCTCCAGCGTGTCCCCCGTAGATGAAATGCTGGCGCATGCTATGCCGACGTCATTGGCAGCCGGTTCTTCCCTGCACGGCGGTGCTGTCAATCTGCCACGTTGCCGGGGCTGGATAAGGGCTCTTCAAAAAGTTGGTGCGAGAAATGGAATGAGTAGCTAGGTTTATTCGATGCAAGCACGTTGGGACGCACATGTAGCCTTTTTTTTTTTTCTTTCATCATGTGCCTTTTCCATGGACTCATGGAAGATCTCTCCATCTTTCAGTTTGCTTTAATTTTAGGGGTTAGTGTCCCCCCCCCTCTTTTTGCCTTAATTTGCTGAATGTCACACACTTGTGTGCCTTAAATAACAAGCTGTGTGGAAAACGATGCACAGAGGGGCCCGAGGTGTGTCGCAATGCCCCCAGCCAGCGCCACAGGCAGAGGCTCAGCCCACTAGGCCACAGCGCCAGCCCTCTTTATGTTGCCCTTAATTCTAATCTTCTGCATATCCTGACCATAGACGATGATGGATCTTCTAAAGGGTTGGCATTCATGTGCCAGGCAGTGGCAACGTGTGCGTGGCAGCCCTAGGAGTCGAGACCCAGAGCCACGAAGACTTCCGTGGGAGCCTGCCTGGGGAGAGAGCCCCCCAACCCCTGCCTGGGGAGAGAGCCCCCCCCCCCCGCCTGGGCAGAGAGCCCCCTTCAGGTGTTGCACCCAGGAAGGGGCTGCCTGTCCTGACCTCACGCTGTGTCCACGACCACTCCTTTCCCTCCTGTTCTCTGGTGCAGGTGATGGAGAGACCATGCAGGCGAGCACCCTCGTCCCTTGCCCTCGCAGGCGCCATCTTCACAAAGCAGGCCTGAGCCACCACAGAGGGCGGGCAGAGACTTCCTGAGGGTCCCACAGCACAGCCAGGTGGGTGAAAGGGTCAAGAGGGCCAAAGGCCAGCCCCTCCGCACTGGCTGGGTCACACAGGCCTGGGGGCGGAGCCACATGGGGTGCACACAGGATGAGTGCCAGCCCGAAGTCCGAGGGAGGCCCCAAGTCCGAGGGAGGCCAGCTCCAGGTCAGAAGGGGAAGGGCGGATGAAAGCCCAGGGAGCAAGATTCTTCCCGTGACCAGAACGGCTTCCTCGCGCCAAATTGGCTTAAAAATCATGGAACTACTTGTTGAACCCTTTTACTTAGTGTGGGGTTACCTGTACAATTGTTAAGTATACTGAAAATTGATCTTTGTAAAAATTAAGACTGGGAATGCTGGGGGGCGGTCAGAGCCTGGGCGGGAGGTGGGGGGAAGTGTCACTGTGTTCCTAAATCTGCTTTTATGAAATACATTAAACTTGTATAACTTAAATAAAATTTAAAAAATTAAAAATATATATATTATCATAAATAAGCACATCTCAAAAAAATCATGAAAACAGTGAGAAGTGATCTTTGCGATCTTTGAACCAAAAAGTTGAAAAGTACATTAGTAGACTTTATACAGCTGCCATGTCTAAAACCAAATGTGTGTGCGTGTGTGTGCGTGTGTGCGCATGTGTGCATGTGTGTGCGTGTGTGCGTGTGTGTGAGTGCGTGTGTGCGTGCGTGCGTGTATGTATGTATGTGTGTATGTGTGTGTACGTGTGTGCGTGTGTGTGCGTGTATGTATGTGTGTGTGTACGTGTGTGTATGTGTGTATGTGTGTGTACATGTGTGTGCGTGTGTGTGTGGAGTCCCACCTTGGTTTACACTGGAAGCATGTATGTACTTCCTGTACGCGGGCATGTGATTTAAATATTTAAATGCACGTTAGAATGTGTACTCAAACGTCCCCCAAAGGGTCCGTCGTGACATCTAGTCCCAGCACCGGGAGACCACTGGAGGGGAGACTCCTCGGCACTGTTGGGGTGTCCCATCAGGGGCTTCGGGTGGGCAGCGCCTGGCCCACTTGGCTGGTGGCCCAGCAAAGCCACATGGGGGGGACTAGTCCTTGTTCCACTTCTCTGGGTACCCACAGGACTGAATCACTGGACAGGGACCTGAGTGGTAGCTCCATCAGTACTTGATGGCTTGATTGATCTCCTGGCAAATGTATATTCAAGGCTGGAATAATTTATACGCACTAATGTGAGCAGAGCCTCCAGTCTGAAAAACAAATATAGCGAAAAATGAAAATAAACATGAAGTAGACAGACTTGAACCAGAGATTTTTAAGTGCACAGTAAGTACTAATCTGTCGTCATCATCTTTGCTATGACATTTCTTTGGAGGCTAAGAGGGGCTCATATAAACAAATAATATTAACCTCCCATCCAGTTCAAAGCTCTGGACCAAATAGGCAGGCCCTGGAATCCAGGCCGTGTGCCAGGCTGCTGGGCGGGTCCCAGCTTTCTCACAAACTGCGCACAGAGAGGCCAACTCAGTGCCACTCTTTTTTTTTTATTATTTTTGAATACAACTTTAATATTTTTGTATTAGTATTTATAGAATCTTTCTTTTCACTTTCAATTATCTTTGTATACAGAAGATCAATTTAGTATATATTAAGTAAAGGTTTCATCAGTTTGCACCCACACAGAACATAAAGTGTAAAATACTGTTTGAGTACTAGTTATAGCATTAATTCACATTGAACAACACATTAAAGACAGAGATCCTATATGAGGGGTAAGTGCACAGTGACTCCTGTTGTTGACTTAACAACTTGACACTCTTGTTTATGGCGTCAGTAATCTGCCTAGGCTCTAGTCATGGGTTGCCAAGGCTATGGAAGCCTTTTGAGTTCACCGACTTCGATCTTATTTAGACAAGGTCATAGCCTTAAGATCAGCACGCAGCAGCTCAACTCCGGATTTCAGCGATGCTGGGTGACTCTCCCGTGGCAGGCAGAGCCCAGGTGACGTCCTGGTCACTCTCCCACATGCATGCATGGGCAGTGTGAACTCCATGTGCCCCAGCCCCTCTCAGCTGCATCTTGGGGAAGCCACGCTCTCTAATCTTGAATCGACACACAAGGAACCACCAGCTAGCACGGCCTTGCACCAAGTAGACCGCGCGCCACAGGTGGCTACTGCAAGGGATGGTGTCATGCATTTCACCCAACATCACCAGAGAATTCATTCAACTAAATGCTAGACGTCAGAAACGCTCTCTCCTTTGGTGGAGGTAGGATCGTGTGTACCAGCCTAACTGGCGCAGGCAATGGACTCACATTAAAACCACATCTGTTGAAAGGTCACGGCTCGCCGGGTTCCAGGGTCCTGCTGGAGCCTGCCCAGCGGATTGTCAACAATGTCTGCATCCGTTTATTTCTACAGCGAGACCGCCCTCTCCTTGGCCAGCTTCTATTTCCTCTCTAGCCACTCAACGCAATTAGCCGGCTCAATACTCCGAAGCACTTCATTGACCCACTCTGCACAAACACTGTCACTTAGCTGCCCCGCACCTAGGAAAATGTACCAGCACGTGTCATGTGCACATTAAGAAAATTAATGGTATTTGAAGCAAGTGAATTAAAAGTGTTTTGGAGTCAAGTTCTACTCGTGCACAAACAGGGAGTGAGAGTCCTCCAGCTTTTACCCTTAGAGGTGGTGCTTGAAGCTTCATCCTGAAAGAGGTTCAGGCTCAGCTGTCAGACCAAAGGCTTTTTGATTGCCTGGTGCCAGTTCTAAAGGAATTGCTTTGAGCATAGAGTAACATCCACCTCCAGTGATTCTTTCATGAGAGCTGTGATCACAGAACTTCAGATCGTAGAGATCTGGAGCCTGCACTAATCACGGCCGCCGCGCTCCGCCCCTCACCCGACAGGGACCCCTGGGAGAGTGGTTAACCCTCTCCGGCATCGTGCGTTTGGGAGGGGATTCAAAGGAAAACCCAAGAGTTAGCCGAACACAAGGGCTCCGGACAGCACGCAGCTTCACGGTGGGCTGGAGTGGGTAGGAACCCACCATCTCCATACACATTTCAGGAACCAGCATGATCCAACTAATTGGTGATGGGTAGTGTCATAGGGAGCAGAACCGGAGCAGATCAACCCAGCACAGCCGGGGCTTCACAGGAGGCCCTCCCAGGTGGGGAGACTGGCAACGGGGGTGGATCGCCAGTGTGTGGAAAACGAGACTGAACAGGCTGTACACCTTGTTCAGTGTCCACCCAGCAACACCAGTCCAGTGGGTGTGGGCAAACGCCGGCCACAAGTGCCCTCTCCCCACTGTGCAGTCCCCAGGGTGAGAGCCGCACCTGCTCAGTGCAGATTCCAAGGAGCCCACGTGGAAGTCTTCGAGGAAGTGCAGGGAACAGCTAAGCCCAGCCTCACCGCTCGCCGGCTGCTTCCCCCACCCTGCCACTCACTGAGCCCAGCCATCTCTTCCCAGAACCCAGTCATTCACTCCCAAAGCTTCTGGCCTCTCTCTCATCAACAAAGTGTGGTGCTTTTTACCGAATACACGAAGCTTTCCACGGGCAGATTCACTTAGAGCATCCCGGCGGCATTTGGAAATTCATACGAGCTGTAAATATCAATATGGGAGTGACGGTTAAACGAGCGAGTGCCCTTTATCGTTGCAATAAACATTTTTTAACTCATCATTTTTCTACACAAAGTTAACACACCAATGACTATGGCAAAATAGTGACATTTGGCTTTGCATGGAAATGAGCAAGTTGTTAATATCACACGGTTGCTCTCTCCTAGCCAGGCCAGGGCACGAGGAGCTGTGACACCAAGGACTCCACTGTTTCCTTGGTGATCTGTGCGGCTACCAAGCTGGATTCCCCCCACCCCACCCCCCACCTCCCCACCCGGAGAGGCAGGTGTGCCAGTTAACGTGGAGCCGTCTGGTCCCTACTGAGTTAGAAACGGGAGGCAGCCATTGGGCTTCGCCCATCTGAGGGATTCTTGTGGAGAATGACCAAGTACCTCCCTGTTTTAGAAGTTGAAAGGGGAGTTAGTTAAAGTGATAGCCTCACAGCTGGCCCTGGACCACGAGAGGATACACGCAGGTGACTTCATCCCAAAGTGGAGAACCGGGATCACAAGGAGCTGAGATGTCCCCCAAATAGTCACGCAGAAGCAGACGGAGTGCATTTGCTGTCTCCATGCCCCCCAGGGGCACGGGGCCATCAGGTCTTCCAGGGGCAGAAGCGCACAGCCTGTGTGCCCGGGGAGGGCTCGGGGACCTGGCGGGAGACAGAGCCCACTCCTGCTCTTTCCTGCTCCTGAGAGCGTCTTTGCCACCTCTTCCCCTATGGCGTGCGCTACCTCTTACAGTCCTTGTGGCTCGGTAATGGCTAGCTAGCCTTGCCTCTGGAAAAGGTTCTTTCCATAAGAAAACTGAGCAACATGGAAAAGTACATTATTTAATCAAGGAAGAAGTCCCACCAGCAGCCTCGGCAATGCCATCAGGTGGGCGTCAGAGCCGCGCACGGCCACAGGGTAACCAGGAGGATTTTATACTGACGTTACTGGGGATCCTCGCGGGCTTGCAGGAAATAACAGGGCGCTCCCAGGTACCCTCCTCCCCCCTCCCCAGTGACATCCCCTTGCAGAAACACAGCTCAGTATCACCACCAGGAAGTGCGCATGGACCCGATTCTCCAACCTTCCTCAAATTTCACCATTTTTTCTGCACTCGTTTGAGTGCTCCTGCGAGCATTTCGTAGTGTGCCATCTCACCAGGGTTCTCGCCAATTCATCCAAAATTGAGATCGTCATTGTTGATTTGCAATCTCCCTTTGCAAACTGTGACTGATTTAACAGGCGTGCACTCAGTTACTGTAGGTTCTGTGAGATGATGTTCTAAAAATCCTCTCTCTCAAGCATGTTCAACTCCGTGCTGATTAAAATAGGGCTCAGTGGTAAAGATAGCACCGACCTGGTGCACTGACCCAGCACACAGAGGTGGGGAAAGGACAGGCAGGAGACGGCGGCTGGCCAGAGGCTTCTGAATGCGTCACAGAGGGCTCCTGTCTTCCCCCGAGATCAGCAAGCATTCTGAGTTCCAGGATAGAGACGCAAAGTGTGTGTTTCCACGGATCCTCGCAAATTCAGAGACTGGGCTCCCATCCCCAACGTCCCTGCGTCTGGACACAGGGTGTTGAGGAGGTGATCAGGGTAAGTTCAGCTCTGAGGGTGGGTTCCTCGCCTGAGACTGTTGGTGTCATAAGAAGAGGAAGAAGAGGAGATGGCTGCTGCTTCTCTCTCGTCTCCTCCCCCCACTCTCTCTCCCCTCCCCCTCTACCTCTCTCCTCCCTCCCTCTCTCCCCCTCTCCCGCTCTGCCAAGGACTCAAAGACACACCAGAAGGCAGCCGTCTGCAAGGCAAGAGAGGGCCCTGCCTGGAAGCTGGCTGCTCGGCGCTGATTTGTTATGGCAGCCCCCGGGCCGACTGCCGGCACCCCTGCTGGTGGCGACACTCTGTGTTCTAGAGCGTCTTTTCTGGAATGGCATTCCATCTCTGCCCTCCGTCCCCCTGTGCAGTGTCGCTGGGCAGGACACAGAAGTCTCCCGTCAGCAGCCGCTGCACAGGGCTTGTGTCATGTTTCGTTGGCTCGTCCGGGAAAACCTCACGTTGCGGCTTTTCAGGTTAAATAATTATCTGATGTGTTCTATTTATCAAATTCCGAAGGTAGCTTGGCTTCTGAAAAATAATGGGGCTATTTTGTTTTGTTTTTAATTAAGGCCGGTGTGGCGATTGCCACAAACAGTTAATCTCCTGCTGCTCTGTGGCACCGGGCAAATTACTGCATGTGTAAATTGCCTCCGTGTTGATATCCCCTTTCCGAGAACCCCACAGTGATTACCGAGTGTGGTGAGGATGGTAATGAGAAATGAATTTTTCTTTATCTTCATGGAAAATCGTATTAGGTGTAATTGGATAAAACCGAGAATAAACAATCCATCATCCCTCGTTTGGGCCCAGGTTTGCATTGAGATCGTCAGACGCAGAGCGCAGCGCTGCTCTGGGTCTCATTTTGAGCCCGGAGCTGTGCTAATCACACGGCCAGTTGAAGCCGGAAGATTTCCCACGGAAGGTGTGAGAGTGGAGACGCAGGAGCTGAAATAACCCGCAGGGCTCATTAGCATAGCCGCTATTCCTTGGGGAAGCTCTGCTTGTCGCGTGAGACAGGTGTGTTTCCCCAGCACATCTCTTCATCTGCACAGAAGGGCTGGGTGGTGATGCAGGCGTTTGGGGAGTAGACGGAAAATGCACCAAGCACCCGGCAGAACCAAGAGTCCGTGAGGCAGGCTCTGAGCTCCACCTCCCTCGGGAGGGACCCCTCCTCCCTCCTGGGACCCCGAGGGAATGAAACCATCCCCGCCCTCCTCCCCAGCTCAAGCTGAGTGGAGTGGACGGTGACCACAGGCACAGCTCACGAAAACGTAACCACACAGGGCTCATGCACACTCCGCGTGGCCCAGAATCCCCAGGGCTGTCACTGGACACGCGGCCAGGAGCTGTATCTGAGGGAGAACGTTCCCCTGCATGAACTCGCTTTTCCATCAGACCGACTCGGAGAGCCGGGAGGACACGAGCAGACGATTGTAACTAAATATTCGCATTTCCAACACAAAGTCGGAGCCTCCCTGGGTGCGTGGTCCGGGATGTGGCTCCAGGGTGGGTAACGGAAGGGCCAGCACACACCCCTCGAGACTCCCTGCGCTGCTGGCGTGGGCACACTGGGCAGGTGCACGATTTCAAGTCCTGCATTAGGGAGGGGCAGGGCACCCACTGCCTTCTCCGTGATTGATTCAATGTCTTGGCCCCAAACCTCATTCAGACAGGGATTCTGGTCCCTGCCAGGCAAACACAGCCCAGTCACAGGTCCTTCAGTTCTCCAGGCATCACTAAAATCCAGGTGGGGAAAAGGTCCTGCGCCTCTGTCTCTCTCCACCCCCAGGGAGACCAGAGGCTTCCTCAAGTGATGTGGGCCAGCAGGGCTGTTCCCTGTTGCCCCCAGCCCTCTGCCAGCGTCCAGCTCAGACCCCATAGCTTCCTGAAGTGGATGGTGCCTATGAGCCAAGCGGCTCGGGCTGGATATAAGGACTCAACATGTGCACGCTGGGCGGTGGGCTGTGTCCCCTCCAGGCTGCACCAGGGCGGAGGGCGCTGGACTCACTGCCCAGCGTCCATCCTGCAGTCATGCTCCCCCTGGGGCTCTGGAACCCCACCCCTAACCGCCACATTGTGGGGCCCTGCCTGCTGGGACCCCACCCCTAACCACCCTGTTGTAGGGTCCTGCCTGCTGGAACCCCACCCCTAACCCCCACATTGTGGGGTCCTACCCCATCTGGGATGACAGACTTCTCAGTGGTGTCCAGACCACTGCCCCTCAGTTACACCCTTGTGTGCCAGGAGTTCGCTGCCCACCTCCAGGCTCCTCTGCATGGCCACAGAGAGGCCTGGCTGTGCCTTGGACTCTCTTGGCCTGCTTCAGCCCCCTTGTTTTTCTTGCGGCTCTCACGCCACAGGGGTGCTTGGGCATGTGTGTGCCGGGGGTGCCTACCGTGAGCTACAGGATGCAAACACAGGTCCCCCAGAGCCCTGGGCACTCTGTCGTCTCCTCACAGTGGAAACATCCTCCACAAAGCTTTTGCCAGGATCCCCCCCGGGTGCCCCCCACCAACCATGCTTGGAACACAGCTGATGTTCAGGACACAAACGGACTGGACCACTCCTCCCGTTGCAGGATGAGTGGGTACCAAATTTTGCACGAAGTTTCCCGAAGCGTCCGAACTCTCTTCTTACACCCCGTAGCCTGGTAGAAGTTTTATTTGTACCTGTTTTCTCAGGATTCCATACTGAGTATCCTGTCTTTGCAGGGGAAAGACGGGCTTTAACTGGAGCATCTCCTGACAGGCGGGCGGCTTTCACTGACGGTTTCTTTAAGCAGCTTGACTGGGAGGGACCTCCCTGTGGTCCACAGGATGTATTTAAAGCGTACATTTGGGCAGGTTTCGGTGTGTGCACACAACCGTGAAACTGTAGTGGAGCTGACTAATGTGTGCATCACCCATCCCGTCCTGAGTTCCTCATTCTTCTCCCTTCGCCATTTCATCTCGGATTCCCTCTCGACAGGCGCTCGCTGATCACTGATCAACGTACATTAGCTTGCACTTTCGAATGCTTTGTATAAATACAATTACATAGAATACGCTGTTCCTCTCAGACGCCATGATCATTCTGAGATTACGGCCCTAGCCACTGGTCTTTATTCCAGGTAGCAAGTCCATGGTCCAGCTATACTGCAATTTGTTCATCCACTCATTGTTGTCATGTGAGTTTCCAGTTTGGCTGTGGTCCGTGTTCCCTGACAGGTGTTCCTATGGACACATCACTCTTCCAGGTGAGTGCCCGCCCCATGTGGGACGGGTGGATGCATGCTTTATGTTTGATGTAGTTATGCACTTATTTATTTCCATTTTATTTGAAAGGCAGAGAGACAGATAGCAATCTTCCATCTGCTGGTTCACCCCCCAGATGCCTGCAACAGCCGGGGCCAGGCCAGACAAAAGCCAGTAGCCTGGAAGTAGGGGTCCCCTAGGGGTGACAAGGAGCCAACGGATTGAACCAGCACCTGCTGCCTCTCAGGCAAGCACTAGCAGGAAGCTTGATTGGAAGAAATGTAGGACTTGAACTTGGTGTCCCAAGAGGCAACTTAACAGCTGTGTCAAAAGCCTGCCCCCGGAAGGGCTGTGTTTCACATTCGTTTTCTAAACTTTTCATTTTTAATTGCAGGCATTGGACACTGAATTCAGTACGTGTAACACGGACAGCCCAGTTTGTGCAGGCTACTTCGTCTCCAGTGAGCTCTGGAGATTTGGATATGCCAAGGGGTTCACCCACTTCAGCCAACTTGTGCAATACACTGCTATAAACTTTTTCACGATACTCTCTCCTTTTGCTTTTAGTATCTGTAGGGTGTGCAGCAATGTTGCTACATTTTCGTTCTTGATATTAGTCATTGTGTTTTTCTTTGCCTTTTTTCCCAATGAATCTGGCTGGAGATTTATCAATTTTATTAACCTTCTCAGATGACGTTTTGGTTTCATTCGGTTGTTTCTGGTTTTGCGCTTCACCATTTTCGTACTGATCTCTGTTGCTTCCAGTCTTCTGCTTGTTTGTGTTGGGTTTCCTCTTCATTCTCTTGGACAACAGGGTCCCCTGAGTTGAGACTTTGCCTCTAGGACAATATAGACTGTCAACCTTGTTACTGCCGACGCTGTTGTCCTGAGCCATGTTTCCGTGGAATCGCACGTGCTTCACCCAGTTAGGAATATTTTCTAATCTCACTTTTTCTTTGGGATCAAAAAGTTGTTTAGATGTGTGATACTTGGTTTCCAAATAATTGGGTGTTGTCTCTTTTAATTTCTAACATGATTCCATGGTGGCTAGGACATCCTTTGTATTAAATGCGTTGACCTCATTTTGCAGCACGGGAAGACCTCCTGTGTGCACTTGGAAACACAAGTTTATCTGGCTCCTGTGAACGATGGTCGAGTTGACTAAGAGCCTCTCACATTCGTGCTTCTGCATCCTGCTGGCTCAGTCAGTTACCCAAAATGTCTACGGAAATCTCTGCCTATGGGTTTGTTTATTTCCCTTGTGGTTCTATCAGGGTTTCTTGATGTATTTTGAAGGCTTGATGGTATTCCCTCTTGACGATTAGCACCATTATCATTCTGAGTTCACTTTCTTCCTTAGCTACATTTTTTGTACTTAAATCTACTTGGCCTCGTATTGATCTGGTCTCTCCAGCATTCTTTCATCAGCGTCAGCATCATCTCACATTAAGCTCAAGATCTTTTTTTTTAACTGCATGTTTTGTAGTCAGTACAGAGTTCAGCACGGCTTTCTGTGCAGGCTTACGAGCTCTGCCTCTAACCAGGGTGTTCAGACCAAGGAGGCGCGGAGACCTCGGGCTCCTGGACCACTCCATCTCACCGCGTCAGCTCCGCACTGTGGTATCCACACAGCCACAGAAGTGGAAATACAGCACACAGCTGGCTTCCCGTAAAATTTACTTCCAAAAGCAGTTGAAGGGACAGAAAATCATTTACATTTAATGTGACTGTTTACAAGTCTAGGCTTCAGTCTATCGTGATTAAAAAAAATTATCCCATCTGGTGTGTGAATTTTTTCTCTTCTTTTTCTGCAGAAAAATCCCTAAATTGAAAATACAAAATCTAAAATGCCCCCAAATCTGAAACTTCCTGAGCACCAACTGGATTCCACAAGTGAAGGAGCCCATTCCTGACCTCTTGTGTCACATCACAGCCAAAGCACAGTGCACTAAAAACATACAAGATTGCTTTCAGGCCACATGTATAAGGTTATCTAAATGAGTTTCATGGTTAGACTTGAGTCATCCCTAATATATCTCATTATGTGTATGCAAATTTTCCAAATCCAAAGAAATCTGAAACCCAAAGCACTTCTGGTCTCAAGCATTTTGGTTAAGAAATATATAAACTGTATTAATTTTTTAAAAAGATTTGTTTTATTTATTTGAAAGGCAGAGTAACAGAGGGAGAGGGAGAGGGAGTGGGAGAGGGAGAGGGAAAAAGATCTTCCATCTGTTGGTTCACTCCTCAAAAAGCCACAATTGGTACTGGGTCAGGCTAACGCCAGGAGCCAGGAACTTCATCTGAGTCTCCCACTTGAATGGCATGGGTTCAATCACTTGGGCCATCTTCTGCTGCCTTCTCAGGCACATTATCAGGGAGGTGGATCAGAAGCCGAGCATCCAGGACTCAAACCAGCATTCCTGTATGGGATGCTAACACTGCAGGGGATGTCCCAACCCAATGCTGGAACTACCTGTGTTAGTGATTGTATGATACATCCTTCCCACCTTGGTTGTTCTATTAGCTAGAATAGTGATTCATTTAGGATTCACCGAATACATTTTAAGTTAACATATCTGCTTTCAAGACATGTTATGCCACTTTTTGTAATAGCATGAATCTTGCAATAGCACAGTTAAATTTCTCCCTTCTCATCCATTGCATAATTATTGTCCTGCCTTTTACTTTCACATATTATAAATTGCACACTGCATCATTATTGCTTTCAAGAGACTGAAGCCATAAAATAATGTCATTTCTAATGTTTCTCATTTCTGATCCAGCTAACTGGTATTGTCTTACCTCTGCTAGAAGTAGTTCCTTTACTATTTTTGGTAATGTGCCTTTACTGGGAAATTCTTTCTGCTTTCCTAAATCTGGAGATGTCTTTGTCCACTTTGGTTATGATATAGTTTTGCTGGGTATAAAAGACTCAGTGGACAGCTGATTTCCTCCAGTACTTTAAGGGGTTGTTCCATTGTCTTCTCAATGGCTCAGCATCCAGTGAGGGAAGCTCCCATCACTGCTGGCTTTGCTGCTTTGTGAATAATACCCCTTTCTCCTCTCAGTGCTATTAAGATTTTGCTTTTATCACTTCTGGTAAACAGCTACTAAAACTGCCCTCAAGAACCCCCAGATCCTTGCATTTACACCTTCCACTTGAGTATGGGCTGAGGTTCTTTACTCATTCCTAATGAATACAAAATGGAAGAAGCAATGAGATAGCAATCCTGACATTACGTTACAAAAAGGCTGTGGTTTCTTGTGTCTCTCTCACTCTCTCACTTTCCCAGATGCAAGTCACTCTGTGGAGAAGCCCACCTGTCGGGGAAATGATGCCTTTAGGTAGTTCTTACCCAGGAGCTGAACAACACGAACACCCACTGGATAAGTGAGTCTGGAAGTGGGTTCTCATTAGATTGGTGTAATCCTAGAAAACACCACGAATCCATGCTGGTAGAGACTGAGATACCAGCGGCCAGGTAAGCCCTGCCTGGAATCCTGAACCTTGGGAACTTTGAGAAGATAATAAATGCCAGACACTACTAAGTGTTGGGATATTTTGTTTTGTTGCATATATACATAATAGATACTTGTTGAGAAAATTGCTATGATGTGCTATGATACAGTTTCCTGTATGTTTCTTGTCCTTGGGGTCACTAAACTTCTCTGAGTTTATAGATTTTATTTAATAAAATATCTGGAAGCTTATAGTTATCATAAAATTACACTTCTGTGGGTGTATAATTTCTTTTTCAGATTTTGAATATGAATAGTTATTATTTTTCTTCCCTTTCTTTCCTCTGGAGCCTCTAGTTGTACCCATATGGGTTTATATGAAATTACACCACAGCCGATGATGTTCTGTTCATTTGTTTAAACCTTTTTTTTCTTTCTCATTCTGAGTACTCTCTGATGCTGTATGCTCAGTCATTTCCATTGCTAAATGTTCAAGATCAGTACTAATTCCTTTTACAGCATCTAGAGTGCCATTAATGTCATCAGGAGTATTTTTCATCTGAGATACAGAAATTTTTTCCATAGAGTATTCACTTCAGTGCATTTTATAGTCCCTGTGTCTCTACTTAACACTTAGAGCTGATAGGATACCACAATGAGTTGCTTTTTAGTTTTTTTAAAAAGATTTATTTTATTTATTTGAAAGACATAGTTAGAGAGAGAAGGAGAGGTAGAGAGAGAGAGAGATCTTCATCTGCTAGCGCCTTCCCCAAATGGGCGCCAGGAGCCAGGAGTTTTATCCAGGTCTCCCATATGAGTGCAGGTGTCTAAGCACTTGAGCCATCTTCTGCTGCTTTCCCAGTTGCAGTATAGGGAGCTGGAGCAGAAGTGGAGCAGTGGGGACTTGAACTGGTGCCCATATGGGATGCCAGCTCTGCAGGCTGCGGCTTTACTTGATACATCACAGCAATGGCCCCTTTTTCTGCTAATTCTAACACGAATGTCAGTTCTAGGTCAGTTAGATTGGTTGATTTTTCTTTTCACTATTGGTCATATTTTCCTGTTTTTGCATACCTGCTGAGTATTTTTAGATGCCACCCTATTTTTTACTTTGTAGGATTTGGGATAATTTTATTTTTCTGTAAGATTTACTGAGCCTTATCCTGGAATGTACTTAAATTGGAGAGTTGAGTGTTTGGGGGGCCTTGAATTTAAAACGTACTTGGTCCTTTGTTTTGGGCTCATCATTTCCCACTGCTGAGAGAAGGGACATTTGTTAGAGCTCTATTCACTTTCCGTCAATTGCAAGTTTTTCCCTTCTAGTTGGCAGAAACAAGGGCATTTCTTGGCTCCTTGTAAGGGCTACACATTGCTTTCTTCTTTCTTCTCTGTCCTTGGTCTCACACATGGCGGCAGATGCTACTGAATCCCTAAGGGACATTGCCTGCTATCCCTGGAGTTTCCCAAGTGCAGCACCCACAGATGTTGCCCTGTCCTGTAGCTCTGTCTGTCCTGGTCTCCCAGACCCTTGGCTCTGCCTTCCATAAGTGATTGCTGTCGAGACCAAGATTTAGAATTCTACCCAACATGCGGTGATCTTCCCTGGATTCTCTGCTTCCGTTCACCAAGGCAAACACGTTTGCCCTGGACGTTACCGTGGGGATTGAGAGTAGATAACAATTTTACAGGAGCCGTTAGTGTTCTGGAGGCACCCACAGCCCTCTGGATGGCCTCTGGTCACAGGAAATGCATCTCGGCTTCGTATTTGGCTTGTGATTGTTTTCAGCAATGAAATAATCATAACTTTAATGTCCTTCCCCTCTAGTCCGAAGACTGGAGATGTGAGGAGAAATTAAAAAAAAAAAAAAAACACCACTTCCTGTTCATGGGATGTATTTTGTGACACAGCCAAGTCCCTCCTGTCTCTGTGGATAGTCCTGCTTCTCATCTGTTTCACTAGAGGCTGCAAAAAGACTTCAATGAGGCATTTATTGAAGTATGATATTTGGTCTCTGGGATGTACGAAGATGGATTACTTTTGATAAAGGAATCATTTAAATATAATTATTCATCTAAAATACAGGCAATTAGTGGGAGTATTCAACTTTTGGACAATTTATATTTTTACTTGCCATTCTGTTTTACCCAGATTGTGCTAAATTCTGCTGAATTTAGTTATTTGAAACTTCTACAGCTAGTGGATGAAGTCATTCTCCTAGTTCTTTCTGCTTTCTTATCTTTATTCCAAATATTTTTATTTTTAATATTTCACTTAGTATGAAAATATCTTAAGGGTATATATTACCAAAAAATTAAAACTAACTGAAAACACTGATAGGACTTTGTTCTTTATTGTAGTAACCTTTCCCCGATCATCAGGTCCAGCTGCTCCCATCTGTCAAGGTCTAACTTAATAGATCCTAATCACTGGCACTGAGTTTATTTTAATTAGAACTTTAAGCTGGGTTGTTGCATTAACACTTGCATTTGTTCTTTGTTGAAATATTCTCTGGATGATAAAACTTCCAAAGCATTTCTTGAGGGTATACTGACTAAATTACTCAATGCAACAGAGAAAGAGTGTATCAGGAGCAAAACTTATGAGACACTGGCAGAAGTATTTTATACAAATATTTGGGAAACTCATAAGAAATTTAATCTCACTCCTGGGTCTGGAAACCATAACTCAGACTTGAGTCTTAGATGACCACAGTCAAACTGGTCCCACTGTAACTTGAGGCATATCTTCAGCCTCACTCTCAAAAGGGATGGGCTCAGTTTCCCTGATATGTCTGCACCAGGTCAGTACACAGAGCAAAAAGATTCTCTCGTCAGGTTGATTTAGATGGAGAGCTTTGAGTGTCCCCACTTCTCCGCCACCCTCCAGTCAGAAGTGGAAGGATGCTGGCCATGCGTTATAAATGTGTGACAAACACTATGACGACAGTGACACAGGGAGGAGCAGACACTGCAAGGCCACCCAAATATTCCACATCTTTGGGTTCCACTGCTTTCTACCACTCAGAGCGAGGAAATGCTGTTAGTCTCATATCAGTTTTGACAGCCAGCTTTCAAGCCAACGTTCAAATGCAGAACTCACCTACCCAGTGCCAAGGCAGACAATTTGGCTCCTTATTTCTAGACTTCTTCCTGGGTCCCAGTTTCTCCCTCAGTGATACAGGTTCAGTAGTCACTCAATACTAAGATGAAGTTGCAATTTTTTTTTTCAATAAAGAAAAAACACTAACAAAAGTGTCCCCAGACTCTCTGGTAGAAGCAATGACACTGCCCCAAGTGTTGCTGGGACCGGCACTGTGTGCAGCGGGTTAAGCTGCCACCGGGGATGCTGGCATCCCATCTGGTGCTCATTTGAGTCCTGGCTGCTCCACTTCTGAGCCAGTTCCCTGTTAGTGTGCCTGGGAAAGCAGAGGAAGATGGCCTGATGCTTGGGTCCCTGCAACCTACATGGGAGGCCTTGATGGAGTTCCTGGCTCTTGGCTTTGGTTTGGTCTAGCCCTGGTCATTGCAGACATCTGGGGAGGGAACCAGCAGATGAAGGATCTCTCTCTCCCTCTCTCTCTCGCTCCAACTCTGCCTTTCAAATAAACACATAAATCTTTTCTTTTTATTTGACAGGTAGAGTTACAGACAGTGAGAGAGAGACAGAGAGAAAGGTCCTCCCTCTGCCAGTTCACTCCCCCAATGGCCGCCACGGCCGGCGCTACGCCGATCCAAAGCCAGGAGCTGGGTGCCTCCTACCAGTCTCCCATGCGAGTGCAGGGACCCAAGCACCCGGGCCATCCTCTGCTGCCCCACCGGGCCACAGCAGAGAGCTGGACTGGAAGGGGAGCAACCGGGACCAGTACCCGGCGCCCAATCCGGGACTAGAACTCAGGGTGCCGGCGCCACAGGCGGAGGATTAGCCAAGTGAGCCATGGCACCGGCCAACACATAAATCTTTTAAAAGAGTTGCCATCTCCTTGTGCTACATGCGTGTCGAGATGGCACACCCCACCACTCAGCATCACCACCATTTGAAGGCTCAGATCTTGGGAGTGACTTCCAGCCAGTGTGGCGTGGAGGGAACACAGACTCCAAGGCGTAAGGGGCCATCCGAGCAGCGGTCAGCCATACACAGGGAGGCAACTCCTGAAGCTTGGGTGCCCCCGATATTGCACATGTGGGGGAAAAGCCCATGGAAGACCAAACCTGCAGCGCCCTGTCTGGCCCCTCTTTGTGTCACCCACCCTGCGGATTTGTAACTGAAGTCCTTCATGCAGTCGCAGTCAGACACACAATAGTCTGTTCATTTGCAAAATGGAAGATGCCAGCATGCGCTTTGTCGCTAGAAAATAGTGTCATCCGTGATGTTGAAGTTGGGTTTTTGAAGAAGGTAATGAAACTCCTGTCTCACCTGGGGTATCAGAAACGAAACCCTGACTCTGTATCATCGATGAAAGGGCAGTAAATTAACCAGCGAGCCTTGCTGCTGGGCTGCAAACCAGGGACGGGCTCTGCAGTCAGCTCCTGTCCTGTGATGTTCCCAGCACGGGGTGTGCACATCTAGGAGCTGAGTAAACACTTGGCAACAGTGCTGAATGTGAGGCTTTTAATTGTTGGTTTGTTTTGTTGACGGTTTCCCCTATGGCACATGTACTCTAATTCATGTGCTAATGAGCCAAATTAGCGATGGGATTCTCTAGTAGTTTGCTCCAGCAATGCAAATCCTACAAAGGTTATTAAATGGCATATTTAGCAAACGTTTCCCCAGTTCTCTCCTCTCCCTCCCTTCCCTCTCCCTTTCCTTCCCTCCCTCTCCCCATCATCCCCTTCCTTCTTCCTACTCCTCTTCTTCACTCTTCCTCCTGCGTCCCATCCCCTCTTCTTTTCTTCCCTTCCAGCCCCCTTGTCTCTCTCTCTCTCTGTCTCTGTCTCTCTCTCTCTCTCTCTCTCTGTCTCTCTCTGTGTCTCTCTCCCTCCCCCTCACCTTCTCTCCTCTCCCCCTCCCCTCCCCTTCTCCCTTTCCCTCTCTCTCATCTATGTGATGAAATATGGCTCATTCACTGGCTTTGGAGGAAAAGTAAGGGACAGGAGGACTGTAGATTCGTCTGTTTATGAAAACCTGGTGGTTGTGTTCTCTGGGAGGGGCTCTCTAATCTCACCTGTATCCCATAGATCAATTTTCCAAGCCATTTCTAACCTGTCTTTTCCCTGTCATGAGTGATTGTTTCATTGCAAGAATGTCAACTCCTACCATAGGTTCTAATGCTCACAAAAAACTGACGTGGTAACTTTCCAGTTTTCAAGCTTTGGGTACCCCTAAACTTCTATAGAATCCATACACCTAACTTTTCTCTTGGATTTTCTAGAAGAAAGTCATGTAGCCTGGATACAAGTAAGAATATTGCTCTCCCCTATCATTGAGTCAGTTTGTTTTCCATTGTATTTAAAGCAAAAATTCTCCTGCATAGAACATATTCTAGTAGCTACCAGGTAATGAAGGAAAGGCCAGGGCTTGGTGTTCTAAATGCGTTCCACCCGGCACTGGGATGTGTGCTGTAATTTTGAAGCGCCGTTGGGCTTGGTGTTTATGATGTGCAAGGTAACCTTCGCACCTGCTCACGTCTTGCTCAGGAGAGGTGGGAAGTCGCCCTACTCTCCACATCACGCTTCCCGAGAGAATCATGCTTGAATGCTTCATCCTAAACTCGCGTTGAACAAATTCATGTGCTGATAGTAACTGGAGGTGGGTCCTTTGCAAGCCAATCAAGACTAAAGGAGGCAGTAAGGCTGGGCCCCAAGCTGGGACGAGTGGCTCTCTAAGAAGAGGGAGAGACCTGAGCTGACACACCCTTGCTCTGTCTTGCGTATGATACCTCCCTCGCCATGCTGTAAGAGGCCCTCACCACACCCCACGCAGGTGCCAGTGTGTACTCTCGAGCCTCACAGCCCCCAGAAGCCTCTGTTTGGAAGTTATGCAGCCTCAGAGGGTCTGTCCAGCAGCAGAAATGGAGCGAGACAGAGCTTGGCCAGCTGTTCTGTCTACGCAGGTCTCGGTCTGCCTGTGGAGGTCTCGGTCTCGCTCCCACAGGACTGTTCTCCAGCCTTGTGGATCTTCACATCATGGTTCCAAGACCCCAGGTGAAAGCAAGAGTTAAATTAAAGACCGAGGTATTTTGCATTTGGCACAGAGTTTTCAAATATTTGAACATTTACAGAGTAAAGCAGCTGAAGTTTTGTGGAGTTTTTCTGAATGTTTTCATCAAGAAACGGGGGACATTATGCAGATGAATGTGAAATTAATAGACAAAAGGTGTCCAATTTTTTACACAACTGTGGCATTCTGATTGTTCTGAAGTTAATGTCAGAAGAAACAAGTTGAATGTATTTCCAACAACCTCAGAATTAACCAGCTGTGTGCATGACTGCAATAGAGAGTATTTCAAAAATTCAAGGTGCAAAACACAGAGGCCCAAGCATGCTTTTTGCATTCGGCGTCTGCCTGGACCTCAGGGAGACCTCTCCTGCGTAGGCTGTTTAGCTGCACGTCTGCACCCAGATCTGTCCACTGCGGGGGGATCGACCTTTGGGGCTGGGTGTTTCCCCAGGGAGGTTCACCTCTGCTTCCTGTAGGGCGTTCATCAGCATCCCAGGCCCCTGGAAGTGCACCCCAACGCAGCCACAAGCATGAAGGCCAATTACGTCTGTAGACATTGCCGAAAATCCCCTGGGCAGGGAAATCACCCTTGGTTAAGAACACAGCCCGACCTGACAAGAGGAAGCATCTTGATCATATACACAATTTCAGCATCAATTTAGGAAATCGCCAGGTCCAACTTTGTGGCTGTAAAAAAGGGACACTTTCAAGTCACTGATTTTTTTTTTCAATTTTCAAGGGGTTCTTCTGTCTCGGAGCAGGTATCCACTCAGATCCACTGAAAGCTCTCTCGTAACGAGTTCCTTTATGGTCCTGTGGATCTAAGCCGTTGGATGTGTTTTTATCTGGCACGTTGGAGCTTGAGAATAAAGCTAGGCCGGTGTTACCAACTCAGCGTTCGAAGCCAGAGAGGTAGGGAGAGCCGGAACGAGTGAGGAGAGTGGAGAACATGGAAACCGAGGGTCAGCACATCAGGAGAGAGAGCCGGCGAATCTGTGCCGAGTGGGCCACAGCGGGCTCTCAGACACTGCGGAAGCTTCTCACGGAGGCACGTGACAGCGCCTCCCTCTTTCCTTTGCCCAGGCCACTCGAGCTCATTTCTGACAATGGATTTTTGAAGATTGGAGGATGTCCAGAGAGGACAGCTCCGAAAGGGAAGAGACATAGAAAGAGAAGCGTCTGCACCCCAGCCTGGGGTGGTGTAGCAGGAGCACCCGATTCTGCACTGGCCCTGCAGGTCTCGCTCACTGATGCTGGGACCCTGGCCTGGCTTCTACAGAGTGTGATGTGGACACTGTGCGGTGTCTCCAGAAGTGGTTGTGTGATAACAAAGACCCACAGCAAGAAGGCGCTCATGTCTCTGCCCTGAAGTCTATCTCAATGAATTTTTAATACGACTGCGCCTATACGTATCATGTAAGTAGGGGGAAGGGACGTGATTAGTCAGCACCATGAACGGGGAAGTGATCCCCTCTTAGTGTTTAAAGGCGAAGAAGAGAGGGATTTCCTGGCTTCCCAGGTGCTTGTAACGGGCACTAACAAATGGAGGCTTCATACTTTACACCTTAAATGTGCAAATGCGTGGTCAAGTCCAATTCTAACAGCTTTCTCCTCCACCTCGGGATTTCTCAGAGCTCAGAGGCAACTTCCCCTCCGCAGGCACCATAGATCACCGTGGCCCAGTGAACCACAAAATCTGTTCCAGTGCATGGCTATCACGTTTGATGGACTGTGAACGCAGAGGAGCAGAAAATAAGTTCTGCGCCCGGGCACTTAGTCAAGCAAAGGCTGAATGGTTTAATAAGTCGATAACTTTCTCCCCTCTGGTAAGAGGGAGCAGTGTGCGGTATTGTCTCAGTCAAAGGTTGGTAAGTTATCGCGGGAGAGGGCCTCATCCGCATTTGACAACTGGTTGGACTTTACCAGAGTAGATCATTTGTATGTTGTTTTCTTTTTGTTTCTTAGCCACGTGCTGATTCTCCACAGACTTACACAAACACAGGCACGGAGGGTCAACATTCATCATTCCTACTGCACACGCAAAGTTCCGTAATAGAGCCTAGAATTCCTCAGAATTGCACCTGCCAAGCGACCGAGAAGTTCAGTACTCTCTTCTCGTAGGCGCCATTCCATCCTGACATGCCCCATGCCCTGCTGTCAGATTCCTCCCCAGGGATTGCCAAGGCTAGGCGGAGCCAGAATGTGGCGTCCCCATTGCTGGCCAGAGTTTCTGATTTGGTGACCTCTCTGTGGCTGTTGTTTGCCTCCCAAGTCTTTCTCCAACACAGTGTTGATTTTTACATTGGTCCTGGAACCTGCCCTGAGCCCCACGGACCTCCCTGCTCCAGACACAGGTGTGCTTTCTGTAGCCTGTCTGGCACAGACTCCCCGTGGCAGGGCAACCACAGCTGGTTGGTCATGTTGAGCAGGCATCCCAGCCTGGGCCACCCTGTGCAAGAATCCATGAGCACCTGGTCTGAGCACTGAACCTGGATCCCCACCACACACGCCCTCCTCACTGGGCAAGCCCGACTCAGACACCCACTTCCCATTCCCCCAAGAGTAAAGAGCCCAAATCAATCCACGCTACTCACACTCATCCCCAAGTGGTGATCCTCTCCTGGGCAGGATCAAGTCAGCTCCATCCTTTGTGCTCAGAGATCCTGGTCATTTACCATTTTCCTGCCTCTCTCCATTTCCATAGAATTCTGAGCTATTCCATACGGTGCTTCTATTTGTATAATCGTTTAGCTTGCTCAGTGCTGGGGCAAATACAGTCTGCTCAGTAGAGAGTAATTTCACTCCCAGATATATCAGCAACGTCTGGAGACTGGTTAATTGTCATGAATGTGACAGGGGCACACTATGACATCCTATGGGAGAAGTCCCTAGGTGGACGATGCTAAACTCACAGCACTCCCACCACAAAGATCTCCCTGGCTCAACACTCGCTCTGACAGTGCTGTGAGGAGGGGAACCCCTGCCCTAGTCAACAGCGCAGGCTCAGAACCCAGACCAGCTGTCATCAAGACCCAACTGTCACTGAACTGAACTCAGGTGTGGCATTTGGCCTCGTGTGACTCCGATTCCTCACCTGACAAAGGGGAGTAACAATAGCATCGATGCCACCAGGAGGTTATGGGGCGAACTGGACCAATGGATTAGAGCGCTCAGCACAGGACCCGGCTCAGAGCGAGCGCGCAGCTGGGGCTGGTAAACACACGGGCACACACGGACACACAGCATTTCATTTCTGAACCACGAAAAATGCCGGGAGAACCAGCAAACACCCGGGAGGATCCAGTGAGGATATTTTATCTTCTTTTCTCCAGACTCTTAAAAACTTACATACGTACCACGGATCAGGTCGTGTCTCGGTTTTCTTTCCATCCAGTTCTCCTCTCTTCTCACAGATGACCTACTCATGCATTTCCAGTGTGCTTTTAGGCCAAATACATGTGTCCACATGGTGGGCACCTGTCTACCATGTATCTACTTCATCACAGTCATCATTTTATAGTTATGCAGACTTTAAGACACTCAGATAATTTCTGTTGCTTACCTAACTTTATTGATGGTTCTGACCTCCTGCAAAACGAGGTAAGGACCTGGCAGGACTTCATTTCTCCCCAGAACCACCTCTGCAACCCTGCTGTTCTGGGTGCTGGGCCCACGGTCCAGATGTTGCTTTCTGCGGATGTTTCACTGTCGCTCATGGCCTCGGCCCCGGTGGGACAACTCCAGTGTGTGGTCTGCTTCGTTCATGGTTAATGACTGGCTTCACTGGTTACCTCCCACTTTGGGATAACTGGTCTCCAGGTATTCCTTAGCTCTGTTCTCGTTGCTCTCAGAGTGTGGATCCCTCAGCTAAAAATTACACCCATATATATAATATACATACACATACTTATATATTACTTCTATATATGTAAATGTATATGTAAGTACTGTATATATAATTTTGAAAGTTAAAAGTTCATGGAAAATGGAATTAAAAGATAAGCTTATTTTGATGCAAAGATTCTGAAATTCTCCAAAAATTGAGAGGAAAAAGTAAATTATAGAAAAACTGTGCATGGATCATTTTTTTCACCAATACAAACATTTTTTAATTCCAGTTCTGAAAAACTTTTTGAGGAACCCTCATATATTTGATGGATCCAGCGAGGGCGTCTTAGGTCTTCACCATTATTTTTCGTTCTGCACTCCTTGCTTGGGATCCCACTGCTGAGACTACGGAAGGCCACACTGCCTTTGTCTGTCAGCTGTGTCTCTGCTGCCGTAGCCCAGCTCTGCTAGCCCTTCAAGCATCTGTATTATGTTCTCACGTATTTTCAAAGTATGCTGTAACATTGATTATTTTCCCAGGGATTTCTTTTCGTGATTCATGTTGGAGTTGTGTATGAGAGTTTCTCCTCTCCACAGACGCATGTGGGGACAGGAGCCAGGGGCCACAGCCAGTCGTGATCTGGCTCCCACACTGACCAGCTGCGTGCTTGAAGGTGTGTCTTAGCTGAGTCTCTGCGTCTGCTGATCTTAGTCTGATTATCTGTGTCTTGCGCGTTGTCTAGGGTGATGCATTTCAGCATTGGCTGCTGGAGTTAGGTAGGGAAATTCAGAGCTCTCAGTGTAAGGTGCCCCCCCCCCCAGCCTCCACCATCACTGCACTCCAGGAACCCACAAAGCTCATCTTCAGGGCCAGTGTTCCACAGCACTGCAACACGGAGTTGCCGTTGTTCTGTGATGTATCTTTTTCTTGTTTCCTTCCTCCCTCCCTCCCTCCCTCCCTCCCTCCCTCCCTCCCTCCCTCCCTCCCTTCTTCCCTCCTTCCCTTCCTTCTTTATTTTATGAAAACTTGTTTCTTTACCCAATCCACACACAAAGTATCATGGTAAGTTTCTTCCATTTAATGCTTATCTTAATTGCTCCATGTTTTGTGGGCTCTTGTGGACCAACTCTGTTCTATTCAACTTCATTCCTCAACAGATATTATAGCAAGGGCCTAGGCTGCCCAATCACCTGGTTTGTTTGTTTGTTGTTGTTGTTTTTTTTTTTTTCAGGCAGAGTGGATAGTGAGAGAGAGAGAGACAGAGAGAAAGGTCTTCCTTTTTGCCGTTGGTTCACCCTCCAATGGCCGCTGCGGCCAGCGCTTCGTGCTGATCCGAAGCCAGGAGCCAGGTGCTTCTCCTGGTCTCCCATGCGGGTGCAGGGCCCAAGCACTTGGGCCATCCTCCACTGCCTTCCCGGGCCATAGCAGAGAGCTGGCCTGGAAGAGGGGCAACTGGGATAGAATCCGGCACCCCAACCAGGACTAGAACCCGGTGTGCCGGCGCTGCAAGGCGGAGGATTAGCCTGTTAAGCCACAGCGCCGGCCAATCACCTGGTTTTTGTTTGGCTGAACACATGTCTGAGATGCAGGCTTCCTGAACTTCTGACCTAGTCCTCATCTTTAGTCCTGACACAGCATGGTCCATACACAGAGCTCCTAAGGGCTCCGTGCCACCTGCACACCCCACCTGGTTCCCTCCAGATACCACAAGCACCCTCCATTATATTGTGGCTAGAATTTCCTCTTGGATACCCAGACACATCCCTTTTTTCTTACAAGCTAGCTTATGCGTTTGAAAGAACTAAGTCGTGTTCAGCATTTCTGGGTGTTCCTGGTAGAAAGATTTCTGTATGAGCATAGCTGCTACATTCCTGGAGCCAGAAATCTCCAAGCTGATGCTGTACAAGCTGCTGGGGTCCAGCCGGCAGAAAGGGTGATTCCAAGTAGCACAAGCCACACTCATGGGGACAGACAGACAGGAGGCAGCCTTCGCTCAGGAGCTGGCAGTGAGTCAAGAGTGAGGGTTACTGGGACAACGAGGCTGCTAGCCCAGGACAAGGTCTCAAAGGCGTGGGAGAGCAGCCAGTGAGGAGTCTGGACCATGTTCTAACGGAGCGTGAACGTGTGGCTTCAAACAAGGCCTGCGTTTGAGAAAGACGCACTGCGTGAACAGACCGAGGGGGATACTGGGTTTGAATACGGGCACCACCCAGGACGTGTCTGAAACACTGTAAACAAGGAGTGAGGTAACACCTTTAGCAGTACCTGCAGAGAGCAGCCGTTCCCCTTACATGGGGCAACTGGGACTGCTGGAACGGAGCCCTGGGCGCTCCACCCGATGGAGAGCAGGGGAGGGAGCCTGCTCATCCTCTCTGCCCTGGAGCCCTTTCCTGGGCACCGCCAGGTGCCACATGCCTGCCTGGGATGGATCAAGTTACCCAATCACTGCCTAGGAGCGTGCACGTAACCGGGGGCTGCTGCAGGGCTGTGAGCGGGTCCTCGGAGGAAGGTGGAGTACCAGCAGGTGCTCACCTTCGCTCCGTCCCAGCACTGGTCCCAGCACTGGACACGCGGACCTTGCACGCCCCTCCTAACCGTCTTCCTCCTCGCTCTGTGCCGTCTCTGCCTCAGTCGCTGCACTCCCCTGAGATCCTCTGCGGTAATTTTCACCCACTGCAGGCACAATTGGCCACATGGATGCATAAATGCCAGACAGATTTAAGAAAACATCCCAGCGAATGAATAGATCAGTTTCCAACTTCTCTGATGTGACCTGAACCTCGCCCGAAGGGCAGGGATGCCTTCTGGGTCACGAGGGACCGGTGGCATCTGGAGCAGTGTCTGGCACAAGGCAGGACCCCGCAGGTTGGTGCCCAGCGGGTGAGTGGGGCCCTGCTGCTCATGCACCTGTGGGTCTCAGCGGCACCCAGGAGCCGCCGCCTGCACCGGTCAGTCTAAGGTCTCAGGACATTCTTACTGCATACGTGTTCCTAGCCTCTTCCCCACCCCCGTAGGAGGCAGCTCTATTTCTATTCAAATGTAACTCAAGTGTTCCCTGGGAATTCACAGATGATTTCATACTGCAGCTCCAAGAGAGGCATATTCAATTGAGGCCTTGAAGGTAACTTCCATAAAATGTGTCATTTGATAGCATGAAAACAGATGGAGAGAAACCATCTCCTGCTTATGGTGCACTGGAAATAAAGTTACAGACTTGTGGCAAGATGAGTTCTATAATTAAAAGCGATTTAGGTTGATTTAACAGTTGGCTAAGCAATTCTTTCAGTTCCCTTTTTGCGTCATCATAGGCTGAGATGGAAGCTTCCTCTTTGATTGTTCATTATTCTCTTTTATTACCTAAGATGTTCTTTGTGCTCTCGTCCGCTCTGTAATTCAATGTTATGGTTAACACACTTATTTCTGCCTTACCAAAGTAGGCTCTTCAAATCTTCTAGCAGGAGAATTACCTCCACGTCTCACTGAGGATTCAAAGCACAGAGGAGCTCTGCTCCCGGGGGGCGACGTGGCCCGCTCCTGGGGGGCGACGTGGCCTGCTCTCCGGAGCCTCCCTCAGCAAGCGCCCCCAGCAGCAGCGGCTGCTTCTGGGTTCTCGTCCTAGCTGTGCAGGGGGCAGGTCTCCCACCAGTCCTGGACTCATCAAGCCGACCTCTGCTCTCAGCACCAGCCATGCGTTTTCTTTACGGAGGACCTGGAGAAGACAAAAACATAAGCGAAGAAAATCAAACCCAATTACAATGACACTGTTAAGAGAAAACGGATTCTTTCTCGTGGTGTAGCTGCTTCCACATTTTGATAATGTATTTAAGCAGATTCTACTGTGAGGTTTCTTTTTCCTCCTATGCAAACATCCTCGTCGAGAGCGTCATTAGCTGATGGATAGAATCGTTTCAGAAATGTGGGAAATGGATGATGTCTAAAACATTGTGTCATAAGTCATGACGCTTTCATTATCATTGAAAATACACGTTTGTTTTTATTTCTGTTCATCTTATCAGCATGTATTTCTAGAAGTCTCCATCTTTTAGGAATAGTGACTAATTAACATAATGCCAGTTTCTTTCTTTGTAGAAAAACAAGGATTCTCGGGTCAGGATAATAGTGCGCTGTGTTAAGAATGAAGAACTGGGAGTGGGTTTGAGCTGCAGTGGTTACACTCCGGCCTGAGGAGCCCACATCCTGTAGCAGAGTGCCTCCGTCACGCCCCACTCCCCTGCGTCTGGTCCAGCTTCCTGCCACCGCTCACCCCGGGAGGCAGCAGGCGATGGCTCAGGGACCCGTGTGGGAAACCAATGGAGCTCCTGTTCAGCTGCTCAGCTCCATCTGGGGCGTGAACCAGCAGATGGAAGGTATCTAACGCTCCCTCTCTCCTCCTGCCTTCATGTAAATAAAAATGAATAAATAAAACTTGCATCACTGAATAACATATGCTTTCAGGAGCTCGGATTTTAGTCGGTTTTTGTTTGAACTGGGAGTCACAGTCACTCACAAGGACGCAGTACGAATCTGTGTGCTCAGGACCTCACTCTGTCTGCTGACCTGGGGCTCACCGTCAGGGCTGCCCCCGTGGAGCCGTGAGCCGCTGTGTGGGCTGCAGGGCAGGTGACCGGTCAGATCGTGGGAACACTCTACAAGACACCCTAACAAGGCTCAGGGAGGTGTGACCACTGCACTGATTCCTAAAGTCAGGGAGAGCTGGTTTGGGGACAGAGTCCGTCCAAACACTCGCTGATTCCCCAATCCCAGGTACGTGTGACCATGATTCTACTCGGAGCCAGGGTCTTTGCAGCTGTAACCAACTGAGAGGAAGTCACAGACGAGCGTGGGTGCCCTGGGACTGGTGTGGTTAGAGAGAGACCCTGGCACAGATACGGGCAGGGAGCCGTGTGGTGTAGATGCAGAGATGGGAGTGACGTGTCTACCAGGCATGGAGTACCCAGGACTGTCAGTGCCACCAGGAGCCACGAGAGGCCTGGGGCAGCTTCTCCACCAGAGGCCTTGGAGGCATCAGGTCCCTGCAGACACTCTGACCGTGGACTTCTGGCCTCCAGAGCTGGGAGGTCAAGGAACCTGGCATCCGGTCCTTCGTGGAGGCAAGCAGACTGCTCAGCATGGCCAGCGTAGCAGGCCGGGCCGTCTGCCTGCCTTGCCCAGTGCTGTCAGCCGACTGACCGGCGACTGCGCTCCACCCATCCCAGGCCACGGGGCGACCTGCGCACACCCCCGGGGCACGTTTGCAGGCCCGCCTCTGCTCCCGACCATCGAGCAGAGCCTCTGCAGCAGATCCAGACCCCTTCATTTCCTTGTTTCCACTGAGAGCAGCAGAGTGCCTACTCCTACCATCATCAAGAATTAGTAACAGCGGAACTCCCTCGAGTCCGTGACAGCCTGCAGGACAGTGTGTGCTGTGTGTAGATCCCAGGATCGCCGCCTCCACGCGTCGTCCAGTCCACTCTGCTGGTGACGCGGCGTCTCCTGTTTGTCTCATTCATCGTCTCTCTCCCTCTCTGCCCTCAGCCTTCCTAGCTGATTTTTCCTTCTCTTTCGTGCCCCAAAATATTTGCAAACAACTTTTACAAACTATCTGCACAACATCTGGAAAGCACTGGCAAAGTACTCACAAACGTCTACCAACCGCTGTTCAAGAAGCAAGGAGCACCTGCACTTGAAGAATGCCTAGAAATTAAAAATTCCTGAATTTTCCCCCAGTGCATAGTGTGATGACTGAAACACGTAAAAATGTAGCAGACTTCCTTTCGCAAGTCCTACTTGCAACACCTATTGCAAGTCCACAATTACTGGAGTAATAACTACAAACTGACCAGAGTCAAAGTTCTGCTAATGAGGTACTCAAATGCTCTCTTTCTGTTTATTTAATAGGTGTTCTTCTTTGCAGACTGGTTACAATATTGAACAGAGGGTTAAAATACTAATTCAAGCTTAAATGAGAATTTAAAGAGCGAAAGATCAGTTACAACACCTTTGAGGGTTCATATACACCAGTCGGAGATACTAAAGGAATTTTTGGATCTTTGGATACCTAAGGTACAAAAACTTCACAGCTAGGGGCTGAATTTGGAGACCCACCTGCATGGAAATCATATAAAAGCTGATGTCAATGGAGCCTACCACTGCACCTTCCCAACAGCCCGGTGTGGGGGTTCCTGGAGGACAGCGCTGAAATCCCAGATCGTGAAGTGGCTGGACATGCTGAATGCTGGGACCCTGGGAGAGTTCTCGCCCTGTTCCCGGGATGGGGCTGGTTGGAACTGCACCCTTAACCAGCACCTTGCAGAGCTGCTCCTTTACCTTGTCCCCTGGGGCAGGAATAAGCTGGGGTCACTGGCGTTGAGACCCCTGCTGGGTGGGTGTTCCTGGTCACCGAGCAGGGAGAATAAGTGTCCAACTTCTCAGATGAGAATTCTGGGATAATAAAGGCGCCCCGTGGGTGGAGGGAGTGTGGGTATGAAGAGGAGGGTCCTCTTGGGATCCATGATTCTGCAGATTACAAGAACAGAACCTCCCAGGTCGGGGTGTGCATGGAGGTGGTTGGGGGGTCCCGGGCACCACACCCCATCTCTGCTGAGGATTCAAGCCTTGGAGACTCAGAGCTGTGAACCCCAACATGTAGGTGTGCACCACGCAGTCCTGCCCTCCAGGGCAGGGCAGAGGTCACCCTGGCCTGGATTCCACCTGCTGTCTGGGAGAGAAGCCGCTGACCCCACCCTAGAAAGACGGAGGAAAAATGTGAACCCACGACCTGCAAGCGGTGTCTTCCAGTCTCTTCTGATTGTCCGCTGTCCGGACGCTGTCGTCCCGACCTCCGTGCCAGCCAAGGGGTGACAATCAACGTGGCCAGCAGTGTTCCCGGGAGAGACCTGGAGCAGCGATACCCAGGTCCTTCCACGAAGAGCCGGCCTCGCCTCCGCTCTGGGGTGCCCTGGGCCTCCGGCCTCAGCGCAGCCACGCACAACCCCGTTCCGCGCTGCTGGCCTCCGTCTCCGGCCACCGCGCACCGCCGGAGCCCGCTCTGGCCACTCCTGCCCTACAACACGGTGACCCAGGCATCTGACCCGAGCGCCCTTCCACTGTCTTCGCTTAAGCCGGGCCCTCGCTGCCCCTGGGAGCCCGCACCTGCTGGCCGGGGCCGGCACTCGCCCCAGCATCCCTGGGTCAGTGGGGGAGCTGGGGTCCGGCCTCCCGGCTCCCCATTGCGAGCAGGCGTGCCAGGATGACCTTCTGGAAGGTTCTCCCTGCAGACAGCACGCGCCTCATCACGGCACGCGAGGGCTCACACACGTGGGACCCAAGGCAGAGCCTGGCCCCCGGCCTCTCCCGCACGCCCGGCCCTCGGTGGGCGCTCTCCGCTCACCCCGCAGGACTGCAGGACGCAGGAGGGTCCGACCGCGCCCTTGCAGGCCGGGTTCCCAGCGGCGCCGGCCCGGCCGCGGGAGGCCTGCTCGGTGCGGGGCCGCCGTGGACCGCTCCCGCCCCCTGCAGGCCGCACGCGCAAAGTCCCCGCGCAGCGACTGCCGGGCGCCCTCGCCGCCGCAGTCTTCTGGTGCGGGGTGTTGGGGAGCCGGGCGGGGTCGCCAGGCCCTGCCCCGGGAGGCCCCGCGGGAGCTCCGCGCTGGCGGCTGCCGCCTCCTCCTCAGCTCGGGCCCGGAGCCTCCGAGAGCCGAGAGCGGCCTTCACCGGGCGTCCACGCCGCCCGCAGCCGGCCTGGCTCTGAGGGGACAGGAGGTGAGCACGGGGGCTGCCCCAGGCCACGGCCGCACTCTCACACTCCCGCAGTCACACTCAGTCTCAGTCACTCGGCTACACGGTCGGTCACTCACGCTGGCTCACACAGTCACACAGTCACACACATTCAGTCACACACTCAGTCACAGTCACACAGCTACACGGTCACTCACACTGACTCACAATCACACACAGTCACACTCAGTCACTCAGCTACACGGTCGCTCACACAGTCACACACAGTCACACACAGTCACACACAGTCACACACAGTCACACTCAGTCACTCAGCTACACGGTCGCTCACACTGGCTCACACAATCACACACAGTCACACACTCAGTCACAGTCACACAGCTACCTGCTCACTCACACTCACACTCCCGCAGTCACACTCAGTCACACAGTCACTCAGCTACACGGTCGCTCACACTGACTCACACAGTCACACACAGCCACACACATTCAGTCACACACTCAGTCACAGTCACACACCTACACGGTCACTCACACTGACTCACGCATTCACACACACACTTACTCAGCTACACGTTCACTCACACTGTCTCACACATTCACACAGCCACACACATTCAGTCACACAGTCACATAGCTACATGTTCATTCACACTGACTCACACTCACATTCACAGTCACACACATTCAGTCACACACTCCCTCAGTCACACTCACACTCAGTCACAGTCACACAGCTACATGAGAACTCACACTCACACACAGTCACACACATGCAATCACAATCACACTCACAGTCAGTTACACATTCACTCTCAGTCATAGTCACACAGCTATATATTCACTCATGCTGACTCACACTCACATTCACACAGCCACACTCAGTCACACAGTAACACATTCACTCACAGTCACATTCACACACACAATCACATACAACCAAAAAGCTACACATTCATTCACACTGATTCACACACAGTCACATTCACACACTCCCTCAGTCACACTCACATTCACACACAGCCACACACATGCAATCACAATCACACAGTCAGTTACACATTCACTCTCAGTCACTGTCACACAGCTACACATTCACTCATGCTGACTCACATATTCACACAGTCACACACAGTCACAAAGTCACACATTCAGTCACACACAGCACACACATGCAGCCACACAGTCACACTCAGTCACTCAGTTACACATTCACTCACACACACATTCACACTCATTCACACACACAGTCACACCGCCATATACTCACACACATGCTCAGCCACATATATTCACACACAGACAAGTCATACACACCATCATACACACATTCTCACACACATGCACACACATGCACACTCTCATTCATACATTCACACACTCACATGCACACTCATACACATACACACTCTCTCTCACTCTCATGTATTAAAACGCATTCCCACACACTCACACACACATGCTCAGCCACATATATTCACATACTGACAAGTCATACACACATTCTCACACACATGCACACACATGCACACTCTCATTCATACATTCACACACTCACATGCACACTCATGCACATACACACTCACTCTCTCACTCTCATGTATTCACACACATTCCCGCACACTCACACACACATGCACACTCACATATACTCACAGTCTCACTTGCACACACATACTTGCATACACACATTCACACACATATGCTCACACTCATGTGCTCCCATGCATGCCCACACAAGCATTTGCACACTCACACACACACCCACTCACATTCACACAGCCACGTACACATTCACACACACACGCACACCAGCTTGCAAGCCCAAAGCCCAGCGCTTGCCTCCAGCCTGACTTGCTGTCTCTTCTGAGCAGGGCAGGTTGGTGCTCGAGAGAGGCGGGGCCTGAGGCTGAGCTGCCTTCCATCTGTAGGCCTCACGGAGGAGCAGCGCAGCGGGCAAGCCAGACCCACGCTGAGACCGCACGAGGCAGCCTGTCGTCTGACTGGTCCAAGTCAACCGGCATGGCTCCTTCCGAACATTAAAGGAAGTTACAGGAGGTAGCCCTTTGCCCCCATCCCTACCCTCAGGACAAAGAGGCCAGACCCCGCCAGGCCTGGAGCTGCTGAGCTGGAAGAGACGCAGGCTCCACCCCGATCCTGCAGCAGCGTGAATGCGGGCAGCTCTGTGGCTGGGACCCAGGCCGATGGCCATGCCGGCCACCCATGCCCAGAGGTGCCATCCCGGGCGACACCTGTAGGTAGTGCTGTGGCTGCCCGTGTCTTCCCCACGTCAGGTGGCACCTGCATCCTGCCAGCGAGGGCAGACTTTCTTCCCCTTCCTACAGAATGGCATCAGCTGGTAGGAGCAGAGCCTGGCTTCGGCTTCCAACTGGAGAGACAACTTGACCCTGAGCCCAGGGCCACCTCTGTCCTGAGCGTGCCTGTCCCATGTCCTCCCTGGGGCAGCTCCCTGCCCCCTGACAGTGCTGAGAGACCCTCCAAGAACCCGGCCATGGGTGTAGGAGCAAGGGCTTGGTCAGGTTTCACGGGGAGCCCTCTCCCATGGCTGTATGTGGACTGTTCTGTACCTATGTGAGGTTCCAAGCTCCTAGCCTTACTCCCCAGTCGCGTGGGAGTTAAGGACTTACCCCACGACCAATGCTCCAAGTAGCACAAAAATTTCTTACATAATGACAAAGAAGTACAAGGCCATTTTTTTGAAATGAAATAGGATGGACTTGTCACAGAAAAGACAAACCTGGGACTCAGAGGAAATGAACTTTTCCTCCCAGTCTCCGCTCCTGCCTCCCACGGCAGCCATAACGCGTCACCTCCGTCGTCTGGGCGCGAGCTCTGACGAAGCTTCCAGCAGCCCCTTCAGAACTCAACTCAGGACCTGGACAGCACAGAGGGCACTCTCTCTCCAGGCTGCAAATGCTTCAGGGCAGGAGCAGTGAGAACCTCTGGGCGTGGACTGCTGGTGCTGCTACACAGGGTCATCACCGTCTCTGTATTTTTCAGCCCCACAATGAGAAAAGTGAAGTAGTGGGTTTGGTCTGCCTGGCGTTTTATTTTTCTTTTCTGGATTTTTTTCTCCAACAAAGAAAACACAGAATATATCTCTGTGCAAAAGCACCGAGTAATTTGTGCAAGATCACATGGAATTAGGTCTGTTTAAGAATGTTGTGTAAGATAGTGTACAGTACAATGTGTAAGACACAGCAGATAGCACAAATGTGTTCTCCACAAATAAATAACACCCAGGAAGAAGGAGCATATTCAAAATGCAGAGAGCAGCTGAATGGAGCGTTTTACAGGAGCTGCGGGGGGCTTCTTAGCAAGCAGGAATCCCATTTGCAGAGCTGTAAAAGTTGCTTTTCTTTTTAACCTCAGAGAAGGTCTAAAAAAATTCTTTCAGATTCTGGAACCTGCTGAGTGCCTGCAAAAAAATGCGAACAAGTGGCTCGGCATGGGCTGTACGTTCAGTTTTAAGAGTTGGGGACAAAACTTATTCAAGAGGCAAATAATGCCTCCTGTGTGATGTGCCTAGGTAGATCAGCAGCTCGGAATACACACAGCAAGATGTGGGGAAGGGAGCGGGAGGTGGTCTGACTGCCGATGTCAAGAAAAGGGCCCACCTTCCTCCAGGGAAGAGAGGCAGCCCGTCTGTGTTCATTTAAACACTGACAACAGAAAGGAGGCATCTGAGGAAGGCTGGGGAGGCAGCAGAGGACGCACACGACAGAACTGCAGACAAGGCCGTGACAGCCAGGGGCCAGCGAGGCAGAAGCAAGCACAGGACTCAGGGGAAAGGAATCTGCCCTTATTTTTAGGAGGTTTCTTGAAAGCATCTCACAATTCTTTATATAGATTATAAGATTAATGGCTGTCATCATTGGAAAGTTAAAAGGCAAGAATGTATTGATCTCTCCATTTTATAGATAGAAGACTGAAGCCAAAATGAAAACCATGTCTGTTTGTCAAATGTTGCTATTCAGAGGGGAGGAGAGAGTCAGAGATGGGGAGGGAGGAGACGGTTGAAATGCATCTATGTGATAAAGGTCCCACACACCAGCCCTTCACTTCACCATGAGAAAGAGAGAATACCTCATTCCAAATTGATAAGACTTAGAATTCTGGCTCACAAGAGACCTTGTGAATGGCTATTAGACTATGAAAGGAGAGGCTATTGTGAGCCAGCCTGGAAATGCAAATTAGAATTATAATGGCAAAGCACTACATAAAGAGGGCAGTGTTCAAAGTGGAAATAAAGAAACAAGCACGTGTTTGTAAACATGTTGAGTGGCTGGGAGGAAAACTTGGCCAAACTGCTTTGGAAAATTGCATGACAGTGTCTGCCAGTGCTGGATCCACACGCAGCCTCCCATCCAAGAGTCCCTTCCTGGGTCTGTATCCAGCAAAGGTGCAAATACGTCTCAAAACTGGGCAAGAACATTGATGGCAACGTGATTCATGTGAGCCCCAGACACTCGTCAGACGCCCCAATATGTTCTTGGTGTTTCATCCCGTGAACGACAATGCAGTGTTGGGAATGAACCCGCACCTGCTACGTGAAATGTCACGGTGGGGAACTCACAAACCACGGGAATGGATCCACAGGCTGAGCTATTTAACTCTGCCAAAGACATCTCGTGTGTGGTCAGAAGTACAGAGAAAGGCTGAGGTGTGGAGGGTTGTGGGGAAATGGTTGACAACCGAGGCTTATAAAACGCAGGTCGTGTTTGTGACTGGTATATTTCAATATAGGGGTCACCATGGTGTGGGAACCTGGCCCAAACACATTGAGCTGATTTTTTTAAAAAGATTTATTTATTTGAGAGGTAGAGTTACAGACAGAGAGGGAGGGAGAGGGAGAGGGAAAGAGAAAGAGAGAGAGAGAGAGACAGAGAGAGAGAGAGAGAGAGAGAGAGAGAGAGAGAAAGGTCTTCCATCTATTGGTTCACTCCCCAAATGGCCACAATAGCCAAAGCTGGGTCTATCCAAAGCCAGGAGCCAGGAGCTTCTTCCAGATCTCCCATGTGGGTGCAGAGGCCCAAGCACTTGGGCCATCTTCTGCTGCTTTCCCAGGCCACAGCAGAGAGCTGGATTGGGAGAAGAGCAGCTGCGATACTAGCACCCATATGGGACACCAGCAGTGCAGGCAAGGCTTATTCCACTACCCTTCAGCGCCAGCCCCAAGCTGATGTTTGCCATGTGTGTGTTCTGTTCCGTGGATGGAGAGAACCCACGTGGGGGTCATTGAGAGGCTTCCTCCACTCTGCCAGCGAGAACCTGCAGCCATGGTGCAGGGTTTGCAACTGACTTGCTGACGTCTGTCCAGCTTTGGTCTTCCACACCATGAGAGACAAAGATGGCGGGAATTCTTCGCCAGACTGCGCTGGAAGAATCCATCAGGAAACCCTCCCCCCAGCCCTTTTTAAGGTTTATTTTATTTCCCAGGTCCATAGCAAAGAGCTGGGTGGGAAGTGGAGCCACCAGGTTCACACCAGTGCTCTGATCCGGGATGCGAGATCACAGCTGGCAGCCTACCCCGCCATGCCACAACACCAGACTTGCATCTTAAGATTGGAGAATAAGATTGTTCTTTTGAAGCCCAAACTGGGGGCTGGAGGGGGCCAAGTTCCCAGATTGTGAGACGGATGTGACCAAAAGAGCAGCCTGAGACCCATGGCCCTTCTCTAAACCAAATTCCGCAGTGCAAACACGTTCCTTTGCTTTCTTCCTGGGGTCTTGAGGTGGCAGAGAGCAAGGGGCACTGACGGCTTCCAGCTGAGCCCTGTGCAGGCTGCACACCTCTCTGTGCAGTAGTAGCAGCGACATGGACACAGGGCCCACTGCGGCTGCTGTCCACTTGCAGGGGTGGGGAACATTTTTTTCTGCCAAGGGCCGTTTGGGTATTTATAACACCATTCATGGGCCATACGGAATTATCAACTTAGAACGAGCCTGCAACAAATTGAACTTGTGTTCTGCCTGCGGTTGCCTTGGCAGGGCCAGACCAAAGGATTTTGCAGGCCTTGCAAACCAGACACTGCCACCCCTGCTCAGCCGGTGCTGTCGCTCAACAGAGGGAAGGGCAGGCAGAGGGCTTTGCCCTTCTAATGGTAAATGAACTAAGCATCACACTTCTAGACATCCAGACAGGCTGATGGCCAAGCCGCCAGAGTAGCCCTGTTCTTGTTCAAAATGGAACCCTTGTCTGGGTGTGTCCTTTGTTTTGTGGTCTCTCCTGCCAGCGGTCATTCCAGGAGAACGGGGATGTTTTCTGTTCCGTGTGCGGCCGTAGCAGCACCGCCACCCTCCGGTGCTGGACACACAGGATGTGTCCCGCTGATAGGCTAGCTCACTCTCCTACTAGCATTTCCTTGTCTCGCAGGAGCAGTGCGCTGGAATTGATGTGTTCAGAAACAGAGGCATGGGCTACAAGCACACACAAGAGTTTGCTCGCGTCTGCCCACAGCTTTATTATTCTGTGTAGTGTGAGGCAGTTCCCGGCACAGGTGGGCTTTCCCCTGCTTCACCTGGGACCTTTCTTACCTAGGGGCGACCACTGAGGAGCCCGGGCCCGAGTCGAGCCATTGTCTCGCACTCACGCCATCGGCATTGCCCTTGCTGCCCTGGGATAGTCACAGAGGGGACGTGAGGTTGGCCAGGCACAGGGACATCCAACGTGGGAGTTTGAGGCTGTAGGACATCAGGAGACTAAAGGGACTCATTTTTGTCCTTCCCTAAATGATCTTAACCCCTGTGACCTCAAAGTTAGCAGGTGCGGAAACTCTTTAAGCTCCCGCTGATAGGTACTTATTATTTAGATTGTGTTTAACAGGGCCTTTCGGATTGATTATCTTTTGAGTCAGTCACATAATGACTCTCTTTATTGAATTGACATGTTTCTGGCAGGATTTGATAAGCTATTTAACGGACACGTCTGGAGATCCTAGCCTGTGCCAGGCATTTTGCGGGAGATTTTCATATCTTTTCTCTCATTAAGTTTTACCGAACGTGTTGATGGAAAAGAATACTATTACCCTCCGGCCACTGCACAAGTTAGCATTATAGTCACGTGTGAGTAATAGGGAGAACAAAACCTAAATGAGGATGACTGAAATTAGATTTTTTTTCTATTTCCTGGTCAAGAAGTTTGGAGGGTGTGAGTTCAGGATGAAGTCCCCTGCTATGTAAGTGACCGTAGCTCTGCCTGGAGGACACCTCGTGGTCCAAGATGGCTGCGGAATTCCAAACAATACAGACATCCTTTTCTTGTAGCATATGGATTGCCGTGTGGTCACATGGCCCCATTTTTAACTAGTCATTTGGCAGTTTAATACAAATAGTCTTATTTGACTTCTGCTTGTGATGCCAACACGTATTTTAAAATTCAGTGTTGGGACTGGTGCCATGGCATAGCGGGTAGAACTGCCACCTGCAGCACAGTTCAATTCCCAGCTACTCCACTTCATGGAAAGCAGTGGAAAATGGCCCAAGCATTTGGGATCCTGCATTCACATGGGAGACACAGAAGAAGCTCTTGGTTCCTAGCTTTAGCCTCACCCAGCTCTGGCCATTGCAGCCATTTGGGGAGTGAACCAGCAAATGGAAGAGCCTTCTCTCTCTCTTGCTCTCTCTCTGTCTCTCTCTCCTTGTAACTCCACCTTTAAAATAAATAAATAACTCTTTTTTTAAAAATTCAGTGCCAATGCCTGCTGTAGTACCTCGCTCACTACTTGGAATTCTGTCAACAGAAGTGCTCTGTGCTGAAAGAGTAGTTTGTAAACACGCTCACACTTACGGGGCATGGGCACTGTGTGCGTGGGGGACCTGGCAGCACAGTGATGGTTAGGAAGGAAAGGAGGGGGGAGGGAAGGAGTGAGGCAGGGAGGGAAAAAAGAGGGAGAAGGGGAAAGAGAGACAGAAAAAAGTCAAGGATGTTTTAACAGGTTTGCAGAGGTCCCCACTGTACTGTGCGAGAAGTGGGCCTACAGTTGCCCTCTGTGTAGTGATCAGAGGGAAGTCAGCTCCTTGTTACTACAACGTGTTTTCCTCTCTCTGTTTACCGTCCTCCATTCTGAACTCACCCAGCTTTTATGCCCGAGGCATTCGTTGGGTCAAAGGCAACCTCACTTCAACTCGTGTCTCACACTCTCTGACACCAGCCCCTCCCTCCACCTGTACCCAGAGACGCAGGTGAGAATGGACAGAAACAGCAACCCCAGCAATGGGGACAGCAATTTCTTTCCCATCCCACGCTGGGGTCTTCCACAAAGATGTGATTGTTTGAGACTGGAGCTTGAGCACGAACCTAAGTCCTCCATCAACAATGAAATGTTATTTATTTTTAACATTTAGTCCTCCTGTCTTTGAGTCCTGATCACTGCTCATAACTATGTACCAAACATGAAAAATGTAATACCAGTAGAAGTAGATGAAGCCCTCCGATTTCACGGGCACAGACTCGGCTGGAACAAGAGGGCCTTGGCTCTCCGTCCGAATCACTTCAGAAACCATGACACAGAGCACCAAAAGAGCAGAAGAGAACATTTGAAAAAACACGTAAGGTTGGGATTTCTGGAACTTTAATAGCTTTCCACTTAAAATTTTGGCTATCATGCACTTTAGCTAAGAAAAAAAAATAATGAGTTTAACAACATTCAACTTGCTTTATAACATATTACATAATGGTGTAAGCTCCATAAAGCAGGTTGTGTGCAGCGTTGTAAAACTTATTAGGTCACCAATATTTCTGGTTTCATATGAAGAAATTAGAAATAACGGTTCAGATTAGAGTTACCAGAATTATTAAAAATCCTTTGAATTGAATCAGTCATTCCCAAGGATATACTAATGAATTTGTAGCCTAAAAAAGGCAAAAAAAAAGCTTCCTTTATGAACTCACCTGAGGTGAAAGCAGTCATGTTAACATTCGGAGGTTTATGTGGACTTTCCATAGGCGCGCGCGCTCGCTGCTCTCCTCTCCTGCTCTACAGAATCCGCCTTCATTGCCATTTTGTAGGCCCCAACTGAGAATGAATTTTTAACTCAGACTTCTAGTCTGAGCATAATAATGACGATCCACCCTCCTTCACATGTTATTTTAGGTGTAAAATGTTTAAGCCCCATGAAGCAGCTCGAAGTCCAGCATACTCTGCAAGTTGCTCTTTTCCCCTGCACCCTCTCCGAGCCCTCCTGTTCCCCGCCCTCCTTGTCTGGAGACTCATCGCCCAGTTGGGGCTTCCAGCAGTGCTGTCTGCTGGACACAGAGCCACGCCACTCTGCTGCATGGTGCCAGCGTCTGCTAAGATATTCTCATATTCATGCCTGATACCTCCACATAGGCGTGAGCTTCTTCCGGCGAGGAACTTTCTGTAAAATGGCACAGAATACATACAGAATAGGGCCTTCAACACTCTCTCTACACCGGGTTCTGGTCCCAGTCGGGGCGCTGGATTCTGTCCCAGTTGCCCCTCTTCCAGGCCAGCTCTCTGCTGTGGCCCAGGAGTGCAGTGGAGGATGGCCCAAGTCCTTGGGCCCTGCACCCCATGGGAAACCAGGATAAGCACCTGGTTCCTGCCTTCGGATAAGCGCGGTGCACCGGCCGCAGCGGCCATTGAAGGGTGAACCAACGGTAAAGGAAGACCTTTCTCTCTGTCTCTCTCTCTCTCACTGTCCACTCTGCCTGTCAAAAAAAAAAAAAAGTGAGTGGAAGAAAAAGAAACCAGGACAAAAGAGGAGTGCTGTAATTTGTGCTTAATGTTGCTTCAACTACTTGGCAATGCCTCTTTGAAAGTTAATGTTGCAACAGAAAAATGACCAAATCCAGACCCAGAATTCCTTTGTCCAGTTTTCCCAAAAGGGTGTTTGACTGCACAAAATAAATCTCCTTGCTTCTTAGAGGGGAGTGGCCGAGCGCAGGAGTATTAACCTGTGTGTGAGTCTCACATCTATTGAGAAGATAGAAGTCCTTTATCCCCTCTCTATTCATTGCTCCATCCCTCCATCCCTCCCTCCTTCCCTCCAGCCATCCAACATCCATCGTCCATTCATCCACCCAACGAGCATCCATTGATTCCCCTCCCCCCATTCATTCATCTATGTTCTGTCCATCCACTCATCTAGCCGCTCAGGCAATCAACTAGCCAGCCAGCAAGTAAGACTTGATGACCACCTAGTAAGGATGCACCTAGCACTGTAGCATGTGTGAAACTGTATTTGTCCTCTGGAAACTCAGTGTAGGCAGTATGGGTAGCATCATCCCTGGCAGGCAAGAAAGAATGAATTGATTGGATACGATTCTGTGGGAGTGTGAGCTCTAAGAAAACTCTGGGGAAGTCCAGTCCACGAGATGTAGACCAATACTCAACAACTTTCCATTTATGCCCGACCCAAGAGAGTGCACAGATGGCTTCATATGAAATCTGCTATGTTGACCTGAAGGCGCGCCTTTACTTTACATACTGTTGAGAACAGGACTAACAGTGGACAGTCTTAGAGGAGTGCTGCATATAGATGGTGATCAAAGAATTGGAGCCTACGGGACTGGCCTTGTGGCACAGTGGGGTAAGCTGAAGCCTGTGTCATCAGCATCCTATACAGCCACCCATGTGAGACTCGGCTTTTCTACTTCTGATCCAGCTCCCTAGTAATGCGCCTGAGAAGGCGGTAGAAAATGACCCGAGTACTTTGGCCCCTGCCACCCGTGTGGGAGACCCAGATGGAGTCCTGGTTTTGGCCTGGCCCAGTTCTGTTCATTGCAGTCATTTGGGGGAGTGAACAAGCTGATAGAAGGAAGCAGATGGAAGATTCTCTCCCCTCCCCCTTCACATTTCCCCCGCCTATCTCTCCCTCTGTAACTCTGCCTTTCAAATAAATAGATAAATGCTTTTAATAGTGGTCATAGCCTCAGTATGATGGTGAATGAAAATAAACCTGGAACACACACAGAGGTCTAGGAATGAAAGCTGTAAACTTCAACTCTGGCCTAGGATAGAGAAAGGATGAAATGACTGCCAATGTGCATCTCATGCTGACGTACGTCAGGAGGTTTAGTTGGAAGTCACTCCTCCAGTGATGTTGAGAGTTCTTCTGGAAGAACGTTTGTCTTCCAGGGATTTGAAGTGGATGATAATGCTCCCAGATTGCAAAGGGGACCAAAGTCCTGATCCAGCCACTCCAGCCGCCACTCAGCCCTGCAGTGACTCCACAATGCCATCGTAGAAACACACAGGTCAGTTTCAGGGGAGACCAAGTGCAAACGTAAGTAATCACCTTGGGATCTCCAAGTGCAGATATACAGTCATATGAATTATGGATGGGTGTGTACTCAGTGTTTATCTCCTGTCTGCTGTAGCTGGGTATACAACCCCTTGGATTATAAGTAGGCCTATGATGTGCTTGGCAAGCTTTGGTAAGACTGTTATTGAGTAATTTATTAACTATAAACCCAGTAAGAAATATACCATTGCGCTCTTCTCTTTGAGCTTTAGACCATAAATCACACTTGGAGTTGTTTATAGAGATGACCTCCTCACGCCCATACGTTTGTCTAGGAGAGTAAGCTCACAACATCATCTCACAAGGGGTAGACTTCTTTCACTTCATGTCTGCCAAACAATCTCATTTATTAAATAAGAGAAGTACATGAAGACTGACCTGTATTACCCCCATCTACAGGAATACCTCTTTTCAATGAAATAAGTGTGTCAAGGAGTTTTTAACCAGAGCTGGGACTGATAGTAAAAAGCTATTCCAAGTTCTTTGACAGAATTATTGAAATGTCTCATGTTTGCAAGACTGATTTAACAGAAAATCTAAATGACGTGAAGAATAATTTTCTTTATTTTTAAAAGATACATTGATTTATTTGAAAGGGAAGGTGATGGAGAGAGAGGGAAGGAGGGAGGAAGGGAGGGAGAAAGAGAAAGAGAGAGAGAGAGAGAGAGAGAGAGAGAGAGAGAGAGAGAGACCTTCCTTTGGCTGGTTCACTCCCCAAATGGCTTCAATGGCCAGGATTGGGCCAGAAAAAAACCAGGAGCCAGGAGCTTCATCTGGGTGCTCTCCATGGCTACAGGGACCCAATCGTGTGGGCCATGGTCCACTGCTTCCCCAGGAGCATTGACAGAGACCTAGATCAGAAGTGTAGCATCTGGGACACGAACCAGCGCCCATATGGATGCCTGTGTCGCAGGCAGGGGCTTAACCCACCACAATATAGACCTCTGGACGATAATTTCCAAGAGTGGGACTTACTTTGGGAATTGGAACAGGCAAATCTTAGAGCTGATTACACAACGGAGAACCAGTAGGAGCGCAGGGTCACCTGGTCCCTGTCACATGTGAGGAGTGTGGAGAAAGCACCGTCCCTGAGCCTCAGTGTTCATGCTGTGGTTATCAATGGAGCTCGCCCCACGTCAGGGTCTGTTCCCGGGGCTGAGGGACAGGAGAGGATTGAGGCTTTCTTTCACATGTTACTCTTTGAGGGATTTCGTGTACTCATGATTACACTGCGAGAAACCCGCAGTGGCTCCCAGGGATGATAATAATAGCTAATACTACTGTGGTAACACAGGGAATCCTTGAACTCTCAACCATGGCGTTGGTAACTGGAGAATCTTTCTGAAGACAGATCTATCTCACAGGGAAATGGAAGCACTCCCCAGAGTAGTGTTAAAATGTGACATAAATCACTGTGATGTGCTTCCATGATTCTTTATTTGCCCATCAGCAGTCACCAAACTTACCAGTGCCTTCCTCTGTTTCCTCCCAGAGCCCAGCTCAACGTCTCCTGTGCATTCCAAGTGCACAGAGCTGAGTGTGCATCCTACCTTGGGTCCACAAGCCCGCAGTGCAGCAAGCAGACAGACATGGAATTAAAGATTACGATGCTGTGTGACCAGTACCGTGGTCTAACTGTGAAAAGTGTGAGGGCTGGGTATCAGGGGTAAGTGTGTCTGCTTAGAGTGAAGCGAAAGGGGAGGGCTGGTAGAGAAGAAATTCTACCAAGATTAGAGCAACCACTGTGTCTCAGGAGAGGATGGGTAGTCACCCTGTTGAGTTGACTTTGCTCGTTTCAACATCACATCTTTCTATATTTAGTGTTTCTAGAAGGATCTGTGAGAAGGGATCGCTGGGAGTGCTCACAGAAAGCACACCAAAGCAGCTCATCCTTATGTGGCTGTAATATCTACCCAGGCTTTGAGACATCCGTGTCCTTAGCTGTGTCTAAACAGAACCCAGCAACAGGAGCCAGGACAAGTCAGGGAGAACCCAGGCGTCACTCAGTTGACTTGTCCCATACAGTAGTCCTTCATACATGGCCCATTATACACTATAAATAGTCTCCAGCTCTTTAAAAATGCATCGGCTCCCTGGTTCTGACCAGTGGGCCCCACCGGCACCCCATGAATGGACGACTCTGTGTGCACTGCATGTCTTGCACCCAGCACCCTTCTGAGTACCTGAGAATTCTGAATTCTTCTTTGCCTTTAAGATTTTTGCCATGGACCCTAAAAATCCTGTAGAGTTTGCCTCCTGCTATTTTTATGGACCTACTTAAGTCACGTTCTTGAAGACCCAAATTAAGATTTTTTTTTTCAAATAAAACAAATTGAACTTAAAACCAACCACATGTCTCAGTTCAACCAGGCTGCCTTGTGATTCTTGAAAAATAAAAATAAGTGAATAAGTGCTTTTCAAAGTGATATTTTAACCTCCTGCCAACACTGTTGTAGTAAAATATAATTTTTTTATTATCATTCAAATGTGAGTTTGGGGACATGATTGAGGTTTTCCTAAAATCAGTAAAAATGAGGAAACAACTTAAAAATGTTTGGGCAACCTCCAAATAGAGGGAAAAAACGTTTTTAAAGGTGAGTGAGTTAATGTAGCACATGTTATAATAAAAACCCAACAAAAAGTAGCCCTTATAGTCCAATATTCTGGCACACAAGCTCAGCCATTCTTCGGGGAGAATTTACTGCCTTATTTCTAATAGCGAGGCCTAATTATAGCACAAACAACCCGAGAGAATGCTGAGGAGGACTGAATAATTATCGAGTGCCATCGTCACAAGGGGGGACGGAGTCTGCACCCCATCGCGGGGTTTTTCCACCCCTTAAAAATTCTTTCCATTTACAATGTGTGACATTGAAAAAAAATCTTGTCACTAACGGTACAAACGGAGTCGGGGAAAGCGAGGTTTCAGCTGCGTTGAAAGCAGTCCTTCTTCTCCATGGCGATAGTGTCTTCTGTCACCATAGCGGATTTTACTTAAACATCACATTTTTAGCTGAACTCTCTTTTCCAAAGGAGCCGGGCAAAATATCAGATTTGTTTAAATACCTCATCTGTGAGCCTTTGCAGTATCTAAAGTGTGGTTAGTCTCATCAAAAGTGGTTAAGTCACTAGAAACGAAATGACATCTAAATTTCCTTTGAGTCATGGGGTCAAAGTTCATGATCAAAATCAGATTTTGCCACCCATGAATGGCACATATTTCCACAAAGAGAAAAAGCGTTTGGACACAGATTTGCATAAAATAGCAAAAAAATAAAATAAAATAAAAAAGGCCAACAGTGTTTGCTGCTGTTTGGCTCTTGCTGTGAGGGAAACAGAAAAATGTGCCTGATGAAGAACCGGTGCAACTGAAATTCACTCCACCCCTGTGTGTACGCAGCGCCCAGATCCATCCTGGCAAGCCCTGCTGTGTGCGAGGATATCTGTCTCCAGTGCGTGTGGAGAAGGAATCCGATGGAATCAGCAATGGGCAATATTGAATCGGATCAACTCTGGAGCCTGAAAGACCAGGTAAAAATCAGCACCGTTGTCAAACTGCAAAGGTTGTGGGTCAAGGTTTCCACACCACTGCCTTCTGCGGGGAGGACCAGGTCATCTCTGGCCACAAGGAGACTGGGCCAGAGGGAGGGAGTGGGCACTGGGCATCTCTACAGCTCTGGCTTCACCTACACAGTAGCCCTGGAATAGCCATCCTTCCTTGGAACAACACAGGAAGAATCCCAGAAAGACAGCAATGATGAGACCAACATCTAGAGAGCTGAAGCCGGATGAGTTACTGGGTCAAAACTGTAGATGATGCAAGAGGAATTCCCACTCAGCAGAAACCGCCTTCCACATTGTGAATTTTGATCTCTTTCCAGGCTGCTGCTGCGTGGTCTGAATCCTCTCTTCTGATGCTGGGCAGCCGCAGTGGACACACCTCCAGGTCAGCCCTGGGGTCACCAGGAGAACCAACTGACACTCTCCAGCGAGCTATGTGGCTGAACGAGGCTGCCCGGAGGTGAGGGGCACCCAGCGGACCTTCAGTGTATGCTAGCTTCTTTTCTTTTCTTTTTTTTTTTTAATCTTTTATTTATTTGAGAGAGTTACAGACAGTGAGAGGGAGAGACAGAGAGAAAGGTCTTCCTTCCATTGGTTCACCCTCAAATGGCCGCAACAGTCGGAACTGTGCTGACCCGAAGCCAGGAGCCAGGTGCTGCTTCTGGGTCTCCCACATGGGTGCAGGGGCCCAAGCACTTGGGCCATCTTCTGCTGCTTTCCCAGGCCACAGCAGAGCTGGACTGGAAGAGGAGCAGCCGGCACTAGAACCAGCACCCATATGGGATGCCGGTGCCGCAGGCGGATTAACCTACTGAGCCACGGTGCTGGCCCCAGTGTATGGTATTTTCAATGTGCCCTGGGACTATCAGTGGGTAACCCCACCATTAGTTGAAGCATCTGGAGTTGGACCAGTTGAGCATTAAGGATCCATGCTCCAAGTCACATGTAAGAAAACTGGTGTGCAGAGGAAGAAAGCCAGGGTTGGCACCTCAAAGTCAAGAGCAATTAGGCAATTTATTTTGCCAGGCACAGATCAGGGCCAATATTCTGTTGCCAGAAAAACCATCAGCTGGAATCCAGGTCTTCAGGGAGTGGCCAAAATGCACGTGGGCGACTGAAGCAAGTTACTCAAACTTAACCCATTCCTCAGCTGTGTGGTAAACCACGTAGATGGCCGACGTGGTAAACCACACAGATGGCCGACATCTCCTTCTCTGTACTTCCATCTACAAGTGTGCACAAGCTCAAGCAAGTGGAAGCCACCCTATCGTCCCCATCAGTGCCTCTTTTTGGCCCCCAAAGCCCCCAGAGAGCTCAGAGCAGCCATCTAGTGGGCATCTGAGAATGCCTTCTCAGGACAGAGCCAATGTCCCATGGACACGCAGCTCCTCAGAAACTTTTTGAATGCTAAAAAGTGTATTGTTTCTTTCACACGTGTATATAAAAAGACAATCCACAGAGTCGAAGCCTTGTGCTACTGGGATGGAGAACACATTTTATTACACCAAACACGTGAAAAGTGGTCTCATCAACAGGCGGTGTCTCGTATTGTGCAGAGGGGGAGGCCAGCCCATCACACTGGGCCGCCAGTCTGCACCTGCCTTTGTGTTGTTTGCTGTAGCCTGCATGAGAGGAGAGAGTCCGCCTCAGAAATCGCTTCCCCCCAGCCTCGCCTCTGAGCCAGAATGATGGACAGCAATTTCAATCTCTTTCCTTCTTCCTTTTTTTGTAATATTGTCAGCACTTCCAGAATTCCACTGATTTTTGTTTATTTGTTTAAAGATATATTTATTTAAAGGCAGAGTTAACAGAGACGGGGAGAGACAGAGAGAATTAGATCTCCCATCTACTGGTTGGTTCTACAAACGGCTGCAAGTCCGGAGCCTGGAACTGCATCCAGTTTCCCATGCGGGGAGCAGGGGCCCAGACACTTGGGCCAACTCCTGCTGATCTCTCAGGTGCATTAGCAGGGAGCTGGACTGGAAGTGGTGCAGCCAGGACTGCGACCGGCGCTCCTACGGGATGCTGGCATCACAGCCACTGGCTTAACCTGCTGCACCTCCACGTCAGCCAATTTCTATTGTGTACAAGAGGAAAGTTGGAGAATATGGCCATTCATTAAAAATGCTAACCCAGCCAGCGCCGTGGCTCAATAGGCTAATCTTCCACCTTGCGGCACCAGCACACCGGGTTCTAGTCCCGGTCAGGGCACCGGATTCTGTCCCGGTTGCCCCTCTTCCAGGCCAGCTCTCTGCTGTGGCCAGGGAGTGCAGTGGAGGATGGCCCAAGTGCTTGGGCCCTGCACCCCATGGGAGACCAGGAGAAGTACCTGGCTCCTGGCTTCGGATCAGCGCGGTGCGCCAGCCGCAGCGCGCCTACTGCGGCGGCCATTGGAGGGTGAACCAACGGCGAAGGAAGACCTTTCTCTCTGTCTCTCTCTCTGACTGTCCACTCTGTCTGTCAAAAAGAGAAAAAAAAATGCTAACCCAGTCATGCTCCATTGGAATAACTCAACTTCAGGGACTGGTTCTAAACAGCTAAGTTTTCCAAGAGCCCGTCTTCCTGTTGCAGCAGAGATGGTCACGGAAGGGAGCTGGAGAGCTTTGTGCAGCCTGATAGTGAATCTTTCTTCAAAAATCAATCACTGCTCTGGATTTCTATATTTCTTTTGGGTATATTTTCCCCTTTCGCAATTCAAAGCTTAAAGGAGTTGCTGAAAACCAAGCTGGGAGAAACAGCGTTAGTCTAACTCTAATGTAGAACTTTTAAGTTATGTTAAATTTTAAGCCTAAAGGTTTAATTTCCATGCTTTCTGGTTTTAAGCCAGACAGACTCCAAATATTCACTTAATGTGCTTTCTTATGGTTTAATGTGTAGTAATTTTAGCATTTTAGAAATTTATTTTCCTGAAAAATGTGTTTCACTGGCATTTCTGGGGTGGGGGAAGGCTTAGGAGAAATCCTGCCAATTACAATTATGAAGCTCATTAGTATAATTTGAAGGGAAAAGTGTAAAATATTCCACACAATTTTTCCCATTTTACCTATATCTCACCCAAAATATTGGACAGAGGAATTAAGAGTAAAGATATGGGTGTGAATTTATTTGCATTCAGATATAAATTATAATATAGCCGTTCCTCTGTATCCACGGGAGACTGGGTGTAGAACCCCTGTGGATACGAAAATCCTCAGATGCACACATCCTCTATGTAAAATGCGTAGGGTCTGCTTCTAACCCGTGCACCTTCTTCATATACTTTAAATCGCCTCCAAGTTATCTCCAGCACCCACTGCAATACAAGCCGTCTGTAGTTCATCGTTAGGCTGTATTGTTTAGGGAATAAGGATGAGAGTAGTAGAGTCTGTGTGCTCGGTTCTGTGTATCCAATCGGTCCTCCTGATTTTTCTACCTCCAGAGTACCAACGTTCCCAGTTGGTTTTCCATCCCGTGAGCACTCATTGCCTGACAAACTCCTATCTTGCTCTGTCTGCCTTCAGGGTAGGATCCTGGATGCAGTGAGTTGCCAAAAGGAACCCAGTGGGACACAAACATTCAAGTCTGGTGCTTCGTGGGCCACAGTCTCCACTCCTGTCCGGGCCCATGAGCTCAGTGGTGTCCATCCTGTGACCGCAGCCACTGGGGGCGGTCATCCTCCTGAGTGGTGACAGGGCTGCGGCCCCGAGAGGCTCACCTCTGGTCCTGGTGACAGCGATTAAGGGAGACTTTGCATTTCTCATAGATCAGTAGCATACACAGAGTCAATGTTTACAGGTGAGACATAATTTAGAAAACAATTTCCCCACTGAGTTCTGCATTGAAATGCCCAAGGAGTGTTCCGGAAACACATTCCTGGGACCCACTCCACACACAAAACGAATCCGAATTCCCAGGGAGCGGCTCAGTGACCCATTTCAAAGAAGGATGCGTCGGAAGAATCGGCCCTGCTGTTAACAGGACGCTCAGTGTGCTGGCCACCAACTGTCTACTCGTCCCCGGTGGCGGCGGTCGTGCCTCAGTAATCCCATCTCCTGTGTCCGTGGCAGCCTGTGGTTTAATCCCCGAGCGTTCGCGTTGACTCAGGGACTTCCGGCAGGGCTCCGCCCACGCACGGCCCTCACACCGCACCACCCAGGGCTGTGTTTTCACTTCCGTTCTTGCTGCTTTCCTTGCTACAGCTGGAAATGCGCTTTGGTCCTCTGCAGACACTTTTCTGCTTACAAACTTCCTTTAAAAAAAAAAAAAAAAAAGGCCACAACGGCCGGAACCACACAGATCCAAAGCCAGGAGCCAGGTGCTTCCTCCTGGTCTCCCATGTGGGTGCAGGTGCCCAAGCACCTGGGCCACCCTCCACTGCACTCTCGGGCCACAGCAGAGAGCTGGACTGGAAGAGGAGCAACCGGGACTAGAACCCGGCGCCCACATGGGATGCGGGTGCTGCAGGTGGAGGATTAACCAAGTGAGCCACGGCGCTGGCCCTACAAACTTTCTAATACACACAGCCGGGCTAGTTCGAATAGTTCGAAGCCTGGGAAAGCTACGGCCGATGGGGTGAGTGGCGCCACGGCCACGCAATGCTGGCTTCACACAGCTGATGGCTGAGGGCCCTGCGAAGGAACTGACCACCTTGCCCCGGAAAGGTGGAAGTGCAGAAGCACTAACCGTGGCATTGCTGACATGCAGTCAGAGGCTCAGAGCCGCAGACCTCAGCGCACCCTTTTCCCCTTGCAATGTTTGTCACTGATCCTGCAGAACTTCGTGCTAACCTGGAACTAGCAGTCTGGGCTGCTGGTAAGTAGTCGTACGACCTTGGTTAACTCCCTTTCCTTCTCTAGTTTCCATCCTCTGACCTCAAGGTGCCTTCCTCTCTGAAAATAGCCTCCTTGGGGCCCTAGTTCAAACACCTCCCAGCTGAGGGCGCCACTGTGGATTGCTGGGAGTCTCCGCCTTCCGTTCCTTATTGGGAAGACCCAGCCCTGGGCAGTGCTCTGACTGTGGCCTGTATCTCCTTGCATGGGCGAGTGGCAGGCAATCTACCAGTTTGCCACCATTTATTTCTTCTCTGCCAGTATTAAACGTAGAACATTGTGCTGGATTTTGAAATCAATGGGTATCTACAATAACGGAAGAATAGTGACGTGAGTAGTTAGTTGATAGACAACTTTTCCTCTAGACACATATTTGTGATTGATCATGCAGTGGACGTGGTGAGATTTCCAGCTACCCGAGGGTCCATGGAAGCACATTTGTTGGTTAAAAACTCGGATGGGGCAGCTGTTCAATGTTTCCAGAGGCTAGCCAACTATACTGCTTCAACAAATATTTTAATCTCTGGGAAAATGGACTATGTTTGGTGCTTTCAACATATTTCTATTACTGCCCAAACACTTCAATTATTAGCCCCAAGTGTGTCATTGTTTCAAAGGAAAAACTGGCTCGTCAGTGCCTACTCTTCCGTGTGTGAAATATCCTTACTCAAACCCCATGCACTAAGTGTGGGGGTGATGCACAGCACAGCAGGGAGGCCTTTGCACTCCTGCACCGAGTCAGGCATGGAGGTAGACAGAGTCCTGCAGTGACACGGTGCGATGCTTTGACAGCCTTGAGCTTTCCTTCCAGATGCTTCCGTGGCACCATCACTGCACCGGAAGTCCACGTTGTGGCTTTCCCCTCATCTTACCTCTTCCTGGATGTCCTCTGCGAGGCAGGTGCAGTGTCATTTCACATTTGCTAGCACTTGGCAGGGATTACACACAGTCAGCACCTCCTACAGCCTTGGCAATGAAGCGAGTAGTTTAAATAAAACTGTGTAGACATCAGTGCAGGACGGGCTCTACAGAGTTCGGTGTTTCTTACCGTCGCTTCTATCCTTGTCCGTTCATGCAGGTAGCTCATCATTATGTTGGTGCTCGGCTGCACCGTTTGTATATTCCTCACACATTTCCATGGATTTTCAACTCTTCTGTTTACATGATTGCTTTTGCACTTCATCTCACGGAAAAGCACACAGGTCCCGGATCAGAGCAGGGGCAGGGAAGACGAGTTCCTGAGCCTCGCACGTCTCATGGCCGCGGACGTGTTCCACTGACACGTTGCCCTGCCTCTGTGCACCTGCTCTGTCTCCTCCGTCCCATGACCACCTCGTTCACCGGCTCCTAGCTCAGCCTCCTTTCCTCTCTCCCTGCCTCTCCCTGCTGCTGATTTAACTCCACAGTCCCCTGAATTCAGTCCTTCAAACAGCTGCCTTTGGGCTCAATCGTTCTTGCCCATTGCTCGGATGGACTTTGGGTTGAGTGACTGCGTTTGGAGAAGAGGTGCCCTTAACAGCCAGCTTAGTGACTCTGCTTTGGGCTTTCAATGCTTACCCCAGGAACTGGGCCTGGAGTGGAAGAGCCTCCTGCTCTACAGTGCGGTGTCTCAGGGATAATAATGTGCTCTCTGGGAAGTGCTGTGGGCCTCTCACTGCGTGTAGTTGACAAACTTTTCTCTACAGCTTTCTTGCTGTCATTGGGATTCTTTGTGCTTTTTAAAAGCCGTGTTTCAGATCTCAGCTCCCAATAAATGGTGGAGCTGACTTACACATTGTTTAATTATCAATTCCTAACCCTGATATCTGTAAATAGATTTTTGATTGCAAAGCTTTTTTTATCACTTCAAGTACAAATCTCAGACTTGCCTGTTAATAAATGGTAGGGATAAAACTTAAAGCCACTGAAATTCTGATAGCTTTTTATTTTTTTTTTTTACTTATTTGACAGATAGTGAGAGAGAGAAAAAGGTCTTCCTTCTGTTGGTTCACTCCCCAAATGGCCACTATGGCCAGAGCTATGCCAATCCGAAGCCAGGAGCCAGGTGCTTCCTCCTGGTCTCCCATGCGGGTGCAGGGCCCAAGCACTTGGGCCATCCTCCACTGCGCTCCCGAGCCACAGCAGAGAGCTGGCCTGGAAGAGGGGCAACCGGGACAGAACCCGGCGCCCATATGGATGCCGGCACTGCAGGCAGAGGATTAACCAAGTGAGCCACGACGTCAGCCCCCGATTCTGATGGCTTTAGAAGGACCCTCAGCAGACAGCACTCACCCAGATGAGTTCACTAATGTGAGCAAAGTAGCCTCTACTCCAAGCAGAGCGGCAACAAGCATTTCTTAACGCCGATGTTTCTATATCCCATTGCTTCTGTACACTTGCTGCTAAGACGGTTTCAAAGACAATGGATGCATTCATTAAGCTTTTCCCAGCTAGAAAGTCACCGAAATTCACTTATTCAGTGAGCATCTAACTTGGTGCTGAACACTGTGTAGAAACTCACAGTTTATCATTCTGCAGGCTGTGTGCGTTCCTTGTCTCTGGGTTAAAAACCGCGGAGTGAGAGCCTCAGAGGGAGGCAGCACACGTTCCCGGGGACACAGGAGAGTGTTCCTGGCAGCGTTTGCTGAGGAACTTCCCGCACACTCAAAGCTGCAAGACAGACAGCAAATCGCGGTCATTGTCACAGCCCGTGAGGTGCTCCATCGCAGTGGCATGGAGCAGTGCTGACGGTTTGTTTAGGAAATAAGAAACAGGCCGGCGCCGTGGCTCAACAGGCTAATCCTGTGCCTTGCAACGCCGGCACACCAGGTTCTAGTCCCGGTTGGGGCGCTGGATTCTGTCCCAGTTGCCCCTCTTCCAGGCCAGCTCTCTGCTGTGGCCAGGGAGTGCAGTGGAGGATGACCCAAGTGCTTGGGCCCTGCACCTGCGTGGAGACCAGGAAAAGCACCTGGCTCCTGGCTTCGGATCAGCACGGTGCGCCGGCCGCAGCGGCCATTGGAGGGTGAACCAACGGCAAAAAGGAAGACCTTTCTCTCTGTCTCTCTCTCTCACTATCCACTCTGCCTGTCCAAAAAAAAAAAGAGGAAATAAGAAACAGGTTGGCAAATGGTTTAACTGCAGTTCTGTTAGGGGTCTGTGTGTATGGGCTCCTACAGAGGGGAAGGGGACACACAGAACGTCAGCACCGCTGTTTCCTCTGAGTAGTGGACTTCTAGATGCTGTCTGTCCCGCCTCCTCTTTACGCTCGTGTGTTCTACAATACAAGGCCCTACTGAGCTATGTGAGGTATCGGTAGGATCAGAAAGACGTGACAGAAACAGTGAGGGAAGACTGTGTCTGAGGCACAGGCCCCGCAGATGGGACACATCCGCTATGATGAAGGGCTGCCATGGGCTGCATTGTGTCACCCCGAAATGTGGAGTTGACGTCCTGACCCCCAAGCCCCAGAACCTATCCTTATTTGGAGACCTTCAGGAGGTAATTAATGTAAAACCAGGTCATCTGGGTGGGCTCTGAGCCAACACAAGCACGTCCTCGGAAGAAGAGATTAACAGACACACAGAAAGGAATGGCCGTGGGAGGACACGGAGGGGACCCTCTCCCTCAGCCAGAGAGAGGCCCACGGAGACACCGACCCTGCCCACAGCCTGGGCTCAGACCCCAGCCTCCAGAACTCTTGTTCCAGGCATCAGGGTGTGGAAGTTTGTTATGGCAGCCCCCGCAAACCGGCATAGGACGCCCCTCCTGACCAAGGGTGGCTGGTGTGGACTGGTCTTAGACCTTTACACACTTTCCTTCATTTCATCTCACATCTGCTTTCTGCAGTTCAATATGAATTTCATTTCCCAGCGGGGAAATGGAAGCACTCGGACACAAACCTAAAAGCTCGTAACCCGAGGACTCACAGGACCCAAGCCGGGGAGTGGCATCTTCTACCACCATTCTAGCGCCTCCTTCCCTTAGGCCTGGGCTGTCCCCAGCCTCCTCCCCATGGAAATGAGGTTCTGAGCCTGCTGATGGGATCTGGTTTCGGAGTCTGTGCGGTCGACCCTGTTTCTCCACCTAATCGGAGCATTTGTGCCCCATCAAGACACCCCGAGAAGAAACCTTCTCCGTGAGGATTTCAGGCATGGTGGCAACACAAAATTACAGGTGCTCCGAGGAGAACATTTTTCATGAACTCGCAGATCACAATCTGCAAGCAGATTCAAGGCTAGCCAAGGGAGCCTTCCTGGGAGCCGCTCACTTTGTTTTCACATCACACTGGGGTGTCCAGAGCTCGCGACCCTGGTACCGAGGGTAGAATATCACACCGGTTCCCAGGAGGACATAAACAGCTGTTTATTAGAGAAAAGCGGGGCAGCTGGGGATCTTAACATCTGCGGTCCCCAGGAGAATCCAGGGAGATTCCGTGGGGGATCCCAGAGGAACCCAGGAGACAGAGCAAGCTGTCTGGAAAGGTGAAATGCCAGTCACAAGCCCATTTCCAGGACCGGAGTCAGGCAATGCTCCTGGGATTTCCCCAGCAGCGCCAAGTTGGAATTAGTCTTAATAAGCCAATTGAGGTGGGTCAGCTCATCTGTTACCGACACGACAATGGCCCATGGTGGAATAACGGCTTTAGGTGGAAATTGGAGATGATAAGCGTGACAGCCCTCCATCACAGGACACACGATTGCCAACGCTCTAACGAAAGTCATTTCTTTCCTGTTTCAAGCATAAGACGGCCGTGCACGTGACGCGTCTCCCCCGACGATCTTTCGTCTAGCACATGGGTGGCTGCCCCCCCAGAAAAAGAGCAAAAGCTATCAGGGTGAGAATTGCGTCCTAACTTTACGGTGCTGGTTGCCAAAGGCCACGGGGGTTCTGTTGTGCACAAACAAGATGGCAACAATGTTCTGGCAATCGGGGCTCACATGACAAGCCTGCTAATTTATAGCGAGGGGAGGGCAGCACAGCTGTAGCTCCTGGGCTGATAATAGCTGTGCTGATCTTCCACCTTGGAGGGGACTTGCTCGTGGTGCGCGGCGGCCGAATGCTAAGCGGCCGGAGCAGAGGTGCTGTGCTCAGCCATAATTTAGAGGACTATGACATGAGGAGGGTGTTAGGATGTTTAACTTATAGGGCATCCAAATGTCATAGACCTAAGCAAGTTCCTATTAGCAATAACTCAGGCCCTCTGCAGGGATCTGACATTCAAAACTGATGAGCGCTGGTCCCCGGGGCCTGCTCCGACCTAGCCTCGCCCAGGCCACTCGGTCACCCCAGTGGCCCAGGGGTCAAACCATGATGGCCCTCTTCAATTTAAAGAGTGGCTTCGCCCTGCTGTGGGGCTCTGACTCGGCACAATAAATTTCCCAGAGAGCATAAAGAGCCATCTAGTGTATATCAAATCAATATCATTGTGGCTTGCAGCGATATCTGAGGCTACAGTTCACAAAATAAACTAGGCCAGGGGCTGGATTTCTGCCCTTGGCAATCAATCAAGCTCTCGGGTCATGGATTTTAGTGTAAATTAACACAGCAGAACCATCCCGCTCCCCAGACGAGCATATAACACAGGATTTGCTTTTTTTCTTTTTTAAAAAAATAAATAAGAAACGGATTCCACGGCTGATGTTTGGAGGTGAGGTTACACTAAACAGGAACAATGCCGATTGGTGATTAGGAAGGCGCTGGAAGGTGGGAGTTGAACATGAGCGTCCCCCTGACGGACCTGAAGCTGAGAACGCAGGCGCGTGGGAGCCCGATCCAGGGTGCAGGCTTCTCCTGAACCCGTCTGTGGTGGAGAGCGCTGACTCCACCGATCGCCGTACACGAGTGGTGGAACTGGGGGTTGGGGCGTCTCAGCAGCACCCCATATCCGTGGAAGCTCCCGCGGGTGTCTCCCTGGGAAGCTCTTAGGAACAAGGCACAGAGCACTGCCTCCCGCCCCCGCCGTCTCTCCCTCTCCGCTTGGAAACCGCCTGCTGGGTGGGGAAGGGGTAATGGCCTTGCCTTGACACCTGTCCTAGAACAGTGTGCAACGTGCAGCTGCCTAAGCAGACCCTTCGCAAAAATGGGCTCAGAAAAAAAGCAACTTGCAGGTCACAGGAAACGTTGCAGATGTAGACGGAGTTGGAGAGAGGAGAATGAACTGCATTGGTTTGTTTATTTGGAAGGAAGAAGACAGACCGTCCACCCCGTGCCCTGCTCCTTACAGCATTATGCTGGCTGTCAGATCGGGTTGCACGTGTTCAGGCTGATGCACAGTGGAGTTGTTGCTCTTAGGAGAGAAAATAACTGAGCCCGGACAGGTCTGGGAGTTAAAGCACCAGCCGGGATGTCTGCAGCCCAAATCGGAGTGCCTGGCTTTGAGCCCTTGCTCTTCCCAGTTCTATTAATGTGCATCCTGGGAGGCAGCATGGACGGCTCAGGACCTGGAGTTCCTGCCCCTGGGAAGAGACCTGGCTCTGGCTTTGGCCTGGCTCTGCCTGGTGGTTGTGCTCATTTAAGGGGTAAACCAGCGGGTGGAAGCTCCCTCTCTCTTCTATCTCTCTCCCTGCCTCGCACATAAATAAATGGTTTTGATAAATAGGGTACTTTAAAACAGAATATTTAAAATAGGATTATTTTTTATAATGAGACATTTTTGCAACTTCTGAAAATGCCTACCCACGAGCAGGATAGCATTCTTCTGGTAACACGAGAGAGACCCTCAGGATGGCCGAGATGAGCAACGGCATGGGAGGGAGCAAGACCCTGGGTCTCCGCTCAGCCCTGCAGCCTGCGCGCTCACGGCAGCAAGTGGGAAGGGCTGGGGAGCATCCTGGCTGGCTCCTGAAGGGCTGTTTGACCACCCAGCCAAGCAGCCTGTGCGGGAGCACTGGGAGGTTCTATGGCAGCCTGTGACACAAGACGCTGTTAGGATCGTGGTCAAGTGTCGGCTTGGGAGTTCGATTAAAGCCTGTTGACGAGCTTCTGTGAACAGATTAACTTTTGTTCATGATGTGGCAATTTGAGATTGTCTTGGACTAAGCCATATTTCTAAGACAAACGCCATCAAGCTGAAAATCCTCAACGTAGTCTTAAAACATAGCAAAGAATACTAATATAGAAATAAACAAGGGTAGCACAACAGATATGGTATCAAGAAGAAGGAAATTGGCGAGCGCCGCGGCTCAATAGGCTAATCCTCCGCCTGAGGCGCCGGCACCCTGGGTTCTAGTCCTGGTCCGGGCGCTGGATTCTGTCCCGGTTGCTCCTCTTCCAGGCCAGCTCTCTGCTATGGCCCGGGAGTGCAGTGGAGGATGGCCCAAGTGCTTGGGCCCTGCACCCGCATGGGAGACCAGGAGAAGCACCTGGCTCCTGGCTGTGGATCAGTGCAATGCCGGCTGTAGCGACCATTTGGGGGGTGAACCAACGGAAGGAAGACCTTTCTCTCTGTGTCTCTCTCTCTCACTGTCTAACTCTGCCTGTCAAAAAAATAATAATAAAAATAAATTAAGAAAAAAAAAAGATCGCCCAGTCCATGCCAGAGATTGAGCACCGCACCTGTTCATCGGATATTAAAAAAAAAAAAAAAGAAGAAGAAGAAGAAGAAGGAAATTGAGAATAGAGCCCAGTGAGAGAGGAGCAGTCCCACTCACAGCCCCGTGCTGGCCCTCCTGCTCTGGGTTCACGATGACAGGCCTGGCAAGCCGTGCAGGTCTGTATTCCCGGGGGGCGGCCGTGTCATGTGGCCTCTTTCTGGGTCACAGGAAAGACAGAGTCTATCAGAGGCCACCCTCAGGTCGACCCACGTGGAAGCTGAGGTTGGACTGTACCTCCTTGGACAGCTTCACCCTGGTAGCAGAGACACGTGGACGAGGTGAAGTGTCCGATTTTCCTGGGAACCATGTCAACACAACGGGGATCCCTTCACAGAGAGAGGGCTACCGAGAAGATTCTACAAACCTCGAGGAAAATGGCACTAAAGAAATCTTTCCTTCCAACCACTTCCCCTTGACTCCGCTGAGTCAGAGAGCGAGGACTTGGATTTGGGGCCAAGGTCAGTGCTGGAATGCAGTGAGACGCGGGCTACATCGAGCCGTGTCACGCTCACGGTTCCCACGTTCCAAGGCTCCTGATAAGCAGGGCTTCGCGCCTGCCACAGGCGTATGCTTACACGAGGAGCTGTAACTATTTGGGTGCCATCCGCAGCTCACGTCCGTCGTCAGCGTTCTCACCCTAAAGAGTGGCGGGAGCCCGTCGGTGCACGCATGGCAGCTAACATCCACGACCCAGCTGGGAATAAAAGAATGAAAACCCGTGGGCTCGGGCTGTGTGCTTAGCGTTTTAACCAAACAACTGACTTGACCCTCAACTGAGCTGTTGGCCACAACGGTGATGCTGGCACTGTGCGGACAGAGGAAAACAGCACCCAAAGAAGTTCTTACCTAATGCAGATAAAGCCATTAGCTGATTGATCATGCGAAACTCCATTTTCATTTTTCTGACAACAATTTTGGCCACTTCCAAAGGACAGCTGGACCAGTAACTTGTCAGAAAACATACCATCAGGACGGTGACAAATGCTGGGTTCAGTTCTGAAAAGGCCTCCGGTTTGAATATTTTCTTCCTCGTAAGGCATACATTGTCGGAAGATGTCTAGTAACGTGTGTGTGTTTTCTGGAGTTTGCAACAACAGCAGCATCAAAGGTGCCCTGGGTGGGGCGCAGGCAGCATCTTGTCCAGGAAGGAGACAGAGGAGGCAGGCAGTCCGGAAAATCGTGGAGTCAGGGCCAGTGAGCAAACAGAGTGGAGCCCCACAGGAAGTCGGCGAATGGAAACGTCAGCGAGGGATTAACAGATCCTTGTCGGCAGGGCTGAGAAAGGTAGGGTGGGGCCAATGTCCTCCAGACCCAGGGCCCCAGAGCCACCTCCAGCTGTCCCCTTTTCCACGTTCCACATCCTGCCCCTAGACCTTGCCCCTGCCTTCCACTGCTCTGTGCGCCATCGCCCTTGGCCGGCAGTCACGCCTGTGGTCTTCCAAGTGCTCTCCCGGCACTGCCCTGGCCTTTCGGGAGCCTGAAGCCACCGCGGTCAGGCTGTGGCTCACGTATGTGTGCTCCCAAATGGCGTGGATACCCGGCATCCCTGCTGCTCTCCCAGACTCCCGGTGTCCTGGGCGCGCCGGCCTCCTTGGAGTCCCTCAGCTGTGACAGGTGCAGCTTTTTCTGGACTTCTCAGTGGCTCGTCTCTCTGAGAAAGCCCTCCCCCAGGTAACTTCAGGGGGATTCCTCCCCTCCTTCCCACCTCCCCTTCCCAGGGAGGCTCACCCCACCCCCCTGCCTGAAGTTGCCAGCTCGTCCCCTCTCCAGCCCCTTTGCTCAACGGTCACATCACTGTGGAGTCTCTGTTTGCCAGAATGTAAGGTCATCGAGGGCAGAGACCTGTTCACATTTTGTTCATTTTTGTATCCCAAAATTCTTGAGTCACACAACCAGTCCTAAGTAAGGGGCTCTGGAGTATTGGAGAATGAAAGGAATGGGCGAGTATCTGAGAAAGATGATTTTAAAACAGTGAGAGAAGTCACTGGTCCTCACATCAGTTGAGTAATTTTTTTCCTCCGACCTAATTGGACATCAGTGGGCTTGGAGGCCTGGAAGTACTGAGGTGGAAACCTGGCCGGCCCTGGGTGGGCGATGGTTGTGGAGCCAACACGGCTCGGATGGAGAAATGCCCGGTGCTTCTTACTTCCCTACGGGAGCAATGCCTACCACAGGGAGCTTCGTGGCTCAGGCTGGGCTTTCTCCTCCCACTACTTCCCTTTGCTTCCAAGTTCGGGATAGTGGAGGAAGTCCTTGTGGCCTGTGACGGAGCTCTGCTACAGAACGTGTGTGTGAGCACGCGTGTACACATGTGTTTGCCTGTTGAAGTGTTTATGACTAAAGAGAAAGAACTACCTATAGGAAGATATGAAAGTCTCTACTTTTTGGATTGACCTTTAAAATTTTCATCAAAAACACAGTGCTCAGGTTACTATGACTTCTCTGTAGCAGAGTCTCAGTATTTCCACAAAAACGGTAAGGATTTTCAAGGGGGTGATTTCGTGGTATTTATGCATGAAACCAGGACGGTCAGCTCATGGCAATGTTCATGTTAGTCCATCTGTCTCTGTGGAAACACATGAAAAACTGGTTTATGCACCACAGAAATCCCTTTCTCGTAGTTCTGGAGGCTGGAAGTCCAAGGTCCCAGCACTGGCAGATTTGGTGTCTGGTGTGGGCCTGCCCTCGGGTTCCTAGGCAGCACCTGCCGGCTGCATGCTCACGAGAAGGGCAAGGAGGACACTAATCCCATTCCCGAGGGCCCACTCGTGGCCTAAGCATCCCCCAGAAGCCCCACCTCCCAACAGCACCGCCTTGCAGGTGAGAATCCACACCTGCATTCTGGGGGCACACAGACACCGCCCGGACTCCTCGCATAGTTCCCGAGCTGCATCTCTGCTGTGCCAACTGCAAGGTCAGTCGCGTGCACCAGGGCTGTGTGAGCAGGGTGGCAAGATGATTGGAGTGAGCTTTAGTAAACTCATTCGTCTGTCTTGATGCCACGAAGAAGAAGACTCTCGTCCAAAGCTGTTTTTAATTTGGAAGAAATTCCGACAGGTAGAGAGTGAGGTTCGCACAGCCTTGGGATGCTTCGGTGTGTTGTGATGGCGGCACCGTCTGGGATTAGCCGGTTCACTTTTCCGCCAAGTGTCAGAGTTTCCAGCTTTCTCACTGGAAGAATTCACATCTGAACCTAATCTAATGAGAAACTCGATAGCTGAGACGTTACTTAGGTTGATTTTCATTACGATTTCTGCACAACACCACTTGCATTTTCTAGGTCGTAATGAGATGTATTCAGGACAAATGATTCCTTTGGGGCTTTATTCTGGAGATTTTTGCTCCAAAGCTGTGTCAGGGGTCACCCACGGCGGGGAAGGTGAGTGTCAGCCAGGAGCGTCTGAGAAGCACCGGCTCGCACGCCGTGGATCTGGGTATTGAAAGCACCCAAGCGAAGTGCTGATAGAGCAGCGTCTCGCCGTTACTCGTGGCCAAGAGACACACAGTGAACATCCAGCATTGTAAAACACACACACCTGGACAAAATAAGTGTGTAATTGATACCCGAGATACAAGAGTTCCAAACTCTTCTCGATGGGAATTTGCCTCTTTTGGGGGTGGGTGCCAATTTCATTTCACTCCGCTGCTCTCTCTGCACCCACCTACCCGTCACACGGTGGGATGTTGTACAACTCTCAAACTACTCGAATCAGAAAATGTCTGGCACTTTGTAATATTTACATCGTTTTATAATCTTTATGCAAAAGATTATTCGAACACACATCAAAGCACCTTGAATATGACATTTTAGTTTTCTTTTTGGAAATATTTATGTCTAGTTATCATTTGAATTCACTGCGTGCAGATAACATGTCTGAATCAGTTGCTTTCAAACTACGTTTTCATTAGCAGCTGAGTCAGTTTCCTGAATAGCTTCTTTAAAATTCAATCCTTCCTCCTTTACTCATCCAATATAGAATATTATTTGAAACAATAAGTCAACATTCTAAAAGTAAAATACAAATTTCAGATGTAGCAAATAAAAATATAGGATGTTTAAATAAATTGGAATTTCAAATAAACAGTAGATTTTTTTAATATGATAATGTTCCAGAGCTGGCATTGTGGCACAGTGGGTTAAACTGTTGCAATGGGTGCAGCAGGGGCCAGTTCAAGTCCCGGATGCTCCACTTCTGATGCGGCTCCCTGCTAATGTGCCAGGGAAAGCAGTGGAGGATGGTCCTAGTACTGGGGCCCCTGCCACCCACACTGGGTGAAGCTCCTGGCTCCTGGCTTCAGCCTCACTCAGTTCTGGCCCTGGTCACTGCGGCCATTTTGGTAGTGATCCACCAAATGGAAGATCTGTGTGTGTGTGTGTGTCTATCTCTGCCTTTCAAATAAAGAAAGAAATATTTATGAAAGCTCCAAATTCTGCACATAGCATACCCATAGTAAAAATAAGTGTGTAGTTTGCCAAAAATCCTCACTTACCTAGGCATCCTATACTTTGCTGGGACCCTAAATAAGAAATGCATTGTTAGTCTTATTCCGATCACACTGGAAATGAAACGGCTTCATATAGTATCTTTGGTTCTTTTTTAAAATGTCAGTGAATTATCACTATGTGGTTTCTAAATCGGAATATGAATTCCAAACTTTGATTCATTCCGTTTGCGAGGTAAACATAATAAACGGCTTGTGCAAGCGGAAGCAAGGAGTCTGGAGCTTGTCTTCTTGGCCGGCACCGTGAATGGCGTGGTGGGTGGTGAACAGTGAAAGGTGAGACAGTGCCCTCAGCTCCTAGGGGCCACCGCCCCCCTCAGCTCCTAGGGGCCACCGCCCCCCTCAGCTCCTAGGGGCCGCCCCGCCCCCGTCTGCCTTCGCAGACCACTGTGGTCTGGAGGAGATGAGCTGAGGTTAGCTTGTGTGTCACCTTGACCAGGGTGCAGGGCAGGCAGCCAGACGTTTGCTCCAGCACCCCATAGCGTCTCCACAGCTTGTTCTTGGTGAGGCTAAATTTCCAATGAACAGACTGAATGGAGCAGACGGGCACGTGGGCCTCGTGCAGTCAAAGATCTGAATGCAGCAGAATGTTCTCCAGCTCTTGGGTAAGAGGGACTCCTCCTGGCCTTGCTGCCGTCGCACAGGACATGACCTTGCCTGCCCTTGGGCTCAGAAGGAACCCTGGGCCCTCCGGGACTCCGGCTTGCCACCTGCAGACCGGCAGGCTTGCCAGCCCAGGGAACCACGTGAGCTGATTCCTCGCACTAAGTCTCCTCTCTTTTGTTGAATGGAGATGTGTAGGGAGGAGAAGAGGGTGGAGGGAGACATTGAATAGAATCCCCAGGGGACCTCATAGGGGCTGGGGTACCTTGTATTTGAGAGGTGTCCCGAGGGGAGGCACGGAGCTCAGGTCACGGTCACGTCCGGCAACGTAAGACACCAGATACAGTTTCTCACCTCTTCCCCTCTGTGTACAAAGTCGGCCATGACCTTTTACAGCTAAGATCTACCTTTCAATCATCGAGATGCCAGAACACGCCTTCCTTTGTGTGGGTTTGCGGTGTAACGGAAGTACATGAAGCTGTCAGTTGGAAGTGTTCTTAATTTTTAGTTACTGTGAAAAACGTGAAGTGACAGAACAGGAGTCGGGCGCAATAGTCCACTCCAAGACAAGCCTTGTTCTGTGACCACTGCTTCTGTGCCACACCCTCCCCTTCCTCAACATTCACACTTCCATTTTTTTTTTAAATACATTTTATTTATTTGAAAAGAAGAAAGAGAGAGCTAGAGAGAGACGATTTCCCTCTGCTGGGTCACTCCCCAGTGGACTTGGCCAGGCTGAAGCAGGAGACTGGAACTGCATCTGGGTCTTCCACGTGGTGGCAGGTGGCCAAGCACTTGGGCCATCTTCCGCTGCGTTCCCGGGGCCGGTAGCAGGGAGCCGTGCTCATGGGATGCCAGCATCCCATGCAGCGGCATCCCCAGGCGCCTCCCACACCTCCGCTCTCTGTGAGCCGGCATCTATGGAGAACGTAGGGCCCCTCTGACGGTGAAGCCTGCACCTCCACTCATTCCCCGAGGGAAAGTCCTAGCAACCTATGGCCCCCGAGGCCCCTCGCTGCTCTCGCAGGAGACCTCTGCCTTTCGAGGGCCTTGGGTTACTCTCGTGCGAGGGCCCCGTCCCCGTCACCCCTCTTCAGACACAAGCAGTTGGGAACGGGTCCTGCCGGGGAACTCAGGCAGTCCACTGGCGTCTCCTCTCTGCGCACATTGAACACATAAGGGGCCATTGATTGTTTTAACCAGGCTCAATTTATCTTTGAAAGAGACGTTTTAAAAAGCAAAAGAGCTTAAACAAACATGAAAGTAATCTAATTCAGACATAAACATGAAAGCTAATAAGATTACATTGAATTGATCTAAATATTACTTAAAATAATTAGAAATGATTTTTGATGGCATGCCATTTCAGTCAGGACACTTTTAAGCTGCATTAGGAAGCAGACAGATTATTGCTTTCTAGAATATTTTCTTGTTGGTTATGACCTTCAGAAGAAGTTCCCAGTTGGCAGACCTGTCAATCAAGACCTGTCTGTGTGATGGATGGAGCAGACGGAGGCCACACTGCTGGAGACTGTGACCTCTCCTCCCTAGGTCTTCCCTCCGAAATGCTGCCTTGGTTTGGCAGGGATTAGTGTTCCTCTCCCAGTACAGTTCCCCAGATACTGTTTCAGAGAGCAGAAATTATTCAGTTTTTAATATTTCCCAGTAGCATGGCTAAGGGGGGGGGGGGCAGGATTCTCTCTCCCCGACCACCTGGCACAGGCGTCCTGAAGCTAGCTGAGAGGACAGGCTCCATTTTGGACAAACGTAACAGCATGCCCAGCAACCAGCTCAGAGGAGGTGCCTGATCTGGCTGGGAGAATTGACGGGTGGCTGGGTGCTCCCCACCATGGGAGCCTTGTGTGCTGGGCTGTGAATGGACTGTGGCTGTGTGGGAGGGTGCAGGGTGTGGCTGGGTCTTTGAGCAGTCACTGTGGGTGGCTTCACAGGTGCAGGGCTCCCTGAATCCCTGGTGAGGGTCACTGCTGCCGGATGCGTGCTCACACTGAGGACTGACTGCACGGATCTTTTGTGTGGTTCTTGTGGCTGCATGGATGAATATTGCACCCACTGGGGATGGTGCCCAGCACTGTCTCCTTGCAGGAGAGGCGAGCCTGAGCTAAGCCAACAGAACAGATCAAACTCTCCCCTCTCATAAAACAAAGAAAAGAGGAGATTTACCGTGTCCTGCTTGGGTGCCACCTCGGACACTCCCCTCACCCTGGAGTGCTGAATGAGCTCCTGGGCCACACCCAGCACACACCTCTGGGTATTCACTGAAAGAGGACACTCCACTAAACCACAGAGGTACAGTCCAGAGAGAAAAGCCATCACAGGGAGGGAAAAAGCCAACAAGCATCTCCGCAGATGCCTAGATGTAAACACAGACATTGAAGAAACAAGAATAAGGAAGACAGCACGACACCCCCAGAGGAACACAGCAACACTTCCACACTGGGATGTGAAGATGAAGAATTTGAAGAAATGCTGGAAATGGAATTCAAAAAAGCAAGCTATTAACTGTAGGCTGTGCTCCGACACGGGAGCGAGCAGCAGACTCGTGTGATACGCGTTCCCCTCACTGTTAAAGGTGCCACAGCCTTAGTGTTGTCCTCAGACAGAAACAGTTTTCTGGAGAATCTCGTCTCCAGCCGGTGCTGACCCACCTTCAGCTTCCCCTGGAGAAGCAGCAGACCTTAGCACTGCTTGAAGTCAAAGCCGACCTAGGATACCATACGGACTTGGAGTTGAATGAATTGTCACCCCTATTAGAGTTAGAGCACACTTCGCCTTTCTTAGTTAATATTTTCATGCATCAAACTAAAGAAACTGTCTTGAGCCTAAAGTGACTCATCTCCATGGTGCTAAACATTCAATCCAGAAGGAAACGGCTCTGTAAGTAGCGCATCCGTTTCTGGATTATTTCCAGAGGATGTGAGCAAGATAGGCAGGGTAAAATAAGTGATAGAAATATAAAATTAAAAAGACGATAAAATGGGCCAGCGCCGTGGCTCACTAGGCTGATCCTCCACCTATGGAGCCAGCACCCCGGGTTCTAGTCCCAGTTGGGGCGCCAGATTCTGTCCTGGTTGCTCCTCTTCCAGTCCAGCTCTCTGCTGTGGCCCAGGAAGGCAGTGGAGGATGGCCCAGGTCCTTGGGCCCTGCACCTGCATGGGAGACCCGGAGAAGCACCTGGCTCCTGGCTTCAGATCAGCACAACGCACCAGCCGTAGTGGCCATTTTGGGGGTGGAACCAATGGAAAAAGGAAGACCTTTCTCTCTGTCTCTCTTTCTCTCTCACTGTCTAACTCTGCCTGTCACAAATTTTTTTTTTTTAAAAAAGGCGACAAAATGAACATAAAATAGTGGCATCCTCGTTAGCCATAATAATAACACACATTGAAAGGTTTTGTGAAAATAGGATTTTTATTCTCCTCAGATGAAGTCTACGAAGAACAATATCAGGACCAATAGTTGCTGCTTGGGTGTTGGCTTCACGGCACACGTGTGCCATGAAACCTTGCCTACAGAAGCTGGCTCTGTCCCAAAGTCCTCACTAAATGTTCATGGGAGAATCATGTCACTTTCTCATTGCTCATCTATAGCCCAAGTCCTGAAGATGAAGCCCAAGTGCATCTAGGAACAATGGGAAACTCAGTTGCGAAATTTCAACAAAAAATATGTAAGTGTCAAGGAGATGCAAATCGGAAAGGGTACAATGCTTCAATACTAACTAACCACACTTGTCTACTTCCAGGATTAGATGTCTTGTAACTGCCTTCCAACCTTTAGTGATAATTGTGGCCATATTTTGTTAGTTTCTTTATTCCCTGACTTGTAGTGCCTCAGGCTATAACACAGACAAGGCGCTCCAACACCTGGTTTGCTGTCTCTCACAAACTTAGCAAGAACGTCCTCTGTGTAGCCTGCAGCCTCCCCTGCATCTGGAGCAAGTCTGCCGATTCTCTGCTGGGCGGACCTGGAGGGGCTACCCCAGCGCTTGTGTGGAGCGCTCAAGTCCCGCAGTGGCAACACACCCACAGCAATACCGCAAATGCCACTGTGGCAGATCCCAGTTCTTTGTTCTCAATTTTTCTAATTCTTGTTTTTATAATAAAGGAATATACAAAGAATACACTTTTGAGAGGTACCAAAATATGCTAATGACTTCCCAGCCCATTTTTGAGTGGGAAAAAATGCAAGTCTATTGTTGACAGTTCATTTCTTGATTTTTTGGAGTTTTTTTAGATGCCTTTTTTTTTTATTTGAAAGGCAGAGTTATACAGAGAGGGAGAGACAGAGAGAGAAGGGTCTTCTATCTGCTGGTTCACTCCCCAGATGGCCATAACAATTGGGGCTGGGATAGACCAAAGCCAGGAGCCAGGAGCTTCTTCCAGGTCTCCCATGTGGGTGCAGGGGCCCAACCACTTAGGCCATCTTCTACTCCTTTCCCAGGTGCACTAGCAGGGAGCTGGATCGGAAGTGGAGCAGCCGAGAGAGAATCGAATCAGCCCCCCATGAGAGGCCGGCACTGTAGGTGGTGGATTAACCTGCTATGCCACAGTGCTGGCCCAAAATTTATGATCTTATTAATCTTTATTGAGGCTATTTTAGAAATAATAAGAGCCACTAGTTTTAGAAACAAATAGAATGAATTACAGCAAATACATACAGATAAGTGTACTGCAAAAAGTTCATGGAAAATTAGATTAACAGGTAAGTCTCTTTGCCTACAAATAGACTTTGAAACCTGTGCATCATTTTTTCATATGACAGACATATTTCATAAGTTTTACTGCTTGGGAATATTGGGTGCTCGGTCTGCACTCAGAGCTACTGAGGGAGCCACCACCAGCACAACAGAAATTGACGAGAAACGACAAAAAAAAATTAGCAATTTACAAAGATTCCTTCCTCAGAATGTCTCAATGTTCAGTGGCTGGAATGCCATTTTATAACAATATCTTATCAAAACTTTCCCGATCACACTGGATAAGTTAATCAGGGCGGCTGTGCTTGGGCACTGCTCTCTGTCAGTATTCCAAGCAAAAGGAGCACAACTTTGACATTTACTTTGCAGGCCCTGGTGACAAAAGGCAATTATAACCAACTGGAGACATTAGAAGTATTTCTGCTCCAATAACTAAGAGGGAGATAAGAAGAGTATGGGCTGTAATTGGAAATGGGCTCCCTTTTTAAGAAAAGATGAAAAGAAGAAAAACAAAAATAAGCAGAACCTTGACATGCAGTAATTGGAGTTGTCATATTTCAACCCATGCAATTAAAGGTTGAGCCCATTTTCCAAGATTGTATTGTTTAATTACAAAACTAAATAAATACAATTTAAAAAAGCAAAATAAACACTGTGAGATGCACTGTCAGCAGAGCACTGAAACACATCACAAGATATTTGAAGATAGTTTTGTCATTTTAAGTCATTACGAAGCAGGCTTGTCTCCACAAATGATGACAATAGCCAAGATATTGACATAATTGGTTATTTATACTATTTATCCTTGGGTGGCTTGAGCATAAGTCAAAGAAAATGCCTTCCCCTATTTAGTCACAAATGGGTACCACTCACCTGTCAGACAGTATGGCAGACAATCGGAAGAAGCATTTATGATTTCTGAGTGTGAGCGCTTGACTGCCAGGGAGACTGGCACAGCCTTGCTAACGGCTCTCAGAGATCTTCTTGCAGGAGGCGTTCGTGTACGTCTCCATAATGTGAGCGCTTTGCTTCCAGAGCAGGCGGAAGGTCTCACGAAGACGGGAGCCACTGTTGCCAGTATCAGGTAGATGCTACTAGGCAAACATAGCCAGTATATGCAGCAGTAGGTCTTCATCCCCACAAAACGATGTCATTGGTTGTTCCCTGACCTGCTGTCTGCCCTCCTACGGATCTAATACCAGGACAGGAAACATCAGCTAGGGAGTCTGTATTGCAAGGAGAAGTGTCCCACACTGCAGCCATCCTGGGGGCTCCCCGAGACACCCTGTGTCCACCCCCTCGCTAGCTCCATCACTGCCGGGTCACACAGCAGCAGCCTTATCTGCCACTGCACCTCGGGCTGTAGCAGCACGACACCAAGGAGCCATTCTGTTCTGGAAGGGAGAAGCTCAAGTCCAAGGTCCAGCAGACTGGGTCCCTGGTCAGGACTCCCTTCCTGGATCACAGCTTCTTGCTCTGTCCTCATGTGGCCTCCCCTTGGTGCATGGGCAAGGAGGGGAGCATGGAGAGAAGGAGGCGCCTGGTGCCCTGTAGGGACAATAATCCTGTCTGATCCGCGCTCCCCCGATGAACTCACTCACCCTGCATTGCTTATTTAAAGGTCCCGCCTCCAAATCCATCCATCACGGAGGTTAGGGTTTATGCATATGAGTTTGAGGACATAGTCACTCATTCCATAACATTCTGCCCTTGGTCCCTTAAAACCCATGTCCCTCAAACGTGCAAAATAGAATTCAAGTCCCCAAAGCTCCGGAAGTCTTAAATCAACACACTGTCAACTGCAAAGCCTAAAATCTAACATCTCCTCTAGATACAACCTGAACCCCACGGATGAGGGAGACGTGAGGCCTGACTGGTTCTGAGGATCAGTGCGCCTCTGAATGGGTGGAATCCTAGTAGATCTGTGCCTCCAACCCACAGTGCTGGCATCGGCATCAGCATCGGCATTTTCTTCCCAAAAGAGAACTCAGAGGGAGCAAGTGAATGGCAGTTTCTCAGCAAGTTCAAGACCTAGCGAGGAGCGCCTCGTTCCACCCTTGGGCATTCCTTGCTCAAGTTCCCTTGCTAGCCCAGCAGCGCTCAGCACACAGGGCTTTGACAGTACCTCTGCTCTGCCCCTGGGAAAGCAAGACATGAAAAGGTCAAGGGTCAGATCCAACGCCACACCCCTGGCAGTGATGCAGCGGGCTCTGACCCTGGGCACGCTCCCAGCCATGCTGTCGCTGGGCATCCCCGGTCTGTGGGAGCCTCCATCCAAGGGGAAGGCAGTGCCAGAGCACCAGCGTCCTGGACGCCAAGGATCTGAACCCTCTGCGGATCGGCCCACAGGTGCAGAAATCCACCACAGAGCAGGAAGCTGGCCCCGCGTCCTGGAACCTTAATGCATGTGGAAGCCACATTCTACAAAGCGAGGTTTTCTGAGCTGCAGTCCAGGCAATGTGGCCGTGGAGGGAGGCCAGCAGGGGCCGACGGTGGTCAGTGTCCCGGTCCAGGACCTGGCTTCATCCCCACAGTGTCTCAGGAGCTGCAGCTGCCCTATTTGCAGGTGGGAGCGTGAGTCCCAGGCTCACCAAGAACTCCAGAAAGCAGCTGGCCCCAGCCCTCGCCCAGGCCACAGCCCCTTCTGCTCATTTGAAGTAGACCTCTCCCGCATAAAGAGGGAGTCCACACCCCGCCCTTGAACTGGGCCGAGGCAGGCTCCCAGGGCACGTGCTCCTGTCGAAGTCAATGTGGACGCCAGCTTGGCTGCCCACAGCACCAGGTGGGCGCCTACCTGTTTCAGCACCTGTCCTGTGTCTCTTCTTCTGCAACTCCAGGTTCTCAATGCCACAGCGGTGGTGGACACGGTCTGTGCCCACCGTTAATTGCACGGCCTTGGGTTTCCTCCAGGGAGGAGAGTGCAAGTTGCAGCATGGGGGGCATGGTGGGGGCTGTGACATTTCCTTCGAACAATCCCGACAGTGTCTCCCGGCCGCACTCGCTCAGGGAAAACTTAAGGGATCAGCACACCGGCATTTATTTTTAGACAGTTTTCTCCCAACTTTTGTGTGTGATCTGCTTTTCTTTCTTAGAAAGTCTGCATTTTCTTTTGAAATAGGATGTTCTCTTACTGGCTTCTGTCTTACAAGGTAAGCTAAGCCTTCCAGGAAAAGCGTTTTTCTACGTGAACCTGCGTATTTGCTATTTCCAACCTCATGCACGAAAGTTCTTTAACCTCAGGGAAGTGACTTCGCGTAGAGCAACTTGCTCCTACATAGCCACTTAGTGGCGTGCCACCTCCAGGATCAGTTCAATGGAGGAGCATCTTTCTTACTTGGAATGGAGAGGGTAAAATATCAATGCTGGTGCACCTTGTATCACCCACAGAGGACTGGGAGAGCAAGAGAGGCACAGCTGAGCACATCGAGCCCCGTCTTTACTGGGGTGCTCGTCAGCTCCGGGAGGTGATGGCCGTCCGCAGTGCCAGCCAGGGCAGGGCTGCCCCTCATAATTGTGCTAGTCTCTTTGCAGCCTGTCACCACGACAGGTTGTGACTTTTTGAGGTGAGAACCTTGGGTTTTGCCTCAAGCTGGTCATTAACTGTTGCTAATGATAGCTTTCCTGAGGAAATTGGAAATAACAGGATTGGTTTAGTAGAAATGTAGTATGTCAGAAGCTGCACCCCCCATCCCCAGGATGTCACTGTTGAGGCGGAGAAACCTGTACTGAACCAGAAGCGCTGCCCTATTTTCAAACGGTGTAGAAAGAAGCCTGATGCCCGAACACGTCTCCCGCACCTGCCATTTCTGACCATGGCTCTCCAGCGGGCAAGGCGGGATCTGGGCTGGCACCCTGGGATTCAGCGGCACGGCTTCCCTGGCGTCTGCTCAGGCCACACGTCAACATAAGGCTGGTCCTATCCAGAGTTCAACTCTTGTGCAAGAAGTTCAAGCTCAACTAGAGGGCTGGTTGGAAGGAGAAGCCAAGAACTACCTGGGGTTAGCAATGCTTGGAAACAAACCACTCTGGAACGTGGGTTGACCAGTCCTGCCTCCTAGTAGACATTTGCCTGCAGTTTCTTCAAAGGAACTATGACCTAAAAACAAAAATCCCAAACCCCAACAGACAGCACATCACCACCTCAAGGTTCTATTTTGGTTACAGCTATACTCAACACCTCTTTCTGAAGATGAAGAACTGAGCTAATGTTGATGAACCTGCTGATATAAGTTCATGAGAGTGATTGAGGGTCTTGTTCTCGTGGATATGGTGAGAGGGACGACTTTGTCTGAGCTCTGACTGTGGTCAGGATCCATGCTGACCTGCTGCCTGCACACACACACGACACTTATGGCCCTGGCCAAGACACGTGGCCCTCCTGCGTCTCTGTCCCTCATTTTCAAAGTTTATGAAGCAAGGATGTTGGACCCACTTGCAAAGACTAAATGCTGTATCCGATGTGAACAACCTAACCTGACACCTCACACCTGGTAAGCCAGCCATGTACAGAGAGTACATATGAGCTGGTGCAGCCCAGCTTTGTAAAAAGTTTCAGTGTTGAAGTTGCTCATTTATTCAAAACCTTGACTATACACCTATGCTCTTTCATGGTATAAGCACACAAAATTCAGCATCATTTGAGTAAACGCATTTCTAAACAAAGATCAAGTGCTCTCTGATCTGATCCAGGCTGGCCTCTAGTCTCCGACACGTGGAGAGGGTCCACCTCTCCCAGCTGCCAGCTCGTTCCACACATGTGGATCCGTCCCGTTGTCGGTCTTAGTGGTGTGGTGTGACAAAGGACTTGAAATGCATGGACCTGGTCGGGGCTGGGGGACCCCTGGGAAGGAAGGAGAAGAATGCATGGGGCAATGCTCCAATGGCCCCGAGGGAGGAAGAGCTGGGAGCAGCACGCACAGTGTCATCCTCCCACGTCACCGCTCCTGCTGGATGGACCCAGCCCTGATCTGGCCCTCTGCAAGCTTCTGTACCAAACAGCCGCTCCAGCATCAGCTCCCTGATTGGTTCACACCCGACGCCTTATTAGCAGTCACCTTGACCAATCAGGGAGAATTTCCTGCTTTAGAAACCTAAAAATCCTGAGCCAGACAGGCCTTCCTGGAGAGCTTTCTCTGCTTCTCTCAAAAAATGCTGCTTGCTTAGGTCACTGCTTCCTTGTCTGAGTGCCTCACTCATCGTGGTCGTGAGGCAAAGAACCTGGCAGAGAGGAGAGGCTGCAGCACGGCGAGCTGCAACACGGCAGCTGTGCTGTTCCTGAGGAACTCAGTGTGCAGGAAATCTGCCACCTGCCGTGCGAATGAGACGCAGACCCGAGTGGCTGGAGCTATAGGTTCCTCCTGCCACCACCTCCACAACACGGACCCAGCCGTCATCAGGGAATACTCCCTGCTTTCCACAATTCTTTATGTATTTATTTATCTTCACAATAAGGAAACATTGTTTTGTAATTAAAAGCACTTACAATATTGCAACTGCGTGTCCACTGCTTCCCAGTATGCACCATGCTAAGCAATATCACCCCTTCTCAACAGCATTCCTCTTCCACGTGGTCATTCTTTTTTAAATATTTGTTTATTTATTTGAAAGTCAGAGTTACAGAAAGAGAGAGAGGGAGAGAGGGGGGACAGAGAGAGCTCCCACCTACTGGCTCACTCCCTAATGGCCACAACAGCCAGTGCTGCGACAGGCTGAAGCCAAGAACCAGGAGCTTCATCCGGGTCTCCCACATGGGTAGCAGGAGCCCAAGCACTTTTGCCATCCATCCTCTGCTGTTTTTCCCCGGCCATTAGCAGGGAGGTGGGTCAGAAGATGTGCAGCCAGGACATGAACCGGTGCCCATGCGAGACGCTGGCCTTGCTGATGGTGGCTTTTCCTGCTATACCACAGCACCAGCTCCCCATGCGGTCTTTTGTTGTTCCCAGTTGAATAGCGCTCCTTCCTCAAAAACCTACATCCATCCAAAACTTCAGAATGTGGCCTGATTTGGAAATAACCAGCGGAGGGTGAACAGATCCTGGGTGAGGGCTTCCCTCACTCCCACGATGCTGTCCTTCCAGGAAGAGGAGCAGTCACAGCACAGAGACACGCAGGCAAGAAAGCAACAGACAGCTGCCAGCGTGGCAGCAGGCAGCGTGAGCCCAGGACTGGCGGCTTCTTCCCGAGAGCCCGTGGTTCTTCCCAAGAGCCCACGGAAAGAGGCAGCCATGCAGCTACTGTGATCTCAGGCCGGGGCCTCGGAACCGTTTGACAACACATCTCTGTTGTTTGAAGCCGGCTTGTGCTCCTTTCTTACAACGTCGACAACACATTCTGTGCTCCCCAGTTTCTGCATGGATAAAGGGCAGCTGAAAAGGCTGGTGTGTAATGTTCTGCTGATCATTCTAGAAAACCTTGTGCATGGAGATAGCTGTATTTGTTACTGTGATAAAGGGGAGGCTATGAAAAACGTTTTCATGTTAGAGCAAGATCAAATGCAAAGGCATCTTTGATGAGTTCTACAAGTAATTTAGCAAGCATTTAATTCTCGCTTTTCCTGCCACCTTCAGAACCTATCTCATGTACGTTTGCATTCAAGGTGTTTGCAAAGCAATCAATGTGGTTTCTAACAGCTCTGATGGGAGACGTGCCTGCTTAGAGTGCGGTTACCAGGCAGCCTGTTTTTTTTTTTGAGAGGGATGGGCACATCTCACCATTTTCTTCTTTTCTTTTTTTCTTATAACTATCTATTCCTTTATTTGAAAGTCAGAGTTACAGAGAGAGAGGGAGAGACATGGAGAGAGATTTTCCCATCTACTGGTTCGCATCCCAAGTGGATGCAATGGCCAGGGCGGAGCCAGGCCAAAGTCAGAAACCAGGAGCTTCATCCAGGTCTCCCATGTGGGTGGCAGGGGCCCAAACACTTGGTCCACCTTCCTCTGTTTTCCCCAGGCTGTGAAGTGGGAGCTGGATTGGAAGCGGGGGGTCCAGGACATGAACTGGGGCCCATAAGGGATGCTGGCATCGCAGGCTGTGGCTTCACCTGCTGGGCCACAGTGCTGGCCCCATGACTATTTTGTTTTCAGTGGAGTTTCTGAATGAAGACCTGGTCAGTGGCTCCATGGCTCAGGAGCTGGCAGAGCTGGTGTAGGCTCAGCCCAATCCCCATGACTCTACTGGAGCCTGTGGCCCCTGCCTAAGCAAGCCCCCTGGCTCAGGGCAGGGACACGGTGGGTGGAGGCTGCACAGGCGAGCGATGGCGGTGTGCGGCTCGTCTTCTGTCCCCCTACTCTGCATCTCCTAGGCTTGTCCTGGCTCATTGTCCGCCTCGTCTCTGCAGCTCCCACACCCCACGCACCACTGTTCTGCGTCTTCTCTGCCTTCCAGCCCTTGCTGGGAAGCGGTAGTTACAGGAATCACCTGTCAATCCTGATGGCTTCTTGGAACACACTTTCGGGAGTTGCCCCACACAAGAGCATTCGAGTCCTGCTGTGGCCCAGTGGTAGAGTCATCTTCCTCTCTGGTGTCCTCTTACTGCAAGAACTAAGAGAACAAGACAATAAATTAGAAAGACAAACCAGTGTCGTCCAGCCCAGCTGCACGCTGACTCCATACCTCCCTCCCCATTCCAGCCATACACAGTTGCTAAACTGTAAGCAGAGCGCACATTCATTTCTGTGGTCCACACTTCTCCTTTCACATCAGCATTTATTTCCAGTGCGGCGCACGTTTGTGCACACTGTAAATGACTCTAATATTTCTTCCAATGAATACATGGAAATTTATCCTTCCCTTTATTCTTAGTTGTTCTCCAAATAATTAATATGTTTTCTTCTTGCATTCCTGTTGAGGCTAGACTATAAAGTCTAAGGAAACGAGTTGAAACACGTGTTTTACTGCTTCTCTTATTTATCCTGGCGGAAACCAGCACGGTGGACACATGCGTGCTGCGATGACATTGTTTTGCTGACGTGAGCTGGATTTTTCCTTGGAGCTCAGATTGGAGTTTCTGAAGCCCAGGGACCTGCTCATCTCTGGCCTTGACATTGGCACACAGCTGTGGTTTCTTCATGCGTCTATGTTCAGGGACGATACGGTCACGTGGATGTGTGATCTTTCTTAGCTAAATGTTCATTTATTAGAAAAGTGTGAATTAACACATCAGCAAAGCTTACTAATAACAATGCTCAATTCCTGTGACACAACATCAATACCAGGTTGAGAAACAGCATCCCAGAGAGCTTCCTGGGAGCCCAAAGACCCCCAGGCTGCTGAGACAGGACAGCATTTACCCGCATGTTCCTGAACTCTGGGATGTGCTTCATGGAGCGCTGATCCACTGTGAACCAATTCACAGTGTGGCTTCATTCCACACCAGCTCCCTTCCCAATTAGCCAGCCACTGATGCTTCCCCTACTGCAGTGGCCACATTACTTATATTTCCTTCAATAAAAGACTGTCGAATCCCTTAGCTATACAGAACCTATCATGCACCTTACCTCGCTCTGGGGACTAAAGATGCAGACATAAGTCACTCCACAGAGTCCCTGCTCTCAGAAATACACCCCAGTGCAAAGAGACAGGAAAACAGCATGCAGGTGCACGAAGAAGCGAGAAGCTACTAGCGGGACCCAAACACCAAACACCATGGCAGGCAGTGTTGTGATTACAGGGGTCACGCTGGTCAGGGAAGGCCTCTTTGACATGGGGACATTGAAGCAGAAGTCCACAGAGAGGGAGGAAGAGGGAAAAGAGTTGCCAACCAAGATGACACTGGGGCCAAGGCTCTGCACGGGAGAATGGGGAGAAGAGCGTGGGAGACGGGAAGGGTGCAGCAGAGGCAGCAGGCAGAGAGGGAGGTGGGCAGTGCACTCAGGAGCCTGGCAGCGGGCTGCACGGTGGGGCCGGCTGGGCCACTGTGGGGGCCGCTGACTCACTTCCCAGAAGGCTGGAAAAACCAAGGGGGCAAGGAAGTGATATGATCCAACCTGGTGCATGTGTGTGTGTATACGTGTGCGTGTGTGTGCATGTGTGTGTGTGTACGTGTGTATGCTACGATTCTGAGGGTGGACGGAAGGCCAGGAGATCTCACACAGATGCTGAAGCGGGGGCAGGGCTGGGATGCTGCAGCTTCCTTACAAACGATGACATCTGGGGAGGGGCAGGGTTTCCCAGGTGAGGTACTGCCTCCCTGCTCACACGGGGACCCCCGTGAATCATCCTTGCCTCCCTCCCTCTGAGTCACAGAACCCCTGGAACCAACCCCAAAACAGAAGCAAATTGGAAGTGTTTGTGGGAACACTGTTGGCTTTTCTTTGGAGCTAAAACAAAATAGTGTCTAAGGAGGTGACTGGACAGAGCAGAGTGACTGGTGGACATACAGACCGGTCTCTTCCCCGCATAGCAAGGGCTGCACAGACCCAGAGGGGGGATGACCAGGACCACACAAGCATGTTTGGTCCAGAGGTGAAAGAGGAGGGGGTCAAAATTGCCCCCCTTGGGGCCAGCATTTTGACACAGCAGGTTAACCTGCCACTGGCATCCAATCTGCCCCACTTCCGACCAATCTCTCTGCTAATGCTCCTGGAAAAGCAGTGGAAGATGGCCTACGTGCTTGGGCCCTGCACCCACCTGGGAGTCCAGGATGGAGTCCCTAGCTCCTGGTTTTGGCCTTGCCCACACCTGGCTGCTGCGGCCATTTGGGAAGTGAATCTATGGATGGAAGGCCCCTCTCGTTTTTTCTCTCTGTAACTCTGCCTTTCAAATAAATAAAAAACTAAAAAACATCACCCTTCTTTCTAAGTGATACAAGAGAAGTCGGTTATCCGCTAGGATCAAATGTCCAGCCAGTGTGCGAAGCAGAGATCCACGCCTTCTGTGGGTGGTGGTAACTGTGGCCCCGCAGCATCAGGGTGAGTGTGCTGACGACACAGATCCAGAGGGCAAGGAGAGGCAGCCTAGACAGGGTGAGTCGAACTCCGCAGCTGGCCGATGGACAGCGAGTGAGCACCGGGCGCAGCTCTCTGGAAGGAAGGAATCCACTGCCCTGAGTTAGCTGTGGCCTCCGAGAGTGAGGTCTGAACCTCCTCTCAGCGCAGGGAAGGCAGCTGCTGTGTGCAGAGCACCAACCAGGAAGAATGAGCAAGATGTCAGGCGGTGTGCGGAAGGGGGTAGAAGACGCGTGGATGATTGGGAGCTGTTACAGCGCGAGCCCCTATATAACCCTTTGTAAAAACCCAGAAAGGGATACATGAAAAGGAGGGGGTGGGACGCCCGCGAAGCAGGGGTCAAGTGGCCGGGCATGTGTTAGACTTCAGAGCAGGGAGGAGAGACAGCAGCAGAATCATTTCCTGCCCTGGCTTCCGACAAGTGGATGGGATGATGTGGTGTGTGCAGAGACGCGAGTCGGCTTGAGTCATCTCCATGCAGGAAATGATTGCAGAAGACAGAACGTGTCATGACATTCCAGGGAAAACGTATTTCAGGCCGGAGAGCGGGAAGCTTTCCTTCTGAGGGGACAGCTTTCATTCCTGCAGCTGGCGAGCAGCTTGAGTGTTCGAGAGCTTTCGGGAGCTCCCTGCCAGCACATCTGGCCGGAGCCATCAGCACATTTCACATCTGCACTGGGGAGGGGGGGTCTTCTGCCTCGGCAAGCCCACCTGCCTTCAGGAAGCCTCCACACGGCACCTGCTCGGTGCCCTTCACCCCCGGCCGCCCCCAGCCCAAGGCGTTGGCCCCTGCGGGGCAGCTCGGGTAAGTGCATTCCCCGACACCGCGGGCTCTCGCGGCTGTGGGGAAGCCTCCGGGATTGGAGTCCCGCAGAACCGGGTGTTCTGATTCCTTCCTCTGCGTCAGCGGGTCCTTCACTGTGTGCAGCCTGCCTGGCCCAGCTCTGGGGGGCCCTCGTGGCCGTGCCCTGGTGGAGGGCGGTGGTGGGGGTGGTTTTGAGAGCAGGTGGTTACATCCCAAAGCAGGAAGCCAGAGACTGGGGGGAGGGGGAGGGTCAGGCTCAGTGACAATCTACTCACAAGAACAAACCAGAGACCCAGGTTCCCCTCATAGGCACATCCCCAGTTGGCCTAAGAGCCTGACCCCAGGCCTGACCTCTGACATGTGCCACATCACCCTCAGGAACCAAGCTCTCAACACACAGTTGGGAAACTAGCAAATTCCTAAGGGGTGACCAAAGCCTGTTAGAGTTTGCTGATTTTATTTTATCATTTTAAAAAGATTTTTATTTACTTATTTGAAAGGCAGAGTTCCAGAAAGGCAGAGACAGAGAGAGAGAGAGAGAGAAAGAGGGAGGAGATAGATCTTCTATCCATTGGTTCACTCCCAAATGGCTGCAAAAGCCAGAACTGGGCCAATTCCTGAACTTCATCCAGGTCTCCCACATGGCCGCAGGGGCCCAAGAACCTTGGCCCATCTTCCACTGCTTTCCTAGGTGCATTAGCAGGGAGGTGGATTGGAAGTGGAGCAGCCGGGACTTGAACCAGCACCCATATGGGATGCTGGCATTGCAGGCAGCCTCCTTACCTGCTACAACACAGTGCAGGCCCCAAGTTTGCTAATTTTTAAAGCACACCCAAACCACAGAGGTGGGAAGCACACAGCCTGGGGTGAGCCCCACCCTAGGCAGGAGGGAGAGGCAGAGAAGAGAGCTCCTTGCACCACTCAGAAGCACAGCCTGACCCCTTTGGATCGATTAGTTCTCAACTTTTCTGTTCCTGCTTTTGGGCTTTGGGGGACTGAAGCCCCAGACGGTGAAGTGGAGGGTAAGGAGGGAAAACCGTAGCTGATGTTTGTGGGATGTAGATTGTGAAGTGTCTGGATTCTTGAGAGCAGCTCAGAACCCCTTATTAGCTACAGTGTTTGTCAATCAACAAGGTTAGAAGAGTTTGCCGATTTTAGAAATGGGTCACAGGATGTCATTTTACTGCAGTGAGATGTGACATTTGGAGGACAGTTCAGATTGCACGTAGTGTTGGAGAAAGAGGCTCATTCACAGACTGAAATCCACCTGTTACAGGCGTGGAGAGACATGGCAACACTGTGTCCTCCACAGAAGCACGAAGTGCAAGGTGCGGTTTCTGGTGGGCGGGGCAGAGTAATTTCTCCTTAGCAGGTGCAGGGTCTGTGACAAGGCGCTTCTCTCTGTAGCATTCAGAAAGGACAGTGCGTCCCTCCACCGTGCACCCAGGGCGTGCCTAGCTGTCGTCTCCACTGGGTTAGAAGCTGCTTGCTCCCTCTTCCTCACGGCCCAGCTGCCTGGTACAGGAGGTCCGGGAGAGGCCTGCGAAATCACTCATCCTCACGAACTCTGGACTTTCTGAAAAGGGCTTTGGTTTTCACCTCCTAGTAAGAGGAGGTTTTGTGTGCGCTCTTTGTTTGTTTCCATGTTATTTGCTTCATTTTGTTTGAAAGGCAGAAAGAGGAGAGAGAAAGAGAGAAAGAGAGAGAGAGAGGGAGAGAGAGAGGGAGGGAGAGCGCGAGAGAGAGACAGAGACCTTCTATCTGCTGGTTAACACCTGCCTCCACCCCAACACACCCAATAGCTGGGGCTGGACCAGGACAAAGCCAGGAGCCTGGAACCCTATCTGTGTCTCCTCTGTGGGTGGCAGGGACCCAAGGACTTGAGCCATCACCTGCTCCTCCCAGGATGCCCAACAGCAGAGCCTGAGTTTCAACCCAGGCGCTGTGATGTAGGATGCTGGCGTCTAAAGCAGTATCTTCATGCTCGCTCCTGATGTTGCATGGCTAAATTGCATTGTGTATTTGTTTACTGTAAAAAGATCATGTATTAGAGATTGGGCAAACTGGATCTTGGAAATCACCAGATTTATCCAAATTTAGGCACCAAGTAAATGGCGAACCTTTGACCAGCGTCCAGCCACGTAATGGCGGGTGTCAGCCCACGGCAGGATGGAGGACTGCTCCCGGCTGAGAACCTCCAAACCAGAGAAGCAGCACAGCGGCCCTAACTGCAGAGCCCCGGATCTCCCTTGTTAAAGCAGCACACAGAGGTTCGGCGTCCAAACCTCTCGCGCTGGTTCAGTTATGAAAACCCACGCTGTGGCATTCCCCTCTCGGGTCCCTTCTGCGCGGCCTCTGGGCCCATCCTGCTCTTCGCACTGTTCCTAAGCTGCGCTCTGTCCTGACATGGGCTGCCTCTTCCAATTAGCTCAACAGCGGCTGAAGAAAGATAGCTTTCGCACTGATCGTTATATGAAAGGAAATAGCTACCCGATTGGAACCAGATACCCCTCGTGCTTCTTTCTTCCTCTCGTTCCAAGCGCGTTCCAAGCCCCCAGCCCCTGGCCCATGGCGCAGAGCACGGCCTTCCCGCTTCCCTTCCCTGGCAGATACAGGGCGCAGCCAGAGTCCCACCACGCCCTGCATTCCAGGAAGTGTTTTCTGACCAGGACATCTGCTTCCAGGTCACAGGGGTGCCTCTGGGGTGACCCCACCGTGGGCCTGGCTCCACCACCACCCACCCTCCCGCTGGGCTAGAAACACAGCCCCTCCAGTTGGCTCCCATGGAGGCTGGCGGAGCTCCCGCCCTGGCTCCTCTCCGGCCCCTGCCGGCCCCCACTGTGTTGTGTTCTTTCATCACCCTTGTAACACATTCCTTGCCTTCTCATCCAGAGAGACTTTATCCCCTGGCTGGACACCGCCTAACACAAATCAGTTTGTCCTCCAAAATAAAATGCCTTGCTGAGAATTACATACTGAGGATTTCAGCCGGGCCATGTCTTCCTCCTGGGGCTGCGCCCCGTCTAGCGCGGCTGATAACCAGTGTGGGATAAAAGCTTGCTGACTGCTGACCGGAGGCTCTGTGGCTTCTGCCACTGTTGGTATCAGGGAGCCTCTGTGCTCTGACTGCCAGCAGTCGGCCAGCTCTGAGCCAACAGGCACAGACAGGGGACTGAACGCTTTGATCTCTGCTTCTGGGGGGCTGCTGGCGATCCAGTCTCTCCAACGCTGTGTCGGAAGGCTCAGTGGACAGTTATCAGCCTTCCCATGGTCAGCGGGACTCAATTTGGAGATTTCTGAAGGCGGATCCAGGGAGACTTAAAGACGATCATCTGAGAGAATGTTCCCTGGGCAGCAGCTGGCCAGGTAAAGATGGATCACAGACTTCCTGGGCAATGAGTGTTGCCAACCACGACCGGTTTTAATAGCAGCCTTCTTGGTATGTGTATACCCACTACCATGCTATCACTTTTTGACAACTGAAAATTCTGTTACCAGTTTTTAAAAACCCCGACTACCTTGCACCTTGTACCTCCTTTGGAATAGTTCATTTTTGTTGGAACAAGAGAACGAGAGCCACACAGCTCAACATTTCACCTCTGAGGCTTGGGGGCCATGTCAGAGTGAAAGCAGTCAATATTGGTTAATAAGCCAGATCAGAGCTATTAGCCGGCTTTACGGCCTTGGCATACTTTACTGTGTGTACAGATCACTCACGAAGACTTGGGCTTCTGTCTTGTCTAGACAATGCCTTACATGGCCATTCAAATTAATCATGTTGCAGAATTTTCTTATGCTTAAAGCAGCCGGCTCTATATTGACTCTGGAAATTAAATTTACTCCACGGCACTATTGACAGCTGGGTCTCCGGCTTATTTAATGGCTCTGAATGGAGACGGGGCTGTATCGTGTGCCTTCAAGCAAAATGTTGATAACTCATCATTTTCATAAAAAGTGAAAAAGTGCTTTATCTATAAACGTGTCGCCTCTCCATGGGCCAAATCAATGTAAGAGGTGTTTGCAGTCGGCTGCACTTGCCCCGGAGTGAGAAGCAGAGGGAGGCTGTCCCAGGCAGGGTGTACAACAAGTGTTTGCTGCTTCATTAAATGTGTAGTTCCGGAATCTCAATGCGTTTTAAGGGGCAGTCTTCGTGCCAAGGAATTTAATCTGAACATAATGAAAATTCTCATAAATGTGTATGTCCGAAGTCCATCCTGGAAACGCGGTTCTGGAAGTCTACACTGGTTTATTTCAGGCAGGAAATGAGGGAAGATTAGCTCTGAGCTGTGCTTGTGCCATTGTTTTCAATTGTGAGGGAAAAAAAAATACCATGTCAAGGACCAAGTAAATATGGGGATGCTTTGACATGAACAGGCTTGGTTTAACGGGACCAGCCCATCAACCAGAGCTGCCAGAGCTTACTGGCGCACCTCCACGCATTCCTGGCATGAGACTGGATGGAGACGGACGTGACTTCTCGTAACTCCCAGACAGGCTCAGTTGTAACCTGACATCAAGATGGCTATTTCTATGTCACTTTTAAAACAAGGCACAAAAGCCAGCGCCACGGCTCAATAGCTAATCCTGCGCCTGCAGCGCCGGCACACCGGGTTCTAGTCCCGGTTGGGGCACTGGATTCTGTCCCAGTTGCTCCGCTTCCAGGCCAGCTCTCTGCTATGGCCTGGGAGTGCAGTGGAGGATGGCCCAGGTCCTTGGGCCCTGCACCTGTGTGGGAGACCAGGAGAAGAACCTGGCTCCTGGCTTCGGATCAACGCGATGCACTGGCCGCAGCAGCCACTGGAGGGTGAACCAACAGAAAAGGAAGACCTTTCTCTCTCTGTCTCTCTCTCTCACTGTCCACTCTGCCTGTAAAAAAAAAAAAAAAAAAAAAAAAAAAAAAAAAAAAAAAACAAGGCACAAAAGCCACTCAAGCCTATGTTTGTGTGCGCAGAAGTAACTCACACATTCGTCTGTGTCCCTCACCATCCAATCCCAAAACACTTCGTGGTGCAGGATCAGCCGTCTGTCCTTGGCCAAAGACTGCCTGCTTGTTCTAGGAGTGCAGATCACCCTGCAAAGGGCCCTCATGGAGCGTTTGCACTTCCTGCTGCGTTTTCCCCAACGCAGTACGGAGTTGCAGCCGATCTGAGTGTGCAAGGTCCCTGGGGAGGAAGAGCCGTGCCCTGCAGGGAGGGCGCCCCAGTCAGGTTTCACTGCCTTGCAACTTCAAGTGCATGATTTGGGGGCTCTGTGGAAGGAGACATGAGCTGCACAGGTGAGGAGCAGATGACCAGGAGACAAGCAGGAAGCCCCAAGTAGAAGCCGAGAATACCGGGAACTGTTCACGCCTGTGCCGGTCAGTCGGTGTGCGCTATGGAGTCGGTTCCATCCCCCGCTCCTGCCTCCCTGGGTCCAGTTCACACTGTGGGGCAGAGCAGCAAGGGCGGAGCGTGGGCTGTGTGACGCCTGCAATCTTCTCACCTGGGAAACTGAGCGGTTTGAGTCCTGTTTGGTTCTTTAGACTCCGTGGCCAGTGGTGGAGAAAGACCACTGAATGTTCTCTGGAAAGTCAGTGTCCCAGGGCTGCTCTCCCAAAGCTCCGTGCGTGGGTGGCGAGCGACGGCCAGGTGGGAGGGGAGGGCAGGGCCTCGGGGCTCCTTGGCTCCTGGCTGCATCCATCCTGTGCCCGTGAGTGCGTGCACTGTCCCCACTTCTTACAGGACGGCACTCGGCGGATGAGGGCACACCCTCCACTGGATTTCATCTGTGCTGACGCTGGGGTGAGACGGAGTGTCCCCATGGCTTCACGGGCAGGAACTGCACCCTCTTGGGAAGCATTAAGGGGCGGGAACTGAATCCAACTGCGGGGTTTAGAGGCGGAGCACGTGGGAGGTGAGTAGGGTTAGACAAAGTCAACCAGGGCGTCCCCCTTGCCTGATGCCCAGTGGCTTCCTAAGGAGAGAGACGGGGGAGACACACGCACACACACTCACACGCTAGCCCTCGTCTTTTGCATCGAGATGCTCTGAAGTGCCTCCAGGCTCTGCCAGCCAGCCAGAAAAATCCAACACCAAGTGTCACCCCTTGCACCTCCAGAGCCGTGAGCTAAATAAAGCTGTTTGGCTCACAAGGACCCCGCCACGGGTATTTTGTTATAGTAATGCAAGACAGCCTGACACCACGTGCAAGGGCTCGATTTCCAAATCAGCACACCTTCACAGCTGGGGGCGGGGGGGCTTTGACTCATCTTTCGGCAGCGCCCAGTTCAAACCCTGACACCGGGGTGCTGTGCTGAGGCTGAGAGCCCCCAGAGAGAACTATCTGCTTTTCTGAAATCAGGGGTCAGGGCTACGCATCAGCCTCTCTAAGCAGCTTTAGCTGACCCGTTGTATTTTCGTCTTCAAACTCCTGAGAGCTGCTCTTGACCCATGGCCGCTCTAGGCATGTGCTGTTTATGTCAGTTACAGACTCCTGCAAAGGAGGCCACAGGAGAAGCGTTGTACACGTGGGGCAAGTCAGGAGCCACCTCCGGTCCAGAGGTGGTCATGGGCACCCCGGCAGCGATTCTCAGCACCTGGCCGTGCCGGTGTGAAGCGTCCTGGTTAAACAAGAAGGTTGGTTCACAGAGGGAGGACTGCCCTGCGGCCGGCTGGGGCGAGTGACGTCACAGCTGAAGGATGTGGACTCGGGTGTTCGGGAATGTTTCCTGTGATGGCCTCACTGTAGCAAAGGAGAGAACTCTCCTGGGCGCCGACTCTCTGCCTCAGTCAGCCGCCCTCCCTACAGAACGTGACGGAGCAAGTGCTCCACTCCCTTTCCCCATTCCCTCACTGATAACATTTTTCTTTTCTCGTGCCAGCGTGCATCACATTCATTCACTAGGAAAAGCCCCTCATTGTTCCAGACATGGATAATTCAACTAACACAAGTATCTTAAGAAATAAAATAGGGGTCTGTGCTGTGGTATAGCCGTCTAGGCTGTGCCTGCAATGTCAGCATCCCATATGGGTGCTGGTTTGAGTCATGGCTGCTCCACTTCCCATCCAGCTTCCCGCTAATGTACCTGAAGCCGCAGAAGATGGTCCAAGTCTCTGGGCCCCTGCACCCACGTGGGAGACTTGGATGAAGCTCCTGGCTCCTGGCTCCTGGCTTCAGATCTGCCCAGCTCCTGCTATTGTGGCCGTTTGGTGCATGAACCACTGGATGGAAGACCTCTCTCTCTCTCTCTCTCTCTCTCTCTCTCTCTCTCTCCACTCTCTCTCTCCCTCTGTCTGTAGCTCTGCCCTTCAGATAAAATAAATAAACCTTTTTAGAAATAGAAATAAGAATATAAAGCCATTTACAAAATGCAATCTCCCCAACTTCAAGATCATACATGCCCTGAGCAATACTGTTGTTTTTCCACAAGGAGAAACCTAGGTGTTAACTCAAACAGGGAACCTCCCATCGCCCAACTTTCCTACCCCTAGTGACAACAGAGAAATGTAGAACACGCTTGTCATATAAAAAATTGCATTGTTCCAGGCTCATTGTCTACAGTGCATTTTGTATATTGTTTTGTCCGGAGACCTTGTGTGCAATTTTGGTCTGTTTCATAATGAGGAGTACCGCAGGGAATTCTGCCTTCGAAGCCGGATTTGTTCCTCTGAACACACTCAACAGCCATGAAGGCCAAGGTCGGTGTTAAGCACAAGGAGATGGAGGTGTCGACCTTGTCTTTGGAGGACTTGGAAGAGCAGCAGAGGTAGCCGACCGGAGGGCAGGCCAGAGTCGCCATGGCCTCCTGAGGGAGGCGTCTGGCCTGTGGCAGGTCCCAGGGGCTGGACCGTGCTGGGGAACCAACAAGCAGACCTCCGCTAAGGAGCAGTGCTCAGCCTTGGGGAAGAGGGGTACCTGGGAGTGCCAGCTCCTGCGGCCTCGCCAGCCGTCGTCTGCACAGCTGCCCGGTGTCCCTTACAGGCCCTGTGACTCTGAGCAGGCCAGACAGCAGGGCTGCTGGGTGCTGGCGTCAGAGGCCGGAAGCCCAGACCCCAGATGAGGGGACTTTCCCCAGGATTTCATTGATGTTTTCTCGGGGCCTTTCGGTTTGTCTTTGGCTCCTGGTATTTACTTTCATGTTCATTTATTGTTTTTCAAGAAAAAAAGAGGGGATGACAAAGAAAGATGAAAACGAAACATTATTCTGATGACCTTTTTGGGTTTCTTGTAGTAAAATCAAAAATGACTTAGTGTCATATGGAAATTTGAGGTTGGGGTGCATGCAAAGTGAAATACGCATTTCACTCCCCATGTAGCAGAGATGGAAGGAGGATGGACAAGGTATCGGAGTCTGACCCACAGTTGCCATGGGACTTGCCTGAAGCAAAGGTAGGGCCTCACCTGCACGAGGCTGCGGAATTCCACGGCTCCCCCCACTTGCATCCAAAATAACAAGAAGGGACCGGGCTTAAGGGTCTCAAGTCGTCTCCGTCTCCAAAAGTATTAACTTATTAGCTTTGGTCAGCTCTCTGCGCACTAATCTCTCTTTCCACTACACAGCTCCAATGGGCCACACCATTTACATCGGCTTTCTCACATCACCTTACCTGACCTTAGCGAGATCTGTTGGTGTTGACCCGCTCCAATGGGAGAAGTCATGATCCAGACACATCAGTCCACAGCATTCTCAAGTTGTTACGTCCATGACACTAGCTTTTAGCAAAACTACTGTGCAATATTAGACTCAACGAAATTTAAATTTGCATGGGCATATAGGATAAAAAATAAAATGTACATACATGCAATTATTTTTTCTTTAATGAAGAAAAATTCCAGCATTTAAAATCACCCAGATTACACAGACATCAGAGTAGATGAGAAGGGGCTGCCTCGGATAACTCCGTAAGTCTGCTTCATATCCCTGAGTTGTATCCTGACTCTGCTGGTATGATTTTTAGTAATTTTACTCGATCCTTTACCATTGGCACATGGAGCGCTGTTGTTTTGTTCGATTTTTGTTTTCTTAGCGGAACTCAGAAGTCTTCAGATGCAGTGCTGTTGAACATATCATGTGACTTTTTTTCCAAAGACAAGCATTTTTAAAGAGAAACTCTACACTTGATCACTGGGCAAAGATCGCTAGAGTTTTTGCAAGACAGTAAAATTACGCTGTTAATATGATGCCCTGACTTCAGGATGAAATCCATTTAAAACTAAACGTTTGGAAGGAACTTAGTAGGGGCCTTCATTCAGATCTTCCTGTCGTTCCAGTTGGGTCCTCCCATGAGCCTTGGTTCTGCATTGGCTTTGTGGAGCTTGGGTGAGAAATGAGCTGTTCATTTGAATGGGAAGTGCCCACCCTTGGCCTCTGTAAATGGCGAATGTCTAATTGAGAAGCATAGTATCTCACAGAGAGGAACCATCTCTCTATCTGAAATTCTTGCTTCCACATTTAAGTTTTTATCCGTTGCTTCGTCCTCGTACAGAAAGGGCGTGTGCCATCTCTTCTTGCTGCTTGGGCTACCTGAACAAGCCGCCTCCGACGAAACAACTTCTGAACAGGTTTGTACTGACTGGCCCAGGGAGCAGTAGGTGGGATGCTGAGACCAGTGTCTAAGGGTGCACAGTCAGTGTCTCAGGCAAACCCCAGCTATCCTGAGGCTCTGGGCTCTCACGTGCGATGCCCTCAGTAAGGGTTAGATGGGTCTTTGTGTTGAACATCGTTTGGACACTGCTACTGCGCTGTTCTCACAAACAGTGGTGCTGTAACCGATCTGCTGTGAGGAAGCTGCTTCTCTTTCAGCAAGGAAAGGCCAGAGGGACCCCCCACCCCCATCTCCTCCACGCAGGGCAGGAGGGGTGTGGGCAACACCTGGATGGGGGAGATGGGGGCCCAGGGACAGCCCTCCTCAAACTGTGCCTGGGGGCGGATCAAAGTGCTCTGCACTTGGCAACTGCCGGCAGCATCCCCTTCATCTCGGGGGGGTTTCCTGTTCAAACGGCTCGCCCGGCCCACATGAAGGGAGCGCCTGTTCCGAGGTATGTTCGCGTGTTTGCGCAGTTGTGTCATTTACATTGGCCATATGTTAATGGTATGCACCCGAGAGCTGGTCTCATATTAGAAGAGGGATATCCATCCGTGCTTCTGGGAAGCATACAAGCGGACAGCGTTTTCAAAGGGCATGCCTCGCTGAACGTACATTCCTCGAGCTCGTCTATAAAAAGATTTTCAGGCACGCATTCCGCACTTGGTCTTAATTTTCTGTTGATTTCCAAACTCGAGCAAACCACAAGCAGCTCTGTGGTCTTCTCCACCAGGCTGGTTCTGCAGATGTAGGAGCAGCGAGAGGCCCTCTCCTAAATCAGAACTGCGTGCAGCCAAGGAAGGGCAGAGGGACCGGAGCAATGCAGAAGGTTTGCACATCATCCCGATAAGCCATCGTGGGACGTCGGCGCCGCGCTGGTGAGCAGAGGCTGTCACACAGGCATCTAAGAACACACGACGTGGGACACGGTGTGCTCTCTGGGGGGGGCCTTGCTTATGGTCTTTGGTTCTCAGCGCTTGTGTTTCTCTGCCAACGGAACGAAAGTCATTCATGTTGGAGGCCTTGTGTTCCTCACTCAGGTATCCCTTGTTCCTTCACTAATGTGTCATCAGAGCCATATTTCTGCGTGCATTTGGACACTGACTTACGTGATCCGTGTGCCATAAAGCCCATCTTGCTAAGAAGAGGATTTCCCCCTAGTCCTGGTCATTCGCCCTTCGTCTTCTTTGTCCTTGCTAGGAGTAGGGAAACCTGCTTTGCTGGTCGGCAGCTCACCAGTCCCTTCAAGGTGGCAAGCAGGGCGTAGGTCGTAAGCCCTCTGGAGCAGGGGTTCCACCCTGGGCTGTCCTAAAGAGGAATTTGAGAATTGGGGAGTGTGAGACTTTCGGCAAGCATCCTTGCGCTTGCTCTTCACACCGAGGGCGTGAGGCAGGCCGCGGCGGGCTGTGGGGTTAGCCGACGGGAACCCTGCGACCTCCCTCTGTGCTGGGGCACTCTGACCTTACAGAGAGCGCTCACGTATCGGGTGAGCATTGTGCACAGGAGCGAGAGAATCCTGGCATCTGTCAGGGCACAAGGGGAGCTCACTGGCGGTGTCCAAGTGATTTCACAAAAAGTCAACAGTTCCGATGTCCCCTTGTGGCGTCCAATTTCCTCAAGTGCGACACGGTTCGTCTTCAGAACCACATGGGGTCCTACTGATCAGACAGTGCTCAGGGCTCACTTCATTATCCCGCGGCCTGAAACGTGTCTTCAAGGCTGATCATTACTTTTAACAATAGAAGCTAAACTGTCCACAGCATTTCCCCCTTCCTCCCTCCCCCTGCCGTTTCCCCCCCTCCCCTCCCCTCCTCTTCCCTCTCTCCCCTCTTCAGAGGGTCTCCTAACAGGAGCCCAGGTAGGGAGAAGAGGCAGCTCTCCTGCCCTGCTGCAGTGGGCGGGGCCCCTGACCCCCTGGCAGCAAACGCAAGCTCAGTACACGCCAGCTACCGCATCACTCTTGCAGCCTCGGCGGTAAACACGCAGCTCTGTTTGGCCACACGGACTGGGGGGCCGTCTTAATCGTTCTTTCTGAGTTCGCATCAGTCAGGGGAAGCACCAGGTATAGCTGTTATCGCCTTCTCTGTAATTCTTCCGGCACTCGAAGACGCCACTGTGTCGTCGTAGCCTGGGACAGGCCAGTGTCAGAGCTGTATGTCCCCTGGTTCATTCCCCTTTGCTGTGTTCTTGGTGACTCAAAATCGACATGAATATGTGCTCCAGCTCTCGGTCTTGGTATGGCGTTCCATGTAGCAGCAATTAGCAAATCATCTATTAGGATTCTCTCAGTACTTCCATGGTGTGGGTGTGTGTGTGCATGCGTGCACCTGAGGAATCTGGTTCTCCCGATACACTCGTGGACATGCAGACAATTTTCCCAGCTTTCAGTGTGCAGAAACCAACATCCTGATGTGGTTACTGTGTTATAAAACATCTACTGGTGATGTTTAGGATCAGTCTTAATGTGAACTGATAAATTTCGGAGAATTTACATAGTTTCAATTGGATACAGAAAAATTATTTAGAAAATATCTAGACTTATAAAGTTTAGAACTAATAGAGGGCCGTAGTGGGTAAAGTCACCACCTGCAGTGCCGGCATCCCATATGGGCGACAGTTTATATGGGCAACGGTTTGAGACCCGGCTGCTCAACTTCCGATCCAGCTCTCTGCTATGGCCTGGGAAAACAGTAGAAGATGGCCCAAGTCCTTGGGCCCCTGCACCCGCATGGGAGACCTGGAAGCAGCTCCTGGCTCCTGGCTTCGGATCAGCACAGCTCCAACTGTTGAGGTCATCTGGGGAGTGAACCAGCAGATGGAAGACCTCTCTCTCTCTCTCTCTGCCTCTCCTCTCTCTGTGTAACTCTTTCGAGTAAATAAATAAATCTTTATAAATGTTTAGTACTAACAGAAGGTGTAAAATGCACTGGAAGAGATAAATGAGATTTAGATATCCACTTCTCAGGAAACCTCTTATTTATACATGCATATTAAAGACCCACGTTCATATTACCACAAAAACATCCAGGTCAACTTGAAAGAGACAGGAAATACCGTAAATCCTATCTCGTGATAGAACAAAACAAAGCCAACTTACTTGGCGACTTCACACAGAAGGTGTAATGTCCACATCTGCTCCGGCTCGCCTTCTTAGGAGATTCGTGCTGGGACTGCGGGAACCCAGGCACGTGTTCCTAGCGTGACCGAGCCAGCGTGCCCAGGGAGGCGGGGCTGGGACCACAGGCAGATCCGTCTTTGGGAGGAAGGAGCAGAGCCCCAGGTCACTCTTGCTGCAACTTTTCTTGTCTTCAAATGCCCCTGTTCTATGAACGACATCTGGATTTTACTAGAAGAAATGACCTCTGACACCCAACCATTTCTGCCCGAACCGCTCAGCCTGTGCCCAGCGGTGTGGTCTGGCCGCCAGCTGGCACCCATGGCCACGGCCGGTGACAGGAGCTGAGCTTCAGCTCATCCACAAAGCCATGACCAGGGACGTGCACTGGCCCCAGCCTGCATGCACAGCCCATGTCCAGTGGTGTGCGCTGGCCACACCCCGTGGACCTCAGGCTCGGGAGTTCTTCACCCCGGGGAGGTGTGTCTTGTCCAGTGGTCGCAGCGACATTACATTCTGCTAGATGGAAGTCGTCATTTCAGAATGACTGCACTGGGCGTCTTCATGTGTGAAGTCCGGGACAGACGCGCTTCCTCCATACTCATGGACAGTTCCTGCTTACATCAAGCCACACGCAGGATCTCAAGCTACAAAACGACCATGAATCAGCCGAATGAGGCCTGAAGCTGCATTGCCTTCCTAATTTTAAATCCATGTCCCAGCAACGTGTTGCTCTTTGCCTTGGGTGAAGGTGTGCAGACTCTTAGATAAAGTGAGAATTTTCCACGATAATATTTTCAGTAGAAAAGATATCAGAAACGTATCTCTCCACTGTTAACTTTTTATTTGTTTTTTTTTTTTTTTAAGTTTTTCTCTTGTGATGAAATTGATGATCACCGTGCTTAATTTGACTTTATTGCTCTTTGGTTATTGACCGTCCACACAACATTGTGATTAAATCCCAGTGAGATATTGGGCAGATTTTACAAAGCGTATTATTACAAGTTTGGTTCTGGCACAGATCCACAGCAACCTCTGTGAATAATTAAAACATTATTTATCTCATATTCTGCATCCAATTTGTTTAGTACTGTTGTTACCCCTGAAGAACCTGGTGATTCATTAAAGAATTTTTTTAAGTTTATGGAGCTTTTATGGGCATCTATTTTGTCCATGTTTCACTACAATTTCGCCCTCCTTTCTTGTAAAAACACAATGGTTCCAGGTGTTAAAACACAAATAGATTGCTAATGACCTCAGCAAGGAGATAGTCACCTTTTTTTTTTTTTTTTTAAATCAACAGCCAGGAGATACGAGTATTTAGTGTGCTTTGGTATCTAAATAGCTATTCCAGGAAAAACAAACAAACCTCCAGGCAGAGTTTGCCTGTCCTGTAAGCATTCCAGGTTGGACCTCCCTTCATTAAAGCAGTTCTGACTTTATTTCCAGTCGCACCCATAAAGGCCATCGCACTATGCTGGCCTGAGCCCCTCCTAGGAGCTCCCGATGCAAGCCCCTGGCTGTGTCCCAGCAGCTCACAGCTCCCTGTGCACCAAGACACCCACACACGCAGGCAAGGGTCCCTCACCATTCAGCAGATCCCTTAGGATGCACTCTCTGCTATTAGGCCCAGGGTGATCATGCCCCTCTCCCCAGCACTAACCCCCTAGAATTCCACTGAATTTCCTGCCCCAAGCTGAACAACGCCAGCTTCTCAACTCCACTGTTGACCACCCTCACCCAAGCTGACCATCGCAGCCTCCCTGCCCCCATCCTCGCCCAAGCTGACCATCACCACCTCTCACTCCACCACCGGCCGCCCTAGAGACAGGCATCCTGAGCGCAGGGGCTTCAAGCTCTCACTGCCTTCCCCACTGTCGGCGACCAAGCCCAAGCTCCCTGTCTGTCCTCCCTGGTGCCAAGCCCCTGCCGCCCTGTGGTTTTCCCTGTTTTCTCGGCTCTGTCCTCACCCTCTCCTCCCCTAGCTGTGGTGGCCCTTGCTCTTGCTGTCCGCTCCCTGGGGGCTGCCCCCTTGTGCCTCAGAGCGGGGAGCACATTTCTGCTCGATGCGGTCTTCACGGACAAGCTCTTGACCTCCCTCCAGCTCCCGTCTCCAAGAAGCCGCTGGTGCTGGCTTCGGGGGCTGCCCTGCAGGCTCACCCTTGTGCCTTTACATGCACACGTGCGCGCGGAGGTGCAGAGAGCGATTTCTTCCTAACTTCACACTCGCCGTTTCACAAGCTTAGCATCACTAAGTTCCTTTCTCCACATAAGACGCAGCCGCCTCCTCTACCTCGTTTGTCCACAGTGCCCAGTGGTGTTTTTCGGTTCCCAGTTTTTTGGTCGAGGCCCTGTTTGGCAGGACTACTGATGAGCCGCGAGCAGAAGGCGAGGAAGTGAGCGACAGATGGCTCCTGGGTCCTGCCCTGGCGACAGAGCCGCCAGGAGCCCACTCGCCTCGGGCGCTGTTTTCTCACCAACTCTTGTGCATGGCATAGGCACCAAAGCATGGTTTGCTGATCCTGACAATGCAAGAGGTGCATTTTTATTTCTGAAATATGCTGACAACTTGTGCCACCTGTGCTGTCCGTGGCAAAGTGGGACACTTTTGCCCAACTCCAGGCATCAAAATGTTAAAATTTGGCCGCTCCCATGGAGCCCGTGGCACTTTCCTACAATGTCCTGACCAGAATGGAAAGCGTCCACTCTGAATGTCACCCACAGCCTCAGCTGCTCAGCTCGGTACCTTATGTAACTGGGCAAGGAGCGAGGCTGCAGCTTTTCCACTCACTTGAAAGTAGCTCAGAGGGGCCAGCATCGTGGCAGAGCGTGCAAAGCCTACACCTGTGGAGCTGGCATCCTGTGTGGGCCATTGCAGCCAGCTGGGGAGTGAACCAGAGGATGGAAGATCTCCCTCTCTGTAACTCTGCCTCTCAAAGAAATACACAAAACTTCAAAAATAAAAAATAAAAGCAAGCACGCTCAGAACCGCTAGCCATGAGAGCAGGGCCAGGAGCTGAGCCCAGCAGCCTGGAGCTCCGTTCTCTGTGCACCGAGCGCGCCCGTGGACCGAGGCGGCAGTACCTGTCTGTGGCTGTCACATTGTTTATCTTCCAGAATCCAGCGTTCCTCTGGGAGTTCCTCCTGGCACTTTGTCTGTGTTTGCTAAAGGGTTTCCATCCTTGGCGATTTTGATCGGGCCCTAAAATAAAGATTTTCGATTACTGAGTACATCAAGACCTCTCTTCCCTTCATTAGTTTCCTTTATTTGATTTCTGTAAGGAATGTCTATTGCTCTAAGGCTTTGGCAAATGCACACGTGAAGATTCATCATTGAAAGTAAATGTGGCAAATACAATTCTCTCTGAATATAAAGCTCAGAAGAGCTCACTAGGGAATCTCCGTCATTAAGGCCAAGAACGTATAAATCTCCCAGGGGAGGGATAAAATTTCAAAGCAGACACTCTTCAAAGTGAGTATCAGAAGGACGGTTTTCTAAATATAACCCCATGCAGAAGAGCCGCACCCGGGGCAGGAGCGCCGGCAGCAGAGGCGCCCGAGGGCAGACCCCTGTCCCCTTGCAGGAGCAGGTCAGGGACGATGGCGCAGCCCCGTGGGTTGTGGGTGTGGACGGACGCCATGCTCGCTGGACAGCTTCAAGTTGCCCCTGCCCACCCCGGCACTCCAGCTTCCCAGGTGGTGGGAGCACGCCTTGCCTGGTCTGTCCTCCCAGGGCGGGGCAGGGGGGACTCTGCCACCCAGAGAGGACCGGGCAGGTTCCTGAGTGGCAGGACTTGTCAAAGCTATTGGGGAGCTCCTGGGCTGCTGCTCTGTCGCCCGCTTTGTTTCCAGACTCTGGAGGAGGAATCCGACCAGCGCCAGGGTCGCGGTGTAGCCCAGGCTGCAGGCTGTGGACCAGTGGGCAGATAATCTGCCCCGGTCTCCTTGCTGGGGCAGATCTCGCTCCATTTCGCAGCACTGCACGGCCCCTGCCGCCCCGGCTGCTTCCCGGGGGCTCCTCTCGGCCTGCTGTGGAAGTCCCGCAGCCTGCTGCTGGTGGAGCCAGAACTCCAGAGAACGCCACCGCCCCACCGTCTCCCTCACCTGCCCCAGGGGAGTCCAGCTGTCCTCAGCACTCCGGCTTGAGGCTGACTGTGTGTCAACTCCCCGTGCAAATGGACCCCTGTGCCGCTGCACGCCCTCCGGCAAACACACAGTGGCTGCCGCTGAGACCGTGTCTCCAAAGACCGGCAGTTAAACACCAGGGAATGGGCAGCTGGGGCAGCAGGTGGCAGCCCCCAGAGGACGGCGAGGCCCGCTCTGCTCTCCTAGCTCTGCCACTGTTGAGTTAGGGCCAACTCCTTCTTGGTTGCTGGGGGCTTCTTGCTTCTCATGGGAGGTTGCAGACCCCTGCCCTCGGCCCACCCCCTGGCAGGAGCACCCCTCCAGTTATGCCAATCAGAAATGTCTCCAGCTGTTGCCAACCGACCTCTGGGCGTGCAGCGAGCTGCTTGGTACCACGACTCACGCAGGTGTGGTGTTCAGGCCACGCTGAGGTAGAGTCGGAGCTAAAACACACATTTCCAAAAAGTGCAAGCTGACGGATTCCTGCAGAAGTGCAAGAAACACTTGAAACACGCTGGGCTTTGGCCCCGTGAGAGCCCAAACACAGTGTCCCTTCTGTGAGCTGCTTGGCCTGGCACGTGCATGTCATGTCGAGGGTCTGATAAGACAGCTGCTTGGAGACGCAGCAAGTGCACGCTGTGCCCCCCCCAACCCTCCCCAAGTAGTTCTTAAAGTAATGGAGACTGTCAGAAAGAAGAGGCAGCCGGCGAAAGTCCGGGGTCCCCGTGAGGGTCCCGGCACGTGCACGTTCTGTCGGGTCAGCTCCTGGATCCCGGGGCAGCCGTGGGCGACAGCTCCACGCTCACAGAGCCGAGATCTGTCCTGGTGAAATGGCCGCTCCCTATCTCGGTTTCCGTTGTTTCAACGTGAACTTGGGGTGGGCATGACAGGGGAGGTATTCCAGAAATCACTGTGTCCACCGAGAAAATTGCCGTGAAGTGTCCTTGTCCAGAGAATGCAAAGCCCTCTGGGAATCACCGTCAGGGAGAGAGAAAAGGAATCGCTCGTTCTGTAAAGGGGAAATGGGGTGAGAGGATGTTTGTGTTGAAAGCCAGAGACTCAGAAAGGGGACTTCTAGGTAAGGCTTGGAGACGTGGTCTCGGGGCGGGGAGGATCAGGATTCGTGTGAAGAATGAGCGATTGTTCACCGCCACACAATGCGGCCCATTCTGCTCCTCCAAACAAAAGCATTTCGATTTCATTCACGAAAGAAAACTCTGCATGTTGTTTTTGGGACAGCAAAGATGTCCCCTCCGGCTCCCTAAATCCCCAATGCTGGATTCAGCGAACGAGGGGGGTGGCACAGAAGGCTATTGTCCTAGCGGCCAAACACCTGACCGCGAGCCAGAGCCGGGCCAAGGTGCACGGCCAACAGGGCCTCGAGCACCTTCGCCTCGCTCTCCCCCGCCCCTCTTCCTCCTTCCCTCCCTCTCATCCCTCTCCCTCCCCCTCTGCTCATCTTCAAGTCCCTTCTCTCTGTTGTCACAAGCTTGTGCCCCAAATTTGGAAGCCAAAGGACATTCGCACTGACAAGCCGTGGGTCCTCTGCTGACTGCGGGTAGCATGAGCTGGTGGGGGTCGTCTGGGCCCACCCCAGGTCTCCTTTCCAGCACCAGCGGGCACGGGGATGTGGCCCTGGGGAGCAGCAGATGGACTCAGGGCTGGTTTAGTGGCCGGGCAGGGATCAGAACGACACCCTCTTTCTGTCTCAGCTGCTCCTTTATTTTCTCCCCCCACCCCCAATTACAGTAAACAGCTGGTTTGTGGGTGCCTTCCACAGTCAGCATAAAATTTAATTTACACATCTGTACGGAAAAAGCCTAATTCCTACACTACGTGTACGACCCCAGTGACACATTCCCCACTGTCTCCATTATGAAAATGTCTTGCAAGTTATTACAGGAAAGGTATTACGATCTCCACTTTCCAAAGCTACTAGACATCAAAGTGGTTTTACATAAAATATTATGCTAATAAATGATATAAAAACAATAATCCCCTACTACCAAGTAAAAATAACTTTTACAGTATGGTAGATGACTTGTTTAAAATTTAACTTTTTAAATCAAATTCAGCTTGCGATGGTTTTCTGGCGCCCACGGCGTGACACGGTGATGAGGAATGCGAATTCTGGCCCCCAGCTGGCCATGCCTGGTTCTGCCTCCAAGGTTCGTTGGCTGTTTCCCGGGGGAGGTAACCAGCAGCCCCGTGCCCGCTCCTCACCTACAGATCAGCAGTGGAGTAGTAATTCTCTCCTGTGGTCGTGTGAGGACGGCAGGGGTGGACACATCTGGAGATGTGGGCCACTCCCTCAACAAGGATTCAGCACAGGTCAGCCCTGAGCTGTGCCAATGGGATTGCTGATCGGGACAAGGGGCCCAGGCATTGCTGTTACTGGTAGCTGGTGTGTGTCTAAGTGTTTGCTGTACGCCCCCGGCCTTAGGCAAGCCGTGTGCTTCATCCTTAAACTTTAAATCCAAGAGGACCTCAAAGCAGAGACGAGGCCACGTGCAGGTCTTCCTCACTCCGAGGCCTTGCGTGTAGCCCTCTCCATGTTTGTCCAGGCCAATCTGAGTACCAAGCTCCACCTCTGCAGGTCTATACTTCTGAACCCCTTAACCCAACAACACGCTTTGCTTTTGTACCAAGAGACACTCAGCTTTGTGTTGCATTGTGTAGAGCCTGGGAAACTGCAGTCCAGTAGATGAATGGAAACACACGTTGATGATACGTGTCACCATCGTGTCACAGGGGTATCTGTCAGGTGACAAAGGAAGCACAGCACCAAGCACGAGGGGCTAGAAACTTGCGGTCTCAGGTCAGCAGCGGGCGAGACTTGACTTTGAGTCCAACAGCGGACACAACTGCTGCGGTAGAGCGCTGGCGAGGGAGGAATGCCCGCAGGGAAAACTCTGCAGCACCCCCTCGTCCGCGTCTCCTCTGCCCCCAGTATATCTCTTACACAACGGGCTCAAAGGCCCAATTTCACTTATCATTTCATTCCAACGTCAATTTTTTTAAAAGCTGCTGCTCCACAGAAATTCAATGCCCTGCACATCACTCAGAAAATCTTTGTGTCCCGCACTGTGTCCCCACTGAGGGGTAGGCTCCTTGGACTTGCTGCCCTTCCCTGGGAGGCTCAGGGCAAGTTAATTTGCTCACGAGAAAGATGAAGTCCACTTCTGCCTTACCACCTGCTGCCGATGATGGTCCTAAGGTCACTCTTCCTTTACCATGCCACCCGGTACAAGGTAGATAAATTCCCAACCCAGGGAGCAGATTCATCACCCTTGAACTTCTGGCTTCAGTGGTGCTAACGGCTGTGAGGCTGGGGACCCGTGGGGGCGTTGCACGTTCGCGGCCTCGGCCCCCAGACCGCGCCCCCGGCACCCGTCCGTGCTCTGGGCTTCTCTTCCCATCCCTGGCTTCCCCCTGGGACATGGGATTGCACAAGTGAACAAAACGCTGTGCGTGCCAGGATCTGTTGGCCTCCACTCTCCTGCATTCCCGCACACTCCCCACTGCCTTCCACTGTACCATAAATAGCTGCATCGCTCACAAGCTCCCTTGCTGCAGATGTTAGGCTAGCTAGCCCATCGCTTATTAATCTTCAAAGGTTTAGTATAACATAATGTTTTTGAGGTTTTATGGCCATTTCCTCTTTTTTTCTTTGCCGACTGCTTATAGCAAAGATCAATAAACCCTGACTCTGTCAAAACTCATATAACTTCAAAACAATTCCAATTAGGCAGGAATAAAACGGGATTGTCAAGCAGCCATGTACATGGGGGTGCTTCAAAAAGTTTGTGGAAAATGGAATTAAAACTATGAGTTTAGGGGTCGGCGCTGTGACACAGTGGGCTAAGCCTTCGCTTCCACCTACCGCATCCCATATGGGTGCGGTTCATGTCCCGGCTGTTTCTCTTCTGAAAGCAGTGGAAGATGGCCCATACGCTTGGGCCCCTGCACCGTGTGGGAGACCCAGAAGAGGCTCCTGGCTCCTGGCTTTGGATCGGCTCAGCTCCGGCCATTGCAGCCATCTGGGGAGTGAACCAGCGGATGGAAGATCACTTTCTCCCTGTCTCTCCTCTATATCTGTAACTCTGCCTCTCAAATAAATAAGTAAATCTTTTTAAAAAATGAGTTTATCTTGGAGCACCAAAGTTTTTTTTTTCATAATGCATGGACAGTATGAGAAAAATGATTATGCCTGAATTCTGAAATTGCTTTTGCATCAAAATAAACTCATACTTCAGTTCCATTCTATTGTGAGGACGTGGACCGAAAGGTGGTGGAGAGAGTGGCCATTTCTCCTAATACCACCGGAGAAAGGAGCCGCGCACTTGTGTGCCTGTGACCTGGGCCCTCGGACGATCAGGCTTGTGAGGGGCCCTGGCCTGGGGTCGGGAGGCACCGCAGGGCCACAGTGCAAACCTCAGTCAAGGACGATGGCTGAGGCTCTGCGTTCCCCTTAGGAGAGCTGTATGAAACGATTGTTTGGGAAGTTTGTGCAACAGGAAGTGTGGGCGTTGAAAAGCATATTTATTTTGATTAGATACCACACATTTTTAATTTGCCTTAAGAAAAAGTATGTTGGAAAGAGACTTGGAATGCATCCGTCAATTGATCGAAAGGATAACACTTATTTTTTTAAGCTGAAGAGCACAGAAAGAACATTCTTCTGCTTTATTTATTTTTAATTGAAGATGCTATGCAAACATTTGCCAAGTTATTCAAGTGAGAGCCATAATTAGGCAATGCAAGTGGGGAGAGAGATGCAGTCAGTGCCAACAACGGAGCATCTATTTATGGATATTACCACACATAATGAAAGCAAAACTGTTGTAGCTGTGTATTAAATTTAGAGTATCGCTCCTAATAATATTCGCCATGTGTGGAACAGTTGGCAGGAAGTATAAGCATAAGGACAAGTTCACAATGGGTGGACGGTTAAGAAACTAGTGCAAATAATTAAGGATTAGATGAATGAAAGAGCTGACTATGAAACAACAAAATGGCACAGCAATAAGACTTTATAGCACAAAGTGCGGCTGTTCTGGCCTGAATTATCTTTTTTTTTTTTTTTTTTTATCATTGCTTTCAAAAATGTTAACCCCATAACAGTGAGAGAGCTCCTCGGCGGACAAAGCCAGGCCTTTTCCTCTGGACATCGCCAGTGCAAAAGGAGGGGTCTGGAGGCAAGGCTCTGCGTAGGGCTGCAGGCTTGATGAGTGACATCACCGCCTGCCAATCTAAACCAGTCGCTAGGCCAGCCTTTCTGACAGCACGTGGGGTATGTTTGCCCTCCGTGCTCACAGAGGTACCCACGCAGTTCCACTTGTGGGAGGTTTGTCATTGAGTTAGGGTCACGTAGGTCCATTGCCCAATTCATTCATTCATTCAGAAGAAAACCATCGCCAGTCTAGAATTTCACTGTACCCAAGAAAGAAGCAACATCGCATGAGATTAAGCTGCGGTAAGTTCTACATTGTGTCGTCCGAAAAGGTGACTCTGAGAGAGAGGCCTTTGGAAATTCACACCTATTGCCATTCTCTAAGTCTTTGCAGGAAGTCTTATCACTGGTTCCCCCGACTCTCTCCTAACTACACTTTGCCAAAAATCACAATAGCGCCTCCCGGAGACTGTTGTGGTTTTCCAGCTAAGCACGTGCGACATGGACGTGAAAACAGGAAAGGGAGGAAAGTGGATATCATGTGCATTGAACAATCCCATCCATGTGAAGAATCCAAACAGGTTGTCTTGCCCAGTTCCGGAACAAGCAAATCAGTTAGCAGGCTGCCTCCATCCAAGGCCAGCCACGATTGGCTCCCACTTCCCCCCTCGTTTGAAAGCATGTGCTCTGATGTAGCGAATGTGCTGCTCCAAATTGACACTCTCTTCTAGAATAAAAATAAGCCAGGAAAGTTCTTCATGGAAAGGCAAGTGCTGTTTCGGGCGGAGTGACAGCAAGTCCCCACGGGGTCTCCTCCCAGTGTGAATCCCTCATCACTGGGCACTGGTATCACATCTTAGTGGCGGGCTGGAAACTCCAGTGGCTTCTGTCCGCACGGTCAGTCTTCCTAGACCCGCAAACCCAGGGGATCTGCCCCTTCACTATTCCAGGTTCCCTGTTGTGTGGAAACGTCCCTCTGTCACTGGAACACAGCGTCTGTTCTCAGCCCTGTGGACGGTGCTCTGGTCCTCCACCTCCTGCTCCTCCTCCTCCTCCTCCTCCCGCTCCTCCCCCTCGTCCTCCCCTCCTCCTCCTCCTCCTGCTCCTCCTCCTCCTGCTTCCTCCTCTTCCTCCTCCTCCTCCCCCTCCTACCCCTTCCTCCTCCTTCCCCTCTCCCCCTCCTCCTCCTCTTCCTCTTCCTCCTCCTCTTCCTCCTCCTCCTCCTCCTCTTCCACTGATGTCTTCAATTCTCTTGAAGCTCCTTTCCTAGACAGCTCTCCCATGACCACCAACTCTGTGGAGTGCACCAACCCTCTTCTGCATGGTAGCCTGTTACAATCCTACACTTATCAACAGTAGCTACTTTCTCTTTGTGTTGTGATTTCTTCACTCAGTTATTTTCTTTACTCTCCTCTAGAATACAAGGTGCGTAAGAGCCTGTCTCTGTTGTCTTATCACAGAATCGGTTGTTTGCATCTGCCACATTGACTTTCCCATCACCTCTCATGGCTTGTTGGAGGGGCAGTGACCAACCTTGGATGGGTGGATGGGTGGATGGGTGAATGATTGGTGCATGGTGGATACATGTATTTGGGTGGATAGATGGGTGGATGGATGAATGATAGGTAGGTGTGAAATAGATAAATCTGGATGGATGGATGGATGGATGGATGGATGGATGGATGGATGGATGGGTGGATGGATGGGTGGGTGGATGGATGGGTGGATAGATGGGAAAGTCATTTAGTGAGTGAGAGAAAACCTAAGGGGTGGCAGTGAAGAAAGAACCATCCGTGGCCCGAGTCAGTGAGATGAGGTTGGCTGCAAGTGTGGACTTGGTCCGGATCTGGTGGCAGAGTTGTATGTTGCAGTCCGGGTTGGGACACAGGCTCAGCAGAGACAGTTCTCTTAGGGCTTGAGCAAGGGCAGAGGTGGAGAGGGGCGAGTGCAGAGCAGGGCGCCAGGTCCTGACCTGGGCGGTGAGGGGTGTAGGAGGATTTGGGCAGAGACTGAACATGCGTCTGGCGAGGACATGTGTCCTCAGGTCAGGGACTGCTTCTGTTTCAATCCAGTCTTTCTACACAAGTGTTTAACGTAGCTTTTATGCAGGATATGATGTGCACTCACCCAGGGGATGAATCTCTTCCAAGATATCCTTTTTCAAGGGAATAGCTAATATGCCCGTGGGTCCTCTCCCAAACGGCTTTGCAAAAATTCCTGCAGTATGTTCATTTTATAAGCAAATGAATGGCAACCTTTTACAGCACAGCTCCGTGTCAACACATATTCTGTTGCAACATTTGCTTTTCAATTGTCTGTTTGCTATTTGCTTTGTTTTTCTTGTCATTTTCTTTGAGGCGGTTTGGTGTGGGGGACAGGAAGTGACTAAGTCCCTACTCCTGAGAAAACATAAAAGTGCCTCAGATCCCGACACTCTTCAACGTGTGGCTGTGAGTCCTACGGCATCTTTGGCAGCTGGAGCTATGTAAAGACTAACGGTTAAATGGAGATTACAATGGTCTTATTATCATACCAGTTAAGAAAGAGATGTACTGAATGACTTGGTTGTTGAAATCCTTCTTGCAAAATATAAAGGCAAACAAATTACTGCCATGATATATTTTTGGAAGAGTTGACAATCGTCAGCAAGTGAAACTAATATGCCAAATTAGAAACCCTGGGTGGTGTCCTATTGTGATATATACTGAATGTAGTACTACTGGAGTTTGGCAATATTTTACAGCATAGTATTTTAGGGACACCAATACTCATAAAGGATTCTAGCAAAGAAACCGAGAAATGATTTCTTTATTATGTGCTGGGGTCACGGGGGCTGGAGCAGAGAATTCTCTGTAACCAAAAATGCCAGGCAGGAGGGGGCGCAGGCAGGGCGAGGGCAGGGGACCCGGTGCTGTTCACTCCTGGAGCTCCTTTTCCAGGGATGGCCCCAGAAGGCTTCTTTTGCACCACGGCAGGCGGAGGGCCCTAGGGCAGAGCCCAGGGACACTGGCTCAGGGCAGAGTGCTAAATTCACTGCATGAGCGGGGAGGGCCACCCTCTTCTACATGCTGGACACACCCCTGATGCTCGCTATAAAATCTCCGGCCAAGCGCCTCTGGGGAGGCAGGTTCTTTGAGGACGGCCCCTCCTCGCTGTCCACTTGACTTGTCGCTGAGGACTCAAGTTTCCCCTGAGCAGCTGCCACATGAGGCCAATCAGCTGGCGACGTCCCGAGCAAACGGACCCCACTGCCTGCAGACTTCCCTAACAAGAAGACAAAGGTCGCGTCTGTCATTCCATGTCTGCGAGCAGCAGCACCCACGGTCCCCAACCTGGAGCTCCCTTCTCCCATTTTAACTTTGGATGTTTGTTTTTATTCCCCTGAAAGAAAGAATGGAATGACTGTTACCGTGGAAATATGGACATATCCAGGCTAGCATCCTGTTTTTACCAGTTAAGTCATGTTGTGGTAGATAAATCTGGACTGGCACAGCAGAATGTTGGGGTGTCCTCACGGACCCCCACCGCGTGGTATTATCCGTGCCACACACCCGTTCCCTGTGTTACAGGCATTGTGCGTTGAACACACTCACAGAGAGACCCTAGGTGTAGATTCCTGGTCAGGTGGCTGCCAGCCACCTCGTTTCCACTTTAACACAGGAGCTCCTAGGGTGATGATGGTAGCGCCAGAGTATTCCCACACTTCCCGCGGGGCGCTGGAGCGGTCTCAGCCAACCCGCGCATTGCAGGTGTCTTTAAGGAACAGGTAAAGTCCAGAGAAGGCAAGTCACGGATCCAAACCTCTCGTGCTGCCTTAAATGAGCCCCAGAGCCACAGCTTCATGGGTTCCAAGCTGGAGAACTTGAACCCTGGGATGCGGGAGGGGTGGGCGTGCCACTCCCTGGGAAATGCACAGCGTACAGTTCCCGGGAGAGGGCTGGGGGCTGGGGACCGTGTTCTCAGCAGGAGGCAGAGTGTTGGGAAGGTGAGAAGCTGGACTGATGAGCACGTGGAGCGGCTTGGTTTTTTTAAAGTGACAGTTAAGGGGTGGCTCTGGTGGCACAGCAGGTGAGGGTGTCACCGGGACGCCCATTTCACAGCAGGCTGCCTGTTTCAGTACACACTTCCCCTCCAGCTCCCCGCCAATCACACGGAGACCAGGAAGGATTCCTGGCTCCTGGTTCTGGCCTGACCCAGCTCTGGCTGTTGTGGGTATTTGGGGAGTGAACCACTGGGTGGGATCCCTCCCTCCCTCACTTCCCTCTCCCTCCCTCCCTCACTTCCCCCTCTCTCCCTCCCTCCCTCCCTCCCTTCCTCTCTCCCTCTCTTCCCCCTCCCCCCTCCCTCCCTCCCTCTTTCCCCTGCTTCCTCTCTGTCTCCAGTCTCCATCTCTATCTCTGTCTCTCCCTCTTTGTAATTCTCTCCAACAAGTAAACAAACCTTGTTTGACAGTGATAGCAAGAAGAAAGTGGCACTCCAACAAGCAGGAGCGATTCCCAGGTCAGAAGTGGTTCCACGGCTGAGTCTCACAGAGCTCTGCCGGGGCTCGAGGCGTCTTTGAACCCTGAGCGTGTCCTTCAGTCTGTAACCCTGGTCTCGTGGAGAAAAAGAGGTGGACAGGAAGTGGCGGAGGCCGGGGGGGGGGCTGCTGGACCGAGGCCTGGCCTCCGGCTCAGGGCTGCAGCTGGCCACACAGAGCAGCCGCCCTTTTCTCCCTCTCGGCTTCTCTCTCGCTGTCGCTGTCATCATCACATGCTCCCCCTTGACCAGGACCAAAGCCTGGAGGCTGGACAGGGTGGCAGGGAGGAGAGGAGACCGCAGCCCAGCCCCAGCAGCTTCCTCAGAGCGCCTTGGATCCTCACTCGCACGGGAACTGCAAGATCACGTCCCGGGCCATGGGTGCCGCTACTAATGGGATCCAGTTCTGTCAGCTTTCAGAGGAGAAGGGGGAGGGTATTAGAAACTGGCTAGAACGTTCTGTTCAGAAATCTACCCAAGCAAGCAAAGAGAAGAACAGAGAGAAACACCCACAGAAGGAATTCTGTCCCCCATCACACCAGATGTTGAAAAACAACAATAAAAAAAATAGAGAGAGGGGCCAGCACTATGGGGTAGTAGGCTAAGCCTCCGCCTGTGTTGCCAGCATCCCATATGGGTGCTGGTTTGAGTCCCAGCTGCTCCTGTTCTGATCAGCTCTCTGCTGTGGCCTGTGAAAACAGTGGAGGATGGCCCAGTCCTTGGGCCCCTGCACCCACCTGGGAGACCAGGAAGAAGCTCTTGGTTCCTGGCTTCGGATCAGTGCAGCTCTGGCTGTTGTAGCCAACTGGGGAGTGAACCAGCAGAAGGAAGATCTCTCTCTCTCTGCCTCTCCTCTCTCTGTGTAACTCTGACTTTCAAATAAATAAATCTTAAAAAAAAAAAAAAAAGCAAGCATGTGCACACCTCTAACCTAGTCTGGAATCTGTGGATAGCACTGGTATCAATTTTGCTGTATATCTGCATAATTAAATATGCAGATTTCCTACCGGGGTTATTTTAGCCTGGAGGGGAAACCTTCTGGAAGGGGCCCTGAGCAAAGACTGGGTGCTCTCTCTCAGTTCACAGGTGCAGCGCCAGGAATGTGTGCCTGACATCAGGCAGGAAGGGAGGAGGGGGCACAGGGGACTGCGCGTGGGGTCGGGGTCGCTCGGAGAAGTGGCCTGGGGGCGGCCAGACCCCTGGGGGGAGGATTGGGGAAGCTGATTCAGCTGCTGCCCTGACTACTCCCTGGGGAGTTGACCCTGCCCACACTTGGGCTTGCCAGTCGCTGAGGGAGCCAGGTCCAGGCCCTGCCCTGGCTCCTTGTCCTGAGACCAGCTCCGTGTCAGAACACGTGTCCACGGGACAGAGAGGACGCAGAAGGCATGAGAGGCCAAGACCCGAGAAGCGGTACCTGTAAAACGTGCCCAGCGCACAGGGGTTCAAGACAGTTGACGTCATTCAAGTCAAAATTCCCAACTTTGACAATTCCAGTGTGTTAAGGTCTGAGGTTGGACTTAATTTCTCCAGCAGTAATTAGGTTTCTTTTTTCTAATTTTTATCAGGTTGTTTTTGTTTTACTATTTATTAGCGAGCACACATTTTGCTAATATAATAAATGTGTCTTGGTAAATAACTTAGAGAAATTCAATTATCTCAACTTCTGATTTTAAACAGTCATTATGCAATTTCACTCATAATTATTTTTGTGCAGTAGCAAAGATGGATTTAATTATGTGCCTTCCTGGCCACTGCTTATGTCCCTTTCTGGCCACTGGCCACATGTTATTTGTACTACAGAGTTGTTGGCTCTTGCAAATAAGAGTTTTTTTGTTTTTTTTTTTTTTAAAAAAAATCCAGGTCAATTTGTTCTATGGTCCTTTTTCATCACTGTGGTCTGTGTTTCTTTTTCCCCTCACAAACACCATTGAAAAATTAAGAATATATGTTTTACAAGCTCTTCTTCCAAGAGTCTCCCAGTCCAAGGTGCAGCACAGACTTCAGCTGAGAACTTACAAAGTGGTCATGATCCAGAAATCCCAGAAACACAGCTGGCACAGGAGAAACATTCCCTGAGGGGAGGAGGGGAGCGTGCCTTTGGCTGGCCGTGGCCTTGGAAAGCGATTCTTCAGGAACTCAATGCTCAGCCCAGCACCGTTCAAAGTCATCTCTTCTACAGCCTCTGGACCGAACCACGGTTCTGTGGGAAACCAAGTCAAATGAAGGATGTTTAAACCCCTACGGTGACGAGCAAAAGAGCTGGGGGAGTCACAGGGACCGTGGTGCACGGCACTCTCTGGCACTGATGGCTGCCTCGGTGGTCACCAAGCCCCAGCACTGCCCAGTCTGCACCCTTCTCCCTGATCTCAATTACTGGAGGCTGTGGGCTCCCTGACTTTCCCCTCTCCCTGGCCAGTTTCTTTCTCTGATGCAGACTAGCTCAAGCTTGCCTTCATTCACCTCGCATACTCACAGCTATGTCTAGTTCACAGAGAGCAAACTACACGTGTGGTTCTGTGGACACTGAGTGGGAAGCACCCATAAACAAATCCAGATGGACCAACCGGCACTACTAATGTGCGCGTGCACCAGCCTCATAGCTCATGCAGCTCACGCTGTCAGAGATCTAGATCTGCACGAGGGCTCCATGTGTGCTTTCTGTGGGAACACTGCAAGCCCAGAATTTGCAAATCGCAGTGTAGGTAAGGATGGATGCTGCTGGTTGAAGGAACACTTAACACAAGGCTGGGATTTCAACACGGCAAGAAGAAAAAAGCAAAGTATTTCGATCTCTGTAGAAGTGTGTTATGCATGAGTTGTGTGTCCCCAGGTGTGTGGGCAAGTACCCATGTCTACACTTGGTCAAGGACACCATCCTGTTAGACCACACAGTGCCTAGAGCTCAGCCATTGTGGTCACACAGATGGGACTGGATGCTCACCCCGATCCTGAGGACAGCATACTTTGAATAAATGACTAAGTCCTCAGTTAAGTATCCGGTGAGCCCTATTGCCTTCCTCTGTTCTCAGGGTCCACGCCTGTGATTAGTGTGCACACATGTTACATACAGCCCTCCGTGTGGACACGTATGTATGCAGGTGTTTACAGGCACAGTATTTTTACAACATATTTATTTGAAAGGCAGAGCATCTGAGAGAGAGAATCTTCCATCTGCTGTTTCAGCCCTCAGATGGCTGCACAGTTAGGTCTATGCCGAGCACAAGGCAGGAGCCAGGAACTCTATCTGGGTCCCCAGCATGGGTGGCAGGGGACAAGCACTTGGGCTATCTTCTGCTGCCTTTCCAGACACATCAGCAGGAAGCTGGACTGGAAGCGGAGCTGCCGGGACTTGAACCGGCGCACAGATACAGGATGCAACCCTGCACACAGTGGCCTAAGTTGACACTGGCCTTGCTCAGCAGGTTGCAACCTCACTGTTCCACTTGGGATGCTGCTTCTCTTCAAGGCGCTGTTCTGATACTAACAGAGTTTATTTAATCATAACCCTCTGGCCTCATTCAAATAACAGAATTGAAATGCTTTAAAATAAACTACTATATATTCAAATGAAACATTATGAAATTTGTTAATTTAGTTACACCTTCCGAACACCGTAGATATTTTTTTTTTGGAGTCTCAGGGTTTTTTTATTTATGATAAACTTTAACTTCATTAATATTGCATTTAACATAATTTCAAAGTGGGTCTGTGCTCTAAGATGAGCAAAATACCCTAAATCTCATCAGCAGATTTTTCTTTCACCCTGTGGCTCTGGGTAGGGTGTGAGTTTTCAGGGCCGCCAGTGTTGACACCAACATTTTTCACTTTAAGCTCTCACTCGGATACAGAAAGAAGATACAACACCAGCTCATAAGAATCTAACTGTACGAGGGTATTGTTAAGTCCTTTTCTCTTTTGTGTGGCTTAACGGTGATGACTAATTTTTCCCCTATCAAGTTCAGTGTCTTTTTTTTTTTTTTGACAGGCAGAGTGGACAGTGAGAGAGAGAGACAGAGAGAAAGGTCTTCCTTTTGCCGTTGGTTCACCCTCCAATGGCCGCTGTGGCCGCGCGCTGCAGCCGGCGCACCGCGCTGATCCGATGGCAGGAGCCAGGTGCTTCTCCTGGTCTCCCATGGGGTGCAGGGCCCAAGCACTTGGGCCATCCTCCACTGCACTCCCTGGCCACAGCAGAGAGCTGGCCTGGAAGAGGGGCAACCGGGACAGGATCAGTGCCCCGACCGGGACTAGAACCTGGTGTGCCGGCGCCGCAAGGCAGAGGATTAACCTAGTGAGCCACGGCGCCGGCCCAGTGTCATTTTTTTTTTTTTAACTTTTATTTAATGAATATAAATTTCCAGTATACAGCTTATGGATTACAATGGCTTCCCCTTCCCATAATTTCCCTCCCACCCGCAACCCTCCCCTCTCCCGCTCCCTCTCCCCTTCCATTCACATTAAGATTAATTTTCGATTCTCTTTATATACAGAAGATCAATTTAGTATACATTAAGTAAAGATTTCAACAGTTTGCACCCACATAGAAACACAAAGTGAAACATACTGTTTGAGTACTAGTTATAGCATTAAATCAAAATGTACAGTACATTAAGGACAGAGATCCCACATCAGGAGCAAGCGCACAGTGGCTCCTGTTGTTGACCCAACAAATTGACACTCTAGTTTATGGCACCAGTAACCACCCTAGGCTGTCGTCATGAGTTGCCAAGGCTATGGAAGCCTTCCAAGTTCACCGACTCTGATCATATTTAGAAAAGGTCATAAAAGACAGAGTGAGGATAGTAACCAATGATCCTAAGAGTGGCATTTACCAGGTCTGAACAATTATACAGCATTAAGTGGGGAAGAGGACCATCAGTACACACAGGTTGGGAGTAGAGCCATTGGTGGTCGAGTAGAGGTTATGATTACAAAGGAATGAGGCCCAAGTGCACTAGACAGGGTCTAGAACAAAGGACAGAGTCATTATTAGAGGAGCTAAGAAAGGTGCTGTCTAAGCTACAATGAAGTTTTCTGATTGAGAGGCAAATAGAACCTGATAGAAGGGGCTTGATAATAATCTGGTGGGCTTTAGGCCTTGTAAGTTAAGAGGCCCAGACCTATCTATCTCTTCACATGGGGTATATCCTAAGGGAGGTGTGAACCTCCTAGGGGAAGGCACTCTGTTGACTTTCATTACTTGGCTGGCCTGGGAGGAGAGCTGGCCAGGTAAAGGCAGGTGGCATCTCTAACAAGAAATTTACAGTTCTGCCTGCAATGTTGCTGACCCTACTTGACCATCCCCTCAGCTGCAGTGGTCACTTTGGAAGTTGGGCTGAGTGAAGGGCTTTTCAGCTTAGAGCCAATAAGATCTGTGGCTCTGACCTGGGCATCCTTCGAGTCCAGGGCAGGTCTATTTCCAGTGACCCAACTCTTGGCAGAGCTGCCAGGGCTCTTCACAAGCTGACTTCTGCTGAAGCCCAGACTTACCACATTGAAAGCCACTGCAGTGGACTGGCCTGTTGGGTCTCCTTGAGGGCAGATCACCGTACAGATCAGCCATTAATAGGCCTGCCGCCCATTGCTTCTGATGCCTAGCTTTCTTTTCCTCCTGGTTTGTGTTAAAGCAGACCAGAGGATGCAAGTCAAGAGAGTGCCCATGTCCCATCTCTAATCTTCGGTGGCCTGAACTACAAGTCTATAGTCACAGGCATGTTCTGTAGTGGTTTTTCTAAGGTAGACAATGCCCATGAGGAAAATTATATTCTCACTTTAAAACTTTCTTTCCCTTTGGTCTGAAAGGGAGGTTTGTTTTTTTTTTTCTACTTACTGTATACTTCGCTGATGGCGATGTGAATCTAGCTATGAGATTATTATTTAAGCTCTTATTTTGGCTATGCTATTACAGAAAAATGTTAGCCATCTCTTTTATAAGGTCTAAAGATTAAATTGTGCATCCTACAGATTCCTTCATAATAGAATTAGTTCCCTACCTTGAAGAGAATAGAGAAATGAAAGAACAAGTTGGGCTTAGAATAGAGAGATGAGGGAGCAAGTCCTAGATCGCTTGCTGACAATAGCAATATTACATGAATACTTAGCAAACCATTTCAACCCTTAGATAAGAACTTAATAAAACATTTACCAGAAGGTCCAATGCCTTCTATAAATTTTAAGAATCATGTATTTGAAAACACCTCTTAAATATCTAAGATGGTGTAGTTTGTTTAACCAGTAAACTTAAGCACAACCATATAAAATGTTTTTAGTTTCTTTCTACCAACAAGTTTAAAACATATGATACACAGATTCAGGTCACACAAATTAAAATGTATCTTTGATTGATTTTAGCAGCTTAAATTTATGGACAATCTTATCTAAAAGCCATTTAAAATAAAACTCTTAATAAAATTTCCCCATGTGGACATACAATATGTACGCACATATAACATAGCATAATAGACCAATATCAAAATCCAAAATATCTGGTTGAACTAAGATTCCTTAAAATCATGACATAACATAGACCAAATTTGATCATTGTTACAAGGTGATTATTCAAGTCTTTGAAAATAAGCACATAGTTAAATAACCCATAGCTCTTAATAAAAATTCAGCTGTTTTTGAACAATTAGAATTTAACAGACATCAAGAGAACATAATAGATTACTTTAACACATTGCTCTAACAGTGCATCAGAGTTTAATTCTATGTCAAAGAGAAATTGAGCTTCCTGTGATCTTTTGCTGTGAGGTTTCCTTCCTTTACCTTCTTTCATATTGGTGACCATGTGTCTGTGTTTCTGTGTGTAACACATCTTTAAGCATCTTTTGCAGGGCAGGATGAGTGGCAACAAATTCTTTCAGTTTCTGTTTGCTATGAAAAGTCTTAATTTCACCTTCATTCACAAATGAGAGCTTTGCAGGATATAATATTCTGGGCTGGCAGTTTTTCTCTCTTAGTACCTGGGCTATGTCTCGCCATTCCCTTCTAGCTTGTAAGGTTTCTGATGAGAAGTCTGCTGTGAGTCTAATTGGAGATCCTCTGAGAGTAATCTGACGATTCTCTCTTGCACCTTTTAGAATCTTTTCTTTATGTTTCACTGTGGTGAGTTTGATTACGATGTGTCGTGGTGAGGATCTCTTTGGGTCATGTTTATTAGGGGTTCTATAAGCTTCCTGTACTAAGATGCCTCTGTCCTCCAAACCTGGGAAATTTTCTGCTAGTATCTCACTGAAAATGCCTTCTAATCCTTTCTCCCTCTCCATGCCTTCAGGAACTCCTAAAACCCGAATGTTAGATTTTTTAATAGTATCCTGTAGATTCCCGACAATATTTTTTAGATTTCTAATTTCTTCTTCTTTTCTTTGGTTTGCCTGTTTCCTTTCCTGTTCTCTGTCTTCTAAGTCTGATATTCTCTCTTCTGCTTCGCCCATTCTGTTTTTAAGGCTCTCTAATGTGTTTGTCATTTGATCTATTGAATTCTTCATTTCATTATGATTTCTCGTCACAATCACCATTTCTTGTTCCACTAGTTGTTTCATTTCATTTTGATTCCTCCTTAATATTTCACTTTCACGAGAGAGATTTTCTATCTTGTCCTTTAAGGATTTCTGTAGTTCAAGAATTTGTTTTTGAGAACTTCTTAATGTTCGTATCAAATTTTTGAGATCCGCTTCTTGCATTTCTTCTATCTCATCATCTTCATAATCTTGAGTTGGGGTGTCTTTTTCATTTGGGGGCGTCATAGTGTCATCCTTGTTCTTGTTAGCTTGGTTTTTGCGTTTGTTGTATGGCATGTTGGAGATATTTGGTTTCTTCACTGTGGTGTTTTTTTTTTTTCTTGTTATACTATGACTCTAGATTAAGTGGACTGTCTGCTTTTAGTGGAGCCTTAGAGGCTTGAGATGGGTGTGGACTGAGAGCTGTGTTTGGTTCCTCAGGGTTGAGGGTGTGTCAAGATGACACTCCCAGGTTAGGTGTCGTAAGTGTCTCTTTCTTTTGTTGATTCAAAAGGGAAGTAATTCCGCACAGCTGAATGTAATTGGAGGTAGTTAGCAGGCAAATGATATACCTACAGGAGCCAGAGATTGGAAGCTCTTTCCCAAGGACCACACAGGGAATCTCTGCTGCCCTCAGTGTGGGCTCCAATTCTCCTGCAGTCTCCCACTGGGTTGCCAAGTTAGATGCTAATCTCCTGTTATTTCACCCCTCCCCCCAGAGTCAGGTTTTTCTGCTAAGCTCAGGGCCAGTGCAGACCTGAGGTCGCCCTGCTTATGACGTATGTCCAAAATGGCGCCTGCTCTTTGTCTTGCTCGCCCTTGAGGGGTGAGCGGAGAGAGAGAAACTCGTGTCCGTTTCGGTCACTTTTTTTTCCCTCTCTCTCTTCTAGTTAGCCTGGTGAACTTTTCCCCACGGAGTTTCAAGCCTCGTTCCCTCTAGCCTCCTCTTTCCGCTTGCCCGCTGGTGTCTCGGGCTATGGAGGTTCGGCTCACCTCGCGTTCCAGCGCTGGTGCGTTGAGTCTGCTGCTGGTGTCCCGAACTTGGGCTCCCACGCTCTCCACGCAGGTCCGCTGTGAATCACTAGTTCCAGAAGAGTTTCCGCTGCTGTTTCTTCCCCTACTCTTCCTTGACCCTGCAGTATCTCCACTTATATTAACCTGTGTCTTGCCGAAGAATATCAATGTGCTCCCTTCCTATTCCGCCATCTTGGATTTCTTCCACTGTAGATATTTTATAAGTGAGTTTAATATAGTTTGAGCCTGGAAGCATCGGCTCACCTCTCCGTGCACGTATAACCAGGAGATAAATGACGGAGGCTTTCTCCCTCTTCTTTGTGTTGTCATCAGTATTAAAACCCCATCTCCGAATTCCTTTCTCTCTGCGATAATTTCCTTAAGCAATGATAGGCACTCTGCATGAATTCCACAGCAATCAATCTATTTCTTCCCAGGTCCATTATGGGAAGCAGCTCATTTCTCTCTGCACGCAGACGGGGCTTTACGCAGGACAACAGAACCAAGCCCGTTTCACTCTCTCATGGTCCAGGCCCATGGCACAGCCCCTTTTCCCTCCTCAGGAAAGAGCTGCGGCTCCCCTGCCACACACCAGACAAGCGGAACCCAGCACAGCGACAAACGGAATGGCTCTCTTCTCGCTGAGACTGGACGTTGGTTTGCTTGCGTGTAGCACATCAGAGCTGACACACACTCACACCTCATGGTGAGCTTGCAAGGGAAGCACCGTGGAAGCCGCTCCTTTTAAGGATCTATGTTAATGAGAGGCGTTAAGTGAGTTAATCTGGACGGCATATCATGTCTGCAGGCAGATCGGAGTTCTCTCTCACTGGTAACGTTTGAATACCCGGGGAACTTCTGTTCAGGAGTGGGTGCTGGGGGTGGCAGTTACCACCTGGGAGACCCCTTGTGTCCCACATCGAGTCCTGGCTCCAGTCTGGACCCCCACTGCCTGCTGATAGCACCTGGGAGGCAGCAGGTGATCGCTCAAGTGCCCGAGTCCCTGGCACACATGTGGGAGACCTGGATTGAGGTCCTCACTCCCAACTTCACGCTGGCCCAGCCCCCGACGCCGTGGACACTTTGGAGTGGACCAGGGAATGGGAAAACCTTCAGATACGTAAATAATTTTCAGTTTCTGTTCAGGTTATGATGAGCTAGGGAAAAAATGTTGCTGCTGTCTCTTAATGAATCTTATTTTAACAGAGTAAGATTTTATCCACACATCGAGCTGTTTTCCCAAATTTGGAGATGTTTTGAGCAAGAATGCATCCTCTACGTTTGAGCTGCACCTATTAAGTTAATAGCCCAGTGGGTCACAAATGACATCTTTCCTGGATTATTTTATTACTCTCGCATTTCTTACTAGAGAAAACAAATGGAACACAAACTTTAAGTGACACCTGTGAAAGACGCACATCTGGCTTGGCTGATAACCTAAAAACGCTCATGAATATGCTCCCTTCCCGGCCTCAAAATGCCACCTGGACAGGGCCACTTGTGTAGACAAAGGATTCCTGCTTACCATTGTGGGTGACTTCTCTGTGCCCACACCATGAGCTACTCCCATCATTTCCAGCTTAAAGAGAGGGTCCTGGGTCAAGGGGTTGAGAACCCGAGCTTCCCAAACACAATGGTGTACCCCCCAAGATGAAATCTGGGATGCACGGCAGCGTTTTCTCCAGTACGGTCAACATCTTCGATTCAGAAACTAAGATCACAATTTAGATCACACACACACACACACAGGTTCACCTTGGGTTCTGGTGGAGATCTGAGAGAAACGCGGCGTGCGGCACACGGGGAAGCGTGCGTGACGCTGACTGGGCTGATAGCAAACACAGTCAAGGAGACCAGAGGTATGGATTCAAGTTACTGACACTTGGATGCGAAGTGTCCGTGGGAGATCACAAGCCAGAAGCGCTGAAGACGGCAGGGCCTCTGCTGTTTTGTTGGCTTTGCAATAATGGAAACCCCCCGAGAGTGGTCTTGAATACGTTTGTTTATGGTTTCACACATTAGAATTTCTGAACTCACAACTTGTCACTTTTGTGCACAGCCTGAGTGCCTAAGCTGGAGTGTCAGGGGCTCCGGCGTCAGTGTTAGTTCTCGCGGATTTATAACTTTTCCCATAAAATGTGCCCTCGGCCACGAACCGCTCGCAGGCCCGAGCCTGGCGTCGTCACCTGGAGCTTTTCAGGCCTGCGCTGGAAACAGCCATGAGAAGGGGTCATTTTGGGCCACTTGTAATTGCTGCAAACATTACTCTTCTCGTGGCTTCGGATAAACACTCGGATTGGGAGGGTGCAAGTGGCCAGCACGCATCAAAGGGCAGCTGAGCGAGTCTGCAGTCACCTGCAGTCGCTTTATTTGGAAAACCCTTGCACGAGGCCTGCGCTGGTCGGGGGGTTGCTTCTCCTGAGCCACGTCGAGCTCGCTACCGGCTGCGCCTGCCCGCGTGACACAGGCCGTTACACACAGAAGTGCTTTGTGGTGCTGCCGATTTATGAGAAAGGAAAGCGTCAGTATTTCCTAGGAGAAATGAACATTGACTTTCTCTGAAGAAAATATAAATGGATTTACTTAATTGGACTTCAGGCATTGGAGAAATTAATAATAGATTGTGTCATAGTGAGGGCTTTGTTTGTATTTAAAGCAATAAATTACAAGTATTAAATGTATATTTATTCCAAGTTAAACTCATTTCTAATTGACATGTTACTTAGCCCAAGGCTTTTAAGATCTTTTAGTATAATTAAATTAATAGAAAGCTATAGATCACAGCATGATAAACAAACAGCCCAGACTTTAATATGACAGATATACACAGCAGGCCGTGTAAGTAGATCATTATTATCGGTTTAGGTTCAGCCCCACACCACCAGAAGCAGCAGCGAAACTGGGGCTGAAATGGGTGTCACGCGGACTCCACTCTGCCTGGGCAGGCGAGGAACTCCTCAGGAACACGTCCTGGTGGGGTGCGTTCCTTACGCTCAAAGCTGCCCACACCTCACACACGGCATCTGAAGGATGCGGACGCGCTCAGCAGCTCTGGACAGTCCCAAACCAGCAGCACTTCCTCCACACGGTGCAGAGTGAGCGCCCCCAGCTCTGTTTTCAGAGCCCACTTCCATAAACACGGTCCTGGGTGCTGAGCCATGCAACCCACGTGCTTCCTTGCAGCAGGTCTGGTAGCTTGCTGCTGCGCTGCAGGGACACGCAAAGCCTTCTCCTGCGCCAGGAAAAACTAGAAACAGCTAAGCTGCTGTGTCTGCACAGACACAGATCCCTGTGCAGGACGCTACCCTAGCGGGGTTTCCATATCCTCAGCCACTTCTCACATAGACGAGGGCCAGGAAGCCACCCCATTGTGCACGTGTGTCCAGGCTGCACACGAATGGTCACTGAAAGCTTGCGTTTCTGACTTTCTGGACATCACCATTGTTCATTCCAAACACGTTGTGTAGACAGTGCTTGTGGTGTAGACAACCTTTGCTTTGCTGCTCTCCACCTTGGGAGGCTGGGTGCCATAGCAATGCTTCCAGAATCTTCTGTAACCAAATGGGCTTTCACATCTCTGGTCCAGGAGAGGAATCTCAGCAAAAGAGCCTCGTGTCTCCAAACCCCCTTGGCACATGTTCAATGTGGGGCTTTTATTTCCCCTATACTACGGAGACTTCTCAAGATTTTTTAAAATAAATTTTGTATTTTGGAATTACAGAGAAGTTGCAGAGTGTCCAGTTTCCATGTACCTTTGTGGACCTTTTGTGGGGTCATGGGGTCATAGGGGGTTTCAGCTAAGCACCAGTGTTGGCACGTGGCTACTGACCAAAGGCCAGAGCTCACTCAGATGTCACTAGCTAGTTTCTCCAGTACCATCCGTCCCTTAACCCAGGCTCCCATTCCAGACAGCACAGTGTTCAGCTGCTGTGACTTCTAGGGCTTCCTAGCTGCTCCTGACCCTGGAGAATGTTCAAACCGACATCTCCCACGTCTCCCAGTGACCCAGACGCTTTCGCATTCTCGTCCCACTGTGTGTGATCTGTCACAGGGCCACTTCCCTCCTCTCCTTTCTCTTTGCTATGCGTCCACAGGAAGGACCTGTGTTTCCTTAGAGCATTCATTACCAATGTTTCTGCCCAATACGAGGTAACTGATCAAGTCAGGCCAGGTAGCCGACAGTGGTTGGGGGGGGTTCATTTCGTTAGCATCCACGAGGCATGTAGAAAGCGTGCACTTTATTGAAAGGATTGTATGAGAAGCATTGACGATGGCCATGGGAATTTTCCAACATGCAGATTCCAGAAAATGCAAACACGCGGCCAAGGTCTACGCTGTGTGAACTTGCTCAGGCTCCGGCTGGGAACTTCAGTTTGCACCTTGCAGTGGGGAAGATCTCGCTCGCCAGTGGAGGAGGGGACAGCTCGGCCAATACAGCTCCTGACTTGTTGCCGGGGATGGCGTTTTTTTGCCGGGGAAGACAGATAGATGCTGTCATAATGAAACGGGCCATTAAAATTTAACTAGGAATGTAGGGCACAGTCGCGGTGCTCAAAGCCTTACTCAACAGTCAGCAGAGTATTCGCCAGGACTCGAGGACTTTTGAAAGAGATACAGGAACATTGAGGAGAAAGATTGTCAGATCCATCAGTTATGTCGATGCGTATGTTTGAATCTGTTATTTCCTTGGTCTATTTAATTTTGTGCCTAAGGGCTTTGAAACTCATCCCTTCTAGAGCACAAGGCCTTTATCTGGGACTTAAATAGGTCATTTAACTTTATTGTTATTCTGCACAATGATTCTAAATCCAATAATCCCTGCGAAACCCTTAAAATACACTCCTAAGCTCAATAACTTAATTAGGAATTAAAAAGCACAGAAACCTTTAATCTACACAATAACAATGTGTACTGTGTTATAACTCCTTTAGTTGGTCTTCAATTATAAGTTAAAAGTTGCTGAGTTATACGCTCTACTTTTAAAAGCTGCTAAATTCGTATGTGCTTAAGCCCACGTAATGACAGGTTTTCTTCCTAACATTTGTGACTTTGTGTTAACTCTAGCAAGCTGCCCATGGGTCACATACCCAAATGTGTAACAGGATCGCAAAACAAAACCAGAAAACAAGAATCACTGCCCAGCTCTAGCGCCCCTTGCCCCCATGTCCTGGTGCGGCAGCTGTCCATCTAAATCCCGGCGAATGGACTTCTGTTAGTCATGTTCCGTCTGCACAAACCTGAAATAGACCCGGTTTGGGTTCCTAACAAAACAGTGCTGGCATGTTTGGGTTGGAAGAGGTGGCCTGTGCAGGGTGCTTCTCACATTTCCCCGTGGGCCAAAGATGCCATCTGGAAGGAGCCTGCGGGGCCATCCCCAGCCACAGGTATGAGACCTTTTCAGCGCCAACCGTGAGTGACTTCAGCAGCCGATGAAAGGGAAGAGCAGAATTAGCGTGAATGAGTCCTCTGTTCAGTGGATTCATTGTCTCATTTATAGACCTTGTGGTTCGCCTCAATCAGGATGCCTCACATCGTTGGGACTGGGCCTAATTCCTCAATATTGTGATGTTGACCAGGACACAGCACAAGAAAATGAAACCCGACGCCTCCTGGACATTTTATGAAACATGCAGTAAAGCTCTTTGCTTTCCCACCCAATGTTAATAAAACCCAAAGCCTGGAATATTTTCACCAAGGCGTGTCTGGGGGCATTAAGATTGTGCTGTTTTGCTTTGCGTTAATCTCTAAACCAAGCAACCAGTGCTCCAGCCTGTGTCTCTGGCTGCACATTGTATTTTTTTAAACTCTGAGCAGACTAAATTAATACATGACCAAAACCGGTTTAAAGTGGGTAGGGCAGTTAAAAGGGGTTCTCTAATTTTATTCTTAAACAACAAAGTCAGATTGTTTCATTTTAGTATTGGCTGCTAAGGTAACCCAATATGCTTTAAGCATTTTTATTGTGGAACAAATTTAGATTAGAAGAAACATTACACAGAGGAAATAAGCAGTGGTGACAAGGGACGGGGTGAGGCGGAAGAGATGGGAAGGTGGAGGCGAGAAGCAACCAAGCAGCCAGCTGCAGGACGAGCAGGCGGGAAGACCCACTGCGCCACGCAAAGACCGCAGGTCACCCCCTGCACTGCGTGATTCTTGCTGGGTGCCTGGACTACAGCTGTTCTTGCCACGAGGGGACATGGGTGGCAACGTGAGATGATAGACATACTGTTTTATTCTACCACAGTGACCACTTCATCATTCTGTGTGCTATAAACGTACACGATCACACATTGGTCTCCAAAAACAATTAATTGCTGTAAGTTCTTCACGTGGGTTCATCTAAAGGTAATGTATTCCATAAAGATGTGGCATCTGTCAAAAGTAAACAAATGACACTCATTCAGCGCTACGGGACCGGATCTGAATCTTCCTGAAATACCTCTCGTCCAGCACCACCTGCCCAACACAGATTGTGTGTCCACCTTACCAAACTCCTGTGATGTCATTAGCTCCTTCACTGTTTGAGTTTTTATTTTTATTTGTTTGGAAGGGACAGAATCTTCCATCCACTGGTTCATGCCTTGATGCCCATTTTTTTAATCAGGTTACATTTTCCATCCACAGCATAAAACACTTAGAGTTTCAAACAAAGTGTTAGAATTTCACAACTATGGACAAATGAAATGTTGCCAAAGAGTCACTTTCAAAATAAGCCCTTGTTCCCTGATTGCTGAGAAGTGAAGTGTTTGAGATGTTCACACCAAATGAATGGTAAGTTCCCAACACACTTAACCATCTTCTGAACACCAAAGGAATATATCTGTCCAGTCTCAATTCTTGACTGTTAGCAAAACCAAGACAGCTCAGTAAAGAAAATCAACTGATAATATTTATTAGAGGAGATACAAACTGTTGGCTACATTGTTCCTTGGTCAAATACAGCAATAAATTCTCAAATACTCTCACAACCAGACAGCTGTGTTCTTCAGAAATGAAAGCACAGCTCGCTCTTGGGGAAGTGACTTCTGTCTGTTTCTGACATGGCAAGGTCACTACTAACTCAGGTTAACACAACAGTAGATTAAGTGAGAGTTATTACTGGCACTGGGGAGTCATGAAATTAAAAGTCCCCAAGTTTAATGTCTATTCCTGATATAAAATGAGATTAAATATTGTAATGAATTGCAATAACAACATAATCGTTTGACAGTGTGATAAGAAATACCTGTAGAGTCATCACCATACTTAAGCCTAAGGACTTCAGGCTTACCAGTAGGATGATTTAACTGGATCATGACTGTATCAGTCCATACTGGGAGGAAAGCAAAAGTAAGTTACAAGTGTTAAACATAAAGAAATAAAATCACTGCTTTTGAAACATTTAAATCTCTGCTTGAATGACCCCCACCCAGCAGCAACACAAGCATGTAGGAACTATTTAGAAATCAACCCGGCCTGGAGGGAGGGGCTGGATTCCCCAGGGAGTCACAGATGTAGTCATCACAAGGAAAGGCGGCATTGCCCCGGGGAATGAGAATCCTACGTCTTCAAAAGTTCAACTAGTCCCACATTCATCTTCAAAGTATGAACCTCTAATAAAATGACAAATAAGATTCTATGTCAATCCCAGAACAATAAGCCACCAGGTAAAAATTGCTACAGGAAAGCTGAGTAGCTTACGGTTAGAGAGATTCCTTCTACTACTTTCCATCTCTCTTAGAGAAGCACCAGACTTAGGAATTGGGGAAACTGTGAAAAAAGAAAATCTCTGGTTTTTCAGTTTTATAAAAAGAATGAGTTCTGTTTCTTCTTTTCGTTTGAAGTCAGTTTAACACGAATCTTAAATACTGTCAAAGAAAAGGATGTAACATAGTCCCTCATATAATTTGAAAATCACACAAAAATAGTAAATTAAATACAAACTCACTATGAACAATTAAAGGTAATGCTAGGGAAACATGCTACCGTCATAACAGCGTCAGTGACTGGGGATGCCTTGATCTTATTAAGAAATAAAAGAGATATCTGATAAATATCAGCCTTTATTTCTGGTTCCTACTTTAAGAAAGCTAGGCACAGAAAGAATCTTTTGTTCACATGAAAAGCTGAGCACATTAGAATTCCGTTTGGAACACCATAACTAACAGGAGAACAGCAGTGAAATCCTAATTAACTTCAAGAGCAAGAAGAGCAGTGAGTCCTCTCGGCCAAGCCTGCTTCTGAGGTTCTTAGCCCATATCATGCAAAAAGAAAGGAGACAGACCATATCTATCGGAAAACCAGTCTCAAGATGCTCATCACTGTCACTCGGTTGGCTATGTGGGAGTCCCGAAGACTCTCACGGAATTTCGGAAAGCAGACAGCTCGGTAATGTGTCCAGATGAACAGTGATATGGACACACCGGTGCATCTGACCACGAGAACAAGACCTGGAGAGCTGGTGCACGTGTGGAAGGGGAAGCCCTAGGAGGCCCATAAACCACACGCAGAGTGCAGGGACCGGGAGGCAGAGAACAGGCCAGGGAGGTCTCAGGGCAGGATTTCCAGACGAGGTGCAGGAGTCTCAGGGAGATGCTACTCTGCAGGCCCCAACAGTTTCTCACAGCCCTGCAGCGTCAGCACCCACGGCTCCCTGCACCCAGGTAGGCACCCACAGGCTGCTCCCCACTGTTGATTGACAGGCCGTTTCCTGGGACAAGAGCAGCCTGGGCAAAACCCCAGCACCTCTCAAGCCAGCTTCGGCACCCTGGGGTCACAGGCACTCCATGGGCCAAACCCTCCTCCCCTCGCCCAGCTCTCTCTAGCTCCCTGCAGGACTCTCCAGCACATGCATTTCTCTAAACTCCCTTTGTCTATTCCTCTGATGTTTGCTTCTTGCAAAATATTCTGATCTGTTACAATTATCTAGTTGTTTATTTGTGAGGCAGAGAGCTTGAGAGAGCTCCCGTCTACTGGTCCATCCCACCAAATGCCCGCCATGGCAGGGTCTGGGCTGAGGCTGAAGCTGGGACCCAGGACCCCCACGGGGATGGCAGGGACTCAATGACTTGAGCCATCACCTGCCACCTCCCAGCAGCTACACTTGCTGGAAGCTGGGGCCAGGATCCAGAGCTGGTTATCAAACCCAGGCATTCCAATGTGCGATGGAGGCATTCGGTATTTTAACAGCTAAGCCACAGGTCCCGTTCCCGCTGTTTCAATTTTAGCAAAGCATGTGCAACATCTGGCCAGGACACCGCTGGGAACACTCATCCATATCAGAGCGGCTGTGTCCGAGTCTCGGATCTGCTCTCCGTCTGCTAACGTGCACTGGGAAGGCAGCAGCGACTGCTAAGTAGTTGGACCCCTGCTGCTCACATGGGAGACCTGGATTGAGGTCCTGGCTCCTAGCTGTGGCTGGGCTACAGGCATTTGGGAGAATGAATCAGCAGATACAATCTCTTTCTCTCTCCTATTAAATAATTTTTTTTAATGTTAAGCTTTTCTAAAACTGATACTTCTTTTGTAGGTAGAGTGAAGGTTAGAATCAAGGCAAACATCTCTACTTAGGTAAAATACAAGCCTTTCCTGACACTTCTGAAAGGCAGACAAGGAAAATGTACTTGGATGGCATCGTGATCTTATTTATCAGGTTTCTGTACACAACTGTTTGTGCATAAACAAACTGAAGTTTGTAGAATAGCAAGAACCATCACCTCCCACCGCCTGTGCGGTGTGTCCGAACCGCTCTTGGAAGCTCAGACAACACTGCGGAGTGGATCACATTTTGTTTTTGTTTTAAAGTTCCATTAGTGCGAGTCCAGCTTTTCCCTGTGCTTTGAAGTTGGCGTAAATGCACTTTGGCTCCCCGAAGGCAAATGTAATCATTAATTTCTGCTGAAGTGGATGTGGCACAGAAGCGCAGGGAAACCTGGCTCCCTGCGGAAGGCAGTGACTGCCAGCGGCAAATGAGACAGCCCCCACCTGGGCGCCGTCAGAGCTGTGTGCGTGCAGAGGGCCCAGCCTCCGTCTCGCTTCTCACACAGAACTGAGCAGTGTGCTCCGCTGTGCACCAGAGCCGCACGCCCCCCACCCCACTGCCATGAGATAAATGCCGCGGCAAATCCCGTACATCACCGCCGCAGGTTCCAGGACACCAGCAGGGGAGCTGGGCCGCTTCACCTCCAGCACACGGTCCTGGAGAACCCTGGGCCTCGGAGCTGGAGCTGGGGCTTTGCTCCCCAGGTGGAAGACAGCCTGGACCCCCTGCGTCCCACGTGGTCAAAATCGCCCGTGACACCTTCCGTGTTGCTTTGCAGCGGTCTGCATTGCCTCTGTGAGATGCTTGGGGATCTGTACCCTGACCAGACCACGAGGCCTTGCCTTGCCTAAGGGCTGAGCTGGCCGGGCAGCCATAAGGGCCTGTGGCCACCCCACAGGTACGAGTCATGCGTGGCGGGGTTTGGGTAGTCAGTGACAATGACAGCTTCTCCAGGGTCTAGGGCAATTTGGTAAACAGGTTGTAGGATTCCCCGGAATCACAGAAACAGCGGTTTGCCTTCCAAAGGGCAGAGTGCTGATTTCCTGGGGGCCTCTGGCTGCCAGGGGTCCAGGGAGGTGACCTCAGGTCCCCTCTGGCGAGGAGGCTACCAGCAGGCTGACAGGACCCCATGCACCTGAGCAGGCTGTGCCCGGAACGGTGGGGGAGGGAGGGAGGAGGACCGGGCAGCAGGCCAGAGAGCTCCTGGGCCCATCCTCAGCCCCCTGCCCCCAGGCGCTGCCAGGCCCCCAGCGCCTGCGTGGCTGCTCTGGTCTGAGTGGTGTGGGGAAGGACCCAGCTCACCTGAGCAGTGCCAGCTGCTGGCAGTGTCATCTGGCTCCACAACGCCTCCGTCTCTCTCGGGCTCAAGTCCAAGTCCCCCATGGCTGCCAGCACACAAAAGCGCACACCTCGGCTTTTCCTTCTGTTCCCTCTTCCTCAGAAAGTTCCGGGGCTTTCTCTGAACAAGGAAACAGCACACACAATGCACCTGGCCACCAATCCCCACGGCCGGTCTTCCCTCCTGCAGAACAGCGCTAACTGGCACAGTCCACCCGCTCCTCCCTCCGACCCCAGCCACCTGCAAGCCTCGTGTCAGCCGGTTCTGGACATGAGCCGTGTTTCTGTCCTGAGATAGGACAAGTGCCTTGAGCGTGTCCTGAGACCGTCCCCTCCCCTGTAGCACTTCTCCAAACACGCTTCCTCCCCCGACAAACCCATAGTCTCCCATCAAGCCTGTGAGGGGAGGCTTCTGTCCCCTTCCAGAACATTCCGCCAGCTGTTTAGGACTTCTGGTTTGTCAAGAAGCTAACACCTGCTTGCGTCAGCCGCTGTGTTGTCTATTCTTTGTGTATTTCGTTATGCAGACACTTAATAAAAAGTGCCTTTACGCCATTCCTGGGAGTTCTGAGCTTCCTGGTGCCTGGTGTGGGTGCTTGGACGTCCCTTCCAGCATGGCACCCAGACGCCCGCCTTCACGCCTGCCTCCAATGAAGAAGCCAGGACAGCTCCCAGCCTCAGGCTGGGGGGACACATCGCCTCTCGGGGTTTGTTGAAGGGAGAAGAATAAGAAGCCGCTGAACACAACGATGAAGTCCAAAACGAAGCAGACAGGCTTAATGGACACTCCCGTGAGATTCTGAAGGTGGAACAGAAATATAACAAACTGCGTCCATCAATTTTTTTCCAAAGCGGTCAGAAATTTAGGACTAATCTTTGTCACCCATCCGCAGGTATCTGTGCCTGTGGGGGAGGAGCGTGAAGATTCACTGTGCCACCTGACCGAGCGGAAGTGACCGAAACTGAAGATCAAATCAGGTTACAGAATAGATTCTTACTTTGATGAAAATCCTCACTTTGAAAACAAAGTGCTCTGCACAGAATTTCTCCTGAATGAGAGTGGAGATCCATCTTCAAAGGCCGCTGACATCCAACGGAACTCTGGGAAGGATTTAACAAAACGCTCAAGTCCAAGGTGGAACAGAGCCCACAGGAAGAGGCGGCAGGAGGAGCCGAGGAGCTCCCTGACCCAGTCCAGCATCCACTCAGAGGCAGGCGCAGGTGAGCTGGCGACGTCACCAAGGACGGTGTGCGGCCGGGTCCACTACGGGACTACTCGGTTCCTGAGATGGAGGAGAAGATGGTGATGGTGGGGAAGGACTGGCAGCCACTGGTGACGAAGGTGATGAGGACACGAGGATGAAGGGAACAAGGAGACGAGGATGAAGGAGAAAGTGACTAATAGAAAACACGAATGTAGTCCACATTTTTTTTTTTTTAATTTTCTCCGGTCCCTGGCAGCAAGTTGCTGTCTTCTTAATTTTATTTCTACCCCTCTTGTGCTCAGTCTCCCTGTTTTTGAAGTCCCCTTTCTCTACACTGTAGTTCTCACCTTCAGCAGAATACAATGGGGAAAGAATCTCTACCCCATTCTCTTCCAAGTTCATTTTCATCCCTTCTTTGTCTCGACACAAACTGTACGGAGTCAACACCACTGTGCTCCCTGGGAAAAAGGAAACCTTCGCCCACCACTGCTGGAGGCAGGAGGGTGTTAGCCCTGTCCTGTGTCACAGTGCACAGAATTCTAGCTTTTCCTCCTTTCTCTGTGTATGGGCTCATATATTACACGGTGCCTCTGTGAATGTGGGCAGTTAGCATTTACCAACATGCTATCTGCCACTTGCTCTTGTTTAAAAGAAAAACAAACTTAAAAATGGGGTTATAGGAAGTCCCAAAGGGTGGGCTTGAGGGAACATGGCTTCTCCTGTGGCATGTCTGGATTGTGATGTACAGGGACAACCGTGCAGTTTAAGACGACAGCTTTAAAATGAAATTCTCTCCTCATGAGGACGTCAGCCTGGCACTCAGTGGGAGAGTTAGCAGAACCTTGGGACATTGTTAGGAAGTGAGATTCTCTGTTCATTTTTAAATTTTCCTTTTGTTTCACTGGAAAAGATGTTGCTCAGTTTTAAGCGTTCAAAGTGCACAAGTTGCTTTGCTACGATAAAACTAAGTGTGTACACACATACACACACAGATTCCTGTGCACTGATATTAATTTTTGATCAATGAATTGATGTTCTTTAAGACTAGTTTTGGGAGCCAGTGCTGTGGTGCAGCAGGTTAAAGCCCGAGCCTGTAGCGCTCACTTCCCTTATGGGTGCTGGTTCAAGTCCTGGCTGATCCGCTTCCTATCCAGCTCTCTGCTATGGCCTGGGAAAGCAGCGGAAGATGGCCCAAGTGCTTGGGCCCCTGCACCCACGTGGGAGACCTGGAAGAAGCTCCTGATCAGCTCAGCTCTGGCCATTGCAGTCATTTGAGGAGTGAACCAGTGAATGGAAGACCTCCCTCTCTCTCTCTGGCTCTACCTCTCTCTGTAACTCTTTCAAATGAATAAAATAAATCTTTTTTTGTTTGTTTTCATTTATTAAACTTTTATTTAATGAATATAAATTTCCAAAGTACAGCTTATGGGTTACAATGGCTTCCCCCCTCCCATAACTTCCCTCCCACCCGCAACCCTCCCCTTTCCCGCTCCCTCTCCCCTTCCATTCACATCAAGATTCATTTTCAATTCTCTTTATATACAGAAGAATAAAATAAATCTTAAAAAAGAAAAAAAAGAAAGACCAGTTTTGTAACTCGCAGCCGACTCCCTAACTCAACTCTGGCCATGGCTTTTGTTCCTTCCGTGTTTCCTGACGTCACGACCGGCCCCACACAGGAGGCAGCGCAGCAGACGTCACGGAAGCACAGCTGAGCTCGCCGGGACGGCACGGCTGGGGCGACTTGGGTCGGTTTTCTAATTTACCCAAAATAACTTACCCAACAGTTTTCTCTGGAAATTGCTATGACTCAATGACAAGAGTATCAGCAGCCACATCTGAGGCCGACTTTCTCCTGACAACGGCTTCGCTTGTCCGTCTCAACGTGTCCTGGCATTTCCACACCAGGACGGAAAAGCCATGAACTTGTTTGGTTTAATTTTAGGCAGCTGGGGACACTCCAACTCCCCTCCCTGGGTATAAATTTCTGCTACTTCCTTTGGAGGCTGCTTTCATTGCCTTCTTGAATTCTTTGTAGAATTGTGATTGCTCTGACTTACATTAGCAGTAGCCACATTCCTAAACACGTATCTCTGTGTCCACGTTGCCTCTGCAATACGCCAGGCTTTGCTGCGCGACCGTGAGCGTCAGCATCTGAGGCTCTCCTTCAAGGTGTGAGCCGAGGCCTGCAGGGGCCCGAGAAGCCGCAGCCTGCGTTGGCGTGGACTGCCATGGGTCTCTGTCTGCGGAACTCACCCTGCTACTTTCCTCGAACCTTTCAAAATCCGACTACTGAATGGGCTAGGTGGATGGCACTGCCAAGTGCAAACCACGCAGCTCCTGTTTCAAAACCGGAGGGGGAAATGTCACCAAAGAGCAACACGTTCACGCAGGAACGTGTCCTCCACACCTCCAGGACCTGCCACGGGAGCTCAGGGCAGCCAGCCTCCGGCTCCACCCACGCCTCCACCAAAGCCCCTCGCTCTTCACCTGTCTTCATTGTGGACTCCAGACGGTAGCACCTCTGGGGACAGTTTCCAAAGAAAGCAAGACTTTTTCTTCCTCTCCACTTGCCCAGATGCCCGGGCACCAAGAGCTGCTCCTCACGGCTCCTCACCGTGTTCACACCAGCATCCTGAGGATGCGATCATGTGTGTGTTTGCACATGCGTGCACACATGTGTAGACACGGGCACCTGTGTGTGCATGTGTATCTGCTCATCTCTGGATATGTATGCATGGATTGCGTGTGTGTGTGAGCGTGCACACTTGCGTGTTCGATCACTCACCCGACCAGGGAGAAGCCTTCCTGGGATGTGACCTTTTGGGTCAGGCCTTTCCCAAACTCTGCATCTAATGTCTCCACTCACCCATTCCCCACTGTCTTCAGCCACTCCCCTGTTCTCCTTAATGTCTGTTCCCATAAATGTGCTCCCCACCACGGCGTCCGTGCCAGCACGGAGAGTCACTGTGCTGGCAGCGACATGGAGAGGGCTGGGCACAGGCGGGATCCAGGAGATGTGGACGGCTGGGCAGTGTTTCAATGGACAGCGCCACTGGGCTCCCTCCAGACGGGCCCTGCCCTCTTGCTTGCACCCTTCACAGAGTCAGGTGTGAAGACAGGGTAGGCAGTGCCAGCCCTTCCCCCTCCCCGCTCATGGCCTGCAGGCATCAGCCCACCATTGCAAGGAGGAGGGAGAGCTCCCCAGAAAATGAGCAGTAGCCCCTGGTTCTCTGCATACAAAAGCCAAAAAGGTGGCGACTCGGTGAGTGGGATGTTTGTAGAGTAGTTAACTTTTAGTGGCTAAACCCAGACCTGCATTTCGGAGGCTAGGCGTGCCCTTAATGGCGTTCAGCAGGCGATCATCTTAAATCCCGCGCGAAGAGGGAGCAGTCTACTGATCTCGAGGCCGACAGCCTTGGGAGGCTGAGTCATTCTCAGACGTGCTGGGGTGCGCTCCTCTTCGGAATGGCCCGTGCACTGTATGGGAGCTCAGAGGCCGGTTTAATTAAAGTGATCTGAATAGAGTACAGTGTGCCAGATGGCCACAGTAAATATAACGCAGCTTATGTAATGCTATGCCATCATGGAATATACTGGAATGGTTGTGATTAGCCATTATTACCCATAATAAATCTAAATTTATTTCACTGTTCTTAGGCATTAAGCATTTCTCAACCACTATAAATTAGCTTAGTATTTGAACTTTGCCTTTTGCTGAAGTTTTTCCAATAGAGATAATTAAAGAGCTCTTTTGGCAAAATTAGTTCGCATTATTTCCATTAGGATTAAACATACACATGGGACAGTGCACTCTATGATATTGATGCTGATGGCAGAAATTTTAAAGTGCAAATGTCAATTAAGCATCTTTTCTCTTTACCTTTTTCCTCGCGGCGTGCAAAGGTATCAGCTCTTTATCCCCCTAGTCAAGTGCTATTTGACCATTCCCCAGCTAGGGGAGGACATGGATGTTTTCTGAATTGGAAGATCGTGGCTTGGAGAGAGCTCAGTCTCACGCCCACCTCCTCTGGAATTTCTCTCCGAGTCAGGTGGACAGCAGCAGCGGCGCAGGTGCGGGCAGCCGCTGATTACAGGAAGCTCACTCTGAGTGTTTGGGGCAGTATCTGAAGCTCACGGCCATTCTGGGTGAAGGTGGATGTCCCTGGGGCCCACGTAAACTCTGCAGCAAACTCGGTGATCCACTGACTGAGGCAGCCTTGCGCCCCAGGGTGGGGCAGACCAAGGCCTAATCTTCTCTCTCCAGGTTGACAATTAGCTCAGTCATAAGAGGTTTGGTCCTGAGCTTTGAGATGGCAATTAGAGAGCTGCGTGTAGACTTGAAGATGCTGAGGTGGAAGAATGTGGAGTGTGGTTGTGTCTAAGTGGGAATCCTCAACAGAGGACCGGGTAAGCCGGGGGCCAGGATGAGGTCACCATGGTAGGCTGTGCATGGAGAGATGAAGGCAGGAAGAGGAACAGCTTCTATGCCAGAGGACTGGGAAGTTGTGGTCAGTGAGGGAGATGATGGACACGAGGAAGGGAGACAGAGACAGGAAGTGCTGGCCAGGGCACCAGAGATGAGAGAGACCGATGGGCTCTCTGTGATTCGGGGTGAACTCAGGGGCGGCTGGGTAGAAACGCACTGGCCACCAGGAGTGCACCTTGGTGTGGGCAGGCATCTCGGCGGAAGGCCCTGAGCGACCTGCTGCTGGGACTCCTGGTCCTCAAACAGCAGGGAAGTTGGCAGACACGGCGCCCGTCCTCTTGTGGGCCAGCACGCTTCACTCTGCACTGCGCTCTGCAATCATTTTTCAAGTTGAAGTGAGCTAACCTGAGGAACTGATTTTTTTTTTTTTTATAAGCTACCAGGAATTTTTAATCTTAAGTGGCAGATCCCACATCAACTTTGAATTAAATGGCATTCGGAGTAGTGTGGGGTCATTTTTGGAATAAAGCATCCCCCAAATAGAGGCTAAAACTTCGTGCAGCTACGTAGTGGGTTACAGCACTTGGCCACAGCAACAGGTGCAGGAAACACGCCAGGAGCGGAACTGTGGTCTTGTGTTGGTAACAGTCCTTGGCCACGTGAAGAGACCTTTGTGAGGGGAGAGCAGAGCGTGGAGAATCCATTTGTATGCAACACTGAGCCTTCAGAGTGCTCCATCCGCTTGAGGAGGGAAGGCAATGGGACATCTCTCCAAGATGGTGGCTCACCGTGCCCCTCCAAGGTGGATACAGAAGTAGGCAAATCATTTCAGAAGACCACCTCCATGCAAACAGGTATTTTTTCCTTGAAAACAGCAACTCTCATGGGCAGTGCTTTTGGTGCTTACATTAGAGGTGAGTATCAAAAGAAAATCACAATCATGAAGTGATCATTCAGAACTTCATATAATAGAAGTATGACTTAAATGTGTGCAGGTGCTAAGCCAGTTCACAGGTATTTTTAGTGGTCTTTTTTTTTTTTTTTTTTGGCCAGGCAGAGTTAGAAAGTGAGCGAGAGAGACAGAGAGAGAATTATAGACAGTGAGAGAGAGACAGAGAAAGGTCTTCATTCCATTGGTTCTCTCCCCTAATGGCTGCTATGGCTGGCGCTGCGTTGATCTGAAGCCAGGAGCCAGGTGCTTCCTCCCAGTCTCCCATGTGGGTGCAGGGACCCAAGCACTTGGGCCATCCTCTGTTGCCCTCCCGGGCCACAGCAGAGAGCTGGACTGGAAGAGGAGCAACCGGGACTAGTACCTGGCACCCCAACCGGGACTAGAACCTGGGGTGCCGGTGCCGCAGGCAGAGGATTAGCCAAGTGAGCCAAGGCGCCAGCCAGTGGTCTTTATTTCTAAAAGGACACATTAATAGGGATTCACAGCATTGCTCATTGTTAATCACTCAACATGGCAATGTCTTTTACATAATGTATTGTACATATAGCAATGGCTCTCACGTGTATCTGTATACAAACACTCACACACATGTACACACACTGACCTGACTTCAGAAATTAATTTGATGGAGTCACTGGCAATGGTGAAAATCCATGCATACGATATTTATATATTGGTAGCTATCAACTTCTTTCTCTTTCAAGAGGGTAAGATTAAATAAACGGCACTCCTCGTCGACTATCAGCCCTCGAGGTATTCAGTGTTCCACCAGAGTCCCAGTACGGGCAGGTGTGTGTACGTTTTTCTGTGATTTGCCCCCTGGGATCACTATGCTGGCTCCCCGGTGGCTGCCTCCCTCTCCGCCTTTGCCCAGTTGCTCCAAGGGCGCCTTCTCTCCATGGCTGCCTTTGCAGCCCCTTGCGAACGGCATTCTCTTCAGAATTCCACGGCCCCTGCCTGCCCAGCTTTCCCGGGGCATCTCAGCGCCGTCTAATCCGTGACGCGGACTTTACGGGAGCGCTGGCTCTCTCCTCCAGAAGGGACGTTCCGCGAGAGCAGACTGCTTGGTGTCACTTTTCTTCCTTGCTCTTCATTGTCTCCCACATCTGGATTCCCATGCTAGGTGAACGTCTGTTGAAGGAATGAAGAGATGGAGGTGGTGGCAGTCTTCTGAGAAGCAGACACCTGTTCATTCTATCAATGAACAACGGGGCTGGCATCTCCTCCTGTCCCACCTGGCTGGGCTCTGGGGATTGGGAAATAAGCAACACACGGTCCCTGCCCTCCCAGATTTTGTGGTCACTGCAGACATGCTAAAGCAAAAAAGGGGTCCTGTGGAACTGTCTTTAATTTGTCTCCATCCCTTTGATTCTTGCAAAGTTCATCTGCCTGCTAATATCGAAGCCATGTGCCTCCAGGAGAGAACCGAAACCTCCTCCAGATGTCCCTGTCAATTTTGGCGGCAATCATATTTTTATCCAATTTGAGCATATTTTTCTTGATTAATACAAGGAGCCCTCAGTAGAGATTCTCAAAATTTACTTAACAGCTGCACCATCTCGTAGTAAGATCAGGAGCAGAGTGCGCTTATCCCAGCCAGAAAGGTTATACACCCTCTTTCCCACTCACCTCGTGTGTCATTCGGGTTGAGGTTCAAAGCTCTGGATTTATAGTCGTAGCCTCCCTCTCCCTCGTGTGACCTGAATGCGGTCAGCAATGCCCCAAGTGTGAGCAGTGAGGGAACAAAAGCCTCTGCTGATCACGTGTGGGGGGTGTTGTGTCAGGAGAAGGAATGCAGGCAGTGTGTGGATTCCTGCTGGAGGGGAGAGAGCAGGCCTTCTACAGACTGTGTCAGGCTGGACATGCACCTCCTAAGAAGACACCAAAGTGCAAACGGAACTCAGACCCCCGGAGGGAGCTTCCGGGACCTTCTGGTTGAACACTGCTAATCTGAAAATCCAAGGTGCCCCAAAGTCCCAGACTTCTTAAGGACCAACATGATGCAAGAATCTGACCTCATGAAAGGGTGACAGCCAACATTCGGGTGCATTAAAAATACGACATACAAGTTCCTTCAGGCCATGTGTAAGGTGTGTATGAAACACAAGTGGATCTTAGGCTTAGACTTGGGTCCCGTGCCAAGAGATCTCATTATGTACACGCAGCCATTCCCCAATCCCAAACCCAAAAACACTCCTCATCCCAAGAGCTGCAGACAAGGGGACCCAGCTGTCAATACCTGTTTACAGCTACTAAAATGAAATCTCCACCTGCATTATTTAAATTGATATCTGTCTGATTCCAGAGGATGAAACCTTACATTCAACTGATGGCAATGGGCTCCTTTTACCAGCAAACCCCGATTCCTTTGTCGCCTCTCGGGCACCCAATTCCCTTCCAAGACTAATGGCAAAACAGCTACGCGTTTCCACGTCAGCCTTTTTATTCCACAGCACAGAGGAACTGGGTGAACCTCTAGAAGTTGTTTTCAGAAATGACATTGTTGGTATTTAACTCACTCCTCTTTGACTCCCCTGTTCTCTGAGAGCTGGGAGCCTCGGAACAGGGAAGACTCTTAGCAAATTTCCCCTCCATCTCGCACATGAAGTGGCTGCATTTTCCCATAAACTTAATGAGGCAAGTTCACGGAAAGGTTATATGTTCAGCAAAAACTGTGCAGGAAAATCGAGAACATATTTAGCATCACTTTTCATTAAAATTTTCATTCTGTCCTGTGTTTTGATTACTGAGTTCTGATTATTGAGTTCCTTGCCAGTGAGTTAAACTCAAATACTATTAGAATGAGGGAAAAAAAAATTAGGAAATAAAAGTTGTTCAGTATGGACGGGTGGAAAAGGGAGTAGGAAAATATCATACATCTAGTAGATATTTCACATGCAAAATTCATGAAAATAGTTAAGGTGTGAAGCAATTGTGGTCACTGAAATAAAAGAGATACATGCCAATACACCACTGCCCATAACGTATTATCACACCAAAGAGTAATGGGTAACAACTGCACAGGAAAAAAACAGATCTGTTCACATGCAAAACTGCTGTAACGCCAGTGAGTCGCACCTGTGTTTTAAGCTTTGTAGCGAATCTGATGAGAAATAATATACAACCACCTACACTGGACCAGCACAGAGCGTGGAGACCACCATGGGGGTGGGGGGGGCTGCTACCCTGCACACCTGACTCTGCTGGAGTCCGAGGGGTGGGGGGAGGAGGCCAGGTGCACCATAGCCTGAGCACTCCCCCCAAGGCCCTGATTCTGGAAGAGAGAGACAGGCGCGTCCCCTGCCCCGAAGGCAGCACCCCTGAGCTCCACCTGCCTGAGCTCTGTGCAGGGGGCCCAGCGAGCCAGGGTTGGCGTCAACACTGTGCAGGCTGACGTCAGGTTTCATCTGTTCGGTTCCTAACACATATATTGATTTTTAAAAGAAAATCAGAAAGTCATCTGGTATCTATTGTAATACTTGGGGGGAAGAACCTTAATAATTAAAACAGACACGCAAGTAAAACTAGACCAAGACTGAGAGCTAGCCACTGCACTTCACAGGAAACACTTCTGATCACATCTGGGGTTTCTTTTCCTCCAGTCTTCCCAGGCAGATGTGTGAGGCTGGGCATTGCCTTTGGAGACACAGACGCTTGTGCCTGGGTCCTCCCCCAGCCTCCCGTCCCGTTGTTCTCCATCCTGCGCCTCTTTGGTCCCCACGAGGGCAGACGCCTGCTGCCGGCTCTTGAGGCTGTCTTCAGAGCCTCTAGCTCCGCCGTGGACTGCCGTGTTTTCTTGGTCTTAGTTACTCTGGATGCCATGGGTCACCAGTTCATTTTCGTTTTGATCAGGCTTTTTCTCACTCTTCCTGTGGTGAGCAGAAGGCCACGCCACACAAAGATGTGTTCAAGTCCGACCCTCCTGCTCCCATGACTGAACTTATTTACAAACAGCCTCGGTTACTTAGGATATAATTGCGATGAGGTCCTGCTTGATTCAGCCTGATGTCCCTCTGAGAAGGCACACGTGGAAGTCACAGGGCAGAGAGGCACAGCAGGATCATGGCGCATGTGTGGCAGAGGGTCAGGCTGAGCGCGGCAGGGCAGGATCACGGTGCATGCGCTGTGTGACTGCTACAAGGCAAGCCACAGGACGCAGGGGCTGTGAGGAGTCTCAGGGTGCAGGGGGTTCTGCCTTGGCGTCCCCTAAACGAGCCCGTCCTCCAGCACCCTGATTTGGGATTCCAGCCTCCAGGACTGTGATATTAACTTCATGTTTGCTGTGGTGGCCACCGGGCACTCACCGCTGGCTCCCAGGGCAGCATCAGGAGCAGGCGGGTGGCTGTCCCCCGTGGTCAGAGACAAATGGAAGGATGGAACTCCAGGACACAGGAGAGCAAATTCTTTGAAGGGGACAAGAGGAGGATTGTTATATTCCAGAGATGTGTACAAGTGGGAAAACACTGTCTGTGAAACAGTAACAGAGGAAGAACTTAGAACAGAAAGACAAAATTTACTTTTAAAATTGAAAATAGGGGCTGGCACTGTGGGGTAGCGGGTAAAGCCACTGCCTGCAGTGCCGGCATCCCACATGGGCGCTGGTTAAAGTCCCAGCTGCTCCACTTCAATCCAGCTCTCTGCTATGGCCTGGGAAAACAGTAGAAGATGGCCCAAGTGCTTGGGCTCCTGCACCCACGTGGGAGACCTGGAAGAAGCTTCTGGCTCCTGGCTTTGGATTGGCTCAGCTCTGGCTGTTTGTGGCCATCTGGGGAGTGAATCAGCAGATGGAAGACCTCTCTCTGTGTCTCTACCTCTGCCTCTATGTAACTCTGCCTTTAAAATAAATAAATAAATCTTTAAGAAAATTGAAAATAAGTCTAAAATATTATACGTCAGATAGGTCTCCTACAAAATGTTTATTCTTATAATTCAACAACAAAAGGGAAAAAAGGGGGAAAATTAGGATTTTTCTTGAACTAAAAAAACACACCTTTTCTTATTTCCATATTTTAATTACCCATAGTTAAGAAATACTTTCTGTTATACATAGTGGATTATTTTATAGCTCTATTATAAATGAAAAGTACAATTAATCTGAAACCAGCACTGGTGACTGAGGCATGAAACTAAAGAACACGTGCCATTTCCTTGGAGGCTAAAGCAGATTCTGTCCATCACATTCACGCTGTTAAAATACTATCAACTATCGAGCACAGCCCCTTGGTATCTGACAAATTAATTTAAATTGGGATGATCCTGATGACAGTCCTTTTGGCCTGAACTGTAATCAGAGCTGTCTTCTGGAATTCTGATCTCCTGATTAATGGGCAACGTGCGGAATCTCGGGGTCTCCTCTCCTCGGATCCCGACTGTCAAGGGGGGCGAGGCTTTGACTTTGACAGAGATGTGCAGAGGGTGAGGCGCGCACACGTGTGAAACTCTTGGCGCTCCTTAGAAGCAATCTAATTTGCCTACTTAGAAGGTTTGCCAGGAGCATAAAGGGAACTTGAACTCCTTGAAGTGTTGTGCGATGCCTGGAAGAAAGGCAGCTTGTCCATGCTGGGACTCCCAACCTACGCATTAACGTGCGGGAGCGCCAAGTTCAAGTGCATCCATCCTTAAGTCAAAGCACTTTCCCTTTAAGATGTGCAGTTTGTCTTCCGATTGTGCCTTATAAATAAGTTAATCCTCTGGTTACTGATATCACTGAATTTTGTTTGAAATAGAGGTGGCCAGGCTAGCTTTGGCTATGGGATTTATAGTACTTATCAAAACCATCTGAAATCAGAAACAGGCAAAAACAGATGCAAATTGGTAATTTTATTGTCCAAAATGTCATCAGCGTGCCCTGCTGGAGACGCCTCGAGGCACCCGGGCATCTGCTCTGGCTGTCGGTCCACGCCCAGAAACGCACTGTGTTGCGTGGAGGCAGCTCCCTCCCTGGCTCGCTGGTCACATTGCACATGGCTTTAGTCTGACCCTGTGTCTTTGGCCGCTTGTGGGTCAGACGCAGCCGAAGGCCACATCTCTGTTGACCTGTTGTTTCTCTCTTGATCACGCAACTCAGAAACGTCATTTTACATATTCATCCTTGTATGGGTGGTCCGAAGTCCTGCCTGACCAATGAGAGTGGCAGGCACTGGCCAGCTTCCCTCCTGGGTGGGTGAAGGTACCTCCAGTCACCCTGTTGGCTGACTGCTTTGATCCATGTTGAGCCAATCCCAATCCCACCTCCTAAGGTCATTCAGAGGACAGCAGGCTGCCTGGACCAGGCCACCCTAGACAGAGGTGGGCCCACCTCCTGCCTTCCTGGCCACACCCTTTGGTGGAATCTTGACCTTGTGATCATTCCAGGCAGCAGGCAATCCCACATGTAAATAGTTTTGGGGTTCTCTCTATGGAGAAACTTACCAGAGTGGCTATGAGGAGTGGGACAAATCTGGCAGCAAAAGAGGCTCTTCCTGCCCGTATGCCACAGAATCGAGATGCAGGCCCTGCCCCTCTTCTCCCAGCTTGGATCTCGGGAGTCATCATGTGATAAAAGTGGCAGACAGTGTCACTGGGAGCCACATGCTGCTGTAGTTCATGTGAATCAGATGGCAAAATATAAAAATAATATATACACTACCTATTATGAGCAAGGAGAAAAGGTGCCATATACCTGGCAAATTCCTTGGTGCTACTCAAAATATTACTAAACAAGGCTTCTATTGAAAAGGACTTTTTATTAATAGGCTGTGCCCTGCATGCACACAAGCTTCAAGTACTTGAAGAAAATTTAAAATAGTAAATCTGAGCGCTACCACTTCGGCAGGGCAGAGAGGCCCTGTGTGTGGCACAGGTGCGGAGTAGGGATGTCTGGCTGGTCGCAGGCAAGCACGAGCCACAAACCTCAAAACAGACTTTCAAAGCCTCCTGGATCAGAATCTCTTTCTTTCCCAGTCCAGTTTCATCGCTTTATTTCTCTTTCAGCTAAATCTAATGAGCTAAAGGGGGAATCTCCTCCTCTTTCCATCTACTTTTGTCAAGTGGGAGGCTGAGCAGGTGAGGTCAGCCCCGTGCAGCCCTGGCTGGGAGGCACAGCTGAGCTCACCTGGTAGATGGGGCTGTGGCGCCCTCGGTTCCAGACTTCCCAGGGAGATGATCAGCGGTTGAGTAACACAGAGGTTAAAGCAGGCAGGCAGTGAGGGTGTGAATCTCGGGCTATGTCCTCATCTGACATCCACCAGCTGAGGAGCAGGCAGGTTCCATAATCCGTATAAGCGTTCACCTTTTCAGCTGAAAGCAGAATCCAGTGTCATCTGGCTCACGCAGTTCGGTCAACAGTTCAATGAGGAAGGGCGAGTAAAACACTCAGCACACGCCTAACAGGTGCTAAGGCCCTGGGTCCCGTCCCCTGTCATGACAGTCTTGTGATACAAAGTTCTCTTTCAAATCCAGTCTCCTGTTGCTCTGTCCAGATCTTTTTAGAAGACTTAAAATGTGCTGGAAACAAAGCCGGGGTTTGTTTACCTCTGTGTACTCGCTGCTTTGGGAGTGGACACATGGATGTGTGGTGTGGCACTGGCATGACAGCAAGAGAAGCTGCTCACCAAAGAAGGAAGTGCAACGTGGCGTGACTGCCCACCTGCACGAAGCTCATCCGTCACTTAGAACCAGGAAGACTGAAACTTACCAAGACTGAAACTTCCAAACCTATCGCAGTCTCCTTGGCAAGACTATATGCACTTGTCTGAGCTTTGTTCGTAGTCAACACGGAACACAACAGTAATTAATTGCAGGCTCAGGATCCTGAGTGAGCTCAGATCTTTCCCCTCATCTTGGTATTCTTTCTGGAAGCTGTGTGGTTTGTTTCAGACTTGTTCATCACAATTGTTAATTTAGAAAGCCCTCCTATGAGTCACCAGACTTGATGAGTTTGGAAATAAACAAAGGCATGAAACACAGAGACTGAGACCTAGGAGCTGTGAACCAGGAGGTTGGTCATTAGCACATAACACCCCCCCCCCCTCAAATTTTAGCCATTTCCACATAACCACCCTTCCCACAAATGGGCTTCAATCACTATTGTTATTTTTTTTCTCATGTGTTTGTGTGTCTCTGGAGATTGGCTGACACAGGCTGGGCTCTGCTGGCTGAACCTTCTGCCGATCAGCTGGGCCTGACATTTCTCTGAGCGGCTGGCCCACGTCTGCTGTAAATGTTTACCACAAGCATAGGCTGGAGGGGTGGTAAACACGCCTGGGGTGCTTCTCTGGCAACAGTGGCACTGGCTTGCACTGACTCCACTAATATCCCATGGACCTAAGCTAGCGACAAGGCTGGGCACCAAGCCAAGTGGGGCCTATTCACCATGAGGTCAAGCACAAAGGAAACAGCAAGGCTCAGCAGAAATGGAGGCTAGGGAGAAGAAGAAGAGGGACTGTGTCTGAATAATGGAATCCGCCACAGTGCCGGAGTCCGCGAACCTGCTCAAATGCTAAGCCTTGTCAGCCTCCTGCAATCGGAAATGCACGGGAATCTGTAAACCAAAGGACTCCTTTCCGGAGGAAGAACATGGCAAATTCAGCCCTAACCGTTCTCCTTTGGTGTGTGTGTATGACATTCCGAATTCTATTTTTAGAACATAAAAAAGCTATAATTACATATGAGCCCTATTTTTCCCAGTTATATTCCTAACTCTTTTTATTGAATTTTTTTATTTGAAGAGAATGTTCAATGGACTTGAGTTTTAAATAGGAGATTAAGTTCTTTCATAGTTAAATGTTGAGGCAAATTCATTTGAATCTTGATTGAGACATTCTGAAGGAGCTGGGGAGTTGTGGACCACAAGGTTGGATTAATGTAAATTGATTTGTCCAAGGTTATTTGTTTAGATAATGGAGGTAATAGAAGGAGGGCCCGAGGTCTCGGAGCTGAGCTCTGAGACGGTCCATCCTGTCATCCTCTTCAAAGCAAGTTCACATCAGGGCAGACTCCATTTAGGCTGGGGAAATTCAATTAGGATCATTCTGTGGACTGAAGACTCCCAGTGGGCATTGGGGAAAGAATATGGAGAGCGTGTTGTCTTAACAAAATGCATGCTAACAAATGGCTCTTCTGGCCCTGTCTCGGCTCTCACCTGTCTCTGTGTTTTCCAGTACATTACTATCACACTGAGAAACAAACTGAGTTAGACTTTTATCATCTATCTTTTTTCTTATTTCTTTGCATACATCTCTTTCTACTTAGAAAAAACAATGAGTTAATTTTCATGTGGGTCCCTCTGAGCAACTCTTAGCATATGGACAGGTATTTTATGGGTTCAGGTCCGGGTCAGATCCTGTTGTCCCAGTCCTCATGTACTCAGAGGTCCCTGGTCACCCCATGCCTCTGACATAGGGAACAGTGACCACTGGGGTGTCCACACATGCATCTGCCTAAGTAAAAAAAAAAAAAGACATAATAATATATTTGTGCATTCCAATAAGGGCATTTATTTGCAAATGGAAATCAGCTACTTGAAATAATTTCAGGAAGTAGATAAAAGAAACAGTAAGCCAGCGAGAGTAAAGATTCTTTTTCCCTCTGTAATCTATGGTTTTAGAGACTACAGAGGCCCCCCCTTCAGAGTAACAAATAGAGTCATTGATTAAAACCTCACAAATAAATAAAGCCTCTAACAAATCGTGTTCTGGAGACTTTTCATTTCGTTACTTTGACTTGCCATAAGTCACAATGAAATAATACTAAGTGACAATCTGGGACGGACGCTGAGGGAAATAAATAACACAGGAGATCCAAAGGCTTTCAGCATGATTATTGAAGCGCGCCCGGGTCCTGCGCTGCGAGACACAAGCACACGTGGTTGGAGTGGCTGGGGGTGTGGAGAGCGGCGAAGCGGTCCTGAGGCACGCCCTAGCCTCCATGCTCACTCCACATGGGTGCAGGGTGACACGGTCCTGAGGCATGCCCTAGCCTCCATGCTCACTCCACATGGGTGCAGGGTGACATGGTCCTGAGGCATGCCCTAGCCTCCATGCTCACTCCACATGGGTGCAGGGCGACGTGGCCCTCAGGCACATCCTAGCCTCCATGCTGTGCCACTCCACATGGGTGCAGGGCGACGTGGCCCTCAGGCACATCCTAGCCTCCATGCTGTGCCACTCCACATGGGTGCAGGGCGACGTGGCCCTCAGGCACATCCTAGCCTCCACGCGCACTCTACATGGGTGCAGGGCGACGTGGCCCTCAGGCACATCCTAGCCTCCACGCGCACTCCACATGGGTGCAGGGCGACGTGGCCCTCAGGCACATCCTAGCCTCCACGCGCACTCTACATGGGTGCAGGGCGACGTGGCCCTCAGGCACATCCTAGCCTCCACGCGCACTCTACATGGGTGCAGGGCGACGTGGCCCTCAGGCACGCCCTAGCCTCCATGCGCACTCTACATGGGTGCAGGGCGACGTGGCCCTCAGGCACGCCCTAGCCTCCACGCGCACTCTACATGGGTGCAGGGCGACGTGGCCCTCAGGCACATCCTAGCCTCCACGCGCACTCTACATGGGTGCAGGGCGACGTGGCCCTCAGGCACGCCCTAGCCTCCACGCGCACTCTACATGGGTGCAGGGCGACGTGGCCCTCAGGCACGCCCTAGCCTCCCTGCTGTGACACTCCACATGGGTGCAGGGCGACGTGGCCCTCAGGCACACCCTAGCCTCCATGCTGTGACACTCCACATGGGTGCAGGGTGCAGTGGCCCTCAGGCACACCCTAGCCTCCCTGCTGTGCCACTCCACATGGGTGCAGGGCGACGTGGCCCTCAGGCACGCCCTAGCCTCCATGCTGTGACACTCCACATGGGTGCAGGGCGACGTGGCCCTCAGGCACGCCCTAGCCTCCCTGCTCACTCCACATGGGTGCAGGTGTCCTCTCCTGGGCACCGCTAGCTTCATTCAGGCCAATCAAGACCCACTCTCCCATCGCAATGGGCACCTAGGCCAGAGTCCACCCCGCATCTGTGTATCTGTAAACACTACCTGGGATTAGAAGCAGGAGCTCCAACACAATAGGACTACAGGGAGGCACAAGGGTGCCCAGAACCGTCACTGATGACACGCCCAGCGGCACCCAGGTCAAGTCTGCTAGAAGCTTTTCTCGTCCCAGTTTTCTCTTCTTTGACCTGCATGGCAGGGAGGTGGTGACTTACGATTCTAAGGCTCCAGAACAGAGCAGACGTCTGGCTTCTGGTTAAGACACAAGTATCCCTCATCAAAACACCTGCGTTCGGGTCCTGTCTCCGACTCCTGACTCCAGCTTCCCACTCATGTGCACCCTGCTAGGCAGCAGCCGATGGCTCAGGTGAGTCCCTGCAACCCATGTGGGAGAGCTTCCTCAACTTCCTGGCTCCAGCACCCAGCACAGCCTTGGCAGTTGCTTGGGAATGAACCAGAAGATGAGAGCTCTCTCTTTCTGCCTCTCAAAAATAAAACAAATGACTGCACAAAGAAATGGCCATATTTTCACCCCAAAAACAAACTTACTCCCTGGTCTTTGATCAAATGGTGTACTTTGCTGCCTGCCACCAAATATAAACGTTCATTGATCCCACGTGCACACTGGTAGCATGGAGCCACCTGGCTTCCCTGCCCGGAATGTGTGCTGGCCTGCTCTTCGGGCATGTCTGTGCTGGCAGTGGCTGCCTGGGCTCTGCCCGACTCAGCCAGGTACTCTGCACAGACCACGCACTCCCTGCCACTCATGTATGTGCACCTGTGTGGCCACACATGTCCCACTCGAGTCTTGCACACAGCCTTTGCTACCCAACACATGTGGTTGTGCTACGAAGCCCTGGAAGCCCCACTGCTGCTCTCCATGGCACCTGGGAGAAGGACTTTGGCAGGCCTGCTGTCTCGGCATCTCCGATACTGGACCAGCACTACCAACAAAGCATCACGAATGATGAGAACGTTATGAAGGCGCGGGGAGAGTGAACGGATACTACATGGGGTGCTGGGTTTCTGGGTTTGGAATCATCCATGTGGATACTAATGCTATGCTCAGCCGGACAGGACCGGGACCCCTTGCCCATGGCCTTTAAGCCTCAACACAGATCTTCCCCTTCCCCTAGAGAAGGGCCCTGATCTTGGTCTGTGACCTGTCGTTTCAGCTCCCCGGGAACTAGCCAACTCATTGACAATCAGAGAAATACTCAGCAACATTGTGCCAGGGGGGCCAACCGAACAGACAGTGGACCCACAGTGGGGGAAGCAGAGAGGATTAAAGGGGGTGCCGAGGCTGTTGGCTTGAGCAGCCGAGCGGGTGGTGGAGCTGGTTACTGAGACGGGGAAGGGGTGAGTCTGCTCTTCCTCCGCTCCCAGAATTTAACCAGGGTGAGGCTGACAGAAAGGGTGTCGACTGGCATTTGATCTTCCAAGTATAGCACAATATTCAGAACGTGGTGATAGCTCCCAGCAGTGTTCTTCCTGTCTCTGGATCATCTGAGGGAAGATCTTTCCCTCGTGAGCTGTGCACTCACTCATCTCTTCAAAGACCAGTGCTAAGAGCTGCAGTCAGCCCCGGAGGAAGCAGGAGCAGCCTCCCTCCGTGGGCCACGGTAGCCACACAGACACTCGGAAAGTGCTGGAAGGATGGGCTTTGTGCCGCACACCAGGCAGCATCTGTGCCTGTGTCCTTTTCTCCATGACTCTCCGTAGGCATCGACATAGGGAGAGAATCTATTTCCCCAATTTCCTAGCGCTCCCTAACATCACCACCACACATAGCAAAGGAGTCACGCAGGTGGAGCTCAGCAGTGCCCCCGGGGACTTGCCAGAGCTGGCACGCTCCTCAAGCAACGTGGGAGCTGATGCTCTCTCCACTGAAGGCGAAATTCTCTGCACGAATGCAAGGAGTGCCCAAGCAAGTCTGGTGAAGGAGCCTTCTACAACCCTGAACTTCCCTGTTTCCAAGCAAGCAACCTCATGGACTGTGGCAATCGTAACACACCCAAGAAAGGCGAGATGCACTCCGAGAGCGGGAAGAGAGCCTGGCTTCACAGGGCAGCTGGCAGCAGATACCTCGATGTTCACCAGGCTACATAGCCACTGGGGAGGTGGCCAAGAGCGTCTGTCTGCTCCATTCCTAAAAGTACTGTTAGGATTAGGCCACTTTAAATACCATGTTGCATTAGTGGGTCCTCCACAAACACCCTTTATTGTGTTTATAACATGGGTATTCGTGTCTCTAATTAGTTTCAAGCTGACGCAGGTCATGTTTGAGTTGTTAGGTGAACGACAGCACAAGCCAGATACAGAAGGTGACCGTTTTTTCCATTGTGTTCTTGCAGGAGCAAGTGTGGAACCACCACAAGCCTGTAATCTGATGTCCTGAAGGAACACATCCGGAGATGTGGGTGCTGCCATCCCACTAATGCTTAATTCATTGAACCCTCTTTTAGAAGACACATTCATGGGGCCGGAGCTGTGATGTAGCCGGTAAAGCCTCCGCCTGTGGTGCCACTGTTACATGAGTGCTGGTTTGAGTCCCAGATGCTCCACTTCTGATCCAGCTCTCTGCTATGGCCTGGAAAAGCAACAGGGGATGGCCCAAGTCCTTAGGCCTCTGTGCCTGCATAGGAGACCTGGAAGAAGCTCCTTGCTCCTGGCTTTGAATCAGCACAGCTCTGGCCATTAGAGCCATTTAGAGAGTGAACTAGCGGGTGGAAGACATCTCTCTCTGCCTCTGCCTCTGCCTCCCTGAAACTCTGCCCTCAAGTAAGTAAATAAAAATAATCTTTAAAAAAAGACACATTCATGGTGGTTTTAAAAGCAATTCATGTGGGGAACAAAGCAGTCACAAGCATGCCTATATGTGACAGCCAGGTATCATTTGGAATGCATATTCATCTTAAGGAGAACTCTCCAGTCCACACTTCACTGTCTTGGATACAATGTACCCAATCAACGATGTGAATGCTCATGAGCATTAAGCTGAACATGAACACTGGCTACTTTGCTAAGATGAAAATCAGCTCCATTGTATAAACTCTTTGATGTCAGTGCATCGCCTTAGAATGGGCTTATTTTAGGCCATTGCTGTCTAGAAACTTAGACCGCTTCCCCCGCTAAAGCACGGTGACTGGAGGGCGTGCGGCCTACCATTACGGTGATGGTTAAGACACGCATCCCGTCTCAGGTTGCCGGGGTTTGAGCCCCAGGTCTGCTTCTCAACTCCAGCCTCCTTTTAGCCCCTGCCACTTAGGTGAGAAACCTGGATGATCACGGCAGGCATTCGGGAAGCCAACCAGCAGATGAGAGTTCTCTCTGCCACTGTCTCTGCCTCTCAATTAAAAACTAAGTGGCCAGTAATCGTTTATCTGAATTGTAGTTAAATAGAATACAACGTGGTTTCTTGCAATTAGGCACAAGCCCTGGAGGCAATGGCATCTGGATATTTAAGTAAGTTCCCTGCTTTGTCATGCATTGCGCATCACCTCTAGTACAGAACACTCCATGGTGTTTCATAAAACCGTCATTCAGTTTGATCAGTCATCCCGTGTGATACGTCAAACTCTACAGTGCAACTTGGGTTGCTTTTGATGACTTTATCTCCAAAGTTCGTCTTGGATTGTAAAAAGAAAAAAAAAAGTGACTCCATAAAATACTTCATGTTACTTGAAAGATAAAATCCAAAAGCAATTAGAAGATTCTAGACATAAAAAGGTTAGGTCAATTCTACTCCTCATTGATCCTGAGTTTCCCATTTTCCTCTAATTTGCCTGATCAAATCTATTTTTTTTTAAAAAATCAACTTTCTCCATTTACTATGGGAGCAATTGCCAAGGCATGGTGTGAGCAAGGCAGAGCCGTATCTGCAGGCACAGCGCCCACCATTCAGATATCCAGGGTTCATCACCCACCTTTTGGAGACTGGGAGGAAGTGACAGAGGTTTTGGGTAATTCAGTTATGAACTAGAGCTGACGCAACCTGTGAGCTTAGCCAACACAGTCATGTATTTATTTTAAAATTACTTATGTGTATTTTATTAGAGAGAGAGAGAGAGAGAGGGAGAGACAATGAATGAGTGAGTGAATATCTCCTTGCTGCCTCCCAGGATAACAGGAGCGGAAGCTGGACTTGAAAGCAGAGCGAGAACCTGAACGCAGGCCGTCTGACCTGGGATGAGGCATCCCCAGCAGCAGGTTAACCACCAGGCCAAGAGCCCACCCTCGCCAATGGCTCCTGGCTGTCTACTCCATTTCTGGTTCACTGGGTCTCGCGCATGGGGCACTGACTGCTATTACCCAACCCATCCGTCACTCACCATGAGTACACCAAGAGATAAATTCACATGTCAAAGTGCAGGAAAGGGAATTTTTCAAAAAGGAAACAATAGCTAACTTCCCCTGAAGTCGCAGCACGCTACGCTGCTGGAGAGACGGGTCTCCATGTGCTGTGTGCGGCAACACAGCCAAGACTCGGGCCAGCTGCATGTGCTAAGTTCCACTGCACCCCCATTTTACAAGAGAGAAAACCGAGGCACACAGGGCTGAGTTGTTTGCCCGGATCACGCGATGCTGGGTTGATGTCATGACTGGAACTGTGGTAATTCGGCTCCGGAATCTACTTGCTTTGTCTCTCAAGCACAGATACCAAAAGAATAATGGCGTTAAACAGCGATCTCCAGGAAAGGAAGGCCCCGTGAAGCGGAAAATAATGTTCACAGTACTCTAAGCTGGGTGCCGGGAGACTGGCTTCTGACAAGAGCGGGCTCGTGCTCTCACCTCGGGGTTTGGGGTACAGACACGGATATTTGTAGATGTACACTGCCAGTGTGCAGATTTCATTACCAATACCCCTATAATGATGGATTCGAGTAGCATGAGGCATTTAGATGCGACCCTTGGTCCAAGGAATATATAAATGTTTGGACGACAGCCAAAATACCTTCCCAATTTCAGAACCTGTTGAACAGATAAGGGTGAGCTGTCACAGGACGACTTTCTAGGTCATTTCATAAATACTTGTTTGGAAAATTACAAAGGAGTACAGAACAATTAAAATCCGATTCATTACTAGGTATAATAAGAAGCACTGCCCATGAACATTAGCCCCATGAAATTAGCAAGAAGAAATCTGAAAGTGCATTACTCTCACCATACGATGCTCTTGTGAGCATTCCCTGATTTGAAGAATGTCACAATGGCTCTTCATTTAGAGTCAGAACAGCCAGCTAATGGAACTGTGTGATGGTCAGCAGTGTGAAGGTTAAGATGATTGGACTTCCGGTGTGTCGGCTGATTTAACAGGGCTCATTAGCATTCCCTAAGAGCAGCGCTAATCCTAGCTAAAATGTTTCTATCAGCTGAAGAATACTGCTGCTGTACAGGGCATTCTCACTGCATGGCTTTCTTGTGCTTTTCCTCGCAGTGTCTGCCCCGCTGGCTGAGCCCAGGATTTGCCCGGCTCCCTTTCCTTCTCACGTGCTGGCATGAAGACACGTGTGTGGTAGAGCCCCGTGCTCTCAGCCTCCAAAGTTTACAAGGATGCCCCCAGCCAGCCACAGCCTCGATCATGGATCTGTTTATTCAAAAGGAATGTGTTGGACCCCATTATGGACCTAACATGGGACAAGAAGTTAACACCAAGGAATCCAAGGAATTGATATGATAGTTAAATATAATTCTTTAAATATTCAAATCCTTATCATCAAAGAGGAAGCAAGATGAGCTTATAGAGAAGAGTCCATACAGAGACGTGCACATCCATGTACACACACACACGACCGGGGAGCACAGGCAGCCATCCCGTTCTGTTTGTTCACTGTTTGAATACACCAGGACTCTGCCGAGGTTCCATAATTGAGCTATAGCTGTCACCCATATATTAGATTCCAGTCTGAGCCATGGCAAGTCTAAGTAATAGATTGAAAAATACAATTATTGCTTACCTACAGAGTTCCTTTGCTTGGGAGGTAAGGCATATATATCAGAAAAGTTGTTGTGTTTTTTTCCCCAGGCCTATTCAATAAATGAACATTACACCAGGATTCTTACACAGAGTATCTCTGAAATGGGTTTTGTATTGATTTTTGTAACTACCCTGTTAGATGACGTTATCCCTTAGTGTGTCAGGTTCAGACCGGTCTGCCCGGAGCAGGCCATTGAGGTGATAACTGTCATTTGGAGGGACAGAAAAGCAATCATAGCTTTTTCATTACTTACTGTTTTCCCCCTGCGAGTGTGGGATCATTTGACATATTATGGCTCCTGTGATTTAAGCTGCATTTCGAAATTAAGTGCTAGAATATCACGCTGTGGGTTTAGAAAAATCAACTCGATGTCAAAGAGGCAAGGGCTCTGTGAGGCACTCAGATCCATGATCCCTCGTGCTATTCATACAAAATTGTGAAGAGGAGCTGTTAACTACAGGAATAAATACGGGAAGTGCTTAAAATGCTGCATGCAAATCAGAACAAATTAGTCAAGTATCGTTTCCTGAACTACTCTTTTCCACATACTACAGCCATTACTAGGGAAAAATACTAGAACCTGCCAAGCTGATTTCATCACAAACACAGAGTTACAGCGTGTGCATATTTAAAATTCTAGTATATAAAGCTAGCAAGAATTTTTAAATTGTATCCATTTCATAAAAAAACAAACTTTTTTTCCCCAGTAATTGTGGTTGGAGGTCTAACACCAAGGGCAGACAGCACAGCACACGCTAAGCCAGCATGTCTAAAGCCATGGGGAAGAACCCAGGGCTGAAAAGACAGTGCTCAGACACACGGAGCATCCCGCAGTGGGCCCGAGCAGAGTTTTGGGGCCACACTCTGACCTTTTTGGGTGTTCATTCAGCCCCACGTGGTACTGGGCTGCTAGGGTTTGGGGCCTTGGGCAACAAACGTGACAGAGAAGAGGGGTCGCCCTTGGGCCAGGATCCAAGGACCCCCACCGTCATGGGTTGGTGGCTCTCCTTGGTTCACGCCGGCAGAGCCTCTGCGTGACTTCCCCTTCCCTGGAGGCGGTGGGTCTGCTCCAGTGACCTCAGCTGTTTGAACTCATGTTTTTAAACTCATACTCTGGAGAAGCATTCCTGGAACCCGCAATGCGCTCGGGTCCTTCTCCACTTGGCACACTGCAGTATTTCCGTCCATCGGCTCAGGTCCCCTCTGCCACGGCGCTCAGCCTGTCTCTGTTCTGTCTCCGGGCCTTGGCCATTTCTGGTTCTGATTTCACCTCACTCCTGCTGCTCTCCTCTCAGATCACAAACTTCAAACTGCAAGGCGAGCGGCAGGATCCTCCCTGGTGCTAAGTTAATGAGGAAGCTTTCGCCACATCCACTTGACTCCTCGCTCCTCGAACTCTGTCCTCTGTCGTCTTGCTGAGACTACGCTCCTGTTTCTCGTCACTGTTCTTGTTTTTCTGATCTGTCACTGGACATTTCATCTGTCTACTGCTGTGTTACAAACTGCACAAAGACTTCGGGTCCTGGCCTGCAGCCGTCAGAGATCTCACACACTGGCAGGAATCCAGGTGGAACCTGCCCCGGTGCTGTCTCAGGGAGCCCTGTGCAGGCCATAAGGAGAGCAGCAGAAGCCGGGAGGGCTCAGCTGGGGAGGGACCTGCCTGCTGGCTGGAGTGTGCCTGGAATTCCCACCCTGGTGGGACTAGGTTTTCTGCCACTGGTCCCCTGCGACATGGTGGCTTGGCTCAGCGAAGTCTGCATGCCAAAAAGCCAACACAGCGGCAGAGTGTCTGCTTTACTCCACCGGAGCCGTGCCATACTCTTCCCAGTCAGGAGCGCTGTGAAGTCGGCGCTATTGGAAGCCGTTTCGGAGACCACCTACCACAAACCTCACTTTGTTCTGAGGTTCTGGTGCAAGTACGCGTCTATCCTGCCAGTACTTCCACGGGCTTAGTTATGTCCTGCATTCTTGGTCGAATGACACATTCATCATTCACTTTAATACCACCCTGCACTCTGATCTTCCTTAAAATCCATATCAGAGATCCCCCGAACACAGTGTTTCCCTGACTGCGCACAGCGTCAGCTGACTCCTGCCGCCCTCGGCCCCACCCCAGGCACTCACAGACCTCCTGGTGTCCCTGCCGCCACGTTCTCATCTCGGCAGTGCCAATGATTTGCAGACCAGAAACGCAAGATCGTGCCTGGCCACTTTGCCTCCTCCGCTCCCTGGAGGGATCCACGGCTTGGAAGCTCTCATTCAGAGCCTTGCACACTCCTCGTCCCGACCTGCCGGCCATGAGCGCGGCCTGGGCTAGCCAGAGCCCTTTCTACACAGCCCCCTGCCAGTCTCCCTGCGTCTGTGACCGTCTCATGCCAAGGCCGTTCCAGGGCGGAGCTGGCGCGTCCTTCTGCCCTCCTCAAGGAGCACCCTGCGGCACCTTCAGGGCAGTGGTCAGACTCTGGACAGCCCCTCCGGGGCCCCTGCCCCTGCGCACCTTCCTAGCCGCGTCTTCCCCCACACTCTCTCCTGCCAAGGAGACACTGGCCCTCTCCAGAAGTGTGGTGCAGCTTTCTGTGTTTGTGCAGACAAGTCCCCCCCGGATGCCTTCCTCTTTCCTAACTGCCCTCATGCACCCCCAGGGCTCTCCTCTGTGACACTGGAGCAGCCACGCTTCCCCTGGTCCCGCCGGCACCCTGCGCTTGCTGTATCAGGGCACCAGGGCAACAGTGTCATTGATGGTCAGGTAAAACCTAGCTTTCCTGTCTGCCACGCCTTGATGCACCTGTGTGCAGTGCGTATTTTACTCATTTCTCCAGCCCACCATCGAGTACAGAGCTGTACACATGGAATAGTATTAAACCACAGGCGTTGAACAGACCTTGAATAATGAATGCTCTCACGCGCATCCCATTCACGCCACGGATGACGTCACCGAGTTGCGACTTGAGGTTTGTTTATTGAAATTGACAAATACGAGAAAAAAACATCCCTCAGAAGTAGCACATTCGACAGAGGAGCTCAGGTGCAGGCTGCTGTGGTTGACACGCGTGTCTTCTCACACACTGCACAGTGCTCCGGCTCTGGGCCTGCGGGAGGTGGTCAGGTTGAGAGCTTGGAGCCCTCGGAGTGGGTCAGTGCCCTGGTCAGTGAAGACTCCAGAAAGCTCCCTTGCCCTTTCCCAGTGAGTGGGCACAGAGAAGGTGTCGTCATCCATGACCCCAGCGCACGTGAAATCGGGGAACCCCCCTCGGGGACGTCTCAGGCTCCACAACCGTGAGAAGTGAGTCCCTGCTGTCTGTAAGCTACTCCATTAACGATATTTGGCTCCAGCTCTCTCCATGGACTTGGGACCACTGTGAATTTCTCATTTAATTATGGTTTTCCCCTTAGTCAATCATGAAATTTAAAGTTTAGTTCACATTACAAAGCCAAACAACACATACCTCTGCTTTATCAAGAAATAAAAATATCCAAAAAAGAAGAAAGCAATGGAAATCTTGGCTAAAGTCCAGTGTTGATGTTTTAGGTCACTTCCTGTGATTCCAGCAATTCACAGGTTTATACTTCCTTCCTAAACTATGACATGGTACATATTAAATACAGTCAACATTTACTATGTCCATCTTACCTCAATAAAGTGACTTTTAAAAATAAAGAGAAAAAGTAGTTTTGATAAAATAATTTGGTGTGATGTTTTAAAGGATTTATTTATTTATTTCAAAGGCAAAATTACAGAGAGGCAGAGGCAGAGAGAGAGACAGAGAGGTCTTGCATCTACTGGTTCACTCGCCAGATGGCCGTAATGGTCAGAGCTGTGCCCAACCGAAGCCAGGATCCAGGAGCTTCTTCCAGGTCTCCCATGTGGGTGCAGCGGTCCAAGGACTTGGGCCATCTTCTGCTGCTTTCCCAAGCCATAGCAGAGAGCTGGATCAGAAGTGGAGCAGCCAGGATGCGAACCAGCACCCATATGGGATGCCGGCACCGCAGGAGGTGGCTTCACCCTTTACACCACAGCGCCGGTCCCAACTTGGTAAGATTTTCAAGAGAAAAGTACTTTAGCAATAATCCTTATCACAATTTTGAGATAAACTGTAATTTTATTTTATCTAGGAATGACCTCAATAGTGAATGTGAACATTCGGTTCTTTTAGGTGTATATGGTTATCAATGGTTGGCATTTTTTTTTTTTTTACTTTTGAATCTAGCATACCTTATGAGTAGGACCTAATTAATTCCCATATTGAAAGCCTGACTGTAACATAGAGACACAGAAAGACAATGTTGAAAGCATTTGTTTCAACTAAGCGTTTTGACCTGCATCTTAGAAAATATTCTCTGCCATTGTGGAGATTTATGGATGCCTTCCTCCTCCTCCTAATGGGCGCATTCAGCCATGAAGTTCTATAAAAGCAGATGATGTCTGAAGCTTTGAAATTCCAAAGAGGTTCATAAGGAAATCATTTTCTCATTCAAGCACATTGTATGTTATGGCTTCTTTTCTATATAGTGAATATACGCTTTCTCAAATGTTTCAATTGAATTAGCAAAAGTATGCATTTTATAATAATAAATCTGCCCTTCAGAGCTTGATTTAAAAGGGTACCTAAGAAACTTAAAATCTGTGTTTAATACTTTGAATAGAAACACAGAGGATTAGCATTCACACGTTTGAGAGTCCGCCCTGCTCCACACGACACACGGCCGGCCCCTGATAGCTCATCCTTGCAACCACAGACGCTGCTGCCCCTGCACCTGGAGACTGAGCCTGGCTGCGAGAAGAGCCTGCACACACAGGCTCCCTTCATCCACGCTAAGCCACTGGTGGCTCTCTCCATGGCTTTTCTTAATCAGTTCATCGTCATTCAAGAATGTAAAGGACTTGAAAGTAGCTTTACTTGGACTGCAAAGCTGGGCAGGGAGAGATTACAGCAAACCTTCTCTGCAGTGCTATTGCAGCTCAATGGGTCTTCCCCAGGAATGGAGGCAGCAGCGCGGGCAGAGTTGTAAACGGCGCTTGGTAAATCTCTCAACTTGCAAAGGAGAAGACTGTGTCTCCGCCGCAAATGCAATCAGAATAAGCTAACACATACGTTCTAAAAGTCTTTGAAAACTAGCGGGGCACATGTGAAAACCTGTTTCCTAGAGCATACTTAATGCAATTAGGGAGAACTGATTTTAATCAGATTTAATTATTAATGGAGTCAAGTTGTCCAGAATAGTGGAGTGAGGAGCTCAGCAAATTCTTCCCCACCCAAATCAATGATAAAATTGGACAAAACTGTCAAAAAAAAATCAATTTGAGGACTCTGGAAGCTGACTAAAGATACACAAGAAATGATCGGTGTTTGTTCAAGGAAAGCTACCCGGATACGGCATTTGGCTTAGCAGCTACGACACCAGCCAGGACACACGCATTCCCCGGCAGAGTGCTGGAGCGTGATGCTTGACTCCACGTCCACTCCAGCTTCCTGCTCGCTCCCACCCTGGAGGCAATGATGATGGCTTGAGCCATTCAATTCCTGCCACCCATGGAGGAGATCTGGATCGAGTCCTACGCTCCCAGCTTCAGCTCTAACCCAGCCACAGTCCTTGTAGGCATTTGGAGAGCTGGACAGTGAACCAGCAGATGGGAGATCCCTCTCCCTCTCTCTCTCACTCTCCCTTCCTCCCTCCTTCTCCCTTCCCCTCCCCCACCCCGTGTGTGTGTGTGTGTGTGTATGTGTAAGCCTCTCAGATAAATAAAAAACCTCTCTAGCCTTGCATGAGAACTGTGGATCTCTGTTTTTGTCCAGGGAAGCTCCCATCCCACCCCAGTCTATTGATAGAGGTTTTTCAACACTGATGCCAGCTTCATAAGTCAAGAAATCTGTTTCCATTGACCTGGTTTTGAACATTGGTACCCTGTCCAAGGGGGTCCTCAGTAACCATCTCAGAGGCGAGGAAGACAAAGCATCGGGTGCCTTGATGTTATGATGATCCCGATTAGGGCAGGCAACAGACCAATGGAGTAACCCGAAATCTAACAGAGGTGTTAGGGATGCTACAGCCAGACTGGGCTCTCATCAGCTCTCATGGAATCCTGGCCATCGGGAAGGCCATGCATCCATACAAAGCTATGCTCACATTAAGAAGTCATGGGAGGGAATCCTGGATACCCACACACCATTGTCTAAACCCAAGTTGATATTTACATGTGGAAGGGACACACAAGAGCGAGAGGACATAAGAGCGTAGGTTGCTCCCAACAGCTGTTGCAGTCTCCAGATCAAACATGGCTCCATCAGCAAATGGTGCAAGTCTTGCAGGTTCAAAGTATGTGAACAAACTGTCTAACAAGTCACTGGCTAACCACTGAACCATACTGATATGATATGACCCCCAGGAAGCCAGGATTACAAATAAGATGGAGAAATAAAACTAGCCGACATTGGTAGCTGCACAGTGCTGGTCACTGAACACAGCCAGATAGCTGCTAATTATAACACAACAATAACAATTCCTAGGATAGATCCCAAGGCTGGAATAAGAATTCAGAAATACCACAATACTACATAAAGTGTCCAGTTTTCACAGGAGATCTTGAGACTTGCAAAGAAACTGGAAATAATGACACTCAACACAGCTGTGTCTGAGAGGTTCATATTTCTGACTTCTCCCAAGACTTGAAAACAGTACTACAAAAATGTTCCTAAAAATAAGAGAAACTATGCTATGAATATGAAAGAAAAGGTTATGACACTGACTCATCAAATAAAGAGTAGTAGAGACTTTAGAAAGAAGGATATGCATGTGTGATGTTGAAAAGTACACTTGAGATAGGAGAGGGAGAAAAACAATCAAGCTCATGACATGTTCACAGAAATGATCTAATCTGAAGAACAGAAAGAAAAATTAAAGAACAACGAATGGCGTTTCAGAGATCTGAGTGACAAATTTGTATAATGGAATCCCAGAAAGAGAGGAGAGAGACAGAGGGACAGGAAGATGACGGGAAGCTATAATGGCAGGAGAAGCAGCCCAGCCAGCTTTACAGCAGAGACCTGAGCCGAAGCGTTCAGAATGGAGACAGAGAGGATCTTGACATCAGCCTTAGGAAACAACTCAGCAGCAGGAGAAAAAAAATCCCACAATGCTTGGCTTCCTTCTCATTGGAAACACTGGAGAACTCGAGCAGCGGGATGATCTATTTGTACCGCTGATAGGAAAAAAAAAAAGCCTTATCAAGCAAAAATTCTATTTCCCTGAAAATATCCTCTGAAAAGAGAGACTGGACGGCTCCTGTTCTGACGCACAGGAAGTTCACAGGAAGACAGAAGTGACCAGCCTGGGATTCCCGGGACAGGCCCCACGGGGACTGCAGTGTCCTGCAGTCCCACAGCCACTGACGGAACCTTCTCCCTGCAGTAACAGCTGCTGGAGCCGCCCGCGGGCAGGAACGCCTGGGATCCTGGGTGAGGTCCTAGAGTCTGAGCGGGGAGCTCTCCTCGCCGCGAGACACTGGGGACGCCAGTCCGCGGAGGATCCTTGCACTTTGTCCGTGAAGTGAACGCCGAGTTCTCTCGGTGAGGAGTCAAGCAAAGATCGCTGTCGCCCAAAGTGAAGGCATCAAGGAGACATCACTGTGAATCACACACACAGGCCCACTGCCCCAGAGACACACAGAGCACGCTCCGTAAGGAAGCCCACTCTCCACAGAAAACGCTGTGCCAGGGCCTTCTCCTAGCTGGTTACGGAGTTCTATCACTACTCACCAGCCTCCCTGTCTCATGAGAGAGGGGAAGCATACAGAGAACTTTAAAATCTTGGTGGAAAAGTGATATTAAAAGACAAACTTATTTTGGTGCAAAAGAAATTGAAATTCATAGCTTTCTTGTATTGCACTTCCCATGAATTTTTTAAGATTCCTTATCTGCATAGATTTCAAAAAGTTATTGTTACGAAGCAAACTTATTTTTACATTTCATCTTCACAAGTGTTTTGAAGCCCCCTGTGGTCCACAGGGGTGGGGTGTGGGGAGGCCGAGTGCGGGCATTCCAGCGAGCAGCAGGGCAAGAGGCGGCAGGCGGCAGGGGCTGTGGATGGAGAAACCCTCAGGAGGCACACAGCTCAGAGACCGAGGCAAACAGAAAGGCTGAGGTTTAACGACAGATCCAGCACACTGTCCCTCCCCTACGCTTTGCCACCGAATAACAGAGGGAGAGAGAAAGGGGTGGAAGAAACACCTGAAGTAATAATGAAGGAAACTTCCAATGCTGATGGCAGGCATCAAACCTAAGATCCAGGACGCTCAGAGAAACCAAAATCCCATCCAAACCCCACTCAGGAACATGGAATTCAAATTGTTCTAAACTGAAGAAAAAAAAAAAAACCTTGAAAGAATCAGAATTGCAGCAGTTTCCTTGTCAGTAACCATAAAAGCAAGAAGAGAGTAAGATGAAATATTAAAAAGTTTGACAATAGAAAAAAATGCAATTTAAAAATGAGAAAATGTTTGAATAAATATTTCTCAGAAGACAAATTACCAGCAAGTGTATGAAAAATGATCCGCATCATTAATCATCTGGGAAACACAGATCCAAACTCCATGACCTCAAGTTATCCTAATATTAAAAGCTATCATGGAAAAGGCAAAAAAATACGCATATGGAAAAGAGATCTTCTCAAATGCTGTAGGTGGAGATACGAATTAGTACGGCCATTATGAAAAACAGTACGGGTTTACTCAAAAAACGCAAAATAAAGCTGCCATAGGATCTAATAATCCCAATTCTAGATATATATCCAGAGGAAACTCAATCAGTATGTCAAAGAGATCGCTGAACCCCTACATTTATCGCAGCAGTATGCACAATAACCAAGACATGGAATCAACCCAAGTGACCACCAACAAAGAAAATATTATATACGTGTGCATGTGTGTGTATGCAACTGAACCATATAAAGATGGAATTCTGTCCTTTGTGACAACATAGATAAACCTAAAAAACATTATATTAAGAGAAATACACCAGGCACAGAAAGAAAAATGGTCCATTCATTTATGGAATATTTAAAAGCTGATCTCACAGGTCTGGAAAGTAGAACAATGGTGAGCAGAGTTGAGGAGGACGGAGACAGAGACCAACCAATGAATATTGGCTACAACCAGAAGAACCGAGTTCTGGTGTTCTGGTGCGCGGTAGAGTGACAACTATAAACAACACTGAGTGGAATATTCCCAAGCAGCTGGGAGAGAGGGTTTTGAGCGTCTTCATCACCAAGGAATGGCACCTGTGTGTGAACAAGGACTGCTGTCACAGCACAGACTCCTGAGGTCAAGTCAGGTGGTCAGTGCTGTCACCAACAGTGAGGCCATGCCGATGGCCTGCAGCTTTGCATCCTGGCCTTTGTGGTCCTCCCCAAACACACAGCCCGTGGTTGCTGCTCAGAGAACCATCAGATGATGCCGACTGAGAACACTCTTCAAAGGAACTGAGCAGTACTGTCTGGAGGTCAGGGACAAGGCAGGTCTGAGAAACTGTCCCAGTGGAGGGGAGCCCAAGGACACAGCTGGCCAACTGCAATGTGACGGCTGGGATGGGCTCCTACACCAATACCCTGGCTGAATCGCTGTATTCATGTGTCAAAACATCACAAAAATGATAAAATGTAACCCAATAAGTACACCCTTATATCTCTCTCAAAATTTCCTTCCTTATCCCTAGTCAGAAAGAAACCAGAGCTGGAGCTAGAAAACCAAAGCGTAAGGAAAACATCCTTGCCCTGGCAGGATATGAATTATTCACACTATGGGCGAGCGTTTCCCTGTTCAACAGGCGATTTACAGCCAAAGCAAACGACAACAACAACAACAACAACCCTCCTTATCTCCTTTGGTTCTCACAGAGGCCCGTGTTTATCACAAGTCATGCCCATCCTACCCCTGTCTGGGCTTTGGCAGTGTTCTCCTGAACATACAGGCCTTGCTCACGCCGGTGAGTAAGGACATCGACTACAGAATTTAGCATTTCTTCGTTAATACTCCCAGCTTCTGTGAATCATTCGACAAATTATCGTGAACTCGACTCAGCCTGCTACGCTACAGAACACCAGAACTCAGTCCTCTTTCCTAACTTCACTTTTATGTCTGGTAACCAACCTCTTCCCACACCCTTAGAGCGGTGCAGGTGGAAGAAACAAACGTGCTGTGACATTACCAAGTTTTATTTTAGAAGAGCACTCTGCTGGTGCATGAGGACTGCTACAGTGGGAGTAGGCGGAGCAGACAGGAAGTGGAGAATTTCCATTGGGCAGACAAAAGATCAAGATCGTGACAAACCCGGGGCGCAGAGGATGGTGGAAAAAGAAGTAGGGTGACATCTGCCAGCGAGAAGGGCTGTCAGTGGTCAGAGGGGGTGAGGCTGAGCGGGATGCCTCGGAATGGAGATGAGCATGGTGCCGGCTGGACCAGGACCCCACCACGGCTAGAAGAAGGGCGGGCAGCGCAGCCTGGAGGAGGAAGACAGGGGTCTCAGGACAAGATGAAGTCAAGTGACCACAGAGATGTCATTGCATGCTTCACTGTGGTCACTAGTTTCAAGCAACCAGACAATTTGCAGGCATTAAAATATAAAGAAAAAGAGATGATGAAAATGCTAGATTTCAACTCTGACCACAGCTGGATGTCTCAGCCCCAGAAGAAGCTACCTGGGCACTGCCAGCACTTTGGTGGTGGTGGGTGGGGGAGCATTTAGGGTATCCACGGATGTCAGGCGGGACAGATAGGCTCACAGGGCTCAGTGCTAGGCTAGGGTACCCCGATGTCAGAAATGTGGGGCTGTGCATGCGGTTTGACTTACATAACTACTTTAAAATGCTCAAGGAAATGAAATTCATAGATAAGTTTATTTTGGTGTAAAAAGTTGAAACCCAAAGGGTCTTCAAAAAAGTTCATAAAAATCCATACTGTGAAAAAAAAGCTATGCATTGATTTCAAAGTATTTTGCACCAAAATAAAATTAGCTTTTAATTCCATTTTTATAAGAACTTTTTGAAGTCTCCTTTTGTTTTATATTACTCTTGATATGAATACATATTCATATATATGTTCAAAGACCTTTAGAGAAATATCTAAATATAGCTGAATCTATACTTCTCTTTTAAAAAATAAACAATTACTGAGTACTTAAAAGAATTCACCAACTCCAATAAAGAAAATTTATGCTGGCAGCAAACATGACTGTTACACAAAGAACTGATGACTACATGTTTAGCCATATTTTCCCACAAAACAACAAAAACCTAAAAGCTGAAACCAAACATAAAACTAATAAATTAAAAAAATAAGCCATCTGTTACTCTCTTCCAGGTTTCTGTTTCCTGAGATGTTGTTTCTTTGCAACATCTTCGTTCCATTCGAAGAACATTGATTTTCCATCCTCCTCTTCCAAACACCACTGAATCCAACGTGCAGCATTCAACTATGACAAAGCAAGGTTGTCTGTGCCAACAGTCACAGACAGAGGTTTGCTTAAGGTTGAGGTTATTGATTTTTATGAATAAAAGAAGCCCAAAGAGTGCATTGAGGATATTCATTTAAAGAAGGGTTGGTTTATCGATGCCAGTGTTCCAATTTGCTCCTACTGCGCGCTGTGAACTGAGGTTGGTAATAACATTTTCCGCTCCCTTCTCTTTCTGAGAGCTATAGACAGCCGTGAATGGCCTGGCATTACCTCCCTGTGACCTTCTGAATCTGAGTTCAACCACATCACATGCCCCTAGGCCCGCTGCCCATTGGACAAACCACAGCAGCAGCTCCTGCAAAAGGACACGTGGCTGCCATGGGCAGACCTGGAGCCAATCGGTCTTCTGGTGAAGAAAGCTCTGTGTCCACAGCTTTATATTAATTGGGAATAAAATTATTCAGTGGGTAAGCTGAACAGCAGAAGGGAGGTGACAGAGAAAAGAATATGAGAGATGAGTAAAGGTAAGTTAATCCGGTTTGAAAAGTAATTTTTCCCTAGTCTCTGTCTCTCTGTCTCTCTCTCAATGGATTTTGGTCAGTCCAAGAATAGTATTTCTGAAACTGGGTATGTTTCACAATGTATCTGTTGACAAATAAGTGGAATTGAAGCATAATATTATCTTTTCAAAAAAATGTTATGGAGCTCTGTTTGTAGATGGTTTCTTCATGTGCCCTCAGTTAGCTGTTATCTTATTTCACTCACATCCAACCAGGTACACTGTGTGTGTGCACACACACACACACACTTTCCACAATGTGCTGAAATTTATCGAGTTGTTAGTCAATGGTCCCTGATGTGAAGCAGTGTCTGCGTGTAATGAACTTGAAGTGGCAAGGTCTGTGTGTGTACGCCTACGTCAGTGCTCCAACACGGGGTGGCCACTGAGCTGACACACACACACACAAGCTGTTATCCGTACCGCCCTTTAACTTTCTACCTGCTATACAGGCAGAGTCTAGTATATTCTCTTTTAAAGTATATTCATTTGTTTGTCACACACATGCAGAGAGAGAGATAGAGAGAGAGGGAGAGAGAGAGAAAGAGGACGAGTTCCTATCCTCTGATTCACTCCCCAAATGCCTGCAACAGCCAAGGCTGGGCCAAACCAAAGCCAAGAACCACACACCCAATACAGGCCTCCAACGTGGGTGACGAGAACACAACTCCTGCAGGCTGCCTCCCATGGTCTACATCGGCAGGAAGCTGTAACAGAGCAGGGATGACTCAAACCCAGGCACTCCTAAGTGAGAGTGGCATCCCGAGCACAGGTTTCATTGCTAGATCAAATAGCCACTCCTATTACATCCTTTTGAAGGTATCAACCTCCATACCAACCTACTCAATCAAAAGGACGTCAGTCAAGGTAACCACTTCCTGTCATGTCAGATCAACTGGTAAAAAACTGGCTCTCATACTTGAAACAAACGTAGAGCTGGAAAGATACAGGAAACCTCTGCTGGACACATGTGAGAATAGGCAGTGCAGGACCGTGGCTACTGTGAAACGCCAAGGAGTTTCTAAAACCCACCCTGGATTTATGTCAGAGACAATTTTCAACTGCCCCATGGGTAGGAGTCACCTAATTAGACTATTGAACAAACTGATGATCTGGTTTATAAATATATGCATAAATGTAAATAACGATGTTGAAGAGCTAAAATAATTTGGAAGAACAAATTATGAATACTTGCCCTGCCTACTTTCCAAATTTACCTTGAAGCTGCAGAAATTAAGACGTTGTGATAGGCCGGAGCTGTGGCTCAATGGCTAATCCTCTGCCTGCGGCGCCGGCACACTGGGTTCTAGTCCCGGTCGGGGCGCTGGATTCTGTCCCGGTTGCTCCTCTTCCAGTCCAGCTCTCTGCTGTGGTCCAGGAGTGCAGTGGAGGATGGCCCAAGTCCTTGGGCTCTGCACCCACACGGGAGACCAGGAGAAGCACCTGGCTCCTGGCTTCGGATCAGTGCAATGCTGGCTGTTGCGACCATTTCGGGGGTGAACCAACAGAAAAGGAAGACCTTTCTCTCTGTCTCTTTCTCTCCCACGGTCTACTCTGCCTGTCAAAAAAAAAAAAAAAGACATTGTGATACTACTATAAGGATAGGCATAGAGTTCAAAAGGATGGGATTGAGAGAGACACACCCAACAAAGAGGTCAAAGCAACTGGTGGGTACAAGACAGCCTTTTTTAGCAAGTGGCTCCTTAACAGAGAATTTACAGAAAACAAGAAAAACACTGAACACCACAAATATCACAAAATATCCCTCAATTCATGGAGCTGAATTAACTAAATGAAATATATAACTAGACATAAGACTGGAACAGTAGGACTTCTAAGGGAGAAAAAGAATCAGAGAAAAACCTCAAGTTCTTGATCATGGCATAGATTTCCTAAACTGTCACAAACCACAGAACATAAAATTTAACAACAATAAATTGAACTTCATTTAAACTTTTAAAAATCTGCCCCTGTAAAGACAGCAGAAGAGAGAAAGGTGAACACATGGGAAATATTCACATTGCATAGATGTAACAAAAATATTCTCCTCCTAAGGTATAAATAACTTTCATATTCTAATAACAAATGGTAAAATAACTCAGTTAAAAATGGACAAATATTTGGACAGGGTTGTCACCAGTGAACACACACAACAAACATGCTGTTGAAAAGTTGTTCAGTGCTACTCGTTGTCAGGGAAATACAAATTACCAGCAAAGTGTGTGTAATAGTCCCCAAATTTAAACAGCCCGCACATTCACCCAGAGAAAAATCAATAATCACAACATGGGGAGTTCGTCGTAGAACAGTCTTCAACAATAACAAGGAATACAGTCTTCAGTGCAACAATGTGGACGAAGAAAGAATGAGGAAGCACTGAAGAGCATATAGTTTTTTATTCCATTTACATAAAATTGCAAACAGGGAAACTGATCGTTGATGACAGAGAGCCGAGGAGTGACATTGTACACTCAGCAGTAGCAGGGGAGACTGGGTGCAAAAGGGACGGAGAGAACCATTTGGTGGTCTTAGGAAACTCCCCTCCTGTTTCTGGTAGATGTTGTGTGGATGCACACATTTTTCAAAACTCACCAAGGAGTACAGAAATGACACCTAACACAGCTGATTCCACCAGAGATACAGTGTCCGCCATTTTCCACACATCAGAGTTCACTGAGCTACAGCCAGGGAAAAGCGTGCCCCATGTATTGAGATGGAAACTGGAACAACAAGGGTTTGCTGGCTGCCCCCACCCCACGGGGTGGGCTCTGCCCTTGACTACCTAAGTACAACCAGATGCCCGTACAACCAGATGCCAGGGTAGTGATGTGGTGCAGGTCTCCAGCACGATCTACGCGGAGTGCGTGACCCAAGTTTCCCACAGACACTGAGCACTGCTTCTCCTACTGGGACCTAAGTCCTTGAAAACCAACCCTTTTCTCCCAGCATATTCAGCAGATGCTCCTTGATTCACGATGGTTCAACCTCCGGTCTTCCCACTTCCTGACTGCACTCGGTAGAAACTCTACCTTCAACTCTGAAGGTTTCTCGTGACGGGACAGCGATGCACAGCGTAATCTTGTCTCGTGGCATCGGGCAGGACAGAGAAGGCAGCTCTCACCACATCGATGACCATGAGAGAGAGCAACCCCCTCTCCAGTGTATCGCCTGTCTGCAGCAAATCACGTGAAATATCCAACACTCCCCTGTAAAATCGCCTTCGTGAGAGGCGATCTTGCCCAACTGCAAGCTATTCTAACTGTTCTGAGCACTTTTAGGGGACGTTAGGCTAAGATAGGATGTTCTGGGGGTTAGTTTATGTAATGTATTTTCAAGTTACAACATTTTCAGCTTGCGGTGGGTTTACCAGTATGTACATCCATCAGAGGACAAGGACCACCTGTACGGCCCTGGGTAGCTAAGGCAGCGGCATCAGCCTTCTTACATGGCTAAATATGCTTGCACACTCAGGAATCCTTCAGGGAGCAGGCAGGACTCACCCCAGCACTAAGGAGAGATTGACATAATTTCCAGACACATCTCATAACACGCGTTCAGTCCGGGTCTGGGTCTGCACGTGGATGCTGAGTGCATGGGCAGCTACCTTCTGGCTGAAGCCCAGCCAAGAGCCAGGGCTGGGATTCTGAATACAACACGACTGATCCCCATTCCCGGGGAACACAGACTTTACAAAGGGGAGCAGGTACTCCGTCAGGTGGTTGAGGGTCTTGCTGCCGTGACATTTCTCACACACACATGTGGTCTTGTGTCACCGCTCTCACGGCACTCACTGGACCTCTTCTCTCTTTTGTGGACCTGCAGGATTTTTAATTTACATTCTGATCATATTTATACTATTTTCATTTTATTCTAGATCTAGGAGTGAGATTAAAAAAAAAAAAAAGAGGGGCCGGTGCTATGGTGCAGCAGGTTAACACCCTGACCTGAAGCACCAGCATCCCATGTGGGTGCCAGTTCAAGACTGGCTTGCTCCACTTCCGATCCAGCTCTCTTCTATGGCCTGGGAAAGCAGTAGAAGATGGCCCAAGTCCTTAGGTGCTTGTACCCACATGGGAGAGCCAGAAGAAGCTACTGGCTCCTGACTTCAGTTGAGCAGAGCACTGGCTATTGTGGACAACTGGGGAGTGAACCAGCGGATGGAAGACCCCTCTTTCTCTCTCTCTCTCTCTCTCTCTCTCTCTCTTTGCTTCTCTTTCTGCGTAACTCTGACTTTCAAATAAATAAATAAATCTTTTTAAAAAATTTTAAAAATAAAATAAAAATAAATAAGCAGCATATGGAGGGCAGGGTAAGTCCAGCAGCTGTGTGATCATCTCTTACACCTGTTCTTCCTGCCCAGTCAGAAAGGAGCAAGTCCAGTGAAATCAACAAATCAAGCTCCAGGCTCCCTCCTGCTGTGTCTTGTCACATTTCTTGTCTTTTATCTTTCAGGAAAATATTTTGGGAAGAACTGATCATCGCACATTTTACGGGTTTTTCTTTTCTAACATATTGCCTGGGTAGGAATTGACGCCGTCTGTGTTCAACTGAAAGAGCATTGGCAGCGACAGAAAGCTACTCCTCAGCTCCCCTTTCTCAGGCTGCACCTTCAACTGCTCAAATGCAAAAGCGCTCAGGTGCCTGGAAGTCCCTTCAAAGCTGGGTTCCCTACCCCGGCCAGCGTGGGCTCCGGTGGTCTTTCAGGGCTGGGTTGTTTTCCTCACATTCCTATTATTCAAATAAAGCAGCGCTCCAGCCCTGAAGACTGTTCAAAGGCGCAAACTGACATCTGCGCACCTCCTAACTAGAAGCAGATCCACAAACTCCTGACCCACTGTGTGAGCGGACGCCAGAGCAGCCGACTTCCGGGAGCTGCTCTGCACGGCTCTGGACACTGGATGGAGCGCTATCTTACTCCACGTGAGGTCAGACAGTTCCAAGGGGGAATGTACGCTGATTCTTCCCGATAAGTTAGATCCCAGGCACTTTGAAATGAGAACGCCCCTCTGCTGCAGTCAGGAACAGAGCCTGCGCGCTCGCCCCGGCAGCCTGGAACTCTAAGACAGCAGTGCACTGATCAGGCCTCTTGGAGCCTCAGTCATGCAAATTCATCAGGAGCTGAACGGAATGTGAAAGTAGCCTCCTTCCTTCCATCCAGAGGACCTCAGACTTCTCTACCAAAGACAGGGAGGCAGAGGTGGGAGGCGTGAGGATGGAGAGGGAGGGGAGGAGGAGAAGTGGGTGTGAGTCCTGTGTGAGACTTGGGGGACGCCTGCCTTGAGTCCTCGCAAAACACACAAGACCAACTGGTTCAAGGCATCCGGAAGTCTCTGCCTGACCAGGAGCAGACAAGGAAGGTAAGAGAGCAGAGGCTTCGGGGCCACACAGCCCAGCGTAAGGGACGACGGGCAGCAGCCAGCGAGATGAGGGAGACAGGAGCAGCAGAGTGAGTAAACACTGGCTGAAACATTCTCACTTTTTTTTTTTTTTGACAGGCAGAGTTAGACAGTGAGAAAGAGAGACAGAGAGAAAGGTCTTCCTTTTCCATTGGTTCACCCCCAATGGCTGCTGTGGCCGGCAAGCTGCGGCCGGCACACCATGCTGATCCGAAGCCAGGAGCCAGGTACTTTTCTTGGTCTCCCATGCGGGTGCAGGGCCCAAGGACCTGGGCCATCCTCCACTGCACTCCCAGGCCATAGCAGAGAGCTGGACTGGAAGAGGAGCAACTGGGACAGAATCCGGCACCCTGACCAGGACTAGAACCCAGGGTGCCAGCGCCGCAGGTGGAGGATTAGCCTAGTGAGCCGCGGCGCCAGCCAAACACTCTCACTTTTCGTGGAAAACATGAACTGTGCTGGGATGAGCTGTACCACAGCCAAACCATCCCAGCCAGAGCCAAGGTGAGGGACTTCTGAGCAGGAGGAGTGACTCAACAGCTGAAGGCCGACGTCAGGACCACGGGCTGACTTCTCGCTGAGGCCGCGGGGCCAGCAGGCAGTGCTGCGCTTGTTTAAACTTGCTCTAGCAGCAACACGAAGGACACACGCGAAATTCACCTTTACAATAAAATGACAGCACTTGTGGATAGCAGATCTTCTCGATAAGAGACATAAAGGGTGTTCTCCAGGCAACAATAAATGGGTACAGCGGACGAAGTGTTCATGTGAAGAAATAAAGAACCTAGGAAAGATAACCACGTGGATCGATCTCAAGGCTGTAAAAATGTCGCTTTCAAAACTCATTTCTCCTGTATTATTTGAGAGTGCTCTACAGCAATAATTTCAAAACTGTGTTAATGTAACTGTGATGTATCAAAATGTATTCATGGCAGAAACAGCAGAGGCAAGGAAGAGAAGTGAGGAACGCACATCATCAAAGTTAATTTGATAGTAATCCAAATATCATTATAATTATAATACGCTAACTGTATAGTGAGTGGACAGTCCTAAACGCTGCCTTACCAATACCTGCATTAATATGAAGAGAAAAAGTAATCAAAAGGCAGAGATCTGAGAAGATAATGGTTCAATTGCATGCAGTGTACATGAGACATGCTTTTAATTCGAAGACACAATTGGGATGAAAGTAAAGGCAGACATTGCAAAAAGATACGGCAGGTAACCAATCTACACAGGAGAGCTGCAGTGGCCAGACGGCAGCGGGAAGAATACGCTGTAAGACATAAAGGAGTTCTGTATACACAGAGGATTTTCTACAATAACAACAGCATCAGTGGTATTTATGGCCTGCATTGTACCTGAAAATAGAGTTCCAAAATGTGTGATGCAAATATCGGCGGCTTAGAAGGCATAAATGAATATTCAACAATAATAACTGAGATATAACTCCCCGATCCCAATAAGTGATAGAAGGGCTACAGAAAAATGTCTGCAGGATATAGGCCACTCCGACAACATCAGTACTCTGCACCTACCGATGGTCTGCAGGACCTTCCTCTCAACAGAATACACTGTGTCTCCCAGGGAGCCTAGAGCAATCTCTAGGGTGCATGACAAAGGACACCACAAAAAAGCTTTAAAAGTAGAAGGGTGAAGACCATAAAAAGTGCTTTCTCTATCCATGGCGCTATTAAATTAAAAGTCAACAGCAAAGCAAAATGTCAGAAATAAACAAATATTTGAATATTAAGCTTATCATTCCTAAATAAACCAGGAGTTATTCAAACACAAACTTTGAAAACATAAAAGAAGACTCCGCTGTTTGCTGGAAACCTGAGATGAGGTTTCATTTTGAAGACACAATCAGCATGAAAGGAAAAGAAAGGGATACTGAGAAGGACAACACAACACGTGTAATCTAAATAAACATTTGGGGCAACAAGCAGAAGTTTCACAGTGCAGCTCAAGTACTGAGAGGGATCTAGAGCTTTATAACTCTACTTGAGAACGTGAGGGTTTCACCTCAAAATTCCAGCAAACAGAAAGAATTCTAAAGTAGACACACGCAGAAAGAAGGAAATAACAAATATCAGCAAACACGAAGACAATGATACCAGGACCAAGTTAGATTTAACCAAGAATGCAAGGGAAGTTTAACATCTAAAATCAATGATTGTGATACATCTGATGAGTTGAATAAGGTAGAAGAAATACACATGTTCATTTCAACAGACACAGAAAACACTTGGAAAACTTCAAAACATCACTCATAATAAAAGTTCTGATAACTTTGGAACATAAGAGAATTTGCTTAGACTGATAAAGCAAGTCTGCAAAGAATGTACAGTGAGCGCTGCACTAGGAGGTGAGATCACGGATGTAGAGTGAGCCCTGCACTCACTGGAGGTGAGAACACGGATGTCAGTGAGCGTTCACTGGGAGGTGATATCACGGATGTACAATGAGCGCTGCACTCACTGGGAGGTGAGATCACAGATGTCAGTGAGCACTCACTGGAGGTGAGATCACAGATGTCAGTGAGCACTCACTGGAGGTGAGATCACGGATGTCAGTGAGCGCTCACTGGAGGTGAGATCACGGATGTCAGTGAGCACTCACTGGGAGGTGAGATCACGGATGTACAGTGAGCGCTCACTGGAGGTGAGATCACGGATGTCAGTGAGCGCTCACTGGAGGTGAGATCACAGATGTCAGTGAGCGCTCACTGGAGGTGAGATCACGGATGTCAGTGAGCGCTCACTGGGAGGTGAGATCACGGATGTACAGTGAGTGCTCACTGGAGGTGAGATCACGGATGTACAGTGAGCCCTGCGCTCACTGGAGGTGAGATCACGGATGTCAGTGAGCGCTCACTGGGAGGTGAGATCACGGATGTACAGTGAGTGCTCACTGGAGGTGAGATCACGGATGTCAGTGAGCGCTCACTGGGAGGTGAGATCACGGATGTACAGTGAGCACTCACTGGGAGGTGAGATCACGGATGTACAGTGAGCGCTCACTGGGAGGTGAGATCACGGATGTACAGTGAGCCCTGCACTCACTGGGAGGTGAGATCACGGATGTCAGTGAGCGCTCACTGGGAGGTGAGATCACGGATGTACAGTGAGTGCTCACTGGAGGTGAGATCACGGATGTCAGTGAGCGCTCACTGGGAGGTGAGATCACGGATGTCAGTGAGCCCTGCTCTTCCGGGAGACCAAGATCAAGGCAAGAAAGCCCACTGCTCCCATTTCTTTTCCATACGATGCTGGTGCCTCTACACTGTGCGACTGGGCAGGAAAAGAACTGAAGAGGACCACACAGTCAGAGAAAATCAAAACTGTCTTGCCTGTAGAAAACCCAATTCTACATGTAGACAATTCTAAGGATTTAACTAAAAAGGAACTATTAAACATTATGGGAAGATATGGAGCACAAGAATGATATGGAAAACAATTTTATTTTTACATCCAAATGATGACAAGGCCAGATGTTAACTGAGAAGTCTATTTACATTTCCAAGAGCATTAAAATAATGTAACAGGAAAAAAATTTTAAAGTGCAAAATCTGTACAATGAAAATTATATTTTTCTGAGAAAAAAATTAAAGATCTAAGTAAATGAAGGGGAATTCCCATGTTCATGGACTAGAAGAGTCAATATTAAGGCTCTCTGAATTGTTCTGTTGAATCACTGTAACACCTATCAAAGCCCAAGGATGATTTCTTACAGAAATTGATAAGTATGTATTAAAATGACATGGAAATTCAAGTGTAGACAAAACATTTTCAAAAAGTTGCAGTTATCAACTAGATTGTGCTATTAAACAGGAAAGAAATATAAGAATCAAAAGTCCAGAAATAAATCCGTATATTTACAGTGAATTCCTTTTTGACAAAAGTGCCAGGCCAGCTTATAGAGGATAGGACATTCTCTTCAACAAGTAATAATGGGGAGATTGGCTATCTACATGTGAAAATATAAACTTAGACCCTTAACTCACATCATGTAAACAAATTAACTCTAGATGGATCGCAGACTTAAATGTCAGCGCTAAAACAGAACTTTATGGAGAAAATCTTGCAAAACTTCAGGCTAACAGAGCTTCAAATACACAACTTGAAAGCAAGGCCCATAAAAATAATGTAGACTATGTCATATTCAAAATATTTGTATTTCAAAAGATACCTTTAGGAAAACTAAGAGACAAACAACAAACAGGGAGTAAAGATTGTCCACACTCCTAGCCATTGAAAGATTTGCATCCATAATCACACAGAAATCCTAACAATTCAATCATATGAAAATAAACCAATTAAACAAAAACAGAACAAATGGAAATAGATACGTCATCAATATAAATCAAACCCATAAGCAGATAATATTTACACATAGAATGACTATAATGACCTAAGAGAGACAATAACAAACATTCGTGCTGGCATGGAGAGGGGAACCTGCTTATATCACTGATGGGAACCTAACATGGTTTGGCCAGCGTGGCACTTACTTTGGCAACTTCTCCAAAAGGCATACTTAAGACTACCTCTCTACCCAGCAACAACATTCCTGGGTATCTAACCCAGAGAAGTCAAAACACGTTTCCAAACAAAGGCCTGCGTGCGGATGTTCATAGCAACATCGCTCATAATAGCGGGAAGCTGGAAGCAGCCCATCGGTTGGTGAATGCAGAGACAAAGTGCGGTTTGTCCACACAATGGGAGCCATTCAGTGTTAACAAGGAACGAGGCACTGACATAGGCGATGCCAGGACAGACTCTCAGAAAAAGGAAAGAAAAAAAAAACTTCTAAGGGAGAGAAGTCAGACACAGAAAACACCAGATGGCATGTGCCTGTGTGCATGGAACTTCTGCAAGGCCAGACGTGCTGGGACGCAGTGCTCTGGGGGCCATCCGGGGCGGAAGCTGGAAGGAGACTTAACCGCACATGGTCATGAGGGGTTTTCCTGGGGAGCAATAATGTTCGAAAACTGATTCATGATCACGTAACCAACTAAAAATCATTGACTTGCACACTTTACATGCATACAGTCTGTATTACGCAGAGACACCTTAGTGGTTAAGAAGGAGAGGGTGTACGGCAGGTGGATAACAGGTACCAAGTACAGTCACACAGCAGGAGCAAGGGCTCACGTCTGGCATGGGAGGGTGATTATACAAGCGGCCTCAGAGCGTTCATGGCAAATGCACATTATGAAAAATCTACACTTTTTTGCACCAAAATAAGGTTATCACTTGATTGCCTATCTAAAAATACCTGCTAGTTCACACTTTACGACACAGTTTACAAAGGACCAGGAGGGAAGCGTTCAAAGCTTCCCAGCAGGAAGAAATGATAAATGCTGGAGAAGACGACGCCGGCTGCACAGTTGTGACCCCTGCAGACCGCGTGCGTGTGCCACATCTTCACGGGGCTCCAGAAATACGTATAACCTTGTGTATCGAGCCTAATATTACATGATAGAGTTTTAAAAGTTGTTTTAAAAAAAAGTAAGATTTTAAAGCTGTCTGCTTTCCACCAAGACGAAATGACATCAGCTGTACTTACACTTGACATGACTTCTGAAATGACAGTTCTTAAAGACAAGAGACTACAGCAATGGCGGAGAGGTGGGAGACAAATTGAGCCCTACCAGCCCCTCAGCTTTGAGAGGATTTGCAGGCGAGGTCAAGGGAGAAAGAAAACACCTGGCGGATTCTCTGAGTTGTGGAAATGAAGCCAAGAACGTAAATAAACCAAGTCAGTGACTTGGCCAGAGCCCGCCACACGCAGGAGAATGCGGAGACAGGACAGGAGAGCTGAGGAGGGCTGCCAGGGGTTCCTGCTGGCGCTGGTGGGCTCGTGCGGCTGCAGACACTTCCGTGCCTGAGAACCAGCTGAGGAAAGGAAGAGAGGCTGCAACCCAGGGTCCGCACACAGCCCAGGGTGGTGCCTGCTGCCACCAACCACAGGGGAGACCCGCTTGTCTCCCCGGGTGTGAGTGCATGGAGGCGTATTCCCCGGGAGATGGACTCTGTTCACTTGGACTTAGCGCTGCCCCCGCTCTGCCCAGCAAATGGGAGAGAAGAGATGGCACAGGCTCAAACTGCATGGGAATGCCGGGGAGTCTCGAGGGCATTTGTGGGAATATAAAACACAAACAGCCCGGGACAAGGGGAGACTCTGTGCTTGGCACCGGGCATGTAGTGAGGCAGGAAAACCGAGGCCATCAAGGGGAGAAAAGTCAATCAGGACAAGGTGACACGGAAGTGACAAAGGCAGAGGAAGTTCCAGATGTGGACATTAACGGTTGATTCTAACTGCTTCTCATAGATGCAAGAGTCACACAGAGGCAGGGGAGACACGGAAAAAGGAGGAAATTAAAGTTCAGAGGTGAAAACTAAAATGTGTCAGATAAAATATTTACTGGGTGGGATCAATGGCAGATTAGATACTGCAGAAGAAAAGGTTGGTGGATTTGCCATGCCAATAAAATATCTCAAAATTGCAAGAGAATTGAAAGCTAATAGCCTTACGGAGCTATGGGATTTCAGTGGACAAGGGGAAAGTATGTGAAATATTACTGAAAGTTTTAAATGTTGGTGAAAATGGGAAACGTTAGGATCCGAGAAGCCAGGCACAACGTACGAAGGAGACTACACCAAGCCACATGGGATTCGGATGGTTCATCATGCCGTTAACAGAAGTCTGAGGAGCAGCCAGAGCGAAGGCAGAGGACACGCAGGGGAGCCCACCTGCGGATGGAGGCAGCCTCCTCTCTGGAAACAGCACAAGCAGAAGACAGTGCAGCAGCATCTTAGCACTGAAAGAAAACAAAGGATTTTTAAAAGCCACAAGCCTGGAATCCTGGGAAGAAACAGAGCCTGAAAGAACATTTTCAGAGATAGGCTTCTGGTCCAGTGGTTAAGATGTCAGCGTGCCCATGTCCCACAACAGAGCACCTAGGTTTCACTCCAAGCACCAGCTCCCAGGGCCAACTTCCCACCAGTGTGGACCCTGGGAGGCAGGGTAGTCAAGTACCTGGAGCCTTGCCATCCACACAGAAGATCTAGATGGGTTCCAGGTGAAAAGTTCAGTGCTGACCCAGCCTCACCATCACTGGCATCTGGGCAGGGAACTAGAGTATGGAGGTTCAGTGTGTGCCCAGGAAAAGGGAGGAGGTTGGTGAGCCTCTACCCAACTACAGCACAACTACACAGGCCTAGGTCCCCAGCAATCCAGCATCCAGTCTCTCTGCTTCTGCTTGTACCTTCTCAAATCTATTTACCACATAACAGAGTAATTCATGTAAATGCAAGCCTTATGATGTCACTCCTGATGTGAACTTACAACAGCCACCTACACCTCCCCACATAAGAACCAGCTCCACCTGGGACCCTAAACTCAACACCCCCACAGCCCCTTGCTCATCTGCCTCCTCTCCCTGACCCCCGCCTTGTGGGCCAGTCCCCCCACGCCCGCAGAGACTGCTGAGTCAGCGCCCACCGCTGGGTCTCTGCCCTGGCTGCATCCTGTGCCTTCTCATCTCCCCTCAGCAGACACAGGGTCCTGGCTCACTTCCTCTAGGTGTTTGCTCGACGTCATCGTCGTCACAGAGGCTTTTCTGTCCACCTTCCTGTGGCAAAAGCCGCTCCACACCTGCACTTGTTTGTCTTCCTTGCCCTGCTGTAGACTGGCCAAAGCCTCTTTCAGCCCTGGGTACCTGTTTATGTTGCAATTTCAGGGAGCGGGGTTTGGTTTGGAGCTTTGCTTTGATTTGGGTTTCTGGGTTGACTTGTTTTTGTTCGTTTACACCACAAGAACACAGACCCACAAAATTAGGGTCTGAGTCTGTTTGCTTCATTTTTGGATGAATGCCTGGGGATTAACCACTGTTTTTGAGGGACTCAATTAACTTCTGGTTAAATGAAAGTCATTTCAGTCTTTACTCGAAGGCTAGCTGAGACCAAGCAGTAGAATAAATGACTGGGGTTATTTTCAGTAGCGTTGTGGACTTCTGAGCACCATGATGATGGCACACACGAAAGCTGATCACTGGCCAACTTCATTCCACCTGTGAGGACTGAACAACCACAACACGGGGCTGTTACTAGGATCCAGGCGCAGGGCTTTGTGTCAGGGGCCGCGTGTCCAGATCTGCGGTCCGCACTTCAGAGACCCATCCAGCCACAGAAATGCCGCTAGGAAGAAGACCCCAACCCAACTCTGCCCGCCTTCCAAACTGCTGAGAGTTAACCTCCTACTAAACGCACTCATCTTTTGAGTTACGCAAGATGCAGACCACGGCCATCCAGAAACATTTAATAGGCACTCTGAATTGTCACTTTTTTTTTTTTTTGACAAGCAGAGTTAGACAGTTGGAGAGAGACAGAGAGAAAGGTCTTCCTTCCGTTGGTTCACCCCCTAATGGCCGCTGCGGCCGGCGCACCACGCTGATCTGAAGCCAGGAGCCAGGTGCTTCTCCTGGTCTCCCATGCGGGTGCAGGGCCCAAGGACTTGGGCCATCCCCCACTGCCTTCCAGGGACACAGCAGAGAGCTGGACTAGAAGAGGAGCAACCGGGACAGAATCCGGTGCCTCAACCAGGACTAGAACCCAGGGTGCCGGTGCCACAGGTGGAGGATTAGCCTAGTGAGCTGCGGCACCGGCCATGACTTGTCACTTCTGCCACAGTTATCAATTCTGTTTTGATGAACAGAAATGTTCTAGGTGATAGGAAACGGGCATGCCAATGCATTTCAGTAACTCTTGGACTAGACAGTACCACATTTATCACATTATGCTAAAGTCAGAAAATAATCTTCTTCCAATAGCTCCCGAACTCAGAACAAGTTGATCTGTGAAGTGGAGAGGCAAGAGGTACATCTTGACCTCCACATGTGCTCACTCAGAGTTAGGTCAACTTACTATGTTGGTTGAGACTGTAGATACAGAGATAGCTGTACTGGTATAGATACACATATTCATATATGTACACAGATAGATGTCGATGTCGATCATGTAGATATAAATGCAGAGGTAGATGTCTGTGTCTGTGGGGATGCTTCTAGACAGATCAGATGTAAAAAGGCAAATAGATGCAGCTGTAGACGTTAATGCTGATCTTAACAAAGATTTTATAGAGAATAAAAAAATTATATAGAAATCAACATTTATGTAAATATTAAGTTATACAAATCGCTATACACAGATGGTAGATATAGATGTACTTACATAGAGATGTAGGTGCAATGAAATATGTACCTGTACATATAGCTACACACACTGACAACACCAGCATCAATATCGACATAGACACAGATAGAGACACAGCCAATAATCTAGATACAAATGTATACATAAATGTCAATACCAGTGGTGATGCCGGTGCCAGTACTTTCATAGGTATAGCTAGGTAGGCAGACCTAGACTACATGCAGGTGTAGATGCATAAATTAATATCTATACCAATACAGGAATAAATTAGAGATGTTGATTTCAGTGTTTATGTCACTGATCTAGACATAAACATAACAATGTATTTTATACAAAAGCAGACACCAAGATATAGAAAATATGATATAACTGTCAACAGTGATGCCAATGTTTAAACCACAGATGTACACGTGAACTTACCTATAGACACAGAATTAGATTAGATGTCAGTGCCAATATCAACACACCCTCTGACATCAATATATTAATATGATCTAAACAATACACAGACTACCTCCATATATAGAGGGATGCACACGGCAAATATCCACAATATCATCCATGTGAGTTAGATATAGAAATAGATATTGATGCCAACATCATCCATGTGAGTTAGATATAGAAATAGATATTGATGTCAATATTGAGAAGGATATAGAGGTGCACCCACTTGTTAACTATATCAATTAAAGGTATAGACAGAGACATTGATTAGCCAGCAAAAGAGATGTCAATGTAGATGTTGACACTGATGTCTATCTTGATGGATAAATACATAAATACACAGATACATAGATAGATGTAAACCTACTACTGCTACGAGTGCTGACAATGATATAGAGACAGAGAAATAGGCTGTATAGAGATGCAGATATAGATATCGATATCTAACAGATACAGTCGTGGACACAGACATAAACACAGATAATGCCAAGGGCAAGTGTTTCCAAGGTCAGCGGAAACAGAAGTATGTCTCACAGACAGTTTCATGTTGGAAAATCATAGCTTCATCCTCCTCCCATAAACCACACCACTGAAACACAGCACTTCACTTCCTAACTTCCTCCTGCTCCCGAGATAGGCGCTGTGTACATGGAGATAGCTACACGCTATTACACGGTTTTGCCTATTCTATAATAAAAGTTGTGAAGGTGGGAGGGCAGCCAACTCCCTTCTCCAGAACTCTCCCAGGACATGAGTCATTTGTGCGGTTTAAGTGAGATGCTGCCTCTCAAGCTGCTAGGAACCAGCGCCAAGCGAGTGCTCAATGAGTGCAAGTGGAGCATCCTTGGAGCTCCCACTTACGTTTAACCTTTGCCTCAACCCTTCCAAGGCAGCATGCTAAGGGTCTGAGTGCCTAACACTGAGAAGGTTGTAAACTCTTCTCCATATCCTAACCTGTCAGCGGCGGGTTCTGTTCTCTGTTGGGGTGTGAAAGCTCCTAGGCATTTGATGGTCTTTGATAGTGAAAAATGAACGCACTTAAAATCTCTCCTTCCCTATTAATCTCCTTGCTTGAATTACACTGAGGAGCCACATTTGTATTACAGACCCAAGGTAAAACTATCCCTTTGGGAGTTTGAAAGAGCAGGATACAAGGCAGCTGCGCTTGACTGACGTGCGATCAACAGGGCTACAGCTCCAACTAGAGGAAGCCAGGAGTGAGCAAAACTCATTTTAGAGGGATGGTGCTAGAGAGAGAAGTTAGACAGCTAAGACACGGTCTAAGGCCACAGTTACTCCTCCTAGTCATTTTCGGCAATTACACATATTTGAAATGCACCACACACAACTCACAGATCCCAGCACACACTACTGGGTGCTGTGCAGCCCAGGAAATAGAGGCTTCCCTGCTCCTGTGCATTTGTGGAAAGCAGAAGCTACAGGAAGGAGCACCTGGCACGCATGTGGGAATCTCAGGCTGACACTAGCTGACACATGGAAGCAGCACTGAAAGAGATTTTCCAGAATTGTTCCCCATGTGTAGTCGAGAAGCCACCCTCCTTCCCCAAACTATCAACATCCAAAAGCTGCAAAAACTTATAAACATCGCGGTATTCTTGTTGGTAATGATACTGCTCTGAAACCGTCTACATTTTGAAATCAGACACATTTTCATAGGAGAAGACAATTAGAAAAGTCAGCAAAAGAAAGAAATAGCATGGGGAAGGGGAACTATGGAAATACAAATCCATATTCAGCAGAAGCCCTTTTAAGTGTCTCTGTGTTTGACGTTACTAACAGCACCGAGGACTGTGGCTTGCAAATTCGTCAACATTAAAACACTGCACACATCTAACTTTCCGCGACACGCACTCTTCTCTGTGTGTAGTAGGAGGTGGCAGCTGCTGTAACAGGCCAGCCCATTACCAGCTTCTAGAGGAAGACGCCTGGTAAACTTTTCCTCAATGCTTGCATTTTTATTTTTTTAAATAAATGCATAATAGGACAAGAACCGAGCTATGTGCTTGTTTATATTCTTACATCCTCCTTTTGTTTTCATTTCCATCTATCGTCACTATGGTGGCATCAACTAGATTACTAAGGATCTACATCCAAACAATCTTTTAAACTTTTCCAAACACTTTGATATAGGTTAATAAACTGTGAAGACGAAAGGGAAATCATTATTTCCTCTGTTTTTAAAGATGATGAATCAGAACCTATAAAATCTGGTGGTCTTGTCCGCGTTGGTATAGCTGACGACAGAAAATCTGAAGATTGAGGTTTTGAGACCCAGAGGACATTGGAATTCTCATATTTGGTGCTACAGCTCATCCCTCTTCTTCCTCCTCTTTTCTCCTTCTCTTCTTGCTTCTTCTTGGCTCTAATTGCTTTCATGTTAACAGTGGGACTGCCAAGAGATTCCTATCTGAAGTACAGTCTAAAGCTCTTGTTACACCCTCACCATGTAAGGACTCCTATTGTCTGGCTCACCGTTCAGCAGGTATTAGCAAATAATGTCTGTGATGAGTCTACAGTAACAACTCAACATGTAACAGAAGCAATACGGATTTGTAAAAAGCACAGTGTTGTAAATGAGTGCTAAACATACCCTCATTTCCAGTCTAGACAAAATATGACCTTCTTCATACGTTTCAGCTAAGCTAGTGTCAGCAATGGGGGATGTTTTGCCCCTCACTGCCCATGGTGCAGATGGCTGACTAATGGCTGAAATCGACCGGAGAGCTTCCCCATGGGAATAACTGCCCATGCAAACCGTCTGCTCCTAACCCAGCCTCTGGGCCCTGTTCCAGGGGACGCTGCCTTACTCAATTTGAGGAGATAGGACCATTAAGTCAAGCACTTTCCTTGGTCTGAAAAATCAACTATTTTCGACAACGTGTGCATTAAAATACATCTCAGGGCAGGCCTTTACCCTAGCAGTCAAGACAACAGTTAGGAGGCCTGCGTCCCGAATCCCCATGCCTGGATTCCACAGCCAACTTCAGCTCCGGACTCCAGCTTCTGCCGATGTAGATCCCAGGAGGCGGCCATGAGGGCTGCAGACACCGGGTTCCTGTCACACAGGTGGGAGACCGGGAGGGAGTTGAGCTCCTGGCTCCAGCACAGGCCAGACCTGGCCGTTGTAGGGACTTGCAGAGAGCACTAGTGATGGGATCTCTCTCTCTCTCTTATTGTCTGTGTGTATGCCTTTCAAAATAAAAACATGCTATATGTATGTTTGACTTTAAAAAATGCTCTGTATGGATGCAACTTTTCTTAGAGTAATTTAGTTTTGATTAATGCATCAGAGATCTTTACCTTTTAAATGAAATATCACCCAAAGTAAATCATCTCAAAAACATACAAAGGGGGCCGGCACTGTGGCTGCTCCTCTTCTGATCCAGCTCCCTGCTGTGGCCTGGGAAAGCAGTAGAAGATGGCCCACGTGCTTGGACCCCTGCACCCGCATGGGAGACCCGGAAGAAGCTCCTGGCTCCTGACTTCAGATCAGCACAGCTCCAGCCATTGCGGCCAATTGAGGAGTGAACCAGCGGATGGAAGACCTCTCTCTCTCTGCCTCTCCTCCTCTCTCTGTAAATCTGACTTTCAAATAAAAAACAAAGGTGGCAGGTGCCAACAGCTCCTGGCAGCAGAGGAACTCAGACTCTCCAGAATCCTCTCCTTGGTCCCAGGCCTACACGTGTCAATGCAGGCAGCGAGCTCTTGCAGCACAGCAGAGTGTTTAAATTGCGAGCTACTACCAGTTGATGAGAACACTGCCCTCCAGATGGTCCTTCGGCCCTTTCCTGGAAAGCCCATCAGAGAAACAATGTCAGGGAGGTATTTCTGTGTGGTTGTAGTTCAGCGACACAATTCTCCCCCTTGCTCACACACACACACGCTCATATACACATTTGCATATATATGCATTCATGCACACACAATAGCTCAGTTCGTTCAGCCAGTGAGCAAAATTACAAGGACAATTTCTTAATATGCATACTTATTTTTCACTACTCCCAAATCAATAAAAGAATATTTTATACTTAAATTTTAATTCAAATATGTCACCAGATAAATACTGAATACTTTTCTATGTCTTTCTTTCACAGAAGTAGCTAAGAAGTATCAATGTTGGCTACTTTGTCCCCTTTAATTGTTTTGATTTCTTAATAGTCTGATTCTATAAGGCTTTGTTTCAGAAAAAAAAATGTGTTTTTATTTTATGAATGATAGCTATAGAACTGCTGGTCAAACATCAAGTCACATTAATGCAGTCTGTTAAAAACCTTGTTAAAACAGGGAACTTTTACCTAGACTTAAGAAAGCAGCAGGAATAGGATCTATTGGGAAAATCGCTCTTGCACTTAAATTTTTCTTACCCTGGCTGGACCTGGAGCATTGTACCTGTGCCCGTGTCTCACTAGAGGTTCTGTTTGCTCTATTTGGGTTGGCTGGCCACAGAGACATGGATTTGTCTTCATAAAATGATGGCTATCCACAGGCAAAATGCCAGCCCAGCCAATCAAAAGGCGTTTCTCACACTGACAGTGAGATACTGTTCATCGCACTGTCTCTTCTTTGTCTGTCACCTGCAGTCAGCCAATTTCCAAGTCAGAAACTGGGGGGAAATGCATCATCTGCTTATCATGGAAAAAGTTACGCTATTTGTCACCGCACTTGTCACATTACTTTATATCCCCAAGAAAACAGTGAAGTTATTTTTTTACACTAAAAATACCCGAAGAGGCAAGCAGATGGTGAGAGTACATTTTAAAAGACCCCGCACCTTCATGGCCCACACCTGCATGTGCAGGTCCATGGGTCATTCCCAGAGAGATCCCCAGGCCACAGCCAGCTCGCCCTGGTAACTGCTCCTCGCTCCCTCCTCTGGGCTGACCCTGGCTCTCGCCACAAGCCCTGGCACCAGTTTTCTCTCTAATGCTTCATAGGAATGGGTGCAGGCACGCTGTAGTCCCCTCTTGCTCTGTAACTGTCTGAGGACGAGGACGTCAGCTTGTGTCCTCCATGTTTGGCCCCGTGTCTAGAACACAGAATCACTCTGTGGGTGATCTCTTTTGACAACAACAGATGTTAGCAGCATACGAAAATCTAAAGTTCAATTTAAGACAGTGGTATTTAAGAGACAATACGTTCACTCTTGTGTTGGTTGTTCACAGGACTAGAACAAAAATGATCCTCCATCCTGATTCACTAATTTTATGGTGTTTTGCATCCTGGACCACTGGAGACATCTCCACATTTAAAAATGCATGCCCTGGCTCACAAGAGAAAAAGGACGAAGGAATCTGCCTGCACCTGTTCCATTTATCTCCACTGTTCAAAAACCAACCTAAAGGATATTATATGATGGTTGCTTGTACATGAATAAACACACACACACACACACACTGCAGCAAGCTCCCTGACAGTCGTAAAAATGGTCCACCCCCTCAGAAGATGCTTCACTTGCCTCCAGCGGCTGTTGCAGTACATTTTCTGATAATGCAGATACAAAATATGAAAATAATTATTTCAACTTCTGTGTTAGCCAGGCTATGACCGCGCTAGACTTCTAACTGTACCTCTGACTTTATCCTCATGGTCTGCGTGTTGAAATTCCTCTTCACACCCTTGCGGAAGAGACACAAGAACACTGTCCTTGCTTGGATTACAGACCAACAGTAGTGCATTTCCCTTCAGAGCAGAGAGTGCATCCACCTCAGTCCCTGCAATACGGAGAACCTTCAGAGAATTCTGGGAAGATCGTGCTGATGAGAGGATCCTCTGGAAACACGAGGCTTTGAGATGTGGCTACCTGTGTTCACTTCCAAGAAATAACTCTGTTGTTTTTCTTAACCCCACAAGGACTCAGGCCACGGCTCTATGCGACTGTATTTCTGAACAAGGTGTGCTTGTTCCACCCAGGATATACCAATAATTCAAGGTAATCAGCAGAGTACATTACAGGAGAATATCTGAACCAACGAGCTGTACAAACAGAGTAGCAATCAGAAGATTTAATGCATTTGTGATGTACATTTAAGGCACTGACACTGGGCCACAGATGTACATGTGTTGTGTTTTCTATGGCTGAGATATGGCCTGTGAGAACCTATTATAGCATATCATCATCCACTCTGGAGGGGCTGGGGAAGGAAAAATTCCATCACACATTACTCCTGTGGATGTATTAGAGAAACAAATTGTACTTGGAATTGAAAAGTCGCAGGCTTATTCCGTCTTAATAAATTCCTGCCAAAAGGCTAAGTGTAAGACTAGAAATACTCCCCAAATGTTGTTACTGTATCATCATCTTTGACATCTCAGAGGCTGTTCCCAGCATCATCAGATATCAGCTCAGGTTCTCACAATAAATTCTTTTTTTCTTCTTTGTTTCAGCCAGTCCTCAATTTCATGTAGCTCTTTTGAGTTGCCCGCACTTGAGGTATAAACCTCCCCTTGGCTGAAATGTAAAATAAAACACTTTTCACTGGTTCATCTAGGTAGATAGCTTCATAATTCAAGGTGCTAATGCTTAAATTAAATTTCCCATCAAACTTGTTGGAGGATTTTCATGATCTGTTGGAATAAGTTAAAAATAGAACCATAATAAAGCAGTCTGATTGCTTTGGGGGCAAATTCTGGCTCCTAATTATCTTGATGGCTGTCATGCTTAATACCTAGTGGAGTGCTCAGTAAATATCTCAGAAATCAATGAATGAATGATTATGTGATTAAATGCAATGATGATGCACTAAAATATCCTAATGATATTAACCTAATTTGCATTTTATAAACCAAGATACATGATATCACTTTTATGAAGCTAAGTATATGACTTAAGCTGTTCTTTTTATCTTATTAGTCTGCTAAGACTTCCTCTCTTAAGAGTGGATTTTATTTAATCTTGTTATCTTAGAAGAGTGTACATAGAAGTCTGGTATTATTCTAAAGTGAAAAAATTAGTGACAACAACCTAAACAGAAAAACTGTTATCTGACCCCAGATTTCTAACATACTGTAGATTTATGTATGAGTTAGTTATCTACGCTGTGCAAAAACTCATCCCCAGAGGTAGAGGCCCCCAGACCAGACACTTGCCATCTCCCAGGTCCGTGGCGGGAGTCTGGTGCTCTGCTTGGGGGCTCGTGTGAAGGGCTGGCCGCTGTCTTCCAGGGACAGCGTCATCCCGGAGCAATCCTGGGGCTGGACTGACCCACTCCACACCCTCTGTGCCTTATCTGTGTCCTTGCGGCTCGGCAGCCGACAGTCCAGGGCACAGCTCAGAGAGGACTCACCATGAGAGCCAGAGTTCCTTGGCATCCGGATCTTGGAAGGGTCTCCCTACCCCTTCTGCTGCGTCTTTCATAAGAAGCAGTCAATGAGAGCATCACACAGTCAAAGGAGGGTGAGCACACACAGACAGAGTCCGAGACATGGGGGCTGCTGCAGCCATCTAAGAGGACACCTGCCATGAAGACAGTCAGCACTTGATAGCACTGTCAAGACTCAAATTGCATTATCACATTTTTCTAACTGTTCAACTCAGACTGTAAAGTGAAATGAGGGAGATTCGCAAGAGCAAGATTCTCCCATTCACTCCAGTTACTATCTCTGCCTGGCAGGTAGATCTAGGACATCATGTACTTTAGGAAGAAGAGGAGTGGAAAGTAGAGTGGATGAGGCTGTATACACCAAGTGCTGGGGGGAGGCCTTTTAGGTCTTACTTGGCCAGGCCGATGCTGTTGCAGATTGAGTACCAGACTTAGAAACACAAGCCCTGGTGTTCAGAGAATCTCAGCTCTGACTGAATGCATAGCTAGTTTGCTGAACAACCTGCTCCCTCTTCTCCACTGTAACACGACAGAGCTGTCCTCGCTGGGCTGATCCCTGAGTCACCTCTTCCACGGACACCCTGGGATCTGAAGCAAGGCAGACCTTCCTCTGGGTCAGTTTCCATTTCCTAAGCTAAGACATTGTGGATTTCTAGTCCTCAATGCCTTCCTTTCAGGACGTCCACAACACTGAGTGAGTGGCTGAGGTCTCCAACCGCACTATGGTCAAAGACGCGGCTGTAACATGCTCTAACGAAATCATCTGAAGGAGAAAGGGTATTTGGGGGCTTAAAAAAACAGGTTTAAGACAGAATTCAATATACGTAAAACCTGTTTCTAAAAGTAATTTCTTAAAGTAATTACCTATTCATAAACTTCATCTTTGCTGATAAAAATTTTAAGAGAAAATCATCATTGATAATGCATGATTCGCTAATGACTATGTGGCAGAGGAAAAGCTGGTTTGGGCTACAGAGATGGAAATGTAAATAAAATCTGTTACACCTAATGATGAAGAACTCTCAAAATAGAAGGCCGATAGATCACATATTAGGTATTTTCAAGAAACAACGCGGATCAAATATCAAGAGTGTGAAGCCTATGTGTTAGTGACAAAACCACTCCCATACAGAGAAAGCACGTGCAGCGTGGTGACTGGGATGAGCAGACTTGTTCTACTTTTGGGTAAACGTCCAAGGACAGCTGTTCAGTTCGCCAACAGCACCACAACTGCCGTCTCCATGAGCCCATCCACCCACGTCTCCGGGAGGAAACCAGAGCAAGCTGTGGCAAAGAACCACTGCGGCACGGACTGACCCCACACCGAAGCAAACCCGTGCTGCTCACAGGTCGAGTGCTGCCAGCAGTTTCTAACCTGACTGCCAGGAAGGCCCTCCCTCGTTCTACCTGATGCAAAGGTGGGGCTTGATGCGAGCTTCTTCTAAGGAAAAAAACAAGTTTTAGAGAGGCTCTGCACCAAGAAGCCTGTCGTCTTCCCCGGAAGCATCAGCTCCGGTACGCCCGTCCCTTCTTTATAGCTAGTCACTGCCTCACATCTGGACGTATTACCAGTCCCTACAAAATGACTGATACCCAAATACGTCCTGAGCGCTCCTAAAGTCACACAATGGGAGCCAGCGTTGTGTGGCTGCAGGTTCAGCTTCCACCGGCAACACCAGCATCCCACAGCAGAGCACTGGTTGACTCCGCTGCTCCACTTCCAATCCTGCCCCCTGCTAGTGCACCTGGGAAGGCAGCAGAGGATGGCTCAAGTGCTCGGGTCCCTACCACCGACGTGGGAGGCCCTGAGGAAGTTCCTGGCTCCTGACTCTGGCCCTGTCCATTGCAGCCATTGGAGAGTGAACACTCTCTCTGTGACTGCCTTTCAACAAGTAAAATAATTCTTGGTTTAAAAGTCACAAAATGGTCTATATTTACCACAGGAGCCTTTCTCAGTTAGGTGAAAGCCTAACACCTTGCTAAATATTTTAAATACGTGATGTCTATGGAAAAAAAAAAAAAAGTAAAAGCATCTCCTTGGTCTGTCTTTAAGTACGAGGAGAATTTATTATCTCCGAGTGCCTCAGAGGTGGATAAACACAGATGTAAAGAATTACTAATGATCATTCTCATTACTGTAGTGTTCATAATAAACATAACCTTCTTTCAACTCGGAGAGAAACAGTGCCACAAAGTCTCATTCCTCACTCAGAACACATCTGCTGGTATGGAAAGACGACACAAAAGTAATTAGGAATTAATTGAAACTACTGTAAGCTAAAGTTGAACTCCCAGGGTGCATGAAGTTTACAACAGACCTGAGGCTTTTTCCCCTCTCTTTCAAATACATTTCAGTTAGTATTCCTGGTGGAGTTAATTTTTTTAAATGGCTTTGATGGGAAAAGAGTGTTCTTCCAAATCAGAGGATGTAAAATTTTACACAATTGTGACACGTTTGTTAGTTGATCATCCCGGAATGATAATCATGAGTGGGGAACAGAAAGACCTAAGGGGGATCATCTGTGATATCTTCCTCTTTAAACGTCATGTTGAAAAAGTCATGTTGGGACGAACGTTTATTTTGTTCGGCAGGGAAGTGAAGAACGCTTTCTCATCTGAGCTGTGCCTGGTGAGCCCGTGGAGAAACTGAATTCCACGTGCCATCACGGTCACCACGCATACTTCTTGGGTACTCGCCACGCACTTTCAGAGTAGCTGCCGTGCGTCCGTTCTTTTAAATCCCCGTGGTACCACTCTGCCTGGTGTTCAGACAGGGACACTGCTTGTGTTCTATAGTCAACAGAGTCTGCATCGGTCAGGATAAACTGTTCAGGCTTCAATAACAAAAGTGTCAGTGCCCCGTGGCTTCTACAACAGAGCCACTGCTAACTGATGCGTGGATCTGGTGGGACACACAGACTGTTCTCTCGCAAGTGGTGACTTGGAGACTCGGGCTATTGAGAAATGGAAATCGCACATCTTGGAGCCCTTTGTGTCCAGCCTAGAGCATGTGGGGTGGAGGATGTGAGGGATGAAGAACACGGATGGTTCACTCATTCTTAACTGGACTGGACTGGAGAATGACTGACAGGATCCCACTTGGACACGCAGTGATGGAATCTGAAAACAATACTCAGTGTGGGGATGCTGGTGATTCCTTCCGGGGGCAGGTGTTGTGGGTCACCTCCCCCCACCTGCTCCTGCCACCGGCCGGGGGCCTTGGAGGTTTGGAGGCGGCAGGACATGCACACAACCCTGTGAGAGAGCCAGGGGCCTGGCTTCTGAGGCCCTCTCTGGCTGGAGCGTTGGCCAGAGAGTGCCATTACCACTCCACTCAGAGAAGGGCTGCCCTGGGGAGGCTCCTGTGTCCTGCCCACGAGGACCATGATCAACGGGCACACATGCCCGCATGCCTGCATGCTGCTGGGGAAGGGAGGGGAGGGGAGGCTGTGTGCATGGCCTCTGCATATTCATGGTGATGTGGAGAGATGATGAACCGCAGCTTCAACTGGCTGCTGCAAGGTTTTTCCACACATAAACGGATGAAGCCGTTGTTCCTAACAGGAAGCAAACTCCTGGGAAAGCTATTAGCAGCCCGGCATTTGCAATTCATGTGACACTGCACTTGCCTCCAGGGGTATGGAGGACAGAGGCCTGTTTGGTTTAAAATGTAACTCTCCAAAGGGGCAGGTAGGGCGTTCAGATCTCAGCTGGGGTTCTGTTGGATTTATTAACTTACACATGGAAATACACTGAAAATCGTGGACTATCTTTCCGTAACCGCTCCTTAGCCTCTCTGTTTCCAGAAATGGACCACCTTCCCCAGGGCTTTCATCTTGAAGTGCCTCTGACTTCTTTGCCCTTGGGCGCTCAAAATCACCAGCTGTTGGCCAAATCCAGGGGAGATCCTCCACAGCGGTGCACAGAAGCCTCACTTTCTTTCGATTTCCACTTTTTAACTGCAGATTCTAACTACTCTGTAACAACGTTTTATTGCTCTCCCCACTGCTAACTAAAAATAATACACTTCACACACCCCCAAGAATTAGTATCTGTAAGCAGCCCGCTGCTGTCAGTTTTCCTCCCAAGTTTACAGCGATGTGGAGCCGAGTAGACCTCACGGCAAGCCAGAGTGCTGAGCCTCCCAGCATATGCAGATTTTAACCTCAGTTAGCGAATTCCAGGAGACCCAGAAAACTCCTTCAGAATATGCAAATGAATAACTTTCCTGGTGAGTGGTTAGTACCTTGGAGTGCCTGTGTTAGCTCTCACAGTTCCACTTGCCTAGGGGTGAGCATTCAGCCTAGCAGTTGAGATTCCCAGGTTCTCCACTGGGGTTTCTTGGGTTTGATCCCAGCCCTGGCTCCTGGCTCCGGCAGCCCCTGCAGACCCTCAGAGGCAGCCGTGTGAGTCAGGGCTTAGCTTCCTTCCATCCACCCACGCTGAAGACCCGGACTGAGTTCCTGGCTCCTGGTTCTGGCCCCAGCCCCAGCTACTGTAGATATCTGGCGAGTGAACCAGCAGATGGGAGCACTCTCTCTCTTACTAATAAAGAAGAAATTCACTTACCTAAGGTAGATCAACTGTCTTGTCTTTGTAATTAGTGTCAACCCCTTTACCAACACTCAGAGATTATTTGCTCGAAAGTGGCAACCACCTTGTTTCCTATTAATCCTATTCTCGGTTTTCTAAGATCTAAGGATGAAATATCTAGAAAATTAATTCAAAACTTATTTTTAACAGGAAGGCTGGCATAGCTCGTCTCCTGGTTCCACTGCTGTCCTCTTGCATTACTTTTCATTCTGAGCACAAAACAGACCAGGCCAGCGCTGAAAATGGAAGACGACAGGACGAGGGTCTCGCAGACCCATGCCGGCAAGCACCAGGAGCAAGGCTCCCACCTATGAGAGAGAATTTGAAAAACCCAAAACAAAGGATCCAAATCTTCCTGAGAGTGGCAGCACGGACGCATATCCATCCCAGGGTAAGAATTCCTTTCTTGCTTGCAACAGACACTAAGGGAGAAACTATTTTACGGTCAGTGACTGGTCACAGGGCAGTTGAGTCTACAAGTTGTCAACATAATAGCAGGAGTAGGGGAATGAAAAGTAAATTGATTGTTAAGTACTCTGATAAGCCTCCTTAACACGATTCTCAAAACTCACAGCCCTTCTGCCCACAAACGGACAAGTTTAAAATCATATGATTAGACTGCGCACCTGCAAAGCCCATTGTGCTGCGTGATCTGTGTGTTTTACTGTAGGTCAAGGCAGTTAATCACCAGAAGGCCTCGGGGTAACCACACAGAAGCTTATTTATGGGCAAATCAAGAAACTGAAATCCTGAACCGTGCCTGATTAGCTGCACTAATATGCTACTTGTGGCTAATTTCTGAGCTGCTTAACCCACAGGTGTTTGCCCTCATTCATAAATCATGCCGTCCACCTCCTCTTTGCACTCTTGGTCCTACCATGCATATAGATAGCCTGCTTAAATGACAGGCAGGAAATAATGGATGGCGCACTAAATCACTGCCGTGCTTACTCAACTGGCGCTCCCCCGAAACCCGGCCGGCACCGTTCCCACTGCTCGGCCCGGTTCAGATGTTATTGTAACCCAAGGCTTCTGTGCCACTGCATGCAGCCTTTCAAAGGGACAAAGTGTACATTTCCCCGTTTTTATTTGTTTTACTTGTAGAGCACCCCCTCTGCATAAGACAGCACCATTAAAATTTCCACAGCAGCCGGCAATGCAACAGAGCAGAACCGAATCCCAACGACTTCGACGGCGAAAGGAAACGCTCCCTGGGAATTTACCAACTCTGGCTCTCCAGTTACCCTGGATTTATTTTTTTAAATTAAAAATGCTAATTAAACGGGTCACAAACCAAACACTCTAAACACTAAATATTATAGGCAGGAAATGCTTGGTTTGCATATAATTTGGTCCAGAGTAGTTTCTCATTCTGAATCAACTTACAGGTCAATGTAAAAACCAGTAGCTATGGAAATACATATTTCACATATGTTTACATTGTCTGTCTATACTCAGGGCAGAGCAAAAGGCAGGACTTGGTAGGAGATTTTTCTTTCAAGTTCTGGCTAAGAAAGGAGGAAGTGATATTCCGTGAGTACTGAATAGAGTCTTCCAGGAGGACGTGCATCTGACAAACAGGAGAGGTGACCCCACAGCAACAGGACAGGGTTCCAACAGTCTGATGTGACAACAGGGTGGACAAGGCCTTCTCAACCTCAACCTGCTTGAAACATTCAATTGCTTTTAAGGCTGTTCAATCCCTACCTTCGAAGAGATGATAATGCTGAGAAATAAATTCATTTATCTACTTTTGACCTTTTCCTATTAAATCAAATAGCCACGTAGGCAGGCAAGATTTTGGTCATTGAAGAATACTTATTCTAGGGAATTCACTTCAAAACAAGATGGGGTAACAGGAACCAGACTGAATCAAGTGAGAAATGCACGAGCTACAGGCTATACTGGGAGTCCAGACGGTAGACACCAGGCAATGAAGATCCCTGAGATATGGAAAATAAACCTTGGAGATCTTTGACTGTTCTTGTGAGTTGCCTTGGGAGGGTTTTCAGTGAACTCCTGAGTTAAAGCATACAACTGAGCATCCAAGGAGACAGGGTGAACAGGAGACCAAAAGTGAGAAGATGAACAGAGGCAGTGCCCCAGATACCTCACCAGGTCGCTTCAGAGTCCTTCCACGAGGGCTGATCGGACACATAAGTAAAGAAAGTTCCAGAGGCTGGGGAAAGAGCCACCCGGCAGGGTTAGAAGTCACAAGGCAGAACATTCACCCAGGCTCTGTAGTGCTTGCTTTCATCTGACAGCCTGGAAAAACTCAGATTCTATGAGCAGAATATTCTGCAGTTCTCACCTGAGTGCAGGAGATGGACCAGTTGTGGACTGCTGACTGCTCCAGTCCCACCTAACAGACTTCCAAAGGAAGACCTGAGACTTTCAAATGGTTTTCAAGTAGCATAACTGTGCCCCATGGGAAAAGACCAAAAATCTTTACAGAAATACAAAAGCATCCTGCCATCAGAAAGATAAAATTCACAATGTCCAGCTTCCAATCAAAAATCATCAGGCAAATAAAAAGCAGGAAGAGATCAGCCTTATGGTAGAGAAGAACGCCTTAATCCAAGGCCATGGGAAGTCACTCAAACCAAAGCCACAGAAAATGATGCAAATGTCACAATCAGCACATTCAAAACATGTCCTCAGATTATACTTCACATGTCCACAAAGTTCAGTATAGATTTAGAAGACATAAAAAAAAAAAGACCCAAACTGAACTTAAAGAGATGAACACTCTACTAAGAAGGTGAAGAAGACAATGAATGGATTAATTTCAGTTTAGACATTACAGAAAACAAAACAATTGGCCCTGAATATCTGTTGGTACTGAAAATGCAGGTTTAAAAAATCTGCAGATTTGAAGAAGAAAATGGATCTATATTGTATATATGCAGGCTTTCTTTTTTGTCATTATTCCTTAACCAACCAAATCTAACACCAATTACTATAACATTTAGATCCAACTGCGTGTTATCAGCAGTTAGAGCTTATTGAATGCATGCAGGTAGACAGTGTAAATTCTAGGCAGATGCAGTGCCTCACATCTGGACTTGCACATCCGTGAACTTGAGCACTCGGGGACTTGCTCGAGAATCAATCCCCACAGCTACTGAAGGAACACTGTACCCATAAGTTGAATGTTGTATCTGCAAGACTTTGAAAAAGAAACTAAATGAAATGAAAGGGAATTAAAATGAACAGAGCACCAGCAACCTGTGGGACAACTTAAATGCATCAGTCTGTATGCACCTGTACTCTCTGAGAACGCGGCAGAGGGACCAGTGGAAAACAATGAGAGATAATCACTGAGATTTCAAATATGATGAATATCACAAACCCTTAGATGTGGAAAATTCAACAAATCCCAAGCATAAGAAACAAAACATACAAACAAAAAACTACACCCACAGTACAACATGATCAAAGTACAAAGATTAATGAATAACAACAACAAAAAAAACTTATCAACAGACAAAAGACCTATTATGTATGGAGGTCCAAAGCTGTCAATGACTATCTCTTTTTTCCATTGAAAATAATTCAAATACTTTAAACTATTGAAAAACAAAAAAGTGGCAACAAAACAAATACCAAATATATTTGAAAAGCACAAGTGGGATGAAAACTTCTCTACATGTTCAAAAGCTGAAAGAATTGATCCCAAGCACATCTTATGGAACGAGACCTCAAAGGAGGTTTTCCAGAGAGCAGGAAAATGTTAGCAAAACAATGTGCCTTTATACAATGGAATGAACACTCAACATGGTAGTACACAAGTCTTTCTTTAATTATTTGAAATTCTTTAAAAGCCAATTGATTCTTCATATAAAGACAGCAGTGTAGCACAGTATTTAAAGTGACAAACAAATCTCAAACATATCCAAACAATAAGGCAATGTTGAGAAGTAAGGAAATCTATAAGTCTCTTACATTGTTCATAAAGTTCTACTATATCAGTTAAGATGGGACAGTGATAACAGAATCACTACTAAGAAGCCAAAATGAAGATAAAATGGAATCATTAAAAAAATCAATTATTTCATCAAAAATGTATAAAAGAAACAAAAAATTAGAGGAAAAACCTGGAAAAGAAATAGCAAGATGACAGATTTAAACCTAAACACATCAAAAAGCTCATTAAACTAAATGGTCAAAGCACCCAAATTAAGAGACAGAGATAGTAAAATTTTTAAAAGAAAGATAACAGAGTATTTTCTATCTATAATGAACAAACTTAAATATGAAGACACAAAATAGGTTAAATATAAAAGGACTGAAATATATGTTCTGATAATACTAATCAAAGGAAAACTACTACAGTGACTATATAACTTTTGAAGCATGTATCAAAGAAAATTATATTAACATGTATAAACAAAGTCTTTGAATAATTATAATTGTAAGGGAATCAGTTTATCAACTAACAATTTTCAAGGACCTAACAATTTTCAAGTTTTATGAGCCTAATAACAGTTTCAAAATATATGAGGCAAAACTGATAGAACTATAGGGAAAAACATCAACAATTATATTCCAACATTTTACTCCCTCTCAATAACAGATAGGTCAAGTAGACAGAAAATCAGTAAGGAAACAGAATATTTAAACAATATTACCAATCAACAATACTACTTGGCATTTCTAGAACATCTTGTCCAACAGGAAGGGAGGACACATTCTTTTCTAGTGGTAGGAAACATTTTTCAAAATAAAACATAATGTAAGTAGTAACACAAATCTCAATAAACAATCGTTGCATTCATACAAAGCATTTTCTCTTACTACAATGGTTCAATTAGAATCACTAATTGATCACTGCTAGAAAATCCTAAATATTTAGGAACTAACAACCCACATTTAAAAAAAAAACCATATATTAAAGAAGAATTTGAGAAATTACAATCTTCTTGGTCTAAAAGAGTAAAACAAGAGACAGCTAAAGTAGTACATGGCAGGAGAAGAGGCAATATTTACAGAAATAATTGGTTAAATTAGACGAGAAAACCTATCACACATTAATAACCTCAGCTTTCTGATTGAGAAACTAGGAAAATAAGAACAAAGTTAATCCCAACACACATCAAACAAGGAAACAATAGAGAACACAGCAGACAAAAATCAAATAAACACCAGATAAATCAGAGAAAAATCAATGAAATCAAATGCTCAAGTTTGAAAAGTGACATGGAGAAAATTAACCAGTATTGTACATGAGAGGTAACATCACTGTGAACTCTTCCTAGAATAATTCTTGACACTTGAAAATGCCAAAAAATAATTTTCAGAGGAAAGAACAAACTTAAGACTAATACCACTCACTGTCAATATTTGTATGCTACAGTCATGGAAATAGTTCATTAATAACTTAGAAATACATCAGAGAGACAGAATGGGGGCCAGCAACAGATGTACACGTTTGACCACTGAGTTCTGACAAAGACGTGTCAGTGGGGAAATGGTAATTTTTTTCAGCAAATACTGCTGGAGCAAACAGATAGTCATGTTTAAGCTATATTTAAAAAATACTACCAACCAAGGCCGGCACCGCGGCTCACTAAGCTAATCCCCCACCTGTGGTGCTGGCACCCCAGGTTCTAGTCCCGGTTAGGGCACTGGATTCTGTCCTGGTTGCTCCTCTTCCAGTCCAGCTCTCTGCTGTGGCCCGGGAAGGCAGTGGAGGATGGCCCAGGTGCTTGGGCCCTGCACCCGCATGGGAGACCAGGAGGAAGCTCCTGGCTCCTGGCTTTGGATCAGCGCAGCGCCGGTCATAGCGGCCATTTGGGGGGTGAACCAACGGCAAAAGGAAGACCTTTTTCTTTGTCTCTCTCTCCCACTAACTCTGCCTGTCAAAAAAAAAAAAAAAATACTACCAACCAACTTTAAGTGACATTTCTAGAATATCCTATCCAACAGGAAGGGATTACACATTCTTTTCAAGTCCTAGGAAACATTTATGCTACATCAATAGGTCACAATATATTCAGAAATTAACTCATAATGAGCCTGCTTAAACGGTAGCTTAAAACTGCAACTTGCAGAGGATCTTCAATTTCAAAAACACCCTTTTTTGGAGAGCCTTGCACAACACTGCTCCTTTACTTCTCCTGAAGAGTCACTCAGCTTCCCTCAGACAAGCAAGTCTGTCATTACATTTCAATCTGCGGTGCCGTAATTGATCTTAAAGGAGGACATACTCACCTTGTGAAAATATTAGATGTACTTGGGGGCCAACGCGGAATACATAACAGACAGAATCCCATCTCCCATTTACACTAAATATAATTGCTTTCCATCAACTTAAAAACTGTATTTCCTGACTTTGCCACCACCTGAAACAGCCCTGATGTCTCTTTACAGCTATTACAGTCTCTACCCATGACCTGTGAGTCAGTCTACTTCAGAGTACCTGTGTTTTAAAGACCTTGTGAAACTCTAGGAATACATTAAGTTCTATACATTTTCTAACTGCTGCACAAAGGCACTTTTCTTGATTTCTCCATCTTTATATCTTTCAAAAATCCAATAATTTGTCATATTTCAGAATTTTTGATATTTTTATTCACACTGTTGTTTGAAAAAACACTGCGTGTATTCACTATCTTTCCTTAATGAAGTCTGCTTATCAATTATGGTCTCCCTTGCTTCCAAAGATACTTTAGACCACAAATGGAAGAACCTACTCTCATAGGATGGATACCACCTTCCTGACGATGGACAACAGACACACTGTTGAACAAAACAACAACCATGAAGCCTGCACATGTTCAGGGGCCTTAACAGACTGAATGTGGCCAGGGAAGTAGAGGTCAGGGGGATGGCAACATCCCCCTAATGTGGAAAGTCAGGAAAAGAAAACTCAAGTCCCTGAGAAGCCCCGGGTTCCAAAAATGAGATCTAGATCCACCTGGTCGGTGTGGAATCACTTCACTTTAATGTAATGAGGCCTGGTGAAGCATCAAAACAACCATGCAATTTGATCTGTATGGGTAGACTTCTCATTACTTGCTTGCTAGTACACTGATGTGTGAAACTTCTCCTCACTTGAATACATCCCTCTATTTACTTCATTACTATACAGATACAAAAGTTACTCAAAGTTGATACAAAATTACTATACAGATACAAAATGTATACAAAATGTATGCAAAATAACTGAAACTGCACTTCAGAAAAGGAGTCCTTTCCCTGAGTGCACTGCTGCGCGTTTAGCAAAGGCGTTCACAGAGGACACTGTAAGCCATCCAGCCCATCACAGTACACTGAACCAGGACGCACACCGCTTCAGAGGCCAGAACGCCATCCCTGCCCACAAAAGCTGAATTCACCGGGTTCATGGAGTGGCAATATTTTCAGTCAGCTGTCCATAAAGCCTGTCCTGGACCAGCCTTACCAACACTTGCTAGAACTCTGCTTAGAAAAAAATAATTACCAATCAAAAGAAGAAAAGAGATATTTCTGTTAGACCACATCCACCATCCCAGGTTTTCTTTTCAGAGTTTTTAGATAATAATCTCCATGTGTACAAAGATTTTGAGATTTAAAAATCCCCATGTGGTTTATCTTTAGCTCCAAGGGTCCCTGTGTAAATGGCTGCCCTGCCACGCCCATGCTGGCATTTTCTTTACTACTTAATACAAAACCCTGGATACGAAACTCCACCTTCCTCCCAGCAGAGCTTGTGTCTTCGTCCCCACTCGAGTGAGTCGATGAGGGACTGTGAATAAGTGAGCAGAAACAAAGCTCCAAGACTGCGCTCTCAACAGCAGCCTGCACCTTGCCTGGGCCGCCCACCAGAGGTGGCCCTGACCGGCTCCGTGCCTTGCCACCCTCCTGACTCCAGCCCACCGTGGCTGTTTTTAATGAGAATCTAAGTAACCACCTCAGGAACACAGCTCTCACTGTACTCCTACTGAATGATGCTCACCACTGTCCTTCCATCACCCTGAGGGTAGTCCAGGTCCTGCCCTGGGCTCCACATGTGTCCAGCCGCAGGGCACCAGGTTTCCTCCCCCCATGGCTCACCCTCCTGCCAGGTCCCACCCTTGTGCTCAGGACCTGTGCTGATGCACAGCCCACTGTTTGTCAATGTCTTCCTCTTCTCTACGTTGTTTAAAAAATTATTTGAAAGCTAGAGGATGAGAGAGAGAGTTTTCTATCCACAGGTTCACTCCCCAATGCCTGCAACGGCTGGGGCTGGGCCAGGCTGAAGTCAGGAGCCTGGACCTCCACCCAGGTTTCCCATGTGAACGGCAGGGACCTAACACCCTGCATCATCATCCATTGCCTTCCCAGGTGTGCATCAGCCGGAAGTTGCAGCAAAGCTCCAGTGTGGAATGCGGGCATCCTAAGTGGTGACCTAACCTGCCGCACCGCACCGCGGTTTCTGCCCCTCCCCGTTCTCCACAACTGTATTTGCTGTGCCTTTGGTAGAATCCTCCTTTGCGTCTCAGACACGGAGCTGCCAGCCTTCCTTTTTCTATCTTGGTGCATCGGGCAGAATAAAGCCCCCAGGGATGTCTGTCTATTGCCCAGCTCCCAGATCCTGTGACTATGTTGTTTCACACAGCAAAGGGCTGCAGATGTAACTAAGGTTGCTAACCAGCTGAGTGAAAAACAGCGAGATTATTGTGCAGTAGCCTTGTGGGCCCAGTGTAACACAAGGACCTTGAAGGTGGAAGAGAAAGGTGGAACCACATGATGTGAGAAGTCTCACTGCTGTGTCCGAGATCGGAGAAGGAGCCACGAGGATGAGGGTAGCCTTCGGGAAAAAAGCCAAGAAGCAGGTGCCTTCTAGAGCCTCAGTGAAGGAAATCAGCTCTCCTCACACCTTGAATTTGGCCTTTTGAAACCTGGGCAGACTTCTGGCTACAGAGCTGGAAGGAAATACCGGTCTCGCACCCCACAGCTTACTTTGTGGTACTCGGTTACAGCAGCAACAGAGGCCTAATCCACAGCTCTGGGTGCACGCGTGCTCATCGTGGGCTTCCCTGGGGCAGGGTCCTGCTTCCTAACGTGTCCCTCGGGCATGGCAGACAGCACACGTAAAGTCGCTGACGTGGAGCACAGAGCAGGCTCTGGCAGCACACAGCGGCAGGGCTGCAGGACAGGGCAGCCACAACCTCCAAACACGGATCACAACTCAGGACGGCCTCGGCAGTGTTCTGGAAGGCTCCTTCCTGCTGCCCAGGCACCAGGCAGGACTCTGGGAGTGGGCACCCCTGAAATAGCTTGGGTCAGCTGCTGCTCTGCAAGGCGCCCATAAATCCGCTCCCCCCATGCAGGGGCCGGCTGACGATGTCTATGTGTTTCTATTACATTGACTTCAGATTTCTTTAGGCAAATAGCTATGAAAAAGTCACCTGACAATTCCCCAAAGAAAAATGTGTAAGGTAGCTGAGGAGTGGCATGCTGCCTCCAGTCTGAGAGGTACAGAGGCTTCGGGTGTTATAGGCAGGCAGGTGGTTCTGGTCCAGGAATTAAAAGGGCACCCGCTAAACCTGTCAGAAGGCACCTTCAAGGTGTAGCGCCAAAGAATTATATCAGAAAGGTCACTCCGAGGAATACGAGTGTCACAAAGTTAAGTACATCCCGGGAAGGTCAGATAATAGGAAATATCTTTGTTCCAAGCTGAAATGATGGATTGCAAGGACGGCGAAGGGAAGCACAGGGCAGATATAAAGGGAAATCAAGACGAAGGGGAAAATAAAATAGGAGGCTAATACAATAGAAGGGGAGCTGTAGAAATCATAAAGGAAATGCTTGCGAACAACAGTGAAACTTATTGAATAAAGTAAAATGTATTCAGAACATTCAGATGGCGAGATTCAGAAAAATAACCCATGGAGTGGCATTGGGGCTGACTGCAAGATGCTGGGAAGAATACAGTTTTAAAAAATTGTCATATGTTCTCCCAGAACACTGCATGAATAATTTAGGAGGAATGCCAAGATTTATGAAAAGAGTATTATCAGTGAAATGTTAATGCCAGCCTCAAGAATTTTTTAGCTGATGGTTTGGTTCTAGGCAACGTAATTATTTCTGTTTGTCACCCCGTGTCTAAAATGTTCGTGATTACTCAGAAGCTGTGTGGCCTGCTAATTGAAAGATTCCTGCGGCACTCCCTGACTGACCAAGCCCCCACGGGGCCGCTGCGCTTTCTGGGGCCATCACTAGGCCTTGTGTGCCCAGTGTTCGCTTCTTTCTTTTTTCTTTTCCTCTTGCACACCATCTCAGCGGGAACACTTTAGCCACTAGGCAGAGCACTGGCAGTACCGGGCGTTTTTGGAGAAGGAAAGGGAAAACAAGTCCATTTTCTTCAGTTCACTAACAGGGACACTCCCTTTAGTCATCTACAGGGACGCAGACCAGCGAAGGGCAGCGGTCCTGGGCAGTCCATGAATATTCACAAAGGCTACAGACCAGCTGGTGAGGGCGCACTCTAGCTGCCCTGCCCATCTCCTACCGTAACACCACCAGCAGGTGCACAGGTGGCCAGGGATCACCCACCCTGGAAAACTCAAAATCCCCTCAGCAGAAATTCAAGTTCTGTATTGCACACCACGAAGAGAAGGATGGAATTAGATGTTCAACTCCTGCGTCAACACTTTTATCTCTGCAACCCTTTGGGAACTGTGGTTACTATTTTGCATTCTGTCTCCTGACACACAGGTCCCGCTGAGAGAGAATATCAGCCACTGGCCTTACCGTGTGCCTTGTGACTCTGGGCACTTGATTCATGCTTCTGCAACCTTGTGCCCCAAGCTAATCTGTGCTTTAGCCACGGATGCAAAGATAATTCAATTTATGGAATGTTATGCAAGCACTCATTGAACTTTATGGAACGCTTAAAAATCGGCCACTGTTCTTAGGAAACTAATGCAAGGGAGGAAATTGCTTTTAACGCTGGGCTGTTGATACTGTGCTTTCAAGAACTGATAGGCAGATAAGCTCTGTACTGCTAACACCTCATACTGCCTAGGCATTTCCCTAAGTAAAACCAGTTTGTCCGGGCTCCTAAAACAAACTGATTTGTGAATGGAGACACAGTCCATTCCGGTTCCACAAAGACTGGCCTTCTGGAATTGTGGAGGGCCAGTTTCCTTCACACTGCCCACCACCAGGCCCTGCAGATGTCATTTGCTGAGGAATTCTTCCTGCTTTAAAAATCAACATTTCATCCACACTACCTAATTTCATTAATACTTGAACCCGATACTTCCTTCTCCACCGTTAAAAATAAAATGAACAGATACATAACACAAACATATGTTCAGGTACTAATAAGTAAATTAAATGTTCAAGCCCCAGTAAAATTTATAATTCACTATGGTTTAAACATTGTGCGTTAGAAGAAGCAAAATTTCACTTTCATGATTACGGTGTATTGTTGAGTAAGGTTAGGGTGACTCATCAAGAAAAGAGCAGTCCAGTTTTCCCTTAAGGACAAAACACAGTATTTCTGCAGCTATAGACACGTTAAAGGGGTCGGCACTGCGGCCCAGCAGGTTAAGACTCCACCTGCGAGGCTGGCATCCTATAGGCTGCTCCACTTTCAATCCAGCTCTCTGCTAATGGCCTGGGGAAGCAGTAGAAGATGGCCCACGTGCTTGGGTCCCTGCACCTGCAAGGGAGACCCAGAAGAAGCTTCTGTCTCCTGGCTTTGGATCGGCACAACTCCAGCCACTGCGGCCATTTGGAGAGTGAACAAGACTTCTCTGTCAGCCTCTGCCTCTGCCTCTCTGTAATTTTGCCTTTCAAATAAATAAATAAATCATTTTTAAAAAGAAGAAGAAATGTTAAGGCAAGAGTGTGTGTATCTTACGATGTCTGCAATCATGGTTTTGTACACAGCTTTTGTCACAGGTGAGGTCTGCGTTAGAGAAAGCACCGGAGGCTCTTTCCTTTGTGGAGGGTTAGTGGGGTCTGGGACGGTTCCCTTGTTTCTTCTTTCTTCTGTCCGTGGCAGGCACAGTGGGAGGCTCGGGGGAAGAGCTTCCCATCTCACCCAAAAGAGATGCTTCCAACCCGCACAGGGCGAACAAGAGGGAACCAAACAAACTCTACCACTTCATGGGGGCAGGAAAAGAGTTCTCTGTCCTGCTCTCCTTTCCAGAGGTGCACTGAGGTCATCCGTCTGCTGGACTGGAGGTGGCACACTGCACACCCTCAGTACACCCAGCCTGACCGACAGCTGCCGGGGCACTGCAGGCACCACTGGCAGGGGTGGCACTGCAGAGACTACTGTGACACTGCTGTGACCGCCCCCAGGCGCTGGGGAGCAGGACCACCTGCTTTCTGTCCTGTCGACTCCCTTCCCCCACAGTGCAGTGCCCATCAGCCCTTGGATTCTTATCTCCCACTGCCTCCAGTCACTCCTGTTTCCCACTGCTCGAAGCTCCCCTGGGCTAGGCGTCCTATGCATGCTCAACCAGTCTCTATTTCGCCTGTTTTCCTTGCTCTCACCGACATTTGCCAATTTGAGAAGACAACGTCTACTCTGTTTGTGGCTGTGTTTCCTCTCAGGTGCCACAGGGGATGTTTATTGTGATGGTCACTGGTGTGCATCACCTTGACTGGGCCAGGAAGTGCCCAGATGAAGCATTGTTTCCGGGGGCGTCTATGAGGGTGTTTTTGGTGAGATCAGCATTGGATTCCACAGTCTTGGTAGAGTAGATGGCCTGCTCTGAGGGAGTGGATGCCGTCCAACTCACGGGGAGCTTGAATGGAAGGCAAAGCAGGAGAGATCTCCCTTTTCCCTCTGCCTGAATGCAGGGTGGCAAACATCTCATCCCGTCTTCTCCAGCCCACAGACTGGTTCACGGTTTCTAGGTTGCAGATGGGAAGAGAGAGAGAGAGAGGGAGGGAGAGAGGGGGAGGGGGGAAGAGAGAGAGAGCGAGGAGGGGAGAGAGAGAGGGAGAGGGGGGAGAGAGAGTGAGGGGGAGAGAGAGGGAGAGAGAGCGAGGGGGAGAGAGGGGAGAGAGACAGAGAGGGAGAGAGGGGGAGAGAGAGCGAGGGGGAGAGAGGGGAGAGAGACAGAGAGAGGGAGAGGGGGAGAGAGAGGGAGAGAGGGAGAGGGGGAGAGAAAAGGAGAGAGGGAGAGGAAGAGAGGGGGAGAGAGAGGGGGGAGTGAGGCGGGAAGGGGGGGGGGGAGAGAATCCTTTGGTCTAGTTTCTCTGCACAGCCCTGGCTAATCTAGGTTCTACAGACTCACCTCACTGGTTAACACTCTACATGTCAACCCCACTCCTTCTTCTTAACAACCCACTGTGCAGAAGAAGACCTGTTGCAGCCCGAGCAAAGTCTTCCTACTCGTTACTGCGGCTGCTTGCTACTGTTCTCGCGTCTCGGAAAAGCCCCAGCCCCACTGCAGGGCGAGCTTCCTAACCGCCATGCTGTGCTCTCACCGTGGCACTGGCAGGGCTCCCGGCCTCGCCTCTCCTTCACTGGGTCTAGCCTCTGCTATTTCTCACCAGTGGTCACCTCAAGGTCCACTTTCACAGACACACAGAGGACACACACCAACGGCCAGGCTCTCTGTACTCACAGACACACAGAGGACACACACCCATGGCCAGGCTCTCTGTACTCACAGACACACAGAGGACACACACCCACGGCCAGGCTCTCTGTACTTGCACCCCGTCACGTCCCTGGTCACTCCCTCCGGCACGAGCCACCACCTCCTGCAGCACATCTCTGGACCACGTCACATCTACAACAGACCCCGCCGAAGTCTCTAACAGTACCAACCACTTTTCTCAGCGGCCAACTTTCCATGCCATGCTTCATCCCAGCTAGCACCTCGAATCCACTGATCTCAATGGGAAACGTGAAGAAGGAGGAAACTAAGGTTTCAATTTCGATCCTCACGATCTAAAAGTGATCAGAAGTGAGCAGTGAGCCAGTGAGAAGTCTCCTTACCACGCGCCTCTCCGTGTTATCTCACCCTGCGCCCCTCTCAGGTCAGGAGCAGCCTGGCTTCCTGAGAACCCTTCTAGAATTTCTCACTGCACACTCTTGTGAGAGCAAGCAGATCTTCACGTCCGCCTTCATATTTAAATGGCAGACACGACGCACAATATTATTCATGTTTTTGTTTAACAATAAATCCTCATTTATTAACTAATTTTAAGTGCACAATTCAGTAGTGCTAAATACACTCACAGATTTTCTACAGCTCTAGAATGGTTTTCCTCGTAAAACTGGAACTCTTCTTTCCTCCTTCCCTTAGCCCGGAAAGCCATTTTAGCTTTTGAAATTTTTAATTTATGCATTCATTTTAACTTGAAAAGAAGAGATACACGGACAGAGAGACAGTGACAGAGAAATCTTCTATCCACTGGCTCACCTCCCAAATGCTCGGAGGAGACCAGGCCTGGCCAAAGCCAGGAGCCAGGAATTCAATCCGTGTCTCCCACATGGGGGTCAGGGAGCTGCCTTCCAGGGTGCACACTAGCAGGAGGCGGAATCAGAAGTGGAGGAGCTGGGACTCAAACCAGGCACTCTTGTCTGGAATGCGCATATCCTAAGTGGCAGCTCTAACTACTATGCCAACCACAGCCTCCCCCCTGCTTTGATTTCTATTTCTGTGTGCATGACAGTGTTAGACAGCTCCTAGCAGGAGAGTCATGCAGGGCTCTGAATCTGTCCTGTTATGCCTGGTTTTCTCAAAGTGTCCTCGAGAATCTGCTACACTGGAAGATGTGGCAGCCTGTGAATACTATCCCATCGCATGCATATAATGTGCTTTATCCTTTGTAATTTGCTAGAGGATGCACTATTTGAGACATTGTGACAAACACGCACAAGAATTCCAGTGTCCCCACATTCGTGCCAGTCCTCGTTTTTGACAGTGACCATCATAACTGGTGTGCTATGAAATCTTGTCATTTTGATTTGCATTTCTTTAGTGATCAGCTGTGTTGAGAGTCTGTCCTCAGGCATGCTGGAATACCGTATTTCTTTGGACAAATGTCTAATCAAACCTTCTGCCCCTTTTTACATCCGGACATTTGCTTTGGCAGTTGTTGCTGAGTTACATGAGTTCTTTATATTTGGTATTTGTTCTTTTTCCGTTTTTTTGTTTTTGTTTTTGGCTATGCAGTGTTCCTTGACATTCCAAATGAACTTAGGATGTTTTGCTCTGTTTCCACACAGCTTTTGTCTGCGATGGCAAAGAATCTGCTTTGGGTGGCTGGCGCTGTAGCACAGCAGGTTAAGCCTCCACCTGTGGTGCCAGTATCCCGTATGGGCACTGGTTAGTGTCCTGGCAGCTCCTCTTCTGATCCAGCTCTCTGCATATGCCCTGGGAAAGCAGTGGAAGATGGTCTGAGTACTTGGGTCCTTGCACCCATGTAGGAGACCCGGAAGAAGCTCCTGGCTTCAAATCAGCCCAGCTCTGGCCATTGAGGTCAGCTGGGGAGTGAACCAGAGGATGGAAGACCTCTCTCTCTCTCTCTCTCTCTGCCTCTGCCTCTGCCTCTCTGTAACTCTGCCTTTCAAGTAAATAAATAAATAAATCTTTAAAAATATGTATATACTGTAAAACTATGTAATCCAAACAGCACGGTACTAGCATAAAAACAGTCACATAGACCAACTGTACAAAACAGCCCAGAAATAAATACACACATTTACAGTCAACTGATCTTCCACAGAGCTGCTAGGAACACCCTGGGTGAGGGACTCTTCAGTCCGTGGTGCTGGCGGGCACTGCGGCACAGCAGGTAAAGGACTGCCACTTGAGACCGCGTATCTCACATCAGAGTGCCTGACCAAGTCCTGGCTGCTTCACACTTTTGGTCCAGCTCCCTGTTCATGCTCCTCGGAGGCAGAAGACCATGGTCCAAGTACCATATGGGTGACCTAAATGATTTTCCTGGCTCCTGGCTTTGGCCTGGTCCAGCCTCAGCTGTTGGAGTATTTGAGGGGTGAGCCAGAGGATGGCCAATATCTTTCTCTGTCTCTCAGCTCTCTGTTACTCTGCCTTTCAAATAAATAAATCAATCTTTTAAAAAAATGGTGCTGGGAAAATTGTATCTCTGCATACAAAAGTAGGGAACTGGACATCTATTTCTCACAAGTTCCAAAAACCAATGCAAAATAGATTAAAGACTTAAATTTAAGACCTAAAACTATGAAATTACTAGGGGAAAATTTATGGCAATTACTTTATGCAATTAGATTGGGCAAAAATTTTCTAGTTAAGACCACAGAAACCATAGGCAACAAACAAAATTACATAAAACTAAAATCTGAGAAAATATTTCTAAACTAAACACCTGACAAAGTGGTAATATTCATAATTGAAAAGGAACTTAATAGCAACAAAACCAAATAATTCAATTGAAAAAATGGACAGAAGCCCCAAACAAACACTACAAAGGAAGCCGTGAACACAAACCTGGCCAACAGGGCTATGGAAAAGCATCACTGATCATCAAAGGAAGGCAAATCACAATTACAAGATCTTACTCCAGACCTGTTAGGGTTAGTAAAAAAAAAAAAAAAAAACAGCTGCTCCACTTCCGATCCAACTCCCTGCTAATGGCCTGAGAAAAACACCAGAAGACAGCCCAAGTGCTTGATCCCCTGCACCCATGTGGGAGATGCAGATAAAGCTCCTATCTCCTGGCTTTGAGTTGGCCCAGTTCTAGCTGTTGTGGCCATCTAGGGGGTAGACCAATGTATGGAAGGTCTCTTTTTCTCTCTCCCTCTCTCTCTGTAACTCTGATTTTTGAATAAAATAAGTAAATACTTTAAAAATAACAATTTTTTTTAAGATTTATTTTTTATTTATTTGACAGGCAGATTTACAGAGAGAGAAGGTGAGACAGAGACAGAGAAAGAGAGAGAGCGAGCGCACTTCCATCTGCTGGTTCATTGCCCAAATGGCCACAATGGCTGGGACTGGGCTGAGCCAAAGTCAGGAGCCCAGAGTTTCTGACAAGTCTCCCACATGGGTGCAGGGGCCGAAGCACTTGGGCCATCTTCTGCTGCTTTTCCCAGGTGCATTAGCAGGGAGTTGGATTGAAAGTGGAGCAGCCAGGACTCAAACAGGAGCCCATATGGAGCGCTGGCATCACAGGCGGAGGCTTACCCTGCTAAGCCAGAGCACCATCCCAGAACAAACATCCTTGAGGACATGGAGACAAGACAGCACTTACACGCTGTGCGAGAGAGCAGGTCAGCATGGTCATTATGGAAAACAAGACTAAAACCAGAGCTACCACCTCACCTGGATATGTCCCTAGGGAAATGAAAGTACTATATTGAAGAGATATCTCTATGACTATTGCAACATTGTTCACAGTAGCCAAGACGTGGAAGTGACCTAAGTGCCCATCAACAGATGAACAAATAATGTGGTGTATATACACCAGGCAACACTACTCAGCCATTAGAAAAAGTCCTGTCATTGTGACATCGTGGGTGACTCCTGAGGACACGATGTCACATGAAATAAATCAGACACAGAAAGACAAATACCACAGGATCTCACTTGTGTGTGGAATGTTAACGAAAAAGAAACCCATAAAAGTAGAGAGTAAAGTAGTGGCTTCTAGAAGCTGAGGAGTGTGGAGGGGATTGGGAGAGGCCGGTCAAGGTGACAAAGTTACAGTTGGATACCAGAAGTAAGTTTTGTCATTCTATTGCACAGTAGGGTGACTATATTTTGTAAACACAGTGTATTGTATATTTCAAAACAGCTAGAACAGAGAGTTTAGAATGTTTCATCACAAAGAAAGGACAGAAGTTTCAGGGAACAGATATGCTAATTATCTTGAATTAATCATCACACAGGTTTGTATTAAGATTTCATACTTTATCTCAAATTAACATAATTATTATGTATTGCTTAAAATAAAACAAAAATAAAGCTTCAAGGACATGGAACTGCAGGATCACGATCTATAGGCTTCTGTAATTTTGATAGATAATGCAAAATTGCCCTCAACACAGACTGTAATAGCCATGTAGATAAGAATGCTTTCTTCAGCGCCACGTCCACCAAAGAGCATGCAATCCAATTCTCCAATGCTTGCAAACACTGAGCAGAGAGACATCTCAGTGCACTTTGAGTTTTCCATAATGAAAGTGAAAGTCAGTAGACTTTATTGTGTGCTTTCTTTCCTGCAAAATCTCTTTCTGTATTTTGCTATTTTGTTGAGTTCCTAGTATTTTTCTTCAGTTTTAGGAGCTGAAGAAAATATATAGTTATATTATATCATATATTAGAGTTGAGAGAATTTGGCCTTTGATATTTATTGCAAAAGGTCTGTCTGGTTTAAAAATTATCACTTGATTTTATCCATTATGCTTTTCTTTCTTCTTTGTCGGTTTATGTAGAAGATCAAATGTAGACACTTTGATGACTCTTTGATGACTCCTCAAGTTTGGTCACCTAGGCATTGCTTTAAGGTTATAAAGAAATGTGGCCATGTATTCTGTTCCTTTGATGGCTGAGCTTGTATAATTAAATCTTTGAATCACTGGAATTTTTCGTGGGGTGTGGTATGAAGAATGCGTCCAATATCAACACTTCCCTGAGTACCTGGCTGCCCCAACACCACTCATTGAGAAATCCCAATTTACCGACTTACTTTCATTGCCATTCTCCAAAGTCCAGCCACATAGCCACATTGCAGGGTCATTCCTGCGGTCTCTCTTGATATGCTTATATCGTAAGTCTTTAATAATGAAATTTCCTCTTGTAAGACCTGGTGGGACCATCCAGCTTCCATTGTTATTTCTCTCAAAATATTTCTGAGCGTTATCTTTCACATTAGATTTGGGATCCACTGTTCTTATTCTCAAAATATCTGTTGGCATAATTTTATTGGCATTATGTGAAATTTATAAATAACAAGAGTTTCACATAGGCTTAATTTTGAATATTCTTACTTGATAACTTGGTATGTCTTTTCATAAATTCAATTATTTTGTCTTATTCAACAACATTTTCTGTTTTCTATTAAATGTAGCACTAGTTACTTTTGTCTGGAATTAGTCATTTTAAATGTGAAATTTTCATCCATGGGAGCCATTAAGCATGTTAATTAATTTTCTACAGTGTAAACCCCTAAATTGTGATACTGTTTGCAATGGTATTTCATCTGATTCTTTTACTTTTTGTTCATAAAACTATATCACACAGTGATAGAAATATCTTTTCCAAATTTCACATCTCTGTTTTTTCTTATCTAATGTTATTCGCTATTGGTAAATAATGTTGACTATAGCGAGGATAATGACAATTCAGTGATTTCATACACGAATATATCAGCAATCTTATTAGTAAGTTTTAGTGCAAAATACTAAATTAAAAATGACCAAATATAATCAAATAATACTTTAAATAAAAATATGATCACTTAATCATCAAATGGAACTTATTCCAGATGCAATCGTAGTTGATTTTTAGAAAAATCTATTTATCTAGTTTGTAATATTAAGAGGTCTAAAGAAAAAAGTTTACGGTCATCTCTATGGATGTTGACAGGCACTTGGAAACACTGAACAGTCAACTATGATTAAGTGTGTCTACCTATGCCCAAAAGCTAAGATAAAACTCACTTGTGAAAACAGGAAGCACTGAAAATGCTGGTATTTTATTTGTGCACTGTGTATTGATATTTTTAGTGAATACTCCCCAATCACATATAAAGAAGATATCATTTCTATTTTCCAGATCTAGCATTTGTTCTAAATAAGAAAGATACTCTTTTTTCACTTTAATTAAATTACTAGGACTTTTACACATTCTTACTTAAAACTGATCATCATGAAAGAGGAAGAACTGAATAAAATGACCACCATGCATTTTTCCTCAATTTCATCTTGCACTTCCAGTAGTTTCTTGGTATAGCCTCTGTACTACTGCCTATCTGTGGTCATAACCGCTACACCTTATTTGTCAGCAGTTCCTTTTTATATTAAAATTCCCCTTTACTTTTGTCTCACTTAATGGCTTCATTTATTTCAGCTTACTCTGTCTGAAATCAAGATTATGTTCTCTGCCTTCTTACAGTTTTCTTAGCATAGCTTTGCCTATTGTTTGGTTTTTCAATCTTTCCAGAATCACAATGTGCAAGTATGTGCCACTAAATGGCATACATTTTGGCTATATTTTGTGACTGAATTTCACGGTTTATTAAAATGCAAAAAGGTTTGCTCTTAGCTTTGTGACATCATTTAAAGTATGTTTTATGTTCATAAAATTTTCAAATTTTTAATTGACACATAGCAATCATACAAATTTATGAAGTCCAGTGATAATCTAATACATGCATACGTATGTGATGATCAATCAGAGTGAGCACCATTTTCATTTCCTCATTTCTTTGAGTCTGGAAGCTCTGAACTGCTCTTCTAGTTCTTCATAATATATACACCAGGTTGCTGTAGGCCACAGTCAACCTACTGTGCTACAAAACACCAGAACTTTTTCCTCCTATCTGAATATGTTGGTACCCATTGTCCAATCTCTCTCCATCGCCTTCCACCTACCCTTCAAGGCTTCTGGTCCTCACTGTTCTACTCTTTTCTTTGTGATCAACTTTTTTAGCTTCTATATGAGTGAGAACATATACTATTCGTCATTCTGTATTAGTATTTGTCATTCTGTATTAGCTTAATTCACTTAAAATAAAACTTACAAAGACATTCATTTGTATTTAGCTTCCCTGATGATACATTTTGTGAATTTTCTTTTATATTGAAAAGGCCTGTGGTTTGGCTGTTTCTGTTCCAGCGGTTTCCTTTACAATTACAACATTATATGTACCTTTCATCCTTAATTAGACTGTATCACTCACCCCTCATAATTAGCAGTGATAGCGTTAGCATGCTTACTTGTCCTCCCTAACTTCCACTGGCTCAGTCATTAACATTGTATTTCAGTCATCTGGTCATTAACGTTGTATTTAGCATTACAGCTACTTTGTTAAATAGTTACACTTTGCTTCACATTCCACCTGAAAAGGCATCCTTGTCCTAAGTCGTATTATTTCTCCTGTCTTGGAAAACTCTGTGGGTGGCTTTATTTGTGCGTCGTGAAAGCAGTGAGATTCAGTCGCCTTGGCTGTTGAAGGCATCTCCCCGGGTTCAGTCATCCTGGTGAGTCACCGGTGTCTCAGCTCCAAACATGCCAGGTTGACAGCTAATTTTGAGGGCTCAGTTTTCAGAGTCATCTCTTGACTGTCTGAAGTCAGTCATCGGATAACTATGGAGTTTACGGGTGAAAAAAATACCTTGATTTTTACAAGCCGAACAGTAATTTTGCCAGTATAGATATCAACTTTTGGTGGAATTTTTCCTGTCATCAAAATTTGGCCTCTAAAAATATAATTTCACCTCTTCTTTCAGGAAAATAAATCCTCAAATGGACATATCAACAGGAAGCTATCTCTCTATGGCACATTAAGTGAAACATTTCGGATTTTATACTCTGTAACATCCCTTCCCGCCCCCCAAAAATATTCTCCTGTTCCTTTGTCTCACAGTTTTGGAGACTCCTTTTATATTTATATTGGATATCCACATAAATTTTACAACTGGTGGTTGATTTCAACAAAAATGACTGCAGGGATTCTGCTGAAGATTATTTTGAATCTATAAATCAATTTAGGGAAATTGACATCTGAATAGAAGTCAGACTTGTAATTCATGAACACTATATACATTTTTTTACCTAATCTTTTTATTGTTCTTTTTAACAGTTCTGACTACAAATCTTGAACAGATTTTCTTAAACCTATTCCCAAGTATTTCAAGCTTTTGTTCTTACCACAAATTGTCCTATGAAAAATTCAGTATCTACTTAGGTATTCATAGCACATGAAAATACAATTGACTGGTACCTACTATCTTTCTATACAGCACCACTGCTGAACTCAAATGTTCTGTCTGGAAGTGTTTTTTGTAGGTGTTTTGGGGCTTTTTCACATAGATAATCAAACAGTCTCTGAATGGACACAATTCTACTGGTTCCTCCCAATCTTCTATTATCTTCTTTTTCTTTTCCTGTTGTACTATACTGGAGAGTTCTTCCACTGTGATAGTGCAGAGGCAGAATAATATCCCCTCCCCAAAAAAGAGGCCCAGGTCCTAATCCTCAGAAGGTGTAAATCTAACATTTCAGTAGTAAAAAGGCCATTGCAGATCTGGAAAAAGCAAGGGTCTGAAGATAAAGAGACAGTGACCTAATCACACAAGAGTCCTCTCTGGTAAGATGACATAGGAGAGATAGAAGAAAGAGGGGAAGACACGCAATGTGCGAGGTGGGCATGGCTTGCTGTCCGGTGGCTGGGAATACAGGAGAGGGGAGACATGAACCAGGGCCACAGGCCATCTCCCAGGGCTGTGGGAACGGCCCCGGTGCACAGCCCATGAGAACACGAAGTGCTGCTGGCTGGAAGACGCTGTGGTTATTCATTGCAACAGCTAGGGAAAACCCAGAGACACTGAGTAGGAGCAGAGAACGGACTCGCTTGAGTCCCGCCTGAGAGGAGAGCACCGGCCAGGAGGCGCGGGTTCGCTGTGCGTTCCTGTGGATGGCCCTCCTCAGGCTGCCTTGGTTTTCTTCCACCCACTTGGCTGATTTTTATCAGGAAAGCTGTTGGATTTTTGTCAGCTTTTTTCTGCACCTCTGGAGCTGATTCCATGGCTTTTCTACATGAACACATCGCTGTAGGGAACTACGATGATTAACTTATAAATGCTGAACCAGCTGTGAATCTCTTGCCTTATTTTGCTTTTTATATATTACTTGATTTTATTTGCTTATGTTTGGTTAAACATTTTTGTGGGCATACTCATGAAGGTTATTAGTCTGTATTTTTCTTTCCTGCAGTGTCTTTGTCTGGTTTTTGTATAATACTGGACTCATGAAAGTCAGGAAATCTTCTTGCATTTTCTGGAAAGGTCACAGAGAACTGGCATCATTTCTTCATCAAATGTTTGCAGAATCTGCCAGTAAAAACACCTGGCTCCACAGTTTTATTTGTAGAAATACTTTAACAAAAATTTTCATTTCTTTGATATAATTATACTTGTCAGCATATTTATTTCTTCTTAAATGATACCTATTTTTACATATTTCTAATAATATTCCGATTATCCTGTAAAGATCTGCATCTTTAGTGATTTCACTTCTTAATCCCAATATTAGCAATTTATATCTTCTCCTTTTTCCCCAATCATGCTGACTAAAAGATAATCAACTTCACTGATACAAAAAAAAAAAACAAAAAACAAAAAAAAAACTAATTCCATTGATTTTTTTTTTTTTTTTTTGCTTCTTTTCTTGTTTTCAATTCTGTTGACTTCTGGTGTTATATATAAGAACTGACTTCAAAAAGTTGAGGAAAAATGGAATTAAAAGCTAAGTCCACTTGGGCGCCCCAAGCACGTGAAGTTGTTTTTTCGTAACGCTGTGACCTCTGGAAGATCTTCACGCTGTGCCCTTCTGGTGCTTAACTTAGGTACATTTTTCTTTTCCTCTTTACTTTCTCACTGTGAAAGCTTTAGCTATTGATTTGTGACCTTTCTTGTTTTTAACTTAGTTCTTTAATGCTATAAATTTCCCTCAAAGCAGTGCTTTATCTATGTCTCACACACTTTTATATGATGTATTTTGATGACAATTCATTTTAAAAGCTATTCCAATTTTCTATGAGGTTACCTCTTTGACACACAGGTTATTTAGAAGAATATTGTTTATTTTCCAAATGTGAGGACATCACAAACATACTGGACATGGATTTCTGGTTTAATTGTTTACAGCCAGAGAATACGCTGTGAAAGAACTACCTGTTTTAAATTCTTGAGATTGAAGTATTTATTTTTTAGAGGACTACCTGGTTTCCTCAATGCTATTTGGCAGACAATCTATTTTTCACACTAATTAAAAGTGTCAGCATTCTGATGCTCATAGATGAATACATTGATTTCATACGTTATTGAGCCACATAAATAAAAAACTGCAATGCTGAGTGAAGCTCTGCAGAAAACCTGTGCAACTGACTTCTTGGTTTTTGCACGGGAATTATAGTCCACCCCCCCCCCCAAAAAAAAAAAAAAAACACTATGGGCACAAAGCCATGAGAAATCCTGTGGACAAATTTATTTTTTCATATCCTTTTGAATCAGGCTGAAAGATTTTTCAGGGATTTAGTCACATCCTTCAAAATAATTATTTTTTTTGCCAAGTTCGCTTGTCTACCATACTTTCAGAAATTCTCAGTTCTTTCATACAATACAAATTCAAGAACGTCTGCATCATTAAAGGAGGATATTGTTTTTGATCTTGGCCTGACTTGCAGAATTGTGAATGTCGAGATACTGCAGATCCTGTTGATTTAAGGTTGCACATGTTTCTGTGGCCTGCGCTGTGCTCAGAAAGAATGTTCAAGTGAGACTTTAAGATCCAAGGACAAAGGTGAGTATCTTCTCAAAAATTCCTCATCATTTATTTTTTAAAGCACTTGACAAGGATAGTCAGTGATACACAAAAGGCACAAGAAAAGCTGGACCTGCCCCTGGGGAGCAAAGACAGAGAGGCAGGCTCCACAACCACCCTCGCTCCATCTATATATATCCACAAAGGGCACAAAGCAACCTTCTGAAATAAATTCTCCCTGCGAAAGAGAGGAAAAGCATTCCGGAGAAAGGGCTTTTAAATTCATAGTAGCTCAGGGGGTCTCTGAGAATCTACCTTAAGAGAGAAATCCAAGCTCCTGACAGAATGAAGGAGAGCGACTCTGAGGTAAAAATCAGTTTATTGTCAATTGAAATCCTCCTTCTAGAAGGCAGATGTATGAAGGGAAGAAAGCACTGCACGGAGCGGACTGTCCCTGTGGTGCCCTGGCTCGTGTGTGTGTGTGTGTGTGTGTGCGTGCGCACGTGTGTCGTGCATTTGTTTTAAGTGGAAGACACATTTCAGGAAGTGAGGGAGTAGACAGAGAACCTGGCAGGACGTGCATTCGTGGAAGCTCTTCCCTAGTGAGGGCCCGTGCCCCTGGTGTTCTCTGGAGGCCGCCTTTACTTCTCTGAAGAGCATTTCCAACAGCTCCTCTCATCATTCACACACATCTCCCAGTATGCAAATGCAAGTGCAAGTGCACAGGCACGGGTTCGGGTTCCTTTTGTTTTTAGTTCAGGAAAGCATCTCCGCCCCCATGGCATTTGCCACCCCGCGCCCTCCCCCGGATCTGCTCACCACCATCAGGAGTCCGGAAGAGGGAGAAAAGCTCTTCCTGGGGACCCCTGGGCATGACGACCTGGCATCTTCGCAAGCGGCCCAGGGCAGAGGACCCTGGCGCTATCTGTTAGCACCAGAAGGTTCTGCATTACATATTTTATGTTAAGATGCAAAGCAGTGTCACCCAGGGGCCTCGGATCTTTGAGGGAAAACGGTATTTTTGTAATGAGTGTGTCCTTTCCCTTCATCAAGGCACTTTTGCAAGCACGAATACATGTTAATTTTTTGCCCCTTCATCCACAGTCATAGTAAGAGGAATTTTCCATAAAGGATTTATTGGATGTAGTTAAAGTGAAATCCACGCATGAATTAAGTGTTAAGAAAATGGAAAGCCCTCGTTGTGCGTTGCTTTATAATTAATGTCTAAATATAGTCTGGTAGCAGAGGTCCATTTATCTATTATTTTCAACTCTCACCAAAAATGTCCACGACTCACCGCCAGGATTCCTACAGCCCTCCTCACAGGAAGCTGAGGACAAAACTGCGCTCTGCTGTTTGCAGACAAAACAGGCGTCGACCAGCTACGGAGCAGCCACAATCTCACCATGTTATTCTAAATATAATATCACCTGTGCAAAAAAAAAAAAAAAAAAAAAATCTTGGGGCGGGGGGGACTGCAAGGAAGCCACAAATGACAGTTAGTTCTGACTGTCAATCTACACTTTTAATGAGAAACTCTGCCCGATTTAATGAATCCAGGAGCTTCGCTCTGGCATCATCTTAAGCAGAACTTGTGCCTGCGACGCGCCGGTGTCAGTTTGCGGCCTCCATGGTGGCAGCTGGATGTACCCCTAATGGAAAGTGTTCTCCTTGTGAACTACCACTAGGCATATATAAGCAATCACTGCTAATTTACTCGATGGAGAGGCCAAGGAGGGGTGGGCACGTGTGTGCGTGGCTGAGCTGTGCAGACAGGCAAAGGTTTAATCAGGACTGGGAGTGGCCTGCACGCGCTTTAACACAGGGAGCGAAAACAATGCATGAGAGGCTGTCGCGCTTTATGACACAAGAGCCATGAGACAGCAAAGCCTAATTGGGTCACAGCCAAAGGTGAAGCCAGTGCGCCGCCTGCCGCCAGCAGGTGCGCGTCTGCCGGGGCAGCCAGGGCTCTGGCTGCGGATCTCATCCACCCGCTTCCTCCAGACCCTGTGCGCTGGAAGGAGAAGGAGGACACTGTTGTCTGTGACTTTGCCCCCTGCGATCCGGGCAGCTTGTTTTGCTTCAGCCCGACATGATGTGACTCCCACGCGGCCCTCTGTGGGTTGCACATGACCGGGGTCAGGAAGAGCAGAAGCCCGGAGGCCTTTTATCACAAACACTTAAAGCAAACAAGCAGAAGGTGGGGAGGGGGGCTCCCTCCAACACCGTGGTCAGGGGTCCAGGGTGTGACAGTTCCTCAGCCACACTTCCCCCTTGTCCTCTCCTCCCCACCCTCCATTCCACCTGGCCGGCTGATTTTTGTTGTTATTTTCTGGCTCCTGGCTATTTTGTTTTCATTCTTTTTAAAAATTTAATGAACAAATGAATGTATTTCTAAATGGACACATAATGGGCTGTCTTCACAGGTATGCTAATTACCCTGATTCCATCCTTTTTTTTTTTTTTTAAGCTGTGGGGGAGGTGGTCTCAAGACCTCAGTCTGGCAAATCCCAGGAGAAAGAATTCAGGCTGTGTCAAGGAGGGCAGACAGTGAGAGGAACAAGTAATTCAGACAAGTCACTTCCAAGTGCTGGTGACTCTAATTACTGGGTTCAGTCACAGGCAAACAATGGAGCCCTGGAGGAGGTGACAGTACATTCACAAAGGTCGAAGTACCCTCCACATGCAAAACTTCCTGCAGGGCGGGCGCGTCTGCCAGCAGCTGGGCTGCCGCCTGGGCAATGCTGCCACCTGCTGCTGCAGCGGCTGCGGCTGCCGGTGGAGGCGGCAGGCGGGGAGGCCGCTCCATGCACCTTCTTCAGAGCTGGGCGCCTTTGTTCAGGGCAGCTTCGGGGTATCTCATCTCTGCCTGCAGGGCTGCTGAACTGCTCTGTTGGGGGAACTGTTAGAGGGCCCCTGCCCAGTCCAGCTGCAACCCCCACGTGAGCAGCCACCATGGTGCACGCCCACAGACACTCGTGTTTGAGGCCCGGCGGCTGCCTCTGCTCCCCTGTGCAGATGGAGCCACAGCTCGGCTCTGCGGGTGGCATCTGTACCATTCCCACGCTGAGCAACGGGACACAGCGACAGAGAGGAAAAGCTGGGGCGGCTGGCATTGTCCTCCTCGACAAGATGGAGGCAGGGCTTGGAGAGTTTGGCTCCTGCCGTCTTGGGATGAGGCAACGTGACTGTAAGAGACACTGTGTGCGACACAGGTCTGAGAGATGAGGTCAGCCTGCGTGGGCGCGCGTCAGCGTCCCGGTCTTCTGCTCACTGAGTGCCTTTCTCCCACCTTTCCTTAGGAAGGAACTCTGCTTCAGCGCCCTCAGGTTACTGACACAGCGACGCTCTCCCTCTCTTACCGGATGCTTACTTAGAAAGATGCTTGCTATCAACAGTCAGAGCCTTCTGACAAGAGATCAACCTCAGTATTTTCTTTTTAAGGGCTCCGTTCAGCCCCTAATGGTCCCAGGGTTGGTGCAGAAGATGAGAGCAGCCACTGAGAACAGAGAGAGGACGTTCAGAGTGCCTCCCCTCTCTGTCTCACCAAGGGCTGGCTTCTCCTAGTCAAGATTATTTACCCACCCAGGGTCCGGGCAGCACACTAGACCGAGCGGATGGGTAACGAGGGGCAGGCAGGCAGACCTAGGCAGGATCCAGCAGGGAGCAAGAAGAGGGGAACGTTCTGACATCACACAGGCCAGGAACACGGACTTGGGGCTTCCTTGAGCTGGGGAGAAATCGGGCTGAGCGCATGGGCAGGAAGTGTGAGGTCAGGGCAGGTATCTGCGACCGCTCTCCCAATATTAAGTAGTGAAAAAGGAAGCCACGAGTGGCCACATCAATCAGCTGCCGGGAAATCTGCCCGGGATCCATTTCCAACACAGACGGAGGAAGTGTGTTCCCAGCTCGGAGAAGCCTGCCCGGCCAGCACACCTGCGTTTCCTGGGCAGAGAAAGGATTCCCGCAACGCTGGTTTCGGAGGAACACGGCAACATAAGAATGCCGTTCTCCCTCCCTTCTGGTAGGAATGGGTGCTCGGGACGGGGTTACTTGAAGAGACAGATGTTTATTCCATAAATGGGACATTTGAAAAAATTAGGGGCCCTAAATTCATAGTATTTATTCTACATCAAAAGTTTAATGATTACTAGATAATATTGTTAGGAGTGAATTTTTGTGATGGTTTTTCTGCTAGCCATGAGAGCAAAATGCCCTTTCTTCTTGCTCATACCTCCGTACTTCCCATCATGTGATCTGTTTTGATTTTCATAAGCGAGTCAAAAATAACATGAACTCCCCAAAACTCTACGGAGCTGCGTTAGGAGCTGCCTCTGGGTTGGGCTACCTCTTTAACCCTCTCTTTCATCTCCAGGCTTTTAAGAGACCCCGCCCTGCAGACATGCACACACTGCTGCTCACACGTGTTAGGTAGGAAGCACGGGCTTTGTACTGTGATTATCACCACGCAGCAGGCATGGAGTGGCAAGGCTGTCCCCAGCGCGGCCACTCTCACACACACAAGCACTTCCCTCTCAAGGCAGGAGCAGCTCGCTGTCCAGTCACCGCGAGAAGTGTTCAGCGGACTCAGCTTGCAGGAAGGGGTCTGAGAAACAGCAAAGGGATCACTTCAGAGGGAAATTGCAAAAAATCACCGCAGAGCACTGAGCACTGTTTAACAGAAACACATGCGCTCCTGCAGCACTGCACGTCAGGGAGTAAACAGGGCTTTTCTTTGTTTCCAGGTGTCAGCAAGTATCAAGCCCCAATTGATATTTACTTGATTCCCAGGGGTGAGACTGTCAAATAGTTATCCTCTGTAATAAAGTGTGGAGCCAAGTGTATAGAAGGGGAAAATGATACTGATTGCCTCCTGCAAGACGCGGCTCTGACTCTGACTCTGATCCCGGCCAATTCTCTGCTTCGGCTTCCCTCACAGGTCTAATGGGCTGGGGCTCTAACTTAGGATTTACATAAATCACTTATGTAGTTTCCAATTGGCTCTTTACAGTGCAAATATATAGTGTTCATTCATTTTCACTTAAAAATAATGTTCTGTAATGGGTCTTCCCCTGGGTCCTCCAGTGATGCACTGTGATTTCAGAATCTCAAAATCAAACAAGAAGCTTCCCACGGTAGCTAGCCACATGGTGCTTTTTAAAATGCATTTCTTTTCACTTCCTCCTAAGTTTCCAAGGTGAGGAAGAGTCAGCCCTGTTGTAGTTTTCCACGTATTTTTTCCCTGCATTCTTCTGCCAGTGCCCCCATTTAGCATTCCCCAAGGCTCACCTAAGACAGACCAAATGCAGCTCACTATTATCTATAGTTCTTTTCATTCTTTCTCATAAATCAATCCTTTCGGCTCCTTCACCATTTTTCCTTCTCTTCTTTGTGCTCCTGAGTTTGTTGGCATCATTTAGATAATGCAGGGCACGGACTTGGTGGGGGTTACTGGGCAATGGACGCTGAGCTCGCCCCACACAGGACATCAGGCAGAGCTTCGTGGTGTCTCTCTCTCTCTCTCTCTCTCTCTCTCACACACACACACACACACGCACGCATTCCTGCAGTCCAATCAATCTAAAGACCTGTCTTGCTTTAACTCTCAGTACAGACGGAGGCCCCTACACTTTAGCGTCATGCCAGAGGGCTTACCCATAAACCCCTCTTGACTTGGAAATCAAAGAGAGGTGAGAAGAGTTCAGATTTTCTCCTGCTGAGGTATGAGGCTTGCCACGAGACAAGACTGGACTAATAAGGTCTGGAACCGGTTTTATCTAGTTAATAGCAGCCTTTGACATCACAGGACAACACACTTTCTCCCTGTGTTTATGTCCTTAAGAAGGGCCGCGGTGAAGGTGAGCATTAAAGACGTTAATCTGTGCACTTATATATTTAACAGAGATGTGGAGTGAAAGCAAGAAATCTTACACCTGCTCCGGGCACAGCCGTTCGGGGAGGCTAATTCACGATTCTGAAGCTGCTAGGAAGGGGTTTTGCCATCTGCGTTTGTTTCTGATTTCTCCTCTGCATCTGAAGGCTCCAATTGCCCTTTGAAGTTGCTCACTTCCTCCTGAAATATGCTCCCCTCCACAGCACAACTGCCCATTCTCTCCAGGTAAGTCTGGCCTGGGAGACTTCAGAGGACTTCTGGCTGGGCCTGGCTGTTCCCTGTCCGATGTGTGCAGCACTTGGGGAGAGACCCTCTGTGTGAGAATTTAACCGATCATGGCATATCAGGCTGAACACTTACTAACGCTAAGCCTGCAAAAACACACTTCCCAGATGGGCAAAGGACAATCCCATGATTGCACTCAAGCTTGCTGTGCACCATCCACGAAGTGTGGAGCATAAAATCGCCCAGGCTGCAGCCCCGGAAGTGGAGGACCTTGCCCTCCAACAGGATGCACAACAGTGCACAGAGAACAGCTGTAACAGGGAGACGACAGGAGACAAGAAAAAAGGACCAAAGTCGTGCTCCAGGAACACTTTAAGCACGTGTTGACATCTCTTCTTTTTACACACATCATTCAGGAAGGTATTTATTCTCCCTGTATTTATGAAATGTCCAGTACACGGAAGACTACATGGAAATTCTAGGCTTAACAGCACAAGAGAAATACTCACATATGCACACACAGTAAAAAGAGTCTGACATTGCTGTTACACATGACAGCACTGGATACGTCACCACAAGGCCAGCCAGTTCACATCCCCACCACAGGCCCAGGTCAGTTCAGGTCTCAGGGGTTAAGATCTGGCGACCAGCACCAGGAGGTGTGGATTCCAACTCTATCTCCCTACAGAGATAGGTTTGCAACTCTGGGTCAGTTGATCAATCTATGTCAGCTTCATCACACTACAAAGGTCTATCATGAGAATTTAACCAATTCATTCTTTGTTAAGTTACCTGGGTAGATCTTAATGTCTTCTGTTAAAAAAATAAATAAATAAGCCTTGAGATAATTAAATGCTTAGCCTTGGTTTGCTTAATACAAGAACTCCCCTTCTGTCTCGCTTTTCTTCCTTTGTCCCTTCCTGCTGTGCTGCGGTAGCAGTGGTGGTGGTGGTGGTGGTGGTGGTGGTGGTGATGATGGGGATGGTGGTGATGGTGATGGTGGTGGTGGTTGCTGTGATGGAGGTGGTGGTGGTGATGGTGGTAGCTGGGATGGTGGTGGTGGTGGTGATGGTAGCTGGGATGGTGGTGGTGGTAGTGGTGATGGTGGTAGTGATGGTGGTGATGATGGTGATGGTGGTGGTGGAGATGGTGATGGTGGTAGCTGGGATGGTGATGGTGGTGGAGATGGTGATGGTGGTTGCTGTGATGGTGGTGGTGATGGTGGAGATGGTGATGGTGGTAGCTGGGATGGTGATGGTGGTGGAGATGGTGATGGTGGTTGCTGTGATGGTGGTGGTGATGGTGGAGATGGTGATGGTGGTAGCTGGGATGGTGGTGGTGGTGGTGATGGTAGCTGGGATGGTGGTGATGGTAGCTGTGATGGTGGTGATGGTGGTAGTGATGGTGGTGGTGGTGGTGGTGGTGATGGTGGTGGTGGAGATGGTGATGGTGGTAGCTGAGATGGTGGTGGTGGTAGCTGTGATGGTGGTAGCTGTGATGGTGGTAGCTGTGATGGTGGTGGTAGCCGTAGTGGATGCCCTACTCATCCTTTTATCCTGCTTCTTATCTTGAACTGTCAATGAGCACAATGTTCACCCTCCAACCCCTGCCACAGAAGCAGAATTAAATGACAACTACACTACTCAGTCACCCTAACTCCCAACCTCATTTCAAGAGAAAAAAATGTAAGATAGAAGTGGTTCAAAAGTGCATCATGTCCCCATGTTTTACATTTTTCTAAACGTGTCCCAGGTGCACTTCTGGTGAGGCAGTAGAGCTGTATAAATAGAAGTGAATCTGAATTCTATTTATAATGAAAAAGGCGTTAGTTTCTGATGTTACTTTAAAAATAGCTAAAATGCCTCCAAATTGTCTTTTTCTTTATTGATTCTTATAATGAAAATCTGTTTGGCTAAAGTTACATTAAAGCCAAGTGGCCAAAAAAAGCATTTGTTCTGAAAAACCCCCAGAATCATTTCCTGTCCTGAGGCCGTGCAGACCTGGAGGATTTGCACGTCTAGGGGCTTGCCAGGCTCAGGGCTGCAGCCCATGGGACAGACGCCCTGAGCTCACACTTCCCCCAGAGCCCACAGTCAATCTCAGGGGACCCCATGCTCCAGTGGGAGTGACCGGCACACCACAGAAGCCTGGAAAATTGGCCTCTTCACATCATTCCCCACAGCACACAGACATTTTCAGATTCCCAAGAAACCTTCAACTTACAAGAAAACAGTGAATATTTCCTATTTTTCATAAATCGTATATACTTGATTGTGATGTTTGTGAAGCAAAAAATATTCAAATGATTACCTTATAAAAACATTATCATCCACTTAACTAAAAACTTTGGCTCAGGTGGATTATTATTAAATTTAAACATATAATTTTATCAACAATATGAGAACTCTAAAGGTAATTTGATAGAGAAGCACAGCCTGTTACTTATTTAAATTACTTTCCCTACATGTTTTGCACTTGAAACATAAGCTGTAATTTCAGCATAGCTAACAAATTAATTAGGACATTCACTTGGAATATAGTTACCTGCTAATGAAAATGCTTAATTTCAATAGTGATTATTTGTTTAAAGACTTACAGGATTTATCTATAACAGTAACATAAAGATTACTTGATTGCATCATTTAATAATATTTTATAGATAGAACTCCTAATTGAAAGTTATAATTTAACTGTTAAAACACACATCTACAGAAAAAACTTTGTAAAGTCAAAAGCAGCCTAATTAATGTTGGTGTTTTCAATATAATGTTTCATTAAAGAAACTGCTCATATTAAAAAAATACATACAATGACATCATTTGAAAATCTGACAATCTATGCCATAATATGTACCCAAAAATTTAATCTACTGATTTTTCTTTGTATATATTTCAAATATATACAAGTCCTTCCTTTACAAAATTAGTTTAAATATTATTTAAAAATATGTAGTCAATTATTTTCAAATCAATGATAATAATAAGACACCCTTTTCTGTTCCACAAATCTATCAAATTATAGAAAATGAAAATTCTTAAAGTTTATATAATTTGATATTTTACCTCTGTAAAGCTAGTCATCTCTTGCCATTCAGAATTTTTATTTAATAAAGATGGCACTGCAGAACAACCAAGACGTCCCTTTCATGCTAACTTACAAACCTGCACCAGAGAAAAAGAAAAAACTCAAAATTTCTGTGTGCATCATCCTGTCAGACACTGAGCATGTGCGTCTCCTCAGTCAGAAGAGCGATCCTTTGGAAAACCCTCACTGCCAGAATCCCGGCAGAAGCTGGGCGATGAGAAGGAGCTTGTAAAGAGACCGCGCTGCCCCAGATGGCACGGAGCCCCTCTGTTTTATCCTAAGCAGCCAACTGGGATCACACTATAACCTAGCTTCCTTAGTGCAAGACTTTGCATTTAAAACGGTATTAGAATAGCTTCCTAATTAAAAAGCACAAATCATACTCCAACCAAAAGTCTAAATGGAGAAGCACTGGGCTCTTTCACATTGGTGTGGGAGTCCTGGAGAGCATCTACTGCATGTTAACTGGTGTCATTATGCAGGCCCCTGTGGTCATTCGGGGAGTGCCACTGCCCGAGACCTTCCGGGGCTGGGCTTGGAACAGCGTGAGGGGTTACAGAGGCAGTCTGGTGTCCTGGTTGCGGATTTCTGAATTCAAGTATTAGCATACACAGCCAACAATCAAAAACAGCATTCTACTCTGCCCTCTCAACAGGAATGAGATTTGGAGCAAACTGGTTAGAGTAAGATGGAGATGAGAGTGTTTTCAACTCAAAAGAAAAGGGCCCCCACCCTTCCTGAAAGTGATGTGTTGGGGAAGAGACAGATCCTAATGAGAAGAGAAAAGTCACCTGGCATTTGCATGGCTCCCTCCAACTGGAGCCCTGACTTGGAGGTGGTGTAATTAGAGCTCTCTCTGTGAGGGGAACAAAGGCCTGTCACGATGAAGAAAAGCCCCAAGCTAAGCAAAACCCTCACTAGTTACATCTTTCAGTTCCTTCTCGCTGCCTTGAAAAGAGGCAACATAGGAAAACAGGTGCAGGAGGCCTTCCCCAATGTTTGGACTGGAAGGATCCCTCTTATATTCATCTCATTACAGAGAATAATTATACATTTTTGAGGCCAGAGGACAAGTCAACATTCACCGGGCCAAATAACTGTGGTAATAGGATTAGGGGGTAAATCACAGCACAGCACACGCCTTCATCTTGCTAATTTTTCAAGATATTGAGGACTGGATTGATTAATTTGTCTCATGAAGTCACACAGGGTTTCCCTTTTCCCTTGACCCAGCAGCACAAAGTTGAATGGCACATCAGGGACAGATGGCAGTGGGAGCCACTCTGCCGTTCCTTCTTCCACGCTTCAAACCGAGGACACGGAGAAATAGGAGTGACCCGGAAAGCACACATTTTCAAACAAAACATAGCTTGCTTAGTCCATTAAATAATAACAACATAGGCTTCTTCAATGACTCTGATATCTGTTTTATTTAAGTTGTCACAATCTCCCTAAATTCGTTTTAATTCTTACATCTCTCAGGACAAAAGTCTTGTATTCAAAGTACATAGATGTCACTATTGGGGTTGAATAGTTACATTTCTAACCTTAGTAAATTTCATCAGGAACAACGTACTTTCAAAGGACAAGAAAAGATGATTCGGCACAGCCTCAAGGCAGTCCTAACTGGTTAACAATGCAGGCGATAGTCTCTCCAGGCGTTCACTGCACACATAGATCAATCAGCCCAGCATTTATACTATAATCTCACTTCACTTCCAAAGCAGCTGGCCAGGTCCCACACAGAGATTTGTCTCCTGAGTGCTTCAAAAGGTTCTAAGTAACAACATGCAACAGTTTCTGGGCTTGGAAAATGTGCATCACCAATGGGTCTACCATGGGTTCGAGTACAATCATTATCCTATTTGCCTTTTAAATTCCCACCATCTTGGAAGGGAAACTACTCACTCATTTTTATCCCACTATTCTCATGAAAGAGATAACAAGATATAAGAGCCTAATGGTGATGGTATTTAGAGGCTTCGGTGACAGAATTTTCACATTTTGGTGACAAGACACACTAAGCTGGTCTTCACTGATCAGACATGCATAGTTTTCTTTGGCAATGCTCCTAGGTGGCAGGGTGACAAAGAAAGATGTCCTCAGTTCTTTGCCTCCTGTGAAAGAATTTCTACATAGACATGGCAGAAAGAAAAGCAAGATTTATTTAAGTCAGAAACCTCCTGCTGAAGCTGCTTGGAGGGTGGCTCCAAGAAAAGCAGACCCCCTGAACTGTGAGGGTCTGAGTCTTCTTAGCACACTTTTTCTGGGGAAAAAAAATAAAAGAGCAGCAGCTAACAATCAGTTAGAAGGTAGGGACAAAACCCATCAACAATCTGGGTTCCTAATTGTGCCTGTCATTGTAAGACAAAAAAAAAAAAAAAAAAAACACCAGAAGGGAAGCACCCTTCCTCGCTACTCTGATGCACATTGGAAGCTCCCAAGGATGGGACAGGACTTTGTCTCAGAAGAGAACTTCTGGGGGAGCAAGCAGCTTGCACCCTCTTGGAGGACTTCCTTTCCCTCGGTTTCCACCAGATCAACCTAACTGCCTAGGGACCCATCTGACTCCTCAGGACATTACATACCTGAGTTCTGAAGACACTCAGTATCCTAAGCTTAAGAGACAGAGAGAAGATATCTGGGACAAATTCTAGACCCATTAACCTTGAATTCTGACATCTCCAGAGATACACAGCAGGTTGGCTAGCAGCTGGCCATATGCAGTTCCATCACCAACACAGAACCAGGGGATAAATTTGAGTGTCCCACAAATTGAATTAATGGGACAAAGTTGCTCTTCTATATTGGAAAAGAGGTGGGAAGAGAAGACATCTTAAAGCCAATTTTCTTCCCCTGTTATCCAAAGGCCATTTATGGGATTATAATTTCATTCCAACAATATTTCATGTAATTTATTAAGGTCAACTACATAAAACCCAGCATGACAACATGCAGAATATAGGGCATGAGCATTGATTACATTTTTTATTTTTGTCAAAGTAAATTTTTAGAATACTGTAAAACATTTTTTCATTTAATTATGATATAATGCTCTTATAAATTAGAACATTCACGTGGGAAATCGGTTTGGATATATGGAAAAAGAAATCTGTTACACTGAGGAATACTGACCCAGTGCTTCCACTGTGTAAATTTATCCTGAGGAAGTGATGTTATGAAATAGCAGTGATGACCCACATGAGTGACAATGTATAAATACACCATATGTTATGCTCATGTGACACAATCCTATATAAAAACTAAAATAATGTATACTGTCTAATAAGCTAGGAAACTCATCACATTAAGTGCAAAATCAGCATTAGAACTGCAAAAATGGCATTTACTCACGTAATAATATATTCAATACTTTGAGACCAGTATAAACTATCCTGAAATATGCACAAGAGTCTCATCCAGTTGACAGAATTTTTGATAATATTTTCTTTGTTCAAGTGTTAAATTTTTTCCTGTAAGTTCATGTTTTCAATGTAATGTTTTCAATAAAATTATTTAACACACTATTTTGTTTTATCGAAAAAATAAAAGATTGAGATACACAATGTATCTCAATACATATGTATACACACACACACATGCACACACACATGCTTATATGCATAATGAATGAGAACATTTCTGGTTCCTTCTATACCAGTATTCAGGCTAACGCAAATCATTGAACTTCTCTAGTTGATACTTCTGCTTTGATTTTTTTAAATCTAAATAAAGTGAAGGTAAAACAAAATGATTCTTATGATTTTAAAATTCTACAATTTAGGCTGGCACCGTGGCTTAACAGGCTAATCCTCCGCCTTGCGGCACCGGCACACCGGGTTCTAGTCCCGGTTGGGGCACCGGATTCTATCCCGGTTGCCCCTCTTCCAGGCCAGCTCTCTGCTATGGCTCGGGAAGGCAGTGGAGGATGGCCCAAGTCCTTGGGCCCTGCACCCGCATGGGAGACCGGGAGAAGAGCCTGGCTCCTGGCTTCAGATCAGCACGATGTGCTGGCCGCAGCGGCCATTGGAGGGTGAACCAACGGCAAAGGAAGACCTTTCTCTCTGTCTCTCTCTCTCTCACTATCCACTCTGCCTGTCAAAAATAAATAAATAAATAAATAAAAATTAAAATTAAAAAAAAAACTTTAAAAAAAATTCTACAATTTAGAAATTAACAGTGTAGTATAATACAAATCTACAAGAAACAACTTACAAAATTTGAATTCCTATACACGATAATCAAAACTTTACACTTCAGATATTTTATAGGTATACATGTTATTCATTTGCATGATATCATTCAGCAAGGTACTTCTCAACTATATTATACATATCTTAGTGACTACTAATGAAATAAAAAGTTCTTAAATCTTCAGTTTGCAAAATGCCATCAATACATTTTCTCCACAATGACTGAGATTTGTTTTTTGTCTAAGAAACCATTCAACAAGTGCCTGGGTGTGTTAGTGTGATGCTGCTGCTGACCATGTAACTAGGAAAGGTCAGATGTGACCCTGTCCCCAGGGAGCTTCCTGGCAATCGAGGCACAGAGACCTGATGGAGGCTGCTGCCAGGCACAGCCTTGCACAATCTCGGGGTAGATCACCAGGGAGCACCACGCACCTTGTGGAGCAGGTGGCATCGTGTTCAGTTAGGAAGGTAGATCAGGGTTCACTCTGCAAACGGGAGGGGACAATGCTGCAGGCAGAAAACTTTGGTGATGCCAGGGTCATTCACACATGGAAAAGATTCCAAAGACTCAGAGTCCCTTCAGTGTCGGGCAGGGAGTGTGGTGGAATCAGAAGGCTCTGCCAAGATGGCCGCTGGAAAGCGAGCATCAGTTACCCAGGAAATGGCTTCGGAACCCACCTGGCAAAGGAGCCTGTCTGGCAACAGGCAGTGATTGGTTAGGGCATAAACCACCCCTTGACCGGATTGGCTGCGTTGGCTATATAAGCTGCTGTACCAACTGAAATAAACGAGTCTGCAGGCTGCTCGACTCTGGCCTCCTTTCATCCAACTCCCGGGGTCTGGGTGGTGACTCTGTACCTCTTGCCCCCACCATGCATATCCTCTCAGAAACGAATCCACAGCAATAGGGGAGGACTGTGTTACCTGCCTGACAGGGCTATTTTGAGGATTACGTAGGAAAACAAGAAAGCACTTGGAACAGCACCTGCAATACAGGAATATGCAGGAGATGTGAGCTACGACAGAAAGAAGAGGAAGACAAGAAGGAAGAGTCACGGGAAGGCACAGACACCAAAACATGACTTCCTCAAGGAACTGGAGGGAGTGATGGAGCTGGAGTAAGGCTCCAGGAAGGAGGGCTGCTGAAATCCAGGGAGACATGAGGCCAGCCAGTGGTGTATACAAGTGGCTTCCCAGGTAGTGACATGAGGAGCAGGAAATCTAAGAAATATGCAGGAGGGGAAATCAACAGAGCCATATACAGAAAGGAACAGGCAGGAGAACAATGGGTCCGCGGGAGCTCCTGCATCTCTGGTTTGGGCAATGGCAGGGCCTCCGGTCCTGAAACGATGCTGATGCATTGATGCATCTGTCCTCGGTGCTGGAATGCAGACTTTGTTTCAGGATGTGGCGTGCATCAGGTTATTAAGCGAGGCACCTGTGGGGCAGCCAGCCATGTTTGCCATCTGAGGAGTGAACTGGATGTTTGTTTGTACCTTGAAAGAAAGTGAATTGGGGCCACAGAGGTGGGTGGGAACACTCAGAATCAATGTTGAAGAGAGAAGGAGCGACACAGGACCCACATGGTCCCAGAATAGGAGTCACGGCTACAGGAGTTCATGGTGGGGAGGGGATGCAGAGGCGCAGAGCTAAAGTGGGGCATGTGATGAGCAACCAAGAAAAAAGCAAGCATTTGAAGAAGAAAGGGATGGCTGATGTACCCAATGCAGCAGAGAGGCCGAAGGAGCAAAGGAACAAGAATTAGTCAGTGGATTATGCAAATAGCGTCACTGAAAGAACCATTCCACAAACTAGTGGAGGCTAGGAAATGAATGAAAACTGAAGACAGCTGTAAAGCCAGCCTAAGCCTACGTCTGCGTGTGCAACTGTAAGGAGACTGTGTGACTGCTCTACCTCTCTCCATATCATGTCACTGTACCTGTGCCTGTATTTCAGAGTGTTGAGATGAATTCCCAGTTAGTTCTCTCATAGAGGACAAATGCTCTGGTAGGGACAGCCTGAAAAATGGCCTCTTTGGTGTCATTAACACATATATTCCTCCTCTGTCATTGATTCTGGTTTCCTTTTCCTTTGCCCTACTTGTAGTTTAGGGTCAAAACTGTCCCCTAAGCCACAGCAAAGGGCTTCATTTTCTGCATATTTCAGATCAGCCTCTTTCCTGGCTGCACCCTCTTCTCCTAACTTTACTCTGTTCTACTTACAGGTTTTCCAGTATTTGAAATTCTGCCACTTTTGACATGCAGTAAGGATGCAATTTGTAACCACTCACCAGCTGCCTCTTTAAAAGGTGGGACAAGTATGTAAATGAGTCACAAGCCCACACTGTGTAACAGGTAAACACAGTAAAAGCAACTGCAGTCTCTCACAGGGAAAGTCCATTCAGCTGGACCTCACTGGGAGCAAAGCTCAGGGACCCCCTCACCTGCATCCCCTGGTTTCCATGCTTGTTGGGCTTTTCCACCAATTGACAGGAAGGAGAAGTGCATGGAGGTCACCTGGTGGTCACCTGTGGGAGGTCTGGATGCAACAGGTGTGACTTCCCTCCCTTTCACCAGCTCAAGCACAGCCCAGTGACCACACAGATGGCCAGGCAGGCCAGAAGGAAGGCTGGAGGTTGGTGAGAGCTAATCAGATACCCAAGGACACAACCCATCAACACTATCAGCACAAGAACTTAATGTCCCTCCATGACAGAGAGGGAAAAGAGTCATCAGAAAACTTCATCAAAGCCCTCCATTAAAAAATTTAATTTACTTGAGAGACAGAGAGGGAGAAAGAAAGACACAGAGTGAGGTGGGGGGGGGGGACCCTCTGGTCCACTGGATCACTGCCCAATGCCTGCAACAACTGGGGCTTTGCTAAGACTGAAGCTGGGGGGGCCGGCGCCGTGGCTCACTTGGTTAATCCTCCACCTACGGCACTGGCATCCCATATGGGCGCCGGGTTCTAGTCCTGGTTGCCCCTCTTCCAGTCCAGCTCTCTGCTGTGGCCTGGGAAGGCAGTGGAGGATGGCCCAAGTGCTTGGGCCCCTGCATGCACATGGGAGACCAGGAGGAAGCACCTGGCTCCTGGCTTTGGATTGGCGCAGTGCTGGCCGTAGTGGCCATTTGGGGAGTAAACCAACGGAAGGAAGACCTTTCTCTCTGTCTCTCTCTCTTACTGTCTACAACTCTACCTGTCAAATAAATAAATAAATAAATAATTACAAAAAAAAAAAAAAGACTGAAGCAGAAACCCAGAGCTCAACTCAGGCCTCTCACGTGGGTGACAGGAGCCCAACTACTCAAGCCATCACTGATGCCTCCCAGGGTCTGCATTAGCAAGAAGCTGGAGTTAAGAGCTGGAGCTGGGAGTCAGATGCAGGATGCAGGCATCCTAAGCATTATCCTAACTAAGCCAAATGCCCACCCCATCCTCAGCCCTTTCACCCTTTTACATTCTCTAATTCAACTGCAGCACTGTGTTAGTACTGCCTCAAAGACCGGTGTCATAATTCTCCCAGCTTCATCAACGCAGGAGATGATGGAAGCTACATGTGAGAGTTGGGTATGAGGGCTCCCAGGCCTGCTCACTGGTTTACTTCCAGTTCCACTCCCTCAAAGTGCTGTGACCTTGTCCAGCACCCTCTGCTTCAAGTCTTCTTCTTCTTTTTTTTTTTTTTTTTTTTTTTTTGACAGGCAGAGTGGACAGTGAGAGAGACAGAGAGAAAGGTCTTCCTTTTTGCCATTGGTTCACCCTCCAATGGCCGCTACAGCCGGCACATCTTGCTGATCCGAAGCCAGGAGCCAGGTGCTTCTCCTGGTCTCCCATGCGGGTGCAGGGCCCAAGGACTTGGGCCATCTTCCACTGCCTTCCCGGGCCATAGCAGAGAGCTGGCCTGGAAGAGGGACAACCGGGATAGAATCCAGCATCCCAACCGGGACTAGAACCTGGTGTGCCGGCGCCGCAAGGTGGAGGATTAGCCTGTTAAGCCACAGCGCCGGCCTCTGCTTCAAGTCTTCCATCATAGATTGGACAAGGGAAGCACCTGTGTCATAGGCTGTGAAGCCCCAACAGAATCAGAAGGGCAAGGATGTAACGAATCCAGGCTAAATATGTTAGAAGCTTTTTGTACAAAATTTAAGGACTGAGCAGTGATACAATCAAAGCTTACACAATGATGAAGCCTAGAGACAAAGAAGAAAGGGGAGTTTGAGGGCAAGGGCAGCCCTTACACACAGAGAGACCTATTTTCCACCAAATGAAAAGAAACTGCACCACGACCAGCAGGCACTGGCAGATTAAGCATCGCTCTTCCCAAGAGGATGCAGGGCTTCGGGTCCTCAACATCAGAAAGTGACTGATCGTCCCAACTCACAGACAAGGGATTAAAATGGAAAATTCCTGAGAGATGGAAGAGAGTCTCTGAGTCCCTCATCCAACTTTCCAACTCAGTGCTCAGACTGCATATAGAAGCCACTGTCTGAGCAGAAGGCCTGAAGCACTGCATGGCCTGATTATTAATGATTAAATATTCACTTATTTATTTGAGACAGACAGACAGAAAAACAGAAAGAGAGAGCCTTCATCACTGCCCAGATGTCTACAATGGCTGGAGCTGGACCAGGGCCTGAGCCAGGAACTCCAGGTTGCCCACACGGGTGACAGGAACCTAACGAAGCCATCCCTGCTGCCTCCCAGGGTCTGCTCTGGCAGGAAGCTGGAGTGAGGATCTAGGGCCAGGAATCAAACCAAATACTCTATTAGCTAAATAGCTAATGATGTGGGAAGTGAGCATCCTAACCACCAGACAGACATCGATCCCAAGACCTTATGTTTGAAAATGCAGTATTTGTACCTAATATTTTCATGCTATATTTGGCTGAAATAGAATTTAACAGCTACGCTGAAGACACCTAGAGGTGTCTTCAAAAAGTTCAGGCAAATGCACATTATGATAAAACTGCATAGATCTCAAAAGTTTTTTTGCATCAAACTAAACATCTTTTTCCATGAACTTATCAAAGTCATTTTATGCAAATATATGACAAAGCTACTTAGAAGCATGTGTGTTTCTGGGGTGGGAAGCTTGCATTCCATTAACATCATAAATTTAATGACATCATAATAAAGTTCACCAGCATTTTTAATATTTATTTATTTATTTGAAAGGCAGAGTGACTGAGAGAGGGAAAAGACAGAAACAGAGAGAGAGAGAGAGAGATCTTCCAACCCACTGGTTCACTCCCTAAATGGCTGCAACAGTCAGGTCTGGCCCAGGCTGAAGCAAGGAGTCAGGAACTCCATCCTGGTTTCCCATGTGGGTGGCAGGGGCCCAAGCACCTGGACCATCATCTGCTGCCTTCCCAGGGGCATTAGCAGAGAGCTTTGTTAGAAGTAGAATAGCTGGGACTTGAACTGGCACTCCCGTTTGTGATGCCAGTGTTGCCAGCTGTGGCTTAACCCACAGTACCACAATGCCAGCCCCACCAGCAGCAATTTTAGAACAAAATCAAAATGATCCCAAAGCTCATCCAGAAAGGAAGTATATGACTATACTAAGGAGACTCAGGAAGGGAAGTGCTAGGAAGATCATGTGACTTAACCAGAAAATAAAATGTATTTTAAAGCTAAATAGCTAAAATGGGGTAGTATGGCATGAATGTACTCAGAGATGCTGAGACAAGCAGTGACCAAAGAGTCTCAATGTTTCCTATGATCACGCTTCCTATGCAAATTTCATATTTCACAGAGAAGGCCTTTCGACTCCAGGGAAAACAGACATACACCCCCACAGGGGATCACATAGACTATTAGGTACAACAAGCAGCTGACATTCACAGAAGACACTTCCAAATGCCTAATTTAAAAAAAAAAATGTTTTGCATGTTTCTTTATTATTTAAAGAGACAAAGGAAAAGTTATACAGACAGAGATCTCCCATCCACCGATTCGCTCTCAGAATGCCTTCAACAGTCAGGTTTGGGCCAGGTTGATACCAAGAACCCATAACTCCATGCAGGTCTTCCATGTGGGTGGCAAGAGGCTAGCTACTTGAGCCATCACCTGCTGCCTACTGACTGCACCTCAGCAGGAAGCACACACCTTGGCCTCACTGCTCCTGGCCAGCTCTACCACGGTGGAGGCATTTGTCTGGGGACCAGCTACTTAACTTCTCTGTGCTTCTGCCCATTAAATATTAGTAGTAAATAAAAATCACTCTTGTTGCTACTGTTGTTTATTAATTATTAATAATATGGCAATCATTATTATACTCATGAGTATCTATTTAATAAGAATGTGGCCAGAGGTAGATAATAAAAATCACCTCAAGATAAAGTTTCCATTTTCGTGGAAAATGGAAAGAATTACTATTGTATTTGCCTATTTAAGATGTTATTATAGGAGTTGGCATGATGGCACAGCAGGTCAAGCCCCTGCTTGGGACATGGGCATCCTGTTTTGGAGTGCCAGTTTGAGTCCCAGCTGCTCCATTTCCAATCCAGCTTCCTGCTGGGAAGGCAGCAGAACATGGCCCAAGTTACTGGGGCTACAGACACCCATGTGGGAGACTAGGATGGAGCTCCTGGCTTTGGCACGGTCCAGCCCTGACTGTTGTAATCATTTGGGGAGTAAGCAAAGGATGGATGATTCTCTCTCTCTCTCTCTCTCTCTCTAACTCTGCCTTTTAAATAAAAAAGCCTTTAAAGAGGGAGGGGGTATTGGGGCCGGCGCCATGGTTCACTTGGTTAATCCTCCGCCTGCGGCGCTGGCATCCCATATGGGCGCCAGGTTCTAGTCCCGGTTGCTCCTCTTCCAGTTCAGCTCTCTGCTGTGGCCTGGGAAGGCAGTGGAGGATGGCCCAAGTGCTTGGGCGCCTGCACCCGCGTGGGAGACCAGGAAGAAGCACCTGGCTCCTGGCTTCGGATCGGGAAAGTTCCAGCTGTAGCGGCCATTTAGGGGGTGAACCAACGGAAGGAAGACCTTTGTCTCTGTCGCTCTCTCTCTCTCACTGTCTAACTCTATATGTCAAATAAATTTTAAAAAGGGTGGGGGAGGGGGTATCATATCTTAGAACTATACTTAGAACTATATTGAATCTGTTGTTTGCATCAATATCACATTAACATGAGAATTGATGAGACTTGTGTTGCAGCAATCATGCATTTGCAGTGCCCCTTAGAATCTAATGTATTAATAAATTCCTTAAATAAAATTTAAAAATAAGCCAAATAGGTAACACTCTGAGCTACAATGCCTTTGATTTTTATAAAGTTATTATGCAGAAGATAATATACTTGTGCAGTGGGGCCTAGACTCCTATTCAGGTCCTTGCCTTCTATCTAGATAAGCACTCTAAGTACAGGCACATACGCGGTGCACAAAGTGGTAAAGTTTACTTAAAAGGTGAGAAAGCATACATACATGTGGGCATAGTTGAGGAGTGGAGTGGCCAGGAAGGGGAAGGGGTGGGGGAGGGAAGTAGACACATAGCGCCTCAGCACCCCGCCCTGTCTTCCTCCAAAAGAAAGCCCCTCCCAGTTGCCAGCCTCTTTTTATGAGGTTGGAAGGGAAGTGGTTACATGGCACCTCCCCCAGGTCCAGCAAAAGGGCTTATTCCACTGACAGGTAGGCAGATAGGATTACATAGGGTGGGGGAGGTGTAGCTTCCAAAACATAGCCTTATTCTAGCTACCTGCCATATCACCTATCACTTTCAAATATTTCTAGATAACTACAAATTCACAAAGCTGGATTACAGATGATTTATGAGAAGATGGCAATAATTTTAAAGAAATGTCATTATGGGATCACTGAGAACTCACTGAACCCCGTGGTATGCGTGATCACAAAGACAAATGTTCCTACAAAGGAGCAAACACCAGAATAAAACCAAACTCCTGTGCCGCAAAAACAGGCCCCCGCTTCTTGTGTCTCCCTCAGCCCAGGGTGTCCATCCCTGTCATTCCTCCAAAGGAATTCACGGCTTGCGAGAGTGACCCCGCTGGCCTCCCAAAGTTCCAGTCACTGGACCCGCGGAGTCTCTTGCTTCTCCTGTAGTGAGAACTTTGATGGTCAGTACTGTCCCGAGGGGCTTCTCTGGGGGAATCCCAGGTCCCTGCAGAATGTAAAGGCCACCTCCAGGTAACCGCAGACCGGCTGGAGCCCAGCGGGCCACCACGATTCCCGAAGAGCAGAGCATCCCCGACCAGTCCACGGAGGAGCACCAGCCCCGGTGACCAACCAGGAACTTGGACACGGGCCGACCACGCACCTCTCGGACCCAATTTCCATCTACGCGACCCTTAGCCGACCACGCACCTCTCGGACCCAATTTCCATCTCCGAGACCCTCACCCCCAGCTCCCCAGGGAGCCCCGGGGGCCTCAGGTCAGCTGCAGGTCTCCCTGCTCCGCACTTCTCGCGATAAACGCCGACTTCCTCCACCACCGCACGTTCGAGGGCAGCTTCCAGCTCCCGGGCTGCGGGGACCCAGGTCCCGCAGCGACGCCTCCCCTAGCGCGGGGGTCGCGGGGGTCTCACCTTCACCACACCTGGGAGCGCAGAGGCGGAGTCCGGCCCTCGCAGGCCCCAGCCCCACCCGGCACAGGCCTCTGCGCGGGAGCTGCGGGGCGCGACTTACGTCCCTCAGCAGGACTTACGTCACTGGGCATGGCTTACGTCACTGGGCGCGACTTACGTCCCCCGGCGCGGCTTACGACCCCGGGAGCGCGCGAAGCCGTTTCCCGCGTCCGTCCTGAGGAGAGGCCGCTCCCGCGCGCGGAAGGCCGCGTGGAGTCCACGGGCCGGGGACGCGATCCAGACGTCGGCCCGCCGTGTGGCAGGGGTGGGGGTCTCACAGCTTCTCAGCGGAGAAAGGGGCCTGCGCTTCTCCGGGCGGACTTCCGCGGGAGCTGACGCGGCCGCCTCAGGCAAGCGATAGGCCCGGTGCGGGTGACGGCAGGCCCGGCCGTGGCGATGGAAGGCCCGGCTATGGCAGCAGCAGGCCCGGCCGTGGCGGCGGCAGGCCCTGCTGTGGCGGCTGTAGGCCCGGCTGTGGCAGCGGCAGGCCTGGCTGTGGCGACGGCAGGCCCGGCTGTGGCGGCGGCAGGCCCGGCTGTGGCGGCGGCAGGCCTGGCTGTGGCGGCGGCAGGCCCGGCTGTGGCGGCGGCAGGCCCGGCTGTGGCAACGGTAGGCCTGGCACGGTTGGCCTCAGGCCCCGGCCATTGCGGCGCCTCATTAGGGGTGACCTTGACGACGCAAGCTGGGCAGAAAAGCAGTTTCATCTTTGGAATTACACGTCACTGTTCTCATTCATCTTGATAAGCACTTTTAAAAAAGAAATGGAATATCGCTTTTCTCAGGGTGATAGAGGCCGGCTGGCGGCCCGTTTAAAGTGAATTTAGATGTTCAGAGATGCATTTGATTCTGTTGTGAGGCTGAATCAGCCACTTTAGAAGGTTTTAAGAAGGAAGAAAATTGGCTTAAAAACAAAATTACATTGTATTCTGTTTTTAAAATGCGAACGTACCCTGATTGCACTGCTTATTTAAGCACAAAGCTATAGCTAGCTAGTTTGTTCTACTTGCAGTTGAGACAGTCCTGTGTGTCTGTGATCCTTGCTGTGAGAACCAAACCGATGGAACCTGGGTCTCTCTGGAACATGCCCAAAGGACTGCAGCACAGGACACAGAATCTGCTCTCCTCTCTCTGGTCTGGAGCATTTTGCCGCCATGGGACTAGGGTGCCCATCTCTCAGATCCAACACTGGACAATCCTTTCCTCCTGTTACCATGATTGCTTAGAGCAAGAACCTGAAGACTGTAGTTTTCTTTTGTCCAAGGGGAGACCATGCAGGAGACACCAAAAATAATAGCTTTGAGCAGCTCCTGCCCTGATCAGAGGGAGCAAAGCCATCCCTGAACTCCTGCTGAACACAGTGCAAAGCCTGCAACCGGCCTATATATGAAAGACAGCAGGGGTTCTATGTGGAAGTCTTTGTAGTTCAAGAAGAGAAGGAAAAAGGCAACTCCAACAATTCTGCTTCTCTTTCCTGAATGGTTGGAAGGAACTGTGATGACCTGCAAGAGTTCATAGTCATGAGGCAACCCTAGAACCTGCCTGCTCCACTGTGTACACTATGCCCTGTACCAGAAGAATTGGAACACACTCAGTGACAGCATAGAGGACAAAAAAACTAATAAGTTCTGGAATCTGGAGGAAAGAGCAGAAGGTAGAAAAGGAGAAGAATTAGAGACAAAAGAAGAACCACAATTGTGAGCCTCTTAGGAGACGCCACCCTTGTACATCACCATTCTTCATGCCTCCCTCGCTTTATCTGGTAACACTTATTACATGGTAAGGGGTGCGTATATCCATACTTAAAAATATGGAGATTAATTTAATGAGCTCTTGTATTCAGCTCATTCTTGTCTACTTAAGAGACTTTAGATTTGAAGTGCGAAGGAACACATTACCCTCCAGAACCACAATGCCAGAGCTTAAGAATCTGCTAGCATCAGGGTGTCCTCAGTGAAAGAAGTCATAATGGAGCCATTGGCCACATCCCAGAGGACTCCGGGAATTCCCCACTTGCTTTCTTTACCTGGGATTTGTGTTGACACCTTGAAATTTCTAAGCAAGTCTTCTCATAGGAGAAAAGAATGAAGAGTATTTACTGTTGGGAGAGAATTTATTTCCCCTTTGAAGATAATTATCCTTTTCAAAAGCTAAGAAGCTGCTCTCTCCTTTAAAATTGCTGAAAACCCATTCCAAGATCTCTAGACTTGAATAACTCACTCCATGGCAGACGTCGCTGATGAGTGATTCGTTTTCCAATTAAGAATCTCAGACATGAAGAACAGATGCTCTCATGCTTAGAATCCTGAAGCTGGTGCAACAAGCACTTTATGAATTGACTGAAGAGATAATCTGTAGATAGAATTGGAGAGATTAGGGGAAAAAGCTGACTTCTTGGATAATAGGATATTAATTCAATATTACTGGAGCATGTTTAATACCCAAAGAGATATTTTCAGTAATATTTTAAAAATCATTCTTCATTTAACTTATCCACACAGTATTTCATCCTTGATGACTGATTAGAGTAAAATGGAACTGGGGCTTGATTTCATGTAAAACTGAGTGAGTGTGCAAAATATATAAGGCAGGATTTGTTCCTAAAGAGTTGGTCTTATGTGGTATAATTATGGTGTGAGCAGCACAGACCTTGGCTCAGAGTGGAGTCTGGTTGTTCCAGTGGCACAGTGCGGGCTTTGGAGGATGTCGCAGTGGGAAGGAACAGACTTGTCCATGCAGAATCTGGGGTTTGGAGATGTCTGGTGGAACAGTAGACACAAACACTTGACCCCATTGACAGCCACTGGGGGAAAGGGACAGGTAAGGGACAGCAGCTGTGTGTGAGCCAGGAGGCCTCTCTGAATGCATATAAAGAATTTCCTCTCTTGAAGGAATGGACAGGAAGTACTAAACACTGAGTCTAGGATGCAATTGCCTGAGTGGCTGAATTTAAAAAAAAAAAACAAACAAACAAAAAAAAAAAAACAGTACAAATGCCCAGCCAGAGCTGGTGTGTTTTGCTAAGGTAAGGTTCCTGGCTGGAAAAGCCTAGGGCTCTGTCCTGTTATTTAGAGACATACCTTGGGAGTTTTGACGTGTTTTGACACCCTGAATCTTCAGATGGCAGATTTGTCCCATTGTTCACCAGCGGAATGCAGCATGTCAACCAGCGTAGGGAGAAAATGCAGGCGCTCCTCCCGTAAGGCAACTAATACCCCTCAAATTGTATGAATATCCGTGTCCTCCCAAAATTAATATGTTGAACCCCTACTCCAAGGTGATGGTATTTGGAAGTGGAGCCTTTAGCAGGTGATCAGGCAGTGAGGGGAAGCCCTCGTGATAGAATTAAGGCCTGGATGGAGGAAGGAGCTGCCAGCCACCAACCAGGAGCAACCAAATCTACTCATGCCTTGATCTGGGACGTTCAGCCTGCAGAACTGTGAACAACAGGTGTCTGTTGTTGATAAGCCATCCAGTCAGTGGTGTTGCATAGGCATCCTGAAGGGACCAAGGTGACTTGTACAGCACAGGATCTACCACTGCCTTGCATCTCATCCACTGTGCTTGTGACCAGGGTTAGGTTATAGCATAACCCACCTAGGATGTTTCTAGGTTCCATGGATAGAATTGTGTCCATCAAAAAGATACATGGAAGTCATGAATAGTCTTTGTAGACACAATAAATAAAGTTAAAATGGAGTCTTCAGGATGGCTCCTAACTAGGTGTGACTGGAATCCTTATGGGAAAAGGAAAACGTGTGAAAACACATACAAGGAGAAGGTCATAGGATGGCAGAGGCAGAGACTGACGTATCTGAATCCTAATGAATGCCAAGGATTGTACTCAGAGGCTCAGGGAGTGTGCCCATAGACACCTTGATTTCAGACTGGTAAACTCCAGCACAAAGACAAATATACTTCTATTGTTTTAAGCCCCCAAGTTTATGGAAATTTGTTACAGTACCACAAGAAACTAATAACAAGTGGAAAAAGACTAAACCTCAAAGAATCTTTAAGTCCTTGTTCCAACAGGTACCAAGGAATGTACATAGAATTGGATTGTGAAGGAGTTGGTCCAGGAGGCTGGAAGGTAAAATAGCTGAGATGCCAGAATTGACGTGGTAGACTGTGGAAGGCTCAGAAAGTGGGCAGGCTATAACAGATGTGTTATACAAGAAAGATGACTTATCATGGTTCTAATAAGCCAGGAAGACTGGCCTTTCTCCAGAATTGAGAAGGACACAGCACCAATAAAGGGTTCAGTGGTGCCTCTTACTTGGAGGCCTGGGCTAATTACAGGTACAGATGACAGAGGGTAGAGATGGACTTGGTAGGGCCCTGAAATAGTGATGGTAAAGTGGCATCCTCTGGAGCCTGGCACACAGAGGGCTGGTGAGATAGTTAATAGAATACAGCTTCCCTGGATGGTCTTCTGGATAAGTCTGGTCAGTGTATAACAGGGAGGGTAACAAGCATGGATGACAGGAAAGGTGAGGGCAGTCATCTTGCAAAATGTCTTACTCCCTTGCCTAGTTTCCAGACCTGAGTCAGGTTAGGATCCAGATTGCCCTGACTGAGAGCCGGTAACTGCCTGGGAGAGAAGAGCCTGCTTCACCATGACAAACAGCAACGGGAGATGCATCTTCCTGACCTTCCTTAGAAGACGTGTGCATCCTTAATCAGGTGACCATATGCTGAGAAAAGGGGAACATACAGCAACTCTGACGACGACTAGATGTTGTATATGAGATCATATAGCTATCCAGAGACCAAAAATGTCGCCATGCCTCTTCCACATCAGAGTAGCTAAGAAACAGAGTCTTGTCCAAGATCCAGATTACAGCGAGTCTATTGGGTCAGTGACCCCAATCTGTGTCAACAAGCAAATCTGTAATTGGGATCAACAAGCCTGGCAGTTGATTCCCATGCCAAAACCTGTCCTTGGTTTGCAGAGGAAAAGGTATGATAATAGGGAAGACCAAGCGAAAGCCCTCCCTCCTCGACCATAACCAAGATAGAAAAACCAAAAGCAGCGTTGCATCCAGAATGCTTGATGGAAATCAGTGACAACAGCAAGGTCAGAAGGATGCAGGGACAGTGGTTCCTGAGCGCTGTAAAGAACGAAAGCATCTGGAAAATGGCATAGACTGCTACAAGCTCAACCATGCATTCAACCCAACTTCAGTCACTCTATCATGTTTGCCAGAGGAGGAACACATGGCCCAGGTACATTGTATGTGGCCACTGATTTGGCAAACATTTTTCCCCATCACCACCACAAAATAGCGTGAGAAACAGTTTATTTTCATATGGAATTGACAACAGTAGGCATTTACATTTTTCGCCCTACAGCTATATTCACTAAACCATCTGCCAAGCCGAAGCCCAAAGAGTCCTGATTGCTTTGACATTAATCTGTTACATTGAGACCATTATGTTGACAAGGCCAGGCAGAAAGGAGGTGGTTAGCTTGCTTAAAGCCTTTGAAGAAGACTTGCACACCTAGGCTGGCAGATAAGCCTTGCAAAGCTTCTTGGGCCTGCCACACCCACAGCACTTACAGACTGATGGCCGGGGGCACCTTAGGACAAATGCTTACATCTTGCACTCCTTTCCTTGAATAAGCACCATGCCAGTGGGCCTGTTTAGTTGTGTAGGGGACATATTCCATTCCTCACCAAACTTCTTTTGTTCATAGCCTGAGTGACTCGAAAGGCTCCCAGCTGTGAGTGGTGCCAGGAACAGGGAAGAGATTGGAGCAGGTTTAGATTTCGGCACAAGAAGCCTGCTGTGTAGGTCATGTGATAGGGCAGATAGCAGTGATGGGAAAATTTACTCTGGGAAGTGCACAGCATATGCCAGTCTGAAGTTCTAATATAGCAGGGCTCTAGTGGGGGCGGGGTCTGAACCAAAGCCATGGCCTGTGCAGCAGGAAGACATATTTTTCCAAAGCAATGGATGTGCTATCAAGACTGGCAGAGAAACAACTCCTGACCTGGTGTCAGTGAGTGACCATGCATCCAGACTGCCCAGGGACCTGTTAGGCCATTGAAGACTCAGGCAAGAGAAAACCAGCAGCAATTTGCCATGATACAGAGGTGGCAAATAAGGATGGGGCATGGATAGACTGCCTGGGCAGGTGGCCTGGACTGTGGCACACAACATTATTCCAAGGCTCTCCTCATCTCATCTGCGGCACTGTGGGAGATTCTCTGACCAGCTGAAGAAGGAACAAAAACCCCATCTGACTTAAGGATGTGTTCGTGAGCCCAAGCCAAAGTCAGCAGCAGTCAAATTTCACACCCATTCAGGAGCAACTTTGAAAAGAAGCAAATGGAGAATGACCTCAGTAGGTCAAACCTGCCCATCTCTTCTGTGTAGAAAGAGAAGTGGCTGAAAAGAATGCACATGAAACTGTGGGCCATGCCCAGTGCACCATACCTAGACAGAAGAAGGCTGTCAGACCAGGGAAGACCTGTGACAGAGCTGCAGGGTGAACACAGAAGGGTGGCCCATCAGAAAGATCACCTGTGGAGAGGATCTTGAAACAAACTACCGGGGCTGGTGCTGTGGTATAGTGGGTAAAGTCACCACCTACAGGGCTGGCATCCCATATGGGTACCAGCTTGAGTCCTGGCTGGCCCACTTCTAATCCAGCTCTCTGCTGTGGCCTGGGAAAACAGTAGAAGATGGCTCAAGTCCTGGAAGAAGCTCCTGGCTCGTGGCTTTGGATCAGCACAGCTCTGGCAGTTGCAGCCATCTGAGGAGTGAACCAGTGGATGGAAGACCTCTCTCTATGTCTCTGCCCCTGCCTCTCTGTAACTCTGCCTTTCAAATAAATAAATAAATCTAAGAAAGAAAGAAAGAGAGAGGCAGGGAGAGTGGGCGGAACTACAGGAAGAAGGGACAGACTGACTGGCAGCAGTTTCCTCCTGGCTACACTGGCTCTGTGCTGAATGGTCAAAGCTGTCCTGGTAGGAGCTATGCATGTCCCAACTGCATGGACACTGCTGAGACTGACCTGGCTATTGCTGCTGCTGCTGCTGCTGTGAGCAGCTGATCCTAGAGCCCAACACTGACTCCTGATGAGGCAGATTCCTAAGGAGGCAGAATGGCTGCACTTGGTCTACACTGGGCCCTTTCCAGGCCAATGGGCCAGCAGTTCACCCCATGGGAGTAGACAGAATTCTGATTTGCACTTGACTATTCTGGAACAAGTCCTCATCCAGCACCATTGTGCTAGGCTCACAGAGGGTATGACCTACTGATCTGCACTGCCACATAATACAGCACCAAACCACAGTGGGCCTATGAGCAGGGCAGTTGCAGCAGCAGGCCCACAACTGTGGGATCCACCATCACATCTTGGGTTCCAGAAAGCACTCAATCAGCTTGTGGCGGTGTCCTACGAGGACTGGTGCCACCCTCGAGAGCACAGTGTCTGGACTGCAAAGCTCCATGGTGTTGATGTGTCACCAGCAGGAACAATGAACGGGCTTGGCCCTGAGGGGTCTGAGCCCTCTAGCCATCCCTCACAACAACCCAGCCCCATAATTCTGAGCTATACAAAGTTAAATGCATTTGTCCTCAAAGATGGCACACATTCACCAGAAATCTCAATGAATGGCAAGTTTCCTGGATACATTAGGGTTGTCGAATTCAAAGGCCAGTGGGCAAGAAGAGCTCTCACCATTTTTGGCAAAGGGTAGTGGACGCTTTACCAGAAGATGGAGGAAGAGGGGCTGAGGCAGATGGGGAAAGAGATGAACATGCACAGAACTGGGTCATCTGCTTGGTGCCTGTAGGAATCCTGGGGGCAAGTGCTCTAAGTGGAGAGGTATGGCAACACACCCTGAGGGGAGCCTGGAGGTCCTGGAAGTCATGCTGACATGCAGAGGCTTAGATCTGACCCCAGGCTGCCTGGCTGCTGGGCGAGCTCAGTGCTCCAGCTATGCTGGGGCACATATGTAAAGACTTGCAAGTTCAGTAACCTCACACAGACCAGCTGTCAGGAACCCCACACGTCTCTCAGGCACAGCAGAACTGTCTTATTCTGGGTGTCTCGTTGGAGCTCACACTCACCACTACCTACCGACATCTGCATTAGGAGGAAATTGGAATCAGCAGCTGGCACTGGGACTGGAAGTCAGGCACTGGGGTGTAGGACTTGAGCACCCTAACCTGAGCCTTTAACCATGAGGATAAATGCCCTCCCTCACATTGCACATGTTGTTTAAATTCCAGTTTTACCTGGAAATTACTTACAGCAATCTGAAGAGTTTTCAAAAGTTTATGAAAAAATGCATATTCTGAAAATATTATGCAGGAATTTCAAGCTTGTTTTGCACCAAAATCAAAGTATCTTTTAATTCCATTTTCCATGAACCCTTTGAAGTGCCCTCATGCTAATCCCATAGGGATTTTGGGAAGGAAAAAGATGTTTTACATTATATTTAGCATAGCCTATTATATACACCCAATATTATACTTTTAAATATTATAGTATTTATGCATACTATAATAAGATCTGTACGTACAACTCTATAAGGAAACAGGCACTACCAACTTTGACCCAAAACCACGCAAGTGGAAATTGAAGCCTTCAACAAAACTCATTATTTACCATCTCATTATTTTTTCGACTAAAACACAGGATTGAATTACATCCTGTTTTCCTTTCCTTCTGTTCTGTGAAAGTCACTTGCCTGTGAAAATTTCCTCTTAGCTTTTCTCTGTCATACAGGCCTCAGGCCAATCTTCCCAAGACTCCAGCCCATACGGGACTTCCAGTGAGAACAGGAAAACCCAGACACTTGGGGAAGCCAAGCCAGGAGGTCAAAGCCTGCCACATGGGCTCAGGGCTGCTTCTGCAGAAACCCAGCTGAAAGACGGCACTGTTCGCTGGGTTCAGGAGGTGGAGAGAGGGGCGCAGGAGGGAGGGGAAGCCAGCTTCCTGATGAGTGAGGGGTCCGGTGTGTTCTTTCCTCAACTCAAATTGTCACCCAAGCTGGAACAGGGGCCATGGGGTCAGTTCCTGCTCTGGGGAATGAACTCAGTGTTTTCCTACGGTAGCCAGGACTGGACATAAGCTTCTGCGAAAACCCCAAAATGCTGACATACAGATACAACTTAAGACGTGTCCAGTAAGAGAGGCCACCTTACTGTTGAACGCCTTGGTTCACCGTTTGCAGAGTGCAGACACGTCTGACACTGTGCCCAGAAAAGCCACCAGGGTGTTCCCCAACTTTGACATTCTCCCATGACAGCCAGAGAGCGGGTGAAATGATGGTGCATGGCTGGATGGAAAACCATGGCCCCAAATGTGATTTATGCAGGAGAGATGCAGACTGCCTCCTGTACCCCCAGGAGGAATGAGTGTTTACCTTCTGAAGGTACAGGTTCCAGTTAACAAATGGAGCATTCTCTGAGCGTGCACTCCAGGCCTCTGGAGGAGGAAGCCCTGGTGATCCTTCCTAAAATCGGACAAGGACACATGGTATCTCAAGTGTGTCTGGATTACCAGCCCCATGCTCGGACGGGTTGATCTCAGATTTAAGTGTAGACAGCATGTTTTCGAAAGGAACTTGATCCCTCCTGATTTTACTGCAAACCAGGGAACCGTGGTCACAAAAGGCTCCTTTCACAGACAGGAAGAGTTTTCACCTGGAAAAATAAACTGACAAAGCCAACATTTACATATTGCTGATGATATAGTGCCCTCAGAGGAAACCCTACCCTGCCTTTTAGCTAATGGTGCATTCTAAAAGATGGAGACGTATGGTAATACATAATCTGTCTGTTTCCTGTCCCGGTGTCTGTGCGATTCCCACCGAGCGCTCTCTGGGAGACTGCCTCCCTGCCTCTGTTCTGCTGAGCCAGCCGCTGTTAGAGAACAAGGCCCATGCCCCTCACGGCAGATCTTCAAACACTTGGCCTTCTCCCGTGTTTTCATGCTTCCTCCAAAGGCTACACAATGATTTTTCACTACCGAAATCTTGAGGAAAAATAAAACACACAGGAAACGGACATTGTGTAAGCCGTCCTTGGAGAGAAGGCTCATCTTGAAGTGATCTCCAAGAAGAGAAATGGAAGTGCTGGGTTCTCCTTTCGAGAGGTGAAATCTCGGATGAAAAACTCTCATCTTACACACTTTTAGCAGACTTTGATACACATCAACCAGAACAGACTGGCTTGGCCTGATTCTGGCTACTGGGATGAAAGCAGGTACAGCAGGTCTAGAGTGAGAAGGACCTTGGTGTAAATGTCCAGGAGGGAAGGATCAGCTGGGTCCTGTTGGGGGGTGGGTGGGGGAGGTGTCACAGGTTAATAGACACCACTAACAAGGCCATGATCCTGAGACCCAGCCTGATCTTTCCAGGGAGGTTCTGCAAAAATCCACAACCACGCTGAAAGGTGGGGTGCCGTGGGCTGGCAGCTGCCCTTTCATAGACCTGAAGCTGGGGGTTGAGGTGGGATTGTACAGAGGAAGCCACAGAAACATCATTATTCGTCTACACTCATCAGTCTACCCCTTACCATATTACAAAATATCACATGTCCTTTTGAAGAATGCTACCTGACTTCATGAATTCATGCTGTAAAAAATTAGCACAGGCTCGTTCAGGGTGTGATTTCAAGGAGAAGGGGTGTGTAACCACTCTGCGACCCTGCTGGCCTGACTCTGACCCCGGAAGCCCCGTGCTGTTCTCCTCGCTGGCACTCTAAGGCTTCGCACACAGCAGCCAGTTCCAACGTGGGCCCCGTAGGAAGCCTCTGGAAGCTTTCAAAGCTTACATCAAAAGCCCAGGTTAAAAATCGACACTGCCTGTTTCCAGAGTGGCAACAAAAGTTCTTTTTTATCCCTTGATCACGGAGCTCACCTGTAGGAAATGTTACACCTTTTTATTAAACCGATGAATTGTCTCTTCTGCGTGAACTGGAGACACTCTTGACAGGCCGAAAGTCATTAACACCTCCCAGGAATGCCGGGGAGAGCCGGGAGCACTCTCCCGCCCTTGCCTCTGCATGTCTGGAAACCAAGCCCCTCCACTCACAGGACCCTCGAGCGTATTTTCCTCTTGATACTTACCTGGCTGATTTATTGAAATGAGCAAAAGCTTCTCTGTTGGCAGGATGGTCCCCGACACAGATGTGTACAATAAAACACATTTGATGTTTTCAAATAAAGACCTTGCCTTAAATTAGCAAACGATTGGATTACTCTGACAGGTTGGCAAAACAAACCGTCATTCAACGGTTGTCACGGCCTATCTGGACGCATCTTCCTGGGGTCTGGCCAAGGCGCTCACCAGAGAGGAGTGAGCGAACAGTCAACACTGTGCCTTTGTTGCCTTCCTTTAAGGATACTGTGGAAATCAAACTTGCTTCATTGTAAAGAACCTGATGAAAACAGACATTTTATTTTAATCTACTCTCAGCCAATAAAGAGTGGTTTGTTCTCCCCCTCTTCCTTCCTTCCTCTCTGTTCCCTTTAAAAGAAAATCTAAGCCTTGAACACTTTCCAAGCAACAATGACCTACCGTTGTAATACTCATCTCCCTTTTTTTGCTTAACAAAATAACCTCCAAAATTGGCAAATACATTTATGAATTTTACTTTCAAATATTCAACAGGTAGAGTCTGTTCGTTTCTCCTAGGCACAGCCTGTTGAAATTGATTGGGATTTTTTTTTTTTTCTATCAGGAAAGTGATTGCAGTAGTACTCGATATGACCAGGCATGGACTTCAGAAATGTTTGCATCAAAATGGTTCTATCTTTTATTTCCATTCTCTAGGGACTATTTTGCTGTACCTTCAGACATTGGAGGAGTCAAATACTAAAGAGCATGAAGCTAGCACCGTTTGCTACTTCCTTTTCAGCTTCACCTACTGGGCCCTTTCAACTCATCTTTGAGTTTGTATCATTCATAAATCTCTGTTTTGATGATGACAGGAAAGGCAAATTGCATTGTTTTCAGGTGATGTTCAGAAGGATGCTGCCTTGTTGGGGGTATTCAGGATGCCTTCAGTGCTGCCTCTCAGTACAGGCTGTGCTAAAGGGACATTGACTCTGTCACAGCAGAGTGCTGGGGCAAAGAGGTGCACAGTACACGTTCACTGAGTGAATGAAATCACACAGCTGGAATGGACTCACAGGCAGACAGCCACCGGCAAACACCAGCTGCTGTCTTGTACACACGATCAGAATACAGTGGAAAGGAGTCAAATCCAGAGGCTGCTTCCTTCTGGGTGTTGAGGAAATACCGTCCAATTCTAAAAAAAGCTCACAGAGCCTGCTGCTCCAAACCATAATGTCTCGGAGATTCTGGAATGAATGGGAAGGAGAGAGGAAGGTGGAGAGAGGGCAGCTCTCCCCTCCCTAGCAGCAGGTTCCACAGCAAAGCAGAAAGACAGTTGGAGGCTGGGTCTGACCAATAGGAAATGACTTGCTGAGCCTGGGAGGAAGCAGGTTTATGCACAACCTGCCACTCCAGCGCCCCAGGTGCTTGTAGAGGGCCCAAGCAGTGTGAGGTGGGGCTTGAACTTCAAGGACAATTCCAGGGGCATCCTCAGGCAGGCACTGCCCACCAAAACCTGCCAGTGGGAAAAGACTCACTTGCCTGTGTTGTGTGCACACATCACCGAGTGACATCATAACTGTGGTAGTTATTTTACAACTGCAATTAGTTCATTTGACTGTCAGGTCTGCATCTAGAATTGGGGAGGGTGGAAATGATGATTTCAGCAAGTTGTAATCACAAGGGAGCATCTCAGAAGATTTCCCAGCCCCGTACCCCATGTAGCACAAAACGTGATGAAGTCAAAATAACTTCAAGCCACGCAGCCTTGCAAGGGGTATAACAGGGCTGTGTTTTTGTGGTTTTCTTTCATCCACTTTGCAGCTCAGTCTCCCCTGCCAAGTTTAAGGTCAGAGTCCATATGGGCCTGACCCTCAGCCCATGGTGTTCACACAGCACCTGGGTTTGCCAGGCTGTGAGTCCCAGCATCTAGCATGTGTCACTGTGCTGTCTGGACTCATGCATGTGGGTTACCGCTCTACTCTGCTGCATTACTCTAAACTCACTTGGAGGGTGGAGGACGGGGGGAACCATGGCTGGTAAAACACTGCCTTGCCTGAGAGGAATCAGCACAGAAGGTACAGGCAACCCAGCATCCAACGCTGGCCACAGGCTCACTCTTGCCTTTCCGGCTTCCTCACACCCCGCAAGGCTGCTGATCATGGATTCTCTGTGAAGGGAGATCTGTCTGCTCACATGCCTGGTGATTTTCTCTGCCTGTTGCCTGTCTCAGCCTCTGCAATCAAAGCCCAAGAGGAGAAGGCTCGTCTTCCTGGGCAGGGAGCTGGGTGCTGGCACTTCATACGTTGAGCGGATGCAGAAATGGCCCTGTAGCCTCTTGGCATAGAATGGACAAGCAGCTCTTTTAATCGAGTGACCTGTGCCAGGGAAAAGGAGAAGGAGAAGAAGGAAGAAAAGAGAGAAAGGGGGGAGGAGACAGAATTTATTCTGCCTTTGGGAAGGACCCGGGCACTGTGCACACTTGTTTGGGCCACACTTAACCTCAGAGGGACTGTCTTAAAAACCCTTGAGGCTGTCAAGATGGGACCCTGGCCTGGTTATCTGCCTGATTCCAAGGCAGGGTGCTCTGATGGAGACTCCAGTGTTCACTTCATTATGACACAGGTTAAAGAGATCCCCTTGTCTCAACCCAGTGACACTGACGCTAGTCCTTTCTACTGCAGAAAAACATCCCATAGCAAGTGGCCCTGTGAAGAGTGGCAGCGTGGCAGGGGTTGCTCCTCAGGCACCCCAGAGAACCGATGTGTGTGCTTGCTGGTGAGTGGACCAGGGGCCCAGGGTGGGTGACAGGCAAGTGCTCTGGCCTGAGCCCACAGCATTTCTGACTCCAGGATCCCCCAGAGAGGCCTGCAGACAGCTTGAGTCAGGTGCTGCTCTTGGCGGGCTGCACGGCACAGTGTCTAAAGAGTCCTGGGTCTTGACTCTAACTGAATGCTGAGAGGACGCAGTGGTCCCCTTTTGAGCTCAGCTTTCAGAATTCTCCCCCTGGAAACCTCAGAAGTAACATGCAGCTTGGACAAGATGTTCTCAGGGTGCGCACCCTGCTCCATCTCAGGTTTAAGGTTGCTGTGGTCTGCACGTTGGTGCCTCTGAAATTCTCACTTGGGGATTGTCACCTCCCTTCCAAAGTGATGATGTTAGGAGACGTGGGCTCTGGGAGGTGGTCGGGTCAGAGGGTTGTGATGGGATCGGTATAGCTGGACATGTTCATAACGAAGTGAAATCTTTGTTGCCTGCCGACATCTTCCTTGCTAGAATTCAAAGCAAGTTCCTGCTAGATTTACACAAACTTACAGACCTAATTATTTTAAGTTTAGGGAGGAGATTAGGTAGAATTTTGTAGCTAAACTCATTTGGGAAACACTTGAAAGGTACAGAAACAACAGGCCAATTACACAGGAAATTCTTGTCCCTTCAAAGGCAGAGGAGGAGAGTGGAGACCGGGAAAGATGGAGGACAGGGGCACTGTCCCCATGAGCAGGCAGGAGTCACTGCCCCCGGCGGGGAAGACCCAGGGGCATCACTCCGTGAGCCTGTGTCACTGCAAGCCTGGCGGCTGAGGCGTTTCACAGCCTGTCCCACACTTGCTGCACTCTCGTGTGCAGATTCCTGTTCTCTGCTTTCACTTCATGGCTTCCCTGACCTGGAACAGGGGTAGCAGCAGCCAACATTTCCCGAGTGTGAGGTTCGCACTGAGGACGTTAGCTTAATTCATCTGCAAGTAATGCCTCGGAGATACATGGATTTATTTAGACCTCTGTGCATGAGGGAACTGAGGGCGTAAGGGAGCGGTGTGCACACCCCTGGGCTACGCAGGATGCATGAGCCTGTGCTCACCCTGGATCTGGAGCCAAAGTCCCTGCTTCCCAATCAAATGAATGCACTTTGCACGACATTTGCATAAAGTGTGTGTGGGACAATGGGCTCAGCTCAACAGAGCAGGAAGAATTCTGTCATCCACAGCGTTTTGCTAAAGGAATGAACAGCTCTTCCATAGAAATTTCAATTAATTGAAATCCTATTTTTTTTTTTCCTCGTGCATGGGTGTCTTTTTTCCGCTGTTCCTGTATGTGGCCCACTTCTGTCTTAGCACATTTTTTAAAAATTACAGATGTGTAATTAAGTGGTCTCATTGGTGACACATTTGAGGAAATCTTGAAGTAGGATATTAATTTGTGAAATTAGTGCCAGAAAATCTCCAGACCTTAAGGATTTGGTTACCACCCTAACCAGACTGCATCTCAGCCTGTGGACGTAAATATGCCAATTAGCATTTCATAAGGAAGTGCAGGCTGAAAATCACAAAACACCAGCAAGCCTGCCTGCCTGCTTCCTGTCTCTCCTTCCCCAACCCAAGTATTATTCAAACGAGTGGATACGGTCATGAGCTGTTTCCAATAAACGACTCACATCAAAAACTGCTTCTCAGTCACCTGTGACCCGTGCTGATGGCCATTGTCAGGCCGTGCGATTAGCCGGACCATGGAGGAAGAGTGATGTGGATCCCTCAGTGCAAGCCCCTCCGCTCTTCTCCCAATTAACACCAAGAGCCCCCTGGCCACAGGCGATTCTGAGTGCTTTGCCTGACTTAATTTTGCTTTTAGCACTCAGTGCCAGGAATACCTAGAAAATTATCTACTAATTATCTAGCATTATCTGTGTTGGTTCATGTCTAAAAAGCAGCTCTTCTAATTACAAGCCCCCGTGCTATTTGCCTCCAAAGAGTGGGTTTAGCTGCGAATTTCTCCAAAGGGGCTTGCACTGAAGGCTGGTAATTATGTGCTTGGAGTTCTTCAGAGGGCGTCCTCTCGGGTATCACAACAAACACAGTGAGTCGAAGGATGCTCTCACAGCAGGTGAGCTGCAAGCAGTAATTATACCTCCACACTGCCAGTGTTCTCTTCTGGACAAGAAGCAAAGATGTGCTAACTCATCCCCAACATCCTCGGGAGAACCGCGGGCTCACTCGGCCGGGCTCCACGGGCCGGACACATGGTCACAGCACAGAGCCCTCGCACCTGAGTGTGTCCAGGGGTGAAGAAGGAAAGCGCGCTGGTACTGGGGGCTGGCCTCCGGTCCTACTCAGCTGTGTACTGAGGAGCGGGGAGTTGTGAGGGGGAGCTCATGCTGATGGCTGGACCTGTGGCCGCCTTCTGCACGTCCTGCGAGCAGGCCAAGCTAGCAGTCCCCACGCCCGCAGCTGCCTGAAGAAAACGTCTTTCACTTCTCAGGGAAACGATGCCGCAACTCCTCTCTGTTTTTCTTTTCAATTTTGAAATAATTACAAACCTTGAAACAAGTGAGGAGTGTGCTTCAAGTTACTTTTTCTTGCAAGATTTGAGAGGAGCTTATTGACCTGGCGCCTTACCATACTTGAGTACGTCTGCGCATACTCTACAGAAGGGCACCCTCCTACGTAGCAGAAACTTGCTCATCCAGATCACAAAGCCGGCAGGGCACTCACCCAACCGTATTTTTCCCATTTTTAATTAGTTTTTTAATTAATAAAAAGAGAACAGATTCCAAGTGGTTCATAGATAGAATTCTAAGAATATAATGAAAGCTTCCTCCCTCCCTCCCTCCCTCCTCCTTTCTTTCTTTTTTTAATTTTTGCAATAACACATTTTTAATTGACTTTATAATCCCAAAATGCTTCACTAAATCAGGAGTTCAGCAAGTAAAAAGTAGAATGACCGACTTCTAGTCCTCAAGAGTTCTCTCAGTCTCACCAAATGCCCCCTAAAGTCTTTTTAACGAAAGAGCAGTGCACCCACGGGAGCTCCTTTGGCCTTACAGAAGGGAGTAAGGGAGCCAACAGAAAATGCCAGCACTGAGTGTGGCCACTGGGCAGTGGGAGGGGCAGCCCCTGGGGCACTGCTTCACAAGCTGGGATTAGGAATGTTTACCTGATAGCACTCAAATGCCCAAAGAATTATTGTTATTTTAATTATTATCAGTATTGATGGTGGCATAAAGGGAACCACAGGCTCTTAGAAGATCTCTGGGCACACTGGTGGCTCCAAGCCCTTGGCCATAAAGAAGGGAGTGTTTCCCACGTTAAAGTCGGCGCCGCCACGCAGGAGAATGAGCGCATCTCAGCAGAATTGTGGTGAGAGGCTTACCAGGGGGTGGAGCAAGGACCAGGGCTTGCTAGCACCATCTGTGCCCAGGGCGCCACCCCAGTCTCCAGGCCCTCGTAGAGTTCCTGCCCTCCTGTCCCAGGCCCCCAGACTCGGAGAGGTGACGGGCTGCTGAGCAGTGGTGCACCCAGATGGCTGAGAGCATCTCCTACCCAGCAAACCCTGACAGCCCCTTCGCATCCACCACTGTCCATCCCGCCAAGGCCCCACACGCTTCCAGTTGCTCCTGCCAGACTCCTGGAGTGCATTCCGCCCAGTGCTACGAGTTCATTCCGCCCAGTGCTACAAGTTCATTCCTGCTTCTCTCAGAGCCATGGGCTTAGTCCATCCACCTCTCTGCTGCCCGCCCTGCATAGCGTTTGGTCCAGGCCGCCATTGCTGTTCACTTGCATGTCCGTGGCAACTTCTCCAGCTGCTGTCCTGGCTCCCGCTCCCACCTCCTCACAGTTCACTGCACATGCCACACGCAAAGTGCCTGTGTGAACAGATTTCAGCCCAGTCATGGGGCTCACTGCTAAGCACCGTCTACAGGCTCCCTAAGATGCTTAGAGTGAAACCCTGATGTCAGACTCTCGGATGGCAGAGACCGACCGTGTCAGCTGCCTAATGCCCGTTATCCTTTTCGGCTGCAATAAGAAATATGCTCAGTTTACCTTTTTAAAAAGCAAGACAAACAGCAAATAAAACCCCCTAATTTCCAGTCTTTCTTGAAACCAGGAGTCGTCAGCCTTGTGAATTAGTTCTGGCCAATGATAACAGAATTCTACTACAGAATCCTGGAAGAATTTTTACTTTCCTGATGCACATTGTTCCCCAGCCAGGTTGCCTTTTCTTCCTTTTTTCTGACCTGGATTACAACTGTGATGGCAGGACCTGGAGTCGCCATGTTGGGACCTTGAAGTGAAAGTCTAAGAGAATCCCTCAAATCTTGGCATCTTTAAACTAACATGAACAGTGATCCACCTTTGAGAAAACTAACCCATCAGTACGTAGTAGTCAAGTTGCTGCTAGGCAAGGTGACAGTGATTGACAGATGTCCTATGAAGACTGGCATCTGCTGGCCTCCCCCACCCCAGTCCTCCCTCTTATTGTGTACCACTCTGGTTGACCACAGTTTCCCCCTCATGCCATCACTTTCTTCGACGTTCTCCGTAGCACCCCTCACCTCTTTATCCTCTGACTGCTAAGGCTGGAATGCAACCTTCCTGGAGACAGGAGCTTTCTCTGCGTGTTTTCCTACTCCCTGCTCACTAGCTGGAGCTGCAAACAGTGGCAGACACTTGGTAAATGTTTGCTGCATCATGCAACGGAGAGATTCCGCTCTCAGGTGCAGTGTCTCTACTAACCAGTTCCTGAACATGAGCTACAACTGTACTGAAGATCTTCTATGTGGTGCGGGCATCGTCACGCCTGGTGTGTCCTCTCTCTCGTTCCATCCTACAGGGAGGGAGAAGGACACAGATCTCCTGAGGAGGATGAAGTGACCAAGCTTCCGTGCTTGCTTGCTTGCTTATTCTTCTAATTGACTTGTCGTTTATCTGTTTAAAATTTGTTTATTTTACTTATTTGAGAGACAGAGAAACAGAGACAGAGAGAGCACTCCCCATGTGCTGGTTCACTCCCCAAATGCCTGCAATGCCCAGAGCTGAGTCAGGCTAAAGCCAGGAGCTGGAAAACCAATCCTGGTCTCCCGCATGAGTGGCAGAGACCCAACTGCCGCCTCCCAGGGTGCACACCAGCAGGAACGGGGAGCAGAGCTGGGACCCCAACTCCGGCACTCTGATGGGGATGCAAGTGTCCCAGTGGTGGCTTACCCGCTACAACAAGGGGCCACCCCAGCTCTATTTATGTTGGGTAGTTTAGGGAGAGAGAGAGTTCTACAAGGAGAATGAGTGAGTCGCTACTCTCCCTGCTATTTTAGGACCACCCCCTTTCAAGTACATCACATCTCTAATTATTCTTTATAAAAATTGTTATGTTTAATTTTCTCTTACTATTTCTGTAATTATAATTATAATAAACCAAAACTAATTTTTTCTTTTTAGTCTCTATTTCTCTCCTAATGTTGTTTATTGTCTTCAAATTATTATGCCTCTTTCATTTAATTATTTTTCCCTAGATTTTCAAATGGATAATTAATTCTTTTATTTAATTCTCAATTTATTAATAACATCTTTGAATAGTAGAAATATAATTACAGTTTCTGTTTTAAATGTTTGCTACAAAATTTGCATGCCTCAAGCTACTTCTATTTATCATTCTCCCACAATATTTTTATAATTAACCTAGTGTTTTTCTCTTTAGGCTTATTTAATAATTGGCTCAGTAACTTCCATATATCAGAAAACTCTCTATTGTTGCTGGCTTTTGAGATTGAAGAATAGAATATGATATTGGTTATTTAGAATGCTTTGGTCCATCTTCTGTTGTTTAATTCAGTCTATTTTTGAACATATGCCAAATGCATATTCTTTATTTATTGAATACAAGTTTCTACATACTTCTAGATGAAGCTTATTGAGCACGTTATTTACATCTTGTATCTCTTTGCTCCTTTCATCCTTTCAATATGGTGTTACAGTATCAGCTCATTAAAGGAACTAATTAATATTTCTCATCCATCTCCCTTGTCTGGTTTGCTAATTTCAGAGACACACATGTAAGTGCATTTGTGCTGGAGATTTTTATATATTCTTTTTTTTTTTTTTTTTTGACAGGCAGAGTGGACAGTGAGAGAGAGACAGAGAGAAAGGTCTTCCTTTTGCCATTGGTTCACCCTCCAGTGGCCGCGGCGGTAGCGTGCTGCAGCCAGAGCACCGCGCTGATCCGATGGCAGGAGCCAGGTGCTTATCCTGGTCTCCCATGCGGGTACAGAGCCCAAGCACCTGGGCCATCCTCCACTGCACTCCTGGGCCACAGCAGAGAGCTGGCCTGGAAGAGGGGCAACCGGGACAGGATCGGTGCCCCGACCGGGACTAGAACCCGGTGTGCCGGCGCTGCAAGGCGGAGGATTAGCCTAGTGAGCCGCGGCGCCGGCTGAGATTTTTATATATTCTGATCAATTTTTGCTTCCCGGTATCTAAAGTCATTTTTTCAGCTCTGTGATTTTCCCTATAAGAACGTGCAGAAAAAGAACTAAGTAGCTGAGGCAAAGTAATAACAAACCAGAAAAAGGGAGGCATAAATTTATCGATCTTTCTATTTTAGTATCTAACTACATCACGGCAAGAGAAGAAGGTGAACAAATGCAAAAGAAAGAGGAACAAAGAAAGCCAAAGTGAGACTCGGAACATCTCAGAATGCAGGATCTCTCTCTCTCTCTCTCTCTCTCTCTCACACACACACACACACACACATGCAGCACCGAAGACAACTGAAACTTAAAACACGGTGATATTCATGCAAAGGTGGATATCAGAACTATCATGAAGCATAGGCTCTAACTCTCAAAATTGCATTAGATAAAAGCAAGGTAATTCTAAATTTAGAAATAAGCTTTAAGAAAAAAATTAGCTATGAATCAGAAATTGAGATTAAATTACAGTATGCCTGAGGACAGGCTTTTAAGCTGGAAATACAGAGTTAGATATGGATGATATAAAAAAGGGCCAAGAAAATTAGAATTAGGAGTATTATCAAAAGAAGTAGAAAATTAGGTGTGGGAGATACGCAAAGACGTTCCAACAGAAGTATAATTGGAGTAGCTGCCACCCCAACACACCCTCTTTTCCTTTATTTGAGGGAAAAAAAATAATGAACAGAGTTAAATGTAAAACTATAACATACACATATCCATTCTTAAAAAGAAAAACCTTGAGTTTACATATTGAAAATTTTTACCCAGATAGGTGAATTATAGAATACATCACAATACAACAGAAAACCAGGGCTTGCTTTGTGGTACACAGAGTACACCTCAGCCTGCAATGCTGCATCCAGTATTGGAACACCAGTTCTAATCCTGGCTGCTCCACCTGCTACCTAGCTCCCTGGAATATGTCTGAGAAGACAGCAGATAATGCCCTAAGTACCTGGGTCCCTGCCAACCATGTGGGAGGCCTGGAGGGAGCTCCTGGCTCCTGGCTTCTGGCCCAGACCTGGCTGTTGCAGCCACTGAAGGAGTGAACCGGCAGATGAAAAGATTCTCTCTCTCTTCCCTCCCTTTCCCTCTGTCTCTTTCTAACTTTCAAATAAACAGATATTTAAAATAATGCAAAACCTAAAACACGCGATACGTGAACCTCCATTTGTAAAATCCAGGTCAAAGCAGAGACAATTAAGTTGTTCTCTGACAGCAAATACAAAAACAAGAGAAAGATGAAGTATGAACATGGGACTATTTATTAAAAAACACACATGCATTCACTCAACATAATATGAGGATCACGCTGCTGTAAAACACTGTTATGAGTGGTGTTCATAACAAAATTTCGGCTGAAAAGTAAAGCAAGGGACAGAATGGCATGTTTATTATGCTAAACTTTGTGTAAGGGAGTGGGTAAAAAGTACACACATGTCTAATACTTTCTCAAGGGGGAACAGTGGAAGTCAAACCGGCACAAATGGAAGCGGCTATCTATAGTGAGAGCTGTGTGAAGGGGGACAGACCTGAGGCACGTGGAACACGTCTTTGACATTTGAAGAGTGTGTGGCTGTTTCACATACTAACAGACACAATTAAATTTTATAAAGCAAATGTGAGTCATTAAATTCAGTGAACAAATTAACTTAATTGTATATAAGATGTCTAACATGGCCACACAAATCAGAGGTAAATCCACCCACTTGTAACATGTAATTCTGATAGTACATCTTCAACATTTTTCAAGGAACAAAGGAATTGCAAGTAAATCAAACTTCATTCAGTGGTTCTACTTTTAATGGTGATAATGGTATTTTAATTTGACAGTATTTTCTGTAGTCAAGCATACATGCTAATGATGTACGAATTGAGATTTTCTATGTAAGAGAAAATAGATAAAAATCGATCAAAGAGCTAAGACAAGTAGTCCCTAATGTTTAATGTCTTTGGAAATGTCATTGCATGATTTACGTTTGAAACGGGTGCTTTCCCTCCTCATTGGGGAAGTATGGTTGTCAGCCAAAAATCATAGCTGTAACTGAACGTGTCGTGGAGAACATGTGAAAAACCCGTGAGTTCCGCACAGAGCACAGACAGAAAACATACACACACATGTCTGTCACTGTAGGGGACTGTTACAACCTCATTCTCTGAAGAACGGGTTGTCAATAGAAAGGGCTAAGTCCTTCCTCAACAAGTAAAGGTAGAAGTGCAGCCAGCCCTGTTGGTGAGTTCAAACTGTCCCTTATGTAATATCGATGGCTGCATTTAGAAGCAATGATTTGATGAAAATGATTTGCAGGGGCAAGCCATGGCAGAGAGGTCAATTCGCTGCTTGGATGCTCACGCCCGATTTTGGGGCTCCCGGGGCCCAGTCCTGGCTCCATTCCTGACTTCAACTTCTCACCATGAGCACTGTGAGACAACAAGTGGTTGGATCTCTGCCACCCACATAGGAGGTCAGGATGAGGAGTTTCTGGTGCCTGGTGACTCTGCAATGGCTTCACCAATGGATGCTAAAGATTTTAGGAGGAACTTTGTCACCACCTCACCCAAGTGATCAAATGTCACATCCCTATTAACACAGTCACCAGACAGGAGGCACCTCCTGCTGTGCTGATGCCAAGTAAGTACATAAGGTCACCTAGGAACTGTTCATCCTAAAAACACTGACTGTGAATGTAGACTTGGTCTTGGGCACACAGCAAATCCGAGAGCTGGAGACACGTTAAATGATGTCAGTGTAGCACTAAAAAAATTAATTGTCTTGGTCTCTTTAAAAAGTTAATGCAGAAGAAACTAAAAAAGGCTTTGAGGAGAAGGGGGCTATTTTTAATTGGAATGCACAAAGAAGATACAGCAATGCAATGCCCAGCCATGAATCTATTTGGTAGAGCAAGCTGTAAAACATGGGAAAAATAAAGATGTGTGAATGATCTGGGATAAACTGATAGTACAGAACCATTGCTCATTTCATCTGGTGTGAAATGGCATCCAATGACAAACTTAGAGATAAAGACAGAAAAATTGAAAAGTTAAATAGAAGAAATGTAACAATTCATTGCTGAAGTGATTCTGTTATCTTCTGATTTTTTCTGCATTTTTGAAAGTTTTCATTAATAAATTAAAACTTACATATACTTTTCAGTTCAGAATTGAATTCTAGGCCCAAATTAATACAGTTTTAAAAGATTCAGTGCTAGCCAAATATTAGGCTTACCAAAACATTAATTTTGTTCAAGTACCAAATATAATTATATTAAGAGCTAATATTTACAACTCAGTAGTTAAAATAACAGAAATCATTATTTTAGAGTATGAGGATATTACAAAATTATTTTATATATCAGTTAGTACATCTCTAATAAGGCACATGTAAAAGCTATTTCAGAATTCAAATATTTCAAACCATTAAACTCTAGAAAATTAGGAATCCATCTGTCTCCAAGATATTTCTTTCTTATCTTCAGATTTCTTGTTCTCTTATGTCCAGCTACTTATTCATTGAAGTAAAACTTTTTTTTTTTAAATACAGGCACAGTTCTCTCTACAAGGGTTGGCTCTAAGTGTGTTTTTAAACTGCACTAGGATAAAAATAGCTTGTGTGCATGTGTGTGTGTGTGTGCGCATGGCACGTCTGTCATTTTAGCGAGTCTATTTCCAAACCCCTGGCGGTGAATGACACCAGCTTGGGCAGCGTGGCCTATCCACAGCACGGAGGCCCGTGTTTCTCTCTTCTCCTTCCTGGGGTCTCTAGTTATGGTCATGTAGTCAGAAACATTTACACTTTGTAGGTGAAGGCAGCTGAGATTCAGTGGAATAATGGAAGTGACATTAATAACATTAAATGTCACAACTCCTGACAACCTGATGCAAATGAGCACCTTACTAAGCAAGGCAGAAAAAAAATCCCTGAATATATCTTTTTCTTTAAAGTACATTCAGCATTAAAAAAAAAAAAAAAAGTCTTGGGCCAAGATGGAAGCAGGAATGCCAGTTTTGGTGACTTCAGCTACATTCCTCCGGGCACAAATTAGTCAAATTTTCCAGCTATAATCATCCCAGTGTATGAAACAGAGCTGTTCTGGTGTTGAGAACTATGCAAATGTTTCTGTTATTTACACCTTTCTCCTCAGATTTGGCCCCCACTTCTTCTTAATCTTCTATTTTTTTCCTCCATGCTAATATGATTGACAGGCAGGGGGGACCGGCTAAGCCCTCCCTGGCCCCGCCCTCGCCTCTGAAACAGAACAAAGGTTCTTTCAGCCATAAATGAAGCAAGTCCTAGCATTCCTTCCCTGTTGTCACAACAGATCCAGCTCAGCCCTCTGATGTGGCTTCCCGCTTTCTCATCTCCCTTGCCTTGTCAGGGCTGCCGGCATTTAGAAAGGTACACAGTATTTTGAAAGGATTAGAGGATAAAACACAACTCAATCCTTTCTAACAGGGAGGAGGGGAGGGGGGAGGGGGCAGTGTCAGATGTTCTGGAGCAATTGGGCAAGAATGTCGCAAGCAGAGAGAACCAGCAAACACCGGAAGTCCCGTTCCTGATGAGAGGTAGAGGTTCAGGATGGCACCTGGTAACCATTTGCTGCCCTGAGGAGGCGCGGCGGGAGGCCCGCAGCTGGGTTCTGGCCACTTCTGGAGTTAATGGGGAAACTGGTGGACACTCGCATAGTGCCCATCTTCTTTTTTTTTTCCCAACATGGAATAAGTGAATGTCATTAATTTTTAGCACCTTTCCCATGAAACCAAGTGCAGGGGCCAGCGCTGTGGCGTAGCAGGTTGGGCCACAGCCTGCAGTTTCAGCATCCCACATGGGTGCCAGTTCGAGACCCGACTGCTCCACTTCCGATCCAGCTCTCTGCTATGGCCTGGGAAAGCAGTGGAAGATGGCCCAGGTCCTTGGGCCCCTGCACCTGCGTGGGAGACCCAGAAAAAGCTCCTGGCTCCTGGCTTCAGATCAGCACAGCTCCAGCCGTTGTGGCCAATTGGGGAGTGAACCAGCAGATCAAGACCTGTCTCTCTCTCTTTGCCTCTCCTCTCTCTGTGTAACTCTGACATCCAAATAAATGAATAAATATGTTTTTTTAAAGGCAAAGTGCAATGGCCCCTGTCAAAGCAGAGCTGAGTGAGCTCAGCCAAGACCCTCACACAGGCCGGGTTCCATCCCTGCTGAGTCAGGAGGTCCCAGGTCCCTGGGGGTCTAAGCAGCCTGACCCCTCCTTTCAGAGGTGAGGAAGCAGAAGCCCTGAGAAAGTCAATGCTTTGCCTGGGATCACGCAGCGGTGGGTCTGGAAGGCCCATTGAGGTTAGGTCTACACACCCACCTCTCATTCTCATTCCTTGTTTGCTAAACAGCCCTGGAGGGAACAGCACAGCCTCCCTCCTCCTCTTGATGTCACTCTGGCTCTCACCTCAACAACACTGTAACATAAATACTTTTTTCCCCTCAAAATAATAATTTACGAACTGAGCCAGGAACAAAATCTCAAGGGATGGTCTAGTACTAAACATCCACAAACCTACTGAGAGATTTTACAAGCAGTCTTAGAGACCTTGCTCGGTGCACTCATTCCCAAACAGTGCCGACCTGGACAGAGTCGCAATCCCCTTTCCCTGGGCAGTTTGTGCCCTGTGAAGACAGGGTCCTGGAGGAAAGACAAGCGAGGAAACACCTGACGAAGTTTGAGGACTGTCAACAGAGAGCTGGTTATCAAAGGTGCTAGCAAACAAATGAGAGCAGTGATCACAGAACGGTACCCTGATGGGTAGGTGATGCGTGTAGCATCCAGACTGTGTTGTCCAAGGTTCTAGCACACTCTCAAATAAGTGGCAATGTTTTCCAATGTCCTCATTCTAGAACCACAACCAGGTGTGAGGATCTCTCGGTGTGGCCATGTGAGAGAAGTCCAAGCTGAACTGGTATGTTTGAGTAAGTCACTCCAGGTGCTGACCTGGAGACGGAGATGTGTAGGAACTCATGTTTAAGCTTATATACACACGCTCTCACATGCATAGATGGGGAGAGGCAAAAACAATTCCAGACATGCGTGTTATGGATGGCACGGCACCGACCAAGATGCCTTAGAAGCATTGAAAACCCAATAACAACAAGCACACACAGCACTCAGATCTTGTTCTCTAAATTCCATTCTCTAATAAAAGGAATAAGACTCTTTGAAAACATTTCTAGCATTTTAAGGGCTATGGCAAGAACAACATAAAAAGTTCCTGGATTAAGTACTATAGCTAGATAGGAGATAGATAGATAGAAGATAGATAGATAGATAGATAGAAAGATAGATAGATAATAAATAGATAGAAAGATGGCATGTCCCAAAGCCTTGGAGACTTGAGGAAAAAGAGTTCGTGATGGCCCAACTGGAAGCCTGCTCTTCGGTAGCGATTTGTTCGGCACCATCAGACAAGGGGTTATCTTCTCGGTTAGTCTTTTCACAATGATTGAATCCATGCCCATGGTGCCCTGGAGACCCCAACACAAACTGCCCAGGGAAAGGGGATTGCTCACGGGCTTGAGAGAAAAGGGCCTTGTCCTGGGCGTGGGGACAATCAAGGCTAGAGAACAGGGAAAGAGGGGAGGGACCCAGGGTGTTAGTACAGCAAGGAGATGGAGAAAACTGTCCATTGACCTTGAACAAGGCTGTTGTGCAAAGCTTTCGATGAAAAGGTATGTCAAGGTTCATTTAATTATTTGGAGAAAAACCCACCCAGAGCGTTTTAGGCAGTGCTAAAAATGAAAGCAATATATCTTAATCAACTCTAGTTAAGCTTATTAAGAGCAAACCTAGCAGTATGTAGCAGAGGTTCCCTTTTTAAGGACCACCCCAAGGAGAGAAGATTTATGGTTCAAGTAACAATCACCTTTTGACATAGCACCATATCTTAGCTAACTGCCGCATCTTGGGTAACCCCCACATTTTGGGACCTCTCTAAGAGTTCTTTATCCTCACAATATCTTCCTGGGTTTTAAGCTGAAAGTTCAAGATGGGATGGATGGGCATTTGGCACAGGGGTTAAAACACTGCCTGAGCTGGTGCCGTGGCTTAACAGGCTAATCCTCCACCTTGCGGCGCCGGCACACCGGGTTCTAGTCCCAGTCGGGGCGCCGGATTCTATCCTGGTTGCCCCTCTTCCAGGCCAGCTCTCTGCTATGGCCCGGGAAGGCAGTGGAGGATGGCCCAAGTCCTTGGGCCCTGCACCCGCATGGGAGACCAGGAGAAGCACCTGGCTCCTGGCTTCGGATCAGCACGATGCGCTGGCCGCAGCGGCCATTGGAGGGTGAACCAACGGCAAAAGGAAGACCTTTCTCTCTGTCTCTCTCTCTCTCTCTCACTGTTCACTCTGCCTGTCAAAAACAAACAAACAAACAAACAAACCCGCCTAAGACACCCGTGTCCCATATCTGAGGGCTGCATCCAAGTCTTAGCTCTCCTCCTGAGTCCAGCTTCCTGCTAATGTGAGCCCTGTTGTTCTCTGGATGGAGCTCGAGGCTCCCAGCTGCAGACTGGCCCTGCCCCAGCTGCTGTGGGCATCTGGAGAGTAAGCCAGTGGATGGGAGAACCCTCTCTGTTGTCTCTCTCTTTCTGTGTGTGTGCATTTCAGAGAGAAAAAAAATAAGTCATGCAAATTGCTAACAATGTAAAATCATGAACCAGGAGGAAGGGACGGAATAGGTTGCACAGGTGCCATGTGAAGGTCCCTGAGAGGTATGAGCTGCCACGGTGCCCGACCCACACCGGGGCTCAGAAGCCCCTCTGCTTCAAAACGAATCTGGGGACAGTTCAATCAGTTATAAAGTTATTAATCAGAGCATATGGCATGCATGTGTATATCATCGTGTACAAATACCTGCTATATCATCTTGAACATACACCAATATTTTAGATTTATACATTCTTTTAGGGAAAAGAAACTTTTATTTGTTTGACAGGAAGAGAGACAGCCATGTGGATATAGTTAGATCCTATCTGCTGGTTTACTCCCTAGTATCCGCACTGGTCCCCTGATCGGGCCCGAGGCTGGGAGCCGGGATCTCATCCAGGCCTCCCATGTGGGTGGTGGGAACCCAGTTACCTGAGCCATCACTGCTGCCTCCCAGAGTGTGCCTAAGCAGGAAGCTCGAGTCTAGAGCCAGAGGCAGGCGTTGAACCTGGGTACTCCAACATGGGACACAGGTGTTTTAAGCCCTAGACCAAACACCTGCCTCCCAATTATACCTCCCTAAACTGATGAAATGAGCTAGGACTTCTGCTTAACTCTAGATGTGGCTCTTGTAAGTGAGCAGCCAAATCATAGTTTCTGTTGGGTTTAAGAAACTCAAACATAACCACTCTGCTAGGACAAATGAGGACCCTCGTGGGATCATGGGACGGATCAGAGATTCACTGAAATTATTATTTTTTTCCCTGCTTATCTCCATAATACAAATCCACACCTCCAGCGAGACAGGCTGAAACTACTGCCGATTCTGTATCAGAGTTTATAAAGATTAGAAATTACAAACCTTCTACATTTCCTATTACCACAAATGAGGCTGAAAAGTGATTGAGAGTTTTAAGTGACGTTCCCAATGCCCCAGCACAAGCCTGTCTGTTGTCACAGGAAATAGCCAATCATCCATCAATGCTTCATTCCGAGGCACTTGGCTTGTCTGACCTGTAGGGCAGTGAGCAAACCAGTTGAAGGGTTGGGTCCTACGAATTCACTCATCAACCCGGGAATGCAATTTCCACCAGAGAGCTAAATGGAGAAAAACGCCCTTCTTGCCTACAGAATGTCTTGTTCCAAACGACAGAGAGAGGGCTAGATGACTCAATTCCAAATGCAATGGAATTGAGGCACATTTGTCATTCAAGATTTGAGAAGCAAATTGACCTGCAGAGAATTGTCCGGGCCATTTTACCCTAAACGCACTGAGATTTGTGTCCTGGAGAAAGGAAGATGAACAGGGAGCGGGCTCCACGCAGCTGGTGTGATTAGGCCTTCCAGCCAGTGGACAAGGAGGCGTGCATCAGAGAGCATCCCATCAGAGGCAGCAAAGTGTTTCCTGAGCAACTGGGTCATACAAGATGGAGGGTTCAGTGCCAAGATACCTAGCCTGGGGACATGGCGAGGGAGTTATTAAAATCAGCTGCAGGGTTAGCGGGAGGATTCTGAGGCGGGCACGTTGTCCAAAGGAGGGCTGAAGGCAGGTGGGTTTGCGCTGTGCCTGGTGGCAGCAATTACTGAATGGCAGCCCTGAGCGAGCCAGGGGCATCCATCAAAGGCGCAGCCACTCACTTCCTGAAACAAGTTGTACTGTCTGTTTATCACAGCCTCCAATTCCCCAACGCAGGGAACAAAGGCAAGTATCAACAGACAGCAAATGGTTTTGACACTAGGAAGTGAAGCAAGGGACTACCCTCTTCTCAGTCCCATCTCTGTTAAAATAAACTCTCGCCTTCGCAGCTCATCCCAGATGTCAGTCAAACTCCACACGTCCGCGCTAGAGAGAGCCTGCGACAAACGTCACAGAGGAAGCAGAGCAGGAGGTGAGGGGACAGGTGACGGCAGGTGACTTTCCCGTGACAATAGAGCCCGTGCTGCTGTTGGGGTCAGAAAGCCCCACAGTGGACACCCTGGGGCTCATGTCACCAACGTGCCCTGTTGGGAGGCGTTCCGTTCTCTGATTGGTTGTTGTTGACTGTCAGTTAGTAGACGTTGTGATATGGGCTTGTGCGCGTGACCGCATGCCGGGGTTGTCTGTAACCATTAGCGGTTGTTTTTACAAAGGGCGTAGGATACTCTTCACTCTTACCTTCCCAGTTCAAGCCACAGCCACGCTTTCCCTAGGGTCTTGTCTTCCAAACTTGGAAAGTTCACTTCTAGCACTTTTTCCTTTAAAAATATCCTTCCTGTCCATGTACTAGTTACTGCGGTGGGGAAGGGTGCCCGTGAGGCCAGGACTCAACCCCATTACATGGTCAACGTTGGTGTGCCAAGGATAGTTCCAGTTCTCACTCCCAGGGGCTGGTCTTTACAACATTTAAGGCTGCTCACCACAGGCGGCATGAAGGAAGTGTGGCACAATTACCTTACTGCATGGAAAGGAATAGATGGACGGTGACCGAAATGAGTGTCAGAGCGAACGCTGGCAGAAGCTCATAGCCCAACAGCTTCCTATGTATGTAGGTAGCGTGTCACTCTAGCGTCGTGACCCCGTGGGAGGTGTGATGCTCTGGTGTAAACACATGGGAAGGAGGTCCATCTAGCTCAGTAACTGCATGGAAGTAGCCTAACCTCGTGTAGTAACTGCACAAGAAGCGTCCACCATCGGAGGCTGTTCCCCTGTGGTATCACACCCAGAAGAAAGTGCCTTCCGAGCTTTTCAAAATGCCCGTGTCTGGGTAGGTCACTGACGTTTGGCAGCCAGGACTCTCTAACAGGTCCCAGACACGGCCGTAACGAAGTCAGGACAAACCTGGCCTCACCTCTGAGTCTCAGCGCCATGGATGCTGGTGCAAATGTGCCTGATTCTCATGGTTATCCATGACTTACCTGATTGTTTATACCAACTCAGCCTCTCCCAAGGACGGCCAGACTGGGTGCCCCGCCATGCACCTGTTGTCTGGAGTTCCTCTGTTCATTCCAGGCAGAGTCTCGCTCTGCACCCCTTTTCTCAAGAGCCAGGCAGGAAGGCTGCCCGGAGGTGTCGGTGGGGAGCATGCTGACAGGCAGGCTGTCTGCAGGCTCGGAAAGTGGGGGAATGGGAACGGGAAGTGCACGCAGGGTGTGTGCCAGCTCTCCCAGCAGCAGATGCACCAGCATGCGCAGACCGGCAGACTCCGTGCGGTGCGCATCAGGCAGGAAGCAACAGGAGAGCCTGACGCTGCTCCCTGTGCGCGCTGCGTGCCTGTGAAGGGAAGGGACTAAGGGAGGTGGAGATGACGCGTTAAGGAGAAACAGTTCTGGGTGGTTTTCGGTCCCCATATTAGGGGGATGTTGGGGACCCAGTAAGGGAACGCACACAGTCTCATCACTTGATAGATTCTCCTGGAGAGGGACTTGGCCACACAGCCCTATCCTGCCTTCATGCCAGTGGGCACAGTGAGTGCCCTGCAGGGTCCAGGTTCCCTGGCAAATGCACGCACAGTCTGCCCACACCCGTGCAGCGCCTGGCTCAGTCTCACACTGACACCGACACCACCGGCCGAGAGGCTTCGTGAGCTGTGAAGAGCCCAGCTCCGGAGCTCCGTCCCCGGCTATGTGTCAGTTCTCACCTGGTCTTGCTTTGCCTCCATGGTGCAGGACGGCTGAGTCTGCCCCAGGCCATTTGCCACAGTGGACAGAGGGCTGCCCGTGTGTTAACTGCAGAGCGTCCCACAGCACCGCTCCTCTGTGCTTAACAGGAACCAGAACCCCCGGGAGTGACTGATCAGCTCAAGGCCTCGGCACTGTGTCTCCCAACCTCCCTCTCTGCTGCAGGACCCCAGAACGAACTTCAGGGACTGAAAATCAAAGCTGACTCAAGTTCAACAAGAGGAATCTTGCTAGCGATTAGAAAGCGATCGCTGTGTCTGGGTAGCCAGCGGTGTCAGGAGGACGAACTTGAAAAGGGAGCCGAGGGTCTGAGCCCTTTGAACAGCTCTGCGGTCATAAATCATCACGCCCTCCCGAACCGCCACAACTCCTTACTTCCCGGGCACTCCAAGACGACGCTCAGGTTTGCAAGTCAGCTTTCAAACTGTCAAGACGTCCCTCCAGTTGAAAGTGAACTTGATTAAAGGGCAAACAGCTGCATATCCGGATCTGGATCTGATTTTTTGCAGGGACGGAGAAGTGGGGAGGCGTCAGAAGCAGGCGGCCTTCTCAGCAGCAGAGCCCGGGCTGACAACCGTGTGTGCAGGGTGAACGGCCCTTCCTGATCTGAGAGCTTTTGTTCCCCAGCCAATGGACCTCAGTGGCCACAGCACACGCCTTTATTGTCCCCTAGGACGGCCTCAGCTTGCAGCGAGGGAGCAATGTCCCTGTAAGACCCCAGCAAGCAAGCGGCACACGCAGCACGAGAACCCGGGGCTGCCTCCGGGGAGCCCCTGCTCACACGCAGGAGGACCAGGATCCCGTGGCGCTTAGGTGGAAGCACACTCGGACGATGACTGCTCTTCTGAGATCTGGGACCATAGCGTCTGCATTCAGCCAGGGTCTCCTTCAAAGCTGTTGTATAACGGGATGCCGGAATCCTCATCTGAGGCCAGGGAAGAAGAATGTTCCCGGGAGTCTGTGTGCCCATCTGACTGTCCCCATGCATTCCCAGGCGTGTGCCGATGGAGAGGCTGGAGCCAGCCCTAGGAACCTGTAGAGCGCGTGTCGCCATCACACAAACACTGACTGCTGGTTACCTTCTGCTTAAGGATGGGAATTCTTGAGTGTTTTGGGAACACATGGTCCTAGACTCACTAGATGCAAGGAGTAAGGTGGTGAGAATATTTGTAGCCAAAGCCGGGGGAACAGGGGCTTGGCAACCAAGCCTGTCAGCCCCACAGCTGTCCCGTCCCAGACCTGCCAGCCAGCACTTGACAGTGGATCCAGTGCCCTGGTGGACGCTTTTTTCTATGGAAACAAAAGTTTGCTTAACAAGAAACAGCTTGCAGCAACGCCTTCCGCAGGTGATCTGCTTGCACTTACAAAAGGGAGCTGCAGGGCAGGCGCACTCTGTAGTCGGGAATTCTGAAGGGATAAAGAGAGTCATCGCCGTTTTAGAAAAGTGAGAACGGCACGCCACTGGATCGGAGGGTTTTTCGGTTGCTTGTCTCCTCAAAACAAAACCTACAACCTTTCATCCCAGTGTGCCGTGGGAGGTTTAGGCTACTTAGCAGGAGTTGTGCAGTCCCCTCAGAGCGGCCTCCTGCAGGGACCACTAGCAGTGCCGCTTGGGACGCTGGCATCCCAGGCCTTGCTTGGGTTCCAGAGCTGGGATTCCAGCTCCCTGCTGATGTACAGCCTAGAAGGCAGCAGTGGTGGCTAAAGTAGCTGGGGTCCTGCCACCCACATGGGAGACCAGGGTGGTGTCCGGGGCTCCTGGCTTTGGCCCGGCCCAGACCTGCTTCTTGTGGGCATTTGGGAAAAGAACCAGGAGACAGAAAATATATCTCACTCTTCCCCTCTCCCGCTCTGTCACTCTGCCTTTAAAATAAAAGAAAATGCCCACGTTCATTTCTGCCTTTCACTAAAATACAAAGCCAACAGCAGGGCCAGGCATTTGGGCCACGGTTAAGTAGCTGCTTGGGATGCCAGGATCCGGTATCTGAGTGCCAGTGTTGAGCTCTGGCTTCTCAGTGTCTGGCCCGGCTCCTTGTTAACGCACACCCTGGGAGGCAGTGGTGGGAGGCAAGTGCTTGAGTCCCTGTCGCCCATACGGGAGACCTGGATGGAGTTCCAGGCTTTTGGCTTTGGCCTGGCCCAGCCTTTGCTGTTGAAGGCATTTGAGGAGTGAATCAGCACATGGAAGATTCTCTCTCTCTCTCTCTCTCTCTCTCTCTCTCTCTCTTTGTCTTTCAAATAAAATGAAAACAAGCAAACAAACAAAAACAGCCTGACAGCAGCCAGCAGTGTAAAACCCCGCATCCCTGTTGTCACCAGGCAGCCGCTTGTAAAACGGTGTCACGGCTTCCCGTGGTGTGGACAGTGGGTGCTCTCGAGAACACACGTCAGTTTCTACATGTGCTCTTGCTGGGCTCCACTCACAGGCTCTATTGTGCTTTCTTGTCGCTTAAACACACACACGCTTTGTCTCCTGGCTGTGTGTTAGATGCTAGAGATCCAAAGGCAAGGAACAGTGACCGCTCCTTAGCTCAAAGTTCTGGTGCCACGTTGCGTTCCCTGACGGGACCAGAGAACGGCTCTCCCATATCAAAGAGGAATCGCCAAGTATGTGTTTGGTCCAGGGGAATGGCTGAAGGACTGTCAGACACAAATTCACATGCTATGCAAACTGGAGTCTTTCCAGCAGTCCTCATGAAACATGTATGGATCTTTGCACACGCATGTTGGAGACAGCCCATTGTGCTCCACAATCCATCCTTGGCTACTATCCATAGTTACAGGATTCTGAGTAGATATAATTAACAAAACCATCCCACTACATCGGACGTGGAGGCCAACAGTTGTCATTAGTTGTGTGGCATCCTCAGGAAACTATTGTGAGGTGGATACCACCTGACAAACACAAAGCCATAGAATGGCTTGCAACAGGTCAGCACAGGGCAGGGTCTGCCTGCTCAGTATGTAGAAAATGGTATCCTTTTCCTTAAGAGCCCTTCTGCATGGAGCTGGTATTTAGAGGATTTAAGACACCTGCTAATGGGGCCAGCACTGTGGCATAGTGGGTAAAGCCTCCATCTGCAATCCTGGCATCGCATATGGGCTCTGGTTCAAGTCCCAGCTGCTCCACTTCTGGTCCAGTTCTCTGCTATGGACTGGGAAAGCAGTAGAAGATGGCCCAAGTCCTTGGGCTCTTGCACCCATGGGAGACCCAAAAGAAGCTCCTGGCTCCTGGCTTCAGATTGGCCTGTCTCCAGTCATTGCAGCCATTTGGGGAGTGAATCAGTGGATGGAAGGCTTCTCTCTCTCTCTCTCTCTCTCTCTCTGCCTCTCTATAACTCTGCCTTTCAAATAAATAAATAAATCTTAAAAAGATGACACCTGCTAAGGATGTGAGCAGATTAAGAGACAGAGGTGGGATTTGATGCCAAGCTGTGTCACTTTTACAGTATGAAGTTGAAAGAGTCTGCCATTAAAAACTTTGTACAAAAGGCGGACACCCAAAGTGTGATTTAAATAGGTCTTAAGTAAACATTTAGGGTGGATGTTCCTGAGAAACTCATTCCTGGCTGAAAAACTCCTAGAGACTTATGTCTAGACTGCTCCCTGGAGGAAGTGGTTACAACACACACAGGAAGACTCCCCTGCGTTCTGAGATGAAGATGGTGGTGAGGGGAGACACCTGGCTCTGGGTGAGTCTCTGGGTTAGGAGCTGACAGCAAATGGTAAGTGGAGGTGACACCCATAAGAATTCAAAAGTGATTAAGGAGGGAGACTCGAAGCACGTGAGTGAGGACAGAGCGCCCCCAAGCTTGGAGTCTTGTTCTTCACAGGCTAAGCCTGGGCTCTGATCATTTAGATCTGTAGGGCAGGACCATGGCAGGTTTCAGCAGGCAAGGATGTGTGCTACCAAGCAACCACCACTTTCCATGGTAAACCACTGGTGGTAGGCCAGTGTAGGCTGTGGCTCCTTCAGCTACTCCAAATTCCAGTCTGCTTTGAGACCAAGTAGCGCCCGTGGAGGGGCTAACTTGGCAGTAACCTGAGTTACTGGGAAACCTGAGCAACCCTCAAGTGCTCACAGATGCATAATCTTTCTCTCTCTCTCTCTCCCTCCGTCTCTCTCTCTCTCTCTCTCTCTCCCTCCCTATCTCTTTCTCTCTCCCTCTCTCTCTCTCTCTCTCACACACACACACACACACACACACACCAGCATGGGCTAGATTAGAAAGGACACATACATGATCCTGACTTTGGGCTCTAGAGACGCTGGGCGTCAGCAGAGACCCACCAGTCAAGGCAGGACCAACACAGCCGGAAGGAGACACATCTGCTGCCAGGAATTGCTTTATGAGATTTGTGGGCTGGCTGCGGCCCCAGCAAGAGCAGGCTGGCACTCCCGGGCACGGCGTGGAATTTCTGCAGGTAGAATTTCCTCTGGGAAACTTCAGCTCTGCTCTTACAGCCTGTTCACCTGATGGAATCCGGCCCACCCCGATCAACTAGGATGGTTTCTTTCCCTTAAAATGCACCCATTGTAGATGTTAATCCCATAGCTAGGCTAACGTTTGATAATGTCACTGTGTTTGATAACGTTTGCTGAAGTGACCGGCCACCCCTAGGCTAAAAGGAACTATGGAGTGTAGACCAGCCGTGTTGATGCATCAAACTGACTACCGCTGGCCCAACATCAAAATCATCAGCTGCTGAGGTTCAGGAATCTGCTTGGAGTTACCCGCGGCTGGAATCAGTCAGGGGAGGCAGGCGGATGAGCCCTCCACCGCAGACCGAGGCCATGGACTGGAAAATTCTGGCCTCCCTGAGAGTGTGGAGCTGTCACTAGACAGCCCACTGTGGGAGAGCACTGGGGAAAATTGGACCAGAGGGAAATAGAAATTCAGATTTTTTGGACTGTGTATGCTGTATTAAATTTATTTCGACGGGGATCTATTGACATTTGCCACCACAACAAATTTGTCAGCTACACGGGGAGTCAGCAGTGTCTCAGGGGTCCGCGTAGATGCCTCTCCCAAGTACGGGCATTGCACAGAGACAGTATTGACCCCAGGAGGGGAGGGGAGAGGAGATGTTCACTGATGGACCACACGCTCTGGCACAGACCTGGCTTCCAGAGAAGGGGAAGCCTGCTTTCCTTTGCCCACTGTCCACTCTTCAGCTAGCCCCAAGGCCGTGCTCTGAGCTGGCGCTAGCGCCTGAGCTCTAACGCAGGGGCCACGTCGGTTCTCTGGTATTTGTGTCACCTGCTTAATGGTTTGAACACCGAAATTTATTTAATTTGATACTGACGCAGCCCTGGGTCTGCACATCATGGAGAAGCCCCCCAGCCACGGGTTGTCCCAGTAAGTAAGCAAGTAATTGGCGAGGATGCTTGTCCACACTGGCCCCTGCAGGGACCCCTGGACATCAGCCTGCAGGGATCTTGTCTTTTTTCCTACTCCAATTCCTCTTTTATAATGGAGGGGGGTTACAGGCACACATGGTTAGCGTTATATTATTGCCATTTAATCTCTTTGAAGAATCTCTGAAGCACTGCATTGACAAAATCCTGAAATCTTAGATTAAGAAGCAGGAGAGGGAGTGAAATATCTGTACCTTCTGGAACAAAACCACAATGCGACATCGGAAGCCTCTTTCAAAGACCCGCGTTTGGTTTGAGGGGGTGGTGAGGTTGGCACGCGCAACACCTCTGTCTGGTCAGAAACTCCGTGGTTCGGCCCGGGACGGCTGCTGATGGGGAACCTTGCTTCTCTTGGTCCACGTTTCCATATGCAGGGACCGCACGAAGGGTGGCACATGTGGTGCTTTGCACTGCTCTCTCGTTCTGCTCTGGGGAACGTGTGATCTACCCGGAAGGAAGAACTGGGTCCCCCCTTCAGCTTCTTTGTCTCCCCTTGAGGAAGCAAGGCGCTCAGTGTGTACTACACACTCTGCTTTTCTTCATGCCTGAAGTTTGAAAGGGACAGGAGACATGATTTCTCTCCTCCGTATGGTGAATTTGAAAGGGGGAAGGCCCTGGCCCTCAGGCACAGGAGGGGGGGGGGGGGCATGGCTCTCTGCTGCCACCAGTGGAGCGAGCGGGTGCAGGTCTGTCACTGCTGGCGAGCCCCCAAGCCATATTTCCCCCAAGCCTGATTGGGAAGAAATCTGGCCCTTTGATGTCCCTGGGCTGAGCCTTTTGTTCTTCAGTCCGTGCCACGCTTAGTTGGAAGGCAAGCATGTTACACATTAAAGGCCTCCAACCCCAACCCATCCTCTTGCAGAACTGTCACCGCCAGCCTCAAGCTTGGTTACAGACAGGTCCCTACATGCCCACCTCCGCACAGTATTCTTCCTCTGCCTCCCTTGTTTCAAATAAAAGCTGACTCTCCAAGGTGCAAACCTACTTCTCACCAAGACCTCCTGCTCCAAGCGAGCACAGGGCACAGGGATATACTTTCTCAGCCACCTGCTGCTTCTGCATGGGTTCAACAAACCCTCTCTTCACAAGCTCCGGGGTGCAGCATGGGAAGGTGCTGTCTCCAGTGCCCCCTTCCCATACCAGAATGCCTGGTCCTGGCCCCAGCCACTCGGTGCTTCCGATTGACTCCCTGCTGACGTGCCTGGGCGGTAGCAGATGATGGGCTCCAGTACTTGGATCCCTGCCACCCACATGGGAGACCTAGAGGGAGTTTCAGGTTCCGGCCTCCAGCCTCGCCCAACCCTCACTGCTTCAGACGTTTGGGGAGTGAACCAGCAGGTGGAATGTCTGTCTGTCTCTCCATTGCTGTCACTCTGCCTTTCAAATAAATAAAAACATCTTAAAACAAAACAAGACAAAACAAAACAAAAATGCTCAGCTGTGTCACATTATTCACAACCACAGTTCCCATTGTCCATGGGAGATAAATACCAAGATTGTCTACGGATGCCTGGACCACGGATGGCACCAACCCTATGAGTCTATGTTGTTTCCCTTTATATACATGTCTATGGTTAAAGTTTAATTCATTAGCTAGACACAGAAAGAGATTAGCAACAATCCAGTAATTAGGTATAATATAATAGTATACTACAACAGAAGTAATGTAAAACTTGGACATTTTTTTTTATTTCTGGAATTTTCCATTTAAAATTGTCAGCTGATGGTTGACCACAGGTGTGGGAAGTGAAGCCATGGACAGAGGGGGCCTCTGTGTATAGAGTCCGCTTTCCTAGATTCCCTACTACGGAGCCCCTGCTTTACCCAGGCAGCTGTCCATCCTGGGACGGGTCGTGCTGCTCCCTGCAGCTACAGCCCAGGGTCCCGTTCAGCGTCACTCCTTTCCTGGGGCCTTGCCCTGTTCTTCTGCTCTGAAGGGAGGGTACAGGAGAGAGGAATTTGTAAACCTCTTGTATGTATGAAATGCGTCTTCTTTAGCCTCCCAGAGTCTGAGAATTGTTTTTTTTTTTTTTTAAATTGGAAATAAATTGTCATCAGAAATTTGAAGACAATCATGCTTTATCCTTCGGCGCTAACCCATGCCATTGAAAACCCATGTGTCTGATTTTCATCCTTCGTTTCTCTCTCTCTGCAAACACTGAGAACTTTGGTTCAGCCCTGGCTTCAGTCATCAGGCTGCTGCTCCCTGTGCTCGCTCCTCTCTGCTCTCTGTTGGGCTCCAGCACACTTGCTGCTTGGCCAAACGGGAGCCCAGAGTCCTTGCCAGGAAATCCTTGTGTTACCGAGAGCTTGTACCCTACGTGTTGTTTTCTTCCACTCATCCCACATCTGCACACACCTTCTCGATTCCAGAATAAGAGCAATGTTTTTGCTTTTTGTAACAAAGAACAAAGATGTCAGAGAGTTCACCCAGCATTGACTGACCTTGTGCCTGACCGGTCATGGGAGGTGCCCTCTGCACGGAGCCTGGCGTGTCCCCAGGAGCTTTTCCTCTCTGTCCCTGCCATATTGCTGGGTCTGTGGAGATTCCGTTTTTGATCTTATGCAAGGCAGGTTTCCCCACAATCAGCCCGTTTTGTGTAAATTTGTCTATCCTGCTTATCCACTAATATTTTACCCTGAAAAGCATACCTCCCCAGGTTGGGATACATCACGGCGTTTCTTGGATTTGCATTCACTCAGCAATCGACTGTTATTGTTGCTCTTAATGTCTTGGGACCCCAAGCCACACCTTCTCACACGGATGATATTGTCTGTACACTTGACCCAGGAGAATGGAGGATCATCAGGAAAACCTACTAATAAGGCCAAGTGAAGCTTTTGAGAATTATTGAAATTGGGGAGAAAAGCCCTCACCAGTATAAGCATTTCCCAAGAGGGAGGAAGCAGAGGATTCTCGGGATTTTCACAGCTGGGCTCGAGTGACTTAGAGCAGACCTGCCTTTGCAGGGGAGTTACCGAGTGGGGGGTACACAGTGACAAGTTAGTCTGCATGGGTGAACGCTGGAGCCTGAGGACCTAAATGTGAGTCTTAAGAGTTCGATAAGGCCGGTGCCGCGGCTCAATAGGCTAATCCTCCGCCTTGCGGCGCTGGCACACCGGGTTCTAGTCCCAGTCGGGGCACCAGATTCTGTCCCAGTTGCCCCTCTTCCAGGCCAGCTCTCTGCTGTGGCCAGGGAGTGCAGTGGAGGATGGCTGAAGTGCTTGGGCCCTGCACCCCATGGAAGACCAGGAGAAGCACCTGGCTCCTGCCTTCAGATCAGCACGGTGCGCCAGCCGCAGCGTGCCAGCCATGGCGGCCATTGGAGGGTGAACCAACGGCAAAAAGGAAGACCTTTCTCTCTGTCTCTCTCTCTCACTGTCCACTCTGCCTGTAAAAAAAAAAAAAAAAAAAAAAAAAAAAAAAAAGAGTTCGATAAACTGGTTTGATGAGTGAGTTTTCTCCAAGTAAAGGAAAGAACCTATTGTCATGAGACGAGTTATTTCACTACAGAAGAAAACTATTTACCCAGACTCGCTGGTTTGTAGGAATTTTCTAAAGCAGATGGTAGAGTATTTTTTTTTTCTTATTTTGGGGAAAAGCTTACCTTCCTGGGAATAATTTCTTGAGAAAGGGATATTGCCCCCACGATGGCACACAGGTGTCCGCTCACCTTCCCCACAGGGGAGCTCCCTGAATGTAGGAGGCCTCCATTCTCGTGGGCAGCGCTCATGCCAACGGCTTGTGGCTCATGTCCACTACAGCCACCTACCACACAGCCTTCCCTCCTCAGTGACATCATTGCCAACAATACATACCTCCTCACTCTCTCACCTTTCCTTGAAGGCAGGACCAACTTCACATTTCCAGAAACATTCTCAATGGCTGCTTTATTAGCCACCTTTTCCTTATTGTGCCCCATAAGCCTAAAAGGCATTTTCCCTAAACTGCACCGCTCTGTATAAATTAAGTAACACAAAAATGAGGCATGTTTGTTTAAGGTGTTTTTTGTTTTGTTTTGTTTTTTTGGCTTAGCAACCCCCCCCCCCCACTCCACACCCATCCCTAAAGATCCAACTTCTGTCCCCATGAGTGGTTCTGGCTCCTGTGGAGCCAGTGCGGTCTGAACACTGGGGGAGGCATGTGCTGGTCGTAACCGGGACGCAGAATGTTCACTCTTTCCCCCAGGAAGCCCTCACACTTCCGAACGATCGTTTCCCCCAACTCCAGTCTAGAGATTCACTAAGACACGCGAGCTGGGCTCCAGTCCACACGTCAGAGAAAGCAGAGGGTGTCAGGGGAAGCCGACCGAGAGCTGCCATGTCGTTGATAATCTTTCCCCCGGTTTTGATGCTTCCTTTCTCCAGATCACTGCTTTGGAACCTTTTCCCCTCAAATGTGCATCTACATTTGTCTTGACTCCCCGGCCCTCTTGTCGTCCGTAAGGTTTCCTACTCTCAGTTAACAACTTTGCCTTCTGTTGCTTTGTTCTATTTTTTAAAGCATCCTCACATAAAAAAACATAAGTGTGCAACATATTGCCGATTCCTGGGGTACCACATTTTAGATAGGAGATGAAGCCTCACCTTCTGCTCTCAGCATCCCAGTGACGCACGTGGTTGCCATACCAAAGAGGAGAGCACATTCCAAATGTGCTCTGCGCTCTGTGAAGGCACTCCATCTCTCTGTCGGCCAGGAACACCATCCAGCACCACTCAGTCCTCATCTGTCTTAGTGCTAAGTCCTTGGTTGTTAGAAAACTTCTCTCTACTTCACTCAGCAGTTCAGTTTCTAAACTCCTCCCCCAGGTTTGTCCCACCTCTGAGTATCTAGAGCCTTCAGTATAGGATTCTATCACCATGAGAAAAACTTCTATTATACTGCACTAGGGCTATAACATCACTCAACTGTGATCCTGCTGGATTGTGTACAACTTTGGGACAGGAACTATGTTTTTCATTTCTGAGTTTCCAGTGTCTACCTCCATCCCAACAATACACTCTCTCACATACCTGTTGGACCACAGAACAGACAACTGACTGATGAAAACCAAATTACTTGATAGGAGAAAAAAGATAAGAATTAAAAAAAAAAACCTGCTGATGCAAATGGTTGACTAAATAAGCATGAAATGCTAACTACTCAGAGTGAATCATAGCCTTTCAAAGATAAGCTAAATGCTACCACAGCAAGACTTGCTACTCAGACCTCCAAGATGCATTTATCTGTTTTATGCAAGCCGACGACAAAGAGCACAGCTCCTCATGATGTGCCCATAACCCAAGCACATGGCCTTCATTTAAACAAATGCTATTTGATGTTAAAAGTTTGTTCTCTAGAGTAAACGGAAGGAAGTGGCAACACCGGGAAGCCTAAGACAATTATATTTGGCATTGATCTTGCTACTGAATACATCCAAAATGATAGCATTAGCAGGAAAAGTAGAGCCCTACCATTCCCTTTCTTTAGTTTTGTTTTGGAAGGTAGAGATTTTGTCAAGCTTTTCCCCAGTGCTGCTCATTGACTGTGACTCTGTGTTAGCAACCTGTCACTGACTCACATAATTAAGAGCTGGGAAGGATCTTTAAGATCAATTATATTATTCCAGCAGAGAAAACACCTACCAAAGGATGTCTGTCTTTGACAATAATGTTTAGAAAACACTCAAGCAAAAACATTCTAGTTTAAGCATTGTAGGGTAGATTTTATTGATGACGTACTGTTTTAATTAGTATGAAAATGGTCTTTGCTCAAACTTTACTGTTTTTTAAAAAAAATTCTTGGAGCACGCCCAAGGATCATGATTAAATATTAAAAGGTGAGAAGGAGCCATCTGGTCACCTCGGAGGGATTTCGAGATCTTGATGGCACTCCATCTGCATCCCTAACAATTTACTCATTACATCAAGGACATGGAGAGATTCGAGAAGGGGCACTTTGGGGGAGGCAGCTCAAGGCTGAGCTGCGTGACGCTCCACACGCTGTGCTGGGGTCGCCTTCTCCACCGAGAGCACGTGAGCCATCTCAAACTTGCTAAACACAGCGCTACGGCAAGTGCCGAGTTTACCCAGTAAGGTGTGCCTTTTCCCTTTGCTTTGTGAGGTGACATCGTCCGCTTTGCAAAATAGGAATGTGTTGATTTATTTTTAAAGATTTACTTATTTGTTTTGAAAGAGCTACATAGACAGAGGTAGACACACACACACAATCTTCCATCTACTGGTCATCCTCCAAGTGGGCGAAAGACCATGGCTGTGCCACGTTGAAGCCGGGAGCCAGGAACTCCATCTGGGTCTCCCACATGGGTGGCAAGGGCTCAAGCACTTGGGACATCTTCTGCTGCTTTTTTCAGGCCATAGCAGGGAGCTGGACTGGAAGCAGAGCAGCCGGTATACAAACTGGTATCCACATGGGATGCCAGCATCACAGGCATTGCCCACCACGCCACAACACCAGCCTGGCAAAATAGAGATTTAGAATGTTTTCTCCCGGTGCACATGGGGCATTGCATCAACATCATGCAGTGGTTGCACAAAATTCTTCTTGGAGGCTAAGATGGACAGGCACTCAGGCATGTGGAGAGTACCAAGGCTCTATCACCATTGGAAGAACAGGAGCACACATCTGCTGTGTGTGTCCACTTCTGCCCAACATTAATGCCCTTTGCCCAGTCCCTGGCTTCAGCACAGGGTCTCATTGCATTATACTCTTGAATTGCACTTCAACTTCATACCTTTAACCAAAGTTTGCCTGGCCCTCTGAGTGAGGGTGGAGATCCTAACAGCTCCTTACTAACTGTTCGATTTTGTGTTTGCTTATCTACTTAAATCCATGACTCTTTGCCTACCTACATATCCATGCTACTGCCAAACCTATTATGAATTAATTCAGCAAACTTAGATTTGTAAATTAAGTGTTTTGATTCAGCAGAGATCAGCAACTTGTCTAATATTGCCTAACAAGTAAGTGGCAGACGATGAATCCAAACCTATATTTATGCAACTGAAAATACTGATCTCCTTTTATTACATTGGAAATTTAATGAAGCTGGGGCAGACCATTAAGATAATTTTATTTATTTATTTATGCTCCCCAAGGCACACCATTTAAGATAATTTATAAGAGATATTGTAGAAGTCAATACTTTAAAAGATTTCACTTTAGATTTAACATGGGAACATGCCCTATGAAATTAAAAGGGAGAATCAGCAATTATCTCAACCAGTCTCTTTATCAACTGTGATAGTGCATGTCTTCTCTGATTCTTGTGTGTTCTCCATTGTTAATACACTTCAAATGTGTACGTTGCTTATACTGGCGTTCTGCGAGTAAACGCACATGTCAGGTGAAGGCATCGATTTTTAAAAACATCGATGTTTTCAGTCATGATAAGCAAGGTCTATGAATCTTACCTTGAGTTTGAAAAGGACCACATGGCCCTCAGATTGGAATGGTCACCATGGAAGTTTGGACATGACAGGGATCCCAGAGGAACCAACATCACAGAGTTGACTGTAGCTCAAACTCCAGAGTCCTCGGGGTGAACTCCCGGGTGAGGTCCCCGGATGTCTCTCAGGTGGGAGTTCCACTGTGCATCACCCAAAAACGTTCCGATGGCAACAGCAACAACTCTCGGTTCCCTTCACTGAAGGAGGCCTTTGCATAACCAGCTTGGACACAGGACTTCCAGAATCTCCTTCTGTTAAAAAAATATTTTCATATGTGTAGATCAGTTGATCCAGGATTTACACTTTAAAAAAAGAAGTTTTGATGTTGGTGTTCGTGGATAACAAGTATACTGACTTCGCAAATGGTTTTCTTTATGATTCTAAGGAGAAGCTAAAATGCTAAGGTAGACTCGACGTCAAACCAGCTGGGGAACATGTAGTGGCTTGTGGACCTTCTGTGCTTTCTTCTTTACAATGGACAATGCCTGGTGTCAAGGCCTAATAGCCACACAATCAGCATTGTGGGCATCGGTCAGTATCACTTGACGGCATTAGGAAGCAGGCTTTGCTGCATGCTAGACTGGCTTGAAGCGACGCAAATGTCCTAGACTGGCAGGGTTTGCACATCATTTGATACCATGAAAGCCTACTTCTCGGACTGTTTGTGGAGTCAGTTGGTTTTAGCATTTCTGTAAGAAATTAATACATTTTGGGAACTGAAGTGGTTGTCCCTCAGCAGAGACTTGACAGTAGTCGGGGACCTGAACTATGTGTCCACGGCTTCCCCGAGTCTGAGTGGAGGGGGACACTTCGGTGGTCCACAGACAGCGCTGCGTTGCCCAGCCATATCCCACCCAAGGGCAGGGACACAGTGGAGTCAGGGTCAGACAGGTGCTGGCTCAGGCTCCACTCCCCTCCCCGGACCCCCTGCACCTTGCATTGGGTTTCACGGCATTTCCCAGCCCTTCATCAACTCACCTAATTCTCCAGCATGCAATTGTTCATGGTATCTGTCCCAGTCTATTTGGTATCTATTGGGTCAGGAATGATGTAGAATCGTCTCTCATTTGTTTGTCAGCCTACTAAAAGGTTTGTCCATGTGACTGATCTTTTCAAAGAACTAACTTTTGATTCCATTGATTTTTCTACTCTATTTCATTTGTTTCTGCTTCCCTCTGCTATTTGCTTATTTCTGGTAGCTTTGGGTTTCCTTTCCTCTTCTTTGTTTAGCTTTCTAAGTTGGAAGCGTGTGTTATTTATTTGCTATCGTTTTTTAAAAATAGGCATTTACAGCTATAAATTTTCCTCAAACACTTCTTCAGGTACATTCCATAATTTTTGATGCATTGAGTTCTTGTTTTTATTCTTCTAAAAGTATTTTCTAATTTTCCTCATTTCTTCAGGCAGAGTCTAAGAAATATGAAATTCTTTGGATCTCACTAAGGAGCAAACACATTTGTCATTGAACGTGGTGAGAAATTCTGCTCATCAATTTATTTGCCATCTAAGAATTCAAAAGCTGAGCTCTGAGTTTAAGAAATGATGATAAAGGCCTTCCCATTCATCAACTGTTGTTTCCAGAGTCTCCCAGGGCGCTCCTGGTATTGCAGTGTGTGCACCTTCTGGTTGCATCCAGTGTACACGAGGCTGTGGAAGACAAGGCTCCTCTCTCCCCTTGTGGGACAGTTCCAGACTTCTGGGGGCTCTTGGTGGGGCAGAGCCGGGGGCCTGACCAGACAGACGGTCAGCTCTCCTGCTTGGGCTGGCTGTGGTGCAGCAGCGGCTCCTCCACCCCATTTCTGATGAAGACAGCCCCCCCGACAGGGAGCAGGGTGCAGCCCCATCACACACCAGCGCAGTGCTCACCCCCACATTGTGCCAAATGCGTTTTCTAGGTGGTGTGAACACAGACACCAGACCAAGCCAGCCTTTCGGCAAGGCCAAGCCTGTGTGGTGACAAAGTCTGCAGAGTCCATCCACATTGACGGACGCCTTCCTGGGGAGGTCACGGTGGGATGCATTAGCCAGGAGGTAAACGGCATTGATAACCCAATATTCATATGCAGGAGGAAATGTCTCCAATCAGTGGCCTCAACTCACACTTAGAAAGCAAGGTAAAGAGAGTAAACACACCCGAAGCAAGCAAGGGAGGGAGTAGGGATGGTTACACGGAGGGGTGGAAACAGGGCGGAGAGGCAACACCGGAAACTTGAACTTGGCTCTCAGAAAAGTTGAACTGGTGTCGGGGGCTCCCAGCCTCCTCCTGCCTGCTTTTCTGCATGTAGGTCTGTGTGTATGGAACTAAAAATAAGGCAAAAAGCAGTGGCCTGCATTTGGTAACATTTCTAGTCACTTGACAAGGACGAGTGACTATGGCCGACCCGTTGAAGAGGACGGTGAGGACCTTCAGCATGGAGCTGTGCACACCCTTTCACGAGCACTGAGGACCCCAAGACACCTGCAGAGGGCACAGTCCTGACTGCCCCCTCCCCAGCCAGGGCCCTGCCCCAGCGCACAGGGCTGCTGCGCAGGCGTGGGGCATGGACACGGGGCTTTCCCTTTGTCTCTCCCAGTGTGGGGCTCCCACCAGCCACGGGAAGTTGAGCAGGACTGACGGAGACCCAGCTGCCTCAGCCTGCGGAGCACGGCACAGGCTTCTGCCCTGCAGGGTGGGGGCTGGTGGAGCCCCAGGACTCCCTGCTGATGCTGTCTGCAACAGCTCCTGCAAGACTGGCCTGATCTCTCCAGAAAGCACAGTGGCCTTCCCTCCTGGGGTGGAGCCACATTTTCCTGGCCACGCCCTCCTGAAGAAGAACTCCTGTGCACATTCCATGACATAGACTCTGGGGCAGGAGGAAGGGGCAGGTGGGGACCAGGGTGCTATTCAGATGCTACCTGTTCTTGCTGGGCTCTGGCTGCTTCTCTTGAATAAATGGTTCTCTATCTGCAGTGAGCACTTGGGTTCATTTCCAAAGGCTCTAACTGATGGATTTGAAGAATTTTCCCCAGGCGAATGGCTGCGGAGTCCACTGCGTTGTCCACGCCCCCGTGGTGGACATCAGTCACAGCACTGCCTTTAGCAGCAATGGCTAATTGATGTGCCCTTTGAGTGGGGTTGCCTGAGGTCACCTTGACACCGTTCTCCTGAGTTATGCAAGTAATCCTGAATGATTTCCCTCAGGAGCTGGGGTACTGTCGGGTGAATCAGAGAATGATTTTAAATTCAATTTACCTTCCTAAGATTTCATGAGTCCTGCATTAAGACTTATACACTTGGCAAAATTAAGTTTATTAAATTACCCAAATGTCCATCTCTAGTCATTGTTCATTTCTTAAATTTGACATTCATAGAATAGCGATGCTTCTCTCTCCTGGGGGCCTGCCCTCATTGCCGGGCCTGGGGAGGAAGTAGACCAGTTTGCATGAGGATTCCAGACCCCTACACTTGTTACTCAAAATTCTTCTTCAAAATAAATTCAGAGATGTTTAAAACAATCCAAAAAATCTGGAAGTGAATCAAGAAAGCTGTGTGGCAGACCCAGTAGCAAGGGGTGGGGACCAAAGTCTTTGAAATCAATGCATCTTTGGGCAATGAGATGTCAAGGTCGATAGAGCAAGGTGGGTGTTGTGGCTCAGCAGGGGAAGCCATTGCTTGGGTTGCCTGCATCCCATCCTGTAGTAACGGCTCAAGTCTTGGGTACTCCACTTGTGATCCAGCTTCCTCCCGGTGCATTTTGTGAGGCACAGGATGATGGTTCAAGTGTTTGGGACCCTACCGCCTACAGGAGAGATTCAGGTGGAGTTCCAGGATCTTGGCTTCAGTCTGGCCCAGTCCTGGCTGTTGTAGCCATTTGGGGAGTGAACCAGCAAATAGAAGACCTCTCTCTCTCTCTCTCTCTCTCTCTCTCTCTCTCTCCCTCTCCCTCTCCCTCTCCCTCTCCCTCTCCCTCTCCCTCTCTCTCTCCCTCTCTCTGAATATGTGTCTTTCTTTCTGTTGCTCTTCCTTTCAAATAAATGAAAATAAATTTCAGAAAAAAGTGGGAGAGACAGAGAGAGAATACAGATCAGCAGGGGTACAGGCCGTGGAGGAGAGCTGGCTGAGGAGTCTCAGGACACAGCCCTGGTTAACAGTAAGCCTTGGGAACCAGCCTGAACCCATAACAGGAGTGCTGCAGACGCCAGACACTTGAACCTGAAGTGTAAGCTGGCAGCACAGGGCTGTGCAGATTGGCCCGACTGGACCAACTTCCACGGTGCCACATGAATAGCCGGCTGTGGGCAGAGAGAGAGAGAGAGAGAGAGAGAGGGAGAGAGAGAGAGAGAGAGGGAGAGAGAGAGGGAGAGAGAGGGGGAGAGAGAGAGAGAGAGAGAGAGAGAGAGAGATGGAAAGAAATCTTCCATCTACTGGGTTCATTCTCCCAAATGCCCTGAACAGTCAGGGTTGGGCAGGCATCAGCCATTAGCCTAGAGCTCCATTTGGGTCTCCCACATGGGTTACAGGAATCTAAATACTTGGGCTACCATCCACTGCTTCCCATGTTGCACAAAAGCAGGCAGCTAGAAGTAGAAGCCGAGCTAGGACTCCAACATGCAACCGAGCAGTGACTTTACGGCGGCACCACTTGCCTCCCTCCCTCCACTTGGACACAGGTGAGCACAGGATTCTAGCGTAACTGAGACCGAAGAGAAGTCAGGAAATTTAAAGCGAGATCCTGCTCTTCTTCCTAGCTGGGCACGGGGAGGGGGCGGTATTCTGACCAACAGAATTCAGACACTAGCCACTGGCAAAGGGTAGCCCTACGGGGAGTCCGGAGCACTCTGGCTCACCCAACCTACAAGGACAGTGAATGCCCCTGAACTTAATCCACCTGTGTGTACACAAATGCAGACTTTAAATTAATAATTATTTACTCTTATCCAGGAAAATTACCCGGTATGCCCATAATTTTGCACACACTAGCAAACGATGGAGATTTGCCACAAAGTCAGACTCGTTAGGTAATTTCATGAACTGGTAAGAACCCAACTGCTAAGATGTTATTCATAAACTCTCTGAGTGGTTAATGGAGCTTAAAAATAGTCCTCAGTTGCTGGAAGCAACCGAGTGAGTAATTAGTGGCCAATGAACTGTTGACCTCGGAAGAGCAATAAATCAGCTACCAATTTTTTAATTCAAACTTTGGAAAATTCTTGAGACACTGTGGATCCACGTGAAGTTGTAGGAACTAGCACAGGTCCACGCAGTGTGCAGCAAGTTGTCCAGGGCGGGTACTGACATAACAGTGATAGGAGATCGTTGGGAGCACAGCGGCACAGGCGAAGCCAAGACACAGAGCGTCCCATTGCCCCTCGGTCCCTCTCAGCGCCTTCTGGAGCCGCCCTCACTGCTCTCCCGCCCCGGCCTCCTCCTTAACACTTGGCAACCACTGACTTGCTCTTTATGTCACCGGTTTCACCCTTCCAAGGAAGACGCAGACACGGAAGTACACAGTGTAGGAGTGGTTTTACATTTTTTCTCTACTGAACAACCCAAAGATTCACCGAGGCAGTTGAATGTCCATTGTTGATTCTTCGTATTTCTGAGTTGTGTTCCACGGCCTGGGTGCGCCTCGCTTGTTTAATCCGTCAGCCGGATTTGAACCCCCGAGTGTGCCCAGGCTTTAGCTTTGCACACAAAGTTACCTTTTGCAATTCCTGCACATATGTTTCAGAGGCCACACACATTTGGGTTTCTGGGATAAATGCCCAAATGTGCAGCCGTTGGATCACATAGGGTAGTTGATGCCTTGTAAGAAATATGCAACCTGTTTTCAAAAGTGGCTGTGCTAGCTTGCATTTCTGTAATCAGGGTATGAGGAATTCAGTTTCTTCACATGGTCGCGTGCATTTAGCATTGCCACTATTTTGTTTTGTTTTCACATCACTTACTCTGATAGATGTGTGGTGATACCGCCTTGGGTCTTGGTTTGCATTTCCCTACTGGCTTGAATTTCTTCCTGGCTGTCCACTTGACCCCCAAATATCCTCTCCTGTGAGATGCTTGTTGATTTCTGCCCCCACTTCAGGGTCTTATGTTCATTTTTATATAACATCCATTGTTGTCTACTGTACTTTGGGGAGGGGGCGAAGTGCATCGCAAACTCCGTCCCGGTTTGTGAGTGACTCACTTCAGTGTGACGTTTGCAAGCATCAGCTATGTGCTAGCAAAGCAGAGCTGTGACACAGGGAGGAAGCAGTGTCGCTATCAGTCAGGTGCCTGGCCTGGCCGAGCAACACAGACATGACGCCGCTCTCCCCAGCCTGCTGGCCGCTGGAGAAAACGGGCGGTGAGGAGGAGGCTGAATTGTCCGCCCAGGCTAGCGCAGGACAGGTGGCTTTGAGCGGCACTGTCTTCTCCAAGGGACGCCTGTCGTGAGTTCCAGAGAAGGTCTCTCAGGAGTTGTCACCTGCACTGAGACCCCAATGGTGCCTCGTGGTCGCTGGAAGAGGTGGCTGCTGATCCAGAGAGGAGAGAGAGGTCCGCACGGGAGACAGAGCTGAGGCGGCGGTGGGGGGTCTCAGAAATCCTCATGCCTCGGTGAGGAGATCAGCTTCTGTGGTTTGAGATCAAACTTGTGTCTCCAGAGAGGAGGTAGCGCTTAGCTCTGAGAACTCCCCAGATCCCGCCCAGCAGCATTGTGCAATAACACACAACAGGTATTACACATGACACAGACTTTTAACTTTTAGAAAGCAAACATATGAGAAATTGGAAGGAGATATTTCTTTCTCACTGCATATTTAAATTATTTTGTCAGCTAAATGAGAGGAGCAATTTGCAAATATTACCAAGAAGATTCGTGTTCTTAATAGACACCAACTGTTAACTGAGATGGGCTAAGCATACCATTGCCTCTAGGGTTGTTTGGTTTGGTTTGTTTTGTTTTGTTTTATTTTTGCTGTGGCTACAGAACACATATTTTGGATAAATTTATCGAAGATGAGGTTTCTTGATAGGAATATTATTCTCATTTCACGGGATTCAAAGGTTTAGATCTTCAAGCTGACTGCCCATTGATTGAATTTAACATGATATAGCTGTCATTCTCTATCAAGTGTCATATAATCTGTGCAGAAAAGCTCCGACTTAACATTTTTCTTAAAATTTTAAACAAAAATGCCCTTGACAGGAAATATTCTTGATATTTGGACACTGTGCCAGCCACGTGTTCTCTCAACACTTGCCCAGACGGGAGGAAGCTGTTTCCTGCAAAGATGCTTCATCTCCTGAGTTGCCCTTGGAAACAGCAAAAGTGTCAGAAAGTGGGAAAAGGAGAGACAATAAAACGCAGGATTGATTTTTTTTTTTTACTACATTTTCTCTCTCTGGATATAAATGTTTAGTTCCTGGTCTAAAAGTGATTTACACTATGAATGCACTTGCAAACGCTCCTGATGGGAACTTGAGACCAACAAATGTTTGCTTTGTCAGAAACCCAATGGCTGCGGTCACATGGTTGCAGTGGCCGCCGTGGGGGTGATTCTGGGACAATTCTGTGTGTGCTGTATTCTTGCTGGGCTCGAGGATAACGGCTGCAGACTCTGGAGATGCTACAGATCCTTGTAGGCCTCAAACTGGTCTCTTTACTCACGTCTTCATCCGCAGACTCAGTCATGGGTTTATTGAGCATTTTCTCTGGGTTAGGTAAAGGATCAATGTGGAAAACAATAATTAGAAGATAAAAATTACACAGGTGAATGGGTGTTAGGGTCGGGCATTAGCTTCAAATCCTCGAGGACTGGGGGTGGAGGCTTACGGCAGCATTTCCAAGGACTGCCAAGACTGTGCGGTCAAAGCATTAGCCTTGGGGCCGTCTTAGTGGAGCATCGGACTAGGCGGCCACTGGCACTGCCAGCATCCCGTTTGGAGCACTGGATCAAGCCCAAGTGCTTGGGCCCCTCCACCCGCGTAGGAGACCAGGATAGAGGTCCTGGCTCCTGGCTTTGGCCTGGCCCAGATTTGGCTCTTATGCTCATTTGGGGAGTGAACCGCTAAGACAGACTTCCATTACAGCAAAGCAAAATGGTGGTTGGAAACGTTTGTAGGGTCAAAGTTTTAAAGGTCATTTAGGAGACCGGCACTATGGTGAAGGGGGTAAAGCCGCCACCAGCAGGGCCAGCATCCCATATGGGCGCCGGTCCGAGTCCTCGTTGCTCTGCTTCCGATCCAGCTCTCTGGTATGGCCTGGGAGAGCAGTGGAAGATGGCCCAAGTCCTTGGGCCCCTGCACCCATGTGGGAGACCTGGAAGAAGCTCCTGGCTCCTGGCTTCGGATCAGCGCAGCTCCGGCCGTTGCAGCCAATTGGGGGGTAAAACGGTGGATGGAAGACCTCTCTCTCTCTCTTTCTCTCTCTGCCTCTCCTTTTCTCTCTGTGTAACTCTTTCAAATAAATAAATCTTTAAAAAAAAAAAGGGACATTTAGATAAACACTTGAGCAAAAATGTAATTGATGCGCTTCAAATAGAACTTGTGTTATTGTTAGGTATGAAGACATATTTTACGGAGTTGTAACACAAATGTTGTTTCCAGCTATCAATCCTTTCTTATAAAATGTGCACTATGTTGTACTGCCCATTGAGTAAAGATAAAATTCTACTAAAACTACTGCACTTGCTGGATACGGCAGGGTATCCATTTCACTCTCCATGAAATGCGTGGAAGATCTGAGCAGTAATCTCATTCAGAGCCGTATTTCTGAGAAAGTTTTATATTTTATCCTTAAAATTTATACAAGTGTTAATATATTCTGTTGTCTCAAGCAGTTGTTTGGGCCTACATTGTGGTGTTCTGGGTGAGGCCTCCTCCTGCAATGCTGGTATCTTTTATGTGGATACCAGTTCGAGTCCCGGCTGCTCCTCTTCTGATCCAGCTCTCTGTTATGGCCTGGAAAAGCAGTAGAAGGTGGCCCAAGTGCAAGGGCACCCACATGGGGGACCCGAAAGAAAGCTCCTGGCTCCTGGCTTCAGATCACCTCAACCCTGACCATTGCAGCCATCAGGAGAGTGAACCAGCAGATAGAAGACCTCTCTCTCTCTCTCTCTCTCTCTCTCTCTCTCTCCCTCTCTCCCTCCCTCCCTCTCTCTCTCTCTCTCTCTCTCTGCCTCTGCCTCTCTGTAACTCTGCTTTTCAAATAAATAAACAAATCTTTAAAAAAGGCAAAAAACAATGTGCACTAGCATATTTTAAATATCTTACTGCTTGGAACCTTACAATGAGAAATGACATAAAAATTCTCAGAGAGGAGAAACAACTTCCGGTGTTGTGTGGCACAGCAGGGTGATGGCGGCGATGTCGAGAAGGTGTCTTATCTTCTGGTAAGCTAGAGGAAGAGTTGCTGGATGCTCTCACTGCAAAGAGCTGGTAAATGACTGAGGCGACACCTGTGCTCCCCTGACTGGAACATTACACAATGGTCCATGATGCTCCAAAGCCACAGTGATTCTTAATGTTGATTATGTTGATTAATTCTTTTAAATAAAGGAAATTCAGAGAAACAAGTAGAATGGTGGCTGCAGGGAGTGAGGGGGAGGGGAACAAGGAGTTCATGTGTAATGTGTATAAAGTTTCCATTTGGGAATGTGAGAAAGTTCTAGATATTGATGGTGGTGATGGTGGTACAATTTGGAGGCCAGTGAACCACTCATGCACAAACAGGTATACCAATGACAGTGCACTTTGCAGATACAACCAAGCACAGCAATACACTTTAGTTATGCATGTTTGCCATGAGAAAAAATTAAAAGTTAGATGCAAAAAGATAAAAATTTGAATTTTCATATATGTTTTGTCTTAAATAAATTTGGTAGGGTGATCTACAAAATCTTTTCATTACAAGAAATATTTTCATTAAAGTTGTGGGGAAAAGAGTGCAATGAATTCTTTCAAGGTAGAAAATCAATGTTATCAACCATCAGAATGTTAAAGAACATTTATACACATTTTTAAAGACGAGTGTCACATCAAAGTGGTATTTGGATTCCACTGATAAATGTGGTGTGTCGCATTTTTAAATATCACTTTCTGTAATGTGCTAGAACCTTTGAAAGGCAGAAGGCATTTAGAGGCCAACTTTCAAGTGGTGTGAGTAGATTCCAAATCTCTTCTGAAGAATGTGTGCAGGAGGCACTGAAGGCCACAGACCATGAGCGTCCCCTCTTCTCTCTCTGTGGCTCACACATTGGTTCTTGGGGTGTCCTTGGGTCACTGGGGGCTCTGAGCTCATCATATCTGCAAGTGGAAGGGGGCTGTGGCCCCAGGTCCAACACAGCCCAGGGAGCTGGAAAACACTGCACTGCTTACAGCCCTGTCCACAGCATGGGACGCCTCTCAAGCCCTACCTCCTCCGTACCAAACGCATGCTTCGTGCTGTCACCAGCTACCTTCTACGTGCACACAGCAATGCGCCACACTAGCCCTGGGAGCCTGGGACAGGAGCGCATCACTCCGCAGTCGGCTGGCAGGTCCCCGAGGGTCACGTGCGGATCCTCCAGTAACGTCCTGAGCTGACTATTCTCCCCGAAGTCCCGTGTTTTCTTGGTGTGTTATCTTGGCCTAATCATCTTGTCATCTGGTTTTGTCCCTGGGCTCTGTCCTTATCCCCTGTAACGCAGTGAATCCGTGAGCGGATGTTCAACACGGTATAGAACCTTGAGGGACCAGGCACAGCAGGAAGACAGACCGTGGCTGTGGGAACACTTACTGGGTGGCTTGCTCATTTGTCCTGGAGCTGAGGAGAAAACGTCAATGAAATCCTGGAAAACTGACAGCAAATATGCAGATGAGGGTGAGACAGAAAGAATGGAAACCAGTTTTGACGGCTTTAGAAGCAAAATAGATTTGTCTAAAAGAACGTAACACCCATTATAGAATTCAAAGAAAGTGAAACCAACAGAGCACAAGGCAGCTGCCACGGACGCTCAGAAGACAGGAGAGGCCTTCAAGGCAGTAGGCTGCCGTAACTGGGGGCTGGCATTGTGGCACAGTGGGTAAAACTGCAGCCTGTGGTGCCAGCATCCCATATGGGCACCGGTTCAAACCCCAGCTGCTCCACTTCTGATCCAGCTCTCTGCTAACAGCCTGGGAAAAGCAGTGGAAAATGACCCAGGTACTTGGGCCCTGCCATCCATGTTGGAGACTTGGAAGAAGCTCCCGACTCCTGGTTCTGGCCTAGCCCAGTCCTGGCTGTTGTGGCCACCTGGGGAGTGAACCAGTGGATGGAAGAGCTCTCTGTGTGTCTCCTTCTGTCTATGAAACTCTGACTTTCAAATACATAAAAATAATAATAATAAAAGAGGGCTCCTGTAATTCAGTTTGGTTCCAACAGCTCCCAGCCTCTACACTTTCTGAATTCAGACATTCAAATTAGTGAAGGAGAGAAGCTGATCGCTTCAGACTGGGCTACCACCCTTCACCCATGAGCTGAGCCTGTGGCTGAGCCCTGCACAGGACTGGCACTGAGAGCGAATCCTGCCAAGGAAGCAGTTCCTCCATGAGAGGGGACTTCTGTGAGCCGGAAAAGGGCCATCTCCTCTTCCAACCGTGGGCGTGGCTAAAGAGTGTGAACCTGTGACTTGGTGATTGGCTGTGCAGAAATGTTGAGTCTGCTGCATGTCTGTCTCCCCCGGGAGTGGAGATCTGTGCTTGCTGTGAGGACATGGACTGGGGTCCCTCTGTGTCCTTTAGACTTCACATCTCAGGTGGACATTTGGCCTAGCAGTTAAGATGCCTGGATTTAATGCCTGGTTCTGCTTCCTGCCTTTGAGGCCCTGGAAGGGAACAGTGAGGGCTCGAGTGATTAGAATCCCGCCATCCACATGAGATACACGGATTGAATTTCTGACTCCAGGCTCTGGCCCAGCCCAGCGCAGTGGATGGGGGAGCTTACACCATGTCTATTTCTCTTCATTCTCTCTCTCCCTCTCCTCTTCCTTCCCTCCTCTCAAACAAATGCAACAAAAACACCTGTGTTTCCAATGAAAGTCATGTTGACGTTCAACCCCAGTGCCTGTGAGTGTGACCCCATCTGGAGACAGGGTCTTTACAGAGCTAATCAAGTTAACCAGCAATCACTGGGGTAGATGCTCATCCAACGGGGCTGGTATCTTCCCAAGGGAGACGTTTGGACCTGCAGACACTCACAGAAGAAAGACTAACTTCCTGCTGTGGAAGCTCCCAGTCGTGGTGTCTGTTAAGGCAGCCCTGGCACACGACCACAGACTCCGGTGGGCAGCCCTGAGCCCTTGATTCAGACCCACTGTTTCTGAACACATTTGAGCATTTTGCTTCCTTGGGCATGGAACAAAGTGGCTGAGGCCCCAAGGATGGAGCCAATGGCCACTCTTGAATGCTCAGCTACAGAACCTGCCGCCATGTCCAACACTGACATGGCAATCGCATCTCTCAAGCGCACCAGTTATGCCATGTTACAGCCAGATTAGTAGAAAGGTAAACATGACGTTATAACCAAGGATAAATAAGTCCAATCCCAACAATAGCATTTCTGATCTAAATGAGGACACAAGCTATTACTCCTCAGCCAGAGCTCAAAAAATTTAGCCAGTGGTCATTTTACATCCACTTCCTTAATGTGCCCCATATTTTACGATGTCTTCCTAGGGATTTTTCTTCCTTCCTCTATAACGAAGTGTGTTGGCTTGGCTTCTAGCAATATCTTTAAGTAGGGCATTAAGAAAACCATGTGGAGGCAGGAGAGGTCACTGCCAGGCCTTCCCCCTTCCAGTTAAATTAGAAAGAGGAACAGTCCTGAAATTTATCTCTTGTGCTGTGACATTTTCTTTTAAGTTATTCAGTACACTTTTCAAAATTATAGTTACCAACGCAAACATAATATATTATGTCGAGTGTATTTGACATTTTAGAATTACACAGAGGTTACTTAATTCCTGTATTTTATATTTTGAAGTGAAGCAATTTTTAAAATGTCCAGATTTTTTTTTTTCTCATAATGACCAGTGTGAGAGAAGCCAGCGTTTCTGGGACATCTTCATGGTTTCCACACCTGGGAGGTTTTGCCCAGGTTTGGATCTTCTTTTCTTTCTTTCTTTCTTTTTTAAGATTTATTTATTTATTTGAAAGGCAGAGTCACAGAGAGGTAGAGGCAGAGAGAGAGAGGTCTTCCATCTGCAGGTTCACTCCCCAGTTGGCCGCAATGGTCGGAGCTGAGCTGATCTGAAGCCAGGAGCCAGGAGCTTCTTCTGGGTCTCCCATGTGGGTGCAGGGGCCCAAGGACTTGGGCCATCTTCCACTGCTTTCCCAGGCCATAGCAGAGAGCTGGATGGGAAGTGGAGCAGCCAGGACTCAAACGGGCACCTACATGGGATGCTGGCACTGCAGGCGGCGGGTTTACCTGCTATGCCACAGCGCCGGCCCTGCAGGTTTGGATTTTCTAGCCTGAAGTACGATGTCCCTCGCTAGTAGGTTGCCGTTGAAACTCTCATCATGGATGTTTCTCCTGTGGTTTGTCCCTGTCACAATGAGCAAGCACAAGGTCTCTGTCAGCTGCATTGTATCAAGGATCCAGGCTGACTCTGTCTAGAAACCTCTCTCCTGGGACAGTCCACAGTGTCATCTCCCAAACCGTGCCATGCCTGCTCTCCTCCCTCTGCCCGGAGAATATTGTAAGGACAGGGAGCAGGAAATAGGACAACGCTGATTCAGTAAACCACAGGTTTTCCAAAGATCTTTAGTTCTCAGGGGCCAAGTGTCTAGATCGTAGTTAGACACCAGGACAGCACTGGAGTTTTCTCTGATGAGGACAGATATGGGCAAGAGGAGACTTGGATAGGCTAGAGGTTTAGAAACAGTGCTTTGTACATTCATTCCATGACATCGTTAACAGGTGTGGATTTAATTAATACAAGTTACATGCAATTAATAAGTTAACACAGCCAGGAGTCCTTTAATAATGGACACACATTCTGAAAACACATTGGTGACTTCATCACTGAGCGAGCATCAGGGAGTGTGGTTACACAAACCAATATTGCCGTGACATCACTAGGTTACATAACATTATGGGGTCACCATTGCGTGTGTGGCATGTCATTAGCTGGAACTGTCTCTATGTCATTGCATAGAGCATGGCCATAGTCACAAAGGAGAGCGGTTTGCATCATCTGCTCTGTTGTGTAGCGACACATTTGCAGGAAGCTAGGAAGTCTTGCTCACACACTCGCCTCCTTGCCACGGACGTTGGCCCACTGCTGCAGTAGGTGGAGCGTACTAAGATCTACTTAGACAAGGTAGAAGACAAAGAAGATGATGGCTGTCAGCGGTTCAAGAGCAAGAAACAGCCAAGAAAGATGGAGATGACTGGAGATGCCGTGGCACTGTCAGATGGAGTGACGCTGGAGGTGACAGTAAAGAGTGCCACGTCCTAACCAGTGGTGAGGACGCCTTGCCCAGGACGGTGAGAACATGCAAATGCCAAATAGAGCTCTCTCTCTTTAGCAATGGCAAGAAAGCAGGGCAGATATTTACGCCATATTTAAAAGTATGTAGAGTCAATAACGCAGTTCTGTGGTGTTCGTCCATGACATATGTGATACACCCCGCAGTTAGTTCACAAAGGCGAGATGAACACCCCAAGTTCAAATGTGGGTTAGATGCTGGTAAAAGCCACTCCACACACAGACATCAAGAGAGTATAAATATACTGCAACTCACATGCTGAGACTTTTAGGGGTGGCCACACTGCTTAGCAGCAGATCCAAAAGCGGTTTGAGAGTTGGGGGAGGCACTGCCCAGCTGCTCTTGAGGCGGGGTGGGGCTGCTTTGACAGCTCCTGCTGGTGGGCTGGGCTCCTCTGGCTGGTGTGAGCTCTCCCCTTGTGCCGAAGGAAGGAGCTCCTGAGGTTTTTCTCACTTGGACAGATACAGGGTGGAAACAGAAAGGGAACAGTGGAGGCTGACACTACGAGTGGCCAACGTCTCACCGGAGTCACAGTTCTTTAGGTAACTAATGGTGTCCTGCAATTATCAGAACCCAGTTCGAAACTTTGATCTAAAACAACTTTACAGTTTGAACAAGCGACTTCCAACAGCAACGACAGATGTGATGGTTGGTCTGTGTGCCGTGTCGAACTTAGTACCAGAGATGGCGCTGAGGATTACTAGGGAGAGATGTCTGTGTTCTTAGAAAACCTTCCAAGTTGAGGCAGAAGCAGCATAGATGATATTCAGTTAAAATAGATAAAATGTCAATAGCCTGACCTTTGTTTTTGTCCAAAGAGTAACTAAGAGCTATTGGAGGAGAATAATGAGAATATTCTAAAATTTGAAGGGCATTTGGCCTAGGGGTTATCAGAACAGCGAGCTCTGCTCCTAACCCTGCCTTCCTGCTGCTACAAACTCTGGGAGGCAGTGATGATGATACCTGTGGTCGAGAGCTGGATTTGTTCCAGGGTCCCAGCTTCAGCTGCAGTCAGGGGTCACGGCAGGTGTTTGTGGGGTGACCCAGTGGGTGGGAGCTCATTCTCTCATCTCTCTGTCTCTGCCCCCCTCTCTCTGTGTCTTTCAAATATATAATTCAAAGTTTAAAACTGTGGATCAGCAGAAGTATACTGGAAGACACCCAATATTTTCACCTTCCAAGAAATGATGCTAGAAGAGACAGTAAACATAAAATAAATTTGATCAGCGAAAAGTAATAATACAAGTACAACAGCGTTGACTTAGACTGTAAGCAAAGCAACAGCACAGTGCAATAGCGAGCGGAAATTCTGAAGACGGCCCAGGCGGCAGCACAGGCAGCACATTCCTCAGTTGGAAGGTGGCTGGACAGCTACAGAATCAAACCAACTTTCTAGTCCCTCCTGAAACGTCATCACTTCTGATACTGTTCAAAGGGGGCAAGATGCATTTAAAGATGCGATACATGAATGAGGAAAAGATATTATTATTGGTTTAAAATAATATTCCAAGTGACGATTGATTTGTTAGATATAGCACAAATAAATATAAATGTCTCTTGGTAAAACCAATATTTTTAATTCACATTTTAAAAAGATTTATTATTGGCTGGCGCCGCGGCTCACTTGGCTAATCCTCCACCTGCGACGCCGGCACCCCAGGTTCTAGTCCTGGTTGGGGCGCCGGATTCTGTCCCGATCGCCCCTCTTCCAGGCCAGCTCTCTGCTGTGGCCCAGGAGTGCAGTGGAGGATGGCCCACGTGCTTGGGCCCTGCACCCCATGGGAGACCAGGAGAAGCACCTGGCTCCTGGCTTCCAATCAGCGAGGTGCGCCGGCCACAGCGCGGTGGCCATTGGAGGGTGAACCAACGGCAAAGGAAGACCTTTGTCTCTCTCTCTCTCTCACTGTCCATTCTGCCTGTCAAAAAAAAAAAAGATTTATTATTTATTTGAGAGGTTAGAGTTACCAACAGAGAAAGGGAGAGACAGAGAGAGAGAGGTTTTCCATCTGCTGGTTCAGTCCCCAACTGGCTGCAATGGCCAGAGCTGAGCCGATCCAGAGTCAGGAGCCAGGAGCTTCTTCCAGGTCTCCCAATGTGGGTGCAGAGGCCCAAGGACTTGGACCATCTTCTACTGCTTTCCAGGCCATAGCAGAGAGCTGGATCAGAAGAGGAGCAGCTGGGACACGAACCAGCGCCCGTATGGGATGCAGGCACTGCAGGCGGAGGCCTAGCATACACAGCTCTGGCTCCTAATTCACTTTGTATTTGATGGAAAGATAGAAGAGAGAGAGAGAGAGAGAGAGAGAGAGAGAGAGAGAGAGAGAGAGAGAGAGAGAATCTTCCATTTACTGTTTCTCATCCCAAAAGCCCTCCATAGCCAGAGCTGTGCCAGGCCAAAGGGCTCAATCGAGGTCTTCGCACGGGTGTCAGGGACTTACGAACTTGAACCATCACTACTGCCTCACTGGATGTGCGCTAGCAGGGACAGGAAACCCGAAGCAGAGCTGAGAGTCAAGCCTGGCTCGCCAATGTGGGACGCAGGTGCCCCAGGCAGGGTCTTAACTGCTGTGCCAAACACCTGCCCCTAAAACCAGTACTTGAAAGTCTGAAGCAGTGTATTATAAATTCAAATTGGAACGCACAGCCATTTTAATGTTACTGTTAGTGTTCCTGAAATTTGTAATGAAAATGGGTCTGAGGCGTCAGACATGAAATAGATAGGAGATGGATGCAAAGTTTTGGTGTTTCGGCTGTGGAGTAAGAAAAATAATTCCCTCAACCCTTACATATTTTGTGTCATTACTTGGCCCTCAATCAATTTCCAGCCAAGTGGAACTGTGCAGTGATTGCCTACCACCATGTCCTGATCTACGAGCTTATTCAAAGACTCTAACTCCACGCGCTGATCAAAGGACATCATGGCTCAGGGTCTAAACCTAATGCAAACCCAGGCACTCACAGGTAAATATGGAACCGAGAATGACAATATGAAATATCCTAGTGTTCGCTACAGCTTTAAACTATGGCTTTTGAAGATTATTGTCAGCAAACCCAAAGTAATCTTAGGAGAGCTATTCCTAAACAAGTCCAAATGTATTCTGTGGAAGTATTCTCCACTGCCCTTTCATTTTACTTACAACTCCCAATGATACGAATTTATTTTAAGTGCTGATTGATTTATTAGATCATGGTGCAAAACACAGGAAATCAATAGAAGAAAAATGGATGCAGAGTATAAATGGCCACAAAAGATCTTATATGAGCCCAACACTATTAAACGGAGCCGTTTTGATAAGCATTTTCCTCAACAGCAAAATTCTCTTTCATTCCAAGCTTCTTTAAATGTTGCCGTAATACAATACTTAATGAAAAAGAAGCAAAATGATGTGTCTAGTTTAACAGAGAAATCTCTCTAAAGGGTAAAATCTATTTAAACTGGCCCATTTTTTTTTCACATGATGTCTTCATTTGTCTTCTTCAATTTCTTTTTTTTAAGCTTTTATTTGATGAATGCATTTTTCATAGGTACAACTTTAGGAATATAGTGGTTCTTTTCCCCTGTACCCACCTCCAACCCCGACTCCCACCCCACCTCCTACTTCCTCTCCCATCCTCTTCTTCATTATGGTTCATTTTTAGTTTAACTTTATATACAGAGGACCAACTCTATGCTAAGTACAGGTTTCAACAGTTTACACCCACACACACACACAACATATAAAGTACAGTTTGAGAACAAGTTTTTCAGTTAATTCCCATAGTACAACGACTTAAGGACTGAGGTCCTACATGGGGAGTAAGTGCACAGTGACTCCTGTTTCTCCTTTAACAATTAACATTCTTATTTATGACGTCAGTGCTTAGCCAAGGCTCTTGCCATGAGCTGCCAAGGCTGTGGAAGCCTTTTGTGACCCATTTTAATATGTAAAACAGGCATTTTTTTCTTAAACTCAACTTTTTTTTTTTTTTTTAGGTAAACGCAGATTTACACATGGTAGTAAAAATGCCTATGTAAAAATACAGAGGCCATATACTCTTTGCTGGGATACCGTATTCTTCTTATAAACTACAGTTCTGTCAATACCAGGCTTCTGACGTCACCACAGTGAGACATTAGCTTACCCAGCACCACGGGAATCCCTCCTCTTGTCTTCTCATTGACACAATTTCTCCTCCAACCTCCATTCCCTTCTCAACCATTAGCAACAACTAATTACCACATCCAGAATCTTCTTTTTCCTAATAACAAAACAAAAATGAAGCCATCCAGAATATAATTTGGGGATTGGCCATTTTTACTTGGCGAGGTTCTCTGGAGTTCCCTCCAGATTGCTGTGCATGCTTAACCCCCAGGGGCTAATTCTCTCCATGTTGAACACTGTTTCTTTCTCTTGGGTTTTCGTGTGTTTGGTGATGAATCCTGGTATGGATTTCTTTAGGTTTATTCTATTTGGAGCTTCTGCTTTAAAATAGCTATTGGTTTATTTTCATTTTATTTGAAAAAGCAGAGACAGAGACAGAGGGAGAAAGAGAGAGTTCTTTCATTCTCTGGTTCATTTCCCAAATACTGAAACAGCTGGGGCTGGGCCTCATTTCAGTGTCGTGAAATGTGAATAAGAAAGTCTTAAATACAAGGGCTGCTCTGTGGCTTCATCACGGGGGATTCACTGCTAGCAACACTTGGTCTAACTATTATGCAAAAAGAGGAACTACTGACAATGTAGAATTTTCTCTCGATTCATTGTGAGGTGTAACTTCACATAATGCCTCTAGCAATCACAGGGAAAACCACTCTAGGATGGTCTTACCTGTCATGTGGTCCGCCTATACCACACCTGGCTTAGATGAAAAGGAGTTCAGATTCCCCGAGACGTTGGTTGATCGAGTTGCTTCAGTCATATTGTGAAGAGCAGAATGGAGTACATGGGTGAAACTTCCTCAGAGACTTTGAGAAAGGTGCATAGGAAAACACAGGAGATCCAGGCAAAAACAGAAGAGGTCACCACATTTTCCACCTTCACAAGCTCTGGACACTTTGCCTACACACAGTCGCCTCTGTGTGTGCTCAAGGAGAAAGGTGCACGTGTGTCCCAGCAGGAACATGTGTGTGAGCAGCCATTCCGAAGCGGCTTGGACAAGCTCAGGGCAACAATGGCACAGGAGATGCTCGTGAGAAAAGCAGAGCCGTGACCAACTCTGGACAGCAAGGGGCAATGTGCCTTGCAGGGTTTTCAAGGGACTTCCCTTTGGTGGGGGCATTTTATTTGTAAGTGAATGCCTGTTTGGTGGACACGTGTTCTGTAAGTGCTACAAGCCTGTCCTGTGTTTCCACCACTTCTTTGCCTTAATAAATCTTAATCGCTTCTGAAATCTCTTCTGGGACCACTTCTTTTTGAAAATATGCCCCTGCTTATCCTATTCTTAAGCGTCCCCTAAAATGAAAGGCATCTTTGTGTTGAATTATCGTTGTATCCACTCATCTCAGACACAGGGTTGTCCTTGGGGTAAATATTAGAACTATCACTTCATGGTTTAGGCACTTCATACATGTCAGTCACGTCTACATAGCTGTGTTAGCTTCGGCTGCTGAAACGGATTGTAGCGGCCTGGGTGGTTTAGACAACACACGTTTATTTCCCACAGTTCTGGAGGCTGTAAGTTCAAGAGCAGCATGCTGGCACGGTCAGGTTCTGCAAAGACATATATTCCTGGTTCGCAGAGATCTGAATTCTTGGTGTGCTCTCATACGGTGACTACAGAGGAAGAGCAGTCTCTGGGGTCCTTTTCAGGAAAAAAAAAAAAAAAACAAAAAAAAACAAAAAAAACTTCTCATCCATAAAGGTTCTACCCACATGATCTAACCCTCACCCAAAGGCCTTGACTCCAAATGCTGTCATATTGAGGACTGGGATTTCAGAGCGTGAATCTCAGGGGAACACGGGTCTGTCATAGTAACACTTTATGCCTCTTCATCTTCAGGGTGAAGAATTGCTCAGCGTCACACAGCTGTCTTTTCCTGTTAATTTCCTACTTAGGAAATAATTATTTATTTAATTATTGATTTGAGAGTGATGGAGAGAGATCTCCCTCACTCCCCATTTGGTTCACTCTCCACATGGCTGCAATGACTGGGGCTGGACCAGGCCAAAGCTGGGAGCTGGGAACTCAGAACAGTCTGTCATGTAAGTAGCAAGGACACAAGCACCTGGACCCTCACCTGCTGCCCTCCAGGGTGTGCTCTAGCAGGAAGCTGGAATGGAGACCAGGGCCAGGATTTGAACTTGGGTACTCTGCTATAAGATGTACGTATCTCAACCGGCAGCTAAAAGCTCATCCCTTCTATTTAACTTGTTACCAACAATTACAAAGCTCTCAGAATGTGTCATTATTTGTTCTGGATGATTTCTGAATTAGAATCTTAGGGCCCCTGTAGTAAACTTACACATGTAGGCTGGCTTCAAAGACTAGACATTTAAGGGAATATGGAAGGTAGGAAGCACCCAACATTGTACTCGCAGTAGACAACCATTGCAGAATCTGTCTGATGTCACTATTTTGGAATTCTGGGTTCTGCTGAAAGCTTGCAGTTCATAAACTGTGGTAATTTCAGTCAGTTTCAGCTCTGAGTGCTCCCCTCCCAGCCCTGCAGCAGGCAGCCACGTACCTGTTTTTGTACATAGCTTGCATGATGTAAGGTGTACCATGTTCTTAGAATAGTGGATATGTGTGCTCTGTTCACTAATTGACACTTCTGGTCATAGAGGTGCAGACAGAAAAATGAGTGACCATTGCTGCTGTACCCTTCTCTTGTGATAAGACCTCCCACCCCATCTCAGGTGAGAGCCTGGCACTCTTTCCACCTCTCACTCCTTTATTTTCCCCCCACCACCAAGAGCCTGACATTAAATTGTGGAACATTCAAAATGATTGCATCCATGAGGAAAAATATGAAGTGGCAGTGCATGCCCAGAGAAAGGCATAAACTCAAAGAAGACCAGAGGATTTCCTGAGTTTATATCTCGGGCTGATCCTTGGCACAGAGATGTCATACAATTATCAAAAAACACAAACAGGAAACTCGGGAGAGGGGAGAATGTAACTTCCAGAGTTACTCCATTATTAGATTCAAACGTTCAGTTTTCTAAAATGAAATCACAACCATTAAAGGAAACGGGAATGTTTGGGCAATCAAAGAAAATAAGTAAGCCAACAGAAACTGTCTTGAAAAAGATCTTATTGTGGACTTGCTCAGCAAAGACTTAGAAACAACGTTCTAAAAGATGCACAAAGAACTTAGGGAAACAGAGAGAAAGTCAAGAAATGATGCATGTAGGAAGTGGCTATAGAAATAAAGAGATAAGAAACCTAAAGAGAAACCAGAAAGAAAGCCTGGAGCTGGAAAGTGCAATAACTGAACTGAAAAATTCACCAGAGCGACGCAAGGCAGAGTTGACCAAGCAGGAGAAGGCAGCAGTGAATCTGAAGGCAGGATGATGAGCGTGATGGAGTGTGCAGAGCAGGAAGAACAAGGACTGAAGAAAGCTGGACGGAACCCAAGCGACCCAAGAACACCAGTAAGCAAATCAACAATGCATCCTGGAGTTCTAGAAGGCTGAGAGAAGGGGGCAGATTTTACCTGAGCAAACCGTGATTGACAAGTTCTCAAATTTGGTGAAATCCATAAACATAAATATTTAAAAGCTCAAAATATCCCAAGTGAGGTGAACCCAAAGAGACCCACATCAAGACGTGTTATATTCATATTTGTAAAGTACAAGAGAATCTAGAATGCAGCAAGAGAAGCAATTCACCACACACTGGGGATCCTCAGAAAGATTTTCAACCAATGTCTCACCAGAAATGTAGATGCCAGAGGATACTGTTCTGCTAAATTCAGCGTGCTAAAAAAACACCTAAAACTAAAACAAACAAACAACCTTTCAAGCCCAAATCCTATATCTACAAAAGAAGAGCTTTAAAACTGAGGAAGAAATTATGACATTCCCAGATAAAGGATTTCATTGCCACATTTCTGCCCTGTGAAAAATTCTTTTCAGTAGACATAATTCTATGGGCACTAGTCAATCCATTACACTTTTAAATATTTACACATTTAATTCTCCCCCAAATCTCATGAAGTGAATACCACTCATTGTGTGTAGACAAGGAGAGCAAGGTGCAGGGGGTATAAGGCACTCACGTTGTGTCACTGAATGACAAAGAGCTGGGCTCTGATCAGAGTTGCCTGGCTCTGAGTCCAAGGCTCTGTTCACTCGTCTGCACTCCCAAGTGGGACAGCGGCCCCGAGCTGGGTCCCAGCTCGCCTCACAGCCTCAGTGGGGAGGGCACTAATAAGTGGACTTTGATACACAGGCATCAATCATACCACACGCACATGTAACGTTCTCACACACGTGAGCACTACAAGTGCAGTGCACAGTTTTCTAAATCCCGTGCTGGGTGTTTAAGTGATCTGCACAATTGCAAACCTGAGCACGAGGCAGCGTCTAGGTGGCCTGGGCATCAAGAGACTGTGACCAGGACATGTCTTTAAGTCACTTTGAAGTCACCTGCTGCATAAAAACCAACAGTGAAATTATCCACTTCCTTCTCAAGAGAAATGTGCAAATGAGACCGCAGGTCTTGTGCTTGGAAATGGGGGCTCTTCCTTTTGTTTGAACTTGACTCACACCCTCCCTGGTTATCAGCTGGTAAGAGTCCCCAAGAGAAGATATGGGCAACTGGAATTGATACGGGGTGGGGTATCTGGAGGGACTGGCCTGCGAGCTCTGCTCCACCCCTATGTATCTGGGATGTCCTGGGAAACCCCAAAGGCCCCATCCGTGTGAATTCCCGCTGCAGAAAGAGGAGCTCCCCCGACTTGCACCAGGCCAGCTCAAGTCAGTGTCCTTGTGGGGCTCAGCAGCCACCTCACCTGCATACGCCAAAGGCCCTGGGGTGGTGGTGACTATGGGGTGACCACCCAGCGGGGACTGGAGTTCACAGCTGCAGCTCAAACCTTAGAACAGCCCAGAGGCGGAATGAATGATTTGCCATTATGCTTAGTTTTGAATTAAAACGAAAATGAGCAATGCGGTGGGGCCAGGGAGGGCATTCCGCTCCTCTCTGGCAGACAAGGGGGCGTGCAGCCTCCCGAGAGCTGGAGGCCAGGGCCCTGCAGCTCCTCCGTGGAGCGCGAGCAGCACCCCTCGCACAACAAGCTTGACGCTGTGTTAATTGTCAGGGGGACCCCACAGCAGAGGTCCTCGGACGGCCCCTGTCCCCAGCACCCAGGGCACTTTCAGACTCACACTCGGTAACCTTGTACGCCCACGTGGGAGCTGTGTTCTCATTAGCGGGGTTTTGTTGGAGGAAAGCAAGGGGCTGATACTCATTATGCTTATTACAGAAAACGAGAATAGCTGGGTGTTATATTGAATCCAGGGAGGCCAAACCTGCAATTAAAGAAAGCAATTTTAAACCATGGTAAAATATTAATATTAAAAGTGTTGCAAGGACAGGAACCTAATTAACACAAGTTAAAGAAAAGCCTTAAAGATTCTAATTTTATGATCTTTTTCAAATAAAAATTAACCTGATTAGAGTGCTCCCTTAAAGGTGACATTTATTAAAAAAAAATATTCAAGCAATTTAGCCACAATGGATTTCGGCAAGACAGCTTCCTGCCGGCACAGCCTCCCTATTTTTAAATTTTATGAGGTTTCTCTGCTAGAGTTTTGTAGCAGTTAAGATGAAAATCCGGATGTATGGCATCCTTTGGAAGGGAGGGAAAAGTAGAGGAGGAGGAGGAAGAGGAAGAAAGCAAAATAACCAGTTTGGTATCAAATTTATTCCGAAGCAGAGAAGTGCATATATTTTTTTTTTTCTGATTGTGGAAAAAAGACATGCCGGGAGGTCAAAGGTCACACAAAGAGGAGACAGTATTGTGTTGGAACTGTCACGCATCACCTCCTATTTTGACATGCACGGGGCCGTTTGTTGTCTGTCGAACATGCAAATTAAGTGGCTGCTGTCATAGCCAGCCGGTATCTGAAAGTGGAAAATGAGACCACCTGTAACCAGTGAATGGAATGATGGACAAGCATTCAGCGCTCGTCATCTCGAAGGCCATTCACACCACCTCCGAATTGCATATGACATGTAAAAATCTTTTCTTAATATTCACACCCGGGAAGTTTGGGGAATTATGGAGGCTTCAACTGCGGCCTCTAATGGGTTCTCCAAGCAGACAGCTGTGGCTGTGAGCTGGCTTGATAATTAGGTGTCCAGGAAGATTTTATGCTACGAATCAGTTAAAAGGGAGAAAAGAGAAAGAAAATAATGGCAAGCAAAACTCGCTGGGATGGAAATTGCATTAACCCTTGTGTGTCTTCCTGCCGGTAGGCTCGCTATGAACAGGATGCACGCTCTAGACCCCGTGTCATCACAGCTCCCCGCGTGCAGGTTTAATTTGTAAACACGGCCCGGTGTACGGGATGCAGGGCCGGCTCGTTTAGGCCACTGTCCAGGAAGAGTTGGCTTCACCACAGATGGAATTCCACCTCCAAAAATCATGCGATGACTCCTAACATGCACCCAACATCTTGCGACAAAATGAAATTTTTGAGAAATTAGATGCGTACGCGCAATGGTGACTGCGTCCACGGACATCTGAGTGTGTAGACATGGCTTGGGTCCTTACGGCATTTCTTCCTCGGGCATTCAGACTTATTTGTGCCCAGGAAAAGGTCTTCCATGCCAAAGGAGCCAGAGAAGGAAGCTGTGTCGTGTGCCATTCGATTGAGACCAGGTTGGGGGATGGAGTGGATGAACCTTCCCCAGCCACAGTCATGGGAACTGGAGGGAGGCATCCACAGGCAATCCCGCCTCCTTCTCTCCTCCACCACCTCCCTGATCCCAGGAGCCCAACTGTTGACATTAAGGCTGGTGCCTCCCAAGTATGTGCTTTGTCCCGCGCAGCCCCTCAGGGACAGGGACAGGTCACCGACGGGTTCTCCTGCTCAGGCTGGGTGGTGCCTGTGAGTCTGTGTGGGGTTCTCCCGGCGCTGAGTAGGGGCTCCCCAGTGCCAGCTCCTGGTGCCTCTCACAGCCACTCTTCCATAGCAGCACTTGGTCCGTGCAGGTGCAAACTGGGCTTAGGCAGACGTGGGAAGACGGAGCCACGCAGAGTCTGGATAAAATGATTTCCACTGCCGTGCGGCTGAGGTCACGGGGGTGAAGGAGTCTCCCTGCAGGGCAAGGCAGCACCCTCTCCCACTCGGTTCTGGAAAGGACCCGGTTTCCAGGTTTGGGACCAGTCAGCTGGGATTTGTATTAGATGTGGTCTCAACGGTGGTAGGGTGGAAAGGTCAGCATGCTAGTCATCGCTCAGACTCCCCTCCTCCTGTGAATGTCAGTGCAGGACCCACGGGGGCCGCTTGCACCGGCCCTGGTGATGCGTCAAGGAACACAGAGCCTGCCTCGGCACTTAGAGTCCCTCAAAGGAAAACTCTACACTGCAGAGATCATAAGTGTGCAAACCCACAGAGGCACGAGGGCAGTGGAGAAATAAACCATGCGGAGAGACCGGGCAAGGGCACTGGGGCTCACAGCTCAGGGGACAGGAGGGAAAGCAGCAAAAACCTCGAGAGCCCTGTTGCCAACAGACAACAGAGCATTTTTTAACCGAAAACATTATACTGAGTGATGGGAAATGCTGGAATTTGAAGGGATAGCCTGTGACCAGCCTGAGTAGTGAGGTGGCTGTTTCACACAACCTTTCTTGAAGTGTGAGGATAGAGCTTCAAACTAAACCATACTGCAGACAAAAGTACTAAACATTCAACGAGAATCACTTCTGAGTTATTTGGGTCCACTTGAGTGTCAAGTAAGTTCTGGGGGTGACTGGTGCCGTGGGTATGGCATAGCGGCCGCTGCTGTGTCTTTGCCCAACCCTACTTCAGTGATGTCCCTCGTGTAGACTGAGACTGGCCATGGTGGGGCTGTTTACACCCTGGGAGTTGGAGATGCCTCGTCTCTGTGCCTTCTCTCACCAGCCTGAGAGCTGGAGCCTAAACACCCGTGCTGACTCAGGGTGCCAAGGTGGCTGCTGCTCCCAGGCAGGCCTGGGAGCTGTAGGAAGCAGCCCATCAAAGGCAAGGGACGTGGAGCTCCAGGAAGGGCGAGTGGAACGGCAGCGCTTCCACTTCCGAGTCCTCATCCCGGGGCCAGCACTGATTCTCTGCACTTGTAGGAAGCCTTGTAGGAATATTCTGCCTTGTAAGAAGCCTTCGCCTCTCCTGGCCTCTGGGTGACCATGAGGTCATTGTTGAGATGCCTCCCACCAGACCCAATCAAGTGTTCCAGTTCCACTGTCACCAGGGAGACCCCAAGGAAGCATTCACGTGGGGGATTTTAGCCTGGAATGAGTGCTGGTTGGGAACTTTGAGCGCACGTCTGATAGGTGCACCTGCCCATGACTCAGTTCCCGGGGTTGCCACAGGCCATAAGTCCACCCAGAAGACCGAGTCTTCTCTGGTGTGCCCCAGGAAGGTTCTGGGCTTTCGACGGCAATCTTGGGCCACCCGGATGCCCCCAACTGGCTGAGAGGGTTTCCCTTTGTCTGCAGTGGGGGCGTCCAGGGGATGCAGGGAGACAGGGGCTTTGAGGAGCTGGGAACTGAGGCAGAGGAAGGCGTCAGTGCACGGAGGCTGCAGGACTTCTGGATCGGGCGTTTCCTGAGTGAGACCTGCCGGCGTCTCACCTCCAGATCTGCCGTGTGGCGGTACTGTCTGGGAGAAGATTTCGGAGCCATGTGTGTTATGCCCTTTTCTACACGGGTCAATAGAAGAATCCTTTTACACAGGTCAACACAGCCTCTGCTTATGTTGACTTCCAGAGAAAATCTTAGGCTTTAAAATGTGTGCTTACGGCATCGTTCAACCACGTATGTCATCATTGTCTTTTTAAAAATAGTTTATTTATTTTGAGAAGTAGAGTTACAGACAGACAGAGAGACAGAGAGAAATCTTCCATCCACTGGTTTACTGCCCTAATGGCCAAAGTGGCCAGAGCTGAGCAGATCCGAAGCCAGGAATCAGGAGCTTCCTCTGGGTCTCCCATGTGGGTGCAGGGGCCCAAGCACTCGGACCATCTTCTACTGCTTTCCCAGGCCATAGCAGAGAGCTGGATTGGAAGATGAGCAGCCAGGACTTGAATCAGCGCCCATATGGGATGCTGGCCCCACAGGTGGAGGCTTTGGCTCACTATGCCCCAGCGCCAGCCCCTCACCATTGCCTTTCATTCCTCTGAGTGAATTAAGAAAGGACTCAGGATGTCTTCATCCTGCTGACTGTGCCATACATTAGAGCAGTCATTTCAATGGAGCTTTTAGACTCTCTTGATCAGTGATCTCCCATTCGTCTCTATGTGATGGTAGGAAGCTGCAGTGGCCTGGTGGGCCAGTCAGCCGTGGTAAAGTCCATTTCTACTCCTGATCCCATGGAGTCCCACTGTGTCCACCATAGAAAAACGTCCCAAGTAGCCATGTGAAATCATCGCCCTGTTTAAAACACAGGGCTGTCTATGTGAAGTTTTGCTTCCGGTGGAACATTCTGGATTGTATGTTTCTTGGGACTTTTGGCTACGCTTTAAGTGTACAACAGGACGTGGTCATGACACTGCGTGTTGTAAAGGCCTAAGCTGTGGATGAACGGTCAACAGGAGCTTCAACACGTCTGTCAGACACTGTCTCTACTTCTCCCTTCAAGTTGGTTTCGCGTCCTTTTTCGTGAGAGAGCTAAGTGACCTGGAGAATCCTATGAATGTTTAATCCCAGCCGCACACAGCCCTGGGAGGCTGGCTCAGCCGTTCCCACCGTGATTGTGTGCTAATGGGGGCTCCCTGTGTGGCACTGAAGCCAACAATACCAGCTCGCCATTGCATTTCTAAACACTGAGCATTTTGCGCAAACCTACAGCTGTGACTACATTTTTAATAGTAGCTCTATACTCAAGTTCTAAAGGATCCCCAGAAAGCCCCGCTGACTTTCCTCCGAGGATGGCATGGCCGGAGTGTGCAGCATTCACCTCTGTTGCCAGGATGATCCCCGAGAAAGCGGCCACCTGCAAGGCACTGTGGGAGGAGACAGAGGACAGCAGGGCTGTGAGGGGTTTGCAGAAGAAGCAGCACCCCAGATATGTGGGGGAGCAAAGTGTTCACAACACCCCGCTCCCAGCACCTCGTCATCACGTCTCAGCACCCTTATTTTAACCAGGCGCTGTCACCAGGAGGGAGTGGGTACCGCGGAGTTCTTTCGGGGGGAGGCAGGCAGGTCCCCAGTCAATGCTGAGAAACCTGTGTAACAGCAAGCCTGCATCCTTGGCAAAATTAAGCAGAATCCCGCCAAAGGAGATGTGAAAGCTGGGGTGATGGCTGTGGTCTAACACGAATGGTGCATTTCAATTCTGAACAGTAAGAAGACAAATGCTTTTCTTGTCCTGAAAAGCCAGACAAAACCCGCAAGCCCGAATAAAGGCATCTTGTGGATGGAGTGCACAGACTCACGTGCAGGCTCAGGGGCTTGCGTGAAGAGCCCGCAGTGTGAACCAGTTTGAAAGAACACGTTTCAGTATTTCACAGTATGCTGCCCCTGAAAAGGTGCGACAGGACTTCTGTGTGTATCTAATTTGCAATTATTATTCATACTTTGTATGATTTGGCTACAGCAGTCTTAAAAACATTTTCCTCTGCCCACAAAGTTGAATTTTCCCGTGCGCTGACTCCTCTAGTTTTTTGCTTCCTAGCAAGCGCACGCCTCCTGGAAAGGCCGTTGCCCTAGAGCACCGGGAGCCGACCACCAGCCACGCTGTGGAACAACAGAGGCTCCAGAACCTGCTCATTGCCTTTCAGTTTTCTTTGAAATTGAGGCTATTGTTCAAGACATATTTTCGGTGGAAACGTTTCTCTTTGTTAATTCTTATTTTTGTAAATTTGTGTGGATTCCTGAACCCAGACTTGCGTTCCCTGCTCTTCCAGGCACAGGCAGCAGAAGGCTCGCGAGTGCCTCTCCCTGTGTCTGCAGCACCGGCTCGGTTTTGGCACACGTGCGAGCGAGGGCACAGAGAACAGGTATCTTGCATCGCAAGTACGTCCGGCTCCACCCCGTATCTACAAATGGCAAAGACAGACCTAACCATATGTGCTGCTCTGGGGCTGTTAGGTTAGACCTTCAAAACAGTGGGTGGTGAGGCGCCAGCTCTAGGCAGGGATGTGTTGGAGGACACTTCCAGGCGAGCACACGGAGGCGCCGTGTGCAGCGTCGGCCCTGGCACAGGTCTCCTTTCAGAATCGGCTGCGTCACGCACTTTAGAACTGCGTAGGCTGAGTTTGTTGTGCACATTCCGTGTCCACAACGCTCGCTCGAGGTTGCACTTTGTAATGGTTTGGGCTTTCTCCTTTCTAAAGCTGCAGCTCTCTCTCCCTGGGTAGATTCCGTACGCAAGAAAATGTTTAAAAGCTCCTTCTTCTGCCCTAAAAATGCCTCCTTTAAAAACCGGATGGCAAATGCTTCATGTGGAGAGCAGCTCGGAAGGTCGAAGGCAGAAAGGGAGCAGCCCTTGGCGTGAGGAGGGTCCTTCTGTGAGCAGTCTGCTCCGGATGGGAGGCTTTGCTCGCCTTAAGCTACCAAAGGACAGCCTGCATTTCTGTTCCTAGAATGAGGTGCCCTAACTTGCTTGTGTTTTTGCAAAGCCTGTTGACGGCCCTCACGGAAGCAGCTATCTTTGTTTGTAATCATCTGGTCCCCGGCAAAGAACTATTTCCAAAATCCTTCATGCAAACAGTCACAGTGAGTACCGTGTGCCCGAAAAACAAACAGCGGCGTGTCAAGCAGGGGTTGTCTATTTTTAGTAGTTTTTCTTAGCCAGGCTGTTTCAAGAGATTACTTTCAGGAAACATTTCTAACCTGTTTTAAAAGAGCTGCTGCCCAAAACGCAGGAACAAAGGCCACTATGAATAGAAATCACTTGTCAGCATATGGTCACAGAGGGTGTTGCCGAGCCCAGAGCTTGCACAAAAGGCGCGCATTGTCCCCGTGATGAAGTTCTCAAACTGAAGTTGGTGCAGGCGGCGAGAAGTTGCCTGCGTGTTGCGGCTGCGGCACTGGGTAAAGCCAGGGCCAGCTGCACCGATTCTACATAATTAGTCAAGGTCAGACGCTGCAAATGGAAGCCATTCACCATTTGTGAGGGGAACAATGGCAGGAGACCCACGCATTCTCAGCTGGGCACCAGTGCGAGGGGCTCCTTGAATGGGAGTGAGGCGAGCCTGCCCTTCTCCGTGCTCCCTGGAAGCGGGGCGGCCACTCAGGACAATCCAAATGTTGGCACTAGCAAGGCTAACCAATGTCACAACACACACGCTTGTTTTAACGACCAGAAGCATATGTTCATTGACAGCGTAATGCTGGTGACGCTTGGCGGAGAGAGGCAGAGGGCCGAGAGAATCAATGCAGGTTCACATGTGCTTGGCATGGCGCGGCCCCGTCCTTGATTCCAGGGTGTAATCTCTTCCGTTGCCGACTGATGCAGTGTAATCCTTCAGACGAAGGGATGATTGCTTTCCAATGAGCAGCGCGGCTTCGGAATGAGGGAAACGAGGTCGATACAATGAGATGAAGTGCGTTTGACTTAATTTTTGCATACAGAAGTGCTTTATTTCCAAGAGGACACATTCCACGCGGCTTCCAGCGGTCTGCTAAAATAAATCGAGACAGAGGAAACCTTTCAGGACTCATGGGTAATTTAGAGACGCTAAGCAATTCGAATCCGCTCCACAAGCAAGTGTGCGGTGCAGTTTTGAAAACTCGGAGCAGTCCGCGCTCCGCTCAGTAAAGCAGAACGAGGACCTGAGCGTTTCTCTCGAGAGCCGCAGAGGTTCCAGCAGCACATTTTTTTTAGACTCTGCTCCGTGTCTGGTGAAGAGGACAGCTGGCAACTTCCTTTTCCTTGCTTTTGTGTTGCTCTCCCCCTTGTGTCCCACTGTTTGGGCACAGAGAGGGCCACCCCTCCTGGGGCAGGTGCCCCGGAGCGCGGAGCGCCTCCCCGACATCTCCTGCCCTCCCTGGAGTAGCCCCGTGGGCGTGGGCACGGGCAGGCTGGCAGAGGGGCCACAGGACGGCGAAACGCAGCGACGCCTCAGCCCGCTCTCCCTGATGGCAGTTTCCAGGTGACATTCTTTCTTTGGACTCAAGGCCCTCATTAGTGTCTCATTAGAATGTCTTCCCACATATCAGATTTATTTCCGTCCATGCACTTAGCAACAGAATTTCCAGCTACAGTGGGAGGGGCGGAGGAGTTAAAGAATGACTCTAAAAAGAGGAAGTTAGAGGACGGTTCTTTCTCGCCCTCGCTCGCTCTCTCTCTCTCTCTCTCTCTCTCACACACACACACACACACACACCTGTTCTAAGCTTCAGAGTGCCTCGCATTTGCAGAAAACACCAGAAGAAGAAGATGTTGCTTTACCCCCTTCCAACCACACACCCTTGTAGCAGGAACAAAGCAGTGCATTTTTGATTAAACTTGCACGTTTAAATGAAGGAGTCAGAGCAAGAAGGAGCTGTGCTGTAAGATCTTTCCCTGCCGCTGCTGCAAAGCCAGGGGCTCCACACCACGCGGGCATCTCTAAGTTTCTACAGGGAGAAGGGCGCACGTATGTGTGTGTATACATGCACGGGCACACAGAGTTGGCAGCCTTTTCTTCCACCATTCCACCAAGAGAATAATCCTTAGCTCCTTCTGCCACAACCACCTCATCTCTGTAAAAAGGAAAAGAAAAAAAAAAATCAAACAAAACAAAGTAAGTCATCCCTGGTGTTGGAACCGTTTCTCCCACGAGCTGCACGGCGGCTCGGTTTTCTCCGGGGACCTCCTGAAGGAATCACAGAGCTGCCGTGTGATTCAGGCAAGCCTCGTCTATGCGTCCCATTGCACCAATTCCCTCTCGGTAAAGTTAATAAAGATAACGGCCTCTTCACTCCCTTCTTCCTCTCTGGAGCAGAGGCGTCGTTGGGCATAAGGAGCTGATGGTTTTATGTAACCATGGCAGGTTATGTGCTGTGAAATCACTGGGAAAGAGAGGCAGCAATTAGAAGCAGGCTGGCCGTGGAGCTGAGCCTTCCCTCCGTGCCTTCCGTGACTGCACGGGGAATGCTGCTCTCTGCCGAGCCGCCCTGTCTCGGCGGCCCTGCCTGGAAGATGGCTTCGCAGAGATCCTGCTGCGTGGCTCCCCCGCGCACCCTCCCCGAACCTCCTAACTTGCCGACGAGGAGGTCCGCAGTCCTTCATCACTGTCGGGGAAAATGACACACCAAGTGCACCAGGCTCCCCATTGTTTCCGCGTAATCTGAGAGGGGAACAGTAACTGCTAATGTGGGAATATGATTCAGCATGTTTATTACGATGTCATTACGGCTGATTATTTTTAGTTCCATCACTAACACGTGCAGTTAAGGCCGGCTCGGAGGACGTGAGGCGGCCCTATATTTACTTCTGAATTTAAATGTGACTAGAATTGATTAAACCATATGCAGGAATAATATTTATCATTAAGCACTCGCTATTTAGGCCTAAGCCTTTGATAAATGAAGGGTGCTTTTCACAGCCAGAAGTGCATTCAGATTGAACTCATTTAACCCTGAAGCGGCCGTCCCAGCCTGCGACATGGGAGCATTCCCTGGTTCTCAAAAGATAAAAGAACTCATTTCCACAGCTTAGCCTCCTCTGAATGGAGAGGAGAAGCAAGACACGTTTCTAATGAAAACACAAGCGACGTTAGTACCGAAAAACGGTCTTTATTTTTCTGTCGTTAACCATCTTAAGTTTAGAAAAAAGAAATAGTCCTTAAAACATGGCTTATAATCTATAATTACAACATATTGTACGTCTTCCCTGAACCTTCAGATGGCTGATTTCAGATCTGACTTAAAATAAAATCACTCCGGAGCACGTTAGCTTAATGATCCTGGCCAACAGACAGTCGTGTTTCTTGCTTTTAAATTTGAAGGTGCTGGAGCCACTCCCGGTGAGGCATCCAGAGACTTGTTCCTGAAAGTCGAAGCTTGCTCTGCTGTTTCAAATCAATTCATTGACTTTTCAAACAGCAGGTGAAAAATTCCTAGAGTTTAGAATCTGTGACTTAGTTGTGTGGATTTAAAATTTCCTTTTTGTCCCATAATGTAATCGTTTTTGGCTTTCAAGTGTCTTAAGGCTGTAATTATTACCATTAATCTGTTTTAATGACCAGACTTAAGTTACTTCCTGGTAGTGAATGTTAATAACTGCCACAGTGTCCCCACTGGGATCTCAGGTGTCCTAAAATAATTAACGCACCTCGGAAGGAGCCAGTGTTTTTCATCAGGGCACGCGGGGAGAATCCTGCGGACTGAGCCCCACCACGCTGGAGACCCCGTGCCCCGGCAGCGGGGCGCGGCAGCTCCACTCTTGGGGTTTAACCTAACTCTGATGCTCGTGCTTTGCCCCTGAGAGGCTAATCACGGGGGTCGTCCAGGGCTCAGCGATCCTTTGTGACTGCTCTTCCCACTTGAGTCTCCAGCTTGCAATTTCTTCATGCAAATCCCGAGTAACTGCCCAGATGAGGCCGCGTGGTGAGGAGGGCTGAGGTCGGACCTGGGGAGAACACGGATTCTAAGGGTGCTGCCGGCCAGGATAACAAGCAGGCACGCGGGGGCTAAGACGCTCAAATGGCGTCTAAGAAATGTGTTGACTTCTTCCTGGTTTCAGTAGGCACTAACACAGAAGGGGCTCTTTGCCAACAGCAAACGGCCGTTAAAATCACATTGGCAAACGCTGCATAGTGAGAATGAAAGACAGGAACACGAACTTCACGCCGTTGTTGGAGCTCTGATTCTGAAGGTCTGGCATTCTAGGCTGGACAGTTCCTGAGTCGTTACTGCAATGACCTGGACATCTGACTACTCGCGGAACACAGCTCGGCCATCCGAGCGGACACACAGGAGGCACTCGGGCACCTGAACCTGGGGTTCGCTGATGTGACCAAAGCGTTTCTCCTTGTTCAGGCAAAGTGTCCCCCTCTGCATCCTGGGGAGACAGCCCTGTGTTTCTTAGCTCTGTTCCAGAACATTCATCAGGGAGCTGATCCTCAAAACTGTCTCAAATGCTCAGCAGACGGGAATATATAAAACAATGCTCCACCCAGAAAGGCATCGGGAAAAAGGGCGTTTAATAGCGGTGTGATTTGAAATGCTGACCCCGCGGAACAACCTAGAAAAGGCCCCCTGTCTGCAGCTGTCGTCTGGATGGTCCAAGAGCCCTCTCTGGTCCTCCCGGCGGGAAGGGCTCACCCCAGCAGCGCTGCCTGCCTGCGTGTGTGTGCACGCGCTCGGACGCATGGCCTGCTGCTTCCTGGCTCCAGAGGACAGCCTGGGCAGAAGCCAGAGAAGCAGGCCCGTAAGTGCTGCCCAGGTGAAGCCTGTCACAAGTTTCTCTTCATTAGCTCCCTTAATGACTGGCCAGAGGTAGCAATTAAAGGGAGTTATTTTATGGCGTGATTAGCGCAAGGAGTATGCGACGGTGGCTCCACTTGTCATGCCTTATTAGCAAAAGCTTGGGAAAATATTAAAATAGCAATAAACCCAAGCTCAAAAAAAAAAAAAACCCTGCCAAACACATCTGACTTTGCCATGCGTCTGTCCACGCCAGTTCCTCCCCGACTGAAAGCGATGGGGCTGTGGGGAGGATGTGTTCGTCCGGACTGTGAAGACCCCAGAGCGCCGTGGGTGCTGTTGCACAGATCGGGATTCGAATGCCTTCTCAAGGCTCAGCGCCTGTTTCCAAGGCACAGTTCTACTCCCCGGGGGATCAGACGTGGCCTCTGCTTCCTGACCTACCCTGGAGTCCTGGAGTCGTGCCGTGGACAACGCAATGTGATTTGAAGTGGAGCACATATGGATTGGCATAAAGGCTTTCTCTGTGTATTAATGTTCCTGGACACTGGAGTTTGCATTTTGCATATGAAAGTGACTATATATTTATATATAAATCTTGACAAATGTGCTGATCCACTTAGCCTATTTCAAATTCCCCCGTCATATTTGTCCAAAACTAAGAGCACTTCTGCTAATTAATTGCATGCTATCTCATTTAGATATTTAACCGCATTCAAATCAGGCTTCCTCAGGGAAGTGGCCAGCCATGCACCCACACGCACCGTGTGAGGCCCTTGGCCATGATAGACGTTGCTGCTAATCCATCTCACTGCGGGTTAGCTTTCTCTTTGAATCCTTTCCTGGTACAAATGGACATTCATTCATTCCCCCATCCATTCAGTTAGCGTATGAGGACTTTCTAAGATCGGGTGGGCCCTGGGGCACCTGCCCGGGAGCTCCGAGAAGGACAGGTGTTTTTTCTGCCAGGAGTGGCTGTGGAGTCATCCGTGGTTACACTGCACTTCAGAGAAATCACAGTGAGGAACTTAGCAGAGCTGGCTTCTTGTACAAGCCAGCGCAGGCTGAATAAATAATCTATTTATGTACTTGGTAGTCTAATGCCTTTATGTGCATATTTAGGGAATATTGACTTTTGCATACAAGATACACGAGTATTAAGAAAAAGCTGCTCACTTCCATAGCTTATCCTTTTCTCATTTTCCCCTCTGCACACACACAGACACGCGCACACATGCACACGCAACATGATACAACCGTTTATCAAATTAAACAAACGATTTAAGCTCTGCGCAGTACTAACAAAGAAAGGGACTTTAAAAATATGAATGTATTAGCACCTCATTGTTCCAATGTACATTGACAGAAAAATACAATTAAATCAGCATTTTTTACTACTCACTCAGCATAAATTGTCGCCACCTTTGCAAGACAGACGCAATGCATTGTTTGTGCTTATGAAGACAATAGTCTTTGAGGCTGGCTGTTTTTTTTTTTTTTTTTTTTTATCTACAAGGGTCTCCATGGCTTAGCCCTGGAAAATGGGGGCAGAATGGTGGAGAGCTTCAACCCTGGCCTGCCTCCCACCCACTCCCATCCTCCCCTCGGTCCACACCAGCGAACCCAGAGCTGACAAATGGGTGGCCCTTACCAGTCAGTAACCATTTGGCACCTAGCATCTCAGACAAGACAAACCTCCTGGCTGAGGGGAGAAGGGCGCCCTGTCCCCCCTCGCCTCCCCGTCTTTGAGCAGGCACTGTCGTAATCGGGGCTGCTGTAACAAAACAGCGGCTAACGGGCTTGAACAAGAAGCGGGTTTCTCACAGGTCTGGAGGCTGCAAGTTCAGGTCCAGGGGCCAGCAGCCTTGATGCCCCTTCCTGCCATCGCACCCTTATCCCCGCTGACCTTGCCCAGACGTGCTGCTGGGGACGGCTCCCTCTCCTTCTCCCTCTCCCTCGCCCTCGTCCTCTCCCCTCGCCCTCCCTCTCTCTCCCTCTCCCTCTCTCTCTAAGGACAGTGGCCCTCCTGCTGTCACCCATACCCGACCACCTCCCAAACACCACATCCCCAGCTGCCAACACAGCGGGCAGCGGGACTTCAGCGTGTGCGTTTTGGAGGTGCACGAGCGTTCAGCGAACTCTGTTGTTCTTCCAGACGTGACGACCCGGGAAGTTTGTCTTCCCTGGACTCGAAGGCTCAGTTGAAAGGGTGCAGCACAGTCATGAGGGAGTCCTCAGCCACAGAGCCACAGGGCTGCATGAAGCAAGTCCTGGACAGCCTCAGGCTCCCTGGGGACAGGAGCCTGTCCGTGGCCTGGGCACCCCACGGGGGACACAGCAGGCTGGGTTTCCAGTGTGGAAGTGCTGCCACCTCTTGCTCTCCCAGGTCTGAGCCTGTGGGCGGGGACCCCCACGGCCTCACTGGGCTGAAGCTTCTCTGGGATCCCCGGTGCTGGCGTTTGCTGGGCTCCGCCCTCAAGCTCTCCGGGGCATCTCCACACCTGCTGCCCTACAAGGCCACGCACGCAGGTGATCTGGAGGTTCACCGTCAGATCTCAGATATCCCGTAGATCCCAGCAAGCTCCTCTGTTCTCCTCCAACTCTGCTTCCCTGGACATTGTACACCAGAAATTCTATGAGGATCACCCCCAGGTGCATGTAGGAGAGAGGCCGGGAGCGTTCTTCAAGCCGTGCAGTGTGGCGCCCCGGGGGCATTGCCATGGCTGAGCTGGGTACAAGTTCACCTGCCTGGCACCCCTGGCCTCTAGCTGGACGCCCATGGCCCACATGCCCTGAAGCAGGAACTCCCTCACCGTTTTGCCCAGCAAGAAGGGAAAACAGCGCAGCCACGAGGGGACTTGGGAAGTGGCAGGTGGCCACGCTCTCACGGGATAGTGGACTTCCGGGAGTGTGGAGCAGAAATCTTCCTGTCACTGCTTTCTCCGTGAAAACGCCTTAGAACAGAGCAAATCTGAGGAAACAGATACGCACATGCGGGTTGTTTGCATCAGAGCTGCACCCTCTCAGCCCTTGAAGGTGCAGGCTGCTGGCTGCGCAGAAGCGCCCGGCACTGCTCCTGCACACCAGGCCCCCTCAAGCAGCCAAGGGGGTCGTGGCGCTCCAGCATCCACCATGCAGAGAGAGATGTGGGACTGGAATCCTTGGCCTCCCCGACAGCCCGTCTGGGCCCTCTCCAGGGGAGCACCAGCACAGGCTGTTCTAAGATGTTTGGCTGCATAAAATACAAAGTCCGTCCTGGGAAATCCCAGCTCTGCCTCACCTTCTGCCCAAGGTCAGTGCAGACCCGTGGCGGGGGAGGGCGCTGCCCTGCACGCATGTGGAGGGGGGTTGCTCTCCACTGACCTTGCTGGCTGCAGGCACAGCCGGGCCATGAGCTGGGTCTTGTCTTCCGTCTGCTTGTCTGTCTCGAGGCACGCCAAGGAAATGAGACGGGCCCAATCCGTCAGGACGGAAGCTTTGCCTGCCTCTTGCCTATCGGGCATAAGAAGAGTCTAACCCAGCAGCAGGTACTCGCTCCTAACACATCCATGATGCAAACCTGATGGGGAGAGACGGCACAGACATGCTCCCTGGAGAGAAGACGGCCTTCCTGGGCTGTTCAGTGGAGACAGGGGAGAGGAGATGGGGCCGCACAGCCGCGACAGCAGATGGAGTGGCTCTGGGCACGGTTTACCTGGCTGAGCTGGGGGCCGCACAGCCTTGCAGACGGGCAAACCACACTACAGTTCTTGCAAGGCGGCAGGCCTCCAGACCACACGAGCAGGGGCCCAGCAGCGGAGAAAGCAAGGGAGCTAGCTGAGTCTGCTCCTTCGCTCTCGGGGAAAATAGAGGAAGGCGCGTAATTGGACATAAAAGAGACGGCACCTACCTAGCACTGTTCCTGCTTGGTCTAAAGACACACAGCACAGGGGCCGTGTGTGTCACCCACACTGGCCGCGGTCAGTGTGGTGGTGCTGAGGGCCACTGCTGGGGACGGGGCGCGGGGCTGCCGTGTGGCTGACTGCGGATGATGACTCCCGGAGCGCATGCAAGGCTGAAACTCCCCGACTCCGACCCTGAGATGCACGTATTTTACCGTCTGCAAACCAGACTCCGGCAGCAATGGTGATACCCCCACCCAGTGCTTCCTTTGTCTGCGTTGTGACTAACACTCGATCACGTTGATATTTTTAAACGAAACAACCCAAGTAGGTTCTGGAATCTCCTCTGCGCAGGTACCGGCTGGGCTTTCACGTGTGGGTTTCTGGGACTTCCTGGCAGTGCCCCGTGACCCCCGGGGGCTCTGTGTAAATAAATGAGGGTGGGAGCGGCATTGGAACGCTCACTTAACCTGTGAGTCGCAAGGTGATTTTGTAGCTGTGCCCTGTCTCCCAGCGTGGGGGTGATTTATGGTTTCCAGCGAAGCCTCATCATCATTGTTCTCACCTTTGTTTCCATCGTAGTTAATTAAAGGGAAGGTCATTGTCACCTTATGTTTTAAACCTCCTTAACATAATATATCACCCTGGGTACACTTTAATAAGGGGGTGTGTGAAGGAATGGTGTAATAGGAAGAAAGTTTACGGCATAATCCATCCTGTTCACAATTACACTTTGGCTATCGCGCATAATGAAAGTTAATAAGTAGACAGAATGAAGGGTCTGTCTGGGGATTCAGCCGCGCGCTGATGAATCGGCCGGGTGCCGGAATGGAACGAGAGGACTCCGTGCTCTGGATACCGCAGGCCGGCGCGGCCACACAAGCTCCGCTTAAAGGGCACGTCTGCCTTTTTTCACTGCAAATGGCCAACCCCCAAATGAGGCAAAATTAATGTAAGAACGGTTGTTTGCGCGCCTCCCCGTGCCAGGCACAGGAAACAGAGGCGGTAAGAAAGACCCAGTCCCCGCTCTGGGGGGCTCTGACCAGGGTCGGCTGAGAGGCCAAGGATGGGCAAATGGTCTCTTCCGAGCGGTCACCCCTGGCAGCACCAGAACTGAAGAATGACTGAGCTGATGCTAAGGGCGCCAGGCACATCTGCCGAGAGAATGCTAGGTCCCTCCCCGAAGGTCTTTGCTTAATTCAAAAACACTTAAAAATGCTTCCCAGGAGGCGGACATGATGCTAAACTTCTCCAAACATCAAGTACTCTAACGCTCACAAAGTCCCTAGAAAGGAAGGTACTAATATTGTCAATTGGGAAACTGAGGCACAGGGGCTCAAGTCTGTCACCCAAGGTCCCAAGGCCACTCAGTGGTAGAGACAGAGGGGTGGCCCCAGGCGGTCGTCCCCTGGCATCCAGCTCATACACATGAGGCTACGATGACTTTAAAGGAAGATTTGGTTTTCCCCAATTTTAGATGGCTGTGGACTAAAGATCTTACCGGGTTCTCTGTGTCCTGCAGGACCTCCGGGTCTTCCTAAATAGCCGGCCCCATGTCAGCAGTGCCCACCGACCCTGCAGAGATGAAGTGCTGGCTCAGGCCCAGTGTGGGGGGCTGGGAAGCAAGACGGGAAGTGTGTGTTAAGCTCGTGCTAGGAGGAAGGGGCTCTGTCTCGTCCAGGTGGGGACTATGTGCAGGGAGAGGGCAGACCACACCGGAACTGGAGCAGGTGCCACGTGGCTTGGCTCACCGCAGAGTGGCTACAGGCCCCCAGGATAAAGGTGGATGCAACTGCACCTAAGACACAAGATAAGTGTGGCTGAAACAAGCCACAGATGGCCAAAGAGAATCTGAGTGTGGTGTAAGGGCCGGCGCTGCGGCGCAGTAGGCTAAGCCTCTTCTTGCAGCACCAGCATCCCATAAGGGCGCTGGTTCAAGTCCCAGCTGCTCCACTTCTGATCCAGCTCCCTGCTGATGGCCTGGGAAAGCAGTGAAAGATGACCCAAGTACCTGGGTCCCTATACCTGCATGGAAGACCGGAAGAAGCTCCTGCTTCCTGGCTTTGGATCAGCAGTTTCAGCCGTTGCAGCCATTTGGGGACTGAACCAGCAGATGGAAGACCTCTCTGTCTCTGTCTTTCCCTCTGTCTGTCTGTAACTCTGCCTCTCAAATAAATAAATAAACCTAAAAAAAAAATAGACTGTGGTGCATGGGTGGGGGGCTCCTGGAATGGACCCCCATCCTCCCATCCCTATGACTTCCACCCTGGGGTGAGCTCCGAAATGGACATGCCTGGACACACGTCTCTAGACAGTGTAGCGCGGGTGCTGGTGGGCAGAGGCTGCAGAGGATGGAGCTGTGCCCTGGGCGTGCTCTCCCTCACATCACTGTTCCTCGGCTGGCAGCCCAGTGTAGATGCCCAGTGGAAAGTCTCAGGGAGCGAGGAGCTCAGGGGCTGAGGCCCCGGCGCACCAGCCAGCGAGGGGCCGCCCTCTGCAATGGTGGCTTCGGTGAGTGTGGGCCTTCTGTTCCCGATGACTCCTGCATAGCAGCTCCAGGAGGCTCTGCACCGAGAAGCACCCAGAGGAGCTGCACCCACAGAGGCACTGGGATAATAAAGAATTTTATTTGCAAACCATTCAGTTCGGGGATGATTTGTTATGCACTGAGGAGTAATTAATAAAACTTTATTCTACACACGCTTGCTTTCTACTGCAAACCAAGAAACTGGGCGAGATAATAAAGAAAAAGCAGTGAGAGGTGGCCCTGGCCTTAGAGGGTTTACTGCCTTGGGGAGGAATCTGAATTACAAAATCCCCCTGAGAAAGTCTGCCTGGGGTCCCATGGCCACACGGAGCCAAGGTGCCTCTGCACACCCGTGGGGAACAGTGGCACTCAAGTTCATTAGGGAGTCTCCAGACACTCGCTATTGGGCAGGGCACGTACGTAGTGTTTGAGGCCAACAGAACAGAGCAACTTGTCTTCAGTGAGCAGATAGCTTTAATTTTGCAGGTGGAGAAAGATCTGGTGAATTCGAGGGGTTCCCTAAACAGCAGGAAACTGTAGCATGCCTACGCTTTCCTTGGTCTGCGTGTGAGCTGCTGTAAGAGTTAAAGAATAATGTGAGAAAGGCAACCTAGAGGATAGCCTGTCTGCTTTCCCTCCAACACACACCCATGTAGCACCTCTGTGTAGCAGAGGCAGTGCCAGTGCTGGGAGACGCTCTAGAAGAAGGAGAAAGCAGTGCCCTTGGAGGAAAGCCTGGGTGAGGGCAGAAGTGGGAGGCAGATCTCACGGCCCTTCCGCTACACGTCAGGCAGCTGGCTGTCAGCAGGTGCTGTCTAACTTAATCATCACAACAAAACTACAGAGTGCATTTCATTATTGTTTTACAACTGAGGAACCAGACTTGGGAGGGCTAAGAAAGCCACCCAAGCTACAGAGCTTAGTTTTGGAGTCTGAGCCTACGTTTTTGACTCATTTCTCATTAACTGGGTCTAAAACCCAAAGACAGGGGCTAACCTGGAGTTGACATTCAAGATATCTCATTGAACGCAAGGCTTGCACGAGCCCTTGGCCCTGCCGAGCCTCTCCTGACTTTTCAGTGGGTGCTTGGCCTCCGTCCTTCTAACCCCTGTACCATCTGACACGAAGAAGACAATTGAGAGAGAGAGAGAGAGAGAGAGAGAGAGAAGGGGAGGGGAGTTGGGTGGTAAGAAACCCAGAGCGTCGTGTGGCCGTTCCACGTGGTTTACTTTCTCAAGAGTGTGTAGCACCCACCTCCCCCATTGGCCACCTGCTCTCACCTGATCAGTGGGCGGGGACATTCCCTGCGGATACCGTTCCAGGTAACACTTCCTCCAGCTGCAACTCACACCTCGGCCTACAACCAAATGCAGCAAAGGCAGGTTCTTTGCTCCGGTGCCTTGGTACTGAAGGTGAGACGGAGGCACCCTCCTCTCATCACCAGGGCACTTGGAAGGCTGAAGACGACTGTAGAGGTTCTTGAATTCCTGGTAAAGGAAATGCACCTAAATTCAAAATAAGCCTTATGCAAGATCCCAGGCCTCTGTGCATCTGTTGCCTGCATACTTCTCCCAAGAACGCTGCCTGGGATTCAAGTGCGTAGCCCACAAGCCAATCCTGAGCTCCCACGCAGGGTGATTTCAATACTTTCTGCCTTCAAACCAGGAATTCTTTCGTATCTGCGTCTCCAGCAGCTGTGGGATTCTCTCTCTCCTGCTAGTGTAGAATGCAGGCCGGATATTCATGACAGAGGCACGTGGGTTAATCCTCAGAGGGTACAAAGTAGCCGCGATGGATCTTACACCCTGGCTTCCTCTCTGGCAGCGCCTCTGCCGGCCCGCAGGGTGGGAAGGTGGCAGCGTGGCCCACGGGCCCGTTAGGCACGACGAGCTCTCTGGAGTTGGCACTTGCCCGGGCCCCTCACTGCTCCTCAGCCACGGAGCCTTGAGGAGGTGACAACCATTGAGGCCTCCAGTTCATTTGATCTGTCAACACAGCGTAGCTCACATCTACCTCATATGGGAGGACGTCAGACAAATTTTACAAAGTTCATGGCCAAGCAGCTGTCAGAGAAAAGGGTCTCAATTCGTAATGACTATTGCTGCTTCTCTCCGTAGCTTCAATGATTACTGTTTACATTAGGATCGCATTGAAAGGGTGACTCCTGAATCCTGCACCGACGTGGAAGATACTGTGGCTGAGAAACTGAGAGCATAGCCCAGCTCTGAAATCCCTTTGACCATCACCCGTGAATTAAAATGGCTCACCTGCGCTCCCTTCATCCGCCAGAGACGGCCCTGCTGCGAGGGTTGTGGCCGTGTGGGCTCCTCTTCGGTTCTGTCCCCCGGCGCCCGCCGGGGCAGGCACTCAGCAGCTGTCAAGGGAGGGAATTCTTTTTGCTGTTTAAAATACCAGAAGCTCCTTTGCCTGCAAGTGCTTGGGGAATGCTTCAAGGCGGTGGATTCCCCTGGACTCCCACCGTGGAGACGTCTCCCTCCTCGCACAAGGCTTCGCTTTCCTCTTTCTTGGCTGACGCCGAGACCAGAGGAATTAACTTAGCCTGGGTGAGTTTCAGCTTGACATCATGGGTGGCTTTTTTTTCTCATGAGCAGCTCTTCTCATACAGTAATTGTGACACAGAAATTCTTACGACTTCATGGGATCCCAGCCTTTGAAGAGCCTGCCCCTGTAATGATGTGAACAACACACGTGCTCACGGAATGTCCGGAATTCATGCTTTTTAGCCAAGTCATGGAGGAATGTCGAGTGAGAGCGCCCCAGGAGGCTGAGGCAGGGTGCTAGTGGCAGAGGTATGCTCGCCCAAACCAGGCGACCCAGGCTGATGCCGTTGGTTTTCTTGCCCAGGGTCGCTTGAGCTTTGGGTTTGAGTTTAAATGGGCGATTTAACACTTTGATGTGGTAATTCCAACATCTGGGCCTTCTCACGGACAGTTTCTTCTGCCTTCTGTTTTAATTCCTGTGATGGGGCCATACCTTCTAGTTTCTCTGCGTGCCTCCCAATGTTTTGCTGTTAAAACAGCCGTTTTGAATGCTACGCCGAGGCAACTCTGGGAATCCAGTTGCTCCTCTCCCAGGTTCTGCTTCCGCTGCCTGTTGTGGGCTGTGGTTTGCCTGTTCTGTGGCTTCTCCAGACTGGAACTTCAGGCTCCGGGCCTGTGAAGGGAAGACTCTGGTCCAGCTAATTCTGACCTATTCTGAACTTCAACTATGCGTCGTATTACTGAAGCCGTCAAGAACACTTCCCCGCCTGTAAGCAAGAATGAAGCCTCACCCGAATTCACGTTATCACTCCTCGGCGTACCAGCCCCTCCCCTCAAAGAGAAGAGGCTCTGAAGTCCGAGATGAGTGGACCTGGCTCGGGCAGTCCTGTCGCTACTTGCCGGTTCTGACATCTCTCGGCACACCTGACCATCACGCTCACAACGTCCTGTCACAGCTTCCTGCATCCCAGTGTCTGCAAAGACTCAGCCCAGGCCCTCCTCTGCCTACACGGGCCAGCCCTGAAACCCTGCTGGCTCCGTTAGCAGTTCCCTTCAGCAGACTCCTGTCTCATCGAGCGCCTGGGAATAACCTCCCTGCCCCTTTGTCCTGAAAGGCTTCATCCAGACACTGTGGCTGGAGCCCTGGCACTAGATCGTCACCGTGCCGAAACACCAGCTCTCAGCCAACACCTGCTTTGAAGCTTGAACCAGGCCGTGACACGTCCTCAGAGAAAACCTCCTACCACCGGAAGCAGGAAAGGAAGAAGGTGCTAACCCCACCCCTTTTTACACCAGCAGTCGACAAACTCTACTAACTCATTGTTTGTAGGTTACATCTACGACGGATGGGAGGGAATATGTAAATTAAGGAATGCAAAGAGTTCCAGATTCAACAACAACATGAAGATTTTCGTAAAGGAAAGAACGCACGGTCGCTTTCTCCAATTTACCAGCGCGTTCTCTTTAACTCTGGGGTGCTGCATTTTGGGGTCCTACTGAATAAATCAAAAGGGTATATTATCTGAAATTAGGAGCCAGACAGGAGAGCAGCTAAAATTAATTCACCGTCATAATCTCCTCCTAAGAAATCCCTGAGGGAAGACATTATATGGCCATTTCCATGGGCAGGGATTTAAATATCTCTCTCCTATTCGTCGTACATGCCTAAATCCCTGTGCATTAAAATAAAAATATATCTACCCACTCGGAAGAGAGAACTGGGAGAACGGTGCTGCCCTCCAAATGAATCCAATTAAATGTAATCAAGCTACACATCTACATTTTAGGTTCAGACTGAATATTTGAGGGAGAAAACGGGTCCAAGGACAGAGGCACCCGTGTACATGTCCCAACATTTCAACCTTTGCCTCACCAACGAAAAGAAAACCCAAACTGAGAGCTATCAACCCAGACACATGCTCAGGAAAATCCAATCACACAGCCCCTTCATCTTGAAGCTACACATGCAAGCATTATAACTGTGTTCAACAGAACTGTTGTTAAACACGGGTACCCAAAGTCCATTTCATCTCATTTCCAGTGGGCTTGGGGTGGGGGGCCCTAAGCGTGGCTGGGCGAGCTGGAGATAATATGATACAGGGCCAGAAGCCCTGGTCGGATTTCAAAGAGGTCAACTTGTCAAAGCTTTATGTGGGAGCCAATTACATTAATTTTCCACAGCAGCAAAATACATATTTCATTTCCATCTCCCACCAGAGATGGGGTCCAGGGATCCTGTTTCGAAAGCTCTTATCACTAAGTAACATTCATACCCCCAAAGGAACCCTCGGCAGCCGGTGGCCCATTGAAGTGATTGAGCAAAGCCCCGGCCGCCGGGTGCAGCTGTGGCGCGGTGCCGCCCGACACGCTCAGGGACCATGGGGCTTCCTCGTCGGCCACATTGTCAATAAATTTCAATTACACTAATTGCCAAGAGTTCAATGAGTGCACTCTGAAAGGGAGGAGAAAGGACTATGAAAAGGAAAGCTTATGCCTCATCGGGCTAAAGCAAGGGGAGTAACAGATAGGCTGTGTTTTCTGACGGGGGCATTCAAGTATTTTCCAACATGGCTTAGCCAGGTTTTACAAGGTCTTCCAGCTTCAGGGACCCTGTTTTACATTTCTTTGTTTCTGTCTCCAGACAACATACACAGAGACTCGATGACGTGGTGCTGGATTTCAAGGGAGATTTAATTTCTAGGTTGTTGTTGTTTTTTTTTTTTTTTTTCTTTTTTAACAGATTGGTCGGCTCTGCTTGGCTGGATTCCAAGCTGTAAATTTGGGGGTTCCCATGAATGACAGTGACGGTTTTAAAACCTAGCCCAGAGGATGGCACAAAGCTCTGGCTGAAGTGGCCCTGTCACATCCCCTCAAAGAATTTTCTTTTTCAAACAAAAGAGAAAACCCCTTGGAGCTCTGGCAGTCAGGTATGAAGGCAGCCTTCGGCTGCTGGGTGCTGTAACCGAGTCTAGTGAGGTCGTGGCATCCTGACCAGTTGCTGTAGGACTGGATAAATCCTCGCCACCATCCACTCATGTGGGGCCTCCCAAGAAAGGAGAGAGCCAAAAGCAAGAACAGCACCATGCTGCTTGAAAGCCCATTTTTTGGAAAACAGAACCAGCTGGCCTGGCAGCTCCAGCATGCCCGGGAGGGGACACGGTGACCCAAGGCCAGCCGGAGGGTCCGAGGACCCCAAGGGCGTCCAAACTTCGGACACGATTTAGTGGCAGGACCTGGTTGCTGAAGCCTTTGCCACCCCGAGCATCACAGAGCCAAGGTGGCTGACGGGTTGGGGCACCTGCTAGTTCTTCCCATAACAAAGTCTCAAGGAGGCACCGTCTGTCACAGCTGTGACAGCAGAAGGGACACGGGCACGGAGTCAGCTGCGATGCGAGCCACAGCCATTAACCCGTGAGGACCACGTCTTCACTGGTGAAATGGAGACCATGGCAAGATGTTGAGGCCATGGCCGCTCTGCACCCTGCACAAAGCCTAACCCCTTCCATACATCAGCTCATGTCGCCCCCAGATGGAAGCCTCGGGGTCGTCTTTCCTCATCTCCGTCCGAGTGTCAGGGAAAAGTGGGCCAGTAGATCGCACCCCCACGATACTTGTACGCCACTGTGTCCCCTCTTCCGGGGACACGCTCCTCTTACACAGGAGCTCTGTGTGTTGAAGGCTCTGGACAGGGGTTTTCAGCATCAAGAGGCCAATGGGGGGACTTGTAATAGCTTAATCTTTGGAAACGCGGAGCTAATTACACCCTGGGAGGGTTAACAGAAGGGAGCCTGACACAAACCATGCTCTGAGTCTGTCCAGGGGCAGCAGCCACGGGGCGGGGTTCAGTGGAGGCCTGCGTTCTGATGACAGGCACTGCCCAGTGCCACACGTGAGTCTGCAAACTCCTCACGCAAAGGTGCTCGCTGCCATTGCTAAACACGCAAGGGCTGTTTGCCATGCGGCTCCCCACCTGCCAGCCGCAGGTGCACCGTCAGTCTGTTTGGTTACAGGGCTCACTCTCTCCATCACCCCAGGTCCTTTAGAGCAGGAGGTTAAGCAATTAAAAAAAAAAAAGACTGAGAAATAAATATGCAGAGCCATTGGAGTCTTTGTACCTCAGAGTGTTTAGAACCAAACTCAGGACACTTGCACATGCATGTGTGTGTGTGTGTGTGTAAATTCTCTTACCCTGCATAAGAACCCAAGATGCGAGAAAACGAAGCAATGTGGGAACGGTGGTCACAGATGTGCATTGATCCCCAGAAGCTCGCCTGGCCCCTGCGGCTGCTATGCGTGTTCGTCTTCGGAGGGGTCTGGCTCTCAAAGTGGCTGTGACTGCTCCTGCCACCGACAGGCTCTGAAATCCGTACCTTCCATCTCCTGCCCGCTGTCCAGAAGAGAAATCGCACCTGCTGTGTTAACTCCGCACCTCGGCATTTGACAAGGAGATATGAGATTAGCGCCAACTCATCTATCTGCACAGTCTGCCTTAAGAACCGGCTGCGAGCCGTGTCTGCATTTAACAGCTGATAAAAGGAGCCACAAGTTGTTCGTGGGAACTAGGATTTGAGCCCAAACTTCCACGTAACTCCAAGTCATCACTCAGGAAATGATCACTAAGCTCTGAGAGGTGCTGGGTGTTGTGGCACAGTGGGTTAAAATGCTGCTTGGCACGCTTGCGTCTCCTACTGGAGTGCTGGTCTGGGTCCCAGCTACTTTGATTCCTATCCAATGTCCTGCTAGTGCGCCTGGGAGGCAGCAGATGATGGCCCCAGTGTTTGGGCCCCTGCACGCACATGAAGTTCCTGGCTCCTGGCTTTGCCCTGGCCCAGCCCTGGCTCATGTGGGCAATCTGGGAGGTGAAACAGTAGATGGAAATCCTCTCTCTCTCTCTCTCTCTCTCTCTCTCTCCCTTTCAATTCAAATAGATGGAAATAAATAAATACACATTTTACAAACTACATTTGCATAAACTCCAGATTGGACACAGGGAGACAGCCTTCCGGAGCTGTTTGACAGGGTGAGCGCTTGGCGTGGTGCTGCTGGACACAAAGCAAGTTAACCCACAGAACTGGTGGAAACAATGAAAAGATCAACCAGTCTGTACAAGGGAGGTGGGGCTGGATTAAGGAAAAGGAAAAAGGGCTATTTCCATTTCAAATGTAGCATATTTGTGTTTAAATAAATGAAAATTGCTTTAGTATCGACCTACAGGAGTTTTATTTTTATAAGCTGAGATTTCTAGAATAGTTGCCCCTACCGGAGAGCTTGCTTGTTTAAATTTTTTTCCTTATTTAATGTAGCATGTGTTGGTTTCTGCAGCTATCAGTATTATAGCATTCTGATCAATATCCTTAGAGAAATCCATGAGATAGAATGAGAAAGCACCGTCGCAGCCCTGTGGAGTGTGCAATATTAATTCCCCTGAAGAGGCCCCACACTTTACTCAGGAAGCAGAATCAACCCTCAGGGATCATCTAACCCACAGGCGTTAAAGGACGCCAGTTAAGCATATTGCCGCCTTGACCTTCGGGAAGGTCGAATGCACCATGAGGACTGTTGTCTTGTGTTATTTCAAGACAAAGAGCAGGGGTAAATGATCACTTAGCAATCTTGACCTTGTCTCTTTAGAGGAAGCCATCTCTCCACTTCTCCCTGAATTGGCTTTATTCAAGCAATGAGGACAATAACGGGGCGATGCCAGCCGAGAGCTCCCTGTGAACCTGCGCGCACTGTCACACACAGCCTCTGAGAGAGCCTACGGGGTAGGATGGGCTGGGTCTTACCCCAGATTCCATTACACACAGAGGGAGCAGCAACTTGGAGCAGCTCCTCATGCTAACATGAGTTTGAACCCCAACCCAGCCCAGACCACTCGTTAACCCGCCACAGGGTGGGCGTCTCCCTCCTGTGAATCAGGCACGGCCATCGCGTTTCTGCTTAGGGGCCGAGCCTCGAGCCGGCATTGACCTCTGTGTCTAGGCCCGCGGTTCTCTTGGCAAGGTCGGGAGATGGATGCTGCCACGGGAACGTCCAGGCGGGAGAAGGAAGCAGACTCGGGCTGAGTCGGGAGTCTGTCTCTGAGCAATCTGTGCCCGGCTTAAGACACCTGCCCCATCAGGACCACGGGCTCCCAGGCTCCTCTGAGAACTGTGGGTGGGTCTCGAAGGTTAAATCCCATGGGACAACTTGACCTGGGCCACTCCACTAGCCCCGTCATCATCTCCCTGTTCTATTTCCTATCGATTCTATCCTATTCAAACACATGAACGAGAAGTGTGCCCTACGATACAGGGCTGATGGCGGCAGGAAAGAAAGGTGGGGTGAAAGCTCTGGGTCTCCACAACACGGTCCACCTCGTGGGTTCCACGGCGCCCCGTTCTCTTCACTGTAAGCACCCACACGCACGGGGTGTGGCCCCAAGCGCTGGGATGACTGCCTTGGAAAGTGGCAACTTCTACCACTTCCGTTTTACAAGAAAAGCAAGAAGTCCTCATCCTATGTCCTGAGCCAGTGTCCCCTCCTCCCCACGTCCTCCCCACGGCTCTCCCGACGTGGTGGAGTGAGAGATCCCCGGGCCCAGAGGCGCAGGCAAGTCTGCACTGCTTCCAGGCTCCACACATGGACCTCGGGGTGCTGGCTTCCAGGTCGCTCCTCAATAATTTCCTGCTTTTTATCTTTTATTTGGGGGAAGCTGCCATTCTTTACATCTGCAAATTTGCAAACTAGAATTCGTTAGAAACTTATTTTGAATTGCGCTGGGTTCCTGCTTCAGCGTTAGCTCTGTTTTGAAGTCCCTCTCCCTGCACCTTCCGGGAACTGCTCGAGCTGTTTGTAAACTCGGGGCCAGTGACAACGGCGCACGGGCAAGGTGGCTCCAGAAGTGTGATGGATCAAAGCTGGCAGGAGCCCGCTCGTTCATCTTTGAAGTGGAGCCGGAGCTTCCGTAACTCCAAAAGGCATTACATGAAAATGAAAAGCCCCCTTATGGCAACTGAAGGCGGTTTTCTGTTCCCTGTCACCATCCATTTGTATCTGCCAATAGCCGCTAGTTAAATCAATGCTCCTGATAAATATAGCCCGGCTGAGAAAATACAGCAGAGCACCACTTCCTGGTAATGGACATTTGTCCCTTTTGTCATAACATTTATTCTTCAGATATACGCTTAAACCATCTCTCCCAATCTTATAAGCAATTAACATAGTTTCAATGTGTTACTTAGCATTGAAACTTCGTGGTGTACAATTGCTCACTTTGTTGTCTTTGCATTTTCTCTTGGATTGGGGGATTACGACTGGTTGACGCTGCATGGATTGGAAAGGGCAGCCAGGCTGCTCCTATGCCCTGGCTTCAGCATTATGGTCTCGCTTCTCAACTCTGAGTGCCCTGGTGTATGTACCTGCGCCACCCAGCTCACAGGTGCTCACTGGGCGCCCTCAGCTGCTCTGTGCCCCACACGGGAGCAGCCTCAGCATCTGCAGCCAGCCCGGTGGGGGGAACATCCTGGGAAAGTGTGACCCTGACTGGTGCTGCCAAGGGCGTGGTGTCCAGGGAGGTGTGGCCTTTCGAAGAAGCCTTGAGATGGGCTTTCCTGAGCCAGCAGCTCTGGGCTGCTATGACGTGCACGGCGTGGAAGCACATTCCAGGAAAAGGTCCCAGAGCACAGCTGTCAGAATGAGTGCAGGATGATCCGATGGCTCCGTGAAGAACGGGGAATACAGAACGGGGCAGGGGCCTGGGGAAGCCGGGCCAAGGTGGGACCTGCTGGTCGCGCGGTCTTTCTCCCCTGAGCAGCAAGAAGTCCTTGAAGAACTGAAGCGTGAGCTGGGCAGGAAAGCAGGGAGCGGGGGTGCGGTGGCTCCATCAAGGAGGCTGGCTGGAGATGGATGGAGGAGGCGAGAGAGAGCATGCAGCAGGCCAGCTCTGAGGTCGCTCCAGGCAGGCACGGCGAAGCTTGGATGGGTAACAGCAGCGGAGCTCACAGACCAACTGGAGAACACACAGCAGAACAATTGGTAGAAATGACACGGCGCGGATGCTGTCCTGGGCTTGAAGAGCGGGTGAGGCTGGGTCCTGTGCCACGGTGAAATCCTGTGGCCAGGAGAGAGGCCCTGTGTGCGAGAGCAGCATGTCCGAGTTCAGCCCGGGCAAGAGTGTCCACCTGCAGTGAGGCTTCCTTGTGGACGGCGCCTGCCTTGGAAAGTGGCAGTGGTGCTGACTCAGTGCCAAGCCCTGCCATGGGTCGCCTTGCACTTTTCCCACCACAGTTGTACCGATGGCTACTGCTATGGCTTCCACTTATGCAAGGACTCACTGACCAGGGAGGACTGGGCCTGTGGCCCTCACCGCCGGGCAAGGCTGCCGCCAGTACTAAGATTACTCAACTCGTCTTAACATGAAGCTGCTTGGCTTCCGCCTTTTCTGCACTTCTACCTTCTGCACTTCACGAACCAACCCCCTGCTTTTCCTGCTGTGCGGCCGCTTGGCTGGACCCCTACTCTCCCAACACCACGCATGGCCAAGGGTTCAAGACTGTAGGATAGTCCACGTGGGACTGCACTCTCAGACGCTGCAGCCCAAAGCTCTGCTCTGCTTACCTCACCTCCAAGCAGGTTGCTATGGATGCCAGGGCAGGGGGGCGAGGGCCCGTCCTCAGGATCCTCCTCACTCTTTCCCTCCATGACTATCCCAGCACAGGCGTCCAGGGCAGGAGCAAGCAAGACAGAAGGAGGAGTCTGTTTCAATGGTCAGCTTGCTACTTATTTTTGCCCCAGCCGTTATCTGATGCCTCCCAGGCAAATCAGCAGGAAGCCGGCTCAGAAGTGGAGCAGCCAGGACTCAAACTGGGCACTCAGATGTGGGATGCGGGTGTCTCAAGCGTTGGCTTAACCTGCTGTGCCAAATGCCTGCCCACAGCTCGTATTTCTCTTACACTTGTGGACAAGCAGATTGACAGCAAAAGCTTGTGGGCGCCGACACCAGTTCTTCATGATGGCGACCTGTACCCTTCACCTTGTCGCTCTCCTTTGCTCTCCCCTCCTGCCTCTTTGTATTCTAACTAAATAAAGCTCATTTTAGAAAGGAAATCTCAAAATTGATTGCAAGCCCCGTGCACTGCACCCACAGTCACATTGCCCTTAGAGCCATGGAGTTTGTTCTGATCTTGAACCCTCACTGGAGACAGAAAATTCTGGAACCAACCCACCGAGACAGAAACAATCTAGAACACACCATCCTGCCCACCGCAAATGAGACTTTTCAAACACTATCGTCTTTTCAGTCTTCTGTGCTAAAACTAACAGAAAATGTGGAAAAATAGATGTTTTATAAACTTCAGAGTTCTCTACATTTTCCAAGGCAATTTAGTTTAATTTATGAACAGAAATGACTTTTCTATTTTAATTTTTAATTAGTTTGCAACATATTCAATGTAGTTTGCAGGTACAATTCTAAGAACATAATGATGGGGCTGGTGCTGTGGTGCAGTAGGTTAATCCTCTGCCTGCAGTGCCGGCATCCCTTATGGGCATCCATTCTAGTCCCAGCTGCTCCACTTCCAATCCAGCTCTCTGCTATGGCCTGGGAAAGCAGTAGAAGATGGCCCAAGTCTTTGGGCCCCTGCACCAGTGTGGGAGACCTGGAAGAAGCTCCTGGCTCCTGACTTCAGACTGGCCCAGCTCCTGGTGTTGCAGCCATTTGGAGAGCGAACCAGCAGATGGAAGAGCTTTTTCTCTGTCTCTCTCTCTCTGTCTATCTGTAACTTTACCTCTCAAATAAATAAGTAAAATCTTTAAAAAAAAAAAAAGAACATAATGATATTCCCTCCCTCCCTCCCCTTCTCTCCTTCCCATTCTCCTTCCTTCTCCCTTTCTTTTTTTTTAGTTTTTGAGAAAACATATTTTAAATTTAAATGACATATTTAATTTAAATAACAGTAAAAAGGTATAATACTTCACTGAACAAGAAGTTTATCAAGTAAAAAGCAAAAAAGACTCTAGTTTAGTGGGAACATAGACAATGGCTGTAGACAATAATTGAATCGAAAAATGACCTTTTCACCCATATAACACAGTACATTTTAGAGTAATCACAGATCATAAAACTAAAGTAATATAACATTCCTAACCACTGGCTTGACAAAGATATAAAACAAAGGAATAACTTTTTTAAAGATAAAGTTCATTTTTTTCCAATAAAGGGGAAGAACATACATGGCATCAGAAGACGTTTGGTTTCTAAAGCGTGAGTTCTGGAACATGTGTGATTTCCCATGGGGTCCAGGCCTTGGAGGTGGTGTGGCCGTGGTGTGCATGTGTCTGACAGGCTTGAGTGGATGTACATCTGTCCTCAAGGTGATGGTGTGTGAAGGAGCCACTCTCTCAACCAGGTGACTCGTTCTGTGCTGGGCCTCGAGCCCTGGTTAGTGAAGGAAGGAGCCACAGCCTCAAAGTAGCTGGAGAGAGCTGGACCAGTACCCAGGGGCTCCCTCACGGAGTTCCTCCAACTCAACCTCTCTCTTACCATGAGCTCTAGGGGATCCATCCAAACCACTGACTCTGAGCGAGTCCTTAGAGCTGGTGAGGGGCCTGCTTTCCACACCCACGCCTGCTCTGTTCTTAAAATGCAGTGGTGCTGGCCGTGATGGGCATCCCCCAGCTTCCGCAGGAAACCAGCCTCCTGGGAGCATTGCTGTGGCCCTCGGGGGCTCCTGGCTGGGCTGTGCTGCCTCCACTGTGGCACCTGCAACGTCCCACCTTTCCTGCAGCCCCTCAGGGAGCTCGGGCAGTCAGCACTGGGGGTCTATCACACGACACGCAAGCAGGGAGATGCCACAAGTCCCACAGGCAAGCCTGCTGTGGAAGTGACACCCTCGCAGCTGCTTGCCACTGGGCGTGCCCTGCCTATGTGGAGGCTCAGGACACCCAACGGGCCACCGTCCGCACCTGTTGGAAGACAGCGGCAGAGGACGGCTGGCTCTGAAGGTCATGGCCACGGTTCAGGAGGTCAACCCTGAGCTAGCTCATAGTCTCCCGTGCTGTCAGTGGTGCAGGGATCTAAGTCATGGATGCCTTGAATGCCCAACCTCCCAGGTGGTTTAGGGAAGTGAAAAAAAACAAATAGTTTTCCTTTATTCTTTTTATTATTTTTGCCACGTCTTTGCCCAGAGTGTGAAAAATATGCTCTTCCCAGCCACACGCACAGGTGCTTCTCAGAAAGTGTGTTCATTTTCTGATGTATTGTAACAAATGATCACTGAGTCATCAGAGTTCCTTTGCTATCTCAGGGTTTGGACCCCCCGTCCAAGGTCTTACGAGCCTGCTGTAACGTGTCTGTTGGACATTCTCACCAGGAACCTCAGCAGGTGATGGATCCACGGACAGCCTCGTTCAGATTGCTGGTGGATGAGTCTCCTCTTGGCAGTAGGACGGGACCGCTCTCCCCGGCCAGGAGCATCTCCCAGAATCATCCCAGGAATACAGCCCAGCGTCCACAATGGGACCCGCTGCACTCAGCACAATGTCTACAGTGGTGCTGCTACTCCACAAACCCAAAACCTCCGGTCTTGCTATAGATCGTAACAAGGAGCAGGCCTGTGGTTTCGTGGTTAACACGCTGGTTGGGACACTTGCATCCCACATCGAGTGCCTGGGTTTAGTCCCCGCTCTGCTCCCGATTCCCGGTTCCTGCTAATGCAGACCCTGGGAGGCAGCAGTCCTAGCTCCCCGGTGCTAGGCACACTCGGCTCCTCGCCTGCCACGCAGCAGCAGAGGCTCTGATCCTGCACCTGCAGTTCTACACCTCCCTGGGCCTCAGCCTCTCCTCCCTGCCTCGGCTGCTCCACACCCTGCCTGTGTGCGCTCCAGACTTCCACAGTGCCATTTGTCACCACTCAGGTCTCAGCAAGATCTTAGGTTCTTCCTCCCGAGCTAGGATTCACTAACTGCTGGTTCACAGTCAACAATTATTTTCAAAAAACTGTTTAAAGATGGGGAACAGTCACCCCAGAAGGCAAACGATAATGGAAATAAGATGAAAGGCAAATGCACCCTTATTTTCAATTTGTTTTTTACGGAGTCCAGACTGATCTTGGTAAATGCCAAGCACTCCACAGAAGGTGTGAACTGGTATTTTGTGAGACTAATACAAACCCATGCTAGCTAGCAATAGGTACAAGGTGCTTGGGGACAGCAGAAACCAGGGTAATCGACCTCAGCATGCCTCGGTTTCCCAGTCTAATAAAATGCTAGCTCCTTGCAGCGAGGCAGGTGGCAAAGTCTGAGGACCTTTGGTTGTCATAGCTGGGGCAGGAGGTGACCGAGGCCAGGGGTGCACTGACCATCCCCCAGTGGAGGGACAGCTTCTCCCCAGCAAAGCTCAGCCCTGTCCAAAATGACTGTGGCACTGGGCTGGGAAACCATGTTGTACATGAAACAGAAATTAGTGAGACTATGAGAGAGAGGGCTGAGGGTTACGTAGACTTTAGTGTTTTTTTCCCATTGGGTAAAATAAGACACCCAGTTCTACAGCTGCACGAGAAGCTGGGGCTCGGCATGTGCTGTATGGGCAACGCTGCTTCCCATGTGGATGGGCGGCCTTGCAGGTGCAAGTTCATGTGGTGTGGCTGAGGGTGGGAGAGGAGAGAGCCAGACGGGCGTGGTCACCCTCCCTGCCAGCTTTCTCCAGTGCTCAAGGAAACGATCAGTCATGAGCGAGGAGGGCAGGCCCCCGCCTTCATAACGCACCCCTCGCACTGGTCTTTACTGTGATTTCGATGAACTGCCAGTCTGACATCCACGCCTGGAATGGGTGCTGGGGGTTCCAGTGACGACTCTGCTCGGGACACACAAACCATTCTGGATTGCCTGGGCTCAAGCCCCAGCGCCACTTCAGCCTCCAGCTTCCTGCAAACGCACACGCTGGGAGGCAGCAGCGGGTGAGTCCAGTAGCTGGGGCCCAACCACACATGTGGGAGACCCAGACCGACCTCCAGGCTCCTGGATTCAGCCTGGCCCAGCCTACGCTACTGCAGGCACTTGGAGAGTGAAACTGTACAGGATCTCTCCCCCGCCCCCTCACTCCCTCACTCCATCTCTGACTTGCAAGAAAATAAATAAAAATTAGAAAAATGAGATCACCTTCCCAGTGGCTAAATGTTTATGAAAAGGAAAAGTCCTTGGTTACCTAAATGTAACTGAATCCAGTGAGAACCTAAGAATGATGCCATTCTCTTTGCGAAGGGTTTGACATTTGGGAGAAAAGAAAGAGTGGTTGTGACAGTCAATAGCCACAGCACATAAATGCAGGCGCTTAAATTAACTCATACTAAATGCAGTTACTACTTAAGTGCTTGCTTTGCTGCCACCAAGTGTGACCTTCTCTGGGTTAGAAGTCAAAACCCCAGCTATTTACGGCTCCTGTTGAAGGACCTCGCTGTTCATTTCTCACTGCCAATTCGGGGATGATTCTTCGCTGCGGCCATCAGAGGCCTCGTAGAAGCATGAGCCGTGTGGTTCAGCATCTTCCGACGGAAGTAGAAAGAACTGGACAGAGAGGTTCACTCACGGCTCAGAGACATCGCTGCAGCCTGGCCACACCCTCGTTCTCCTTCCCTCAGACTGACGCTGTGCTGTCCAAGTCCATCGAAACTAGATTCTCAGCCACGTATGTCCCTACAAGTGGCGAGGTGCTCTGAGACACAATCCCAACCCCTTAAGGGACTTGGACCACAGGGCAGACCAGCAGCACCCCAGAGGGACAGGTGGCACCCACAGCAAACACTCCATCCTGAAAGACACCCATGGTACAGCAATCTGGTCCATGTATCAGCACAGCTCTGCCAGACCCCACGGCCTGTTAGGCTGGGGAAAGCAGGTGCCAAGGTAGCCAGAGTCCATTTCTTTTCTTGCTTTCTGCTTCAGTTTATGATGGGGCACATTGACAAGGGCTAGCCAGCAAGAGAAGAGAGAGTAGCTGGTTTATCAAAGCTGGGAGTAACTGACAGCATACAACGAAGACTGTGTGTGCACAGGTCTAAGCAAACAGGACAGAAGAAGTCTGCCAGGCCTCGTGGAGAGCACGGCCAGCACCGGCTTCCGCTCTGGGAAACACCCTGCATGTGAGAGGTTCTGCCTGTTGGTTCTACCAGGTGGGGAGACCTCGAGGTACAGGGTTAAAGAGGACAACACGTGTGGCTGCCACATGAAGATGCAGCTGGTGACAGTGCTGCGCTGTGCGGTCTTGGCAGGGCAGTGGCTGGGATGGGTCGAACGAGCTTGGCTGGTGAGAGGCTGAAGCTGAGGAACCGGAGCTGGCGTGTTCTGATGTGTCCACTTGCCGGCAGTTGGTGTCTGTTGTCTGCCCCCCACGCAGGGGTGCACTGGACGGGGACCGAGGGCTCTGGCAACAGGAAGCTCACAGCCCACTAGGAGGGCAGAGAGAGGCCAGGCCAAATAACAGAATCGTCGGAATAACCATGCTGTGCTGGGGGTGCCGGTGGGGAGCCCCACGCCGGCCGTGAGCTCTGGGCCTCCTCTCGCTCCAAGGCGAGAGGTGTTCCCACAGGCCTGCTCCCGTCTGGAGGGGTGCGATGTCCGTTGGCAGCAGCAGGTGCTGTAGAAACCAGCCGAGGAAGGGTGAGGGCTCCCAGCTCCTGGGGTGGGTGGAGCCACGTGAGAACAAGCTTCAGGCAAGCTGGGGGTGTTTGTGTCTCCAGGGAACACTGCTGGGAGGCAGGAGGGCTGGGCTACCAAAGGGGTAAGCAGAGACAGGGAAGCAGAGAGCTCCTGGGTGTGGAGAGTCACGTGTGGGTATGGCCATGGCCCGGGGGTGCAGGCAAGAGGGCAGGGGCACAGCTGGGCCCTGACTGCTGTTAAAGGCCCTGGGCTCCACCCTTGGCCCGAGCCTCTCTGGACTACGGTTCCCTCATCTGTAGCTTGGGGTCAGCGTGCTCCCCAGGGGCCTTTCCCAGAGACACAGCAAAGCGCCTCGGAAACTCTGGGAAAAGTGGTCTTGCCACGACCCCAGCAAGGCCTTACGCGGTACCCTTCTTCATGCTGTGTCTATTGGCTCAGGACTCAGTAACACAGTCGGCTTGAACCTGAAGGCTCATTCAGGCAGCCTCACTTGGGCTCGGCCATCGTCGGGATGGCTGGAGGAGGCTATTGCCACCCGATCACTGTCTCATGTGCGTGTGTTAAGTGGTAGGACACGCTCAGCTACAAAGGGATTCCCTTCCGAATCCAGTAGTGAGAATTATATTAGAGGCTTTATAAGTGTTCAGAAAGACAAACTGAGTTCAAAAGCTCATTGAGCAACAACAATCGTAGAGCCATCACGCTGCTAGATTTCAAATTAAACTACAAAAGTGCAGTAGTAAAAACAGAATCACGGAAAATGCCACTGAGAGACATATAGAACCATAGAAAACAATGGGAAATCCCAACATAAATCCACACCTTTAGAACTAACTGATTTTCCACACAGTGCCAGGGACAGAGAGTAGAGAAAGTGCTCTGTCCTCAGTGAATGCCTTGGAGAGAACTGGGCACTCACATGCGGAGGAAGTAAATTAGACCCTTACATCACAGAATAAAAATCAACCCCAAATGTCTCCAAGACTTCCATAAGAACTGAAACTGTGCAGACACTCCACACCTTTGGTCTGGGCAATGCTTTCTTTGGAAATGACCCTGAACGCACTGGCAGCCAAAGGAAATACAGAAAATAATGGGATTTCATAAAACAAAAATTCTTCTGCACAGCAAAAGAAACCATCAGAGAGTGATGAGATAACCTGTGGAATTAGACGAAGTATTTGCAAACTGTACATTCACAAGAGACAAGCATCCACAATATATAAGGATCTAAACTCAGCAGCAAGAAAACAAACAATGCAAGTAAAAATGGATGTAAGACCTGGAAAGACATTTTTCCAAAGGAAACATGAGTGGTCAGCAGGTGTCTGAAAAAATGTTCAATATCAGGTATCATCAGGAAAGCGACAATCCGAACCACAATGAGATATACCTTCCGTCTGTTAGAACGGCTACCGTCAAACCCAGAAAAGACAAAAATGTTAGCAAGAATGTGGGAAAAGAACCCTTGTACAGTGTTGATGGGAACATAAATTAGTAGAGCCGCAATGGATGTGCCTCAAAAGATTAAAAATAGGCCTAGCATATGTTTCGGCAATCCCAGTTCTGGAAATAGGCCCCAAGGAGTTGAATGCGCTGTGTTAAAGAGACAGCTGCACTCCCACGTTCATGGCAGCAACCCCCACGTTCACTGCGGCTATTCAAAATAACTCAGATATGAAATGATCCTATTTGTCCATTGATGGGTGAGAGGATACAGAAAATGAGAACATACGCACTCACACACACACATACACACAATGCAATACAATGAAGCTTTTTTAAAAAATAACTTTCTATCTTTTGCAACATCTATGAAGTTGTGGGATGCGGTGCCAAGTGAAATAAGCCAGGTGCAGAGAGGTAAATGCCACGTGTTCCGTCTCACACAGAGAATCTAAACACCTTGACCTCAGAAGCAAACAGTAGAATGATAGTTGTCAGCGGGTGGGGTGGAGGGAAGGGAATGAGAGGCTGAATCACGAAGTGTGAGTGTGCGCTGGGCACTTGCTGTACAGCACAGCGACTGCCGTTAATAATAATGGATTACATACTTGAACATTGCTGAGTGGATTGCAAAAGTTCTCGCCACAAAAATAAGTATGCCAGCGATAAACATATTAGCTTGACTTAAATCATTTCACATGTATGCATGTGCAGAAACATTGTATATCATTCGTACATTTGATTTTTTTAAAAAAATTATGAGATGTATTTGAAAGAGTGAGAGAGAGACAGAGACCCAGACAAAGAGAGGTCTAAACATTGGGTTACTCTCTAATGACTGCAGGAGTTGCGGCTGGGCAGGGAGCTGTGCCAGGAGCTGGGAACTCCATCCTGATCTCCCACGAGGGTGGCAGGAACCCAACCTCTTAGCCATCACTGCTGCCTCCCAGGTCCACATTAGCAGAAGCCAGAGTCCAGGGTTGGAGCTGGGAGTCCAACTAGCCGTTCAGATGTGGGACGTAGGTGTCTCATCTGTTAGGCTACACGCTGGCTCCCAGTAAACGCACTTTATGTTAATTATATCTCAATAAAGTTAGGAGAAGAAAAGAATTTTGATATAGGCTGCATTTGTTTATATTTACTATAATTGAAACAAAATCTGAGGAATTTTATTACCTATATTTTGTTATTTTTTGAAAAAAAAATCAGCCCAATGCGTGTTTATATACATGTTATTTTCATGAACAAATTATGTTACTTTCAAAAGATAAAGGCTAAGTTGAGAGGCTCCTCCTAGTGCCTGGCGCCTGGAAGAAGGAACCAGGTCTCGCAGTGAGCTCTGCGCTTAGTCTACTGTGATGTGTTGTTTGGAGGAAGAATGTGGAAGAAACCGGCTCAGAGAACACAGGAAAACTCTGTTAGTAACAGTTCATATAGTGGTGACTGTATCTGTGATACTTGTAAAACTAGACCAGCAGTAGTTCCCTGCAATGCGGACACTGGAACACATAAATCAGGTTTCCACGCTCTGCTTCATTAAGATCCGCTGGCTGATTGCGGACTGGGAACGATGGGCATTTTACCTGCGGATGAAACTGTGACAGCCTGCGTTGGTCAGTCGGAAAATGCTGGTTCACTGGGTTGTGCAGATGTTCCACATCTTGACACATTTCATTTTAAAATATCAAAATTGCCTTCATTAATAACAGCAACAACCTCCTCAGAAAAGCCGTGAAGTATTGAGAAGCTGTCAGGCTCCGGCTGGAAAACTCGGACTTCCCCCAGGCCGATAAACGCCGTCCGCGTCCTCCGCGCCGTGTCAGCGCCTGGACTGGCTGCCAGGAAACGGCTTCCCCAGCCCCGGCGAGCGCCGCGGGGCCGCCGGACGTTGTTCCAGCCGCACACGGCGTTCCGGGCCCCGGGTCCGGGCGGGTCCGCCGTGAGCCCCCGGGCGAGGGCCATTCCCGGAAATGCCCGCCATGCCTCAGTGTGCCGAACGGCCCTATGGGAGTGAGGCAGAGGGGCTGACGGGAGGGGGCAGAGGGGCTGACGGGAGTGAGGCAGAGGGGCTGACGGGAAGGGAGCAGAGGGGCTGAGGGGAAGGGGCAGAGGGGCTGAGGGGAAGGGGGCAGAGGGGCTGACGGGAAGGGGGCAGAGGGGCTGATGGGAAGGCGGCAGAGGGGCTGATGGGAAGGGGGCAGAGGGGCTGATGGGAAGGTGACAGAGGGGCTGAGGGGAAGGTGACAGAGGGGCTGAGGGGAAGGTGACAGAGGGGCTGAGGGGAAGGGGCAGAGGGGCTGATGGGAAGGTGACAGAGGGGCTGATGGGAAGGGGGCAGAGGGGCTGATGGGAAGGTGGCAGAGGTGCCCGATGGGAAGGTGGCAGAGGGGCCTGACGGGAAGGTGATAGAGGGGCTGATGGGAAGGGGCAGAGGGGCTGACGGGAAGGGGGCAGAGGGGCTGATGGGAAGGCGGCAGAGGTGCCCGATGGGAAGGCGGCAGAGGGGCCCAGTGGGTATTCTCCACTCTACTCCTCAGAGCGTTGAAGACAGAATCTTTGCGAGGCTTGCGGAGCAGCGATGGAGCCGAAGGGTCCAGGTGTGACCTCAGACTGCACGTTTTCTCTTTACGTCCCCGTCTGAGAGTCATTTTTGACTAAAAATGAAGAGATGCTGAGGATACTGTGTGATAACTTGAGCTATTAAAAAGTTTAATTTTTAAGATTTTAGGCTCGTACTTAGTGTATTTTATTCTTGGGGTTCTATATTTTCAGCCTGTCAGAAACATAAAGTGTTCCAAGGTGATCGGAACTCGGAATGAGGTTTGAACACTTAAGATCGCTTACTCAAATGAGTAATCCAACGGTCCTCGTTGTTTGAAAGGGATTTTTATCAAGCCAATGGGTTAATTGAATATGAATTTAAACTCAGAACTAAAGTTACTGGATGAGTAAACAGAACAGGAAAATGTATTCATCAGATTTAGCTATAAAATAGACATAAGTCATGGAGTTTCACATTAGCATGCTATATTTTTTGTAAAATCCAGAAATTTACAACTAGTCCTTTGGGGCCCCACTTGGACCAACACCACACATGTGTGCATCCACATAATCAGCTCCCCAAACATTCAAAATCAAAATTTAAAAAATAAAGAAATTTTAAATAAAGATTTTAATAATTAAACTTTTTAGGATCCTCCCTCAAAATCCTACATAAAAATAAAAATTAAGATAATAAAATAATGCTTAGAAGAAAAGATAAAAGAAGTAAAATGCATAATCCAACACATGAGTTAACACTCAATATTTTGCTTTAAGGAAGAGAATTATTTAACAGGAAGATAAAATTAATGAAATTACCAAAAGAAAGTAAAACAGAGAAACCAGAGATGAGAGGCCAGGAGAATAAGACAGAACAGAATGCAAATGGTAATATCAACATAGACAAAATTTTCATGGGACTTGCTGATGAAGATTGAGTTAAAACATATTTCTCAATCAATTCAGTCGAAATATTTGATAAATTTCAACTTCCAGTCCTCACAAATAATTATATGGTGGGGCTGGCACCGGGGTGCAGTAGGTTAATCCTACGATTGCAGTGTCGGCATCCCATTGGGTGCCAGTTTGAGTCCTGACTGCTCCACTTCCAATCCCACTCTCTGCTATGGCCTGGGAAAGCAGTAGAAGATGGCCCAAGTCCTTGGGCCCCTGCACCCGCGTGGGAGACCTGGGAGAAGCTCCTGGCTTCTGGTTTCTGAATTATATGGTGATTTAAATTTGAAATAGAAAGCAATTTCTTTGACATTATAAAGGCTTACTTCGATTGCAATACAAACCATACTTGGTGATGAAACACCAAGGATGCCCATTGCGCTGACTTCATTGCACTCTGTGTGGAGCATTCTAGCCAAGCAGAAAATCAAGAACTGACTTATAAGGATTGTAAAGAAAAGGGCATAGCTAAATATATTTATGAACCTGAACATGCACATAAACACACACATGTAGATGAATGTGTATACACATGCATTTTGGCATATGGGTTACATACAATATTTTACCTATACACATGGCTGTGGGTGTAATTGTGAGATGTAATAGAAGAATGGGAGTTCTCATTCCAGCAGTCATAAAAACGAACCACCTGGATAAATGGTCAACGAAGTATGTTAATGAAAAACATAAACAAAGATCCAAACAAAGAAGGAATCCGTCATGTTCATTTATGGAAAGAAAGGTCATTAATTGTTCTCTAATTGGTCTGCAAATACAATGAGATTTTAATCTATAAATTTTATACTAAGTTGATCACTATTGTCATAGGGAAAACCAAAGCACCACATGAGCCACGAGACTGGGATGACTGGGGATGCGCATTTCCACCAAGCCAGAAGCAAGAGTGACGTCTCAGCAGTGAAAGTATATACTGATGTGTGGACGCAGCCATGGACTTTGTGAGCTCAAAGATTCATGTGGTGTGAACATTTTGTGTACAAAACAGATGAGAGAGCAGTGAGTGAGAAAAGCCGGCTATCCCTCCTCCCCAATCCTGATGTCCACATTGAAACAAAAGCTGGAACAGATGGCTGCATCGTGTCAAATAACAAATACAACCCAAATGGATCCGAGATACAATGACAACTTTCATAAGATCCCATAGAGAAGACCGGTGGATGGCATTATAAGGCAGTACTGAGAAGCCATTTCAGAAATTCACACTTCCCAAACAGTCATGTGTCTTTACTACATTATTAGTAAAACTCCTTTGTTACAGAAGGCACTATTAATAATAGCGGCACCAATGTTTTTAAAAAGTGATTATTTGTGCTTGATCTTGTTCTCATCCCTGTGTGTGTGTTAAGTCAATCCTCAAAAGAGCTGCCAGGTGGATAATATTCTCATCATCTATGTTCCTATGAGGAGATGGAGCAAGAGAGATTAAATAATCCCTCAGGGTCAAACAGGCAGGGATACAGAAAGGTAGGCTGAGCACTTGGAGCCTCGAAGCTCTCAAAAGAACAAACACCACTGAGCACGCCAACTAAGAGACTCGTCTCTCGGACATATTAAATTCCCAAAGATTAATGAGAAAAATGGAACGCTGGATTAGGTCCGGGTGTGCAGTATAAAAGGCAAACTGAGGCACGGCACAATTGTAAAGAATTCGATGCGTGAATTGGACAACTCCGGAGCATCCGTGACTAGGGCTCCGCAGACAGAGTCCAAAGGAGGTGCTGTGGACACAGATGGAGGCAGAGCACACAGACTGTTTGGCTCTCGTTATACAGTGAACTTGTTCGGTCCATCCCACTGGAAAGTCTCTAATTATATACATTAGTTGACTGCTTCTAATGGACCGACTTTAAATTTCATTAATCTTGTTTTAAAAAAAAAAAAAAAGCTCAGACTAAGCTGTACTTACGTTTGCAAATCAAGCAAGCTTAAGGTCACTTAAGGGTCTGCTGGCTTTGCTCATGGGTCCTCAGGCCTGGTCTCTGTTTTAACTTTAAGAGTGGTCCTATGCGACTGAAATGAATCAGCGTCAAAAACAGGGGATAGGGTCTCTCTTGTTCCGAAAGGACTGGATCATCCATGTTGGAGTCCAGGAGTGGGGGTGGCGTAGTTCTTGGCCCCACCAAAGCCGCGTTCCCCTACAAGGGCACAGGACCAGTGGTAACGGACCCGAAACCACGTGAGAATTCAGTGAGTGTGCGGAGACTCTGGTCTGCTCCCCTCCCTGGGAGCGAGAGCCTCCCCTGTTATCGGTGGCGCCCCGGAAGCTTGGGAAGCGTTAGCTAAATGTCTAGGATCACGGATATAATCAGCTGGGTAGGACAAAGAATCCAATATCCACGTGTGCATACTGAAGTCAGAGCGACTGGGAGACCCCCACCCTTTCTGCCATGGCATCCCAGGACACACCAAGCTCCGGCTTTGCCTGAGGTCCCTCCCCAGAGAGCCCCACACAATTCGTGAAAGAAGAAACCAGAATTCCCATTAAACACACAGAAATACGCTCAACTCAGTCTAAACCGGGAGAGATAAAGGGAAGCTACGAGCTGACGTGGGCAAACACCGAGACGTCTGATAACGCCTTTGTGAGATGTAGGAGGAAATCCACACCAGGATTTTCGGTACACGTAAATATTGGCTCGATTACCATGGACAAGAGCAGGGCAATAGCCGCCCAACATGAATTTGTCCGAGTCAAACACCCAGCTCCACTCTAAATACACATTCCCAGCAAGTTAAGCAACGCCAGTGGAGCTGTACCTACAGATCAGCATTGCTGATGTTTGAAAGCAGACCACTGGGGCTGGCGCTGTGGCTCACTAGGCTAATCCTCCGCCTGCGGTGCCAGCTCCCCAGGTTCTAGTTCCGGTTGAGGCACCGGATTCTGTCCCAGTTGCTCCTCTTCCAGTCCAGCTCTCTGCTGTGGCCCAGGAAGGCAGTGGAGGATGGCCCAAGTGCTTGGGCCCTGCATCCATATGGGAGACCAGGAGGAAGCGCAGCACACTGGCCCTAGTGGCCTTTTGAGGGGTGAACCAATGGAAGGAAGACCTCTTTCTCTGTCTCTCTCTCTCACTAACTCTGCCTGTCAAAAAAAAAAAAAGAAAAGAAAAAAAGAAAGAAAGCAGACCATTGGGCTTAAAATCAAGTTTAAAGGGCAGGTGTTGTGGCATAGCAGGTAAAGCCATCGCCTGCAGCGCCCGCATCTCATATGGGCATCAGTTCAAGTCCCGGCTCCTCCTCTTCCAATCCAGCTCTCTGCTATGGCCCGAGAAAGCAGTAGAAGATGGCCCAAGTGCTTGAGTCCCTGCACCCATGTGGGAGACCCAGAAGAAGCTCCTGGCTCCAGGCTCCAGATGGGCCCAGCTCTGGCCATTGAGGCCATTTAGGGAGTGAACCAGCAGTTGGAAGACCTCTCTCTCTCTCTCTCTCTCTCTCTCTCTCTGTCTCTGCCACTGCCTCTCTGTAATGCTGCCTTTCAAATAATAGATAAATAAATCTTTTAAAACATAAATTAAAATCAAGGTGAAGATAACTATATGGCTAATGACAACACATATATTTTAGAATGTAAGCTCCTGAGAGCTGTCATGTTGTATACAGGCATACGCCTTGTAAAAGTAGGAAATACAAGGAACACGGAACGTGCTATGCTGGGGATACTTGTCGTGGGAATGAAGGACACAGCAGTGACCGTGAGCGGTTAAGGGTCCGGCTGTCCACATAAACTGGGATGGTTCACAAGTCAGGACACACAGAGAGAAAGCTGGAGCTCCCAGAGAGGAACCCTCGCATCAGCCTGATGTTGGGGGCAGTGCCTTCCCTGAGCCCTGTGCATGGCAGGAAGAACACAGCAAAGGGCAACGCGAAGGAGGGAAGGAGGAGACAGGGACAAGGGGGACCCGGAGGAGCCCCGCAGGAGACCGTGTGTCTGTGACCCAGGAGAGAGCCAGCACCGGCGCCACGCAGCCCCAGCAGGTGCCGGTTGGGGTGCGAGTCCGAGGGAGGCGGTGGGGAGGGGAGCGGCCCTGGCCCCTGATGGCCAGCTGGCTCCAAGAGCATCTCCATCCCTCCACACAGCACCCCACCCCTGCCCAGTGAGCACACAGCACCCACCCCTGCACTATGAATACACAGCCCCTCACCCCTGCCCTGTGAGCACATAGCACCTCACTAATGCCGTGTGAACACACAGCACCCACCCCTGCCCTGTGAGCACACAGCACCTCACTAATGCCGTGTGAACACACAGCACCCACCCCTGCCCTGTGAGCACACAGCACCTCACACCTATGTTAGAAATGATACAATTTGTCCATCAGTGGCCTCAGCTTCCATGTTAAGATAGCAGAGGGGCCAGTGGTGTAGTAGGTAAAGCCGCCGCCTGCAGTACCAGCATCCCTTGGGCGCCGGTTCGAGTCCTGGCTGCCCCTCTTCCTATCCAGCTCTCTGCTGCGACCTGGGAAAACAGTGAAAGAAGGCCCAAGTCCTTGGGCCCTGCACCCGCATGGAAGACCGGGAGGAGGCTCCTGGCTCCTGGCTTCGGATTGGCTCAGCTCCAGCCATTGCAGCCAATTGGGGGGTGGACCAGTGGATGGAAGACCTCTCTTTCTCTGCCTCTCCTTTTCTCGGTGTGTAACTCTGACTTTCAAGTAAATAAATAAATCCTTAAAAAGAGCAGAAAAAGAAAATCAAACTACATTCAATCTATGTGAAAGAGAGAAAATAATAAAGTTAGAGTGGAAACACTTGAGATGGGAAAGCAAGAGAAGAAAGTAATTAAACCAAAAGCTGTTTTCTTTTAGAATATCAATAAAATCACTGAATTACAGTGATTAGGGGAAAAGGCAGTGGAAAGGGAGGAGGGAGGGAGGGAGGGAACAGCAGGAAAGGAGTTCAGATCAGGACAGCATAATAAGGGAATGTTGTGAATAAATTTACGCCACCAACTCCAGCTTAGAGGAAAGGTACCAGTTGGTTGGAAGCAGCAAGTGTGGACGCTTACATCGGAGGGTGTAATCCAGATAGCTCCCGAGCTCGTAAAGAAATGGATTTGCCCTGAGCGCAGCCATGGGCCCAGATGATTCACAGTAAATCTTACCAAATACTCGAAGTATAAGCAACAGCAGTGTTACAGGGAGCCTTGCACGAAAGTGTACAAGACGCCCACTTCCTAACCTTTGTTTGAAGCAAGGAGGACGCTGGTGCCGAAAGCAAAGACAGACAGGGCAACGAGACGAGGAAACTAAGCCGTGGACAGCAGGCTCATGGGGACTCGCCGCCCACGAGCGGCTTCCAGAGGCAGAGGGACCAGGAGGGCTCCCAGCGAGGGTCGAGACGGCCGAGGTGTTCACTGCCCTGACTACAGTGATGGCTTCAAGGCCAAGAACTTACGTCACTGGAGTTCCGGAAATGTGTGCAGCAGCTGAAAGTCCAATACGCGCGGCACAGCCGATTTCCACGGTCCTGTAGGGTCTCCACGGCCACGGCTTAAAATCCACCGCAGCCTCTGCGCTGACACATCCGCTGGTCTCTCAATTCCTCCCACTGGGCCAGCGCCTCGGGCTCTCGCGTTGTAGCTTTTGCACCAGGCAGCGTGCGTCTCAGCCCCGAGCAGAGCTCCCCGAGCCAGAAGCGGCGGTGGGGCCCTGCTGCCTCTCGCCGGCCAGCCGTGGTGATGTGTGTGGGTGCTGCCTTGGCCTCAAAGAGAAAGGTGCTGGGGGTGTCCCAGGGGCGCCAGGACCCCAGGACACCCCCTGCGTGCCCAGGTGGTACAGCCAAGTCTGCTGCAGAACAGCACCCAGGAAAACCCAAGGGTTCCCTGCATCTGTGGAGGGTGCTTTGTCAGTCACAAGAACTTTCTCAAAAAGTGAAATCAGGGGAATATTTGAATGGAGGATTCGGCCTCAGAATCCCTCCTCTTAGGCGCAGTGGGACCGTCTGGCCTACAGATGCCAGCTCCATCCGGTGGCCTGGGCCTCACTTGACCTTGACCTTGTGGTGATGTCCATGCAGTCCCACAGGCGCTGACCACTGGTGAGCTGTTGCTCCCCTGCGCTGTCCCCACGGCAAGGCCTGCCTCTGACAATGACCAGCAAGGTGCACACACGTCCTAGGACTCCGCGGTCCCCTCTTCAGAGCTGTGGGGTTCCTGCCACCCCACTGTGGCTTCGCTCAGGTGCGCATGAAGCCACTGGGCGCCCTGCCCGGGGAACCTCCGGCTCTCAGCAAGTGTAGCTGCCTTCTCAGTAATCAACTTTGCCCGCTCACTGCTGTGTCAGAAGGCACTCATTTAGCAGTAATTAAGAGGAAAAGCTGATTTTTATCGGTTGCAATTGTTGGGGAAGGTTTGATTCCCATGCAGGCAGCCGCGCGTGGCTGGCACAAACGTAGTGTTCTCCTGCCACCTGCCGGCCGGTGCTGGCAGGCAGCGAGCCCGCGGGTGAATCCAGATTGGCTCCCACCTTGGCTCTTCCCCCAGTGGTGACTGTGAAATTGATGCAGCTCACACAGGAAAATGTTTTCTCTAAAAGCTTTAATGGTTTTTAAAGTCTTTGGCCACGAGCCAAGCTAGACTTACAACGGTAAAACAGGCAAGAAAGAAAGCTCCGTGTTCTCGGTGTTTGTCTGTGTATCATTGTCAGATACATTTCAGAAGGTATGTTTTAATTAAATCCTGAAGAGTGAGGAGCTAACCTGCATTTTTTTTTCCTTCTATGCATCAAGAAAAGCAAATGTAAATCAGTGTGTTTCAAAGGAATAGTCAATCACAAGAATATTGTACAATTAGTTTTTCTTCATTTATGATGGGGAAAATAAAGCAGCGAAAGAACGAGCGTTTTCATTTAATTTTGTTAGTTCCACTCTCTCCACTGAAATTCAGGAATATCACGCCACTCACGGGAGGATTAGAAGAGAGAAGGCGTACTGGGCAAGCCTTCCAGAATCCTCTGGAACACCTAATAAAAAGAAATTGCTCTTTAATAGGCCATAGAAAATGTTGCAATTATTACCCAGTGAACCACATAAATTCTTTCAAGTTACATTTTGACTGTGGATTCTCATTTCTGTTCCCTGGCAGCGCAGCACGGAGGGGAAAGCATTGCATGCAGTGTCGGGAAGCCGCCGTCCTTGACTCATCGAACCACACGGGACGAGACCCTAACTTGACCACAGCCTGGGCAGCCCTCGTCCCCAAACGTGGATTTGGAAAATCTTCAACCTTGCTTCCAGGATTTGCATTTGAGAAAAATCAGAGTGCGAGGAGCCTGTGTGGTTTTCCTGACGCCCACTGACTTCTGTATGGCTGCGGCCACACCTGCGGGGGCAGAATACCCTCATTTTACTTCACCTTTTCATATGTATATGCCAGCATCTACTGTTGGCATTTCCTCACAGCTACTGAATGTGGGCCAGGTAGCTCGACAAGCGCAAATCTGTGATTATTTGTAAGCGGTTTCACTTCTTTCTGTAGCAGCACTGTAAAATCCACCCCATACTTTGGGTTTGTCTTGTCATCTCATAAATTCTTCACCAGAAACTCACAGTAAATTCAGCTAAGTTTTTGATTAAGAAATTAAGCAAGACGTTCAGGTTTCCCTGGGCATTCTCTTAGCTTCCTTGCATACGAGCCTTTGTAGATACAACTTGGCCCACTTACATGTAATTCATAGGTGCTACGGTTCAGAAAACAACTTGGGTGAAATTCAGCCTTTACCCAATGAAAAGTCTCAGGAATAACATTTCCATCTTTGTCCTCCATTGCTTCCGGACAAATGTAGCCGGTTCACAACGAACGGACTCTTCTTTATGTTGACCCCTCAGCTGAGTGGTGGTCTACTCCGTGTAGTGCTGGCTGGGGCTAGAACCCTCGGCACACCTCCCACTCCCTACTCCCTGGCGTTGATATTCTCTACCGCCAAATCACATCTAGCGTCCTCTAGAGAGAGCTCACGTGAAGCCAGTACATGCACCTGAGGGTGTATCCAGTGCCACATATGTCATCACAGCACCTAGAAGCCGCTGAAAAACCCACACAGGAGAATGGCAACTTGTGCACGAGGGCACTTCATGAATGCAAGGAAATTGGACTGGAAAGACAAGTTTATTTTGGTGCAACACCATTTTGAAATCCATGCCTTGTTTTTTTCAGAATACACATTTTCCATGAACCTTCTGAAGACACTATTGTGTTCTCACAGTTGAGTATTAAACAGTGATGTAGATAAAGTAATAATGAGTACAAGTGGGGCCTGCACTGTGGCATAACAGGTAAAGATGCCACCTGCAGTGCCGGCATCCCATACGGGCAATGGTTCAAATCCCGGCTGCTCCACTTCCAATCCAGCTCTCTGCTATGGCCTGGGAAAGCAGAGGAGGATGGCCCAAGTCCCTGGGCCCCTGGACCCATGTGGGAGACCTGGGAGAAGCTCCAGGCTCCTGGCTTCGGATTGGCACAACTCCAGCTGTTGAGGCCAATTAGGGAGTGAACCAGCAAATGGAAGACTTCTCTCTCTCTCTCTCTCTCTCTCTCTGTGTGTGTGTGTGTGTGTAATTCTGACTTTCAGATAAATAAATAAGTCTTTAAAAAAATGAGTACAAGCAAAAATATTTGTGAGTCTTGGCCATGGAATTCAAGTGAAAAGCAAGATTCAGAGGTAATATAATATAATACATGACATGACATAACATATATATTTCAAGTCCAAAACTTGAGACAGAGTAACATGTGATAAAACCCTTTCCAATAATTTGTCCATTTGATCTTACTTTGCACCTGCGTGGTGTAAAATCGTCTGTAATTCTCCATACTATGGTTTTGGTGTCTGTGGAGTCCGTATTGGCTTCCCCTCTCCCTCCCAGTGTTGGAATCCTGTGGCCTTTCTCTGCCTTCCCCATCAGTGTAGCTAGGGGGCTAATGAAGACCTGGGCTTCTGTTGCATTGTCTCTGTTGCTTTTCTGTTTTCAGTGTAATTGTGTAATTGAACTTGGCTCTGGTCTCTGTTGTTTCCCATCTTTGAGTTGTTTGGGGTTTAAATTGCTCTTGGTTTTCTTAGTATCTCATGGTGGAGTGGTGCTTAAGAGGGCCAGAAAAACATGAATGGTGTCTCACGTCCCCGAGTGGCTGACACTTGAGGTCGCTTTAACTGAGATCCAGGGTTAGCCGAGTTCAAGTTCTTGGAGCAGTGCTTAATCCAGAGAGAGCAGCGCACCGTTGTTTCTCGTCTGGTATTAGTTGGTCTCCAGGATGTCAGTGCGTCTGTGTGCTGTGGTTTAAATAATGTGAATAATGTGTCTTTAGCTCTTTGCTCCTCTCTGACTGTGAACCTGCTGGTTTCTCACAAACTAAACATCTCGCTTGCTTGATAGCTCTCTTGTCCATTGTATACTAAATTTCCTGCTGGATGGACAACATTAGCCTTTTTATAGAAAAGTCAGAAAGACAAGCGTGAACTTCAGGTTTTTGTGCACCAAAATGAACTTCTTATATCCCGTTTCCTATGAACTTCTTAGAGTGCTTTCAGTACTTAGAGCACTGTGATTGTTTTCTATCCTTGAAATTATATGTAACAAAATACACAAACTGCCACCATAAACACCAAAAACGCCTCCCTGTATCTTTGACCTTTTCAAATTCTCCTTTTTTTTCCCCCCTCTGGATAGGAAGGCATTTTCTTGTGTTGGTTTTTTCTGTCTTCAAGTAAAGAAACTGTGATGGTTGTGTCTAATCTGGTGTTTTTCTCTCTTTGTCTTCCTTAGGGAAGTCAGGTCCTTGTTCGTGGATGCATCTCCATTCTCTGTCTTCCCACTCGGCACCCCTGCCAGTCACCGGTGGATCTCCATTCTCTGTCTTCCCACTCGGCACCCCTGCCAGTCACCGGTGGATCTCCATTCTCTGTCTTCCCACTCGGCACCCCTGCCAGTCACCGGTGGATCTCCATTCTCTGTCTTCCCACTCGGCACCCCTGCCGGTCACTGGTGGACCTCCACCCTCTGTTTCCCACTTGGAACCTCTGTGCGCCTGCTTCTGAGCGCTGGGCTCTGAAGTGTGCATTGCTGCCCCCAGTCCTGCAAAGTGGATTCTGCTCTCAGTGACGGCTGCGTTGGAACCTGCTCCATCTCTCCCACCTCAGCCAGCTCTCTGGATCCCGTCATTCCTCTCACCGCGGCTGCTTCCTCCTTCCCTTCTATTTTATCTTTCAATGAGCTCGTGACTCTACCTATTTTCCAGTTCTTGATGATTTTGGTTGTCTTGCTTTTCTTAAAAAGTCTGTCTTAACATTTTTAAATTGAAGAAGTAATGCCTGTTTGTTGTACACAGGAGATAAGGGAAAATCTAGTTTTCCTCACCTCCATCTGAAGTCTTAGGCTAACAAGTTGGGACATTTGTTTATAGCGGATGGTAGCGTAGCTGTCCCAGATGTCCACAGCCAAGTGTCTGGTCCTCCGTATCCTTCCAGAGCCTCACTGGTCTTCACAATAGGACGTCTTCTGTGTCTCTTTCTCCTTCAGCTTGGACAGGTGTTTGGGGCAGAAGCAGTGTGGACAGCTTCCCAGGGTAGCTCGTGAGGCAACACGACTTTCTCCTCTCCTGTGTGTGTTTCTCTCTTTGCCTTTGGAATGCAGCCCTGCAGAGAAAAGTTGAGGGCCCAGCCAATAGGCAGAGCCATGAGGAGCCTCCAGACTGTGTGCAATGGGACTTCAGATTACCCTGGATCCTAGCTCCAAGTCCATGTTTGAGGCCCCAGCCATCTTGGAACACAGAAGCCACGTAACTTCTGCCGAGTTTCAATTCTTCAGTCTATGAGTCTGCATGTAGGTTAAAGGGCTGTGTGTTGTTGCTATTGTAGGGGTGACTTGAGAAAGAGAGAGAGAGAGGCTGATTTGCTATTGTAGTTAATATCCAAGGCCAGTTTGATGGAAGGATTTCAACTTTAAAAGCTCCAGAGCATTCTGTTTTCGTGGTCTCCTACATGGGAGGTGAGTGGCTCCCTCCAGGTCATAGTCTGATCATCTTACAACTGTTCAGTGGACGCTCCCTTCTTTGACGCTTTTCTAGTTTTTTATGTTTAAATATGAACTATGTACACTCACAGGCGTATGAGAAAGGCGACTTTGTGCCCTTGCCTGTTTTATACAAATAAGGTCCTCTCTTACAAATGACTATTCTGTTTCTCATTATACTTTCATTTCCTACTACTATGCTGGGGCATAAAATGTGTAACAGCACAAAAGCAAAGAACACTTGTACTGAAATCCTTATTAGAGTACACGTGTTTGGAAGGAGAAATGCAGCTCTGTTATGAGTGTAACACTGGGGATTTTTGAAAGAGTAAATATAAACCCATAACAATACGCGATAGAAATAGTTGGTAGCATGACTGCCAATGGGCTCAAAGAGCTCATGAATCCCCTGAAAGGAATTCCATGATGAGGACTGATCAAACCAGAGGAGCAGTGCCCACGCCCTCCAATGCATGTCCCTGACTTCCGGTACAGGAAGGCAACCTTGGCCAGGACACAGAGGAGGCCGGATGGAAACAAGGAACCAGAGGAGGGTCACAGATGACTCCTGGCCTATTGACCCTGAAGAGGCCACACTCACCTTCCCCGGAAGTGGTCACACTCACTTTCGCCAGAATGCCATCTACGACGTTAAGTGAAATTGTGCCACAGCTGTCAAGGGAGAATTCAGACAGTTATGTGTCTTATCTTATGGCTTCCATTCTCCTGTGGGGTGAGTTACGGAAGAACTGGTGCCGGGTGTGACAAAGTCCTGCCCACAGAAGCATGAAGCCATGGACTGTAAAAGTGTTTCCTATCTGTGCATTGTAAAATCTACTGGGTGGTTTGCACAGGTCCGTACAGAACAAACTCAAGTTCGAATGATTGCTAAATTACCAGAACCTAAATTACCTCCTATCTGAAACCATTTTCAGAAGTTTCTAAAGAAGTGGCTGCTCCTGTAGCCAAAAATGACAATAAAAAGAATAAAAGAACCTCACAGGATGAGTGCAGCCATATGTCTGAAAGAGGTGAGTTCATCGCATTTCAGATCCAAGACGAGAAAAGAAGATACAAAACCTGAAAGCCACACTCTACGCCTCCATTTCCTTTCCTCCACTCAACCAGCTCCTTGCACTCGGCACTTCCCGGTAGCTGACGTCAGGTACGGTTGTTTTCCGTTCCCTCTTCTCTCGCCAACACTCCAGGAGCTTTCTTTTTCACGATTATGTCCCCAGGGTCTAGAATCTGTCAGACACAGCAAAATACGTCTCGCATAAGTCACGGCGTGAGCGAAGGAGACAGCGCCTCTGTCCGGTGGTGCGGTGGGTTCGGCTCTCACTGCTGGCTCGCTACTTCTGGGCAGTAGGGCACGGAACAAATGATGAAGAGGCCGTCCCCTCCGGCTTGCAGCTGGGAAGGAAGACTCCTGAGTTCCGCAGTCCAACTCCGGGTTTTCAGTTGTTAAAGACACTTAGGTGGCATCAAAGAGAATTTGTATATTTTGAAAAGCTCAATACATTCATATCTTATACACCAAGAAAAGGCCTTTTCCAGGCCAACTATCAAACTGAAGAACAGTGCTGCCCACCACTCAGCTGGAGAACGAGGGGTGCACCTGACGGACGCCTGCTCAGCCACCGTATGTCTCATGGCAAACAGCTCCACCGTCCAGGCAGAGGCAGGCGAGCACCCTGCTCCAGACCTCTGCACCAGTTCCAGTGCTGTGCAAATAGTTAATTGTGCCAGAGGTAAGACTTTCAACTTCCATCTTTTTTAAGATTTATTTATTCACTTGGAAGAGTTATAGAAAGAGACAGAGAGACAAAGAGATCCTCCATCCACTGGTTCTCTGCCCAGATGGCTCCAACAGCGGGGTTGGGTCAGGCTGAAGCCAGGAGCCAGGATCTCCTGGGTCTCCCACGAGAGTGGCAGGGGCAAAAACACTTGGACCATCCTCTGCTGCTTTCCCAGGGAGCTGGATCTGAAGTGGAGCAGCCAGGATAGGAACGGGCACCCATATGGGATGCCAGTATCTGAGGCAGTGGCTCTACCTGCTACACCACAGCGCCAGCCATGACCACCATGTTTTCAAGACAATTTACTAAAGGAAACAGAACATGTTGGAGGATGACTTCAGGTGTTTGATTGGAATTCTAAGCAACAAAAATGCCAGCAAAAACCCCGATTTTCTGCCTACTGAGCATCCCGGAAGGCGCTGATGGACTGATAGGCCCACAGGGCCTGCCGATGGGAGAAGGCGGCCGACTCTGATTCAAAGGCCCTGGCTCGTCCTGTGCACGAGCTCCCGGGAGGAAAGGACTGGAGGAGGCAGCGGTGCAGACTCTCCAGGGCTCGGGGAACCCTGTTGGAGGCCCTGGGGGAAAAGGAAGCTGTGGCCCTGCTTCTGGTGTGGAAATTTGTCTTCCTTGACACCTGGAGGGACTGTTTGGTCAGCTCCTCTTGTCACAGAAGACTCCCAGCTGAGATGTGCTTTTGCACTACAGGTAGACACCCTTCAAGTCCAAGACAAAAACCGGTATGACAGGTATTCAGCCCCGGCACATTCTAAAATCCAAAATTTTTTACAAAGATCTTTTTATTTATTTGAAAGGCAGAGTTACAAAGAGGCAGAGGCAGAGAGAGAGAGAGAGAGAGAGAGAGAGGTCTTCCATTTGCTGGTTCACTCCCAGATGGCCACAACAGCTGGAGCTGCGCCAATCTGAAGCCAGGAGCCAGGAGCTTCCTCCAAGTCTTTCATGTGAGTGCAGGGGCCCAAGGACTTGGGCCATCTTCTACTGCTTTCCCAGGCCATAGCAGAGAGTTGGATCAGAAGTGGAGCAGCCAGGACTCGAACTGGTGCCCATATGGGATGCTGGCACTGCAGGCAGCAGATTTATCCACTATGCCACAGCGTTGGCCCTAAACATTTATTGATTTGTCTACCTTTGTCTGTCCAGAGGACAATTACAATTCACTAAAATATGCCTGGAAGACCTTACTTACTTGTTTTCACCAAAAAATAAAACTGGAAATAGACTGTGTAACAAATAGAAAGTGCACAGCTCTTTTAAAACCTTCACATTTTAATTTACTGAACCCAAATATTAAGTCAAGTCTCAGTAACATCACTTTTTTATTTTAAATTTGTTTGTGAGGTCAGATACAAAGAGACACATGGCTGGACAGCAAGAACCCCTGTCTGCTGTTCACTCCGCAAACGAGGCAGGACTGGGGTCGGAGCTGAAGCTGGGAACCGGAGACACACACCAGGTCTCCCATGCAGGGGCGTGAGCATCAACACTGCCTCCAAGAGGGCTGTGTCAGCAGGAAGCTCGCGTCAGGTGCTGGAGCCGGGCGTTGGACCCGGTCACTCCACTCCGAATGCTGGCACCTCAACTGCTAGGCTAAATGCCAGCTCTGGTAAAACTCTCACTTATTTGGATTTAATGTCATGCAAGAGAAGGTATTATTTATTGTTTGCACAATGTGTGTTTCATTCCTTTGCTCTGTTTAGGAAAATGTCATCACATTTTCTTGTGAAAACAATGAGACAATTTATAGTTACCATTTTCTCATTTAAGGACTCAAAATGACAATGCTCTCTGAAGTTGAGAACAGAAATGTCCTGTTTTTCTTGCAGAGCTTCTGTGCATGTGCTATATATAGTCAGCTGGTCACAGTTCACTGCGATGAGCTTAGCTCTTCCCAGAACTTTGTTTTATTATTTCTACAGAGAGCTAAGCTTACATCTCCTCTTTAAGTGTTGCTAAGGAAAGGTACCTGGACCTGAAGAACTCAGTGTTCAATTCAGTGCTAACCCTGGTGCCAGGCATTTCACGCATTAGACGCTGCGGGAGAGTCAGAGGCAAGCAGTACCCCTGCTGTGTGCTGTGGGAGACTCAGAGGCAAACAGTACCCCTGCTGTGCGCACCCTTAGGTGTACATGAAGTTGGGACCGTTGCTTCGTGAGCCAGATGTACGCACTGTTCAAGCATTGCTGTAGACCAAGGACTTACAAATATGCATCTCAGTCTCTTCAGGATCTGGGCTCTCCCTTCCCCTGCAAACAAGCAGCGCGCAAGCTGTCCCTGTGCACTTGCAGGCTGCAGATGGGCGAAGGGAAGCAGGAGAAAGAGCACTGGGAAGTCCTCTCCCCCCAGGCATCTTCGCGTTTCTTGGGGTTTTTTTTAACTCGAAGTCCATGCTTAAGTACTCAAGGTGCAGCCGGCTTTTTCCTTTGACTGTTCCTTTTCTACTCATCAGAGACTGGCACCGCCTCTGAGATGGACAGAAAAGCAATGCTGAATGCAGCAGTGTCGAGAACAGGTGAAAATACCGAGCAAAGGCTATGAGTTTGGTCATAAGTGACTGAACGTGCAGATGAGGCAAAAGGCTAGAATGAAGCGAAACCCACTGATATTCATCACAGAAAATAATGAGTTCTTTCAAGGCTGCCTTCAGCGGGGAAAACAAAAAGTAATCACGCATTTAGTTCATTCTCGAGGGCCTTGGAGATTGTTTCGGGCTTAATAGTTCTACCTCTCACTCAACAGTGTGCGCAATTCATCTGCCTTGTCCAAGAGCTGAGGGAGACTTGGAAAGAGCCTGCGACTCCTTCCTGGGAGGAGGTTAGCCTTTGGGGAATGTGGCCCTCACACTGCAAGCTTAACCCTTCGTTAGCCCTGAACCCAAGCTGGCAGAGCAAACCTTGCAATGTCTTGTGGGTATAATGAGATCAGGGACTACAAATGATGGTGACCCACAGAGCAGTCACAGCCAATCCACAGGGCTGCGTGAAGTTCGTCTCCCATAGGGAAGCTGCTTTAAAGAGTGAAGTCTACTGAATTCAGTGTTAGTGTGGTCCAGGAGAGGAATAGAAGACTTGAGATTGGTTAGTGTGTGCGTGTGTGTGTGCACGCGCGTGTGTGTGGCTCAGAGGTCATCACAGAACTCCCCGGTGTGCCCATGAGCTCGTTTTCTCTGTGTTTTGACCTCGATGCGTAAGTGCCCCTGATCAAGGACACATGTGAGTCTTGTCATTCACTTTTTTCAAAACAGGAAACTGAAAAGTGGAATGTTTCTTGGGTCACGTGGCCAGTCTACACTCGTTTTCTAAAAACCCTGGCCTTCAGTGTACTGTGGACATGGGCTGCCAAGGACATGAGATCTGAGCTGTTCACGGCTTTCATGGTTTTGTAGGAGCATGACACAGAGCAGAATTCTGAAGGCACTCTCAACCACTTCTTTCAACAATAATACAAAGAAAACAAGTGAATTCTCTCCTTCCATCCTTCTACCCTGCACAGATAACTCCTCATTGTGTAAAATACTGCTGCCACACTGGGCATGCTCTGTGTTTGTTTGCCATGAGTTCCTTCAATGGGCCACATTAGGCTTCTACACCGTGAGACGTTCTGAATCCACTGCACCTGACGCGTGTGAGGCACTCAGCAGATGCTAACCCTGTCCCTTATTACCGTCTGGGCTTTCCAAGGAGAGGGAAGGAATTCTGCTGAAAACCAGGGTGAAGTCTTGCACCAGCAGGTCAGGGACAGAGACGCAGAGCCACAAAGAGACATGAAGATGTCCAAGGCACAGCTTCAGCGTCCACAGTAAGCTCTCGAACCGCAGAAATGCCACGGTTCCCACCTCCTCCTGTACCCAGATACGGAGCCATTATTCAAAGATCCAAGCACAGAGTAAAGTTCAAGTAGCTGTCGAATCGCTGGCGTACCTCTCCTGATGTAACAACTGTGTATGTGCTGAACAATAGAATCTCAGGCTTGAAGGCCACACCTCCCTCAGCTACGCTCACCACGCAGTAAACTCCCGCCTGAACTGCTGATGGGGAAAGAGCCCAGACAGTCTGAATATGTTACTATTTATCCACCAGTCAGTAGGTTTGACATTAAGAGGTTTTTGCTTTTTCCCAAGAAAATTGAGAAAAAGCCAAGACAGCATCATTGTGATCATATTGTTAGTGAGGAGAGGAGTGAACAAGTTGCCAATACTAATAAGCTGCCTTGGGAGCAGGCAGCAATGGTTCTGATAGCCAAGAAGTCTCATGTAAAAACTCCCTTCCTGGGGCTGGCGCTGTGGCACAACAGCACTTTGCTGGCAGTGCCGGCATCCCATATGGGCGCCAGTTTGAGTCCTGGATGCTCCATTTCCAACCCAGCTCCTTGCTAATGTGCTTGGGAAAGCAGTGGAGGATGGCCCAAGTCCTTGGGCCCCTGCACCCACATGGGAGACCTGGAAGATGCTCCTGGCTCCTGGCTTTGGATCGGCGCAGCTGCAGCCGTTGCGGCCATCTGGGGAGTGAACCAGCGGATGGAAAACCTCTCTCTGTGTCTCTACCTCTCTCTGTAACTGTCTTTCAAATAAATAAAATAAATCTTTAAAAAAATGATAAAAGTTAGAAAAGTGTGATTCCTGCTACAAGTTAGTAGATGTTAGTGTCATTCCATTTCAAACTCAAGGAAGTGGTCCCTGGAGTTGTACTTTGGTAATTTTGCCTGAGAATGTGTGAGATAAATGCTGAAAACTGAAATTAAAATAAAATCCTCTGATTTCAGAACTGTTTCCGTGAAGATTTTGCCAGTTTGTGCACGAAATAACCTGTGTGGTCAAGGACACTAATGGAGATTTTATTTTGTGAAACTGAGTCTTATAAACTGAGTGTCTGCATGGAACGTTCTAGGGTTTGCTGGGTTCATCATTGGAAACACACAGGCCCCCAGACAGCCCAACTGCTGGCATGCCTGGGTTACCAGGAGGTTGTGCTAACGTGCTCAGTGGGGAGAGAGGGTAACAAACCCCAGTGCTGCGCTGGCTCGGGTTCATGCGTGCGTGCGGGGAACAGCGGTCACGTACCTGGTAAGGTTCTGTGTTACGCACCCGTACACCTGGTCCTGTGGAAACCGGGCTAATTTAGATGTCAGCAACAACGGGGCCATCTCCAGGCTCCTCCCACACCCCTACTGCCTTTGGGGTCCCCCCTTCGCCTCAGCTTCCATCGCACCTTGACAAGCAACGTCAACCTCTGCCCACTTAAATCTCTCGACTCCAGCCCTGGCATTGCATCGCTGGCCTCACACATCACTCTGGTGGCCACTTCTAAGTGGATGCATCCACAGCTGGCTCCCCCAGTCCCTGCCTGTACCTGCCCAAATCCCAGCTGTTTCCCTCTCGGTCACCCAGAGACCTTGAGGCTGGCCTTGGGCCCCAGGCTCTCCTTGTGCCCCATGGCTGCCAGGCCAGGAAATCCACTTGGCTCAGCCTCCCAGCATCTTCTGACCCCAGGCTCCAAGCACGAAGCCACCACCATCTCACATCTGGAAGTCAGCCATGCTCTCCAGCAACTCTCCCCATTCCACAACGCTGTCCCAGGCCGTCCACTTGACTCTGCAGAAGCCCAAGGCCCTGTAGGGGCTGTCAACAGACCGCCCGAGGGAGGGGACACCCCTGCTGCCCCCACCCCTGCCCGCTTCTTCCCTTCGGCAGTTCCTCCGCGGGTGCCCCAGCCCTGTGAGAAGTTCCTGCCTGTGTCTGCCCGGCTCTCCTGGAACTCTACCCTCGGTCATCCATGACGCTCGCTCAGCTCCCTGAAGACGTTGCTCAGGTGTCCCCCTCCCAAACACTCGAACCCTGACCACAGTCAGCTAAACTGTGGCCTGCCCATCCCCCTGGCTCCACTCCTTCTTACCCTTCAAGTAATGCTGTAATGTGTTCTGAGAGCCTTTAGTGTTCGTGTGGTGTACCTTCTGTATCACCCTCCCCAAAGATGGCAGACTTTATTTACTCTAAGGTTCACACCGGCTAATTTATATTAATAGCCTAGGCCCTGTGCAGTTCTACCAGCTTTATTCTAGAACCAGGTGAATCCATATTCATTGTAATATTTGTCACCAGTGCAACCCATGCTCCTAAACTGTCGGCAGAGCCTGCCTTTTTCACCACGAGAAAGCCCAGTCGATTGAACACTGCCTTCCTTCAGTGCAATGACACATCGGTTACCCTTTCAATGTTATTAAGAAAACATTCCACAATAATAGCTCCTTTAGACTAACTTAATAGAACTGATTATTTTGTATCCATTTACCCAGAGCACAAGATAAAACCATATTCATTTACATATCATTTGAGCAAAGTAAGATCTAGACGATGTTTTTCAAAGCAATTAGTAACCATAGGGGTGCAAGCAGCAATTACTGGTGCCTCTGGAAGGAATGGCATTACGCGCTAAACGTGTTATCAGTAGATACAGTGTGGGATGCGGTAGACACAGATTGAATCACAATAGGAAGTTAGGAGGAAGAAGAAGGAGACAGCTATATATCTTCCGTGCTTCTCTTTAAATATCTATTTTTCATTTCAGAGTTTCTCATTCCCTTAGGTACAGTATGAACTTAAAAGCAACCTAGATTCTTCATAGGACTCTTAGAGTATATGATAGATCAATAATTTGTTGGTTTGTTTATGAAATATGCCAACTTACTAGGACAGAGTCATTTTTAAGAGGAGGCCAAGATCAATATATATGTGCATAGATTTATGGGTGTTTTTGTTACAATCAGAATAAGTCTGTTTCCAAGCCTCTAAATGGCAGGGCTGGCTGTTTTCCCTGTGATCTATTGACTCGCGGGTGCCACTTTAATCCTGGAGACTAAAAATATCACATCTGAGACTTTTCTTCGGATAAAGTCCCCTTGACTATAATTAATGCGAGCAGCCAGGGTTTCAAACCGCACACAAATAGCAATGCAGCCCCGAGTGTAGGGCATAACGCAGAGGACTTCCACCCACTTTCTTAGGAGTGCCAAGTGTCCACCTGTTCATGACAACAGAGCTCGGAGTTAACCGCCTTCTAAGTTCTCACGCTGTACTTCTCACAGGAGTAAAGAAAGGACGGAGATAGGGGTTATGACGTGGACGTCACGTAGTTACCACGTGACCCACTGTGCGTGCCTTTCTTGGTGTGGCTGCTTGGCCGTCAGCCGGGACACTCAGCCTTCTGGTTTGGGCCCGGAGAAAAGCTACCAGTAGGTGTGTCCATTCTGTTTATGAATTTCTCTGGTGACTCCTGGCACCCATGGACTGAGCACGGCTGGTGCCGATCAACCGGTGTCAGCTCAAGCAAAGTGAAGGCACAGGATGGAAGCATTTTGTCATCACGGCAGCATTTTCATGGTGTCCCACCGGGACAGGGGAAGCCTTGGGCTGCGTGGAGGGGCCAGGCTGACCTAAGCTGCAGAAATGGGAGAGTGATGGTCATCTCCAGCTTGCTGGCCTTCAGAAACATTTTCATTACTACTCCCGAGAATCTTGCAACAATGGTAAAATAACTGGTGGTCATGTAGCTGTCTGAACCACAAGGCAACCGTGACTCATTTCACTCTCAAAGAATCCATCAGCAATCAAAGGAGAAAGGTATTGTCTTTAATGCTTCAACACTGTCCTCATTAAAACTGCGAGCACGAATGGAGAAAATGCAATCAGGGTAATTTTAGCAAGGATGATGATAAGTGAGCCATTAATTTTATTTCTTTCTTATCCTACTGCTTTGGCGAAAGGCTGGTGTTGCCAGTGGGCCAGCCCCGGGGTTGTAGGTAAGCAGACTTGCTCCCCGCGCTGCTTTCTCTCCTGCACCATCCAGCTCGGAGGTGAGCTCTGGGATGACACACCCATCCACCTGCACCTGTTCCTCCACACACAAGCTGAGCTGGGACGGTGAGCCACCACCTGGGGACACTAAGGGGCAGCTGTGCAGCAGTCAGCATGAATCCTTCGACCCCACCGATCTCTACCAACTCTGGATACGAGCACAGTCCTGCTGCATCCTTTAACACTCCCCACCCTCTCTCCTCCCTGCCATCACCTCAGCTGTCTCATCACACGTGTGGCGCGGTGCAAGAGCTCGTCCTAAATGCCTGGGCTTCTCTCCACGCCCAGCTTCCTGGCTGCCGCGGTTAACATCAAGCCCAGGTTCTCTCGGCGCCTGCACCAGAGACGTTAGTGCAGTCATGGCTCCCGTCTTGTGCATCATTCCCTACAGGCTCATATTCGGACTCTCCCGCTGCGTTACCAGTCTTCTCTGCCCATTACCCGTGGGAGTTAGAAGGTCAGAGAACTCTGCCTGCCCCACTGGAAATGCTGGCTCTACAAAGGCTGCTGGACTCAGGCAGGTGCACCCACATTGTGCTCCGTTAAGTCTCTGTGTGGAGACGGACACGGCTTGCCTAGGATTGTGCTGTGGGTAGGTTAGTGTGAGTCCAAGTCAGTAGATCTTTCTCTTTTAATACATTGTGTCTCAGAAGAACAGGCAGAAAGTTTCTTCCAAGTTCTGTAAGGAAAACAACTGTGGCCTTGCTGTTTTATTTCTAAACCCTGTTTAAGGAACCACTGCTTCTAATTCTGCTTTCCCATGCTCTTTTGTGCAGGGCCTTTGTGCGTATGTGTGCAAGGAGGGGTGTGTGTAGGCGTGTGACGGCGACGATGAAAGGGGTATTTAGGATTCTCTGCGAGCTTGTGTTATGGATGACACGGACGCCCTGGAGAGGGGCTGGTGACCATCAGCACCTCAGCTCCAGGGACAGCAGAGAAGGTGGAGAGCGGTACCGACAGGAGGGCACTTGGTGGATTGCTGTGTGGTGTTTCATCACTCACACGTCATGTAAAGTCAGGGCGAGGGCCCTCGAGCTACCCTTGGAGCCATTTGCCATTTCCCTAGATCCCCCACACCCAGCTCACCCATACCAGCATCTTACGCTTCATGTTGCACGTGTTAAATTGATGAACTCGTGTGAGTGCTTGATTGTCACCCAGTGCATTTTCCATCTCCGCTGATGCCACCCGAGACGCCACTTTGCCTTTGGTTGTTGTGTTTCCTTTGGCTCTCTTGACTGTGACAGTTTGGACGCTCTCCTGGCTCTTGATGGCCCGGGCAGGCTTGGGCTCTGGTCGGGTGTTGAACAGAGTGTCTCTCCTTTGGGACTTGCCTGATGTGGTCATGGTCAGACTCAGAGTGTGCGTTTTTAGACAGATGACCACGTAGCAGGGGCACTGCAGTGGACAGAACAGGGACCCCACAAGGTTGTCCCAGCTCCTCATGCCCTGGACTCACTTGGGAATCCTCTTCACAGGGGTGACTGTGTCACGGATCCCGAGATGAGGTTGTCTGAGTTTAGGGTGTGCTGCAAACCCAAAGATGTGTGTCCTTCTGAGAGAAAGGAGAGGAGGGCTTGAGGGGCCAGCACTGTGGCGTAGTGGGTAAAGCTGCCGCCTGCAACGCCAGCATCCCATATGGGCACCAGTTCAAGTGTCAGCTGCTCTACTTCCAATCCAGCTCTCTGATGTGGCCTGGGAAAGCAGTAGAAGATGGCGCAAGTGCTTGGGCCCCTGCCCCCACGTAGGAGACCTGGAAGAAGCTCCTGACTCCTGGCTTCAGATAGGCACAGCTCTGGTCATTGCAGCCAATTGGGGAGTGAACCATCGGATGGAAGACCTCTCTCTCTCTCTCTCTCTCTCTCTCTCTCTCTGGCTCTACCTCTCTCTGTAACTGTCTTTCAAATGAATAAAATAAATCATTTAAAAAAATAGAGATGAGGGCTTGAGACACAGAGACCACAGGGGAAAAGGCCATGGCGAGCAGAGGAGGACCTGGGAGGCCTGCAGGCCCTGGCCAAGGAAGGCAGAGAGCCAGTGGGGGCTGAAGAGGAAAAGCAGGGGTCCCTCTAAGCTTCAGAGGCGCAAGGCCCCCAGACACCTTAGCGCTGGGCTTCTGGCCTTCAAGCTGTGAGAGAATGCATTTCTCTGCTTAGGCAGCTCGGTTGGCGACTGCATGGTTTCCACGTGGTGTCACCACTGAGGTGCCCCGTCTCCCAGCTGTGAGGTTCCTGCTCCACTGTTGCTGTGTTACAGGGTGGCTGACTCTCGTGTACCAGGCCCAGCGCGCAGGTAAGGAATGGAAACCATGCACCTGCTTCTTGTGGGGGAGATTAGAGACACAGGCGGGTACTTCACAAAGTTCACAGAAAAACAGAAGGCAAAGTATGACTTTATTTTGATACAAAACCAATGTTGAAAGCCATCCACAGGTTTTCCATAACACACGTTGGCCATGTGGTGTGCAAGCAATCTTTGACCAACACAAACTCACACTTTCAGCAGTATCAGTCCATTGACTTTTGGAGTATCCTCTGATACTTGGTGGAACTCTAGAACACTTCTGCTTGGGCTGCTTCATCTCCATTTTGGAACTTACTCAACATTCACTCATTCTGGTGCAGGCTTTTGGATTTTAACTTACGTGTGGTGTTACAATCCAGTGTTCTGCCACTTGGTTTGTCTTCACATCCCTCCAGGCTAGGCTGTCGGAGCTCTGCCCGCAGGCTCCCGTGTCCCTTTGCCTTATTGCCCCATCACTGCCACTCTGTTTCTGCACGTGTTTGCTTCATGAGCACTTTCCACGTGCGTCAGGCTTGTCTTGCGTAGCTGTTGCTCCAGCCCTGCACCCAATGCTTTCTCCAGGGAGCCCTGCCTCCTTCCACCGGAGAAGGGCACAGAGACCAACACCTCTGTGTGTGCTGGGCTCGTGGCTACCGGGGCAGCTTTGCCTCTCGAGCTGCTATTCACTGCCGAGCTGCCCCACGATCTCACGGTGCTCCTTAGCCTCTCTATGCCTCCTTATCTTTATTATTCTTACAATAAAGGATGCACAACTGCAAAGGAACCCTTCACCAGTCATGATTTACCCAAGTGGCCGAATTCTCTCCGATTCTTTATTCTTCTTTAGGTGGGCTGACCGGTGACCACACAGAGGACTGATTTTATTCAACGAAGTCACTTTTTTAAAAGATTTATTTATTTAAAGTCAGAGTTACAGAGAGAAAGGAGAGACACACAGAGAGAGAGAGAGGTCTTCCATCTGTTGGTTTACTCCCCAGATGGCCACAATGGCCAGAGCTGCACCAATCCAAAGCCAGGAGTCAGGAGCTTCTTTTGGGTCTTCCACATGGGTGCAGGGGCCCAAGCACTTGGGCCATCTTCTACTGCTTTCCCAGGCCATGGCAGAGAGCTGGATCAGAAGTGGAACAGCCAGGACTCGAACCACGGCCCATGTGGGATGCGGGCACTGCAGGCGGTGGCTTCACCTGTTACACATAACAGTGCCAGCCCCACTTTTCTTAAAAATTCTATAAAATGCGGTTTCCAAGTAACTAAGATGGGGCCAAAAAAAATGCAAAATCGTCAAGTGCCCACTCCTCATTGCTACCACACAAACTCTCAGCGGCAGTGCTTTGTCTTCTAAGTCACACCTGCACAGAGATCGGCCGTGTGCGCACGTTCACGACAGAGAACTGGAAGTCAGGCAGCAGAGGGCTCATTCACAGAAGCTGTTAGCACTGTGTTCTTTCTTTCTTTCTTTCTTTTTTTTTTTTTTTTTTTGACAGGCAGAGTTAGACAGTGAGAGAGAGAGAGACAGAGAGAAAGGTCTTCTTTTTTCTGTTGGTTCATCCCCCAAATGGCCGCTACGGCTGGCGCGCTGGGCCGATCTGAAGCCAGGAGCCAGGTGCTTCCTCCCGGTCTCCTATGCGGGTGCAGGGCCCAAGCACTTGGGCCATCCTCCACTGCCCTCCTGGGCTACAGCAGAGAGCTGGACTGGAAGAGGAGCAACCGGGACAGAATCGGTGCCCCGACCGGGACTAGAACCCAGTGTGCCGGCACCGCAGGTGGAGGATTAGCCTAGTGAGCCACGGCACCGGCCAGCACTTTTTTCAAAAATTGATACAAGAACACTGTAGTTGTATTTTTTTTTTCTACAAGTGTGTTTTCTCTGCTATGGTATTTGAAATGATCGACGGGTATGTAGGGCACAGCCAGCCATGGAGGATGGGCTGGGCAGTGCTGGAGACCCAGGGGGTGGGCACAGGGAGAGTGCCTTGGGTGTGTCTCTAAGGGCTGGAGTGCCTCTCACTGTCCTGGGCATCTTGCGGAGCCTCAGTCACAGGCTGGTCACCAGCAGGCACCGGGATGTCCCCTCTGTCTTGGTGTGCACCCACGAGCTACCCCCGGAGCTGACAATTCCATGCCGTAACCCACACTTGAGCACTCAGTGGGTGAGCAGCCCAAGAGCACCTTACTGCTGCAATCCCATGGTGCGGTTGGGAGGAGTTCCTGGGAGCTGGGAATGGTCCTTCCTGCTGTGGACCAGTGGAGCCCTCGCCGCCATTGTCACCTGCCTCGTCTGCCGGGAGCCCAGCCACAACCCTTTGTTGTCGAAGTTCTCCATGTATCTGTGAAGGCATCAGGGCCACCTGTGTCATTCTTAGGCTCGATTTCTCATCCATACAGTGGGACGAAAGGTGGCAAATTTAAATGGCAAGGATTCATCTTCAAGAACCCAGTGTTGCAAAGCACACAGAGGGCCCTGGCCCTGGCCCCACCCCCTTTAAGTAGGGCTACTGACAGCACAACGCTAGTGCTGGCATTGCCTGGAGGGCTGCTGGCTCCCAGGAGCTCAGGGAACAGCTGTCTTTGTGCAGAGAGCAGTGAGGACGGCCAGGGAAGGACAGAGAGGATCCGTCAGGGCTGGGTTCCTCTGTGGTCGGGGAGTTCTCCAGGGGCTGGGGCTGCCTCCGAGGACCGTTTTCCAGAGAGCTGTGGATGATCCTGGAAGACAAACACAGTGCATATTGCTGAACAGCAACAGCTCTGCAGCCAATGTCTTCCTTCCTGGTAAAGATAGCCCCATCAGGTGCTAGCAGGTGCAGCTCTCCTTGGACCAGGAGGGGCGGGGCCGGTTGGCACCTACCTGAGCATCTGCCTGTTGTATTCGCAAACTCTCCAGGCCCTCAGCTGGCGAGCGATGGGGATCCTGCGCTCAGCGGCAGAGGCGGGTGCTATTGACAGCCACTGGCCAAGGCTCCCGTGTTCATGCACTAGAACTAGGACAGGTGTTGCTCATCAGAGCTTACCCGCACCACGGTTCTGGCGGCCTGAGGTGCCGGTGTGGGCAGTGAGCTCCTTCCGGGGCCACGAGGGGCCGTCTGCACCAGGTTTGATGGCTGTAGCTGGTGTTCTCCAAGAGGCAGGAGTGCCTTTGCTCCTGGGGTCTCCTTCCTGGACTCCTGTCTGTCTCTAAGCTTCCTCCTTTCCAAAGCACCCTGATCTTGTTGCTTGGAACCCACCTTGTTGATTTCATTTTAATTTGACCCCCTCTTGGGAGACCCTGCCACCAAATCAGGGCACTCTCTGGGGTGTTGGATGCCAGGGCCTCATCACTGGCGTTTGGGGAGGTGAGAAACTCAACCCGTCACAGAGAGAACAGCAGAAATAATATACCAAATCTAAACTGTAACAGGAAAATAGTTCTTGCTTTTCATTTAAAACATGAACATTATTTGTAGAAAAAAATCTTAGATGAACAGTTTGCACTTCAGTTACGTCTTTTAGATGCTATTTCTCTCTTGCAGGCTGATACAGTCACCTAGACAGCATTTTTTATTTTAACAAAAAAATAACAGCACTGAAATTTGTCTGTCAGAGTATATCTACATAACCTTGGAATTGTTTTGTTTAATCTTTTCAATAATGAGGGGATATATTTTTATTTTTAGTTCCTTTTTTGTACATGTGAGAGGCACAGAGGGATGATAAATGACAGACAGAAAGCCCTTGCATCCACTGGCTCACTCCCCAAACGCCTGCTGTGGCTGGGGCTGGGCTCAGGTCAGGGCCAGAAGCCAGGCACACAATCCAGGTCTCCCACGTAGCTGGCAGAAATGCCGTTACTTGAGCCAGCACCTGTGTCCCCTGGGATCCACATCAGCAGGAACTTGGAGCAGGAGCTGGAGCCAGCTCTCCAACCTCAGCCCTCCAGTGTGAGACACAGACATCTTAGCCTCTGGGCTGAACACCTGCTCCTGTGAATATATTTTTGATGTGACATTGTCAGTGTATACACAAATATAGAGCAACATGTAAAACGTATTTCACTTTATTTGGGAGTTGAAATGAGGCTTACTCCATGTCAGAGTAAGTTTGTGCGACTCTTCACTGAGTCTCTGAGTCTAGTCGTGTTTATTTTAGATAACTTAGAGTCATCGTTTTTATCTAACACATCCGTGATAGGAAGAGGTCTATTTTATAGGCCAGAAGAACTAAAGAAGAGTGCTAAACTTTTGAAAATGAACATATTTTTCTCCCAAAGAGAAGCTCTTCCGGACCCACCATTGGGTGTCACTTACGGCAAGTGCTCACAAATTGTTCTGGGATGTGTGTTGGTCCCCGAGATCCCTCTGGGTGACCCGCAGGCTAATCTCATGTAGTATTGATGCTTCTAATATGAAAATGTCTATATTTTAGTTTCCAGAATGGATGGTTTATGAATAATGTATAACATTTAATAAAACCAGACCTCGCCTCATTAATGTCTCATCAGAAGTGGGCTGGGCCTTTCCATTCTATCTGGCATTTTGGGGTCATGTGGTGGAGAAGATTGTAGACAGGCATTTTATATATGTGTGAGACTTGCCCAACTAAACATGTCTAAAATCCAGAGGATCAAGGGTTCATTATTAGATGGCTTTAATCACTGGTCAGACTGAACTCAATATCTCGGGCATTTCTTCCTTCACTTATTTTGCAGTGAGTATTTATGCGTGGTTGAAAATGTTTCAGAGAAAGTCCAGAACTATGAAGGGACTTTTTGTAAAAGACTTGGCAGTTAATTCACACGAAGACTACAGAGCCACTACCTCCTGCACAGTTGTTAAACTGCCACACTGGGGGGTTGCACAGCCTGCGTTTTGTTACTGTGTTTGTAGTGATTATTTGGTGTCAGAAGTGACCCCAGGGGAACGCCTGCACCACCCTGGGAAGCTGCAGCAGAGGTCGGGGTTCAGACCCCAGCTTCCTGGAGGTGAGTGATTCCCTGACCCTGAGTGATGGCCGACACCTTACTGCTGTTCCACACAAGTGTACGCGAATGTGTATTTAGTGAAAATGCAACCTCTTTAAGTGATGATACTACTTACTACTTTGGATAACACTTGTTTCATCTAGTGGGCATGGGTCCCTACAGAATTTGTATCCGTCTCGAGATTGTGTCACTGACTGTTAAAAGCCATCATCACTTAGCCTCTGCATGAGCCGGTCTACATCGTTTTTCAGACCTTCATTGCGCATGAAAACTCTATCTGTTGCATCATTTTCCATTGTGTTCACCTTTCCTCTGGTGTAGATGGTGTAGGAGCAGGTGGGATGAGGGTGGACTGAAGCAGGGCAGTGCAGGCGCTGGGTCCTGTGGGCCTTGTTGCTGATGTCCGGACAGGTATGGGTAGGGCACGCCAATGAGATGTCCCTGAAGGAGATGAGTCTCCTGGAGACAGAAACCATAGGTTACTGAAGTCCAAGTGTCTGACTGCGACTTAGAGTGACTGAGATGTGGCCTGGGTGAAGAGCAAGCTTGAGAGGCTTTCGGGAGCCTACCACAACTCTAAATTAATATCTATCAATAGATATTGTAATGGAGAGAGGGAGAGAGAGGGAGAGGGGGAGAGAGGGAGAGAGGGAGAGAGAGAGGGAGAGAGGGAGAGGGGGAGAGAGAGGGAGGGAGAGGGGGAGAGGGAGGGAGGGAGAGAGACTTCTCAATCTTCCATCTACTGGTTCACTTCCCACATGCCCACAACTGCTGGGGTTGGGCCAGGCCAAAGCCAGGAGCCAGGTCCCCCAGATGGGTAGTGGGGATCCAAGTGCCTGCTGCCTCCCAGGGTGCACATTAGCAGGAAGCTGGAGTTGGGAGCAGAGAACCCCCAAACCCAAGCACTGTGACGTGGAATGTGGGTGCATCAAGTGACGTCTCAACAGCTGTGCCAGACGCCAGGCCCTAGGATGACTTTCAAATCTCACACCCCCTGGAGTCTCGCCTGTGATGAGTGGTTGAAGTCACGAAGTAACTGCTACACCCTCCCTATCCCAGCATTACCTCTGTTTAAAACTCCAGGTCCTAACCATGACCTGTCCTGGGATCGGACCCTGCCCATCCCTGCAATGCCATCCCTCTCCATTTCCCAACTTCCTGTGCGTCCAGGCCCTCGTCCCTCCTGCCTTCCCAGGTCACCTTCTCTGTCCCCTCCACCATCTTTCATTGCAGGTCAAGAGCTCGCACCCATCTGCCGTGCACACCAACCCCTTCCCACCCCGAGCCAATCACACAGACTCCACCTGCCCCGTGGTTTGTCCCATCCTCTGGGGGCTTCCTTGAGGACACCAAGGTTTGATCTAGTTTCTGCTCCCTGGAGAGACTGGCACTGTCCTGGAGCTGGCTGCTCTGGGAAAGAGTGGATGGCTGACTGCAGCTTGGCGGGCAGCTGGAAGCAGGCGGCGAGGGATCCTGGCGCCCCACTGGGGAGCTTCTCCATCCAGCCCGCGCACGTTGCTGCAAGTGGGCAAAGATCTCTCGCGCTCCCCTTCAAGGGCCTCAGACGGCCATCAGAGAGGTGGTGTCGCAGCGGGTTGTGACGTGGATATTAAATGTACCGAATTTCTAAAATCCAGCAAGTGGCATAATCCGATTTTTATTTAGGAAATCACTCTGATAGTGGGGTAGACAAAGAGCCAGGCTGTAAGTCGGGGTGGGTGAGTGGCTGAAGGGAGTGAGGAAGGTCCTCAGTGGGTGTGGGTGGTGGGGACAGGGGTGACGGACAGGAAGGGCTGAGATGGAGGGGAGAACACACTGGCCAGCAAAAAGTGTTGCCATTTCATGAACAAGTCCTGAGCCCCTTCTTACATGTATGAGGGTCCCGTTTTCCCACATCCGCTTCTGGTTCTATAATGAGAATCATACAGGGACACCGGTGCACTTAGCTGGACACCAGCCATTCTCTTAATTAAGGAGCATCAGCACCAGAGCTATTTCTGTCTCCCCTAATTTGCTGACGCTCTTGCCTCCCTCTCCAATTCCTCCCTGGGACTTTGTCTCCCATTGCATTTTTCCACCAAATTCTATTTGTGAATCAATTTGTCCCTAAGAATAGAGCAGTCCTTGCAAAAATGTTTCCAGTACACAAAGAATAGAGAGAACAAGCAAGTAAATCAAAGAGGGTCCAATTAGTGATTGTTTTTTCTGGGACAGAGATACTGAGTCTTACTTAATGTGGGGAACGTAGCGCACCAGAATAGAAATGGAAAGTTCAGGATCCGCTCCGCAGGAGGAAAAGTGCAGATGTGTTTGGAAAGTTACTTTCTAATCAGCTACCGGAGAGCTGCTTGGGACCAGGTGTGCACTGGGAAAGATATTTATAGCAGGCTTCCGACTGAAGACCCTGGACGTCTTTGTCGGTGACCAACCCGTGCAGCAGAGTGAGTGAACCCCACAAAGCAATGAGATGCGCATTCACACCCGGAATCGTGGCAACACAGGGCTCCGCTGACCCTGCTCGGAGGCCATGCTCAGCATCCTCACCACTTCCAAGACTTCCAGTTATAAAGACCGAGGAGCCCTCCCCCCGCCCCGCCGTGAGCAGCTGCCCAGGACCCTGGGTAATTTTTTTCCTCTCAGTGTGCAGCTCTGGAGAGCTGGAGGCGGCGTCATCGTCCGTGTCTGCCCACTTCCTGGCCTTTCCAAGAGGTGACCCTAACTGCGAATGGCCCTTGAGTGAGCATAAATAAATAAATAATCGAGCCCTGTCTGTCTGCAGCTCCCCGACTGCCCTTTGCGTTCAGTGTCCAGTCCCCTGGGCGTCTGCCTGACTCTGATCATGCTGCACGGATCTCAGTCATTTCCGGGCCATGGCACGGCCACGTGTGGAGCTCTTCCTGGTGAGCTGGTCCACCATTTTGGAAGCTGCCCACCTCTCCCGTGTCCGTCTCCAAAGTCGGGCTTCGGAAGCAAAGGTCTTGCTGTGTTGCACATGGTGACATTGACCAAATAGCGCAGCGAGTCACTGAAAGGAAGCATGCACTTAGAGAGCGTTCACGTCTGGGTGTCCCCATCCCCGTCCTGGGCCCCTCGTGCTCCCATCAGGCATACAGCTGCGTGATGCCAGCTAGCCAGGGACTTGCCTCCCAGGCTGGTTTGGTGCTGGTGGTGGTTGTGAGCTGACGTAAGAAAAACTTGACCGACATCTTGTTTATTTTCTATGTATTTGCACGCTGTTTGCGCCAGGCCTTTCCAAAGAACACCTCCTTATGGGGACTGTGGCCCCAACAGTTATGCACCAAAGGGCCTCCAATCTGGGCCTTTGGGGATTTCTGTCCTGCACTGGCACTGGCGGGAGTGAAGCCACTCGATCCACGCTCCGTCTGCAGAGTCCTGGGACCAGACCCCCGTGAGTCTGGGCACAAAACCCTTCTGACAGGGACTGTATCAGAGGGGCGGGGGCCACAGCTGGGCAGCACCTACTCCTGCACTGCCCAGCGGCACAGAGCCAGGGAGGAGGGCTGGTCACAGGGTCACCAGTGCAGACTCGCTGTGTAGCCACCAGGACTCTCCCACACTTCTTCACCAACTCACCAGGAGAGGAGAGCGGTTCTCTCCATGGATTCCCCTTCCCAAAGCGTGTTTATTACACCCGCATCTGGACGAAATCTCCCACGCGTTATTTCATCCTAGGACTGGGGGCAGGACAGCAGATCCCATTCCTCCGAGTTACATCAGGGAAGTCCTTTAGGGGGTTTTGCCTGAATAATTTTAACGGATACAAAACATCTCTATGCGTACATGATACAGGCTATACCAAAAAAATGACAAACCCCTCTCTCTGCACTGACATCGCCTCCGTGGCCTAGTTCTGGTTTTCCCTGAATGCTGAAGCCCCACAGAGGGGCTTCCTATCCACCAGTGGCAATCGACTTCCTGTTCTTCATATTAACCCCTCTCCACATCAGTGGCTACCCTGGGCAGACGCTGAGTCTCAGGGGTACCAGAGCTCCTGTAGATTTCATGGAAGTTTCTCGCTCAGGGGCAATCGTTAAAGTCATTCCCTGCACTTATTCCCCTCTGATTGTGGCGTGTGAAGAGTTAAGCATCAGATAACTTCAGAAAGTCAATTAAAAAGGATAGTGTAGCTTAATCATGGGGCTTTTCCTATCTATTTTTTCCAGTAGTTACTTTAAACCTGCTAACTTGAAATCACAGTCTGGGGCTGCCTTCAGAAGTTCACTCAATCAAAAAGCGGGTGCTGAGTAATCAAAGATCTTAAATAACTGGAAGTTCCAACCCTAACCACAAGAGGATTAAAAATCCAGTAGCCAGAACTCAAGTCTTCGATCCAGCCAGCGCCAGTGCATAATGAGAAAGCCCAAAGCCCCAGACCACAGCCATGTCCTTGCCCAGCATAGAACTAAGTGGAAAACCTCTTTAATTCCTTAAGAGATCCTATCTGCCTGATGAAAACAGATATTGGCTTCTGTGTAGCATGATTAGAAGAATGGAAGGGGATTAGCAAGGATGCGAGGGGAGAGCTCAGCCCGGCTCATTTACATGGTATTACTGCTGACAGGTGATGCTAGCGGCGGAGACAAGGGGAGCAGAAGCTGCACCCGAATTAGAGCAGCGTTTATTTACTCGAGCTGTGGAGGGATTAAGATCCATTTATTTTGCCATATCCACTTTTTAAAATCTATTAAACACTTTGATGCTTACTTATTTTATTTTCTGTAGCAAACAGCCGAGCTGTTCAGAGAGATGTTTATTTTCATGTACAACAACCTGTCAACTCATTGTAACTGAAATGTAAGAGGCTGTAGCAACATTCTCTTTCTATGTGTTGGGATGAATGAAAATTATTCCTATTTGTTTAGAGTATGAATATTTGAAAGCCACAGATTCTTTAGCACTATGGGATTGCTTACTTATTGCTGTATAATGTCATATACACAAATACACATATCTATCTACTATGATACACAATACATGAGGGTACTTCAAAAAGTTGGTGGAAAAGTGAAGGTAAAACGTAATTTATTTTTGAGCAAAAATTTTGAAATGTATGCATCTGAAAGATTTTCCAAAAGTTCATGGAAAATGCATGTTGTGAAAAAGACTAAGCATGCATTTAACAATTTTTGCACCAATAACCTTATCTTTCAAATGCATTTTCCACACACGTGATCTCTATATGCACATGTACAAATGCACACACTGCCTTGATGTGTGTTAAACACATGTACGTATGGTGTGGGGTAGGAAAGCTTATTACTAGATAATTATTGAGATGATTGCGTGTTTTAATACCACGTCTTGAATAAGCCTATGAATTTTCTATTTTATAAGTATAAAATGTGTGCATGTATACAGTCAATATTGAAATTGGAATTAACATTTTCTGAGGTGATAAACCTGCAGAGAGATCATGTGGAACTTCAAATCTCATCGCACATTTTGTCACTTTCTTTGTTCCTGTAATTTATTCTCTTTCCAAAAAAAAAAAAAACTAGTTTAAAAGTGCAAAATTATTTTAAACAATTAATATCTCCTAGCTGAAATAACATTGACATGTTCGATCTTCTTATATAAGTAAGATGCTTGTACACTTGGATTTTTTCAACGCTCATTTTTCTTCTTTTATTTTTTGAAATTTATTTATTTTCCTCTTATTTGAAAGGCAGAGAGACAAAGAGCGGTTTTTCATCTGTTGGTTCACCCTCCACATGCCCCTAACAGTGAGTGCTGGGTCAAGCGGAAGCCGAGAGCCAGGAGCTCCACTGGGCTCTCCGCTCTGGGGAACGCACCACGCCAGCCACCCCTGCTGCCTCCCCTGGTGCACATGACCAGGAACCGGGATCTCAAGTGGAGTCGCCTTGTGATGTCCCAAGCAGTGTCTCAACCACCGTGCTAAACCCTGCCCCACAATTTTTCAATTTTTTTAAAGATGTATTTTGTTTATTTGAAAGAGTTACAGAAAGAGGTAGAGACAGAGAGAGAGAGGTCTTCCATCCGCTGGTTCACTCTCCAGATGGCCGCAATGGCTGGAGCTGCTCTGATCCCAAGCCAGGAGCCAGGAGCTTCTTCTGGGTCTTCCACGTGGGTGCAGGGACCCAAGAACTTGGGCCATCTTCTACTGCTTTCCCAGGCCATAGCAGAGAGTTGGATTGGAAGTGGAGAATCCGGGACTCGAACTGGTGCCCATATGGGATGCAGGCACTTCAGGACAGGGCTTTGACCCACAGTGCCACAGCGCTGGCCCCACAATTTTTCATTTTTAAAGCAACATTGATTTTCTGCTCAGAAAATATCATTTCTAAATTCAGAGTATCTCAGTGTAATGTAAAAATATCATCCTGTGTGAAGGTTTTGAGATCTGATTGGCTGCCATGTAGTATACTCGAAATTTAAAACATAGGATCTACATCCTTGTGTTAGAAAAAGGAAATAAACACAAACGTAGCAAAACAACTGCAGGAGTCGGCACCGTGGCATATTAGGCTAAGCCTCTGCCTGTGGCAACGGCATCCCATATGGTCGCAGGTTCTAGTCCCGACTGCTCCTCTTCCAATCCAGCTCTCTGCTATGGCCTGGGAGAGCAATAGAAGATGGCCCAAGTGCTTGGGCCCCTGCACCTGCGTGGAAGACCTGGAGGAAGCTCCTAGCTTTGGATCAGCCCAGCTCTGGCCATTGCAGCCATTTGGGGAGTGAACCAGAAGATAAGAAGACCTTCTCTTTCTGTTCCTTGCCTCTCAGATAAATAAATAAAATCTTAAAAAAAAAAAAAAAGCAAAAATGGCAAAACCATGACAGTGACATAAGCTGGGTAGTTTTGCAATGGAATAGGGTTCAACTTTCAAAGACAGGTAACAATTTTAGTTAATAATTACAAATTCAAAATTAGTTTTACAATTCATATCAAATGAGAGAATAAAGACAGTTTTTACTGAGTTATAATTTACATGCAGTGGAGTACACATTACAAATGAGTGACGAGCGGTGAACGCTCGGCCCAGCAGTGGAGTCTCTGGGGACAGCCACATCTCATCCGTGGTGATGGGTGTGAGTCCTGACTCTTCCTCCTAGGATCCAGCTTCCTGCTAACAGCGCACACCCTGGCAAGCAGCTCAGGACTCGGGTCCCTGCCACCTCCATGGGAGGTCCAGATGACCTTCTGGGCTTCTGGCTTCACCTGGCTCAGTCCTGCCTGTTTCAGCCATTTGGAGAGTGAGCCAGTGCCTGGAAGATCTCTTCCTAACGTCTCTCAGCTTTCTCCCATTCAAATAGAAAGAAAATAAATTTTAAAGAATTTTTAAAGTGCTGTGTGACAAGTTGATAGTTACGTATCACCACGATAAAAATGATGACTGTATCACCTGCAGAAACTCCTCACACTCTTACCTCCCCCCATCCTCTCCTCTGCCCCCCACCCCCACCCGGCCCAGTCAGTGATCTCTCTCCCTCACTACAGGCCATTTAGCATTTCCTAGGGTTTTACATCGATGAAATTGTCCAGTACACAAAGTCCTTTTGTCTGGCTTCCTTCCCTGAGAGTCATCATTTTAGGATTCTTGTCTGGTGTTGAGCATCTAAATAGTTGATTCACTTTCATTGCTGAGTAGCATTCAATCATATAAATAACACGCGATCTGTTTATCCATTTACCTGCTGATGGACAATGTGGGTTGTGTCTAGTTTTCTGCCTATTAAAACTAAGGACGCAGTGAGCAGGCTTGCAGGTTCTTGTGTGGGTATCTGCTTTCACTGCCTTTGCACCAGTGCCTCTTGGAAGAGTAACTTGATCCCAGGGTGACTGTGTTCCATAGCTAAGAAGCCGCCACACCGCATCCCATGGAGTTCACGGTGCTGGAGTTGCAGGAGCTGCGTAGGGGGAGGCCCATCGCCCCGTGTTCTGTCTTGGTGTCACAGGCCTTTTCCTCTCAGCTGTTAAAACAGGGACGCCAGGATATGTTGCTGGGATTTGCGTGACCCCTAATGATTTTCATGTGTGGTTTGCTGTCAGTACCTCTGTTGTAGTAGTGTCTACTCAAATTGTTTGCCTTTCTTTTTTAATCGAGTCTGATTTCATATTATCCAGAACTCAGTATTTATGCATCCTGGAACCAACGAATTTCTTGGGCTAAATGACTTGTTCATATTTTCTCTGAGTCCCTCTCTTGTCTCCCTTCTCTTAATGGTACCTTGTGAAGACCACGAGTTTCTAATTTCAGTGAAGTTCAGTGTATCACCCTACGATGTTTGGTGAGGTCAAGTTGTCACTTCTGTGCAAATTCAAGGCCACAAGTTCCCCTCTTCAGTGTCATACTGCGGCTTTGCAGTTTTACACTTTCTGTTAAGTCGTATCCACTTGCACGGTTTGAGGTATGAATGGAGGATGTGTGGGGATTTTTTGCTTTGGTACTTGACTTCGTGACTGTATGGGTGTGCTAGGTCGGCCATGATCGAGCCCCACACTCAGAGAGGCTGGAACTCCGCGTTCATTTTCCTGGAGCTCTACTACTGGTTTCTCCCGAGGCTACTCCCCTGGGCTTGCAGGGGGTCCCCGGCCTCCCTGTGGCCTCCCCTGGCCACTCCCCAGGCTGTGCTGCTGGTGTGGTGATCGCCTCTTAGGAGACATCCGTAATATCGCATTGCGGCTCCCCCACCCAGTTAGAGCCCCTGTCTCCAAACACAGTCAGGTTCTCAGGTACCGAGCTTAAGACTTCCACGTGCTGACTTGAATGGGGTGGCCATCCAACAAGTTACAATTTTCAGTAATTCCAGTGATATTTATTGAAAGATTTCTTTCTACAAGGAACATACAGAATAGTTTTTCTTAAAACTATGCATACATGTGTGGTCTGTTCTGTTCCCCCGAAACATTTAGCTAAGTATACACTGATACAACATTGGCTTGGTTGCTGTCACTTTTTAATAGGCCTTGGAATTAGGTGGTGAATATTCTCCAAACGTCTTTCTTAAAGTAGCTTTGCCTAATTGTCCATGAATGTTAGCATCACATTGCCGATTTGTACAATGCATGCTGGAACTGGAATCTATAGACGATTTGGGGGAGCGCTGACATTTGGACAAGATGAGTCTTCTAAACCTATGAACCTGAAGTGTGTCTTCCTGCCCATTCAGATCTTCAATTTCTCTTACCAACATTTTATTGGTTTCTCTTTTGTATATAGACCTTGAAAATCTTTGGTACATTTTAGCTCTAAGTATTTCATATTTTTATGATGTTATACATAGTATTTTAAAATTTTAATTTCTGATGGTTTATGGCTAGCATATAAAAATAAAATTGGCATTTGTGTATTTGCTGGACATTATTACTATATTAACTTGCTTATCAGCCTTGTTCTATTTTTGCAGACTCCATCACCTTTGCACATTGACAGTCATGGATCTGAGAAAGAGAAGGATCACTTCGTTCTTTCCTTGCAGTCTAGCTGCCTTCTGTTTACTTTTTCTTTTCTTCCTGTCTTGGATGACGTCCTCAGTGCAACTTTGAAGGTAAGTGGTGAGAGCCGGCTTCCTCCACGTGTTTCTAATCTTCAGGAGATAGGATGGAGTCCTTGCGCTTCGGGGGTGTCAGTTACGAATCTGTAGACCCCACACCCAGCTCAGGAGGCTGCCTTCTCTGTTTTGCTGAGAATGAGTCAGTAATGAATGCTCGATTTTGTTCAATTTTTGTGTTCCTTCTGAGATGAACATGTGGTTTCTGTTCTATTAATTTGGTGAATTACATTGGTTGGTTTTAAATATTTAAATAGCTTCAAATCTCTAGTACACACCCCAGGTAACCATGATACATTATTCTTCTACTACATCACTGGGTTTGAGCTGTCAGTAATACGTGGATTTCTGTATCATTGTTCCTGGAACATACTGATCTGTACTTTTCATTTATCTCTTAAATCAGTATAGACTAATCGTCTCTTCCTGTGAATTCGGGTAGTGTATCTCTTTCAAGAAACTGTTCTGTTGCATTTCAGTTATCAAACTGTGGCTGTGTAGTTATTTATAGTAATCCTGAGTATTCTTCTAATACCTATGGTGTCATAATTATTTTCATTTCTGATATTTAAAACTTTTGTATTCTCTATTTTGGTTGTGACTAGCCTAGCTTGGATTGAGTTGTATCAATTTTACTGATCTTTTCAAAGAACAATATTTTTGTTTTGTGGATTTTTTTCCCTTATTTTCCAAATTCAGTGATTTCTTCTCTTTTATTACTTATTTTATTCTGATTGTATTAGGCTGAAGTTGATCTTTTTTTGTGTATTTTCTCAAGGTAGAAGCTTAAATGATTGACTTTAAATTGCGATTTTCTAACATGTACCCTCAATGCTATACTGTTGGATGAAGTATTCGTCAAATGTTAATTGCATCACATTGATTGATTGTGCTATTCAGATCAAATGTATCCTTACTGATTTTTTGTGTGATTGGTCTATCAATATCTAAATATAGAACACTGCGTTCCCCACTGTAGCCGTGAACTTGTCCACTTGTGCTCAGTACACTTTGTTTTTGCCTCAGATATTTCAACCCTGCCGTTAGACCTGCGCATGTTAAGGATTGTTACATCTTTTTGGAGAATCAGCGCTTGTATCCTTATGCAGTGTCACTCTTTATCCTGGTAAATTCCTTGATTTGAAGGCTATTTCATTTGAAATTAATGTAACTACTCAGCCGTCTTCCAGCCCCGCGTCAGCAGGCTCTGTTAGTCCCTGCTCCTGGGCAGTAGGCCCTTTTCAAATGCTCTCATTTCACACGGACTCGGCTTCCCTTTTCCCTGCCACAGCCAGGGGAGGATTCCCCTCGGAACCTCCTCCTGGGAGCCTGACGCACAGGAGGGTGAGGTCTCGGAGTCCTGGGACCAACACCTGCGCGGCTATGTCTGCCCGGAGTAGGTCAGGTGTGAGGGTTGGTGCCAATGGGGCTACTTTCTGGGTTCCTTGTTTAACTACGTATTTATCCGAGAGATGGAGCAAAAGAGAAAGAGAGCCCCTGTCTGCTGCTTCAGCCCTCACAGCCGTCAATGGCCAGGGCTGGGCCAGGATCAATATGAGTCTCCAACATGGGTGGCAAAGAACCCAATCGCTTAAGCCATCGGCGCTGCTCCCAGTGTGTACATTAGCAAGGGAGCAAGTTCAGGCACCCCAAGATGGAACCCGATGTCTTGACTGCCAGGCTACACACCCACCCTGCAAGGTACTTTTGTGTGCTGGTCTCCAAGATGGTGTTTCGTGGCCTGCGTGGATCAGCAGCTGAGGGGCGGCATCTGGATGCAGTAGCCCCTCTCCTTTCTTATATCCCGTGGCAGCAACAATGTCGAAGAAGGAAAGGCGGGTGCCGAGGAGAGCAGCCAGAGTCCTCCCACCCTGCTGGGCGCCCCCGCTGTGAGCAGCCTTGTAAGGGGCCCCCTCGCATCCTTGCCTTCCTGCCCTCTCCACCCTATTCCACCTCTGTGGGTGGAGCCTCAATCCTGTCCCCTTCCTCCTGCACTCTCGTTCCTACAAACGTCTGTATTTTTCTCTGCTCCGCTTGCCACTGCCCCGACCCGTCCCCCGTCTGAGGTTAAGTGTGCTTCAAAACCTCGTTGCTGTGTTGTTTTAATTTCCGAGTGACAAGTTCTCCCACATTACCGTAGACAAACACTGCTTCTAAAACTGTCATTAAATATTGATTCATTTACTTGACTGAGAAAACTCTCAGGGCCACATAAGAATATTGAAAAGGAAAATTTTCATCCTATAAAGCCTGATATTAACAAAACAAATCAACAAGCAAACATCTCAGCTGCCTGGGAGAGCGCACAGTCCCCCCCCACCCCCACCCGCCCCCGCCCCAGTCTGGAGTAGCTGCTGGTGGAGCATTAAAGACCTGAACTTCCTGTGTGCACAAAATGCGACCTGGGAGGAGCTGTGCCCTGCAGGGTCCCTTTGTTGGGGTGCTGGGGGGCTGTGAGGAGCACTGCCCTGCCAACAAAGCAGGCACGGAGATCCAAGCAGAAGACTGCACGGCGGCTTTGGAGACGTCAGCTGATGACTGCTCCCCGACGTCACAGGCGTGGGATCAGCTTATGGGAGAGGCAGTGCGGTTTGTGGACGTTTTGGACCATTCCATCCTGTTCCTTCTACACTAATGTTCCTGCCGTGTTCCTTCCGAGACAGAAACAGGCTGGAAGCACACAGCCTGCCTTGCGGCGCTGCTTTAATGCCTGCAAGTAGACAGCACACAGTCCTGGCTGCCGTCCTGCCCAGGGGCCGCCGTGGAGCCACTGGGACACCCTTCCGGCGTGGAGGTGTGGGTGTGCTCTGAAAAGACACAGCGAGCACATGGAGGAAAAGTGGACGGCTCAGAGCAGGGCAGCCGCTCGTTCCTGGCCACCGACAGCTGGAAGGAACGGAGCTGGGGTGACAACCAGGCCCTGGATTCTGCCTGCCCGGGTGTGGTGGTGGTGGAGGAGGGGAGAGAGAGCTCACGGAACCTCTGGCCAGCCGGTGGATTTGATTTCCCTTGCTTTTCCAGCCAGTCTCTTTCCTGTTCAGCCACGGGGCCTTTTTCCAAGGACTCCTCCCCCCGGAAGCCACAGAGCAGAAGTTTTGAAGCCAGGAAACTTTCCAGCGTCAGGAGATGTCCTCCGCACAACCCCAACTTCTCCCTCAGGGAGGCCGCGGGCATGGTATGGCAGCTTCCTGCCCCCGGGCCGCACTGAAAGCCGTGGGCTCAGGTGAGCAGAGCTGGAGGGATGCTAAACGCCACACTGGCAGGTTGCTGATGTCTTTCCAACCAGCTCCCAGCAGAGAAAATAGGGTCGCGGTGAGAAAACCCGGAGGCCCTGGGACTCTGGGACCTGCTAATGGGAATGCAAGGGGACAGGGACATGCTGACAGCAAGGTCAAAGGTCACCTGTCTCCAACAGCAGAAAGCTGAAGTCGGGCATGCCATTGATTGAGGTGGAGTTTGGAAGGTGGGAGCTGGGAAAGAGCTGTGTATGCCAGTGCCAGCCACACAGGGTGGGTGGAGTGAGGCCACGGCGTCTCAGCAGCGCTCAGGGAAGACCAAGATGAGCACGGGGGGAGGTCTGGGACTGTGCAGGTCCCCACAGGGCAGGACGGAAGCCTTGCTGCAGTGAGGGGTGCACTGAATTTCACCTCCTCCACCAGCAGTGCTCAGGACGGGGCCGGACAAGGCTTTGACCTGGTTCCACGTCTGTGACCACGCCCAGTTCTCAGGCCCCAGTACCCCAGCAGGAAGGCGAGCACTGGGCCTCCCAAGCCTTGAGGAGACAGCCCAGCCCAGCCCCCACGGTCAGTGCTGCTGGGGCTAGCCTTCGGGTGCAATGGGGAGGCGGCATCAGCGACACGTCACACTTCCGTCACCCAAGGACAACTGGTTTTCCTCGTGGTCCTCTTGACCAGATCCTGGGGTTGGAGTTTCCTCCTCTGCAAGAGGGGCTGGATCCCACCCCCCACAGGCCTCGTGGTCCACAGTGCCCTGTGCCACTGGCCACCTTGACAAGTGACGCTCCCACTGTGCTTAGTGATGTTTCGCGCTTGGGCAAGCAAGCCACAGTTTGCTCCCTGCAGTGTGGCCTCCGAGCGTCGGAGCTGCAAGCAACTGTCCCACCCTGACCCAGCGCCCGCCCACCAGCCCACCTGCTCTGTTCATTGTAATTGCAAGCACAAACGACAAGATGCTTTCACTCAATCTTATCAATTAAGCATTAAAACAGAAAATCTGCATCTTCTGTGGGAAAACCAGCAGAGTGGATGCCATGTGCACAGCGTGGGGACTGGTGAATTCACAAAGGCAAATGCTTTCAATTTTTCACATCCCAGACGCTGCTGCTCTCCAGTTTGTCAAATTGGATGCCAACAGAGGGACACAAAGGTTCCGTTATGAAAGTTTTAGTTGAAGAAAAGAGTTTTTCGGGAGAAATCTCTGTGCTAGAAAGGCAAGTCACCAAGCAACCAAAGGTCACAACTGGTTTTCGTTGGCGGCTCAGACACAGGGGCTCTGGGGGTCACATCCGCGGTAAAGTAATTCAGTCCCACTGCGAGGGTGCTGTTGCTTCTTTTCTTTCCTGTTTTTAGCTTTTCGTACAATATTTGACAGAGCAAACAGATGAAGGAGCTGAGCTGCCATCTGCAGCTTGACTCCCCAAACGCCTGCAACATCGCGAACAGGGCTCGGGTCGGACGGGAGCCAGGAACCCAATCCAGGTCTCCCACACGATGGCCAGGTCAGACGGGAGCCAGGAACCCAATCCAGGTCTTCCATACGATGGCCAGGTCAGACGGGAGCCAGGAACCCAATCCAGGTCTCCCACGTGATGGCCGGGTCAGACGGGAGCCAGGAACCCAATCCATGTCTTCCATACGATGGCCGGGTCAGACAGGAGCCAGGAACCCAATCCAGGTCTCCCACACAATGGCCGGGTCAGACGGGAGCCAGGAACCCAATCCAGGTCTCCCACACGATGGCCGGGTCAGACGGGAGCCAGGAACCCAATCCAGGTCTCCCACACGATGGCCGGGTCAGACAGGAGCCAGGAACCCAATCCAGGTCTTCCACACGATGGCCAGGTCAGACGGGAGCCAGGAACCCAATCCAGGTCTCCCACGTGATGGCCGGGTCAGACGGGAGCCAGGAACCCAATCCAGGTCTCCCACATGATGGCTGGGTCAGACGGGAGCCAGGAACCCAATCCAGGTCTCCCACACGATGGCCGGGTCAGACGGGAGCCAGGAACCCAATCCAGGTCTCCCACATGATGGCCGGGAGCCACGTGCCTGAGCCCCTCATTCCCCCTCCCAGGTGTTCTTCAGCAGGAAGCAGGAGTCAGGATCTGAGCTGGGACTCAAAGCCCCGCACTCCACTGTGGGATGCAGACAGCCACTATGGTAAATGCTCACCCTCCTTTGTCCTCTTAAACATGGAAGAATTGATCAGAAAATGGCACCGCCTTCTTCCAAGAGCACAACCCTACACGCGAGAAGCACCACAAGCCCCCACCTTGGAATTCCCCTCCGCACCCTGCTGTGAAACCACCTGGCTCCCCGCACCCATCCCAGTCCCCACCCTGTCCTCCTCTCTGCTCACCCCTGTGCAGCACCTGCAAAAGTGAATTTCAGATGGCGCCTTACGAGTGACCGCCTTTCAGGCCCGTTGTCATAGCCAGGACGGTCACACAGTTTGTCTGCGGAAGAAGGATACTTGTGGCTTGAGCGAGGATGCTAGTAATTTTGCCAGGCAAAAACCCAGGATTCAGGGTCAACCAAGCCTTGGCCGGAGCGGAAGTTCACACACGCGAGCACGTCTGAGATCTGCACACATCCTTGGCACACTGGCACCAAGGCACTGCCCGGTGTTCATTTTCATGATGCCTGGACCACTAAGAGCCCCAACGGAGACACAGAGTGTCCGAGGGTCCTGTTCAACCCACAGCACTCACAGACAGTGCTTGTAAGAATGCGTCAGGACCAAACAGCTCGCAGATCATAGATTCAATTCTTCCCTTGATCCCAGGGTGCTCCCCTGTCGGGACCAGCGGCAGGAGGAACACCCAGCTCTGCAGCTCACGTGCCTCTTGTCTTAGCATTGATATTAATGCCAACAAAATTAGTAATTTGACAATTAGTTCCCCACTTACCTGAGGAGACATGAAAGGGAGAAAGAAGAGCGTTTTAACCAGATTATAGCGTGGATCTGACACATCAGGGTCCTGGCATGTGAGAACCTTCCAATTTTAACATTTTCATGTCTGCCTGGCAGGTTATTAAAATAAATGAGGGTGCGTCGGGCTCCTGCTGCGCTTCTCTCCGACGGGAGCCGAGGAATTTGCAAGCCACCAATGTAAATTGACCGGTCGCAGAGACTGAAAGGATTTAGCTAAAGTGGACAATTAGGATCATTTCTGCACAGCTGAGTGAAATATTCCTTGTTATTTTAATAATTCAGGCCCAGGGTAATTTTCGGAGGCTGAGTTTGTCAAGATAATGTGCCTTGTGCTTGTCTGCTTGTCATTTTTAACTCAATCTCACATGTTACAGGTGAAGTCTAGCTTACAAAACAGGGAAATCATTCACTGGAGGATTTGCATATGGAATCCAGGGCTCCGTTGCACGGCGGGCGCACGGGGCGGCAGATTGACAGGAGCTGCCGTGCACGCCCGGTGATGGCGAAGGTCGGCATGCTGACGGGTGCTGCTCTGCGTGTTGATACAATTATGAGCGTCACCGAGCAATATGCATATGCAAGGGTGCACTACGGCCACCGCGTTTACCCGGTGTCACCTACAGTGTGTTGGTTAAGAAAGTGTGAGGGCTGAGCTGGCCCCTCGTGTAGAGGCAAACGCTGGCTTGCAGCTCGGTGCCGTCAGGCAGACTGATGGGATGATATCTTTAACATGCGGAGTGAGACACATTTAGACAATTATGCATGAGTTGAGCACAGAGCAACTTGAGAACTGAGGAGGCCTCAGAGCCATTTCTGCAAGTAGGGGCTTGTGTTGGCCAGGTGAGGTGGTCGCAATGGATTGAAACATCACTTGCGAGTACAGTGATGGGGTTAAAATCAGAAGTGACCCTCTGTGTCCCTAGGTCTCCAGAACTGGATGGAAGCAGCCACATTAATTTGAAATCAGGAAGTGATTAAGATTAAACCCACTGAAGCTCTGCCTACAGCCCTGTGCTCTTGGGCCTGGGTGCAAAACCTCTTTGAACTGTGCTGGGTGATGGATAACCTCAGGTCCCAGGTGCCCCACAGGCACCTGCCCAGTACCCACACACAACTTGCTTTTCTTAACCCTTGCAACAATTTATTTAAAGCTAGGATTTATAGTAAATGCATCACATCAAAAATATTAAAAACATTGTATTAGGAGAAAGAGATTTTTCCAGCATGAGTCAACCTAAGAAAGAATACAGCCAGCATTAGTCATTAATATGCTTGAGCAGGGATTATATGTTCACAATCACGTGTCTCTGCATCTACCTAAGCTCATGGGTAGAATTATAAAGTATGCAGGAATTTGACCGAAGGCTCTATGTTATCAGGTGGGGAGGCCTAAAACAAAAGAAATAACTTCAGTGTTGCACTGAAAATCCCAAACCTCATCTATTTCATCGCCTTTGCAGCATCAACGGTCTTTGGCCCTGTAGCTCTGAGGGCAGACGGAAGTGTGCGATGGACAATGACTTTCCTGCTACCTTGAAACTCCGTTTAACCCTGACGTGTCCTGAACTCTCAGGCTGTAGTTTCGCTTGTCACTCAGCAGGAGGGTGAACCTAGGGTCTCAGGAGCAAGGGCTATCTCCCCTACCCCTTGGGGCTCACCACCCGTCACAGGTCCTCGGAGGAACTCAGGCTGGAAAAGAACGCTTGCTTCAAGCCGGTGACTTTACATGATCTCCAGTATGGTTTTTCCCAAATGCGTGCATGACATTGACAGAATTCTCTGAAATTCTGAGCCAAAACCAGATAATTACACAAACGAAATGAAAGCAAAACAAACCACACACAAAGGCAATGCACAGCAGAACCCCTTCTGGCCTGGCCCCTTCGCCAGACCATGCTGGCAGAAGCGTGCTCCAGTTCCCTGGCCTTCGACAGCCGCTTTATTCCCCACAACCCAAGGCCTTTTCTGGGTAAGTCAGGGTGACTCCAGCAACTCAGGGCAAGGGCTCAGCAGGATCCCAAGTTGCTTCCCTTGCAACCTCAGCTGACTGAGCCGTTGTCCTACACAGCCTCTTGCTGGTAGCGGCTCAGCGCCCTGAGGGATCTCTGCGTTGCAGCCTGTGTCTCCTCCAACCTCTGAGCCGAGGGCAGGGAGCACACAGCAATGCTCACTGCCAGGGGCCAAACCCTAACCCACTTCCCACGGTGACAGAGCTGTCCTGTGGCCCCACTGACTGAAAGGCAGAGAAGTGAGGGAGCCTGGGTGTGCAGATAAGTGTGCTTCCAGCTCACCTGCTACAGGGAACAGCAAACCAGAAACCAGTGCCGGACACAGATCACAGTGGGAAAGCGCCCAGGAGACACAGGCCCAGAGGCTCTGTGGGGCCCCTGATACCCAGAGGAGAATCACAAGGAGGCTGCTGTGGCCTCTGCTCACGCAGACCTCCAGTGGGTGGACTGGAGCCTATTTGGCGATAGCACCATTTTAAAAATAACATATTTACGAAATAGCTTTGGAATGATTAGACTATGATGAATAATTCAAGAAGCTTTCTTTGCTCTTTTTTTATTTTATTTTCAGGCGACGCAGTAATTGTCCACAGTTACGGGGAATGGCATGCTATTTCAATCCGTCGTACGATGGGCAGTAATCAGATCCAGGCCAAGCATCAGACATGCGCACCACCTCCTACGTTTATCAAGGTTTTCTCCTGAGGGCTCCAAGACCCCCTCTTCCGGCTGTGTTGAACCCCTCCATTCCTTGCTGTTAGCTACAGTCACCCTACTGCGCTTATTCCTCCTGTGTCCCGGAAACTGTGCCATTGGCCAACAGGGAAAGGCTGCTCCATAGTTTTCTTGAAAAACCACAGTGTTTCTCCTCCCCCAGCCGTACTGCCGACGATGCCCTGCCTGGTGGCTGTATTCTGTCCGGGGCTTGGCGTGTCTGCTGGTGGCTGTATTCTGTCCGGGGCTTGGCGTGTCTGCTGACTCAGGCATATCACGCCTGGGGGTCACACAGTTTTTAGCCGTGGGCTGAGACTTTTACTGTAATAGGTTGATGCCCAATATTAGAGTGTTCCAGATTGGTGTAGACTGTGGGGATAAGCAACAAACAAGGAAAAGTGAATTATAACTGGTTAGAAATAATTTTACCTAAGTGGCTCTATACATTGATTAAATCTCAATTGTAAACTTGGCCATGACATCACCGATGGTGGGGTGTGGGAAGTGCTGGTTTTACAGTCCTCCCACGATTCACTGACATTATCAATATTATAATTACCAATTTCATGACAATTTGTGTGTGACACTCGTCTTTAGACAAATTCCCATTGCAATGGTCTTCTCTTCTTACTTTAATTCAGAGAATTAAATATCACCTCTTATTTGAAAATGTATAATAAATTGGAGACATCAGCTGTTAATGTCAAAATACCTATAAAACTGGTCTGGCATTTGAAGGCTATGATCACCAATTGTTTTAGAACCCAGCATAACCATTAACTTTGGTCCCATTTTGTCTGTGTTATTCTAACGATGACACACCTGACGGCTGGGAGAATCACGTATTAAACAAGAGAGGCTTCTCGGATGTGAAAATAAAGGGTGTTTCAAAAAGTTCATGGAGAAATAGAGTGGAAAACAGATTATTTTGGAGCAAAACATACTTTAGTCTACGCATAGTTGCTCGTCGTATACACTTCCGTGGGCTCTCAGAAGGACCTCTGATACCTAAGGCACTGCTACGCTCTCTTGACTTCCGGTCCTTCCTCCTGCCGCTCCTCACTACAGGATGGGCAATAACCTGGCACACGAGACATAAAATTACGGCGCTGCGCTTCCTTCTCTCACCAGCTATAGCTGAAATAAATGTTACATTGACAAATAAAAGAAACTCCAAAACTAACTCTGAGATGTGTTTCAAAATCCTAGTTTAGAACCCTAATCTGGTCTGTAACAGTACTTTGCAAGCTGAAATTGACTTTTACAAAAATACCTACACACCACCTAGGTAGACTGCCTTTGGCTCTCTACGCGACATCTACAAAGAAGAGAATGCATCATAAACAACGAGTTGGGTTAGGATGGAGCTTCCATGTTAATCGGTTTCTCTCCCTTGGTTGGGTTTGTGGTCTTCCCTGTGTCGATTTCAGCAAGGCGACTTGGTATTCAAGGCAAATACTTATCAGAATGCAATTTATTCCGAATGCCTTTCAACTACAGGCTCAGAATATTTGCCTGAATAATCACTCAAGCTAACATATGGGGTAGCTCATTTTTTCCTTCTCTACTAACCTGATTAATAGCTCCATTCTGGCATTTTAATCTAAATTTTAACTAAAACTGTGTCAGGTATGATTTGGTGGTGTATCTAGATTCTTTTGTGTTAAATATCTTATTTGAAACGAGCCCATTAGGTTGGAGAGCGTAGCTCTCCTCCACGTGGTACTCAGTCCACCTCACTGCACCAGCCATGGCCCTGCAGCCACTTCCCACAACGGAGCTGTTCAGATGCACTCTCCGTGCACACTCCCGTTGCTGTTAACCCTCTGAAGCCAACACAGAAAGCTAAAAGTGTCACAAGGGCATACAAGGGCTTCCATAATTTAAAATAGGTTAGACTTGAGATTGGTGCAGGGTTTCGACGTGCAATATCAAGACCTTCCTTTCTTAACATACCAATGCTTGTAATTTATTCGTTTTATGTGCACAAAATACAAATCCTAGTAATGAGTGCTGAGCACAAAGACCTACAAAAGCCTCCTCCATCTGCTGGAGCTGTCGACACACACACAGCATTTATAGCTTGTGTGCCCAGAGGGATTGGCGCTCTGAGACAAGAACAGAGCCGTTTAGGCAGGAAGTCAGCACTGGCCTTGAATTCGTAGGACTCAGGCTGGCAGAGGCGGAAGCAGAATGGAGATGGGAAGCCGGTCGCCATGTTTGGAGACGCGTGTCAGAGACAAGACTTGGAGAGTGATGGCTGACGTTTAGGAAACCAGCATGAGAAGTGGCCACGGAGCTCCCTGATGAGCAGGACAAGGGGCGAGGATTATCCGGTAGGCCGTGAGGAGCTATTGTCAGTAAAAAAAAAACATAATTGTGGGCATGTTGTAGAAGTTTCATTGCTCAAAAGTTGCCAGGGCTGTAGGAAGCAGTGAAGAATAAATTCTTGTTTTGTTTTTTGTTTGTTTGTTTTTGACAGGCAGAGTTAGAGAGAGAGAGAGAGACAGAGAGAAAGGTCTTCCTTCCATTGGTTCACCCCCTAAATGGCCGCTACGGCTGGCACTGGGCTGATCCGAAGCCAGGAGCCAGGTGCTTCCTCCTGGTCTCCCATGCGGGTGCAGGGCCCAAGGACTTGGGCCATCCTCCACTGCCTTCCCGGGCCATAGCAGAGAGCTGGCCTGGAAGAGGGGAAACCGGGACAGAATACAGCGCCCCGACCGGGACTAGAACCCGGGATACTGGCACCACAGGTGGAGGATTAGCCTAGTGAGCCATGGTGCCAGCCAAATAACTTCTTGTTTTTACTGTTGTTATTATTTTATCCACATCAGTGAAGTCAGCTTCCAAGAATCTGGGGAAAGGTGAAGATGTGTGAGAGTGAACCACCTGGGGAAACATACCCAGCAGGCCTTGGGAACAGAGAGCAGAGAGCAGAAAGCGATTGGAAGGCAGAGGTGGGTACAGGACAGATGTCGGGGGGGGGGGGGGGGACACTGACCCAAGCTACACCTGTTCTGCCAAGCATGAAGGGTCGAATGATTTCACCCTGTTGGTCAGTGTCTTACGCTTAAAATACGGGGTCGAGAAAAAGAACAGAGAGAGGAGGAAACTGGCAGAGCTGGGTTCCTGTCTCTACTCTGCGGGGAATCAAAGCACACCAGAGCCTGCACTCCACGTGCAGGAATGCTCTCTTCTCTTTGCAGGCTGGACTAGACTGTGCCCTGTGGACAATCCTATTCAAGCTTCCCAGGAGAAAGCGTTCTTCTCTCTCTCTGGGGGGACGAGGTGGGGGAGTAATCATGACATCATGCTCTTTGCCAATCCAAAAGCACAGGAGTGTGCCTCTGTGGAGCTTAACCTGGGCCCCTCCCTTGCAGCTCCAGAGTAAGCAGCTCCACCCATGGCATGACCTAGGTCACGTGCCCTAACGTGCGGGTGCTGCCTGTGCAAAGAGGGAGTTCTGGTTGTCCAGTGGTGTCCAGTGCACAGCACGGTACCATTCTTCTGAGCAGGAAGCGCTCTGTCACAATGCCTTCTGCTCTAAGTGGTTTAAACGCAATCTCTCATATCAGAATAGGAAACTCGGAAACAGAACACCTTTGAAATGAGAAACACAGAGCTAGAAAAAATATCTTTGTATTATTTTTAAAATACTTGAAGCTGGGGTTGTGGCATAGCAGATTAAGCCGCTGTCTGCAACGCTGGCATTCCACATAACTACCGGTTCGAGTCCTGGCTGCTCCACTTCTGATTCTGCTCCCTGCTAACGTGTCTGGGAAAGCATCACATGATGGCTCCAGTCCCTGCACCCACAAGGGAGGCACAGATGGAGCTCCTGGCTCCAGCCTGGCCCAGCCACAGCCATTGCAGCCATTTTGGGGATCGAACCAATGGATGGAAGATCTCTGTCTCTCTCTGTTTAACTCTGTGTTTCATAAATAAGTAAGTCTTTAATACTGAGAAAGGTGTAAGTATTTTTTTTTTTTTTTTTGCTGGTTCTCAGGGAAACATCAGCTAATGCCTCAAAACCTGAAAGACAGGAATGCCTCAAACATGTCCTTTTCCATATCCTGCCTTGTCAGCTGCTTAGAAGGCTTCAGCATTTAAATAACCTTGCAGTTAATCTGACACTGATTTGAAAAACACAAGCAAACATGCCATTTACATGAAAATGCCAGCCCTTCCTGGGATCTGGGGCATCTGTATTGTGAGGGAATCAGCCCCTGCATACCTTGTGTATTTTGAAAAAGCATTTGTTTGTGCATTTTATGTAAAATTGCTCTGAGATACAGAGGAAGTTGTAGGGCATTGTCCCCTCCCCTTCTTCTTTTTCTCCGCCAAACACAGTGCTGGAGGGGCCAAAGGTGCAGCTTCAGGAGAGGGGGTGAAGCGCTCTCTCCTCAAAGCGAGCAGGGCGAGCAGCGGGCCCAGCAGAGGAGGCCGAAGGGTCAGAGCCTGCAGGGGAGCCGGGAAAGGTTGGAGGGAAGGGGGTGGTGAGGCAAGACGTGCGCTATGTCCTGAACGTCTACTTCTCTCCAGACTTCTCTTGCTGAATTAACCCCTAAAGCGATGGCGCAAGGGGGGTGGGGCCTCAGCAGGGGGCGCTCTCCTGAACAGGATCAGTGCCGGCATACAAAGGTCTTCAAGAGTGCCCTCGGCCCTGGTGCCATGGTGGCGTGCAGCCAGAGGGCCCTCACCCAGGCCTTCCACTTGGACTCCCCAACTGGGAGAAGCACAGGTCTGTCATCTACAGTGCCCCGTCTGGAGCAGCCAAGCAGGCTAAGAACAGCCCTTAGCAGGATCTGCCCTGGCTTCTGAGAGGAGGCAGGAGTTGGTGCTGGGTGACGCTGGGTGACAGCAGCACCACGGGCGGCTTTACCAGGTGTCCTCCAGCCGGCTGCTCGCCCCTCGCCGGCCAAGCTGCCCAGGGCTCACTGGGCATGGCTCTGTTTCCTGCCCTCCTTCCCGTCAGGGGAGGCCTTCCTGACCACGTGGTCCACACCATGTGAGGACCCTACAAACTGTGGACATTGCTTTGGGGGCAGACCTAGAGAGCTGGGATGACCCCAAGCCCCTCCCAGGCACACTGCACACTTAGCTCCGTAGGACGGTTGTCAGTGTCGGGCCGGATTCCGATAAAAGCAGCGCCCTTGTGTTTCACAGAAGTGTCTCCATGACTCTCTCCCGCTGTGATGATGGCAGGAATCACAGGGCCTACAGATTACAACACAAGCTCAGGCTCTTGTGATTATTTTAGCGACGTAGTTGTTACTCACACCCCAGAGATGCATCACCTGAGGCTCTGAGAGACGGAGAGATATTGTCTGCCGGGAGCACCCTTGGCTGGAGAGCCCAAGTGGGAGCTGTACGCCCAGAGACTGCTGGGAAGAGTCTGCCCCACGCATGGACCCGAGGTTTCAGGGACCCGAGAGGGAGCGTAAGAGCGGACTGCAGCACAGCCCTGAGGTTGCTGATCCAAGAGGCTTTTGGTGCCCTCCAAGTGTGTGTCCTAACAGGATCCTGGCATCTCCCACAGGAGCAGGCAGGGCAACCTGCAAGGCTCAGAGCAGGCCTGACATCCAGGTGTCCACTTCCCCCTGACTTCCGGCTCTCGTTCCACCCGGCTACACTCAAGGACAGCTCTGAGCAGCCAGCAGAGGTGACGGAGTGGAAGACCTGAAGACGAGGGGCCTCTACCTGCAGACTTGGGCTCGACTCTACTTCCCTGTCCCCAGCCTCAGGTGTGTCTGAAGACCAGCCCAGTTGCATGGATGATGTCACACAGATGGGCAATGAACAAGAGCGGTCTGTTCTACAGCAGACCTTGGTAATATATTTGTGTTCTAGAATGTGTGAAATTGATTATAAAAAGCCAGAACACTGCCACTTGAACAAAATCTTAGGGGTTCAGAGATCAGAGGCACGACAGAACAACCCCTCCAAAGTAAAATGAGGGGTCAGCACTGTGGCGTAGCGGGTAAAGCTACCGCCTGCAGTGCCGGCATCCCATATGGGCACCAGTTTGAGTCCTGGCTGCTCCGCTTCTGATCCAGCTCCTTGCTGTGGCTCAGGAAAGCAGGAAAAGATGGCCTAGGTGCTTGGGCCCCTGCACCCACGTGGGAGACCCAGAAGAAGCTACTGGTTCCTGGCTTCGGATCAGCTCAGCTCTGGCCATTGGAACCATCTGGGGAGTGAACCAGTGGATGGAAGACCTCTCTCTCTCTCTCTCTCTCTCTCTCTCTCTTTCCCTCTCTCTCTCTCCTCCTGCCTCTGCCTGTTTGTAAATCTGCCTTTCACATAGATAAATAAGTAAATAAATCTTTAAAAAGTGAAATTACTGCATCCTGAACTATCTATTACAAAGAAGAATGTGCATCACATCCCTCTTTGGCTTCTGAAGGTCACTCCACCCCACCCAGGGATATTAATCTGGTGACACTGATCAACACTGGTGATGTGGAAAGTCAATAGACTGAGTGGTTAGAAGGTTAGGCTGCAGCCCAGGCAACCAGCCACTTGTACCCCATAACCCAGAAGATGCCAAGGGTTAGAGGAGGCATCCACAGGGAGATCACAGGCAGGTGGAGTTTATGGAAACTCCTTGCAGGAGAATCACAGAACATGGCCCTGAGGTTCCACAACAGGGAATGCCCGGCCTCGTGAGGAAGAGCTCCTGATGTGCTACTGGGCTCTGGGGGAGGTGGGCCATGGGACATGGGGCCACGGGATGTGGAGCCACGGGACATGGGGCCACAGGCAGCAAAAGGCCATAAATCCAAAGCTCTCCTTATGAGCAGAGTTCTGTTACTGCCACAACTGGGGCATGCAGTCCAAAAGTTCTACGAACATCATAGCAACTCCTTATGGGATGGATGTAACATCTAGGATGAAGCCACAGAGGACTAGGGGCGTGAGGACACTGCATGGCCAGGTGCCAGCCCAGAGCCCCTGCCACCCACCGTGATCTCAGCAGTCTCCTTGCCCGGGTTCTTGCTGACCTCACATGTGTGTGTGTGTGTGTGTGTGGCGAGAGCATTTAGGATCTTCTCTCAGCACTTCCCCACATATGCTCTGCCCCACTGCTCCGCCCCCAGCACTGCCACCTCCTTGTAACAGCCAATCTATTCTCTATTTGGTGAGTTTAGCATTTTTAGAGTTCATACACGAGTTAGATCACATAGTATTTGTCTTTCTGGGCCTTATTTCAATTTTGATGCTGTCCTCTAAGGTCATCCACACTGTCACTAGTGGCAGGAATAAAACTATTTTTATTCTATATTTATCCATGTAGAAAAATGCCCTGAAATGATAAACAATGCCAATAACAAAACACTTGAAATAAACTATTATCACAAATGTTATAGAATGAAAGGTTGATATGTAAAGCTCAATTGCTTTCTAAGATACAACAATGTACAATTGGAAGTTGAAATCAGAATTTTAATTCTATTTACATTACTACCCCCTCAAAAGTAATATTTACATAAAAACCTAAAAAATAAAATCAGGATCTGTGTTCAGGAAACTACAAAACTCTGATGGAAAAAGTAAAAAAAAAAAAAATCAAGACTCTAAATAAAGAAATAGTCTGTGTTCATGGACAAAAAGATGCAATATTGTTTTGCTGTCAATTCTTCCCTACTTGATACCTAGATTCAACACAATCCCAAATAAAATCCCAAGAAGCTCTCGTGGTATCTCACAGAAAATAATTCTAAAGTGGACATGGAAATGCAAAAGGCCCAGACTAACATACATAATAGTGGAGAACTAAATCTGGGTGATTGACATTACATAACGTCAACACTCACCTGGGCTCGTAGTGAGCAAGACGTTGGGACCGGTGAAATAAACAGTAGATGAATGATGTCAGAATAGAAAGTACAGAAGCAGGCTCAAGCCGATACCTCCTCGTCGTCAGAGAAGGGAAGGCGATTCATACACCCACTGATGGACCATGTGGCACTTCTGATTCTGGCTTTTAAAGGAATATCCACACTGTCTTCCATAATGGATTACTAATTTATATTCCTACCAACAGTGAGTAAGAGGTCCCTTTTCTGTACATCCTCTCCAGCCATTGTTACTTTCTTTTTGATAATAACCATTCTGGCAGGAGTGAGGTGATATATCTTGTGGTTTTGATTTGAATTTCACTGATACCTAGTGTTATTGGGAAGATTTTATAAATTTGTTGGTCATTTGCCTTTCTTATACTGAGAACTGTTGATGCAGGCCCTTTGCCGATGTCTCAGCTGAATCGGCTAATTTTTTGTTATTGAGCTTTTTGAGTTGCTGATATACTCTGGATATCAATCTTTTGTAAGTACATAGCAAATATTTTCTCCCATTCTGTTGGATGTCTCTTCAATCTATCGATTATTTCCTTTGCAGTGCAGAAGCTTCTGCATTTGATGTATCTCATTTGTCTAGTTTTGTCTTGTTGCCTACACTTTGGGGGATCTTATCCAAGGAATAATTTCTTACCCCAGTGTTATGAAGTGTTTCCTCTTGGTCTCACTGAGAAATCTCATAGTTTCAGGTCTTTGGTTTATCTTGAGTTGATTCTTGCATATGGTAAGAGATATATAATTTAATTTTTCTACATATGAATGTCCAGCTTTGTTATCACCATTTATTGAAAATACTACCCTTTCTTCAATGCATATTCTTGACATTGTTGTCAAAAGTCAGTTGACTGTATGTATGCAGACTACTTTCTGCGTTCTCTATCCTGTTCCTTGACCTATGGGATTTTTCATGTCAGTACCATGTTGTCTTACTTACTGCAGCTTTGTAGCGTGCTTCGACATCAGGTGTGACTCTGCCAGTGTTTATTGCAGTTCTAGTCATAATAGCCAAGATATGAAATCAACCAAGATGTCCATCATCAGGTGAGTGAATATGAAAATATTATATATATATGTATATATATACACACACAGTGTGACATTATTCAGCCAAAAAAGAATGAAATTCTGTCTTTTGCAACAAAGTGGATGGAACTGGAGGACATCAAGTTCAGGAATAAAAACACAAATATGAACACTCTGCCTCTCCATGGAGGCTAATAAAAACCAATGTGAACCCAGGATGGGGAGTACCAGAGGCTGGGAGGGGTGGGGAGAAGAAGAGGAAGCGTGGATAACAGGTACCAAGCCAGCATAGGTCAAATGAACAAGTTTTGGGGCCAATGCTATGGTGTGGTGGGTAAAGCTGCCGCCTGCAGTGCCAGCATCCCATATGGGCACCAATTTGCATCCCAGCTGCTCAACTTCCCATCCAGCTCTCTGCTGTGGCCTGGGAAAGCAGTAGAAAATGGCCCAAGTCCTTAGGCTCCTGCACCCACATGGGAGACCCAGAGGAGGCTCCTGGCTCCAGCCATTGTGGCCAACTGGGGAGCAAATGGAGGACCTCCTCTCTCTCTCTCTCTCTCTCTCTCTCTCTCTCTCTGCTGCTGCTGCTTTTTCTCTCTCTTTGTAACTCTGACTTTCAAGTAAATAAATAAATCTTTAAAAAATGAATAAGTTTCTAGCAGTACACAATGTGGTGGGGTACTATAAAACACAACAACCTAGTGTATCTTCTACAGATAAAAGAAAGAAGCTCCAAGCCTTCAATCACAAAAGAACGTCAAAGAAGGGAGATTTTGATTACTCTGATTTGATTAGCACATTGTATACATGTACTTATATGCCATGATACAGCCCATAAATAGATAAAACTACTGTTAAAATAATTTTTCAAAAATAATGAAGGCAATTTACTTTAAAAAGCTATTCTTCCCATCAAATGGTGCTGGAAAAGTTGGACACTCAGATGCAAAAAGGAAAAAATAATGATTTAGGCAGAGAACGTTTACCTTTCATAAAATTTAACTCAAAATGAACCAGAGACCTAACTGTGAAATGACAAACCATACAACTTTTAGACCAGCACATGGGAAAATTCTGGGTGACCTTGGGTTTGATGAAGATTGTTTAGATTTAACCAAAACCATAATTCATGAGAGGAAAATGGAAAAGTTTGACTTTGTACAATTTCTGCTCTGTGAAAGACGCTGTTAGTAGCCTGAAAAGTCAAGACACAGATTGGGAGAAAACACGTGCAAAATCTGTGTCTAATAAAGCATTATATACAAAATGTACAATCAACTATAAAGTAGTAATAAAAGCTTTCAACAGGAAGAAGACATAACCCAATCAAAAACGTGGAAATTATGTAAAGATTCCTCACCGAAGAAGATATGCATGTAGCCAAGAGGGACATTGGGATAGAAAGATACTCAACATTATATGTCATTAAGGAAGTTAAAAAACACTCATGAGATACTGCCACAAAGAACTACAGAAACTAAAATGAGAATGCCGAATGCTGATGAGAACGTGGTGACAGGAACATGCTTTCCTTGCTTGAGGAAATGCAAAATGGCGTGCAAATTCTTGCCAAGCTGAGTATATCTTACCAGTGATTCACCAAGTGTGCGTGCAAGAATTTACCCAATAATGTTGAAAATTTGTATATATACAAAACCTGCCCCCAAATTTTTGTAGCAATGTTATTTATAATCTCCCCAAACTGGAAACAAACAAGATATATTTTATGAGGTAAGTGGATAAACTAGAGTATAGCCATAGAATGTAATATTGTTCAGCAATTTTAAAAAAGAGTAAGGAAGCAACCAGCATTGTGATGCAGTAAGTAAAGCTCTCATCTGTGATAATGGCATCCCATATGGGAGCCAGTTCATGTCCTGCCTACTCCTCTTCCAATCCAGATCCCTACTAATGGCCTGGGAAGAAGCAGGGTCCAATAAAAGATAAGATAATCCAAACGCCTGGGCCCCTGCCCCAGTGGGAGACCAGAGAAAGCGCCTCAGAGCTAGCTTCCACCTCATTCAGCCTGGCCGTTGTGGTTACTTGGCAAGTGACCTAGCAGGTGGAAGATCTCTCTCTCTCTCCCGCTCTCTCTCTCTCCCTCTCTCTCTCTCCCCCCCCTTCCTTTCTCCTTCCTTGTAACTCTGACTTTCAAATAAACAATAAATCTTAAAAATAATGTTACAAAGCCATGAAAAGACACATAAGAACTTTGAATGCATATTGTGTAGTTAGCAAAAGCCTGGGTAAAGGATTGAGTAGGTGTGATTCATCCAGAGAGAGGATGAGCGGGTGGCCACAGGCCTGGGTCTGAGATAGGGATGTCCAGGGGGCAGCAGAGGATCTGGAGGGCAGTGGAACCACTGAGCCTCTCACACCAATGATGGATACAGGACACTGCACAGTTGTCAGAACCCATGCGTGGTGCAATACACGAGTGAATCTGAAAGTGTCACCTCTAGTTAATAATGAGGAATTCATCATTGGTCTGTTAATTGCAGGATCAGATGTTAGTAACACGGGAAACTGCTTACAGGGAGTGTTTATGGGAATACTCTGCACCATCGGCCTCATTTTCTGCAACTATAAAACTGTTCTCAAAAATGAAGTTCATTCATTAAGAAAAAAAATCCCAGTATAGAGAAATGCCAGAAGAACTGTAACCACCAATGGACTTGCATTTTTTCTCAATGAGAGAAAAGAAACCTCAAATACTTACATTTTTCTTCTTTAAGGGTTGTCCTCGACAGTCAACATGAAGACTGAGTGTCTATCTCACACTTGGAAAGCAAATATTTTGATAATATTTTAAGTAAATATGAACATTCATTTTTTAAAGATTTATTTATTTATTTATTTGAAAGGCAAAGTTACACAGAGAGGTAAGGAGAGGCAGAGAGAGAGCGAGAGAGAGGTCTTCCAGCCGCTGGTTCACTCCCCAGTTGGCAGCAATAGCCAGAGCTGCGCTGATCTGAAGCCAGGAGCCAGAAGCTTCTTCCAGTCTCCCACGTGGGTGCAGGTGCCCAAGGACTTGGGCCATTATCCACTGCTTTCCCAGGCCACAGCAGAGTTGGCTTGGAAGTGGAGCAGCTGGGATTCGAACCGGCACCCATATGGGATGCTGGCACTGCAGGTGGCAGTCCTACCCGCCATGCCACAGCACTGGCCCCGAAATTTCATTTTATATGTTACTTATGATAATCAAGACTTTGTCAAAGAAAAGCAATAAAAACAAGAGGAAAGAAACTAGTAACACAGGACGTCGTGAGTGAGCATCCACAGAGTTATGGAACACAAAACACATGCACAGGCACTTCAGGACTGGAATTTGCAGACTCGTGTTGCAAAACAACTATGTTTTACTATATTAAGTGGAATTTTGGTAGAAAACTAGACAGTATAAAATATTATAACTGATTTTTTTAAATGGACAAAAAGTAAATTAAGAAACCATAAGATAGAATAATCAAATCAAGATCTCCATAAATGCATTTATCAACAGATTAAGCACAACTTTAAACAAGAGCCAATAAATTGGAAAATAGATTGCAGAAGTTATGTGAAATTAATGAAGATGCAAAAAGGACAGAAAACACAGAAGAGAAGGAAAGTGATACAGCTGATTTGATGGGAAGCCAACATACTTTTCTTTGGTATTCAAGAAAAAATATAAAGCAGTATGAGAAGAGAAAAGGAGGGAAGGAAGGAGTGGGAACTGCGGGAGGGAGGGCAGGATGGTTGTCTTCTTGGAACTGTATCTATGAAATACGTGACACCTGTTCTCTTTATGTTAGTAACATGTTTAAAAGGATTAAAAAGACTGAATCTTTTTCCAAAACTAAGAAAAAGCCCTTAATAAAGTTATACAGTTTTTAAAAATGAGTTAAAAGAAATACACATCCAGACACAAGATAAACATAAAATTAATAAAAAGGAAAATCAGAAAGTAGTTAATGATCAAGTCCCTCAGCATGATAATCTACATCTCACTGAAAATTATGAAACATGTCTGGAATGACATCTTCTAAGTTCTGTAAAAAAAAGGGGGGGGGGGAATATAGAATTTTATACACAGCAAAGTATCCTTGAGAGTGAAGGTAAAACACAATTTTCAGAAAAATTAAAATTAAGAGAATCCATCACCATGTGATCCACACTAAAGGAAAGATCGAAGGTTAGAAATGAGAAGGGAAAATTGGCATTATCCATTGATGATTCTATGACTGAATGAAGAGGGAAAAAAGACTCTGCTGTGAAATCTTAACATTATTAACAGAATTTAATAAGGTTGCTGTTTACAAATTTTCCTCTAAGAATAATTCTATCTCCACATTCAGCAAATCACTAATAAAATATAATTTAATTTTAATAATAATTTAATTTAATAATTTAAATATAATTTTAATTTTTCTAAAAATTGTGTTTTACCTTCACTCTCAAGAATACTTTGCTGGGTATAAAAGGAAAAGTAAATATAAAAGAACATAGATTTGTAAGGTTTTCACCACATAGAAATGTTAAAGTTTGAGGAGATAAATATTTTTAACATGCTTGAACATTACACAGCATTACATGCATTGAAACATCATATGGCCCTTTATAAAGACATATTATTTTTATATATCTGTTAAACTTTTTAAAGTGAAAAAAACAGTTTATAGGAGCATAAAAAAAGCAAGTACCTAGGCATAGTCTAAGAAAGTGAAGTCTTCTTTACAGAGAACAATTCCGCATTACTAAAGGAAGGTAGAATAGACCAAAACACATGGAGGGATAGTCCACACATGACTGGGAAGACTGCATTATCAAGAGGTGAATTACTGCCCACGAGTTTCTATCAAATATAGGACGTGATCATCTGATCCCGAGATTCGCATGAAGATGGAAAGGACCATGAATAGGTGCCATGCTCTTAAAAAGGAGGGCAGGGGCAGGTGTTTGGCACAGCTGTTAGGTCACAGCTTGGGATGCTTGCACCCCCACAACCCCGATGGAGTCATAGCGACCCCACTTCTGACTCAGCTTTCTGCACACCCTGGGAGGCAGATGATGGCTCCAGGACTGAGTCCATGCACCCATGTGGGAGACTTGAATGGAGTTCCAGCTTCCTGGATTCACCCATATCCAGCCCTGAATGTTGTGAGTGTAAGCCAGTGGATGAGAGATCCGTGTGTGTGTATGTGTGTGCACCTTTCAACCAAAACAAAAATAAGCAAGTTTTTAAAATTAAAGAAAAACTGGGGAGACTTACTCTACCTAACATTAAGACTAACTAAAAGTCCATTGTAATTAAAATAGTCTGCTAGTACAAAGATCAAATATTGGAACAGACTAAAGGCTATCATAAATAATGCTGTTATAAAATTATTGCCTATGCATCAGTGTATACACGTGTTTTCTTTTATATCTTTGAATATAGTTCTATAGTCTTAACCTCAATAACAAATTTATTAAATATTTTATTTGTATTTATTCCTGTATATTTGTGTGCTGCTATTTTGAATGAGATTTTATAAATTATACTTAGTTGCTGCTTATGTTTAAGAAAATGATTGACTTTTCTATGTTGATATTTTATTTAAAAATTCCCCAGTTTATCTTATTAGTTGTCTTCAGATTGCCCTGCACTTCTGCAAAAAAAAATCATATCATCTGAGAACAGGGTAAAGCTACCATCCGGGCAGGGATAGCCCAAGCTTTGCCCCGTTCCCAAAAGTTCCCACCACGTGGGCCGTTTTCTCTCTCTCCCACAGTTGGCCGTGGATGCAGAATGCTACTGTTCTGTCTGTCAATCAAACCCACTTGTGGCAGCCCCTTTCTCTTCTCCAGTATGTAGTGAGCTCATTCAGGGTCCTGAAGGTGTGAAGAGGGAACACACAGGGGCCACCTGGCCTCATCCGCTCCATAGCTGGAGGCACTTTCTGCTCCCGAGGTCTCACATGCTTGGTTCACCACCTCTCCCACAGAACAGCGCTGCAAAAGCCACATCTCTCTTGACGTCTTCCTCTTTTTTTTTTTTTTTTTTTTTTTTTGACAGGCAGAGTTAGACAATGAGAGAGAGACAGAGAGAAAGGTCTTCCTTCCATTGGTTCACTCCCCAAATGGCTGCTACGGCTGGCGCTGTGCCCATCCGAAGCCAGAGCCAGGAGCTTCCTCCTGGTCTCCCAAGCGGGTGCAGGGGCTCAAGCACTTGGGCCATCCTCCACTGCCTTCCCGGGCCACAGCAGAGAGCTGGACTAGAAGAGGAGCGACTGGGACAGAACCAGCACCCCAACCAGGACTAGAACCTGGGGTGCTGGCGCCGTAGGCAGAGGATTAGTCTAGTGAGCCACGGCGCCAGCCATTGATGTCTTCTTGACAAAGATGCTTCTTTCAAGGAAATTTTGAAGAAGAAAAGTTACTGTTAACACCCTGTTCTCCAGCTCACCATGCCTGCTTGTCTCATCAGGTGAGGAAGGTTCCAGAAGGATGCTGGGGTGTCTTCCGTGAGCATCTACCTCCGGCCCACAGTCCATGCCTGGACCTCCAAAACTGTGGAAAATGCAAGTAGAAGTTCTTCTTCTGGCTGGTTTCTGAAGTCTAGATCTGCAATGGAACTCCAGAGCAGACAGAAACATGAATCATTTTGATGTAAAGAGAAAACACGGAGCTTGAAGAAAAGAAGACAGAGAGAAAGAAAAGAAAGGAGGACCAAAGCCTTCAACTCAGAATGCAAAATGGATGGAGCACCTGATGGTCAGGGAGAAGGAAGCTGAGAATGTGAGAACCCACGTGTGTGTATGTGTCAGGGGGCGCACATTTAAACCCCTGATATTGAGTAACATTGTTCCCAGGCTAGGGAAGAAAGGGCAAACAGAATTTCACATCCATTCATGATGTATTTGTTCCCTCCAGGTGGGTACAGGGGACTGTTAACTCTGCTGCAGGGTGGCCTGGCTGTGCCCAGGCTGCAGGCCCATGTTTGTTCCATAAGCACTGACTTTAACCAGTAATTTTTTAATTTATGGGTCTTCATAAAATGCACTGTACGACATGCAATTGTAATGTCATTCAAGGAGATCGGGTTCGTCTGTTCACTGAGCCACGACAAACATGTCGTGTCGCCTGTCTGAATGTGGCTTCACTTTTAAATACAAGAGCCGTGCTGGATTTTTTTTTTTTTACTATTAACACTTGAAGTAATAAAATAGATATTAAAAAGTTCATTTGGGTGCAAAAACCTGAATGATCTTTTTTTCAAAATACACATTTCCACAAAGCTTTTGCATAACCAATTAGTCCTTTCTCTGTTAATTAAGTTTGTATTATCTCTTTGTATAATATATAATGTATAATCTCTTTGTATAACTTCTGTGTTCTTGTACTGTTTAATAATTGTATCAGGTATGCCATTAACAGAACTGAAATGAAGACTACTTCAAATAAAGACTGACTCAATTTTAATATTTCCTAATGTGCCTAGCACAGACATGCACTGAACAATCACTCTACAGATTCTTTTTAAACAATTTTAATTAGCATTATTTGTACAGCACACATTTTATGTAGCTTAGTATCCATGTAACTGACCTTCATAATGGAAACTAGCATCATTTTAAAATGAGAGAGAGCAGGCGGCAGAGAGAAAGAAGGGGGAAGGAGAGGGAAAAAATAAAAAAGAGAAGGCAAAGAGTATTTCTGCCACTGTTGTTAATTTTAATTCTGCTTTTCTATGGCAAATAGGTTCCTTTCTTGCACATTTCAAAGACAAAGTGGGCACCTATCTTGAGCGACGCTATATGCTGGTGCTACGGCCTCAGAAGACACGGGCTGGTGGATCATATGTCTCCTTCCACTTTACTTTACAGGATGGCTGTGATCCACAGCCTAACTTCTGGTTGAGCTCTCCATCTCGTATTCATGCACACATTCGGAAGGACTCTAAAGCAGGGAGCATGCTCCCTCTCCCCACACCCTTGCCGAATAATAACGTTGGAACATCCGCGTGAGTTGCGGCAGGTGCCCAGAGGACGGCCGGATGGTGGTCTACGTAACAAAACAGATTTCACGTGCTTCCGTGTGTCCAGTGAGGATGGCAGTGACAAACAAAGCCCCGATCGGAGGACTGTTGGGCTCGAGAAGAAAAGACATTTTCTCAGGAATATAGAGACGTCTTTATTTGCTTTTGCTTATTTTCCAGCCCACTGTGGATATTATGGATTGCCTTGGAGCCCCTTAACCTGTCAGGATTATAAATGATCACTGGGCTTGCCTATCAGGTACCCAGTGTTGATCAGCTCCTCTGAGTAACTGCATGGACTGGGCATGGTGGTCAGAACCAAGCTGAGACCTACGCCTCCTCATTGCTTTCCCCAGTGGCTCTGGTGTGCTCTGCTCTGGCCCAGACACCCTAGCGGGGGGAGGCGGGGTGCTCTGGGGAGAGTTTCTCGACAGCTGGTGCGGCCGGTGCCTGGCATCGGGTTAACTTGTGCTGGAGATGAGCTGGGAATGGCGGGACGCCCTTGAGTGGCACTGGGCCAGGAGCCAGGAGTCAAAATGTGGTCTTGGGTTGTAGGTAGATGGATGCGAGTGTGGCTTTTGGCGTTCTGTTGTAGAGTAGGCTGACCAGGGAGAGTGACCATGTGCTGTACATTGTTCTAAAATAGATAAAATCCAAGTACGAATGATAAACGTTTGAGCAGGTTTGCCCTGATGTGGACGTTACACAGTGCATATACATATCAAAGCATGACATGGATGGAGTCGGCGCTGTGGCATAGTAGGTTGAGCCTCTGCCTGTGACACTGGCATCCCGTATGGGCACCGACTGTAGTGCCAGCTGCTTTGCTCCTGATCCAGCTCCCTGCTAATGGCCTGGGAAAGCAGCAGAAGATGACCCAAGTCCCTGGCCCCTGCACCCAGGTAGGAGATCTGGAAGAAGCTCCTGGCCCCTGGCTTCAGATCGGCCATTGTGGCCATTTGTGGAGTGAACCTGCTGATGGAAGATATCTCCTCTATTTCTCAAATAAACAAATAAATCTTTTTTTAGTCCATACAATTTTCCTATGTCAGTTACAAAATCAAGAAGTGAAATGCAGAGTTCTCCTGAGGGTGCCAGCTTGCTAAGGCATCACACGAGTTAAGTGGTGCGTGGGCCTTTCCACCCCTCAACCCTTCCCTTGCCCCACAACCAGGCACTGTTCCGTTCCACCCGGCGTCTTTGCATTCACGGTGCATTTTGTGTGATGAGGGATACTCCAAAGTCAGTGCTGTCTACGTGAAACTCTGTGCCTACGTCTGCATCTATAGCGGGATCTGCATCCATGCCTGGGTCTATAGCTACGTAGCTGTGTCATCTATACTCAGAAACTCGCCTCTTAGAAACACCAAGGGCAGCCGGCGCCACGGCTTACTAGGCTAATCCTCCGCCTTGCGGCGCCGGCACACCGGGTTCTAGTCCCGGTCGGGGCACCGGATTCTGTCCCGGTTGCCCCTCTTCCAGGCCAGCTCTCTGCTGTGGCCAGGGAGTGCAGTGGAGGATGGCCCAGGTCATTGGGCCCTGCACCCTCATGGGAGACCAGGAGGAGGCATCTGGCTCCTGGCTTTGGATCGGTGCAGTGTGCCTGCCACAGCGGCCATTGAGGGGTGAACCAATGGAAGGAAGACCTTTCCCTCTGTCTCTCTGTCTCACTGTCTAACTCTGCCTGTCCAAAAAAAAAAGATGAAACACTAAGAAGTGTATATATATATAATACACACACACACACTGTTCCTTTTACCGGGATACCTGATATATTTTTGAAAATATCCTTCTTTTGGTTTACCTTGCAGGCCTTCAAGAAGAAAACCTGGCCCCGCTGAGCTGGGTATGCCGTCAGCACCATGCACACTTTTGTCTTCCTCGGATGATTTTTCTATTACAGCTTTCTTGGTCTGTGTAGACCCAGCGTGTACGACCATGTAAATAAGGAGAGAGGGCGGCCTCACTACCGTTCGTGCCGCATGAAATTACCAGCAGGTCCGAGCTAAACAATTAATACCCCTTTTTTTCTCAGTGGTGGTACGAACAGTGCCAATTTAATGCTGTTTAAGCTTATTATCTAATTGCATGCCTGTGCTAGCTTCAGAGGCGGCTTGACACGGAGGCAGGCTGGTGCTGGGTCCCCGCCGCAGCCGAATATTCAATTATTTGTTCTGACTCGTGTAATTCCCTGTATTCCAAGCTTGTTAATGTCATTACCGAGCTGAAATAAAGTGATTACTCGTAATGAGTATTTATCCGATAGGTAATGCGAGCGCTGCGCCCTCCGGCTGCCGGTGGGCGGCCGTGGACATCGCTCACCGCTGCTCGTGGTGTCCTGGCCCCCGCCCCTCGGCCGTGCTGTCAGGCAGGCAGCATCGCATTGCGGTGTTCTGTGAAATACTGTCAGATGCTGGGGAGAAAATAAAACTCTTAAAGATAGGGAAGGGAGGCAGCGAGCCTCCCCCGGCAGAGTCCCGGCTAATGACCACTGCTTCCACTCGCGGGCGCAGATGACAGCTCCTGCTAAATGCTGATGGCATGCCTGCTGTTGCCTTTGCCCACTTATATTATTCCTCTTGACATGGTGCTGGGGAAGGCCTAATTTTTTTGACATTTGACCATGCAAATTTGAGTCTGGATACATTATTCTGCATTTACATCCTCCCAGTGTTGCTGTTTAAAATGTGCTACAAGCTCCAGGAGCTCAGTTAATAAAGGCCACCGAATGAGAGAAGGAGGAATATGAATGCGGGAGGAGGCCTACACCAAGGGCTGGCTTGTACGTCTCGACACTGACCTTCTCGAGATGAACGAGGGGAAAGCCCTTTTCTAAGCAAATGGTAAGGAATGTAACATCCACTTTTTGGTGGAATATTTTTCAAAGGTTTTCAAAAATATACCAAAGGCAGAGGGGAAAAAAGTACCCCATTATATTTTCCAAGGAGCTTTTTCTACTCAGCTTATCAGCGAGAATGCTATTAACCAATTTCCAGCAGGTGCTGGTTTCTCAACTCCGAACTCGCGACTCTGCAGAGCTGCAGACGTGCCGTCTCGAAGCTCACGCATGACTTTCTTGTCATCCAATGTCTTGTTGTTGGTCCTGAGAAAATCCTTCCACATAGCAGAGTCATGTGGGCTCTGGAGAAACCCAAACTTCATTCGGTATTCTCCTTGGCATCAGACCGCATGAACACTGAGGAGAGAATTTACATCATCGATAATCATCGATAATTATAGGAATGGTACTAAATTGACTTATGGACTACTAAAAATAGATGCCCCGCTCTAATAATGACAACCCAAACGATGAGGGTCCACGGATTCTGCTACAGATACCAGCAGGAACATAGGTCTTGCAGAGGAGTACCCTCTTATTCTGCTGCGTTGGTAAAGAGAAAATAGCGATTGCTCTTTATTTGTCCGTATTTCTGTTTCTGTTTGTCATTGAGGTCACTGGATCTCTGCTTCTGCGTACGTCTTCCAGCGCTGTGTTGGGCAGAGAGGCTAGCAGTTACATGCATTGTTTAAAATAGATTATCTAATAAGATAAGTGTCTGTACTTTGGATTTGGTACGTCTTAGAGTGATAAGAAAACACTCCTTGAAATTACTGAGTAGGCAACACTTTTTCTTTGTTCTCTTTCCTCTCTTTCTGCCTCCCACCCTTTCCATCTATTCTCCTTTTGTTTTTTCCTTCTTTCCTCTTTTATTTTTAGCATCTATTACATCTATTGTCTATCACATATCTATGCATCTACAGTGTATCTATCATCTGTCATGTATCTATATCTGTATGTATCATGTATCTATAGCTATCATGTGTCTACGTGTCTATCGTGTATATCATCTGTCATGTGGTTGTCGGTATCTACCATGTGTCTATCAATCTATCATCTATGGATCTATCATGTATCTATAGCTATCATGTGTCTATTTGCCATGTATCTATCATCTCTCTATTATCTATCTATCTATCTATCTATCTTCTATCTCTTATCTGTGTATCATCTAGCCAGCTAGCTATCCAAGTCACAAGCTGGATTCTGAAGAGTTTACAAAAATAAGACAAAGTCTCTTATAAGAATCATGTGATACAAAAGGATGATTAGTAAGATACAAAAAAGTTTGATTTTTAAAATATTAGTCTTTTCCAAAGATGTCGTTACTTTAGAGTAAGATCACAGAATAGAAGTGCCGACTTGCTTTTGCTGAAGGAGTTATTTCTCTCAGACAATTCCGAAGTGCTGTGCTTTCGTAGGCAGCTGTGTGCCCACGGTGACATTGCAGGACCTCAGGTCCTCCAGTCCTCATGTCCCCCCCCCCCCCCCCCCCAGCCCCGCTCTCATCTGCTGGAAAGCACCCGGAGAGAGACTCCGCTGAAGCCCTGCAGTGACTGTGCACTCGGGCTCCCTGGCCCCGGGCAGACAGTGAGAGAGCAATCATGGTGTCCCTCCAGCATGTCATCCCCACAACCCACGTCAGTAGCACGCAGCCTCAAGCCCACCAAACCCACCACCCAAGTTCTGAGATGTGCGGTTGCGTTCACACCGATTGTGGAGTCCTGACTCAAAACAGCGAGTGCATAAAGATACTCCTAAGACGTCCTGGCCAGCAACGTAGTCCCTTTTGTTTTATTCATAACACAATCATGCGATAGCACAAAATTTAGTTTTATGTGTGTGTCATGTATTTAATGGTTTTAACCACTGATAAGGGACAACTTAACGACAAAGAGTTATTCTCCAACAAATAAATAAATGGAAGACAAAAACTATTTCCATTCTGTAAGGGACATGGGATGGCCTTGCTCACGCGGCAGTTAGTTTGTAATCTTTGAAGATCAATTGTGAAGGCGCAGATCAATATCTCGCATCCTATTCTTATAAAGATAAGTGGAAAGTGGCCGTAGCCTACAAAGCAAGAGTTGGTTGTGAGAAGGGTCTAGAAGATACTGCACCATTCCTCTCATAAGGGTCCAGGTTTCACAGCCAAATTCATACATTCCCTGCGTGTACTCATTCCACCTGTATTCTTCAATCTGGAATCATTTGCATTCATCCTGAAGAACTTCATTTAGAGTTTCCCATAGTGCAGGAATGCTGGCAATACTGTTTGAGACATTCTATTTCACTTGTATTTTTTAAGGAAATTTACTTGATATGAAAATGTAGGTTGCCAGTTTATATGTCTTTTCCTTTAGAATTATAAAAATAGTATTCTTTTTTCTTCTGAATTTCACTGCTGGTATTCAGAAATTAGCTCTCATTTTTACTGTTGCTTTGTGAAAGATGTATGTGCTGTTTGTTTTCTGCCAGCTCTTTGTGATTGTTACAGCTTAATTTTTACAAACTTAAATGAGATTTACTTTATATTAACTCCATTTGGGGTCTCCTAAGCTTTTTGAATCTGTGGGTTTACATATCTCAAACATTTTGAAATTTTTCAGGGCTTTTTTTTTTTTTTTGCTTTTGCCTTCAACTTATTTCCCACTCTCTTTTGTTCTAGAAACTCAGCTTTACATTTGCATTGTTTTTTGTACCTATCCTACATTTCTTTTGTGTTTCATACATTTTGTTTGTATTCATTTTTTTTAAGATTTATTTATTTTAAAGTCAGAGTTAGCAATGCAGATGGTGGCTTTACCCACTAAGGCGCTGCTTTCTATGCTTTAATTTGAACATTTTCTCTTGAACTCACTTCAAGTTTGCTAATCTTTTTCTGAATCTGTATCATTTCATCCTCCAATAAATTAACAGTTTTATATATACATATACATGTGTGTGTATACACGTGTGTATATTTACACATATATATTTTGCCACATAATGTTATCCATGTTTTACACATTCTAATTGTTGGAATACTCCATAATTTGCTTATATTTCTTTTACTTGTTATAAGATGTCAGTTTGTCATTTTCTGTCAATTACAATACCTGAACCAACTCTTCTTCTGCTTAGACTGATGAGAGGACCTCTTGATCACTCTCTTCTTTTTCAACTTCTTTGCAAATCTGGAAATTCTTAATTGTGTGCTGGACATCATAATTATTACAATGTAGTGGATCAGGTTGCATTATTTTCCATTTCAAAATTGTTCTGAGTTAAATTTGAGTTCCCCTGTGAATGAATCAATCACTTGAGTATATCAGTGCCTAGTTTAAAGATCTTTTTCTGTCAGTCTAATTCCCAAACCTGGGCTCTTTAAGTATGAGCTTTGCGGCTTCTACTAAGCAGAGTGTTCAGGGTATTCAGCAAAGCCACACCTCTCTATATGGCCTGGACTTCAACATCTTCCTGGCACTATGAATTCTCTAAAACATATCTCCATCTTTTACCTCCTAAGAGACAAACCAGAAGTCTCTTGGTGACCAGAAGTTGGTGGAGAAGCACAGAGGCTATTTCTATGCAGAATTCCAGGATTTCTTCTCCAGGACTTGCGCCTCTTCGCTGCCTTCTGAGGCTTATGAAAAGCCCTCAATCGTTTTCTTATCCTCCTTAACTCAGCATAGCTATCAGTTCTAGTTGTAACTGCATTCTCTGAACTTTAGTCTGAAAAATATTCCCAATAGAAAATCCAGCACGAGCGTGGGACACACCTCATGAACTTCCTCTCTTAACAATACGGCCCTGAGTTAATGCCTATCCTAAATCTGCAATGATTTAAATTTTTATCTAGATGTTATAGGGATTTATGGATGAATGTTGCATACACCACCATGATATCAGGAGTCTCACTGAATTTCATCTTTTTAGATTTATTGGACTATACCACCTATAAAATCTTTACTACCAACTGTCACATGACATTTATTATTAATGTTTTCCTATCATACAGAAGGCTTCATGTTATCATTTTTTATGGTAGGAGACTAAATAGCTTTCAATATTCTTGAGTTGATTATTAGATGTAACTACTAAGATTTCCCAATGTAATTTTATTTTTATTCCTTTATGTTTGTGTTTACTTCAGTTCTCTCTTATGGATATGATAGGGAGAGTATGCAATGAATCGTGTATTTAACTAATTCATTGATATATATGAATGGTCTCCAAGAAGCTCATGCAAATTCATATTATGAAATAACTATGCATGTGTTTTAAGAAATTTTTCCATCCAAATACACTTTTGGGGGCAGGCATCGTGGCACAGTTTGTTAAGCCACTGCTTGGGGTATCTACCACATTCCGTACCAGAGCACCTGGAATTGAATCCTGCCTCCACTTCCCATCCAACCACCTGCTAATGCTCATCTTGGGAAGCGGCTGTGATGGTTCATGTGCTTGGATCCCTGCCACCCACAGATGGGGTGCTTAGTTCCTTGATTTGGCCTGCCCCTGCCCCTGCTGTTGCAGGCATTTGAGAAGTAAACCAGTGGATGGAGGAGTGCTCTCTCTCTCTGTAATGAATATTCAACTACTGTAAGAGAATCATTCCATTTTCATTTCCTTCATAAGATAAAAACTAATAACAACACTCTCATGTTGACAAGTTTTCTTACCTCCTCTCTCTTTCTTCTGAGATAAAAGCTGTAGAATACTGTAAGTTGACCTTCCAGTGTAACAGATATTCCAGCGTTAGTTACCTGCTAGTTTAGAGTTTGGAGATTTGGAAAGTCACCTTTTAGTTGTAAGAATATTACTCATTTAATATATTCAAATGCATTGTCATCTTTAAGTGTTATGTTTTATGCAGTATAAGTATCTTCTAACTATGGTTTCTTCCACATCAAATTTTTTAAGTATAAAAATATTTATTTAGAATTTAAAAATCACAGATTATGTGATAAGAAGACATCAGCAATCCCAGGGGAAAATCCCCACAATTTTATCAATTAATTAACTGCCTGATATAACCTCTATGATACTTTTCCCCTCCTATTTTGGATTTATACTCTTTGATTTTTTTCTTCATGAAAACAATTTTGTTACATCATATTCTATAGAGTTAACAGATTCTTCACTCTTTCCTCTAGCAAAGTTAATCAAAATTTGTTATTATTGATATTGTGGAAGAATTTCCTTCATCTCCACAATACAGTATTAGGAAAGTCAAATACAGTTTAAAGATTGTTGTATATTTGTGAATATCTATGAAATTTGTTTCATATTACATAACAGGATATGAGAGGATGTTCCAACTTCTACTCTTGGATTCACACGTTTCCAAACAACATGCCCTTCTCCCAGAAATCACAACCTCCAAGCATTGCCTTACCCATATACTTCTGTGACAGATCCTGAAGTATGCATTCATTTGCTGCTATGATTTCTGGCCCTCTGTCTTCATGTCACAACACTGACTGGTCACTGTAAGCCTTCAAGTAGTAATGCCCATGAAACACATAAACATATTCCACTTAGCTGACTCAGTTTCCCCTTAGCTAGATCCCCAATATGCCCTCCACTACCCTGATTCTACCAGACATGGGGGGATTATGTCACAGTGGATGTTAGAATGAAAAGAGACAGTAATGTTGTTTTAGTTCGGGCTACTATAACAAAATGTCATAGACTGGGTATTATAAACAGTAGTTTATTTTTCACAATTCTGGAGGCAAAATATTAGAGATCAGGGTGTAGCATGGTCACCTCTGCGGGGGGCTCTTTTGGGTTGTAGACTCCCTTATCCTAATCTCAATCCTGACAATGCTTTTGCTTAGACTCTTTGTTGACGTATTCCTTAAATTGTAGAACACGAATACAATGCTTTCTGAAGCCTTACGTATCTCCAAATATACAAAAATATTTTTCAGTTCTCAACAGAATTCATTTTCTCTTAAGTGCTGCATATAAGTTAAATATCATTAATTTACACTAGAGAAGATGAAAATGACAATAATCTAGTCCTCTTTATTTTGAAAGAAAATTATGTATGAAAAAGTAACAAAGATGGTGAGGTTTGACATTCTCATTGCTATGTAGGAATCTCCTTTGGATATATGTAAGTGTATTTCCTCACCGATACTCTACTATAATTGAAAAAAAGTTCTGAATTAGACGACACAGCTTTCTTTTTCTCAACAATGCATTTTACATTGTTTATGTCAAATTTACATAGTTTATGTAAAAATAAATAAAACATTTATTATGTTTTATGTTTTCTCCATTTATTTATTTTGTTTAGTTCCTCTTTTTCCAGAATTTCTAGAATATTTCAAGTTTTTGTCATTGGCCCTGTCATTGTTTCAACTTCATATAAATAATCCCAATTTCTTTTTATCGTTGCCTAATTCCATTGACAAATTTTCTCCATTTACTCTATTGCAGCAACTTAATTCAATGATTTTGTGAAAACTGTCCATTTTCATTTCATCAATTACATTTTTAAATATTTTATACCCCCATTTTATAAACACAAAATTATTTTAGGAAACGTCTAAATTTACAGGAACTTAGTTCTATAACATTGAGCTACATCACTAGTAACTGAACTTCGTATTCTATTTAGATTCTCTTCCTTTTTCCCCAGCGCCCTCAGCTACCTGGTGCCATCATCTTCAGGTCTTTGACCCCTTGTGGCTGTGATGGTTTCTCAGGTTTTCTGGAATTTTATGGGCGTGATGGTTTTGAGGAGGTCTGGAGAAGGATTTTATGGAATTTCCCACAGGTGGGATGTTTCTTGTGTTTCTGTTTATTAGACTGTGTTGTATGTTCTTGAAAAGTAGGCTGCAGAGATAAAGTGTCATGTTTAGTGCATCATGTCAAGTGCATGTACAACCTGTCTGACACCATTGAGAGTGTTACCCTTGATCCCTTGAATACATAGTGGTTATGGGGTTTCTGTACTATAAATTTATATTTTCTCTTTCTTTTCTGTGCCCTTGAGAGGAAAGTCACTGTTGTAACCCAGACATATGAGGACTCTTGATTTCAGTTGCTTATAGTCAAGCATCTCAAGAATTCAAAGCATGGCTTGACATTTTCAAATCCTAGTGGTGATGTCACTGTGTCTGGGGCAGGGAGCCAAGCATGGTTCAGGCCAGAGGAAGAAGGCAGGCATGGAAGGACAGGGCACAGTGAGGGCTCACAAGTCTCAAGGCAGCCTGGGCTGAGGTGGGGTCTTGGAGAGCACCCACCTGTGACTGAGCCAGCCAAGAGTCAGAGTGCTAATGGTAGGTGGAGTTGATTTAAAAGTAAGGAATCAAGACGCAGCCTATTCCTAGTCAAAACTCAGGGCAACCGTGGCACAGACTCCAAGGCTCCCTGTAAGAGGTGTTCTCTGACATGGGTTGTCCTAGACCTTCCGTCTCCCTGACGAGTGTTGTCAATCATAGTGTCCAGTCGGCCATAGCACTGACCGAGGGCACCATGACCACCACTGTGAGAGCATTCACATCATTGTGGGGTCTCTCCCCAGGCAACTGCAAGCTTCTAGGAATAGGGGCCAGTGTGTGATCCAGCACGTTTCTCCTGCCCCAGGCCAAATGCTTGTCCCATGAAAGATTTCGCATGAATCTAAGTTCACAGGATCCAGGAGAGAATGAATGGATGGCTGGTGAAATCAACTCCAACAAGAGGGACTTGTCTACATCTCAGGGAGGCTTTGTGTTGGGCTGGAATTGAAGCAAGCTTTGACTTTGTGTTCCCTGGCACAGACTTGCCTTTGCTGTTGTCCAGGGTCCTGATAAAGGCCTCTGATGTCAAAGGCATCTCATTCCAATCTTTCCTTACCCTGGAGGATTCTTTAGACAGCATAGGTTTCAGCCTTCACAATTACTCCTTAAAGGAAAGTCCCAAGACTGTTTTGGGAGGGAGTACAAGCGGCATATTTAGAGGGCTAGCCTATAGTCCATCTTCATCTTCTCAAAGTCACAGCATGAGAGAATAGAACCTGCTGGGGCCGGTGGCAGCCTTTTCTCTCCTCTGTCTCTCATCTGACGGGCAGTCTCGTCGTGTGAGGATGCTCATAAAGGACGGACTGTGGCATGTCCCAGCCAACGGACGACTCAGGAGAGGCCTCATGTGCCCTTGCTGGAGAAAGCACATCTGAAATCCAGTCACTCAGCCCAAGCGTGCATCGCTACAGCTCAGTGGTCAGCCTTTCTCTGCCCGGGCTCAGTGAAGTGCAATGGAGCCATCAGGTGCCAAGCATCAATGATACCAAGCTAAAGTCACTTGAACTGAATGCTAGCTTACATACAGATGAGGGTGGAGACTCCAATGATGTGGCATTGTAGCATAAATGTGAGTGAAAAGCTATCTGGGAAAGAATATTCTAGATGCAAAAATGATGGAATCCCAAGGTGATAGAGATCTTTGGCATATTACTGGTACAACAAAAAGGATGGGGGGCATAAATTAGAATTTATGACTTGCACCACATTTTATTGTTTCTCTTTTCGCTAAATCTTGATTAGCTCTGGGCCAAAGAACATGCAGAGCTCCTTAGAGGTTTACTATCCCATAGGATACTTGGTGGTGGTGAGGGTGCCTTGCTTGACTATTGAGGCTTGAAGGAGAATAGATACAGTGAGCAGAGACAGTGAATACATACTGAACACAGGAACGCTTTACTTCCCACCAACACTAGCTAGGCTTTGTTAAAATCTGCACAATAGGTGACCTCCTAGTGGCCATGAGATCTGGAGTAACTAAGCTGGTTAGAAGCCTAATATGTGGAAGATTTTTAACAGTTGTTGATCCACACTCAAAGTTTGCCGAGTCCAAGATGATCGTGGAGTTGATGGACTCCTCAGTCGCATTTTGCCTAAGCCTGAGAGCTGTGAAGTTCAGGACCTACTGAGAGGAGATTTCTGATAACTCTGTAAATGAACTTTTATAAGCGTGCAACATCCATCATGTTGTCACCGATTTTATGGCTAACACAGAGTTTGAAAAGATTTGCAATAAAATTCAAAATCTAAAGTGTGGTTCTCAAAACATATTTCAATACATCAACATTCTTCAGGATTTCATCAGCCATTATTACAACTGTGTCTGCCAGAGGGAATCTGTTTAAAGGTATGTCACCACGGTGACTTCTGAGACATCCTGAGGCTGTGTACAGCAGAAGCCTGGTTGGGTGAAAGATGTTAGGGACTTATCGATGTTAAAGCACTTATTTGTAAAGTGGGGGAAATAAGAGAACATAGAAATTACTTACATAATTGTGAAAATTATTATGTAAGTTACACTAATAGCAATGTCATGGATATACAGTCTACCATCAGTCACCACTCTGTAAGTCGAATCATTTATGGGGAGAAAAAGAACAACAGGATTTTCACTTAAGAAAATTAGAAAAAAATAAGTCCAAGTCAGTTTGATTTCAGAAAGAAGAAAAAAGAAAAAAAAAAACCACTGGTTACAAGAGAATTCTAGATGAGAAATGACAGTGGGCCTGATGTGAGGGACTTAGCAACTGGGTTAAGTCTTTGAAGTGTGATATTTGCAGGCTGAGAGACAATAACAGATGAAATAGATTTTCTGTTTCAACTCTCAGCAAGGCTTGAAGGTTCACTTTCCCCAACTCTGTGTCTACATATTCAATATTGCCAGTTCTGGAGTTCTGGGGAGGTGGAATTTGTATATCCACACCCGCGGGGCAGATCCTACTTCCTGCAATGCCTCCTGGAATCAGAACACACCAAGTGATTCTCATATTACCACTCAAGGGTGTTACCTGAAACCCCCAAAGATGAAACGTGTACAGCTTTGGGGGTGCAAGCTTTGGCCGACAGGTAGAACAATGCTGTGCCGTGGATACCAAAACAGTAATGCAGATGATAAATGGCACTAATATAGAATCACAGAGCCAATGACTTAAAGAACCTCCAAGTATGACAGGCTGTCTTTGAGACAAACTTCTCTCTGGATAGAAGACAGTCTTAGATTCACTGGACTTACGCACAAACAAGAGAGAGTGCCAATGGTCAAGGAAGACTATTTCCATGTGAAGGGACTCACAGCCCAAGGGGAAGTCAGCAGCTGGTGAATCTCACTATTAGATTTATCAGTAGATACCACGTTAGCACCCAGCTAGGGAACTGTGAGAGGACAAGAACAGTTCTGATACAACTCACGTTGGGAAGGTTCTAGTGAAGACTATATCAACAAAGAACAGCTGGAAGATGTAATGGAGAAGAGACGTCATAGAAAAAGTAGAAGAGGCTAAAGTGCTACAAAGTAAACATAAACACAAATTGAAGGGGACTCAATAACAGGTCACAAACCAACCTGTTGGCACCCAGGTGGGCACTGGCCCAATTCATACAGGAAACTCATCAATGCCATATTTTTAATAACTGTGTCACAATATAATGCATATACCATGCAATCACTCATTTGAAATGCAAAATTTAATTTTTAAGTAAATTCAGGTGTACAACCATGACCACAATCTGACTTCTTTCACTTAGAATTGGGTTTTCAAGTTTCATCCATAAGGTAGCATGTGTCAGTCACAATTCTTTGTATCGTGAAATGATATTCCATTGTATCTATCTATATCTATCTATCTATCTTCATATATAAAACACTTTCTCAGCTGGTGCAGAGGCTCAATAGGCTAATCTTCTGCCTGCGGTGCCGGCACACCGGGTTCTAGTCCCGGTCGGGGCACCAGATTCTGTCCCGGTTACCCCTCTTCCAGTCCAGCTCTGTGCTGTGGCCCGGGAAGGCAGTGGAGGATGGCCCAAGTGCTTGGGCCCTGCACCCCATGGCAGACCAGGAGAAGCACCTGGCTCCTGGCTTCGGATCACCAGCGGTGTGCCGGCCGCAGTGGCCATTGGAGGGTGAACCAACGGCAAAGGAAGACCTTTCTCTCTGTCTCTCTCTCACTGTCCACTCTGCCTGTCAAAAAATAAAGAAATAAAACACTTTCTCAGAATTAGTTTGAATATTAACTTTTTTAAATTTTTTAAATTTTTTTTTCTATTCTTTTTTGATTTTTGTTTTGTTTTGTTTTTAAGAGGAGCAACCAGGACAGAATCCGGCACCCCAACCGGGACTAGAACCCGGGATGCTGGCACCACAGGCAGATGATTAGCCAAGTGAGCCGTGGCGTTAGCCCAAAACTAACTTTTTGGATGCTATAAATAATACTGCAATGAACAATTGAGTACAATATTTTTTATATCTCAGGTAAATAACTGGTAGTGGAATTCCTAGATAATACGTTAGCTCTCTGATAAATGTTTTGAAGAAATTGGGGTAGACAGCTGTCCTAGTAATGAAAACACCCATGTCCCCTTTGGAATGCTTAGGGTTGAGTCCTGGCTCCAGCTCTCACTTCCAGCTTCTGCTGATGAAGACCCTGGGACAGCAGTTGGTGGCTCAAATGGTTGAGTCCCTCCCCCGACTTGGTCGACTTGAATTGGGCTCCCAGTTATGGCCTCGCCACTTCTTGTCAATTCAGGCTTTTGTGAAGCGAGACAGAAAACGGGAGCTGTCTCTCTCTTGTCTATCTCTATTTGTCTGTCTGCCTCTCAAAAATAAGGAAAGAAAAAAGTTAAGAGAAGAAAAAGTGGCTAATAGAGATAATATTAGTAAATAAATGTTAAGGATGTTTTGATGAAATACTGTTTTACTACATTGCTTCTACATTTTGTGTCCCAAAGTGAATTATGAGGGCTAACATTTCCTGACATCCTCACCAACATGTGTCATTGTCCATCCTTTTTATATCCCTTGTAGTGAGTATTTGACAAAGAATATGGCATTTCATTGTCATTTTGACTTATATTTGCCTAATGACTGGTGATGTTGATCACATTTCTGGTACATGATGGATGCTTACATTTCTTCTTTGAATAAATGTCTGTTGATATCCTTGCTTGTTTTAATTGGATTGTCTTTTGTTGGTGAGTTATAAGGCTCTTTTTACATATTCATACTCTAAGCCCCTTTTCAGATACCTGATATGATTTTTTTCTCCCATTGCTTGTCTTGTCTTCTCAATGGTATTATTCACAGTATTAAATCTTTTATTCTGAAACAATCTGATTTTTTATGTTGTGCTATTTGTTTTGTTGTTGTTGTTGTTGTTTATTTATGTCACTTGTGATTTGGTGAGACAGCCAAGAAACCATTTCCTAACTCAAGGCCATGAATATTTACTCTTATTTCCAAGTGTTTTATAATTTTAATTTTCATTTATGTCCACGTTAGCTAATTTACTTGTGATTTCTTTTTTAATCCATTTGTTATTTAGGAATATATTATGAATTTCCACATTTGTGAATTTCTCAAATTTGCTTTTGTTGTTTGTTTGTAGTTTAATATAATTGTAGTTTTAGAACATGATTTGTATGGTTCCAATGCTTGAGGCTTTTTGTAAGGTCCAGAATATAACAACAGGGAGATGGGAGACAAAAAGACACATAAAGGTACAAGGCATGACAAGATGTGTGCAGACACTAGAGACATTCTGTGACAGAGCAAGGCACTTGTGGTCCACTACTTCAGGGAGAGGCAAGTAAGAGTGTTCCTCTAGCCCTTCTGCTCCCATCAGAAGCTTGGATGCAGATGCTGGGCCCCCTGGGTTGGAAAGAAGAAATGTGTGGTGTAATCTGATAGTTTCTGGTATTTGTTCTAGAACTATAAGAAACTAATGCAATGATTCTGCTCACGATAAACTCTTGGTTTTGTTTATCTGTATTTTTTCTTTTTAATGAGTGGATGATTCTTAGTTGACAGTGTTTTCTTTCCTTGCTTTGAGTGTAACATTCTCCTAGCATTCTGCCATTGATTCCTTAAAGTTTTCTGTTTCTGATCTTAAGGTTTTTGTGTTTTGCTTTTTTTTTTTTTTTTGTCCTTCTTTTTCAACAGTTTGGCCATTATATGTCTAATTGTGATGTCTTTGGATTTATCTTAGTTTGAATTCATTGAGCTTTTTGGATGTGTAGGTTAATATAACTGTGTTAGCCAATTTGGGGAATATTTTAGCCAGTTTCTTCAGATTGCCCTTCAATCTCTTTCTCCATCTCCTCACCTGTATCTCGGATCAGTTTGCATGCTCAGTGTCCCACATTTCTCTGAGGTACTCTTCATTTTTCTTCATTATTTCATCTCTCTGTTCTTGCACAGTCTTTATCAATCCATCTTCAAGTTTTCTCCTCTTTCTTTGATAAGATCAAGTCTACTGTTGCAGTTATCTAGTTTATTTTTTATTTCAGTTACTATACTTTTTAAGTTACAATTACCAATTGGTTCTTTCTTATGTTTATATCTTTGCTGATAGTGTCTATTTGATAAGGCATTATCAACTTACCTTTCTCTAATTCTTTAAATGTGATTTCTTTTAGGTTTTTTTTAACTTACCTATAGCAGTTGTACTGGTATTTGTCTGCTAAGTCCAATATCGGGGCTCTCTCTCAGTGGTAGTTTCTGTTGTCTAATCTTTTCCTCTGTGTATATGCTGCATTTTACTATCCTTGTGTATGTTTTGTAATTTTCCCTCTTTTTTATTTATTTATATAAAAGGAACAGATTTCATGCATTTCTTATATACAGTTGTAAGTACATAGTGATTTTCCCTCTCTCCCTCCATCCCTTGCATCCACTCTCCCTCTTCCTTTCTTTTTTATTTTTCCTTTAATTTTTGCACTGACATACTTTCAATTTACTTTGTAATCACAAGCTTAATCCTCCACTAAATAAAGAATTCAACAAGTAGTAAGTGGAAACACCACTGTTCCTCAGGAGCCTGACACAGGATATAAACAAAGCTCCAATCTCAAGATGTCAATTTCACTCATATGCATTATATTTTTTATTATTGTTGAAAACTGGACATCTCATAAAATTGATTGTAGGAACTCTAGGTAAGAAAATGTCCTCTGGGTGTGTTTTGCTGTTTAATTTCTTCCTGGTTATTTGTCCAGTGGCTTGTTCCAAATGAGTGAAGTCTATTTCCTCCTCAGCGCTCAGATTCTGACGTTTCTCCTAAGAGCACGCATTTTGGTTCTATGTGGACTCATCTTTACCACCAACCATAATTATTGTTTGAGTTGAGCTTTCTTTTCTTTAATTTTTATTTTTTTATTTGAGAGACATAGAGACAGAGAAAGCTCCCAGGTACCAGTGCACTCCTCAAATGCCCACAGTGGCTAGGGAATCGAGGAGTTGAGAACACAGGTCCCCTACATGAGTGGCAGGAACCCAGTTACTTGAACTGTCAACCATTGCTTCCCAGGTCTGCTCTTATAGGATGGTCCAGTCAATAGCTAAGAGCCAGGACACAAACTCAGACATTCCAAAGAGCGAGTCTTAACTCTAAGGCATCTTAATTTGTGCTTTAAATATTAAGCTTAATGCTCTCCCTGAGCTAAGCTTTCTTGACTGCCTCATTCTATAATCTGCTTATTAAACTTCTGAATTGTCTGTGTCAAACAGTATAACACTAAGCTGTTAGCCTCCACTAATTGTAGGTGTTCACTAGCTATTTCCTACAATACCCTATGACACGTATTTTTCTATAACATGAACCGTTTAATCAGAGTTCCACTGCAAGGTAGAATATTGGGCCTTTTTGAGACTTTCTCAGAATTTCAGAAAGAATTTTTGACTATTTCTCTGTTAAGCTTGAACATAGTCAACCATTTTTGTTACTGTAGGCACTTACCTACTCTTCGGCAGGATGTCCATTGTTTTCAACAGAACATTTAGGCATGGGCTTACTCATAATTTCAGAATTTGTTTCTTTGAGGATTTCTTTATTTATTTGACAGAGAAGAAGGTCGATGAGGAGGGAGAAGAAGAACGAGGAAAGGAGGGAGCGAGAGATCTTCTCCCTGCTGGTTCACTCCCTAAACAGCTGGGACAATCAGGGCTGGGCCAGGCTGATGCCAGAAGTCAGAAACTCCATCTGGGTCTCCCACATGGGTTGCAGGTGCCCAAGCACTTGGGCCATCATCTGACACCTTACAAGGTGCTTTATTAGGAAGCTGGATCAGAAGCAGAGCAGCCAGGGCTTGAACGGTGCTCTGAGATGATGGTGCCACAATGCTAGCTCCTTTCCCCATGATTTGTTGCCAAATAAAGTTAGTTCACTTGAGTAACAATAGAACAATCTTAGCTAACAGTTTAATCACACCGACTACAGTGCCCTTGATAATATCAAGGAAATCTACCAGACAGGAGATGGGTTATTTGACAACCTGTGAACCTACTGTAATATGGTGGTAGCAGGTGCTACTGATGTCCGATAGTCCCTAGTGGCACAGTCAGCTCCTCTGTGGCTGTGGAATGCAGTTCAGTGGGTGACAGCTTCCCCACAGAAGCATATGCAGCTCAGTTTCTCTTCTAGGGCTTTGTACGACCCCGGGCACAACAGGTGGGAAGAACCAGGGATTTAATGCCCCCTTGGCCAACTCCTAACCACTGAAGGAAGAGAGACACTGGATAAACACGTCATCTTCTATTTTAAGGAAAATGCTATGGAAAGCTATGCATGATGAACAGTATTTTTATTTTGCATAAACTCTTTGAAGCAGCCTCATTTGTTCTTAGAAACACCCCAGACAGTGTTATAAAGTGTTTAATACACATGCCCTGGTGTGGTCCATCTTGGGGGGATATCCCAACTGGAACCTCTTCAACATACTCCTTGTTGACCATTCTCTCTCAATTTTCCACCCTCAAAACTCGAGTTTCCCAAATGCACTTCCTAAATTACCACCCACAGCCAAGTCCTCATCTTAGTTATTTGGGAGAAACTGCACCATAGCATTTGAAGAAATCGTGCCCAGAAAATGACCCCTCCCCTGTGGTGGAATGAGAAGGCCATGCCAAGAGGGCCGCTGGCAAGCGAGCATCAGTTACTCAGGAATGGCTTTGAAACCTACCTGGCAATGGAGCCTGTCTGGCAACAGACTGTGATAGGATGGCTTTGGAAACTGCCTGGCAACAGGCTGTGATTGGTTAGGGCATAGACCACCCCTTGACCGGATTGGCTGCCTTGGCTATATAAGCCATAGTACCAACTGAAATAAACGAGTCTGTGGGTTGCTCGCCTCTGGCCTGCTTTCACCCAACTCCAGGGGACTGTGTGGTGACTCTGTGCCTCTTGCCCCCACCACGCTCCTCCTCTCATTCCCCATCTACAAACCAGGCATCCTCCTCCTACGCTGTTACAAGCCACAGTATTGCTCAGTTAGATCTTCTGCAAAGAGGACCCCTGGGGCACTGACCTGCTGGACATTTTGCCCTCATCTAGCAACTCATGGGTTTTTTTCTGGGCATCCAAGAACATCAAGGCTGACAGCCATCTGGAAGTGAGCCCCCCCACCCAGTGTCTCCCCGCCTTACACACTCATGCTCCAGTTAAGCGGGGCTGCCCTCCCACTGAGTGACACCATTTGTCACGCCCCACATTCTGATCTCAGGACATGCTCAGACTAGTGACAATCATGAGGCTCAGCCAGACCAAATCTCCAGAGCATCTTGCATCATGACAGTCACATTAGGACCCTCAGGATGACTCAAGGATCCTGTGCTACATGATAGTGGTCATAGCCAAGGGCCCTTGATCCATTTTTGCTGCTGTAGCAGAATACCTGAGACCGGACAATCTGCACAGATTACAATTTTATTTTGCTCACAGTTCTGGAGTTGGGGGAGTCCAAGAGTATGACACAGGCATTGAGCGGCATCTGGTGAGGGCCTTGTGCTGCACCATTCATGTCACAGGCACCCCACAGAACAAGCTCTGAACCCTTCCTCTTATAAAGTGACTGAAGCCACCCCGGAGGCCCAACACTCATAACCTCATCTGCTTCTCATTGTCCCCGCAAAGATGCCACCCCCAGGTGCCATTAGTGTGTGAATTTGGGGATTAAGATCCCAACCCATGTGGGGGGCCCTGGGCACAGCAGGTTAAGCTGCTGTTTGGGACATCTACATCTCACACCTGAGTGCCTGGGGTCTGGTGCCTTAGCTTCTCATCTGGCTTCCTGCTGATGTGCCTGGGAAGCAGCAGGTGATGGCCCAAGTGCTTGGGTTCCTGCAATCCATGTGGGAGACCGGAATGGAGTTCATGGCTTCGGGCATCCACTTGGCCCAACCCTGACTGTTGTCTGGGAATTTAGGGAATCAAGCGACAGTCGAAAGATCTTTCTCTCTCTTATTTTCTTCCTCTGTCACTCCACCTTTCAAATAAATAAGTAAATCTCTAAGAAAAAAGACTCCAACACATGTGCTCTTGGGAGCCACATTCTAACCCATAGCACATGTATCTCCCTCCTCTTTTGAAAGCACGCAAGCTCAGTGAGTCCAGAGCCCACGCTTCTGAGAGCTGCACTTGGACGCTTCATTTCCTTCTGCCCATGTCCTCGGGAGATGAGTGAGTCAGGGGCTGTGTTGGGATTTTCAATCATCACATAGAGCCTGAGGCTTCTGGGCTCCTGGCTTGTTGAACAAGGGAACTGATGTGGAATGAGGGCATGAGAAGAGAGGGTTTCCAGCTACCAGGTGCCAGAATTAGTGACTGAGATGCCCCTAGCTCCAACACTGCCTTTGTTGGCACTTTAACACCTCGGAGCAGTGATAGAAGCTCTTTATGCTCTCACACCTCATTTCCAATGTTCCAGTGTTAAGTAGAGGACTCATTCTCCAACAGCTGTGATTTCTTCTCTAGGCAAACATTCCCCGGGAAGAAGGCCGCCTCCATTTTTGAGAATGAATGTGTAATTGTACCCAAGCAGACTATAGTTTTTGAGTAATTGGATCATTCAGGATACACACACTAAGGGGGCATCCTCATGTCTTAGCAAAGTTTTCCTTCAAGAGGCATTAAGCACAGAGAGTAGTTACTGAGTCCTTAGCAGTGGCATTTTTTCTTTTTTACCCCTGGCAAGTCATTACTCATAGCACTTCCACCGGTCACCTAATTAGCTCTCTCTGGTGGTCATAGATTCCCTGCCTATTTAAGTTATGACAGTGTGGTCAGCCAGTGCCGAGTGGTGTTCACACACAATTAAGGCAGCGCATCTTGACTCCGAGTGGTGGCAGACAGTGACTCCCATGTCCCCCGTGAGCCCGCCTCTCCTTCATTTCTCTATATCCCATTTGGTTTGCTAAACAACCTTGAGTTCTCATGGCAAAAATTCAAATGCCATCTGTGCCCCTTGTCATGCACATAGAGCACGCATCCCATGCGTGACTTCCTACAGCCCAAGATCTTCCCCTCTTTCATGTGCTGGAACTTTTGAAGGGAAGGCATTGCCGCCGGGTCCCTCGGTGGCAGAGGTTATGGGAATATGCATGCTCTCAGTTCTATGATTTCTGAAGTCAGTCACAACAAGCTATCATCTTCAACTGCGAAAAACCTGAAAGCCATTTTACTAAAACAATGTCAGTCCACTTGGAGGCATCCGGCAGGGCCACTCCTGAAGATTGCTGGGCAATTATTGTGATTTGCTGTAACAACAAACACATGGAAGGGTCGTGTTTGTTGAGTGGGGCAGTAGTTCAGGCCCTGGATTGAAATCCATTCAAGTGGGAATGTTCGTGTGTGTTGGGGGATGGTAGAAATCTCCGCAAACTGTCGCTTGCAGGTTTGGCGTTATGGGACACACAGTTGTAAACTTTGACACTGGAGGAAAATCAGCAGCAAGCGCCCTTTGAAGTTCTTGCTTCTGTTCTTGCTTGTTTGCTTTACAAGGCACCCTCACATTTGCAGAAATCACAGCACAGGCGGTAGATGTGTTTGCCCAGGCTAACCCAGGAACCTGAATTCACCTCCTGGGTGAACCCCCAGCCAGAGTCCTCGCCCTGTTGCCTTCTGTTGGGAGTTTCCCGGTGATTTCCTGCTAGGTGAAGCTTGCTCACCATTGTAACAGGAGCACCCACACTGAGCAGCAGCTCAAGCCAGATCCTCATGCATCCAAAGCCACCGTGCTCTTGTTCCGGGGCAACGTGTCCATCTCCCTCTCTCCCTCCTCCCTGTCTATTTCTTCTTCTGATAGTAATTCTAATTTTCTCTGCTTAAGACCACCATAAAAATAAAAACAGACAAAAATAGCTAACCAAAAAATTTCAATAGCAGGAAAAAAATCACAGAAGTTTACTTTCAAGATTTGATCATTCACAATATTGCCCTGAAATGAAAGTATTTCACTCTCTTGTGAGAATAGAAATTGCTCAAGTACAAGAGTTCTTTAAAACATCACAGAAAGAAGAATTAAAAGATGAATTTATTTTTGGCACAGAACTTTGAAATCCATGCACCCAAGGAGTCTTCAGACAGTTCATGCAGAATACATATCATGTATGCATGGATTTCCACAAAATGTTTTTGCACCAAAGTGTATTTATCTTCTGAAAAAAATGCATATATTCATTTTATTTGAAAGGCAGAGAGAGAGAGAGAGAGAGAGATCTTGCATCTCCTTCCCAAATGTCATCCATGTCTCTGGGGTGGGTGTCAATGACCCACGTACTTGAGCCATCACCAGCTGCCTCCTTGGTGTGCATCAGCAGGAAGCTAAAATTGGGAGCAAAACCAGGATTCCATCCCAGGCACACTGCTCTGGGGATGCCGATGGCTTAAATGCGCCTTAAAACACCACACTAAACAAGCACTTTATTTTAATTCTATATATCCATGGAATTTGGCAGCCTCTGCGTGTATCATCCAGATAAACGGAGACTTGCTGGGAAAGCATGGATCTCTGTCCTTCCTCTAGAAACACCTTCATGACCATTTCTAGTAACGAATCCACAGGATGAAGCTTGAAGGGTACAGGTGTGTGCCTGCATTTGTGTGTTTAGACCACTGTTGATGTGATGTTTTATAACCACAATTCCAAACATCAAAGAAGGCATTTTCTGGACACTCTTGGCCAACAAGTTCAAGAACGACTTCTGGGAGCGAAGCTAGAACCTTGTACTCACTACTAAAAACACCAGCTCCATGAAGAAATCCCAGTGGGAAGAAGCGTAGTGAGCTCAGCTCCCAGGTCATGCTGTGCGGGATCATGGCTCCTATGATCTCTGTGTGGGTATCACCCGGCCCAAGCAAACACCTCCCAGGCCACCCAGCTCTCCTTCTGGAGCTCCTGGGGAGACACAAAGGGTTATAGGATCAGGCATCATGCTCCTTCTCCAAAGGGTTCTAGAAAGATGATGTTCATGTGGAATGTTTAGCCTTTTACCAGGAGATGCAGTGGCAAGAGTGTGGTGCAATGGTTAAGATGCCAGGTGAGACGCCTGCATCCTGTATTCCAGTGCTCGAGTCCATGTCCTGGCTCCACTTCTGAGTCCAGCTCCTGCTAATGCACCCTGAGAGGGAGCAGAGGCTGGCTCAAGTACGTGGGTCTCTGATACCCACATGGGAGATGTGGATGGAGCTCTGGCTCTTGGCTTCAGCATGGCCCAGCCCTGGCTGTTGTGGGCATTTGGAGAGTGAACTTGTAGATAGAAGGCCTCTGTCTGTCTCGTTCTTTCTGTATGTGTCTCTGCCTTTCAACTAAAAGTAAATAAATAAATGCAAGCTTAAGAAAAGAACGCAAGCACCTGGGGGAGGGATGGGTGGAGACATTAGGGCTGGCCTTAGGGTTTGAGCTCAGATGGACTGATTAGCTCAATCACTGGCCATAAGCCCTTTATAACTTTTTTTCTGGGGATGAGGGTATAGAAACCCGTGGACAAGCAAAGTGATTCCTTCAATGGCCTGGGGTGGGGGTAGGGAGAAGTTCATGAAAGTCAGTCCCCCAGCCGGCGCCGTGGCTCAACAGGCTAATCCTCCGCCTTGTGGCGCTGGCACACCGGGTTCTAGTCCCGGTCGGGGCACCAGATTCTGTCCCGGTTGCCCCTCTTCCAGGCCAGCTCTCTGCTATGGCCCGGGAAGGCAGTGGAGGGTGGCCCAAGTGCTTGGGCCCTGCACCCCATGGGAGACCAGGATAAGCACCTGGCTTCTGCCTTCGGATCAGTGCAGTGTGCCAGCCGCGGCGGCCATTGGAGGGTGAACCAACGGCAAAGGAAAACCTTTCTCTCTGTCTCTCTCTCACTGTCCACTCTGCCTGTCAAAAAAAAAATAAAAAAAGAAAGTCAGCCCCCTCCCCCCCATCCCACCCTGCAGGTGTGTGTTCCATTCATGCCTTGCCTTCTTTTGACAAATCCGTTCCTTAATGTTGAGCTGTATTAAGGCAGAGCTGGAAGCTGTGCTGTAGGCACCGAGTTCCACATCCAGGGGCTGATGGAGTCTCACCTTTACCTGCTGTCTAACTCTGCAGCTGACGGCCGTGACGATGAAGGTGGAGATGTAGCCGGGACTGGTCTTCGCCCACTGACCACAGTCCTGGGCTGCAGCAGGTGCAGCTCCTCCCCCTCGTCATGTTCCCCAAAGTGCCCTTGAGAATACCTGCTCCCACCTTCCTCCCTCCCTCCCCACGGGCTTGAGCAGGCCACGTGGGGGGGCTTGGATGAGAGGCAGCAGCATCTCATTTTTGGTGAGAACCTGGACTCCCTCTAAGTCTCTCATACCACCCCTGGACATATTTCTCAGGTCTCACGAGCTCACTGAAACCTTCCATCGGCCCTCGTAGGTTTATGTAGGTCTGGGCCAGAGCTGCCTGCTCCCTTTGAACTGGGGGAACTGAGTTGTTTATCATTATCATCGCTACTTTGCTCCCACTGGAGCAAGTACTGATTGTGCTGTGACCCCAGTGAAAGCGAAGGGGCCACAGCGGTCAGCATGGTCGGGCTGTCAGTGAGAAAATCCATTCGCAGGGGCTACAGCACAGATGAAAGGTCTGCAGGCAGTCACTTTCAGGCAAGTGGTCCGCAGCCAAGGCCCTTGCCGGCCTCTCCTGGATCTGCTTTCTCTGGCTTGCCTCACTCACACCAAGCTTTTTCCCACGCGGTACTGAAGCTGAATCCCAGTTGCTCCAGGCTTAGCCTCTATCATCCGGCAACCCCAAATAGAGCAGTGCGCCTCTTTCCCCAGCAAGATCCCTGGATTCAACACCCAGCGCTTGCACTGCTCCCTGTGCCCCGTGAGTCACTGGGGCTGTGGCTGGGCTCCCCAGTAAAAGCCCAGTCGTGCACCCAGCCCTGAGACGCTGGCTGAGCGTCCTCACTCCCAAACACAAGGACGCAGGGCTCCAGAGTGTGGCTCGCAAGGGAGGAGGAGGCAGAGCAGCACACGCACACACAAGCACTTACACACCCACACAGGGTCACACACACACAGGGTCACACACACACACAGGGTCACACACTCACAGCCCACACAGTCATATGCGCGCACATCCATCCATGCTTTCCCACACACACTCCTAGCACTCTGACATACGCACATGCACACGCACACACACAATGGCCAGAGGCGCCAGGTACGCAGCACCTTCCTGGCCAGTTCTATACTTGGCTTCCCCTGGATCCACGTCTCTCCCCTCCCAGGCGGGTCCTCTGGGTTCAAACCCAGGACACAGGGTCCGTGCCACTGTTGTCAGCCTCAGGAAAGGTAGGATCATCCCCAAACAGTGATTTCACACCGTGTGGTGCGTGGTGGGTCCCATTTGTGGTAAGCGGTGCAAAGCAGTCGCCCTTGCAACACGGAACATCATGCAAAAAAAAAAACAGCCTTCAGCAAACACTAGAGTGAGTAGCATTTCATCAGCATTTTAAAATGCTCCTTTTGTGACTAAAGGAGTAAATGTTTTGTTCACCTTTTTGTTAGTTTTTCATTTTCTTCAAACCCTGATTAACGCAGCCTATCTTCTGGGAAACCGTTTAGGGTTGACGGCAAGCTGAGGTGTGCCAGCGGATGACACTCTTCAAAGCCACCGAAGGCTCAAACTTTGATGCGCACATCATGGTCTTCTCTGTGTTTAAACGAGATGGGCTGGCGACAGATGAAAGCATGCCGGGCGTCTGCGCGTTCGCTTAAATCGTGATTCTAAATCGGCCGCCGCTGCTTTTTTCCCTCTTGCTCTGGTCATCTGTAATGACAGACCCTAGCGCTTCTCCACCTCCGAGCAGGCGGCAGTGTTCCAAGGAAGAAAGACACGGGGCTAAGTGAGGGCTCTGGAGTGCAGGCGCAGGGCGCCCCGCGCAAACCACTTAAGCACACTCATTATTATGAGGATTGCTACCTGGGGCCACGGGAGACCTGGTGATTTATGTGAAGTGTTTCGTGTTCTGCATGGCAGCAGGCTGCAATTCAAGTAGCAGTGGCCATGAAAAATATGCACATACGTTTAGCAGGAAAGCTCCACGGGAGGAGAGGGAGACGGGCATATGCCGCCGCTGCCGACTGACTGATGGAGAGCCTCTGCATTAATCACCCGCTCAGAGTTCATCACCATTTTGCATTTCTCCAGAAACTTATTAAACATGCGCATCGCGGGAAGACAAAGCAGCCGCGGCTGCAGAGGCTGCCACGCGGCAGGGCTCCCTGTGTTGGGTGCGGACAGATCCTGGGTCCCCTTGACACGGTCGCTGCGCGAGCAGGAGCAACAAACCGGCCTATTTCATCTGGTTTGGGGAATTGTGCCTCCCTCTGCCCGCCTCTTTATTCCATCAATTACTGCGGACGGCCGTCCTGGATAATTTGCGGGGAAGCACCCCCTCTGCCCGGATCATCTTTTAGGGGAGGGCACCTTTTGTTCGGCTGCTTCTGAGTGTTAGCACATTGATCACATTTTCTCCAGGACCACTCCATTTTGCTTTGAATTCTGTTGTGAATTTCAACATCTGGCTGGACGTGTAACCCGTCTGATTTGTTTGTTTAATTCAGGGGCGGGAGTCGGGGGCTGTTCTGCCTCCCAGATAAGGTATTTCTGAGTCGCAAACCTAATCTTTAAAGTGCAGTTAACATAAATGGCAATTTTTAGAACCGGATTCCTAATACCTTTCAAGCTGCGTGCGAATGCGCCTGTCAGAATTCTGGCCCGCAGTGGCGCCATTTGGTTGTTGTTTAGCTTTAGAAGTACTGAGATGCAGGGCTGTGGTTAGCAGCACCAGGGTAAACCACAGCAATTGCTTTTGACACTTAAAAAGGATTTTATTGACAGTTGGAAACACGTCGGGGATTTGAAAAGAGTACTTTTCCATCTGTAATACTTGCCATGATCAAAGATCACACAGCAGCCCCAGATTAGTGGAAATGAGGCTGCGGTAAGGGTTCGCCCCTCTGCACGGAATGAGGGCTTGGTTTTGATTCGCACTAATCCCCCATCTCCATCTAAGTGGAATTTACGGTAATGGGGAGACGCTTCTCAGGGCTCCTGCCAACGTATGTTTGAAAGAGTCCTAAAGTAGATAATAATATAGCGAGATTGACAATTTCCTTCCAGAGCTAACCCTTACTGTCCCGCTCTCCAGTTCAATGTTTCCACCACGGCGTGTGCAGCTCCCCGCTCTTCCACACCTGCACGGGCACACGCGTGCACACGCGTGCACCAGAGGTGGTGGCATTCCAGGTAACAGCGGCCGCTCTGTTGAATTCTCTCTCAGTCGCAGCTAGCAAGGCAATACAGGAAATCTCCAGGCTGAAGGTGCCACAGGACAGCTGTCGACGGAGGTCTCAGAGGACCTGCTCTGCTGCGACTGCTTCCCTCCCTCCCTGCTCTTTCCTCCCTTCCATCTTTTCTTCTTCAAATTATATCTATTCGCACCCACAAATACATATTTATAAAGTCAGCCCTGTGTCCTCTACCTGCTCTGTGACCTTGGACTGTCTAAACCTTAATTTCTACCTCTGTTACAGGAAGAAAATAATCCTATCTCCCCCACAGCAGTGAAGTCAGCATCTGGGAGTGACAGTGTGAGGCATTGTAAGTGACAGCACTAAGAGGCGCGCTTTGCCACGGTCACAGGTAGAGCAGAGCCTGCAAAAAGAAATGAGCAACCTGGATGTCTTCCTTGGCCACTGGAGTCAGGAAGTCGGGGGAAAGACAGACTTTTCTTTGTGACAGACCAGGGGACGCACAAGCCACCCAAATGCACAAAATATTTGACTCAAGGATGGAGATCATCACTGTACAGGGGATGCTGTTTCCTTTAATTAATTAATGCATTTATTGATTAGTTACAGAGGGAGAAGGAGAGATGGAGAAAGAGAGCTTCCATTTGCCAGTTCCCTCATCAAATGCCCATAATGGCCCGGGGCAGGGCCAGCCTGGGCAAAGCCAGGAGCCAGGAGCTCCACCCAGATCTCCACCTGGGTGGCAGAGATTCAAATGCTTGTCTCATCCTTTGCTGGCTCCCAGGTGCATTTGCTGGAAGCAGAGTAGCTGGGACTTGAACTTGCTACTGAGATACAGGATGCAGGTGTCCAGGCTAGACTTAACCAGCGGCACTGCAAGTCCAGCTCCAAATTTCAAAGTTTTGGAGACAAAATAAGTGTGTAGTCCTCACCCATCGGTGCCTGACTTACTCCCCTTCACGTGTCGTCCCATGGCTTACACATGCACCAGAGCGTCATGTCACATGTGATCAACACACCCACACTTACCTGCCAATTAGGAAGCGCGTGGACATTTCTGAAAGCAAATGGCATGGAAGGGGCATCTGTGAAGACCCGGCCTCCTGCCCACCCCCTGCAGGTCACCCAGAGCGCTCCCCCCATGCAGGCACTCATCGCTACCAACTCCGAGTGCAGGCTTTCTTTTTCGTTTTTTTTCCTAAGATTTATTTTATTTATTTGAAAGACAGAGTTACAGAGAGAGAGGGTTTTCATCCACTGGTTCACTCCCCAAGTGACTGCAAGGGCTGGAGCTGCACTCATCTGAAGCCAGGAGCCAGGAGCTTCTTCTGGGTCTCCCACACGGGTGCAAGGGCCCAAGGACTTGGGTCATCTTCCATTGCTTTCCCAGACCATAGCAGAGAGCTGGATCAGAGGTGGAGCAGCTGGGAGTTTAACCAGCACCCATGTGGGATGCCAGCACTGCAGGACAGGGCTTAAACCCGCTGCGCCACGGCGCCGGCCCTGAGGGGGATTTCTTTAAAGGCAGATTCCTAGATGCAGAATTGCTGGTGAAAGGGAAAGGGCGCTTCAAGATCAGAGAAATGGTGACAAATGAACCCTCCCAATTCCACAGTCGCATCCACTGGTAGGTATCTTGGCTATATGTGGGTGCACAGCTGTCCATCCCGGGACAGGAGGACGCCTGGGCTGGGGACAGGCCAGAGGTAGCTTCTGCTTAGGGGGTGAGCACAGCAGAGCCGTCCCAGGAGTACAAAGGAGAGCCCAGGGAAATGCTGGTGGATGGATGGGGGGGGGCGTGGAGAAGGGGCTGGCCCAAGAAGGAAGGGGAGGAACAGGAGGGAGTGGGGAGCGCAGCGCGTCTGACTGAAAAGTCGCAGATCGGGGATGCAGTGAGCCTAGTCACTGACACCAAAGGGGCAGGAAAAGAAAGAGGAGCCAGGGAGCAGTGACAGAGCGACAGCAAAGCTGTACATTTAAGTCCACCCTGTTCACGTCCGCCTTAAAATCAAGCTATTCAAGCAGGAACAAGTCAGAGATTGCTGCAAGAAAGGACTAATTTTAAGAAAAAGGAGATACCTGAAAAATAGATGGAGAAGTAGATAGCACACAAACACTAAGCAAAGGAAAGCTGAGTGGCCATACCAACCTCAAAGGTGACGTCGAAACAGAGATTTGTCAGGGCCGAAGAAGAGCAATTCATGATAAATGGATACAGATGGCACCACAGCTGTAAGAATTCAGTACCAGGCTTTACATTAATAAGAGAAAAATAGAGCTAGAAGTACTAGAAAACCTCCAGTTACACAAGGCTGCATCAAAAAGTCTGTGGGAAAATTGAGTTAAAAATAAGTGTATTTTGGTGCACTATCAGCTGAAACCCACACATAGTTTTGTCATAATACACATTTTCCATGAATTTTCTGAACACCTCTCATAGTTGTAGACCTCAGCACTCCTTAATAATTACCAAGTCATGGACACAGGTCACAAAGACCTCAAAGTCACAAAAGATACTGTCATCCTTGTGACTTAGTGGCTCTTTCTGGAACACCAAAGACAGGACAGTGAGACAGATTCTGTACAAGCACTTGTAGAACATTTGTCAGGTAAGCCACATTTTACATTACAAAGCAAATCCTAATGATTTTTAAAAATATAGGGCACACAGCTAAAGCAGTGCTGGGAGGAAAATTTATAGCATTAAAATTTGCATATTAAAACAGGAAACACTTCAAATCCAGATGCATTCATCTACCTTAGAAAGATAGAGAAGGAATAGCGAATGAAATCCAAAGCAAACTCCAGTCATGGTAAAATGAAGAGGAAGGTCAAGATCAGGAAAACTGTTGGAAAGAAGAAAGACAGGAAGCGAAAGCTTTCACTTTAGGAGGAACAAACCAGGGGCGAGCGGTCTTCTTCAGAAGGGGCACAGGAGCAGCTCTCTGTAGGTGAGGAGAGATGCAGTGTGACGCTGGTGCGTGCTGTCGTCAGGTGGGGTTCCCAGGCCCTCTCTGGGTGAGCCTTCCAGGCAGATGGGGATGTGATCTGTGTCTGTGTTTGATGTTTCGCTTTAAAACGAAATTCTCTAGATAGTGGCTGCCCCCAACAATGCTGGGTTTTTGGTCTCAAATCAAATCAAAGCAAATCAATGAAGAAGCATCAGAAATCCCATCAAAGTTAGGAAAACACAAAATGAGCACTAGTGGGGAAGGTGACGACACACACGTAGAAAGCAATTTGTTAATACACATCAGACACCTGCAGACTGATCCAGGCCCTTTGAAGCGACAAGCTTTGTTCTTTTATTGCTCTCAGAATAGTCAGAAATCCAGCAGCAACGCAGGGCTACAGTCAAGATGGTGATCCAAGCGCTATGCACAATCACGGAGAACCAAGACTCTCCGTGTCCGACAAATTTAGTTTGGTCCTTAGGTTGGACTCATGAAGTTAAGAGAATCTAATGAATGTAAGATGATCCTGCTACATTTCAGGGAGAAAATAATGAAAAAATTACATTAGATGTGATTGTGAGGTCACACAAATATGTAGAAAAAAAGACTTATAAAACTGCTCGGCCGGCGCCGCGGCTCACTAGGCTAATCCTCCGCCTTGCGGCGCCGGCACACCGGGTTCTAGTCCCGGTCGGGGCACCGGTTCTGTCCCAGTTGCCCCTCTTCCAGGCCAGCTCTCTGCTGTGGCCAGGGAGTGCAGTGGAGGATGGCCCAAGTACTTGGGCCCTGCACCCCATGGGAGACCAGGAGAAGCACCTGGCTCCTGGCTTCGGATCAGCGCGGTGCGCCGGCCGCAGCGGCCATTGGAGGGTGAACCAACGGCAAAGGAAGACCTTTCTCTCTGTCTCTCTCTCACACTATCCATGCTGCCTGTCAAAAAAAAAAAAAAAAAACTGCTCAAAATGTTCAGTTGATAAACTGGTGTAGGGCTGAGGCTGATTTTAATTTCACCTTCAACTTTCCTTTATTTTTCATTGTTTTTGTGCTTATACAAAGTTGTTTTTAATTTTTTAAGAGATTGATTTCTTTGAAAGACACAGTGATGGGTGGGGCTGGGAGACAGAGAAAGAGAGGCACTCTCCACCTGCCGGCTTGATCCCTAAACAGCCACAACAGTCAGGATGCAGCCAGGAGCCTGAAACTCCATCTGGGTCTCCCACACGGGGGTGGCGAGTGCCCGAGTATTTGGACCATCATGCACTGCTTCTGCAGGTCCATCAGCAGGAAGCCGTCTCAGAAATCGAGCAGCCAGGAATGGAACCAGCACTCTGATACGAGATGCTGGCGTCACAAGCAGCAGCCCGAGGTGCTGCACAACAGTCGTATTTTTAAATGGATTCCCACCTAAGTAGAAAAAAAGCAAATGAAGAAAGCAAGTGAAAGGTAGCAACTTGTTCATCCATTACTGATCCATTACTTAGTGACTGTTGAGTGTTTGAAAATATATTACCTGAAGAAGGCTTTCTCATTAGTAAAATCCATGTAAATGTAGAAAGTGAGCAGTCTGACTCCCAGGCCCCGTCTCTAACGCACTCTCCCTTGGTTTGTGTCACGTAAACCACACTTCAGAAGACAACAAACGGCTCAGCACGCGGCCACGGTTCAGCACGCGGCCATGGTTCATCACGTGGCCACGGTCCTCGGTGTGGTGTTTTCTGGAGTCGGGGAACGGGTCTCCCAGCTCCTCGCGGCTCCCTTCTCCCCTTGCAGGCTGACGGGCGAGGACCGTGTCCAGACTGAAGATGACAGGGTTCAAGTCCCACTGTTTCTTAGATTTGTGGCCTTGGCTGAATTACTTGAGTTGCTTTTCTTCTCTAGGACTCACTTTCCACATCTATAAAATGGAGATAATAATCCCAAACTCATGGCTTAACGCAAGACTTAGAAATAAAAGGCCTTTTCACATTCACAGCGCACACACACACACACATACACACACGTTAGAGTCCTCCTTGGTGAAAGGGGGATCCTTCGTGCATTGCACAAAACATGATCCTGCATGTCACTCAAAATGATCAAAAGAATGCAGGACGCGTACCCTGTGTGCGTGCTGGGTGGCAGGGACTGAGAAGAGCGTCTCCCTTCCGTCCCTTTCACACTGTGTCCAATTTGCAGAACAGTAAGTGAGAATCTAAGAGGGTGAGGACGAACGAGCCCCCATCTAGTGCAAAAATAATAACCATCAAGTGACTCAGCTGCCTTATATTTGCTGTTCTACAATGATATCTCACTCAGAAATCTTTGCTTCTTTTCCTTTTTTTAAAAAAAGATTTATTTTATTTGAAAGACAGAGTTACAGAGAGAGAGAGAAAGGTCTTCCATCCGCTGTTTCACTCCCCAGATGGCCACAACAGCCGAAGCTGAGCCCATCCGAAGCCAGGTCTGGGGCTCCCGGCTGGGTGCAGAGGCACAAAGACTTGGCCATCTTCTACTGCTTTCCCAGGTGCATTAGCAGGGCGCTGGATTGGAAGTAGAGCAGCCGGGACTTGAACTGGTGCCCATATGGGATGCTGGTACCGCAGGCCGGGGCTTTAACCCTCTGGGTCACGGTGCCGGCCTGAAATCTCTGTTTTTAAGGTCAGAGTTTTGGACAGCAATGTTGTTGAGGAACACAAAACTCAGCTGTCATATAAGAAAGAAGGAAAGAGGAGAGAGAGAGGAGAGGAGGGGGAGGAGAGGAGGAGAGGGAGAACCAGGGAGCGAGGGAGCAAGCCAAGCACGCACATACACACAGAGAGAAATTTCTGTACAACACAGGAAATGAATGAAATTCCAAGCTCGGTAAAGAAAATGCACATAATTGGTGATGCATTTTATTTGAGATCATAAAATGAAAGTTCAATGACTCTAGCACTCCGATGGATTCCCCCTGCCCGAGAATTACTTTTGCTGGGAAGAAACTGTAAGATGTACTTCGGCATGCACGCCTGGCCCAGCAGTTACGACGCTGCGTGGGACACCTGCAGCCCACAGCCCCACGCTGCTCCCGATTCCAGACCCCAGAAGGCAGCAACGGTGGCTCAAGTACTTGCATCCCTGCCACCCATGTGGGAGACCCAGGTTGAGTTCCTGGCTCCTGGCTTTGGCCTGGTCCAACATGGCCTGTTTTGGGGAATGAACAAACAATTGTCTGCCCCTGAGTCTCAGGGTCTTCCTCTCCCCCTCTCCCCCTCTCCCCCTCTCCCCCGTCCCCCTCTCTCCCTCTCCCCCTCTCCCCCTGTCCCCCTCTCCCCCTCTCTTCCTCTCTCCCTCTCTTCTCTCCTCCTTTTGAATAAATTAAACAAAGAAAAAATTTTTTTTAATTATGTAAATTGTTGCTATAAAGATTGTTTTCAAAAAAGACAGGCTGTGGCCATGCGGTTATGTAGAAGAATTCATGAGTGGTTACTGACAAAATTAACATCATCATGTATGCAAATGATCTCCAAGTGGATCATTTGCCATATAAATACCTGCATATATTCCATAAAGATGAAATAAATATTTCTCAGGAAGTTACCTTGCCAGCATCAGAGATCATTTTCCCCACTACGGCGTGTACTATGGAGTAATCACATTTTCAGATGAACAATGTGGTTGAGTACTTTTTAAGCTGCTGCCTTTACACTTTGCGATGGAATCATTTGAAGTTGGCTTCCAGGTTGACTTTATTTTGATCCCGGGTTTTGATGTCTCTTCCCAGCCGGCTGTGTGGCTCTGAGAGACGAGGAGATGCACATGAAAGAGGTGGGTTTGCTATGGCTGCATTCACTAGAACGAGCATGAAGCAAAATGAGCTGTTCACTCTCGCCTGCCCAACATGCTCATGGTTTGTGCAATTTTACATGTTTTCCTCTTGTCCCATGTCATTGCTATTATTTAAAATATATAGAGAAGTCTTCTAAAATTAGATATTGCCAGCAAGTTTCCAAGTGCCTAAAGGTCTTCGCTTGGAAGATTTTAAACCACATTTACATGATTTATTGTCACAAAGTCACACAAGAAGGAGCCTAGCCTAGTACATATTCTGTAAGGCTCCTTTCTTCCCAAAGCGTCTTTGTACCATCACCCTCGGCCTTGCTAACTCACACTTTGAAAGGCAGCAGGAAGCATAGGTATTTATGGGAACGCCTCGCCCAAGCGGGCAGCCCCTTCTCATCTCACGGCTGCTTGGCAAAGCTGTGCCGTGAGTCTGTCTGCAGCAGACGACGGTGGCCGTGTCTCCCAGGAGAGCTGCATTCATGGAAACAGCACCGTCCCTTTATGCTGTGAAAGGTGCTCCCTGGGACTGTTCCTCCCACTGCACACGTTGTAAACATTGCACAGCATCTATTTTACAACCTGAGTTCCCCTCCCCACTTGGGGTGCTTCTGGCTCCAAGGACTTCCTGGTGAGCACCAGCCCAGACTCACACATAGCTTGAAAGCACTCGCTGGGGTTGCAGGCAGAGCTTTTGAGTTCACTGAGGCTTGCATACAGGTACACACATAAATAATTCTCTAAGGATTGCATCCTTGAAGCTCTATCACCATCTAAACTACATTTAAGACACCAACATTCTCAACCCTGTGGGAAATCCCAGGTTACGGTTCGCTGCTGTCGGACTGACCCTGTCTTTTCCCCGTTTGCCCCGGTGCACCCAGGTGAGCAGCCAGGCCCACAGCTGCCAACCTTTCCCGTGCTCAGCGAGAATTGGCCCCGTTGGTGGGATGGTTTCATGCAGCCAGTAAGTTGCTAAACCTCTGGCTACAATGTCTGCGTTTCCAACAATGCGCCTGGGTGTTTCAGTTCTAAGGGGAGGTCAGCACGTTGTGGTGTGGCTGACATGGGCCCACATGAAAGCGTTTTCTGTGGCTTTCCCATGTACTCTTTATACAAAGTATCTTTAATTGTCAACAGTTCAGGACTTTGGTAAACTGATTTCCCCCGTGTTGGGCACACCTGAGCCGCCCGACGTCACAGCAGCCTGAACATGGAGCAAAGGAAGCAGCCAGCGTCTCCCCTGTGATGTAATCCCACCGTCCTCCAGACACCTGAGTCCTGTCGATCATAGGTCATCACCTGACTCTGATAAAGTCCAGCCCCAAGGACCAGTCGCTACAATACACATCCATAAAGCTTAAATACTTGTTCCTGAAAGCAAACGTACCCAGAAGTTCTAGTGTTGTCTTCCTATGTCCCAGTAGCTGGGCAGGTCCAGTGATGTCCACATTAGAGCCGCCAGCCAAATACTTCCATAGTAAACTTCAAGTCTTACATCTGTAATTCTGAGAGCTTACAAAGTCCTCACATCCATGACCAATGGCTTGGAAAGCCTAGAATTCCTGGGAAATAAACTGCAGAAAATATTTGCCAGCTGCTTAACTAACAAAAAATTAATACCCAGAATATATCAGCAACTCAAAAAACTCAGCCAAAAAACAACCCCAGCAAACCCAGGTAGTAAATTGACAAAGGACCTGAACAGACAGTTTTCAAAAGAAGAAATACAAATGGTTAACACAAATAGCCAAAACTGCTCGACTTCACTAGCCATCAGGGAAATGCAAAGATGTGAGTGAAAAGCTCACCCTTGTGAAATGGCTCTTCTCCAAAGGACAGAAAGGAAGTATTGCTGGAAAGGGGTTGGAGCAAAGGGGACTCTGGGGAGGTGAATTAATAGAAAAGAGTATGGGTTACTTTGAAAAACTAAAAGTGGGGGGCTAGTGCTGTGGCTCACTTGGTTAGTCCTCCACCTGCGGTGTTGGCATCTCACATAGGCACTGGGTTGTGTCCCGGTTGGGGTTCCGGTTCTGTCCTGGTTGCTCCTCTTCCAGTCCAGCTCTCTGCTGTGGCCCGGGAAGGCAGTGGAGGATGGCCCAGGTGCTTGGGCCCTGCACCTGCATGGGAGACCAGGAGGAAGCACCTGGCTCCTGGCTTCAGATCAGCGCAGTGTTGGCCGCAGTGGCCATTTGGGGGGTGAACAACAAAAGGAAGACCTTTCTCTCTGTCTCTCTCTCTCTGTCTCTCTCTCTCACTGTCTAACTCTGTCAAATAAAAAAAAAAAAACTAAGAATAGAATTGCTATATGACCCACAATTCTGCTACTGGGCATAAACCCCAAAGACATGAACAAATTGTATCGAAGATGCACCTGTGCTTTATAGCAACATTGTTCACAATGGCCAAGACAAAAAATCAGCCAAGGTGTCCGTGATCAGATGGATGTATAAAGAAAATATGGCACATGTACACAATGGAATATTATTCCTCTCTAACAAAGAACAACTCCCTAACATTTGCAGCAAGTGGGTGGAACCGAGGACACCACGTTGTGTGAAATAAGCCAGACATGGCCAACTCCTGCGTGTTCTCCCACATGTGTGGGAACGACAATGAAAAACAAAAGCAACACTGTGATTGCAGAATGTTGATGACTGAAGGCTGGGAAGGGTCAGAGGACAGAGGGAGTTTGTATAAAAAGAGGAGCTGGTGTGGCTCATTAATTGCGCATGGATGTTAGAAACAGGGCGAGGGGATGCATGGGAGTCCCTTTGTGACTGCGTCACTGATTTCGTTTTGTAAATTTAAAACTATTCTGAAATAAAGGGAGAAGGGAGAGGAGAGAGAGAGAGAGAGAAGCTGAGAGAGGCTCCAATAGCAGCCAAACACACCTCTTACCTTCCTCCTTCAAGCAGAGTGGGATCTTTCCCAAGAGATTTATAAATTACAGTGCTCCCATCAAAGAGGGGACCTACTTGATTTTAATGTGTTAATGAATCTCTCGCTCTCGCTCTCGCTCTCACTCTCTCTCTCATACTTTGGAGAAGTGGATTTTACTCACCCTCACACGTTTCCACAAAACAGCCCTTAACTGAAACAGCAAATTATTGTTATCAGGTATAGAGTGTTTTTGCAAAGATAAATTTCTAAACTTTTTTTTGGTCAATAAGTCCTTACTGGGAGAAAAATGGATCTCCTGGAGATGGGCTTCTTGCGTGGAGCACGCCACGCACATCCAAGGGCAGGATACAAGGGGGCACGAACGCCGGGGAGCAGGGTCAAACCCTGATGAGACTCTCACGGTCGCTGAATCCGCGCGACGTGCAGAGAGCGGGCTGACATGGCCGCTGCAGTGCGTGTACTCCATAAACCGAGCAAGATGGATGGTGTGTTAGGGCTTCATGGACTTGTTATGACAGCTAATTTCCTATCGCCTGACATAGTATCTGAGCACAGGTACAGATGTTCATTCATTTTCACTCCACTGTAGATACTGCAGATTGAGTGCCTATGGAGGTCCAGTCCCAACAGCTGACAAACAGCCCTGCCACCCCCAGGAGTGGAAGTTCTAAGTCATCCGGCTTCAACTTGGGAAGTTAGCAGAGGGCCCCGGGACCCATGCATCTTGTTAATGGCTGGAGGTTAGCAACGCTGCGTAGGTTTACGATGACAATCCACCCAGGGACTCGGAAGACACCCTATGAATTAGCCCCGACCTAATTTAAATTGCATGGATCTGACAGAGGAGGAGCTGCTCACCGCCTTTGACTTCCTCAGCCTCTCTGTGAACCACTCTCTGTGACCCGAGGCCTGTCTGTCCTTTCCAACGTGAGGAGGACCCGGCGCTGTCACCAGCACAGCAGTGCGCAGTCCTTACTGCCGCGGCCCTCGTCCCCCATCCTAGGACACGTCCCTGCGGGGCCATCAGTCCAAAGGGATCCTTCTCCCAGTTTGTTCTCCGGCAAAAAAACCCTATGTTTGTCTGATCGTCATTCATTCACGGCACTGCATCCGTAGCTTGAGGTCCAGTAAAACGTGAGGGTAAAATTTCAGTTTTGAATCTTGCCAGTTCATTCACAATGTGGAATCCTCTCGTAGCCTGGCTGCCAATGACGTCACGTGGCTGCTTTAACGGCCGAAGAGCCCTTCCTGCAGACACGGCCCCTGGCTGCCCTGCGATGTGTGTTGAGCATCCTCTCGAAAGCGAGAGCTCTTACGTTTCCTTTGAGTGTAACACGTGAACGCCCTCGTCTCACGAGAGTAAAGTAACGTAGGGACCTTCCTCTAGACTCGCTCTGCTGGCTGTTGACAAGGTCTCTTTCAGTTTTCCATCTCAGCTGAATCCAAGCTAGCCCCGAAGCGCCCTGCCCCGAAACGCGCTTTAATCCGATTGTTTAAAGTCGTAACAAAGTAGATGGCCTGTGCCTAGTGAATTGAGGTGTAGACTCTAATTTCATCATAGGACACAGATGGTGGTGATTTTAATAATACTAGAAAGGAGAGCTCTGTGGGTTTTTTTCCAAGAGGTCTGCTCTGAAAATGTTCCCATTCCACATTTCTGTGAAAATCTTCACTTGAAAGCTATTGATCTGTCTAGGTAATTTTCTCTCTGACTAGGGAGGAACGGAGTACTGGAAAAGGTCACATAGATAACAAAGAAACTCAAGTTTATTTTCTCCGGGTAGGGATTGGGGAGCAATGGATGCTATTTCAGGTACATTCCCACATTAGCGCTGTTATTTTTTATCTGAAACGGTTTCCAATGTCATAAATGTGTAAACTGGAAGTGACTTCAGCAAATGAAGTTCAGCAAACGCTGCCCGTTGGTAACCGTGCTACCAATTGCTCAGCCTGTGCTGGTGCTGCTGGTGGCCGGCAGCGGCTCCGGTTAGCCTGGAGGGTTCTCCAGAGAGAAGGGAGACGGGGAAGCAGTTACGGAGCCGACAGTGTGCTCGTGGCTTTTTTCTAAAATAATAAACAGTGAGGGACAGAAAGCAATGCCAGACCGTGTATCGGGGCCAGCACGTGCAGGCGGTGTGGGTGAAGCCAGGCTTGGCAACTACAGCGCTTCCCTTCACTGCCGAACAAGAGGAAACGCAGGGGTCTGCTCTGAGCACAAAGCAAGGCGGGAGACATAAAGAGATAGAGGTGGTGTGTTTACAGGAGTGTTGGGCAGGAGACAGATGTGCAGACAGGTAGACAACAGTAGGAGAGCATTTGTAAACATAAGGAGCATGAGACAACATGTAAGCGATGGTGATGGAATTCAAGAACTCTTTTGACTACTCCCTTTGTGCCAGTGTACAGCAGGCCAATAGCATGCTAGCATCCATCTCCAGCTGGTTTGCTTTTGCTAGTTTTGTCTAAATTTGCAGAAGTATCCTCCTTCCAATGCCAGAAGACAGGATTTCAAGCAGGGAATAGCACAGAGACATCTATAGAACTTTCATATTGTCCTCAATTGATTTTATTTTGCTTCTCTTTTATTTGAGGGGGGGGGGGTTCCCACCCACTGGTTCACTCTCCAAATGCTGGCAACTGCCCCAGGGCCAAAGCTGCAAGCTGGAAGCTCAATCCAGTTCTCCCACACAGGAGCCCTATCACTTGAGCCACCACCACTGCCTCCCAGGATCTCCAGCACGAAGCTTGAACCAGGAGCCAGAGCAGGCTCGGAACTCAGACACTCTGATAGGAGATCTCTGAACTGGCGTCTTGACTGCTAGGTCAAGCAACAGCCCAGAAATGGATGTATTTAATGGGGAGGAGATGTGAGAAGACATATTTAGGAGAAAGCACTGACAGATGATTGTGATGATGGTGATGGTGATGGTGATGGTGATGGTGGTGGTGGTGGTGGTGGTGATGGTGATGGAGATGGTGGTGGTGATGGTGATGGTGATGGCAATGGTGGTGGTGATGTTATGGTGATGGTGGTGGCAATGGTGGTGGTGATGTTGATGGTGGTTATGGTGATGGCGATGGTAGTGGTGATGGTGGTGATGGTGATAGCAATGGTGGCGGCGATGGTGGTGGTGATGGTGGTGATGGTGATAGCAATGGTGGCGGTGATGGTGGTGGTGGTGATGGTGATGGCGATAGCGATGGTGATGGTGGTGGTGATGGTGGTGATGGTGATGGTGATACCAATGGTGGCGGCAATGGTGGTGGTGGTGATGGTGATGTTGATGGCAATGGTGATGGTGGTGGTGGTGGTAGTGATAGCGATGGTGATAGCAATGGTGGTGGTGGTGATGGCGATGGCGATGGTGATGGCGATAGCGATGGTGATGGTGGTGGTGATGGTGCTGATGGTGATAGCAATGGTGGTGTGATGGTGGTGGTGGTGATGGTGATGGCGATGGTGGTGGTGGTAGTGGTGGTGGTGATGGTGATGGTAATGGTGGTGGTGGTGATGATGTTGGTGTGATGGTGCTGATGTGATGGTGATGATGGTGGTGGTGGTGATGGCTGCAAAGTCAGTCATAGTGGTTTGAAGCAATAACTCAATTGAAGAGTAAGATGTTATGGGACGTGTGTGTGTGGTCAGAGCATCTAAAATCCACTGCCTTAGCAGAGGTCCTGTATACAATACTACATTAGTGACTGCAGTCCTCAGGCTGCATGTGAACTTTCTAGACCTACTCATCTTACAGAGCTGGAAGTTTGTGTCCTTTGACCAATATCTCCCCGTTTCCTCCCTCCCTGCTCCCTGGTAACCACCGTTCTCTCATGTCTGTTCATGGATGTGACTTGGAGCCTCCACATGTAAGTGAAATTGTGCAGCACTCTTCTTGCTGTGTTCAGTTCATTTCCTTCAGCATAATGCTCCTCCAGCTTCCGCCGCAGTGTTCCAAACGGCAGGATCTCTTTCGAAAGATGCCTAATAGGCTTCTCTCTGTCTCTCTCTCTCTCTGTCTCTCTCTCTCTCTCTCTCACACACACACACACACACACACACATATGCATACTTACCTCTTTCTCTCTTGATGTATGGTTGGGTGGCTTCCACATCTCGGCTGTTATAAACAATGCTATTATGAATGTGCAGGTGTGGGTAACTGGAAGAGTGCTGATTCCATTTCCCATGTGTGTATAATAATGATTGTGGGATCACACGGTAGTCCTACTTTTAGACTTTTTAAGGAAATTTCTTTTTTTATTTGACAAATAGAGTTAGACAGTGAGAGAGAGACAGAGAGAAAAGTCTTCCTTCTATTGGTTCACCCCCAAAATGGCTGCTACAGCCAGAACTATGCCAATCCAAAGCCAGGAGCCAGTTGCTTCTCCTGGTCTCCCATGCAGGTGCAGGCCCAAGCACTTGGGCCATTCTCCACTGCCCTCCGGGGCCACAGCAGAGAGCTGGCCTGGAAGAGGGGCTACCAGGACTAGAACCCGGCGCCCATATGGGATGCCAGTGCCACAGGTGGAGGATTAACCAAGTGAGCCATGGTGCTGGCCCCTTTAAAGAAATTTCTTGCTGGTTGTCTCGATGTCTGTACCCCACAGTGTATCAACATCCCCTGTTTTCCATGCCCTCACTCTTGCTCTGCTGTTTTAGGTAATGGCCACGCTAACAGCTGTGAAGTGATGCCTCACTGTGGTTTTGATGTTTGTTTCCCTAATCAATGTTGAACACCTTTCCGTGTGCCCATTGGTATATAAGCCCACAGGTACCTGACTGTGGACCTGTGAGTTCTTCCTTTCTCATAGCTGAGTAATATCCCACGGCTGGGGGCTCTGTGCGGTATGTGACCATTTTATGTAAGCAAGCATCCACGGAGAGACATCCTCTCGAGGGCTGTTACGGGGATAAAGCTACCACGAACACCCCCGTACAGATGTCCGTGTAAGTGGCAGGCTTCAGTTCATCAGGACCAGAGGACACTGACTGGGCTGCGTCCTAGGCCTTCGCCTTTGCTCATTTCCACAGGCAGCGTGTGTTGTCCAGCGTCTGCGTAACGCTCCATCGTGGTGGCTTTCTCTCGCCATTGCCTGGTGGAATCTGCTCAGGGCCAGCCTTGCTGTCCTCACTCCCGTCAGCGCAGACGCCTTCTCACACCGTCATACTGGATGCTTGTTACTTCTGTTGCTGTTTCATACTTTGGAATGTCAAGAGTTCTAATATTCTGAATTCAAGTTCTTCGACAGATACACGCTTTTCAAATATTCCTTCCAAGCCGTAGCTTGGGTTTCCAGGCTTGTTTTTTGGATGGCCCTTTGCAAAACAAAACTGCTTGAATCTGGATGAGTGGAGTTCAGCGAATTTTTCATTTATGAACCCTGCCTTCATTGTTGTGTCTAAGAACTCTTCACCTGAGTCCCAAAGATTTTTCTCCTGTTTTCCTCTAAAAATTGCATACTTTTATGTCTTATATGCAAGTGTGATGTGTACAGAAGTAATTTTGTACCAAGTGTGAAGATTAGGTTGAAGCGTATTGTTTGCTTGTTAGTTTATTCATCTAGACTAATCCATGTGTACAAAATTGTGGCTACAAACTGCTCATGGCCCCAGCACCATCTGTTGACAGGACCTGCCTTCATTCCTATTCTTTTGTTGCTCTGTCAAAAATCAGCTGGACGTGTCTTTCGGAGTCTGGGAGGACTCTTCGGATAGTTCACAGAAAATGCACTTTATGAAAAAACCTGTGCATGGATTTCAAAATGTTGAGCACCAAAACAAACTTATCTTTTAATTCCACAGTCTTTTTGAAGTAGCCTCGTATTTTGGAGTTCTCTCTTCCATTCCATCAATTTCTGTACCTGTCTATCTTTCGATACTGCATAAGGCTTGATGGCTATAGCTATGAAAGTGATTTTAATATGAAGCTTTGCACTTTTTCTCCTTTTTCAAAGTTGTTTGGTTGTCCTAGGCCCTTTGTCTTTCTGTATAAGGTTGAGAATGAGCTCGTCAGTCCCCACTGAAAACTTGCTGGGGTTTTGACAGGCATGACATGAAGCCTACAGGTAAATCGAGGAAGAATCAGCGTCTTTAATATATTGAGCCATCCAGGCCAGCAGCAGTGTGTCCTTCCATTTATGTAGACCACCATCTCCTTTATCATGGGGGTTTTGAGGTTTTCAGTGCTCAGAGCTTTTACACTGCTTTGTTAGATTTATTCGTAAGTACTTCCCTGTGTTCGTTTCTCTTAACCCTTCTTCTATGAAGGAAGAGGTTGAGGCGGCCGGAGGGGCACAGGGCGCGTTCCCTATCTCCTCGTGGGTTCTCTTTGGATTCAGAGTCCCTAGGAGCAGATCACGCCTCTCTGCACCTCCTGACTCTGCTCTCTGCCAGGCTGTCTGCTGTGGGGTTTCCTCTCCAACAGGCGGTTCACCTCTCAGACACAGCTCCTGGAAGGGTTTGGGGTGTCCCCAGGTTGAGATGCAGCACACAGAGAAGGCAAGATGTCACCAGCGAGGAACTGAGACCTGCCCACGGGGGAGCGCCCACTCCGCCTGTGACACGGATGAGGCTGACTTAGTCTGATGGCCCTACCCTCAACAGCCCCAGAGACGTGGGACAGAGAATCCCGTGTGGGGGGGGGGGGGGGGCGGGGGTGTATGTGTGGACGAGTATGTGTAACTTTTGTCTGATTTGTGGTCTGCTCATTTTTGTTTTGATTCTTTTTGCTGTTTAATCATTATACAAGCTCTAGTCTTTCCTGTGGACACAAAGGAAGGTCCTCTCGGTGGTAATTAGAGATGTCTAACGGGTACCCCATGTTCTACCGCTGTCTGCCACACTTGACCCTTCCAACAACTGATGCTCGCCAGCAGCTGACATCACTTTACCCTGGGTGACTTCGTAAACTCATCTGATGGGCTGTAGGGCCACCTGAGCCATCGGCTTCACAGAAGGTTTGGGCGGCCGTGGGCTGCACAGCAAGGCCAGGCCCCGTAGTCAGTAGAGAGGGTGATTTGCATGATTCATGACAACGTGATCTCTATACCCTGAGCAGCGGTACCTCGCCCCATGTTCTATCAGCACCCGGAATGAAGGCTGTGGCCCACAGAGGAGCTGGGCTAGGGAAGCGTTTTAGACAGAGTCCATTTCCTATGGATTTGTGGGAAAAGCAAACGGTCTCTTCTCGATTCTCAGCTTAAACTGGTGGTGGCTTTCATTATACACAAGAATAAGAAGGCAAAAGATCTTCAGGGCCCCTTTGTACCTCGCCCGAGGTCCTCTCTGTCCAGGAAATGATACCCAAATTGCTCCTCACACAGGGATTCTATATGGAGAAAACAGATAATATTCATGCTAATACTTATATTGTTAAATTTCATTACGTTACTTTGGATTTAAATTGAATTCATGCATTTTTTCTCATTTGCAATTTGAATCAATATGGACAACTATAATAATAAAAGATGCATTTTCTAGTTTGAAGATTTTTTAAATTAAATTTCTCTAATAGAGAAATACACTCAGGATTCTGTGTGACCTTTAGGTGAGATAAGACTACAAATTACAATGATTTTTCATCACTTGACAGAGTTGGCTTTTAGGTGCCATAATTCTAGACGTCCTTTGCTCCTCTCAGTGAAATCCATCAAGGAGCGAACGCGCAGGTGGGCAAATTTGGAAGGTGGGTGATCTGGAGTAAGAGTAACATCCCATCTAGGATCTAGGAATTTTCTGGCATGAACAGGCTTAACTTTTTCTGTCTGATTGCCTGTGACATAAAATACAGACAGTGCAGCAAAGCCCTGGAGTTAGACCGGCTGGAAGGAGGGGAAAGCAGGAAGAGCCCTTTGGCCCTGTGGGCACCTTTCTGCACCCCAAGGTGTTGTTCTAGAAACCGATGACGTTCATCACAACCCTGCTCAGCCAGAAAACGAGTCTCCAGCCCCAGGTCCTCAGGAGACCATGGGAGCCTAACTATTGCACCTGGACTTGCACATCTGCTCTGTACCACTGTATACGATGTCATCTGGCCCTCCACCTGTGATCTACTCCCAGCCTGTGATGTGCAGTAGAGAGCCTGGAGACATGGTGACCTTGTCCTTCCATACCCCCCACTTCCCCAAGGAGTCCCCACTCACTCCCCACCTCCCCAAGTCCCCAAGTCCCCACCCACTCCCCACCTCCCCAAGGAGTCCCTACCCACTCCCCACCTCCCCAAGTCCCCACCCACTCCCCACCCCCCCAAGGAGTCCCCACCCACTCCCCACCTCCCCACCTCCCCAAGTCCCCACCCACTGCCCACCTCCCCAAGGAGTCCCTACCCACTCCCCCCAGCCCTTCACCCACCACATCCCGCCCTGTAGGCTTCTCTTCTCTGGGTCTTTCCCCGGAGACGTTTCCTCCTGCCATGAGCCGGCTCAGAGTTGCACAGGCTGCCCACAGAGCCAGTCGACGTCTACAGGCAGCTGAGCACTGGCACTGACAGTCCTGCGGCCACCTCCGTTCTACACCTGACTTCCCTTGCTCACCCTCACCCCTCAGGCTGTCACAACTCGAGTTCTCCTCCTGCTTTACACCTGCCGTTTACCTCACTGGGGCACACCTTACCCCGCTGGGCAGATCACCATGCCAAACCAGTCTTCTTTGTGTATCTTCTCCAGCAAACTGCATCGACTTTCATTTAACCCATCAGCTGGGAAAAGAAGCGACGCTTGTGCCACGTGGTCACGCCACTGCACCTGTCCATCAAACACCCACCTTCCAGCGTCTGCTCGCCCTTCCAGGAGAGCCGCACAACTGTACCGATCAGTGTCTGCAACCCTTCTAATCTCTGACCCCAACCGGACAAGCCACACTCCTGCTGACAGGCGTCTGTTTCCCTGGACAACTGCCGCTCGGACAGCCAATTCAAAACTTGTCTTCTTTCTTCAAACTCCAAATGCTTTTCCCATAGGTCTGGAGAGCCGTATTTTTCACAGAGACTAGAAGTGCCAGGGCTCCAGCAGGAAGTGTTCAGTATTGCCTACCTGATGGGGAAGGAATAAAGGAGAAAAAAAAAAAAAAACTCAGTGTTTTAGAGGAGACAGCAGAGCACAGAGGTGAATCTACAAACGCCGTGCTGGAGGCAAGCATGGGCTTCACAGGGTGCACACACAGCTGGGGGACAGAGATGACATCATGTGACCAGTCCAAAGCTAACGTTGGGCAGGAGGGGGAACAGATGCACACATGTCACCTTTGAGAACAGCTGGCAGGAAGGGTGACAGGTAGACAGGAACAAGGCATGCGTGCCCAGTCAGGGAAGGCAGAAGGCACACCTCAGTGCCCCAGGTCAGGCCGGGCTCTCGTTGTCTTCCTACAAAATTCTTAGAAAATATCTGGGTATCCCTTCTCATTCAGAATCATGAAAAAATAAAGACACGCATTGACTAGATGTAGGTAAAGAGAGAATAGGTAAAGTAGAACAATTTCAAGATAGAAAGTCATCGTAGCAATAGCGGAAGAGCCATGCTGAATATTTGTCACTACGTCCAGTGTGTGAGCAGCGATACATGGGGAAGAGTTGCAAAGACAGATAAAGCTAAAAGGTGACACTCAAAACCATGAGAGGAGTGAAAAGTATTTGCCGATTCAACCTCATTGACAGAGATGTTGCCTCGAGTTGTGGGTATTTCTGCACCGCAGTTCACATGTATGAGAATCTTCAGAAGCCCCGGAGGCCAGAGCACCAGCAACACTTCATGGAAGCTACAGGGGTAGCAGTGGGGAGGACACTGTGTTCAGAAACCCTAGAGCTGAGACTCGCGTTAAACCAGACCCTGAGAGAGCCAAAGCAAGCGATCATGACGACGGCACGATGACCACAGTCACTACCGAGAGAACAGCTTCACTCAAGTGTCCACGCAAACTGCATAGTGGATTAACAACGAGAGCTATGCAGTGCCCTAAGCATACTCAGCACAATCATTGAGGCTCATGGATATAAACAATTAATTGTGCATTTATTAACTAATCGATCAATGTTGACATAAATAATATAAATACATCATCACAATTGAGCTAATGTAGTAATGAGTGAAATTTGACCTAAATTTTTGATTAAACATAAGAGTTTTAAATGAACACAAAATATCTCCCAGAGCAACCACATGTCCAGATGATCCTTGCACAAGTGAGATTGGTTTCTGGCTGTTCTCTGGCCTGACGTGCCAGTCGCCAGAGTGTGGAGGACTCAGTGCCTGAGGGTGTAGGTTCAACCAAGTCAGAGCAGGTGTCACGCCAACAGCTCAGCATTCAGACCGGGTCACCTCTTGGAGGCAGACGAGCAGGGCCATAGAAACACAAAGGGTTAGGAAAGTGACCCAGGCAGTGCCTGGCCCTGGTTCATCCATCTAGGAGCTTTGGGAGATGCTAAATGATAGAAATGCCAGAACGTGTTGAGGATCTGAGAGCAGAAAAGGACCTGTCCTCACTCCCTGCTGGGATCCAGAGGGGCTGACATCCAGTGTGTCGCCCAAATGCAGGGACAATATGGACAGGCAGGGCCCTGGGTCCCTCCCTCACACACACACACACGTGCCAGCAGGTAGGTCTGCAAGGTCAGCTGCCCCCTGAGGTGGATGGAAGGCAGCCCACCCTACGGATCCCAGCGCGTACAGACGTCCATCTTGCTGCGTGCTGTGCACTGTCTTCAGTACTTTACCTGCAACAACCTGGTGTACAAGCAAGCTGCTGAGATGGGTGTATTTTACTACCATAGACTCTTGCCTTTTACTTCATGCGTTGTGACAATTTGTGCTTTTCGTAATTATTCTTGGCCCAATACCGCCTCACCGTGCATTCTGTTCATAGTTTAATACATTGCTTTCTCTAAACATTTCCCATGTCAGTTCCTCAAAACAGGTATCTTTCTTCATCAGCCCAGGTCACAGAGCTGGGCCAACCCTGGACTGGCTGCCCCTTGGGCTGGCGTCGACTCTAATCAGCTAAGACAGACACCCTCAGAATACCATCCACAGGATCTGCTCTCCACCACTGGTGGCAGAGGGGTGCCGCGAGTGGTGCTTTGTTTGAAAGATCAGGGAGGAGCAGAAGCCCGAGGGCCATCACTGGGTCTGTGGGGCAGGGTCAGAACCAGCACCTGAAACAGAGGCGCCGCTCCTGTGGCACTGGCATCACTGAACACTTCTGCATTCAGATCTTGTCCAGCCGCGCGTTTGCAGTTCATAATGTCAATCTTGTATTTATTTTGTCATAAATCTGAAACAGCAAACTAGGTTTCCACCTCTGAACCGTGCTAAAGAGAGCTGGTAGGTGTTGTGCTGGAAGATTTTATACCCTGTCTAGCTTTGTCCCCTGGAAGAGGTTCTCTTCTTCACCCCAACCTCAAATGCCACTCAAAAATCTGGCCCCATGCACAGTCAGCAGTTTGGGAAAATAAATTACGCGGAGCAACAAGAGGGCATCGCCCGTTTCCAATGAAATGCCATGTATGCAGATTTCCCAAGCTGAGAAGGATGCTGTCTCCTGGACCGACTCAGAGACTTCTGGGAAGCAGGTCATTTAAATTCATGAATCCATGCAAAACCCAGTATTAGATAAGTTTATCTGTTTTCTAGATAGCTGTCAACTGGTCAATTCATATTCAGTAGTTGACCTAGAGGAGAGAATAACTGGTAAAGAAAATCCCCTAATCCCGCCCGAGGAATGATCTCAGATAGAAATATCCTTGGAGGTCTCCTTGTCGGGTGCTGCGAAGACAGCCCGGCTTCTGCTCAGTCAGCCTGCGCGGGGCCGCGTGCTCGCCCAGGGGCCTCGGAACCCAGGGTCACCTGACGCACGGACAGACCAGCGGGAATACTCAGAGACCCTTCCCCACTGCGCCCTTTATCACATGGATTTAGCTAAGAACACGGAGGTCCATGTGATAGATAAATATTTAATCTCTTCTGACATTTACTTTGGAGAACCTCAAATGAAATCGTCAGTGAATTAAATCAATTACTTGGAATAAATGCCAATCACTCAGAGTCCCTTATCTGAATAAACCCATTCAGACAGCAGCCATGAAAAAATGTAATGTTCTGTTTCACATCCCCCCCACCCAAAAAAAAAAAAAAAAAACCCATAATATCTGTTTAGGAAGCTCTTGTTTTAGTATTTATCATTTGTCTGTGGGACAGACAGGGTAAGAGAAACTGAGACAGAGAGATCTTCATGCATCGGTTCACTCCACGCGTGCCGAGCCAGGCCAGAGCCGGGAGCCCAGCACTCCTGCTGTGTCTCACACCTGAGCGCCAGAGACCAAGTGTTAGAGCCGCCACTGCTGCCTCCCAGGGTGTGCGCGAGCAGGAACCTGCGTTTGCAAGCAGAGCTGGGACGGGAGCCCAGGCACGTGCATATGGGGTGAGTGTCCCGATCACCACCCCTGTGCCAAATGCCCGCCCCTGTGTAGGGGATTAATACACATGGAATTACTTCAACAGAGAGCCAAGGAGGTGAGAGGCAGATCCACACGTCGTTCTTAATTTGCATATATGTTAACAGAGGCAAAATCCCTTTATTTATTTTTCTTTGGGGAGAAACTGTAGATGCATCTAATATACACAGATGGAGCTCTAATTGCTTCCCAGGGTTCCTGATTTGACTTTACAATCAGCCCAAATCATTCCAAAGTTTAGCTTGTAGCGCCCTCTGCTGGTCATCGAAATTAAAACGGACTACAATACAGCTGACCGCTTACATGCAGGTTAAATTTGTTTTTCTGTTTTAGAAATACTTGAACCAAAAATTTATTGTCAGTCATATAGTTTTAATCACGTAATTATGAACATATTGTCTATATAAGATCCTCCTAAAGGTGACTACTTGGTTTGTGTAATTAAGAACCCTCCCTTGTGAAAGCTGTCATTCATATATATATATATATATATATATATATATATAAAATATATTATGTGTGTGTGTGTGTGTATGATGGGCCAAGCAGCCCCAAGTTCAAGTTAGAAGTACCTGATACAAAGATAAATTTTCCAGTGTAGGCTGGATTCTGTAACTGGTGCCATGTTCCTGTGGATTGAGCTGTACAGCCTTCCCCTTCAAATGCAGATGTTGAAGTCCTAGCCCGCAGCCCTCAGAGGATGAGTCTGCTCAGTAACCGGGTCCTTGCAGGTGGAAGGACCGTCCGCAGCCCTAATCTAAAATGGCTGGGTCCTTATGGAAGCAGGGAAGCCGGGCAGAGAGGCACATGGGGAGGACAGCAGGTGAATACTGGGGGGATGGGCCACCTATAAGCCACAGGTCGCCAGGGACACCCGAGGCTGACCAGCTCCCCCAACCCTGCACACCCTGACTTTGGCCCCTGGCTGCCACCGCTGTGAGACACCCACGGTCTGCTGTCTCCTAGCCTGGAGCTGTGGTTCTCTGCTACTTTGGCCCCAGGAGTGCAGACCCAGGGCGGAGCAGGATGTGCAAACTCCACGACCGGCCAGGAGCAGCAGTGTCAGCACCATTTCACAGGGGGAAGATGGGGACTGAGACAGGGCCGGGCAGGCTGGAGGGGCCGAGCTGAACTGGAGCGTGGGGCTGGCTGCTCCCTGATTCCCGTCTCCGCCTCCTCTGCTGACCTGTGTGGCCTTAGGGGGCTCTGCTTTGGTGACCATGCACACGTGTGCACACACATGTGGCCGCACACGCAGCTTAAACCGTCCCCATGACTGTACCGCGGCCACTTCTGTCCCTATCTGGGCTCCTTCTGAACGCGCCTTCTGCCCAGGGACTCGGCCCACGCAAACGGAGACCAAGATCCCAAGGCTGGGCGGGCCCTTCTTTGTGATGGAGGCGGCCTCCTTGGGCTGGCCAGTGGGTGTGGATTTGCCTGCAGATGGTCTGAGAACCCACAGCTGCTCTAACAGATCGCTCCACGCTTGCGGGCTAAAAACCACGCATCGTAGGTGACGTCCTGAGGTGGAAAGGCCGACACTGACCTCGGGGGACAACATAGGCTCTGTCCTTGGAGATTTTGAGGGAGAGTCTGTTCCTGGTCTTTACCGCGTTCTGGAGGTTGCCTGTCTTGGCTCATGCCCCTTCTATATATTTATTTTTTTAAGATTATTTATTTGAAAAGCAGAGTTACAGAGAGGCAGAGAGACAGATCTTCCATCCACTGCTTCACTCCTCGGTTGGTCTCAATAGCCAGAGCTGCACCCATCCAAAGCCAGGAGCCAGAGCCTTGGTCGGAGCCTGAGCCCCGCTGTGTGGCGCAGTCTCTGGGTCCAGAGAGGAGCGTCCCCACTGTGGGGGAGCGCTTGGGTTCCAGGAAGCCCAGAGTGAGAGACCCCGGCCTTGGCTCCGGTGCTGACCCAAAACCCTGGACTCCTGCCCCTCCCGCCCCAGACGGCCAGGGCTGTGGGCTCCCAACACACTTGGGGCCTGGACTCTGCATTGAGATTTAATTTTTACTGTTTAATACTTTGTTTTATTCATGCTAACTTGGTGTTGATACAGAGATCAGATCCAATGAAGTCCATAGAATTCTAATATGATACTTCCTCCCTTCCTCCATCACTCCCACTCTCCTTCCCTGCTTCCTCTCTCTCTCTCTCTCTCACACACGCACACACACACACACGTGTAATTCACACTACTCACAGGTTTAAAGCCCCACTACAGAACCAGCTGAGTGAGTCTGGGAAGCCGGATCCCGGGTCCCTGTTCTCTCAGGGCCTCGTGTTTCACACCAGAATGTCTGGTCCCTCGGGTCTGCCCTCCCAGGCACTGGGCGGAGTGCACCACAGGACGGGCTTCCTGGGGCCCCTGGACGGGTGCGTGGGGGCTCCCGCGACAGATGTGTGCGTGATGGAACCAGCCCCAGGCTGGCTTTCCTGTGGCCACGCCCTTTGGGAGCAAGCCCAGGCGCATGGTCACCAACAGCACAGTGTCCCAGGAGAAAGGCCGGCAGGCTGGACTCTCTGCGTGCTGACCTCCCTGCCTGCAGCCCCATGCCACGGGGCTGCCCTGGCCACAGGGCCTTTGCATGGGCTGCTTCCACTTCCTGGGAGCCTGGCTGCTCCATCTTTCCAATAGGCAGCCGAGTGCTTCAACTCACCCTTCCCGTTCTCCTTGGAATTCCCTGGATTGACTGAAAGCCAGCACTGGGTCCCACCCCTGTAGCGCATGCTGCTCTGTGTGCTCTGCACTTGTGACTTGTTGTTCTATGTGCACAGTTCCCACCCAAACCAATTTCTGTTAGGTTGGGACCGGCTCACCCTCTCCCTCGCCGGCTACTTAGGAAGATTTAATGACAGAATTTTTATGACGATTTTCTGTGGGGAAAATGAGCATTTCTTGTAAGCTGTGCCAGATCCCACGGATCACTAGGACAGGTGGCTGTGCTGGCCCCTGTGGAAGGAGAGCTGAGGTCCTCACTGCACGCCGGACCTGCTGGCACTTTGAACTTGGACGTCCCGGCACCGGGCACTGTGAGAAGTGAATCTGTGCTCTTGGTAAATTTCCCAGCCTAAGCGGTTTCGTCACAGCGGCAGCAATGGAAGAAAAGTCGTGGGCTGAGCTGCGCGTGGGCAGGTGCACCTCGGGACGACCCCACGCGGCAGCCTTGCTCTGGGAGTGCCAGCCCCAGAGCTTGGTGGTCTTGCCTGGACACTCACTGCCTGCGTCTGTCTGAGGAGATGACCTCGGAGATCCAGCATGCCGCTGCCTGTCACAACTCCTGCAGGTAGGCCCAGGAAGCCCCGGTGGCCCCAGCGCAGGCACTAGCAGGATCTCCCTCAGGAGGGTGGGGCAGTAGCCCTGGTGCAACTTCTCTCCCACCCGCGACCGGGATCTGGGTCCTCCAGGCCTCTGTCGTCACCTGCTGCGGCTTCCCAGCCAAGCTGAAGGTCAAGGCCGCTCCAGCTGTCCAAGCCCTCATCTGGTCTGGAGATGAGCTCAAGGGCATGAGCTGTGTTCAAGACTGGAGCATGTGTCCAGCAGATGGGGAGCTGCTGCCCGCTTCGGTCTCCCTGAGTCATGGTCTGACCCGAGCCCTGTGTGCCCGGCGTGCTTAGTCCCGCCTGCGTGCGCCCATGAAACCGGGGAGGGGGGGATGTTTCTGAGTCCAGCCCACGGTGCTCAGAAGCAAACACTTAGCCCAGCTCTGCCGCCCTCTGGAACCTGCTCCTGGGTGGACATCCACTCAGCCACCTGACCTGGCTGCCAGGCATCTTACAGGCAAGGTGTGTGTCCCTAAGCGCACCTGGCGCCATGTCTGCCATCGAAGAAAAAGGAATGAAAACATAAAATGATGTGTATTAAGGACTTGAGGAGTAGAAAGTAAATACACAGGGGCCAGCGCTGTGGCGTGGTGGGTAAAGCACCCATATGGGCACCAGTTCATGTCCAGGCTGCTCCACTCCCAATCCAGCTCCTTGCTAATGTGTCTGGGAAACAGCAAAAGGTGACCCATGTACTGGGGCCCCTGCCCCCAACGTGGGAGATCCAGATGGAGTTCCAGGTTCCTGGCTACAGCCTGGCCCAGCCCTGGGTATTACAGCCTTCTAAGGAGTGAATAGGGATGGAATCTCTCTCTCCCTCTCTCTCTCTCTTTCTCTCTCTGTCCCTCCCTTTCTCTCTCCTCCTCTCTATAACTGTGCCTTTCAAATAAATAAATAATTTTTTTTAAAAAAAGAAAGTAAATGTATGAAATTGCCCCCAAATAGTCCACAGGAAATGTGTGCACGTGGGCTTCAGAAGCTCCCAGTGTGAACCGCAGGGGTTCTGAATAACCGGCTTTGCCCAGAGTATTTTACAGGCGTCTGAAACGTGGCTCGGGCACTCTGGGACCCTGAGGTCCTCCTGGAGTTCTCACCCGACTCCTGGACTAGGACAGGTGTGCACCGCCCCTCCCTGCGTGTGTCCATGAACTCTCCATAAGGTCTGTGCAGTGGAGCGGGTCCCCCTCCTGTATTCAGCAATGGTACCCGCAGAGCAGGGCGAGGCGTTTGCCCTGGAGTGCGTGGAGAGTTGCTTGGTTCTGTTTCCAACCACAGAGTCTGGCGGGGCCTGGGGTACCACAGGGGTCTCCCCAGGTCACGCCTGCAGCGTGATGGGCTCCAGGCTCCTGTGAGCAAACTGCTTCTTCCTGCCAAGTTAAGTTGGCAAAGGGCTACTAGGTGTGAAGATGAGACGGACCGAATCCTCACTAGAGGGCGCTCTGTCAGCAGAGACGCGCGCCTGCAGTGACGTGAGTGAGTCCCAACTCTGGGAGCTCCTGCTGAGCAAAAGGCATGGGCAGCTGCGCCTGCTGGTCCCTCTCTGCTCACCCCGTGGGTAGCAGGTGCAGACAGAACTGCTGCCCGGATCGCCAAGCGCCGTGGTCTCCCCCTGCTCTGTTCCCACCCCTTCTGAGAGACGGCACCCGGGCCAGGTCCCGGCCTCCTTCCTGGACCCATGGCTGGACTCCAAGCACATGCAGATCTAAGGGGCAATAGCTCTGCCCCTTGTCCTGCCGTTGTGACCTGCTGTGGACGCGCAGGGCAGGAGAGGACTGTATGCGGCCACCATCCTCAAGGTTACCCCCTTCTGACCCTTACGTTCTTCACGTGTCTGCCAGGGTCCCAGGGCAGGGCTGCCTTGAGCCCCCTTGCAGCCTAGAATCTGGCTCAAGTGCACACAGTCTCAGCCACGCCCGGTGAAGTCCTGGCATTGCCCCGGATGCACTGAGGGGCTAAGCTCTGTGCCGTGGTCTCCCGCAGCGGCGACTTTAGCAGCCACGCTACTGTGCTCCAAGAGGCCACAGGCCGGAAACCAGCACCTGCCCCGGAGGCTGGAGGTTGGCTCGTCTCTGCCCTGGTGTCCGGGGCCTCGGCCAGGGTGAGGGGAAGCGCTGTGCTTCTCTGTGGATTCCTCCTGCTGCACATCTGGTGCCCGGGCTGCTGGAACCGAGCTCGGCAGGATGCGACACCGCTCCCAGCCAGGCAGGGGCTGCGTCCTTCCAGTGACCCCACCCAGATGTCACATGGCACCGCTTTTCTTCTGCTCTGTCTCCGGGTGTAAGGGGACCCGAGTCACTCGTGTTGACTACGTCTTGGTGGGGGCATTGTCCAGAGAGAGGCAACCACAAACGCCACCTCCCCGTGTCGTAGCGGTTCATCAGGCCAACGCCGTGGGGGTCTCCATGCAACCTGGTGCATCCAAGCCCTGTGCAGGCTCCATCCCAGCAACCCCGCAGACGAGGGGGAGAGGGTCTCTCCACCAGGAGCGTCACCTCGTGAGAGAACACGGGATTTGTGCTGCACTGCCACCTCGGAATTTCTCTAAGTCTCTGGGATGAGTAGAAACAGTCGCCAAGTGACTCTGATTTTATTCTCCAGCTCCTCTGTGCCACACTGACGCAGGTATTGGGCCGGAGCTCCAGGCCCCATGGTTCCCAGGTCCTGGGGGAGATAAAGGCGCCACGGGGCAGAGCCGGGTGCTGCTGGGTGCTCATGAGCTTCCGTCCTGGCCCGGATCCCCCTACCTGAGTCCAGCACTTGCACGCCTCATGATACTGAATGGTCTCTCAGAAGGCTCCACGCCCCCAGGGCGCAGTGGGGACGGCCACCTCTGACTGGGCTGGGCACCCCCAGCGGCAAGCTCCGGACCTGCTCCCAGGGGCTTCTGCATGTGAAGTGGAGCAGAGAGAATTCAGGTCGTCTCAGCACAGACACCTGACCCTGCCACATGAGCCACTCACGGGTCACCAAAGCCCCCGTCCTCATCTGGGACGAGAGTCTGTCTCCTCCAGGCTCCCTCTTCACCCCTGCCAGCCCCAGGCACCTGATCAGAGCCTGCTCTGGGCGTGAGGGCGTAAAACAGAGAAACCAAGAAGACCCCAGACACAGTGAGGGCCCCCGAGGCAGCAAGAAGCAGGAGTGCTGACCAGCTCAGCGATCAAACCCGAGCCAGGACAGTTCCCGCCGCCTGGAGACCTCCCATCCCCAGCACCCGTCACGCGCTTGTGGGGACAAAGGACAGGTGTAAAGGCTGGGCCGAAGCCCACGCAGTTAGTGCTGGGCCAGCACTCAGCCGTCACCAGGCTCCCTTTGCAGCATCCCGGGGGGCAGACGCGAACGGCCCCTCAGCCCAGATTCAAACTCACTTCTGCCGAATCCAGGCTCCAGCTCTCCCTGCCTTAAGCTGTCACTCAGCCGGAGTGTGGTGATGGAGGGGCCGGGATGAGGACAGCTGGGCTGCTGTGCAGGGAAGAGAGACTGCGGTGGGGCACTGCCCACAGCCAGGGCTCTCTCCAGGCCTGGGGGCTTCATCTCCCCTGGACGATCACTGGTCAGGGACGTGGACACAGCCTCAGGGAGACAGCCAGGTGGGCTGGTCATGAGCCCCCTGGGGCGGAAAGGAGGGGCTCCTTGGGCGGAAGGTGGGAGCCCACCGGGGGAGGGGCAGCGGTCACAGGCTGAGCAGATGCCCACTGTCTGGCTGCCAGGAGCTCCAATGCCAGTGCGCAGGCCTCTTGGTCCAGGCACAGGTCGGGGTGCCTGGAATGAACAGACATGGCCGGAGCGATGGCCCCGGGCAGCGTGCACTTTCGAAGGGACACCACAGGTGGGAGAGGCACGCACTGGCCCAGCGCACCTCCCCAGGCGCAGAGATGGGTCCCTAGCCGCTCCACGGTGCGGAGTTCTCCGGGGTCGCCCAGCCGCGCCGTTCCGGACGTGGCCCCCAGAGGGCGGCGGAGGCCCGCGGCTGAAATCCGAGGCGGCCCTGCCTGGAAAGCAACACCAGCCTCGGCCGCCTCCCGCGTCCGGGTCCCTCCTGGGAAGGCAGAGGCCAGTGTGGCCTGGCCAGCGGCTGGGGTGCAGTCCCAGGAGGGGCAGCTCCCACTCCACCTCCGCGGTCCCCCGCACACCTGCCGGGCCGGGCGCCAGCTCTGCCCAGCGTCTGTGTGCCCTGCACGCTGGCCGGCAGGCAGGACGAGCTGTCCGCGCCTGGGGTAGGTGAGGCCGGCGCTCAGTGACGGTGATGAGCAGCTGTCACGGCCCGGGAGCCCTGCCTTCTTTGCTGCGCTTGGTGCGATGGCGCTGGTTTCCTCTGGCTGCCCAGACTGAGGGCCACCAACGCCAGGATGCTGGGGAGAGATGCTGGTGCGGCCGATCCGCCCAAAGGCTGCGGGCCCTGGCGCTCTTGTCCCCAGGCCGGGTCTGCTGCGTCACCCCAAGCCCCATGGTGCCCTCAGGTGGGCTCCTCCTCCTCTCTCTCATCTGGGCCGGTCCTAACCCAGCGCGGTCTCACCTTGGTCCTCACCTCACGTGTACCTGCAAAGACCTTGTTGCACCTGGGTAAAGTCCCGCGGCTCCAGGTGTGCGTGAATATTTGCAGGATTCCGTCTAACAAGTGTTCACACCTCACCCACTGCACAGCCCTGAAAGTCGGCCCCTGTGGGCTGCTCCCTTGGCCCAGGAGGGCTTTGGCTGTAGCTTTATTTTCAGAATAACAGAGAAGCAGGCGTTACAAACATCATGCCCACTTTACATGGCCGGGAAGTTGGCGGGGGTGGAGCAAGTGCTGTGCCCCAGCAGGGTAAGCCACCGCGGGTGAGGACAGCATCCCATAGCTAACGCCGGTTCAAGCATCTGATGCTCCACTTTAGATCCAGCTCCCTGCTGATGTGCCTGGGAAAGCAGTGGAAGATGGCCCAAGCGCCTGGGTCCCTGCACCCACGTGGGAGACCGGATGAAGCTCCTGGCTTCCGGCTTTGGTGTGTCCCAGCCCTAGCCGTTGTGGCTAACTGGGGAGGGAGCCAGGGGATGGAAGAGCTCTCTCTCCCAGTAACTCTGCCTTTCAAATAAATAAGTTTTAAATCAAAAAACAGAACTGACACAAAGCTGTGTCACTCGTCTAAAATCTCGATGCTGAAAGATGGCAGAGCCAGGGCTGAGCTCCAGGGCACAAGAGCCAGTTGGTCCAGGACTCCCTCTTGTTTGAAGATCAGCAGAGAGACAAGATTTCTTTGCATGCCCAGTGAAGATGCACACTCAAGAGGGAGCTGCACTTAACAGGTTCAGGGCCATCGCTTAATAAGATCTGGAGGTGTAGGGGTGGTTTCTGGGTGGGGTTAATCAAATATTCATAGAGGTGTGCCCAAGGTGGGGTTTAATTGAATATTCATAGGGGTGGGGCTTGGGGGCTGGGCTTCATTGCAATTCATAGAGGATGGAGTTTGGTGCAGGATCTGAGCTCCACCCATGTCCATGCCTTTCTTGGAGATCTTGGACGCATCATGGCTTCCAGCATACGATGTGAAAGGAGAGCACAGTTGACTTCCGACAGAGCAGTGGACACAGCTTTGTAAAACCCAGATGTCATATCACCCACTCTGAAGGGGGGAGGCGGCTGCAGCCTGGCAGATGTTTTAATCCGGACGGGGACACAGGGAAGAAGCGGTGTCACGAGGTACTCAGCAACAAGCAAGATGAATCCTGTGAGCGCGTTCACCGGCTTCTGCTCATCCCACAGCAGGCCAGGGGTCGCCAGGGTCCCGTGACCGTCACCTCCCCAGAGCCAGGGGTCAATGCAGAGCTAGTCTGGCTCAGTAGGAGACACTCCCCGTGCTGTGAGTTGAACCAGTCCGTGTGTCCGGGGCCCCTTCTGCCGAGCTGCAGCGGCTGCCTCCCCCGGCTCCTCCCGTGGAAAGGTCACTTGTCTGGCCCCCACTGGCCCATCCTCTGCAGGGACTCTGTGCTGCTGTGTGCCACAGCCTTGTGCAGGACAACCCCAGCCCAGTGGCCCCACTTCAGCCCCCAGGCTCTGTGGACATTCCCACAAGAGAGCTCGCCCCGCCTGCCGGCCAGCGTGCAATTCTTCTGTACAGTGGAGAAAAACGGCGCGTGCAGGACAAGAGCAGGAAGCAAATGAACAGGTCAGTTTCATGAAAAAAAAAAAATCTTTATTATTTGAAAGGCCAAGCAGAGAGAAGGAGAGACAGAGAGAGAGGGAGAGAGAGGGAGAGAGAGGTCTTCCATCTGCTAGTTCATTCCCCACATGGCCTGCACAGCCAGGCTGGGCCATGCCAGCGTCCTCTGGATCTCCCATGTGGGCGGCAGGAATCCAAGTACTTGAGCCATCATCTGTGCTCCCGGGGCATTAGCAGAGCGCTCGATGGGCAGCAGAGCAACCGAGACTGGAACCAGAGCTCCGACACGGAATGCGGGCCTCATAGGCGGCGGCTGAACCTAGTGTTCCACAGCACTGGCCCCACCAGTCAGTTCAAGGCCCCAGATCAAAACACTGCCCAAATGCTTGTAACATGTAAAGTACCTAGCAGGGGAGGGATTTTCATGGTTAACCTTCTTGCCCAAGAGTCCTTGAAAGAAGGGAGACGCACTGGTGAGTTTTAAGAGAATATTGAAAGGGCGCTGATGCTGGGCCAGAGGCTGGTGACGGTTTGTCTATAACAAAGAGCGAGGGGGTCGTGTGAGAGGATGCATTGTCCATCCGGGGTCTAACAACACCGGGATCTCAGCAGGACGGGGAGTACTGCTCAACACAGCACTGTCTCTAAGCATGTTGGGGTGGATTGAGGTGTCACATGTGGGGGTGACACGTGGAGCTGTACACAGAGCCAGCCATCCAGGAGAGCTGCTGTCCCCTTCCTGAGCCCCTGGCCATGGACCCTCTCTGCAGGGAGCATCCACCCAAGTGCGACTGGATCATTTCTACCCTGGCTCCTTGTTGGTTTCTTTTTAAACTCAGGAGCAGGTAAAAGGCTCAAGTTGAGAATGAGGGAGCCCACATCCTGCAATGAGACCCCCATGTAATCTAGCCTCGGACCCACACTGCGCCCTCTGCAGTTTGTGGTGGGCATTTCTGCACTGCCCAAGGGCTATTCTTGCGCCCCCAGTCCCTTCCGTGCCCACGCTGAGTGTCCTGCTGGTACCTGAACTGCACCGTTGTCTCCTTGGGCCACATTCCACTTTTTTCTTGTGAGTTTTCACCTGTTCATTTTCTATCCCCGAGACGCCCTCCGTGCAGCCTTCAGCACTCACTGGTTTCTACAGAGGACTTCGGTCTGCAGAACGTCACTGACTGACGCAGCTGGGAGTGCCGCTGGGAGCTCTCCTGTGCTTACCTTCCTGTGCCCTAACTCGAGCCACCTGTCCATTATCATCTTGGTGCAGGGCAGTGGAGTCTGGCTGCAGACTTTTGGAGCGATCCACGTACCCAAGAAGGCAGGGACTACAAGGACCCCTCCAGGTCCACACCGTGAGCGTCCCACAAAAGGATCCCTTTTCTTCTCTAGGCAGGGTTTCCCACAGAAGGAATCTGAGGTGCAAGGGGCTGGGCTCCAGGGGGAAGTGACCAGAGAGAGTGGTGTCCTTGGCTTCCTGTGGATGAGAGGGACTGCGGGTGAAGAAGGAAGCCCAAGCCCTGTTTCAGTCCAGGAAGGACTCTGAGCAGAGGTGTGTGGAGGGGCTGCCCCACTCACGCTGGAAAGAACGGGACAAGGAGGGTTGGATGTGGGGGTGGAAGCGCCTGGGGCCTGTGGGTAAGAGACTCCTGCGGCCACTTGGACGTGAATTTCTGTCCGCAGCAGGGGAGCGAGGCTGATGCAGGGCCCCCCTTCGGCAGTCAAATGGGAGAGATCGACTCAGCAGTGTGTCCAGGCAAGTGAACCAGCAGCTCCTCTGTGGGCTTCAGCTGCTGGGGCTGTCTTTTGGGATTAGCCACTAAACCACTGTGTCACCGACACAGATGCAACACCACGGAGCACCTGAAGGGGGCGCCACTCCTACTCCCCATGCCTTTGTCCTGGGAGATGTCTCTGCCTGCCCCCGGAGGATGCATCGAGGGGCTGGGGTGGAGTGGACTTGAAACCCGGGTGTAGGGGACAAATATGCCAGCTCTCTGCCATTCACCTATACCAGAAACGTGGGCCCCACCTCGTCTTCCTGTGGAACTCCTACAACAGTTAGTCCATGCCACACCTCTAGCTGCTGCACTTTGATCCCAAACCCAAGGAGGGAAGAGAGACTTGTTCTGTTTGTTTGTACACAAGTTTGTTTGCTTTTTTACCCCATCTCTTTCCTTACCACTTATCAGCAGTAAACGCTTGGGAAACTCAAGCCATCTGCCATCAGATACAAGGGACCAAAGAGGATGATTGAGAAACTGGAAACTAGCAGTTTCTTTCATGGAGAAAACCCCATAAAAGAAGAACAGGTGGAGGCCATGGTGGGTCACCGGGGAACCACCCATAGGGTCCGAAGAGGGGCTCAGAGAGGGGATTCCTCCCGGAACACCTGTGAGCCCATAGGCTGATGCCCGCAGGGGACCCTCAGAAGAGCGCCAGCTCCCCAGATTCTCCCGAGTTGTTGGCATCTGAATGGTTCCAGAGCCAGAGCCAGAGCTGTGGGTGGAAGGGTGACTCCTGAGTGATGTAGTGTTGAGAAGTTGGGAGCAGAGGGATTTTCTCCCTCACAGTTTCTTACATCCTCTTTCCACGACATTTTCCATCCCCTGTTGACACTTTCCTAGTGTTTAAGGATCAAATGAGGGAAGTGGCAAGGGTGGTGACGAGTCCTGAGCACCACCATGCTGTGGGCTCTGGGCTCCATACTTCATACACTTTTTTAAAATACTTCAAAGAACATTGGCTTCCATAGTCTCCCAAAAAGGTCAAATACCTTGCTTTGAAAAACAATGAAATCAACATTTATTGAGAAATGCCACTTGACTTATTTTTCAAAATGCTTTATTTATTTGAAAGGCAAAGTGATAGGAAGAGAGGGAGAGAGGGAGAGGGAAAAGGAGAGAGAGAGAGAGAGAGAGAGAGAGAGAGAGAGAGAGAGAGATTGACAATCTGCTGGTTCACTCCCCAAATAGCCACAATGGCCTAGCTGAGACTGGCCAAAGATAGGAGCCTGAAAGTCCAGCATGGGTAGCAGGAATCCAAGCACATGGGCCATCTTCTGCTCGCCCAGGCACCTCAGCAGGAAGCAGGATTGGAACTGGAGCAACTGGGACTTGAGCTGCCACTTATATGATAACATCGCAGGTGGTGACTTATTCTGCTACACGACAATGCCAGCCCCCTCTTGAGTCCTTTTACTCTTACAAGTTCACTTTGGAGTAGGAGCTCTCACTTTACTGGGGGAGAAAAGCAAGAATCAAAGGTGTGAGTGCTTGGTCATGAGTTCTCAGCTAGCACGTAGCAGAGGTAGCGACAAGTCTGAGGCAAAGTTGGGCTTCAGGCGTGGGCATGGTGCAACAGTTAAGACCTCACTTGGGACTCTTGCATCCCATATTGGAGTATCTGGGTTCAAATCTCAGCCCTGCTCCAATTCTAGCTTCCGGATGGAATTCCTGGAGGCAGCAGGTGAGGGCTCAAGTAGTTGGAACCCTGCCACCTCTCTGGGAGACTTGGATTGAGTTTCTGGATCCTCGCTTCAGCCTAGCCCAACTTTGGCTGTTGCAGGCATTTGGAGAATGACTGAGTGGATGAGAGTGTTGCCCCCCGCTCTCTGCCTTTCAAAGTGAATAAAATAAAATAAAATGATTAGAGTTCATCAATGGGTAGCTGGGTCAGCACCCTAGACTAGTGAATAGGTAAGAAGTGATTTGCTAGGAAATGGGGAAATAGAACAGTGCTTCTCTGTAGCAAAACCATCAGCTTGCAAAGTGGAAACGATTTCTCCTGCTTCCTTTGTGTTGTAAGTAGTTCCCGGGAATGTGGAGGAATCCGTACATGTTTCTCATCCAGTCATTACCAAGCTGAGTGAATGGATGGCTTCCAAGTGTTTCCCATAACTTTCCACCTTTCTGAACCCACAGAGGCATATGGGGAGCATCTTTGAAATGTTAGCAATGGAAACCAATATGTACTGAGACAAGAATGATGATTGTATAACTATTCAGAATGCAATTTCAAAACTCATCACGAGTGCCGGGAAGCACAACAAACAGCGGCCGTTCCAGCGATTGCGTGCGGCTCTCGGTGCCAAGCATGCCATTACAGGGAAGTAGGTGCTTCCCAAGTGCTCTGCCTGATAAGAGGACGGGGGAGGAATCTGGCAAATTAAAGCTGTCTCCTGTGACAGGGGCGCTTCTTGCTGAGTTGAAAAGTCTCTAAAGAGAGCAATAAAAGCACAGACCCAAGTCCAGAGGGGAATAACGAGCGCACAGCCTTCCTGATTGCAATAGAGCATCCAGCCTGGGCGAGCCCTCCCTGACGAGTGCGAGTGCACAGAGCCTCTGATTTATGTCAACCACAAATGGCTGCCGTGCCATCCTGGTCTTCACCATGGAGGAGACAGGGAGGGGATTCTCCAAGATGTGCAGAACCAAGCCTCCAGAATCTGCAGGGTACGATTCCCAGCTTCTCGTGAAGCAGAGGCCCTGGGACCTTTTTCCACTTAGCTACCTTATCTCTCTCTGCAGTCGGAGAAAAGGGAGAGATTCAGTTGTCCATTCGGAAGATCCGTGCACTCACCGAGGCTGTTTGAGGACCCCAGGAAGTCCAATCGACAGCTCAGGTGGCACCTCCAACTGCAGTTCTGAGGTCTTTTCTCCTTCTAGAAAAATCCATTATTTCTTCTTTATTATATGTTTTGTTTAAAGACTTACTTATTTATCTGAAAGGTACAGTTACAGAGAGAGGGAGATACAGAGAGAGATACATTATCTCTTCTTTATTATATGTTTTGTTTAAATACTTATTGATTTGAAAGGCACAGTTATAGAGAGAGGGAGCTACAGATCTTCCATCTGCTGGTTCACTCCCCACATGGCCAAATTGGCTGAGGCTGGGCAAGGCTGAAGCTAGGAGCCTGAAACTCCATCTGAGTCCCCCAAGTAGGTGCAGGGGCCCTAACGCTTGGGCCATCTTCTGCTGCTTTCCCAGACTCCTTAGCAGGGAGTTAGATCAGAAGTGGAATGGGATGCTCACGTCACAGGTGGCAGCTTAACCCATCATTTATCACTTATGTCGTCTCTGCTCCTAACGTGGAATTTGCCAGACCCACTCCCCAAATTAGCCCGTTCAGAGTGATGCTTCCTTCTCAGCTTGGCCGTCACAATTCAGCTGGCCTCTGCTCATTCGACCTTTCTTTCTGACCTCTCAATTGTTTCTTCTGTTCTCATTGACCTACTCTCAAAATTTCCATCTTAAGAAAGAATGTGATGATCAGCGGTAATATTCCCAGAGGCAGCCGTTGTTCTTGTCAGTCAGATAGTTCGGACAAACACATGTTGCTTTTTGCAGATTCTCTCAGTGTAGTTACTACAGGCAAATAACAGTCTGTTTTCCACCGGCTCGGGGCCGTCCCATGCACAACTTTCTCGCTGCCATCATCTGTCAAGAAGTCCGTCTCTCTGCGAGCTCCCCTGTGCCAGGATGTTGCGCTGTCGTGGGGGCAGTTCCCAGGTTGGAGGAAGTGTGATTTAGTGCGTTTGAGAGTGTACCGTGTGTGCTCGTGAGACTTGTAAATCTGTCATGAGTGATTTCTTTTAGTTTCTTCTTCAGAAAAGGCCACATCCATCCCGATGAACATGACTGTCCTAGGGCCATTGTTTAGAACTGGAGCTGCCAGACAGCCTGGTGAGGGTGCTTGTTCATTCATTCTGGAAGTGGAATCTCCGGCAACAGATTATTTCAATCCAACCATGCCTATTCTGAGGGTTGCGTTCCATCTTGTCTGTGAACTGGGCCCCCTGGTGGCGCCTCCTACTGCTGAGTTCAGTGGCCAAAGCTTAAGCGTCTCATCTCCAAGGACTTATTCTGGGTTGGTAGATGCACCTGCTTTCAGCTGGGAAAATTTTCATCCCTCAAATACATCTTTGTGGTTGGAATTGTTCAGCCACTACAACACATGAGGTTGTAGATATAAAACCATCGCAAGCAGTGACAGCACGGAAGCAGAAAGGACCCACTGTGGTGGAATGAGAAGGCCATGCCAAGATGGCCGCTGGCAAGCGAGCATCAGTTACTCAGGAATGGCTTTGAAACCCACCTGGCAATGGAGCCTGCCTGGCAACAGGCTGTGATTGGTTGGGGCATAGACCACCCCTTGACTGGATTGGCTGGTCTTGCTTATATAAGCTGCTGTACAAACTGAAATAAATGAGTCTGCAGGCTGCTCGCCTCTGGCCTGCTTTCACCCGACTCCGAGGGTCTGGGTGGTGACTCTGCGCCTCTTGCCCCCACCACACTCCTCCTCTTTGAAACGAATCCACTACAACATTGTTGAGAAATCAACTGCAACAGCCCATGATCCAAATAGAATCGGAGCACAGTGGAGGGCCCTGAGCAGAGCAGTGTGCCGTGATAAAACCTGGACCCATGCTGCTAAAACAGGAAAATTCGAGTTTCTCACGTTTCACTGGAAAGTGAATAGAAAACAAAGTTGACGTGATACCTCTGTGTGTGTGTGTGTGCATTTTCACCTGAGTGACCTCATGGTGATGGAGAAGAGGCAAGGCAGTTGTTCCTGCAGGAAATGTTCCAAAGGCACCTGCCTGGTGTGGGCAGGGTCTTCCTGCACAGTCCCCTTCCTCCGTGTCATTGTGTGTGCGTTAGTTCATCCAGGGATCGCTGTTGAGACTGGAGACTTGCAAAGCCCTGAGTCAGGTGCAGGAATGAGGTGGACGCACAGACCCCTGCAGTGGGCTTGCACCACGTTCACGTGGCCAAATATTCGGTAAAGTTTGTCAAAGTAAGAACCAGGCTGCCCTGGGGTCCACGGCTTTCCAGTGACCCCTTGCCCACCTTCCCCTCACAGCTGGTCATACTGAACAACCTTGGATATTTAGAGACCTCATACGTGCACGTGATGTAAGGAACCTGGCACTTGCCAGGCACAGCTGACAGATTTACAGTCATTTCTCCCATAATTAAGACACTGTCTTATGGACAGGTAGGACATATATATAGGGTCCTGTGATGGGGAATGTCCCGCAGGTGCAGGCTCCAAGTCCTGGGTGACAGAGAAAGGGGCTTTGGAGTCTGTGGTAGAAGAGGTGGTAGAAGTTAGGGCAGATTCCCTCATTAAGATGGATATTCTGTCTCATAGGGGAAATACTTAATGAGGCAGCATTGATGTTTGCTGTTAGATTGATCTTGCTTTCTCACTTTTAGTGAAAATCTCATCAAAACAGTTCTCCAGGATCCCTGTGTTTGCAGGGCACACACCCACATCAAAACTACAAATGGCAAGAGTGTATTTTATACATTCCCACTGTCAATGATAAAAGTGAATTTTAAATGAGCAAGTTAAAGCAAAGATTTAGTTATCTTTCTAGATACAAGGACATTTGCAAAGTTCAAGGAAAAGTGGAATTAAAGATAAGTTTATCTTGGTGCAAAAAAATTTTGAAATCGGTTCATTGTTTTTAAATAATATGCATTTCCACGAACTTTTTGAAGATCCCTACTATGGTAGGAAGTGATAAGGATTTAAAAAGACAGTCAGGGTGAGCAACTGGGGGTGCCCAGCTCCCGCCTCCTCCCCAGAGAACAACCAGAGCAAGAACCCAGCCGCTGAGCCTCCAGTGAGCGACAGGATGAACACAGGCGCCCCATGGAGCAGTGACAGGAACGCTGTTGGGCAGGAGGCCAGGGGCACAGCACAGAGAGAGGAACAAGGCCGCCTGGCGCTGGCGACCACGGGGCCCTGGGCACCATGAACGGGGTCCTTGCTTCAGGAGAAAGGAGACCCCAGCTGTATGAGCGCACTGAGCAGGTGGCGCTGATCTGAGAGCAGCTCGGGTGCAGAGACTGGGAACCCAGCAAGAGGAGCGGCTGCTGACCCAGGACCACACTGCCTCGAAGTCGAACAGCATCTCCTCTCCACTCCCCCAGCATGGGCTGCCGCGGTGCGGCCCCTTCTTGAGACAAAGTGCCTGTCGGGATCCACGCTGCTCCAGGGAACAGAGGCCCATGCACATCTCCACCCCTGGAGCCCCGCAGACGTTCCACAGCCCTGCCAAGGAACACCCAGCCTCCTGGGCCCAGCTGGACCCCAAAGAGCCACACAATACAGGGGGTGCGGGCTGTAGTGCCGCAGGCATGTCCAGTCCTGGAGGACCCTGGAAGCAAGGGTACCTCAGACCTGGGGACCAGCCTCACCCCTACACCCTCCCTCCAGCCACCACTGCAGGCGTCGCTCTCCTCTGGGACCCATGCCTGCTGGTACCACAGGGCGGGTGTCCCATGGCCCCATCTGGTCTATCACTGCTCAGAACCGCGTGCCTGTGTGCACATGAGGGACATGCAAACATGTGGCACTGTTTGCACACCCAGCCTGTTCCCAAAGCCCGAATCATGCCAGCTTGCTTCCAAAGCAAAGGGCCCACATTCTGAACAACCAGGTCCCAGCACTACCCAGAGCTCCAGCCCCGACCCAGATAGCAGGTGGGAATCCCATGCCCCACAATCCAAGCCCCAGTGCAGGACTCCCAGGCACTCCCGTGAATAGCAGCCCAGATTCTCACTCTCCAACCATCCCAGAGGCAAAGCCACCCTGACCCCAGCTTCTCCCTCAGGCAGCAGTGGAGGTTCCTGCCTGCCTGGCCCAGCACCCATGCTGCTCTGGGGGCTCCAGAAAGGGTCATGGCTGGGAGTCTGTGGGCCCAGCCTGCTCCTAGCCACAGCCTGAGCTCAGCACCAGAACCATTCATACAGCTCCAGCTCCACTTCAGTAGTGGCCAGAACCTGTATGCCTGGTCCACCTGCAGTGCCAATGGGATCTTCTACAAGCACAGTGAAGCTTCCCCGCAAGGAGGTGACTTGAGGAGGTAACAAGGAGGTGCATAGCCCCACGGGGCCCCAGGAGACCTCTGGAGTCCTTCTTCTGCTACCATTGCCCGTAGCAAGAGAAGGCACAGGTGGACTCCTGGTGATGTCCAAATGGAACTAAATTCAAGGTAGCCTACCAAACCAACATCCCAAAGTGCATCTTCAGGCAAAGACTTCATCCCAGCAAAGGCACTCTTCATTTATTTTGCAAAAATTTATTTGAAAGACAGAGTTGCAGAGAGAGGGGACAACACACACACACACACACACATCTGCTGTCCACTGGTTCACTTCCCAAATGCCTGCAAGTGCCAGGGATGGAACATGTGAGAGCCAGAAGCCAGGAGCCTGGAACTCCATCAGGTCTCCTACGTGGGTGCAGAGGTCCAAGCACTTGGCCGTCTTCCACTGCTTTCCCAGGTGCATTAGCAGGGACCTGGATTGGAATTGGAGTAGCCGGGACCCAAAACGGTGCTCATGGGGGATGCCAGCATGACCAGTAGCAGCTTAAGCCACTGTGCTGTAAGGCCATCCCCTAAAGGCCCTCTTTAAGAGAAGAAACAACTGAAACCCCAGATGTGCAAAAAATCAATATATGGACACAAGAAGTATGGAAATACAAGGAAACTCATGCCCCCAAATAACTTAAGAATGTAGCTAGGATCAGGCTACAAAACAAGAGATATCGACTAAAATACCTGTTAACGTCCTCAAAGGAACCGTTATAAGAAAACTCAAAGACATACAAGAAATAAACATGTTAAATCAAATGAAATTAGGAAATCAATGTATGATATGAATGAGAAATTGAGCAAAAAGAGACCTTGAAAAAGAATCAAGCAGAAATTTTAAAAATGAAGAACTCAGTAAGTCAAATAAAAGTACAGTCGAAAACCTCAGCGACAAACTTGGTCACGCACAATAAAGAATATCCAAATTTGGAGACAGGTATTTTGAAATATGCAAACAAGACAAGAAAAAAAAAACATAAAAAGAATGACAACCTCCTCAATCTTTGGGACACCATTAGATGAACCAGTATTTGGGCTTTAGGTCACCCCAGAGAGGAGAGGCTTAGAAAACCTATTTGATGAAATAATAGTCCAAAACTTACCCAAGCTGGTGACAAATGGGACATCCAAGTATAGGAACTCAAAGGACCGCTGGGAAAAAACGTTTCATACAAAACATGATATCCAAACTCTAAAAGTACAATAAAGTGAATTTTTAGATTTTGCAAGGGAAAAGCACCCAGATACTCTTTGGGGCTCTGCCATTAGAATAACAGTGGGTTTTCAGCAGAACCTCAATGTATTAGGATGGAGTAGACAGATACGTTCCCACGTCTGGAAGAAGCAGCTTGCTCACTCTGAATAGTTTACCCAGGAAAGCAATCTTTCATTAAAAAAAGGAGAAATGAAACTTTCTAAAACAAGCAAAAACTGACAGAATTTCTAACCACCTGACCAGACTTTTTTTTTTCAACTTATTAATACATTATTCTTTTTGAAACTGTTATCTTTATTATTTATTAATACAGAGAACAGGTTTCATAAATTCCATATGACTCCAAGAATACAATGACATTTTCCTCCCTCCTTCACTCCTTCCTCCTTCCTTTTTCCTTGAATTTTTTGCAATATCATACTTTTAATTTAATTTATAATCACAAGCTCAAGGCTTCTCTAAACAAAGAACTCTGAAAGAAAAAGGTGGATATATCATGCTCCACAGGGGTATATACAAGGGTTATAGACAGCCATCAACTCACAAGATGTCAGCTTAGCTCAATACACAGTAAGGTTTTTTTGTACTCTATATATTAATTACAAACAATCAGAGAAAACATATGATATTTGTCTTTGTGTGTCTGGTTTATTTCACTGAGCATAATAGTCTCCAATTGCATCAATTTGTTTCAAAAGACAAGATTTCCTCCTTCTTTATGGCTGAGTAGTATTCCATCATGTATAGGTACCACATGTTCTTTATCATATCATCAGTTAATGGACATCTGGGTTGACTCTGTATCTTAGCTATTGTGAATTGAGCTGCTATAAACTTGCTAATTTCATTTCCTTTAGGTAAATTCCCAAGAGTGGAATGGCTGGATCATATAGTAGATCTACTTTCAGATTTCTGAGAAATCTTCATGCATTCTTCAATAATGGTCGTATTAGTTTACATTACCACCAACAGTATTTTGGGGTGGCTTTTCTCCACGTCCTTGCCAGCATTTATTGGTTTTTTAAAAGTTTATTTTGGGATGATAGACATTCTACCTGGGGTGAGGTGAGACCTCATTGTGATTTTCATTTGCGTTTCTTTGTTGGCTAATGATCTTGAGCATCTTTTCATGTGTCTGTTGGCCGTTTGTATTTCATCCTTTGAAAAATTCCTGTTCATATCCTTTTCTCATTTCTTTTTTTGTTTGCTTTTTTGTTTGCTTGTTTGTTTCGACAGGCAGAGTGGACAGTGAGAGAGAGATACAGAGAGAAAGGTCTTCCTTTGCCGTTGGTTCACCCTCCAATGGCCACTACGGCCGGCGCACCGCACTGATCCAAAGCCAGGAGCCAGGTGCTTCTCCTGGTCTCCCATGTGGGTGCAGGGCCCAAGGACTTGGGCCATCCTCCACTGCACTCCCGGGCCACAGCAGAGAGCTGGCCTGGAAGAGGGGCAACCGGGACAGAATCCGGTGCCCCGACCGGGACTAGAACCCGGGGTGCCGGCGCCACAAGCGGAGAATTAGCCTAGTGAGCCACGGCGCCGGCCTTTTCTCATTTCTTAACTAGATTATTTGTTTTGTTGTTGTTGACTTTTTGAGTTCTTTATAGATCCTGGGTATTAATCCTTTATCAGTTGCATTCGCAAATATTTTCTCCCATTCTATCGGTTACCTCTTTGTTGAGTGTTTCTTTTCCTGGGCAGTAGTTTCTTAGCTTCATGTAATTTCATTTGTCTATTTTTGCTTTTATTGCCTGTTCTTCTGAGTTTTTATCCAAGAAGTTTTTGCATAGGCCAATGCCTTACAGTGTTTTCCTGTAGTAATTTTAAGGTTTCAGGTCTTAGGTTTAGGTCCTTGATCCACAGTGAGCTGATTTTGTAGGGGTCCTGGTTCATACTTCTGCATGTGCAGATTCAATTCTCCCAACACTATTTATTGACAAGATTGTCCTTTTCTCAGGGAATGATTTTAGCTCATTAGTCAAAGATTAGTTGGTTGTAGATGTGTGAGTTAATTTCTGGAGTTTCGATTCTGTTCCATTGGTCCACATGTTAGTTTTTGTGCCAGTACCAGGATGCTTTGATTAAACTGCTTTGTTGTATGTCTGAAATGTGGTATTGTGATGCCTCTGGCTGTGTTTTTAGTGTTTAAGAGTGCTTTAGATATTCGGGGTCCTGACCAGTCTTACAAGCGATGCTTAAGGGCATTCTGCATACACAAAGAATGAACCCTTTCCCTCCATGAAAATACATTAAAGTATAAAATCCACAAGAGAAAGAACAAAGACTATTTAAAATAAACAGAAAAAGTAATGATTTTAAAAACTGGCAGGACCAAGCCATTACTTACTGATTACATTGAACGTAAATGGCCTGAATTATCCCATTAAAAGAATGGCTGAATTGATTAGAAACAAACAAGACCTAACAATATGCTACCTACCAAAAACTCATTTCAGCAGTAAAGACACACATAGTCGGAAAGCAAAAGGGTGAAAAAAGATATTCCACGCAAACAGAAACCAAAAATAAGCCACAGCAGCCGTACTTAACATCAGACAAGATAGATTACCAGACAAGACCTGTGATAAGAGACAAAGATTCGTCAAGAGGTTGCTTGCTTCTACAATAAGATCTGACCATCGTAAGTGGATAGGCACCTAACGCTAGAGCACTCAATTCTATAAAACAAATGTGATTAGGTTTACAAAGCAGCCTCTGCTCCAGTGTAATAACATTGCAGGACTTCAACACCCCAGTTCCACCCGTGGACAGATAACTCAGACAAAGTGACACATCGAACTGCGCCACAGATACAATGGCCTGGCTGACATTTACAGACCATCCCAGCCCATCCTGCTTAGCTGTGGGTGCATGCTGTTTCCAGCAGCACAGGGACCATCCTCTAGGATAGAGGACAAATTAAAAAATCTAAATCATGTCTATGTTTTCTAACCACAAAAGGCTAAAACTGGAAACCAACAACAAAAGAAACTCTGGAAATCACAGAGCAACATAAACGCTGAACAACATGCTCCTGAATGAACAATGAGTCGGGGAAGAAGTCAAAAGGGAATTTTAAAAATTCCTTGAAACTAATGAAAATGGAAACACAACAGAGCAAAACTTATGAGATACAACAAATCAGTCCTCAGGGGGCTATTTATAGCAATGAGCACTTAAATAAAAAGAGATATCAAATAAACCTAACCATGTATCTCATGCATTTAGAAAAATAAGAATAAAAGAAACACCAAGTTATTAGAAGGAAAGAAAAAAAAAGTTAGAACAGAAATAAATGGTATCAAAATTTTGGACAATACAAAAGATTAATTATTGGACAGTCGCTTTCTTTGGGACCCTTAAAAGAGCTAGACTAACAGAGAATAAGTTAGAAGATTCAAATCAGTTGAATCAGAGATGGAAAGGTAGTTATTACAACTGACATCACAGAAATTCAGAGGATCAGCATGAACTGTTATGAACTACGCACCTACCAATTAGAGAACTTGTGATAAGTTTCTGAATACTAGCCAAAGCTGACTTACAAAGACGTAGAAAACCTGAGCAGACCGGTAACATGATGCAATCAGTAACAGTCCCCCAACAAAGAAAAGTCCAGAACAAATGGCCCCAATTCTCCTAAAACCACTCCAAAACCCTGAAAGTGAGGGAACCATTTCAAACTCATTCTATGATGGCTGCGTGATCCAAAATCAGAAGCCAACAAGAAGACACGTGTCTCATAAACATAGATTCAAACTTCTCAACAACACACTAGCAGATGAAACCCAACAATACAGGAAAAGTGTCATTCACCCTGAGCACGTGGGATCTATTGTAGGGATTCAGGGATGGTTCAGCATAAGCAGATCAATAAAAGTAGTATTCCACACCAATGAAATGAAGGATGGAAGTGATATGATCACCTCAACGTATCAGAAAGAAAGCAATAAAAAGTCAATTTGCATTCATGATTTTAAAAAAATCTTGAGTAAATTTTTAGAAGGAACATCTCAGTGCAATGAAGGCAACAGAGGACAAACACACAGCCATACTCATCGAATGGGGAGATGGCGACAGCATCTCTACGGAAGCCTGTAAACGTATAAGAAAATCCACCCGCACACTCTTCTTCAGTGTAGTACTGGAAGTGTCAGCCAGAGCAGTCAGGCAAGAGGAAGAAAAACATCCATGCAAATAGGCAAGGAGAAGCCAAATCATCTCTCTTTGTAGGTGACAAGATTGCCTTTGTAGGGAACACAGAGACTCCCCCAAAGACCCTAGAACTAACAAATAAACTCAGTAAGTGTGCAAGATACAAAACCCACGCACAAAAATCAGTGGCTTTTTTTGTTTTTTAGTAGCAAGCAAGGTAGCAAGGTCTAGTGGGGTAGGGCTTCTGTCAGAACTGGTGGGCACCTCCCCAGGTGGAATCTGAGAGCCGTTCCCATTCTTATCAAACAGTGGACTTACTGAGAGAGAGCTCTAAGAGCAAGTCCATTTACCATACTCCCCTACAACCACTACCACCAGCACCACTATCACCACAAAAACAAAAAACCCTTGTGATAAATATAACCAAGGTTGTGAAGGATCTCTATAATGAAAATTACTAAATGTTCATGAAAGAAATTGAGAAAGACACAACACAATGAAAAGATCTAACATATTCGTGGATGGGAAGAAATAATATTATTGAAATGTCCACACTGGATCTGGCACTGTGGCTTGGTAGGCTAAGCCTCTTCCTGAGGCATCCACAGTCCATATGGGTGCTGGTTCATGTCCCAGCTGCTCCTCTTCTGATCCAGCTCTCTGCTATGGCCTGGGAAAGCAGTGGAAGATGGCCCAAGTGCTTGCGCCCCTACACCTGTGTGGGAGACATGGAAGAAGCTCCTGGCTCCTGGCTTTGGATCAGCCCAGCCCTGTGTCGTTGTGGCCATTTGGGGAGTAAACCAGCAGGTAAAAGAGCTTTCTCTTTGTCTCTCCCTCTCTCTGTCTGTAGCTCTGCCTCTCAAATAAATAAATAAAGTCTTAAAAAATAAGCAAAATGTCCATATTATGAGAAGTGATTTGCACATTACCCATTAATACAATACCCATCAAAATATCAATGGAATTCCTCACAGAATTATCAAAACTAATCATAACATTCACATGGAATGACAAAAGCAATCTTGAATAAAACGAAAAAGCCTGGAATCACCAGAATACCAGTTTTAAAGACACAATACAGAGCTAATGTAACCAAAAAAGCGTGGTATTGGCACAAAAATAAACACATTGACCAATGGGACAAAGCAGAAATCCCAGAAATAAATCCACACATCTATAGTCAAGTTAGGTTTGTAAAAGTTTCCAGAACAATTCCCCTGAGAAAAGACAGTCTCTTCAATACATAGTGCAAGGGAAACTGGATTTCTCCATGCAGAAGTCTGAAAAAAGACTCCTGGCTCTCACCCTGTACCAGATCCTCTCGAAATGGACTCAAGATCTAAAGGTAAGACATGAAGCCATGAACCCACCGGAGGAAAACTTAGTGGAAACCCCTCAAGACATTGACATATGCCACAATTTTTTGAATGAGATCTCAAAAGAACGGGCAACAAAAGTAAGAATGGACAAATGGGATTCATAGGCAAATGGCATGACGGCAAAAAACAAGCAAACAAGCAAGGAAAATGATCCCTGGAGTGGAGAGATGCCCGACAAATGGGAGAAAAGATCAGTAAATTGCATGTGACAAGGCTTAACATCCAGAATATATAAGTAGCTCGAAAACCTTCAGCCACAGCAGCAACAAAGTTCAGTTAAGAAATCGGCAAGAGGATCTAAATAGACATTTGTCAAAGAGAAGAAATATAAATGGCCAGCAAATAGGTGAGAAAAGTCTCGGTATCACTAGCCATCAGGAAATGCAAATAAAACTCACGTAAGGTTAGGCCACTTCACTTCAGTTAGAACGGCTGCTATCAAAGAACAAAAGAGTAACAAGGATTTGGAGAAAAGCAAGCAGAGTGCACTGTGGGTGGGGGTGCAGGTTACTAAAGCCATTGAGGAAAACAGTGGGGCGCTCCCCAAAGCACGAACAATGGATCTCCCATAGACACCACCATTCCACTTCCGGGAATGTATCAGAAGGGAATGAAATCAGCTCATCAAAGAGATATCTGTGCTCCACGCTTCTATAACAGCTACCAACCCAGGGCCTATACGTGGATGGATGAATGAGGGAGTTATGATGGATAAAATGGAATACTGCTCAGCCATCAAATGGAATGAAGTTATGACATCTGCAGCAACATGGATGGAACCAGAGATCAAGTGAAATAAACCAGACCCAGAAAGACAAATACCACATGCTTTCCTCTCCTATGTGAGGAAAGTACACACACACACACACACACATGCATGGATACAAATCCATGAATCTAAAATAGTGATTACCAAAGACTGAGAAGGGTGGGGTGCCAGGGACTGTAGGGTGGGGTGGCAGGGACTGTGTAATGTGCACACCAGAAGCCGTGGGGAGCAAGTCTGCCATTCCACAGAACAGCTGGGTAGCTGCACCCTGTGAGAAGGGAGATGGGAGAAGAGCTAATTGCCTGGTGTAACCCTCTGATGCTCTGCATGTATGTGTTGAAATATTGTACAGTTACTAATGCTAATCCAGATTGTTTGAAAATAAAAACAATTGTAAAAATAAAACACAAAACCCTGGAGCATTTTACCAAAAATACGCAAAAGAGAAAAACACGTGCCCCAAATTGCAGTAAAATATAACTGCAGAGGTCTAGCACTTTAGCAACTATTTATGTGCATATATTTCCCTTTACATTTTCTTTAAAGATTTTAACTATTTATTTGAGAGGCAGAGTTACAGATAGAGAGAGGGAGAGACAGAGAGAGAGGTTTCCATCTGCTGGTTCACTCCCCAAATGGCTGCAATGGCCAGAGCTGGGCCGATCTGAAGCCAGGAGCTTCTTCCAGGTCTCCCATATGGGTGCAGGGGCCCAAGCACTTGGGGACCATCTTCCACTGCTGTCCCAGGCCACAGCAGAGAGCTGGATCAGAAGAGGAGCAGCTGGGACACAAACAGGCGCCCATAGAGGATGCAGGCACCGCAGGTGTAGACTTAGCCCACTTGGCCACAGTGCCAGCCCCTCCTTTACATTTTAGTGTATTATAATTTATATTGTCATTCAAAATTGTTATTCTCATGTTCTGAGTTTTGTTTTTGCTTTTTTGTTTGTTTGTTTGTTTTTGTTTTTTTTGACAGGCAGAGTTAGACAGTGAGAGAGAGACAGACAGAAAGGTCTTCCTTCCGTGGGTTCACCCCTCCAAATGGTCGCTATGGCTGTAGCTGCTCTGATCCAAAGCCAGGAGCCAGGTGCTTCCTCCTGGTCTCCCATGTTGGTGCAGGGCCCAAGGACCTGGACCATCCTCCACTGCACTCCCGGGCCACAGCAGAGAGCTGGACTGGAAGAGGAGCGACCGGGACAGAACCTGGCGCCCCAACCGGGACTAGAACCCAGGGTGCCGGCGCCACAGGCAGAGGATTAGCCTAGTGAGCCACGGCACCAGTCTTGTTTTGAGTTCTTAAAACAGGCCTCAGGCCCCTGGGTGGGGATGGCGTCAGGATGCCTGCAGCCGCCTACTTGGGTACCAGGGGTACGCGAGCTGGCTCCCCGCCCCCGCGTCCTGTACTGCGGGCTCTAGGTGCTGTGTCTGCCTCCCTTTCCACTCTGCTGTGCTCTCATTCTCTGTGGCCATGCGGCCTCTCCCTGCTCAGGAGGAGGGCAGGCCTGCTGCGTGTTCCCCTGTCCTGACTGATGGCCGAAGCCCGTGCTGTGGCCGCCCCCGCGGCTCCCAGGCTTGCGTTCAGTTTCCCTGCAGAACTCCGCCCACTTCACTCCCTGCAGCCTGATGACATCTTCCAGGTGCAAATCTGGCAAGTTCACCCCCTCGGCTCTTAACCAGGGACCTTCGCGGTCCGAGGGTTGTCCTCATCAGGGTCGGGCCCTCTGCGGCTCCAGGACAGCAGCATCGCTGGGTCCACCTCCAAGCTCAGATCCCGAAGCCAGGGAGTGCAACTTCTGTCCAGGTAGCGGAGCAGGTGGAGCACCCACATTTTGGGGGGACTTAGTACTCAGACTCTCTTTCTGTGTCCTGACCAGGTAGCCAGGTTGCGGGTGGACAAAGATGCATGTTTTGCCCACCAATTCTAAGTGCCCAAGGCTTTGTTTATGCCAAGAACTGACGGTTTCTGGGAGGACACATTCTCTTAGGTTAATTTTTTCACACTGCCTCGCAAACCTGGCCACTGCTCCTGGGCCTTCACCCAAATCCTTGGCTGTTATCTTTCTGCACGCTCAGTTCTGCTCCGATCATAGATCTCCTTCCAGCCCCTGGCAGCTCCACACTTGGGATCTGCTCTCCCAGGTTTCTCAATTTCCTGTCTCCGTAAAACAGCCCCTTATCGCGCTACTACGCTGCAGACCACAGTCAGTTCACCTGGCACAGCAGGAGTGCAGTCCCTCTGAAAGCAAAGGAGAACCAAGCCTCCCTCCCGGGGCAGCCCAACAAACACAACCCCACCAGACCCGCACAGTCCCCATGGTCTCCGGCTGGGACACTGATGTCACTCTTGCATTTGCACACATCAGCCACCAGCCCCCCTCTGGGGTTTACCCTCCCAGCAACCTCAGGGACACTGGAGTTGCCTTTCTCACTGCAAGATGTGGTGACCGGGGCTGCACAAAGCAGAAGATTAGCCTGGATTTAAGCGTGATCCCGGCGAGGATGAGAAATGCTGGTCATTGGAGGACAGGGGGCCGTGTTTGGCGGTGATCAGATTCTGTGCACACGGCAGTGCGGAGAAGGGGACTGTGGGGGATTCATGAGCCCAGGCTCTCCTGCACGCCAATAACACAGTCTTGTTCACGCAGAGTGCGTTCGGGTTAGAATGCCTTCGGAATTCACTTTCTCTTCCCTGGGGCTGGAGGGTAGAGGGCTGGTTCCTGTGCCTGCTGGTTGTTTCCTGTCTTTTCTCATAGACCGTGGGGCTGGCTTGCCTTGACTGTATCACAAGTGTCCAGAAGGAGGAGGGTTGTAGTTTGGAGCCCGTCTTCATCCCAGTGCCAATGCCCTTCCCCGGAAGAACAATCAGACCCACAGGGTGCAAAGGTTCCAAGGGCAGCACCAACGCCGGTGTTCAGGGAGAGAGGGCCAGTGCTTCGCTGTCGAGGACGTCACGGTGTCCCAGTGGAAGTGAACACGGCTCCTCGGAGCGCCCCGGTCACCCCGAGACACCCGCTTTTCACCCTGAGCACCTCCACGGCAGACCCTTCATGACCCAGGTCTCCAAGTTCCCAGCAAGCCCGGGGACACAGGGGCGTTTGCAGAGGAAGGCTCCCGCACTGCAGCTGGCGCAGGTGAGTGACGTGCACGCTACAGACGTGGAGCACACGCAAGAGGGATGTCGTACGCGCTGGATTTCACGTTTGATCCAAGTCATACTCTCCTCACCGAGTGCTTCCCGCAGGTTTACGGCTCTCGCTGTCCATACAGGCAGAACAGGGTCTCCAAGGTGAAACACATCCACCCCAGTGCTGAAAACGTGAGAGCATCCATTGAAAGCTGTGGCTTGAAATGAAATCTACTTACTTTTCTTCTACTCCTAACTGAATGGGCTGTACCAAAGCACCACCACTCCTCCCACACACACACACACACCAGGAACACACACACTCATTTGTATATGCACACACGTGCATACAATAGAGCTATATACTTACTACACACAGAGACATGCACACATCCAGGAACCCACACACTCATTTGCATACACACAGACACACTCACTTGTGCACACACCCAGGAACACACTCATTTACACCCACATTTCCACGCATGCATGTAGAAAAACATACATTGGGAACAGTCATTTGCACATGCACACACACACTCATTTGCACGCCCACACACTCACACACACTGTGCCTCTCCCTGAAATTGGAGCTTGGACTGAGAGTCTAATTAGATCCTGTCACAGCTCTTCTTGGGGTTCAGGACAAGGGCTCCCCTCTAAACTGCACGCAGCGGGGGAGCCGGCCTGTCTCTGTGGGTTGAGCCCCTCCCCCTCCCCTCGAGCCCTCCCTCTGGGCTGCACTGCGCGTGCCCCCCCAGGCTCCATCCTCAGCTGTTTCCGGGCCTGCATCTTCTCCACCTGCCCCATCAGTAGTGGTGCAGCTGACGGTCGGCTGCCGTGACAACCAGAGCAGCCGATTAAATGAAGGGCTTGCTCGCTCCTACACAGTGAGTCAGTGGCTTTTCTGTGGCTTTGGTGAGCCCACCTGGCTGAAGTTCAGTCTCACCTGGGAGCCATCGGAACCTCTTTGTAAGGACCTTCCCTGTTTGTCCCTGGGGAAGAATGAGGATCCTTGCAACACCTGCTGTGGGACCGAGATAAGGAAGCAGTAGCTTCCAGTGCACATGTGCTACCTGGTCCTGCTGCTAGGCTCTCGGGATGGGAGAAGGAAGGGCCGCCAGTGAAGCAGGCGGTGCAGCATCCCGGTCAATGGAGACAGTAGTGAGGACAGCCGCCGATGCCCGTCCTTGGGTTCTGCAGGCTAGGAGCCAGCCAGCCGGACACTGGCTGCCGTGGGGTGGGCAGGGCAGCATCAGGATGATCAGGCTTCCTTGCCAGAGCGAGTTGTCCTCAGCAAGCAGGCCTGTGTGCCCCCTAGTGGAGGATGCTCGCCTGGCCACCCTGCCTTAGGGGAGGCGTGATCAGGAAGGTGGCCTCCCCACAAGGTGTCATGGTCCTGGGACCCTTCTGTCTGGGGGCAGTCCTGCCCCCAAGGTCCCTGGCACCCTCCCAGGAGCCTGTGCACACAACCACTGATGGCATGGCACGTGGAGGGTCACAGGACACTTGCATGTGCTATGCTCAGAAGCAGCACCAGCCTTGGCTGACCACGTCCCCAGGAGACATAGTCCAGGGCCGAGCCTGGAGATCAGGAGAAGACCCCACAAGCCTCCTGGCAGAGAGGGAGGCCACCCTCCGCCTCTCTCACCGCGAACGCAGAAGGCCGTAAAGACACAAACATCCGAAGTGCAGATACCTGGAGAAATGCATAGAACAGAGGTAATTGGAGAAGCTGTAAACTTTGATTAAAGACTCCTGGGAGAAATAGGAGCAGTAACAAGATAGGAAAAGGAATTGTAACGAAGGATTAAGTTCGATTCAGATCACTAGAGCTTGTTTATTAAGGGAAATTGCATTCATACAAACAGCTTGGCCTATTTAAGCCACGCTTCAGAAAATACCTCTCTCAATAAATAATTATTTGGAGCTTGTCCTCTCCGTAAAGATGGCTGCAGCTATGTGTAGATGAATACTCACCGCAGAACAAGCGAATGTAAACATCGTGGACTGCAACGATCCGTCCCTGGGATAGCTGTGTTCTAGCGAATCCAGATGTTGAGCGATTGCTTCAGAATTGTGCAATGTCAAGTGATAAGCAGATTTTGCCCATTTCTTAATGAGGCTTAAAATGATGCACACAATGACGCGGAAGTAATGGAAAGGAGTACACATGGTGGCCCAGACTTAGGCCGGTCCTGGCAGCCTGGTGTGTGTCCACAGGGGAGCCCGGGTGGCTGCCGGCCACCAGGCCATGTGGTTTGAGTTGTCTCCCACTGGGGGTGATGGGTTTGAACTGGGCCGGCCGCAGCCACCCACCCAATCCCTTCTGTGACCAAAGGCGTGTGTTTGGGAGGGAGCTGGATATTGTCAAGGGTGGGACCCGGGATCATGGAACTGAGAAAGACAAAGAGGCCAGCACGGTGGTGGACGCCAAGCTGCGGCCTCGTCGGCGTGTGCTGTGACCCACGGAGCTGACAGGTGCCTGCCTGGGGCCTGAGGGAAGAGGGCGCCATGGGTGCTGTGCCCACCGAGGCCTGGAAGACCCCACCACGTGGGATCGACGACCACAGGGACGCGGCCGGGTAAGACTGACTGCCAGGCAAGGAGTGTGCAGTTCCCAGGAGGCCCCCTTCCGGAGCTGGGCCTGATTCTGTTGTCAGCAGCACAGGCCAGACCTTGGAGTAAAACACAACTTAACCAAACTCTTCCATAAGGAGACACGCGCGCCTTCTTGTAATCAAGGCGGTCAACGCAGAAGTAACCCCACAGAAACCGCCAGCCGAGCTGTATCCGGAATCTGCACCCCGTGCATCTTTTATTACAAAGGCAGCAAACACAGTTAAAACTGTGGCCTGACATTCCCCAAAAGTGTTTAAGGAAACCAACATTTCAGGGGTCCGAGAAGCAGTTGGCTGTAGCGACTGAGGCGACTCGAGGCTTTTGAAAGTTCAGCTGGACAGAAAGCTAAAGACGGGACCTTTCTCCCCCTGCTCCACGCTGGAACATTTTCAGAACAGTGAATTATTCTACGAAAATGCGTTCTCCACTAAGCAATGGAAAAGGGCCAAACCTGGGAAGGGCAGCAAGTGCAGAATGCATGAGGTTTATCGCACATAAAAGACAGGGAACAAGACCCAGACTCCAAGGGAACAGATAAATCCATCTAGACGGAGCATGGGTACCTCACAAGGTGTCCTTTTGATGATTAATAGTTATATTCACGTGCCTTCAAGCAAACCGACCTGATCCGGAGACAGAACCATTTAGTCGTCAGAAACAGCAGCAATACAAAAAAGTTGTATTTTAAAAGCATGCACTGTGCACCAAGCTTCTGGAAGGGGTGTAGACCTCTCACAGGATAAGCGTTCGGTCACTCCTAAGGCTAAACACGCTTACAGGAGCCTTTTATTGATCAAAATTGCTTTTATTGATCAAAATTGCAGTTCTCCTCAAATTACGGTGTCTGCGGCTCAGTGACCGAGCAGGCACAGCCGTGCCTGGGGGCTGAGACCCCAGCCCCAGGGAGAGAAGCAACGCCGAAGAGGTGCACGCAGCAGGCCCTGCCGTTTCCTTCTCACGGTTTGTCTCCGGCAGAGCTCGGGAAAGGATGTACATGTGCAGGGCCCTCAAGGAAAGAATTGGTTTTACATTTTTAAATGATTTTTAAAAATTGAAAGAAGAGGGGGTTGGCGTTATGTGTAGCAGGTTAGGCCACTACCTGGGAAGCCAGCGTCCCATGTGTGTGCCAGTTTGAGTCTCGACTGCTCCACTTCTGATCCAGCTCCCTGCCAATGCGCCTGGGAAAGCAGCAGCAGATGTTCCAATGCTTGGGCCACTGCACCCACGTGGGAGACCTGGGAGAAACTCCTGGCTTCAGATGGGCCCAGCTCCAGCTATTGTGGCCATTTGGGTAGTGAACCAGATAGAAGATCTCTCCCTCTCCCTCTCCCTCTCCCTCTCCCTCTCCCTCTCCCTCTCCCTCTCCCTCTCCCTCTCCCTCTCCCTCTCCTTCTCCCTCTCCCTCTCCCTCTCTCTCCTTCTCTCTGTAACTCTTCCCAATAAATAAACAAATAAGATTTTGTGACAAGTTGGAATTTGCATGAAAGTCAAGTTTCAGAGCCCGTAAATAAAGTTTTATTGGCACACAGACCCGCCCTTCCTTGACCACTGAGGGTGGCGGCTTCCACACCAGGTGCAGCGCTGTGCGGCTCCAACAGGGACCACGGTGCCCATGAGGTGGAAAAGATCAACCGTGTGGCCCTTCACAGCAAAAGTCCTCAGAGCCCCGGGCACAGGGTGAGCAGGATGGAACTGAGCCCCCATACGCTGGTCTCCACGGCCAGCCAGGGCCACTCCGACCAGTAGCACCGGGCGGGGTCAGTGGACAGTCCAGCCAGGGCCACTCCGACCGGGAGCGGGAGCACCGGGCGGGGTCGGTGGACAGTCCAGCCAGGGCCACTCCGACCGGGAGCACCGGGTGTGGTCAGTGGACAGCCCAGCCAGGGCCACTCTGACCGGGAGCACCGGGCAGGGTCAGTGGACAGCCCAGCCAGGGCCACTCCAGCCAGGAGCACAGGGCAGGGTCAGTGGACAGTCCAGCCAGGGCCACTCCGACCGGGAGCACCGGGCAGGGTCGGTGGACAGTCCAGCCAGGGCCACTCTGACCGGGAGCACCGGGCGGGGTCGGTGGACAGCCCAGCCAGGGCCACTCCGACCGGGAGCACCGGGCGGGGTCGGTGGACAGCCCAGCCAGGGCCACTCCGACCGGGAGCACCGGGCGGGGTCGGTGGACAGCCCAGCCAGGGCCACTCCGACCGGGAGCACCAGGCAGGGTCAGTGGACAGTCCAGCCAGGGCCACTCCGACCAGGAGCACTGGGTGTGGTCGGTGGACAGCCCAGCCAGGGCCACTCCGACCGGGAGCACCGGGCGGGGTCAGTGGACAGTCCAGCCAGGGCCACTCCGACCGGGAGCACCGGGCGGGTTCGGTGGACAGCCCAGCCAGGGCCACTCTGACCGGGAGCACCGGGCGGGGTCGGTGGACAGTCCAGCCAGGGCCACTCCGACCGGGAGCACCGGGCGGGGTCGGTGGACAGTCCAGCCAGGGCCACTCTGACCGGGAGCACTGGGTGTGGTCAGTGGACAGTCCAGCCAGGGCCACTCCGACCGGGAGCACCGGGCGGGGTCAGTGGACAGCCCAGCCAGGGCCACTCCGACCGGGAGCACCAGGCAGGGTCAGTGGACAGTCCAGCCAGGGCCACTCCGACCAGGAGCACTGGGTGTGGTCGGTGGACAGTCCAGCCAGGGCCACTCCGACCGGGAGCACCGGGCGGGGTCGGTGGACAGTCCAGCCAGGGCCACTCCGACCGGGAGCACCGGGCGGGTTCGGTGGACAGCCCAGCCAGGGCCACTCTGACCAGGAGCACCGGGCGGGGTCAGTGGACAGCCCAGCCAGGGCCACTCCGACCGGGAGCACCAGGCAGGGTCAGTGGACAGTCCAGCCAGGGCCACTCCGACCAGAAGCACTGGGTGTGGTCGGTGGACAGCCCAGCCAGGGCCACTCCGACCGGTAGCACCAGGCGGGGTCGGTGGACAGTCCAGCCAGGGCCACTCCGGCCAGGAGCACCGGGCGGGGTCAGTGGACAGTCCAGCCAGGGCCACTCTGAGCAGGAGCACCGGGCGGGGTCAGTGGACAGCCCAGCCAGGGCCACTCCGACCGGGAGCACCAGGCAGGGTCAGTGGACAGTCCAGCCAGGGCCACTCCGACCAGGAGCACTGGGTGTGGTCGGTGGACAGTCCAGCCAGGGCCACTCCGACCGGGAGCACCGGGCGGGGTCGGTGGACAGTCCAGCCAGGGCCACTCCGACCGGGAGCACCGGGCGGGTTCGGTGGACAGCCCAGCCAGGGCCACTCTGACCAGGAGCACCGGGCGGGGTCAGTGGACAGCCCAGCCAGGGCCACTCCGACCGGGAGCACCAGGCAGGGTCAGTGGACAGTCCAGCCAGGGCCACTCCGACCAGAAGCACTGGGTGTGGTCGGTGGACAGCCCAGCCAGGGCCACTCCGACCGGTAGCACCGGGCGGGGTCGGTGGACAGTCCAGCCAGGGCCACTCCGGCCAGGAGCACCGGGCGGGGTCAGTGGACAGTCCAGCCAGGGCCACTCTGAGCAGGAGCACCGGGCGGGGTCGGTGGACAGCCCAGCCAGGGCCACTCCGACCAGGAGCACCGGGCGGGGTCAGTGGACAGTCCAGCCAGAACGCAGAGGAACTCCACGTGGGCGCAGCACCTGCCGTGTCTGTGCACGTCAGACCATAGGTGCCCTTGATCCAAGGTCAGAGAAAGGACTTCCTTTTCTCAGCGCCTGGAGCCATTTCCTACAGCCATGTCAGATGTGTAAGTCACAGCCTCAGGACTTGTTGAGTCACGGAACCAAAGAGGCCTGGCGTATGTCACACGCATGCTATCCATCACGCACTGCCCCCGACACAGCGCTGAGCGAGGATTGGAGAATTCCCAGGCCACGCGTGTTGGGGATGCTGCGTGGAAAGGGGGGTCCTCCTTCCCAGGAATGCACACAGCCGTGCTCAGGAGGTGGATCGTGGATCATAAAAGCCGAGCTCTGAGACCTAGAAGCCACAAGCCCGCTCCCGCGGTCGCGAGGACATCTCGGCCTGCGTGGGGGGCACCATTGCTGCCTTGCTCCTCTTTGCCAGGGCCTCTCACTCTGTCCCAGGAGAGAGCTGAGGGCAGCCATCGGGATTCACCTGGAATCCCCATTTTGCTGGGGTTGGAGGTCTGGCTTCAGCCGCCGCACTGCCCTAACCCTGGCTGTTCCTGAGCAAAACCAGCACCGAAGTGTAACGGGCCACAGCGGGGACACCAGACCCCTCCCTACCGGCACTGCGTCCACAAACCCAGCAAAACCGGCCACCCTCAAGCCTGTGGCTCAGGCAGGAAGGTGGTGGACGGCCAGCCAGACTCCCGCTCCCAGGCCTGAGGCACAGGAGTCTCTGGGGACGTGGGAGGCACCGCAGCCTGAGTCCAGGTCTTGTTCCCGGGCCAAGGAACTCCTGGGCACAGGGAGACGGAGTCAGGAGACCCATGCGCGCTGTGGAGAAGAGGGACCGAGAGGCGAGGCTGCTCAGGCCTGCTCGGTTGGAGCCCTGGGGATCAGAGAACAAAGCCAGGTGTGGACACAGAGGGGTGGACACACAGGATGCCATCAGTGACGTCACACACTCCCTCCCGTGAGCTGCAGCCCCGGGGTCCAGGCCCTGTGGCTCCAGCCTCCTGTTCTTCTTAGAAACCACACAGCACCTATGGACGAGAAGGGGGCTGGCCACTGCGTGCCGAGAGTAGGAGAGATGGGAGCTGAAGACGTCACTTGACTCCCTTGGCTGATTTGAAATGTGTGCAGACAAGGGCGCGCAGCACAGACTGAAGCTCTGGCCACCCTGACACCTGCTCCCCCTGTAGCCACTGGCATTTGGAGGGGACCAGGCTCTCTGTGTCACTCTCAACAGCTCCTGTACACTACCAAGTGCCCACCCTCACCTGCAGACCCTGTGCCGTGTTGTCGGGAAGGAGGGGTCCTTTCCTGGGTGGGGTCTGAATGGCCATTGCCCGTGTTTCTCCCACAGGGAGGGGCGGTTTTGTCATCTGTCAGGGAGCAGGGCGCAGAGCTGGACTTCCTGTTGTCCCTGCCAGCCCCACCTGCTGGCACCGACGGGCACCGTCTCTCCTCCATTGCCTGCAGGCCGGTGATGGGGGCTCAGGGCTCGTGGGTCCCCGCTGTGTGACAGCCTCCGTGAAAGCGCCCCCACAGAAATGCCAGCCTCTCACTGGGCACCAGGACAGCGGGAATGTCTCAGCTTCCTCCAGGCAAGCCCCGCCGAGGCAGGGGCAGCTCTGAGCTCTGAGGAGGGGGAGGCTGGGGGTGGGTCTGCAGATCCAGCCCAGGGCTGCTCTTCGTCGGGGATTCGTCCTTTGGCCTGGAACCACGTCCATCCTCCTCCTCCCCAAAATAAATAACGTGACGACACCGCTGTTTGTTTCCATGTCCAGGCTCTGAGCCCAAGGAGAGGGGAGGCTGACAGGGCCTGCGGGCCGAGTCTGAAACCAGCCAGCCTCCAAGGCTGGCTTGGAGTGCCCTCCCCCTCAGCCACCCCGCCTGAAGCCCCACTCGGATTTCCTCTTAGGGTGCAAACAAGACACCAGTGCCCTGGCATTCTGCAAACCCCCACCCACCTCACCAAGTCTCCACCATGCATCAAGGCTGGGAAACTCGACACTTAGGGCTCATTAACACCTGTGGCTTCATCAGCGTCACATTCGTTCTGCTCGCGAAACAAGCACAGGTGATGTCCCTGAATCCGTGCCTTCTCACCTGCCGGGCGCAGGGAGCGTAGGAGTGAGCTAGGACCACAGCGAGGCATCAGGGGACCCAGCACTGAAGGACCTCGAATGTGACAGCGGGAAGCACGTTTCCAACTTCAGTTCTTAGATAAAATCCCTTACCATTGCTACAGCTGAGCCCCGCTATCCAGGACATATCCATGGTCATGTATACCTACCTTTGATACAAAAAGTGTGCAACTCCAGGTGGGTAACGTGACCCCCACCATAAACGTGACCCCCACCATAAACGTGACCCCCGGGCAACCAGGGCTCCTGTGTTCCACTGAGTCTCCTACGGCTCAGCGCAGTGTGCAAAAAGTTACCATGTTTTTGATGTGGTTTTTAGTACTTGATAGACTGATGTGTGAACCAGTTAGTAAGCTGTGAGTAGATCTTGAAGAACGCTATTAAAAGAAAAACTATAGACTTTATAAAAGAATAAAAATTTTAAACAAAATCTTATTAGTTAAATTCAACAATACTATACTGTATCTTGGCCAGATGAGATCTACCCCAGGGATGCAAAGTGAATTTCACACTCAGTAAACACAACCAATTATAAGTGAAAAAACAGATGAACATCTGAATAAAAGCAAAAAAAAAGTTCTCAAAAATCCAAAATGTATTTTTCCTTAAAAACTTCAAGAAAGCTAGAAACAGGTGTCATAGTCCATTTCGTGTCACAGTCGTCAGTCACCACAGCTGATGGTTATGAACAAAAGACATGTGTTTCCTACAGTGCCCCAGGCTGAGACGTCCAAGCCCGAGGGACCACATCCACCAGGGCATTGGTACTGTGTGCTTCATCCCCTGGCAGAAGATAGAAGGGTAAGAACGAACATGTGAGAGAGGGGGAAGGGCCCAAACTCATCTTTCCATCATGAACCCACTCTTGTACTGACGAACCCACCCCCCAAACAACAGCATTCACGTACTCCTAAGGGCTCACAGTCTAATCACCTCTTAAAGGTCTATAGAGGTTTTTTCTACTTTGGTCTAAAAGGGAGGTAAGTAGAAAAAACCTCCCTTTCAGACCAAAGGGAAAGAAAGTTTTAAAGTGAGAATATAATTTTCCTCATGGGCATTGTCTACCTTAGAAAAACTACTACAGAACATGCCTGTGACTATAGACTTGTAGTTCAAGCCACCGAAGATTAGAGATAGGACTTGGGCACTCCCTTGACTTGCATCCTCTGGTCTGCTTTAACACAAACCAGGAGGAAAAGAAAGCTAGGCATCAGAAGCAATGGGTGGCAGGCCTATTAATGGCTGATCTGTACAGTGATCTGCCCTCAAGCAGACCCAACAGGCCAGTCCACTGCAGTGGCTTTCAATGTGGTAAGCCTGGGCTTCAGCAGAAGTCAGCTTGTGAAGAGCCCTGGCAGCTCTGCCAAGAGTTGGATCACTGGAAATGGACCTGCCCTGGAGTCGAAGGATGCCCAGGTCAGAGCCACAGATCTTATTGGCTCTAAGCTGAAAAGCCCTTCACTCAGCCCAACTTCCAAAATGACCACTGCAGCTGAGGGGATGGCCAAGTAGGGTCAGCAACATTGCAGGCAGAACTGTAAATTTCTTGTTAGAGATGCCACCTGCCTTTACCCGGCCAGCTCTCCTCCCAGGCCAGCCAAGTAATGAAAGTCAACAGAGTGCCTTCCCCTAGGAGGTTCATACCTCCCTTAGGATATACCCCATGTGAAGAGATAGATAGGTCTGGGCCTCTTAACTTACAAGGCCTAAAGCCCACCAGATTATTATCAAGCCCCTTCTATCAGGTTCTATTTGCCTCTCAATCAGAAAACTTCATTGTAGCTTAGACAGCACCTTCTTAGCTCCTCTAATAATGACTCTGTCCTTTGTTCTAGACCCTGTCTAGCGCACTTGGGCCTCATTCCTTTGTAATCATAACCTCTACTCTACCACCAATGGCCCTACTCCCAACCTGTGTGTACTGATGGTCCTCTTCCCCACTTAATGCTGTATAATTGTTCAAACCTGGTAAATGCCACTCTTAGGATCATTGGTTACTATCCTCACTCTGTCTTTTATGACCTTGTCTAAATATGAGCAGAGTTGGCAAACTTGGAAGGCTTCCATAGCCTTAGCAACTCATGATGAGAGCCTAGGGTGGTTACTGGCGCCATAAACTAGAGTGTCAATTTGTTGGGTCAACAACAAGAGCCACTGTGCACGTGCTCCTGATGTGGGATCTCTGTCCTTAATGTACTGTACATTTTGATTTAATGCTATAACTAGTACTCAAACAGTATGTTTCACTTTGTGTTTCTATGTGGGTGCAAACTGTTGAAATCTTTATACTAAATTGATCTTCTGTATATAAAGAGAATTGAAAATAAATCTTGATGCAAATGGAAGGGGAGAGGGAGCGGGGGAGGAGAGGGTTGCGGGTGGGAGGGAAGTTATGGGAGGGGGAAGCCATTGTAATCCATAAGCTGTATACTGGAAATTTATATTCATTAAATAAAAGTTAAAAAAAAAAAAGGTCTATAGAAAAGCCACAGTGCAGGTAAGATCTTACTTACAGCGAAAGACTAAATGTTTGCCCATCAAGATAATAAGCGAGGAGAGGGCACTTGGCCCAGTGACCGACTACCACATCCCACCACAGCGTACTTGGGTTCAGTCTGAAGTTTCAGCTTGCAACTCCAAGTTCCTGATAACACAGACCCTGGGAAGCAGTAGTGAGCGTCAAGTGGTTGTCTCTCTGCCATTCACATGCAAGACCTGGACTGAGGTCCTTGCTCCTGGGTTTGCATCCATCCCTCTTGCTCCAGGCGTTTGTAGTCATTTGGGGAGTAAACCAGTGAATGGCAAGCTAACTAACTGAATACACAAATTTTGAGACACTGTATATGAATGTCATGCAGAGCTGATTGGACTATAAAAGTCACAGCCACTTTGGGAAGTAATTTGTCTTTTTCTTTCAAAAGATTAGACCTGCACCTGTCTTATGATCTGGTTGTTCCACTCATCAGCACTTTCCCAAGAGAAATAAAAGTATACACCCATAGGAAGCCTTGTATGCAGATGTGTGTGCCACTTCATTTTTACTATTCAAAAATGAGGAACAACCCAAATGTCCATCAGAGGTTAATGGATTTTGAAGGTTTTCAGTCGGAATGCAGTCTCTCGCATCAACCCTAAGAGAAACAATACATAAATGCAGCTGGCCAGGCTGTCATGTGTGGTTCCCTGATAGAAACTGCCACGAAACACTGCCAGCACCAGCTTGCACAAAGTCCACCCCAACCTCATCTAAAAACGTTTCTGCAAGGACGTCCACCCAGAAACTGTGTTCTGCTTCAGGTTGGCGCCGCCCTCACTGCTGATCTCCGGGGCCAAGCACTGAGATTTTAAAGTGTCTTGTCCTCTTCACGTCTGCCTTTCTTATTTTATTTTATTTTTTTTTTTTTTTATTTTTTATTTTTTTTTTTTTGATAGGCAGCGTTAGAAGTGAGAGAGAGAGAGACAGAGAGAAAGGTCTTCCTTTTTCCATTGGTTCACCCCCAAATGGCCACTATGGCCAGTGCTGCACCGATCCGAAGCCAGGAGCCAGGTGCTTCTCCTGGTCTCCCATGGGGTGCAGGGCCCAAGCACCTGGGCCATCCTCCACTGCCTTCCCGGGCCACAGCAGAGAGCTGGCCTGGAAGAGGGGCAACCAGGACAGAATCTGGCACCCCAACCGGGACTAGAACCCCAGGGTGCCAGCATCGCAGGCGGAGGATTAGCCTATTGAGCTGTGGTGCAGCCACGCCTGCCCTTCAAAGCTTCCCTTGGCCTCGGCACCTTTGCCTGTGCTCACGGTTTACTGTGGCACACACACTCCCATTGCAAAGCTCTCTTCTTCCCAAATGAACAGCGTTATTCTTCGGAGAACCTCTCTTTGATCATTCTCTGGGTCGGCGGGATAACCACGCCACAGGACATCCACACAGCAGTGAGATGCTGCTCAGCAATGGAAAGGAATGAACTGTTCACACACGCAACACCCGTGACAGAGTCAACCTGATGCTGTGTGAAGAGAGCAATAGTGTGCAAGAATGCGTAGTGTATCGTTCCATTTACACAAATTCTGGAGAACACAAACTAACCCATGGTGACAGCAGACAGAACAGCGCTTTCCGGGGGCGGGGCAGTGTGGGCAGTTTGTAAGGGTGAGGTTTCCCCACTAGCAATCCACCGTCCAGGTAGAGAAACCCAGGACAGAGGGCTCTTCAGTTATTAGCTCAGCCTCCCAACTTGTTCTTGGCAACGTCCGGAAGTCGCGATGCCAATTTAAATCCTCGAGTTTTGGAAACAACACTGCCTGTTCCTGTTAAGGCAGCGCAGAGTGAGGGTTGAACCGCGGGGACCTCTCAGTTGTATCCTTGGACAGGAACGCAGAGTGCGCATCAGACGCAAGACTGGAAAGTGCACACACAACTTGAGGCACGTTACAGGATGCTGGACTCTGAATTCTTACTTACGCCTCGAATTAAACTCCAGATCCCTCAGCCCCACAGACGCTCTCTGAAGGAGGGACGGCCCTGGCTCCTTGTGCTTTCTGAAGGCTCGGACGCTTTGTGATGGTCAGTGGGAGCTAAGCCTGCCCGTGAGGACCAGTGCTTGTCTCTTCCACTGTGGAAGTGGAGTAGAACTTAGCTGTTTACAATAACGTATGAAAGCACATTGCGCAGGAGCAGTAAGCAGTGCATAGCACGTGCGCTCCTGGAGTGTCTGCCTGGCTCTGAAGGTGGCCGAGTGTCAAGGCGCATTACCCACCGTGCCCAGGAACAAAACCATCATCCAGCTGCGCCCCCGGAGTCATGTCATCCCCGGCTCCCAAACCAGGAGGCTCTGTCCTCCTCTGAGCGTCCGGCAATGCCTTGAGGATTGCAGGAGACACGAGCCTGAGATAAGGGACCCTGTCATCCAAGATTCGGCCCAGTAAAACAGTACCGGTATCTCCAAGAAACCCCAAATTTTTAGGCAAATAAATGTATCACCTCAAAGATTAGCTACACTTTGATAGTAATGGTTCTATGTAGGGCTGCGTGTTTTTTCCCTATAAAACTAAAAAGCATTATTTAAGCAAGAGTGGCTTCTATGCTGTTATGTCGGGGTATACTTTCCGGATGGTTAGAAAGGGGGAATCCCACAACTTTCCTTTTCTGCGTCCCGGTTCAACCCTGACCTGGTTAGACACTTCTCGCGTGGGGACAGGTTTCACTGCCCTGATTGTGTGACCCATGCCTCGGGAGCAGGGGAGAGACCGGCTTTGCTGCTGTGTGCATCTTGTTATTGCTAACTGAAGAATACAGACACAGGGTTTGTAACACACACACACACACACACAGGTTAGAGATGTGGAGAAGCATCAAAACCTCACTCTGTTTCCCTGCCAGGTGCTTTGCATTCTCTGTCTTACGTGGTACCTTCAAGGTTAATTCAAGGAGTTCACGGGGAAGTGGAGTTCAAATCCGAGTTTATTTTGATGTGAACCAATTTTGGACTCCGTGGGTAGTTTTTTCATAATACACATAATTCATGAACTTCTTGAATATTTGTATGCTAAGTTTCATGAATTTTTGCACTCAGATGACCTTCTCTTTTAAAAATGTATTTAATTGGAGAGGAGAAAGAGAGAGAGAGAGAGAGAGAGAGAGCAAGAGGGGGAGAGAGAGGCCCTTCTCTCTCTTCATTCCCCAATGCCTGGAAGGAGTCTGGGTTGCCTACGTGACCGGCAGGGAGCCAGCCTCTGCCCTGCAGTGCGCACATTAGCAGGAAGCTGGAGCTGACAGTGGAGCCAGGACTGAAACAGGCGTTCCGAGGTGGGGCGTGGGTACCCTGAGCAGTGTCTCGACCACTACACCAAGCACGCGAGCCCCCAAAAGACCCCGTCGCCTGACTCCACCTTCCACGGGCTTTTTGAAATATTCCGCGGCGCAGATGCTTCCCGTGGTAGTCAGGAGGTGACAAGCAAGCTTAGACACGAGTGATGCGACACAGTCTCCTCTGTCAGCGTGCGGCAGGTGGAGGGCATTTGTGACCGGACCCGCCAGCAGCAAGACCCTCTCCCTCAGGGAGGTGGGCCACACGAGCTGGCTGCGTCGCCAGGATGTGAGCAAGGCGGTGAGATGTCGGCACAGGACAGCCCGAGAAGATACGCAGGGAGCCCCCCCGGCAGCCAGCAGCCAGAGGCTCTCCCACTGGCCGTGCAGAGAAGCAAGGTGCCACACTGGGAAGGCCCAGGGGAGGACCGAATCCAGGGACCAGGGAGGCTTATAGAAGCTCAGCGCAGGTGCTAACAGCCTCCAAGAAAGTGGGAACCTCTCTCCCACAGCTGCCATATACTGCCAGCCTGCACCCAGACTTGGAAGGTGATCTGAGATACTAGACCCCGCCAAGGGGGCGAACACAAGGCAGCATGGGACCCGTGGCCCCACAGTGTGCTGAATCCCAAGATGGTGAGAGAGCGAGGCTACTTGGGAGCAAGGCGCTGGGGTGATGTGGCTTTCTCCTCCGCATGTCCTGTGCCTTGGGGAGCTGGAGTCCTGCAGAAAATACAAAGGCTCAGTTCCCAAGAGCTTCTTGTGCAGAAAGAGCTCTGAGCACGGTCACGATGGCTAAAGGTTCAGACGCAAAAGCACCCAAAAGAGTAAGGAATTGTGGGAGCTAAGAGGACAGGGGTCCCATCGCAGGGGGGAAGACCCCAGCAGGCTTGGAGAAGGGAACCCTGGCTGGAATACATCTGCAGGGCACACAGACAGGGCTCAGGGAGGGAGGGCATTTCAGAACTCAGGGGAGAAGAGATTTGCGCCACGGGGACAGGAGAATGAGCGCAGTGCCACAGGGGGCCTCTGTGATGGTGGGCTGTGTGGGCCAACTTGGCCGAGTACAAGGCTCCCAGACATTTGGCCAAATGCTGCTCTGGACGTGAACGCGAGGCAGTTTTCCCGCTTAGATTAGCAGCATTGCGGTCTGGGAGCCGAGTGAAGCCGAAGGCACACCCATGTGCGCGGGCCTCATCCAGCCTGCCGAAGGCCTGAACGTAACAAAACGGAGCCACAACGCAGCGTGCAGCCTGCAGGACGGGGTGCAGCTCTTCCCCGGCCTTACTCTGGATCCTCTCGTGCCCAAGCCTTTGGATCCAGGCTGAAGTTACACGACCAGCATTCGTGGGTTCTCGTTTGTGGACAGCAGGTGGTGAGGCCTCTTGGCCTTCTTAATCGGGTGAGACATTCCTCTCAAAGATTTATTGTATTTATTTGAAAGGGAGTGTTACAGAGAGAAGGGGAGTCATAGACACACACACACACACACACACACGGAGGGAGGGAGAGAGAGGGAGGTGGGGGGGGGAGAGAATATCTTCCATCTGCTGGTTCACTCCCCAAATGGCTGCAACAGCCAGGGCTATACCAGGCCAAAACCGGGACCCTGGAACTCCATCCGGCTCTCCCACATGGGCACAGGGACCCAAGCACTTGGGCCATCTTCCACTGCTTTCCCAGGGACATTAGCAAAGAGCTGGATCAGAAGTGGAGAAGCCAGGACTAGAACAGGCACCTGTATGAGATGCTAGAATTGCAGGCAGCCACTTAACACTGCACCACCATGCTGGCCCCTGATTTCTTATAATCTCTCTCCGTGCACACACATACACAGGGGAGCTTCAAAACGTTCACTGATCAGTGGAATTCAGTTTATGTTAGTGTAAGTAATTTTAGAATTCATGCATAGTTTTATCCTAAAATGCATTTTCATCAACTTTCAGAAGATTGGGTAGATAGAAGTAGATAGATAAATAGATGGATAGATAGATAGACAGGAAGGAGATAATTAGATGGGTATATGATAGGTAGGCTTGCTCTGCTTCCCTGGAGAACCCTGACCAATGCAGGACCCGGTGATGGCAGGTGAGGAGGGAGAGTGGAAGGCAGAGACAAGAGTGCTGGGCCTTGGCTTCAGAGAGAGGAGCTCTGGGTTAACTGTTATCAGGGTTGAGGCCTCGGAAACCACTGCATGGGAGCAGTGCACAGCACGGGCTACCCTCCAGACGCTGGCCTTGCAGCCCTGAGAAGGAAGAGCGCGAGGCAAGAGGCCGAAGTGCACAGAGACGGGCAGCCCAGCTCTGCCCTGAGGTCTGCATCGCTGGTGGGAGGGGTCACCAGCAGCAGGTAGCAACCAAGAGAATCCAAACTGCGAAGAAGCTCATACTGCCGGGACAGCCTCGTGAGCCATCTCCGCGGGGCGGCTCATTGGAACCACGCTTGCTTAGCTCACACCTTAACATGGAGATGATGTCAGCCTGGCTCATCTGGGCACCCAGTTAAGTTTCCAGGGAGTGGTGGCGCACAAGCAGCAGTGTGTGCTGGTGCGCAGGGAACTCTGGGCTCACCTCGCCGTCTCGTGCTGGGTCAGCTTGGAGCATTAGAACCTGGGGAATGGGCTATCTCGACAATGATTGCCCAAACCCATGTGGCATGACAGGCGGCATGTGGCTAAGCTGCTCCTACTCATAGCCGTGTTCTCCAGGATGCAGGCTGCCGTCGATTGGCCTTTTGCCATACGTGTGCTCAGACAGCGTCAGCCCTCATGCACCCAGACGAGGAGTAAGCCCCCCAAGATGTCCTGTTATCAAGATGGGCTGTTTGCTTTTCTTTGGTGCGAAGACCCTGGCAATCAGGACAGAGAAACCAGCTGAGAGCAGCTTGCAACTCTTTGGCATCACAGGTGTTTCTAAAGCCAGTCTGCATGGATGAGAACAAGTACAAGGCCGTTCCTGCCCCATCTGCGCACCTGCTGCTCTGGTCTGTTGCTCCTTAGTCATGAGATGACACAGGAAGTGGAGTGAACCCATAGAAAAAGACCGATGCTAAGGCCAGACAGCAGCTGGGTAGCCTGCCCTCCACACACTGAGAAATGTTGGTGAGCCAATCAGATGCTGTTTAGAGTCAGGTGCTGTAGGCAATGATAACAGCATGTTTTCTGACTTGCATTTGGATTGTCACAGTGGTGTAATTAGCATAAGAACTCTTCTGGAGGGGCCGGCACTGTGGCCGCTGTAGGTTAAGACTCTTCCTGACGCGCCAGCCTCCCATTTATGGGCACCCATTTATGTCCTGGCTGCTCCACTTCTGATCCGGCTCCCTGCTAATGCATCTGGGAAAGCAGTAGAAGATGGCCCAAGTGCTTGGGCCCCTGCCCCCACATGGGAGACCCAGACGAAGCTCCTGGCTCCTGACTTTGGGCTGGCCCAGCCCTGGCCATTGCAGCCATTTGAGAGTGAACCAGCAGGTGGAAGATCTCTCTCTGCCTCTCCCTCACTCTCTCTGTAACTCTGCCATTCAAATAAATAAATGAATCTTTTTTAAAAGAAATAACAACGTTTGAAGCTATATTGTGTATGGAAGAAGAGACAGTTCTCAGATGACTTCAGGGGACAGAGTCCAACAGAGCTCCAGCAGGACCATTGAATTTTATTTTCCTTGACCCAAAATGTCGTACTTTTCAGGACCTCTGGGTATCCTACCTTTGAAGCTCTAGACATTGAGACAGCGTTAGCACCAGTGTTGAATCCTGGTTCTGGAAGGCAGGCCCAGCTGGCAAGAGCAGAGAGGACCCACGCAGGCATTCGCTGTGTGTGTGGCACCTGCTGCGACGCAGGGGAAAGGTGTGGAAACGAAGGGAAGCAGAGCCGCGAGGCGAGCTGACGTCCGCCGTGTGGACGCAAGCCTCCTGCCCTGCCCTGCTTGCTTTGACGTCACAGCACATGGTGTTGATGCTCAGTGTGCAGCAGGCTAGGTTGTAATGTAATGCGTCCCTCTCCAGGCAAGCTGCCCAGGAGCCAGGGGCTCCTCTCTGCTCCCCGAGATCACGTTACACAGGAGCTGCTTGCGTGCCAGTGAGTAGATGGCACGTCAGTGTGCATCTCCATTTCTGAGGCAACTAGCTATTTGCTGCGCTGTAAACCAGGAGCACTTCTTCCCTGCAGAATTTCACAGGGCTGGCTGCATAAGGAGGAGCCACCGGGGACACTGATGCTTTAGCCATGGTCCCTGCTTGTGGTGACAGCCTGGAAGACCAGCGGCTGCTCTATCGTTTTCGTCACATTTCCAAACACTGATGTTGAAATCGCGTACCATCATGGGGGTGGCACCAGGAGGGACCATGGATTGGACGGGCTGTTTTGTAGGGAGCATCTCGCTGTGTGTCTCGTGCCTGCCTGCACATTCTCAGTAGGACAAAGGCTTTGCCTAGGAAATGTAGGCTCCAATGCAGCCCAGAGCTTCTCGCAGCTCAGAGGCATAAGGTGGGAGAGGAAATGATTCTGGTCTTCAGGGGCCCTGGGAGTAGGCGTTTACTGGGGGGGAATTCTCCACAAACCATTGTGATGACTCTCCTGTCCCCTATGCCCCACTCTTGGTTGTACCGTAAAGACAGACGGACCCTCCCCTAACACACGCGCTGTTTCAGAACCATTAATGGCTGAGTAGAAGCTCAGTGTTCACGATTTTGAGACCTTGAAGTGAAGGTGCAGTTCTGCTTACTGGAACGATGAAAGATTGTTCTAGAAACCACAGTCTCCAAGACTGTCGGCGTCTCACATGGTATTCTCCATGGTCCTCGCTTGTCTCTCTAGAGGACAGTTTCTCAGCCTTGGCACTACGGAGATTTTGTCCTGAAAGTTCTGTGTTCAGGGTCTGCCTGTGCATTGCACAGGGTAACAGCGCCTACTAAGCGCCAGGCACCACCTCATCAATGCAACAACTGGAAGTGTCTCCAGATATTGCTGACATCCCTCAGGGGGCAAGAGCAGGCCCAGCCAAGAACGGCTGCACCACAACGCATGAACAACCTCATCACAAAGAAGGGCATTGGTGATAGTTCATCCAACAGGTGCTCCTCCAAGTGCGTCACAGTGTCTTCCTGTAATCCACAGACTAATATTAGCTGGTTGGTGTCACTAATATTCCTACACCACACTGAGGCCCACTGAATCTTTGCACAACCCACGCCAGGTGTGTTCAAGACACACAAATGCAGAAACCGGAGAATCCGGCACAGCACTCTAGGAATACAGCTGCTAAAGAAGATATAACAGCGTCTATCAGAAGATACGGCTTGTGTCCAGCATTCAGCCTTCATGGGAAGCAAAGGAGGAGCTGGGTTTCCAGGGGCCATGTGTCCTGCTGTCCCGTGGGCTGCGACTGGAGCCCGGTGTGGAGGTCCTGCAGCGCTGTAACCTGCAGGGTGCCCCAGCTCTCAGCAGTACAGGTTCCTGCGGAAGCAGCCTGGGTCACCCTCCCTCTCAGTGCCATCCGTGTGTCTCCTGGCTCAGCACTGTTCCCATGGGTTGAGCGGGGTTCCTTGGGGTCTAAAGAAATGTAGAAGTCCACCGAAATGTCTGCAGCAGATCTGAGGATAAACCAATTGATTTAGATTTGTGTGAGGCCAAATTCTACAAGGAGGCAGCCTCTTGCTTGCCAGGTGGAGAGAAGAGCCCTGGACTGCGAGTCGTTTTCTCCCATGAGCTTGGCGAGGGCCTTGTGCGGGCGCGAACATCTGGGAAACATCGAGTCCAATCAACAGCCAGCCTGGCAGTGAAAGGAACCAGAGTGCAAGGGTGAGTCCCCCTACCATGCTCTACTCCCCAGCCGGGGCGAGGAATTTTGATTTTAGCACAAGCGCTGGAAATAATGCTCTGATCTCACTCAGCCTCTGTGCCAGGAACAGGGATGCCCACCTCCGAACCCAGACCTCTCCACGCACAGCTCCAACAGCCGCAGCAGCACAGGCAGCCGTGCCAAGGGCAGAGGCCACTCTCGGGGTGAGAAGACTTCGGAACAGCGGGGCCTGGGAGAGGAGGGTTTCTGACTTCCAACCAATGCCACAGTTCCCCGTCAGAGTTGACTGCTTTGTGTTTCTCGCTGAGAGACACTGAAGTATTCAGTTAGTCTTCAGGAACTGTGTGTTTCTTCGATTTTCTCCCAGTCTGTAGGCTGCCCTGGCATTGGGTCCACAGGCTGCATCAGGGTATCGGGATCCGGTTCCTGGTTCCGGTCCTGTTAGGGCACACCCTGGGAGGCAGTGGCGATGTGCAACTACTTGGATTCCTCTCAGCCACATGGGATGCCTGCATTGAGTTCCTGGTCCCTGGCTCTCATCTGGCCCAACCTCAGCTGTAGTGGGCATTTGGAGAGAACCAGCAGATGGGAGTTCTGTCTATCTCTCTGCCTTCCAAATAAACAAATAAGCAGATAAATAAGTAATTGCCAAGGTCAATGTGAAGAGGTTCCTCCATTATGTTTTCTTCTAAGAGTTTTATAGATTTGCTGTTAATGTTTAGGTCTGTAGTCTTCTTAGAGTTTACTTTGCATGCGGTGTGAGATAGGGATCCAGTTTAATTCCTCCTTATGTGGATATCCAGTTTTCCCTATACCATTTGTTGACACTACCGTCCTTTCTCCATGGCTTCTTCATGGTAGCCTGCTCAAGATCGAGTTCACTGTATGTGTTGGCGCTTACTTCTTCATTCTCTGTTCTATTGCACTGGTCTCTATGTCTGTTTTATGTCAAACTGTGTGGCTTTGCTCCTAATGCTTTGTAATACACATTTAAACAAGAACTGTGAAGCCTCCAAGTTTATTTTTCTTTCTCAACATGGCTTTGGCTGTTTGGAGGTCTTTTAGTTCCATGTTAATTTTAGTTTTCTAAAAATATCTGTTAAAAATGTCATTAGAATTTAATAAAGATTGACACAGTCATTGAGGAAGACAATATGGGGATTCCCCAAATAGCTAAAAATAGAAGCATCATGTAATTCAAAATCCTTCCGCTGGTCTGTCCAGCAGAAGGACGTGGGCATCTGGCAGAATGTCTGCTCCCACAGTCCATGCAGCACCGTTCACACGCCAAGGGACCCACCTAAGCGTCCCTCAGTGGATCCATGCATATGGGAACTTTGGATTACACAGATAATAAATTGCTACTTGACTTTAATGGAAGGAAATCCTACCATTCGACACAACACACATGGACCTAGACGGCATGGTGCAAAGTGGGAGACACAGACATAAAAATAAAATCCTGCATCATCTTATATATGAAGAATCCAGGGAGAACCATGTTTCCAACATGATAACAGAGTAGAGTGCTTGTTACTGGCAGGCAGGGGTAAGAAATGGATGTAAGCTGTGGAGCTCTGTAGCACAGCGTGCTAAGCCACCCCTAGGGATGCCACATTCCACATCGGCGTGCCCTCATGGGAGTCCTGGCTCCACTCCCAGTTCCAGCTTTCTCTTAGTGCACACTCTGGGAGGCAGCAGATGACAGCTGGATCCCTGTCACCTGTGTGGGAGACCTCCGCTGAGTTCCCAGCTCCCAGCTTCACCCTGGTCCAGCCCTGGCTCTTGTGGGGAGTAAACCAGTGGATGAGGGGCAATCTCTCTCTCTCCCTCTTTCTCTCTCTCTCCCCTTCCCTCCATCCCTACATCCCTCCACCTCACTTTCAAATAATTCAAATACATAAAGCTTTAATGCCCAGCCTGGGGACTACAGTCGGTGATAACATTGTACGCTGCACCGGCTGTGCAATGTGGTTGTTTACACCAGCATCACCACCAACACGCGGACACTGAGCAGCGCGATGCACTTCGAGGTGCCAGCAGCTGTGACATCATCAGATCCAGGTGGTTCCCAGCTCCACTCTGATCTCCTGAGACCACGTGGCATACATGGCCCATGACTGGCTGCAATGTCACAATGCAGTTCTTGACCCTGTGTAATGTATTTTTATCCACTACAGTGGCTCTGCTGCACAGTAGATCTCAATATTCCTTTGGTCTAGCTAAACTGGGTACCCGTTGACTTACAACTCCTCACTGCCTCCTCCTGCCCAGCCCTTGTTAACCTTCATTCTTCTCTCTTCTCTGAGTCCACATAAAGGTGAGATCACACAGTGTTTCTGTGCCCGTTCTCAAAAAATTAAGAATAACAACACCATGTGATCTGGCAACTCCATTTCGGTTGTATATAAAGGAATGGGAACCAGCACCAGTGGGATTTGAACACTCCCACGGTCACCGCAGCGCTGCACACAACAGCCAAGACACAGGATAAACCCAAGTGGATTAAAAACTATAAACACGTGACTCCACAAAACGTTCATGGAAAAGTAGAATTTAAAGATAGATTTCTTTTTGTGCAAAAACAACTTAAAGCCCATGCATATTTGTTCATAATATATGTTTCTATGAAACTTGAAGTACATCCACTCACAAGGAAGTATTATCCAGCCAATGTGAATGAACCTGGAAGACCTTGGGCAAAGTAGAAAGCCCTGTTTGAGAAATAATTATTATGCTTTGTCTTAATTAGCAGAATTAAACATTGTATATATTTATGACATACTATGAGATGTTTCAATGCTTTGTATAATATCTAATGATGTCTAATCAATGTAAATATATCTATCTCCTCAAACATTTAGCATTTCTTTATGTTTTCCCTACTACAAACCTAGAAGATGGGTTTTGTGTGTTTTCAGCATAAAAGCTTGTGTTCCTTTGTTGTTGTTGTTTGCTCCTTGCGGGTCAGCGACATCCTCTGGGAAACCCAACAAGATGGGAGGGGCAGTGCAGTGCCAGCGCTGTCCCCTAGGTGGCCTGGCTCTTCCTTCTCGCGCGAAGTTAGGGATTGGCATCCAGGAGAGACTTGAACGTTGAGGAGGTGAGTGGTGTACGCTGTTCTAGGAAGCTCTGTGGCCTCTCAGACTGTGGACTACCCTAGGAATTCCTTGTGGGGCATCATGGAGCCTCAGGGGGCTGGTGAGGGCCCTGCCAGGAGGCCACCTTGGGCTGTGGCCAATCAGGGCTCCAGCTCTGAACTTCACGCCAGCCAATGCAGTTCTCCCTTCCCTCACCTCTGGTTGCTTTTTTTTTTTTTTTTTTCAGTTTTTATTTCAAAGCAGCCGTAGGCATCTTGGGACTTCGTTGTCCAGGCTGGTTGGGAGCACAACGCCCTTGCCCCTGTCCTCGCGCCCTCCACGTGCACGAGATCAGCACACTGGAAAGCCTCTGGGTCCTCGTGTTCACTGCCCAAGACGGACGAGCGTCGCCCTGAGTGCCAGCCTTAGCCGCACGCCTCCTCCTGCACAAGCCCTCCGAGAGACGCTGGGAAGTCGTTCCGCACACATTTTATGTTTTTAGTAAAAATGTAATAGAAAAATGTGTGGCCTTAATTCCGTGTCCACGTCAGAGACATGTGGGCCCCTTATTTTCCTTAAGAGCAGCTTGAATTTTCTGACAACTCCCCTATCAGCAGGTGGTTAGCTGGCAGTTACAGTAGAATCCAGGCGAAAAACAATTAACCAGCCCAGGGACATTTTTTCCTGGGTTATGAAAACACATCTCCCGTTTTTTATGAATATATTTAATAACCTTACTTTGTTTTATTTGCTTTTTTATGGTGATATCATAAAAAGAAGGAAAGAACATCTCTGTTTCTGTGACCTGTGTGTAAAACCATGACAGGCCTGGTTGGTTAAAGCCCTCGTACAGCTGGGCCCCACCTGCCCCCTCCGGCGACTCCGTGTGGCCACAGCCTTGAGGCAGGTCCTGCGCCGTGCATGGCGGGTGCAGTCTGATAGGAGGTCGGTCATGTGGCTCCCCCCTCCCCCCAGGGTCCTCTGGGCACTGTCCTTTTCTGTGGCAACACTGGAGGTCCTAGACACTCAAAGGGACGGCTCCTGTCCCTGAGCCACTGGGGAGTCAGCTCCCACGGTGTGGGTGCCCTGGAGGCGAGAGGGGCTCCTTGGCTTACCTTCATCCTCACCGTGGGACTGAATTGTGCCTGTGCCGGAGCAAGGCCGATTTCCTTCTGAAACACACCAGCCAGCACTCCTGAAGGACGGGCATCGGGTGGGCGTGTGTCGGAGTCCACATCACGGCTCTGATGATGCTGCGCGGTCCTGAGAGTTCCGTGAGCGGCACCCACAAAGCACTCTCTGCACTCACTTTTGTTCAAGAGGTCCAACGAAAACCTCTTTCCTCTATTTCTGTCTTTATTTTTTTTAAAAAAAGAAAAAAGACTTATGTATTTGAAAGGCAGAGAAACAGACAAAGATAGAGACTGAGGGAGAACTTCCACCCACTGGTTCACGCCCCAGATGCTCAGAACAGCCCGATCTGGGCCAAGCCGAAGCCAGGAGCCAGCACCTCCATCCAGGTCTCCGATGTGGGTGGTGGGAGCCCGAGTACACGGGGCACCTGCTGCTGCCTTCCCAGGTGCATTGGCAGGAAGCTGGACAGGAAGCAGAGCAGCCGGGACTCCAGCTGGAGCTCCAATACTGGGTAGAAACGTGGCACGCAGCTGGGGCCCCACCTTTATTCTCTCTTACTTCAGCTGTGCAAAGTTCATTTCCTGGAGTGGAGACCAGCGCTGTCAGGAGAGCGGCCTCTGTGTTTAGTGACTTGTCCACATTTCGGGTGCGTGTAGGTGCTGGAGGCATGGATGCAATGCTCCACGCTGGCGGATGCCTTTTGTGCCCTCTTCCCTCCTGAATGCCAGGCCTTCTTCAGACCTCAGCTTGAAGGCCATTGCTCCTCCGCCTGCCAAACCTGTGTTAGGAATGTGGCCTCTGTCCCGGTGCTGTTCCTGCTCACTCTGGCTCTACATATGAATCTGCACTGGGTTCAGCTGTGAGCTTTAGGACTCCTTCCGCTGAGCTACAGTCTCACACAGAATCCCGTTGTCAACATCATTTATCTTGGCCTGGAGCTGGTGAAGCTGCTGTCCGTAACACGGCATCCCATCTGACCACCAGTTCAAGTCCCGGCTGCTCCACTTCCAATCCAGGGCCCTGCTAATGCACCTGGGAAGGCAGTGAAAGACAACCCGAGTGCTTGGACCCCTATCACCCAAGAGAGTTGCAGGCTCCTGGTTTTAGCCTGGCTGAGCCCTGGTCATTGCAGTCATGTGGGAAGTGAAGCAGCAGATGGAAGATCTCTCTCTTTTTCCTCTCTCTATATAACTCTGCCTTTCAAATAAATAAATTAAAAATAATTTTTAGGCCGGCGCCGCGGCTCAATAGGCTAATCCTCTGCTTGTGGGGCCGGCACCCCGGGTTCTAGTCCCTGTCGGGGCACCGGATTCTGTCCCGGTTGCCCCTCTTCCAGGCCAGCTCTCTGCTGTGGCCAGGGAGTGCAGTGAAGGATGGCCCAAGTCCTTGGGCCCTGCACCCGCATGGGAGACCAGGATAAGCACCTGGCTCCTGGCTTCGGATCAGCGCGGTGCGCCGGCCGCAGCACGCCAGCCGTGGTGGCCATTGGAGGGTGAGCCAACAGCAAAAAGGAAGACCTTTCTCTCTGTCTCTCTCTCTCACTGTCCACTCTGCCTGTTAAAAACTAAAAAATAAAAAAAAATAATAATTTTTAAAAAACGATCATTTTTCCCAGTACCTGCCATCCGCACCAAGGTGAAGATGGGTGGATGAAGAAGTGGCGTTTGGCAATCTGCCCTCTTCCTCCAAACACGTGTGCCCTGTACTCTTCTACCAAGCATTCACCCACACATGGCCTTGCGAAGGTGCTTCAGTCGTGATTCTGAGCCATTTTCTGGGACGCTACAGGGTATGTGTTTTGAAACTGCTTCAAAGCAGCAATGGCCCTACTGCTTTTCTTTGTAAGCAGAAAGCGTGCCATTTCTATTTTAACTCACGCTACAGATTTTCTGGCATTAAGTTTCCTTTTTTAAAGATTTATTTATTTGAAAGGCAAATTACAGAGAGAGAGAAAGAAAGATCTTCTGTCCGCTTCTTCACTCTCCAAATGGCCTCAATGGCCAGCACTGGGCCAGGCTGAAGCCAGGAGCCAGGAGCTTCTCCCACTGGGTTCAGTAGCAAGAACTAACAGTGCCCCGGGCATGCGTGCACAGGCCCTCTCCAATGCTGTACACCAAGCTTGTAAATGCCCCGTGCATGGGGGCCACCAGATGTCCCGGCAGCGGAGTCATAGTGAGTCTCAAGCCCGTTCTCAGTGTGCAGCTCTGGGAAGAAGGGGCAGCAGCACCGCGCTAGGCTGCCCACCTGGCAGGCTGCCGTCCTGGGTCTCCATCCCCTCTGGCCTCTGATCCGTTGCGACCCACATTCCGAAGAATTTAGCAACCATCTCCAAAGTGCCAGTGACTCTTGCAGGGAGCGCTGGGCGAGCAGAGGGCACTCCGCCGGCCTTGTGTTTCTGCACATTAGAGACAGTGCCTGCCCTTCGTTGCAACCTGTCTTTTCAAGGACATCTGTACAGCAGAGAGCTGGAGGACGAGAGGAACTGTCTCCCCCCGGAGCAGAGGGCAGCTCTGCTGACCACCAGGGTAGTACACAGCTCTTGTTTCAGGGCAAGGTAGCAGGTGAGTCACACTTGAGTACCCAGCAACATGATGCGAGTGACGCCTGCGACCCCAGAGCCTTCCCAATCACAAGACCCTAGAGGATGGGGTTGAGGAAATTCTGTTGCCTTCTTGGATCGAATGGCAGAGATCTTTGTATGACAATCAATAATGCACTGGATTCCTTCAACCCTCGGCCACAAGCACCGTGACGGAGCCTACGTCACGTTTCTGAGTTGTGTAGTGCTGTTTCTGCCCTGCTTTCTGATGGACATGTGCACACGTACGGGCGGAATCTGCCTGAACAGTTTGTCACAACATCAGAATTCAGGACTCGCTAATACAAAACCACCGTTAGTCAGAAAAAAGCGGAAGAAGCCTCAAAGAAGTTGGAACAAAGCGAGGTAACTAAGAGGGCAGTACTTTTCCACTCTTCAAACACTCAGCGTGCACAGGTTCGAACAGGAAGGGAACTGTGAGAGTGCAATCCATGGAGACCGCATCCGGCTTCCCAGGGCTGTGCCGGGGACTTGCTCCCTGGGTGCGGTGGACAGTGTCCCTTCAGTTCGGGGGTGGAGGGCATCGCTTGTGGAAGGGAGACTGTAGCAGCCTGACTGGGGCAGAATTCTCCTGCAACTTGCACAGAACATGGTTTTTGCAGATGCAGACAGAATCAGATTTCTGGAGCAGGAGCACTGACACCAAGCCCGAGTTTTCTGTGCCTGGATGGACTTGCTCCACTGTTTCTGGGGAAGCTCATCCTCCCTCCCAAGTTAGTCCCTTGCTGTGACTTCCTGTGCCTCACAGCTGAACACGGAGCTGTTGGGAGACCCTGCAAAGGGGTTTTAGATTAATCGTTGCACTGAGTTTTGGAAAGGCAATGGACTTCCATACTTGGTTTGAACTCAATTTAGGAATCACTCACAGACTTCATATTATAGGAGACAGTGTGCCACATGCCGTGAGCCCCAGACACAGCAGCTGAGCGAGCGAAGACAGCCCTGCCAACTGCCGAGAAGGCCAAGTGCACAGCAATTCACCACTTACACCACGAGTGAAATCAAGGCTGCCGCGCCTTAGCGAGCTGGCACACAGCAGTCATCGCGTGTTTTCTCTCACCTTGAAAACCAGCTCGTGCTTTGTAGTGTTCTTACAGGCAGGGTATCAGACACATTCCGAAACTCAAGATCCATCCCTGAGTAGACGTGGTGATGCATCCCTTGGGAAACAAAGGCTGGGGGGGGGGGGGGGTTGCCTGATGCAAACCCACGCAAGCTGCTCGCAGGCTGCAGACAGCAATGGCTCTGGGGGCTCCGCCCATCAAGGGACAAGCCTTGCCCGTGACCACTCACCTTGTCCAAGATCTGCCTTCCTAAGCCATCCCTAGGGTCCCTGCCCCACCCACCTCTTTCTTTCCCAGCCGCAGGGCAGGAGCCCACCCTCTCCTGCGGTTCAAATGCCATGGACCCCACACCACCCCCACCGTAGCAGTCGCTGCCTGTGAACGTGCTCTGTAGCAGGTGAAGGCCAGGTGTGTGTGTGTGTGTATGTGTGTGTGTCTCAGGAGAGAGGGGAAGGTGGCTGGGGGAGGCAGCACGGATTCCACAGTACTTTTAAAGCGAAGCACCTCTCTCTTCCTCAAGGAGTCTTTGTTGATGACACGGGAGGTGAAGCTTTCTAATCCCAAATGTGGCCATCCACGTGGACAGGACACCACGGCTTTCTATGCTGAGACATCGCCCCCCACCCTGCCCAGGCCTTGACTTACACCCCAAGGCCACCTCACTGCACAGGAAGGGACCACCAGTCCCCAAGGGGCATCAAGTGTCAGGGAGCCCCTCCTTCAACAACAGCTTGAGTCCCGGGCTCCCACAGCACGAACTCCGTTACCAAGAATCTTATTTCGCATTATCCAAAGTGATGTATTAGTTTTGGCGCCGCGTAAGCTGATTTAAAATATACTTTTCTCCCCTCTGTCCTAAGGAACAGTTCGACCCTCTCTGTTTTATGGTTTGTACTCTGACTTCTGAAAGGCCAAGAGCCAAGCTAGTACTCTGAGTGCAGTATCCCCAGCTCCATACTTGCAAACCGATCCCGAGAAGTTCCCCAAGAGAGGAGTCACGCTGTTCTTCCCCAGAAAACATTCTCAACTATTTTTCATCTGCTAATGAAGAAATGACAAGCAGATTTTAGCGTCGTGAGCTCCAACTTTATGAGATGAACAGGAATGTTCCAACGTGGTCAGCACCTTAGGTCAGTCCACAAGGACAGCGGGCTCTCCTGCTATTGAAAACACGAAATGTTTGGTTGCAAAGAAGATATATTTGGCATGAAGAGGTGCTGCTTTGTAAAACATCTTAATTTGCCAGCAGTGAGTCAAAAACTTAATTTAGTCACTTGTCAAGAATTCAATACAAACTCGTGATAGAGTAGGAAGCTGCCCTTTGCTTAATAACTCAGCATCCTCCACTGATGGAATCTTCTGGAACACATCAGCGATCCACTCCTCAACCTCACAGAGTCTGAGTGCTTTATGTCTCCATGCTAGCTGCTGCCTGGAGGGCAACCTGAAGAACCCAGATGAGAGGATGGGAGGAGAAAATCCCCAGGGGGAGAGGGAGGAACCTGGGTGAACAAATCAAGGTTCTCTTGATGCAAACCCCACAGGCCTGGTAAATTCCTCACCATGTGAAATAAACAGAATGACTGTGTTATAGTGACTGTGTTATAGTGACTGTGTTATAATGACTGTGTTATAGTGACTGTGTTATAGTGACTCTGTTATAGTGACTCTGTTATAATGACTGTGTTATAATGACTGTTATAGTGACTCTGTTATGACTGTGTTCTAATGACTGTGTTATAATGACTGTGTTATAGTGACTCTGTTATAATGACTGTGTTATAGTGACTGTGTTATAGTGACTCTGTTATAGTGACTCTGTTATAATGACTGTGTTATAATGACTGTTATAGTGACTCTGTTATGACTATGTTCTAATGACTGTGTTATAGTGACTGTGTTATAGTGACTGTGTTATGATGACTGTGTTATAGTGACTCTGTTATAATGACTGTGTTATAGTGACTGTGTTATAATGACTGTGTTATAGTGACTCTGTTATAATGACTGTGTTATAGTGACTGTGTTATAGTGACTGTGTTATAATGACTGTGTTATAATGACTGTTATAGTGACTGTGTTATAATGACTGTGTTATAGTGACTGTGTTATAGTGACTCTGTTATAATGACTGTGTCATTGAGATCTTGAACAGCACTCAGAGTTACTGCTCTCAGTGGCTCTGAATTGCAATATGTTCAGTTCCACAGAAAGAGACAAAGTGTCCAGAAATGATGATGGTATCCATAAATTATAAAATGATAATGATATCACTGAAGTCTATAGCTCGACTAGAAATTCTTGGTTTTAATAAAACAGACGGTACAGTTGGGATTTTGTCTGTCTGTCCACAGGCTGGTGGACTGTGAGATGCCGTACTAGCCGTTAGGACTGTGAGATGCCGTACTAGCCGTTACTGCACTAACTAGGTTTTGGTTGCAAGTATTGCGAGGGCGACTTAAGCATCTGTGTAAGAGGGGCTCTGGCTCCTCGGACCCCAGAGTCACTGTCTACCGAGACCCAAGAGAGGCTGAGACACGACGACTGGGCTTCTGGGGAAGCCTGGAACTTGAACTTAGAAAGTCCTCTCAGCTCTTCTGTCTGCTGGCTCGACATTCCCCCCAGTATGACTGTCAGCACACGCCAGACCTAACCCACCAGCGACAGAGCCAGCTTGCCTTCTCTCCCTGGTTCCAAACATCCCAGGGAAATTATCCTTGACCTTGTCTGGCAATCAAACCTGGACAAATGAACGGGGTCAGGGAGGGAGGAGGAGAGGAGCAGAGTTCTACAAGTGGTCGGGGCAAACTCTCGCTCTCACTCCTGGGCCAAGTGGCAGGGGGAGGGTGGGGCTGGGTGGGGAAAATCCAGGGCCGAATTCGTGGCGCCTCCTAGAACAGGACAGAAAATCACCCAGATGCACAATAGGAAAAAGTCTGTGCATCCTGCATTTCCTAAGCTCTCTCCCATACTTCCTTGTTCAATTTCACACTGTATAGTGCAGAATTTTGAATGGTTTCCTTTTAGAAATAAGCAGACTAAGATTTGGTCAAACACTTAGCTTCCTGGATTGCACAGCTCAGAACATTTTAGTTTATTAAGGCCGGGGGTGAAGAAATGCTTTGTGACGTGCAAACAGAAGGAGTGTACGTTTCTAGCAAGCCTGAGCCCACTGCAGGAGGGTTGCTGGAGCCATGGCTCTGTGCCATGGGCACATACTCATCTCTCAGAGAGCTCTGTCTCCTGCTGGCTTAGCCTACTTCCCCACGAGTGACAGCCAATGCAAAGCGAGCCGTATCATCTTGTCACTGCATGGCACATGTTTTATGATGGGAGGTGAACACACCAGCAAACCATGTGAAGCATACTGTAGTTGTTAGAACAGGGGAAATGCAGTCACCGGTGGACAGGCAGCACCTGTGAGGTCTAATGGCTACCACGTGGCATGCAGACGGATATCACCCTCAACATCAACTGAAGCCTGGTAGACTCGAGCCAGGGAGTTACCAGCATGGACGTAAGTCCTGCATGGCCACTGAGGGACGTTCACAGGAGCAGGGCTTCCCGAAGGCGTCCCCAGTGCGTGATTAGAATGACCTCTCTTTCCAGCTCTAGGAATGTGAGGCTAACATTAGCCCTGCCTGGCCAGGCCTACGGCAAGGGACACAGAGACTTGGAATCTCTAAGTGCAGAGACGCTCAAACTGCCACTGTGGGGAGGGAAGCTCTCCCCATGACCTGGGCCCATGAGCTTACACAGGTATTGTTGTTGTTCTAGAAAACGAAGACTGGAAAGGCATTTGAAGAACACTCAACATCACCTAGATTGACCCACCTCAGAACCTGTTGCTAGATCGGTCTGTGAGCTCTTCAGAGGCAAATTCTACTGTGGTTTCCCTCTGTGTGCTGTGCGTGGCGTGCGAGCAACTGGATACGGTCAGTAGATGTCCCTGGGGGTCTCGGGCATCTTTGCAAAGTCCCTGTAGCTAGTTGAGGGGAGACCAGGCCCTTCCTCGGCAGGAAGGCTCAGCCTTCTGAGTGGTGTCACTTAGGAGAAGGGATTTTGCAGCTCCAAAGTGAGGTCGAAGGGGTCAAGGGGCCCCAGCAAGGCAGCATCAACAGTGTTTGCTGGAGAAAGGCCATGTTAGCACACACAGACAGCTGGATCGGAGTATCAGAGACTGTGCCTTAAACAGATGTCCATTCCTCATTCCTCTGGACGCTGGAAGCCCAGGCTCAGGAGAGCAGCGGGCTCAACTTCTCCGTGGCCTCAGCTCCTGCCTTGCCCATGGCTGTCTTCTCACTGTGTCCTTGGACGGCTTCTCCCATGTGTGCACACCCTTGCAGCTTCTCCTTCTCTCGTAAGGACACCAGCCTTATGGGATCCCTTTGATAAGAACCTCCTCGTCGTGATCTCCTTTAACCATAGGTCCCCGTTTAAAAGCCATATCTCCAGGGGCTGGTGCTATGGCGCAGTGGGTTAAAGCCCTGGCCTGAAGCACTGGTCATTCCATATGGATGCTGGTTCTAGTCCCAGCTGTTCCTTTTCTGATCCAGCTCTCTGCTGTGGCCTGGGAAGGCAGCAGAAGATGGTCCAAGTCCTTGGGTCCCTGCACCCACATGGGAGACCAGGAGGAAGCTCCTGGCTCCTGGCTTCGGATCAGCACAGCTCTGGCCATTGCGGCCATCTGGGGAGTGAACCACTGGATGGAAGACCTCTCTCTCTCTCTGTCTCTACCTCTCTCTGTAACTCTGTCCTTCAAATAAATTAAATAAATCTTTAAAAAAAATCCATATCTCCAAATATTCACACAAACATTAAGGCTTGACTATGCATATGAATTGGGTGTATAGTTCAGTGTGTAACAAGCAGGCGAGGCCCCTGGAGCGGTAAACATGGAAAAGCAGGCTTTGGGGGGACTTTGGCACTGATATTTTTCCCCTGAGGTTTGCTGTGAGTATCAGTTAGTACGTAAAGCTGAGGCAGACAGAGCATGGAGGCTGCTGTGTGTAGGCCAGATATGGAGCCCTCCTCGGAGCCTGACTCTTGGACACCCTGAGCTGAGCCTCCGGCACCCAGAATGGTGAGAAATCAGGGCCTGTTGTTTAAGCCACCCAGGCTCTGGCTTGTTTTTGTTTTTGTTTTGTTTTGTTGGATGACTCAAGTAGACTAATACAGCCATCTGTTTGTTTTCTTTTATTTTTCTTTCTTTCTTTCTTTCTTTTTTTTTTTTTTTTGGTAACTCAAGTAGACTAATGCACTTATTCATAACAATTTCTCTTTTATTGCTCATTTTTCCTGAGAGTACAGAGCAGAAAAACAAACTCTTTTTAGCTAAAATGCTTTACTTTTCATCCACGCACGTCTTTAGAAATGTCATCCATGACATCTCTGAGCTGTTAAAGGGATAAATCGATGGTGCTGTTCTCGACGGGAGTGAGGTCACCACCTGCTTCCAGTTGGTTGTCTAAGTCATGAATAGCAAGTGTGAAAGAAGGCAGCTCTGAGCACGGAGAGTTGTCAAGTTTGGGTTTTACAATACAAACTGGGCTAAGCTTTCTAGAGCTTAGTGAAATGGAAAATTTATGAATCAGGACATGTTCAAGAATTCCTAAAAGGCCTTTGACACCCTGAGCTGATGAGGTACAGGGATCCCAGAATTCCTGCTGACCCCAGAATGCTTGCTCCTGTTTGGCCAGGCACAATTTGTCTTAGGCACAACCTAAAGAGCTTTTGGGGACAAAGATTTTCTCCTAAATAACTAGATAATCTCACCCAAACCAAAAACATTAACTAAAGATGGGAGTCTTCTAAATAATGCAATGGTGGAAACTGATGCCTATTTGTATTTCTAAAAATTTTAATCTCTGCTTTAATTAGAATGTAGATCTATTTGATTTTGTATTGTGAATTCTAGAAAACAAGGCTTTTCGAATTCTAGAAAAATTAAAAACTTCTTTGAGTATTGCATTGATGATAGCATCTTTCACTTTGTGAGTCTCTGACTACAACCACACAGGTGAATTTTTTCATTGATTTTTTTCATTATATTTCTCAATCTCATGCAAAATTGCATTGTTTTCTAAATGTCATCAAAAGAGCAGTTTTACTTCAAGTTAACAAGTATGACAGAAAGATTAAGTAGGTTTGCTTGTGTTATTTAGTGAAAAACATTTGGGAACACTAAGTTAAAAAAAGACTATTTTATTTCAAGTTTAGAATTTCTAGAACCATCAGTGTTGTAGGGGCCCTTGTGTGTCTCCAGGGGGTGTAGCACCCAACTTTCCCCACACATCCCCTGGGCCATAGAATAAGATATTAACTGTTGGGGCCAGCATCCTGGCACAGCACGTTAAGCCACTGCCTGCAACACTGGCATCCCATATGGGTGCCTGTTTGAGTCCCAGCTGTTCCACTTCCAATCCAGTTCTCTGCTAGTGGACCTGGGAAAGCATCAAAGGATGCCCTACACCCATGTGGGAGACCTGGGGGAAGCTTCTGTCTCCTGGCTTCAGACCTGCCCAGACCCAGCTATGTGGCCATCTGAGGAGTAAACCAGCGAATGGAAGATCAATCTCTCTCTCCTCTCTCTCTCTCTCTGTTTCTCTCTGTAACTCTACCTTTCAAATAAATAAAATAAGTCTTTTAAAAAGATATTAACTGTTATCAGAGACTGCAGGAGAACTATTCCTCGCCTTAAAATTCTGTATCAGTGCCAGTTGTGTGTGGCATTGGCCTACAGGCCAAAATGCATCCAGAAGGAAGGTTTCAAAGGCTGCCCTAGGTGTAGAGTAGAAATGGAGACAGTGTGTGTGTGTGTGTGTGGGTGAAGGTTCCTTTGATTTAGCTAAAAATAAATATTTTCTGAGTAAGTCAAGGTAAGCATTTCGTTTAAGAGAAAAAACATAAACACCAACTGCTGTGTCTCCATCATGGAGGAGGAACAACCCAAGGCGATGGTGGCAATGATCCACGGGGCTGAACCAGCTGGGAAAGTTTGGCAACTTGGAACCTGGGTGATTCAGAAAGCACAGAGCCAGGGAAATGCTAATTACCATGCTGGGAGGCCGACAACTGCAGTGCTGGGGCCACTTCAAAGGACTTCTAGTTAAGCCCATTTCTGTACCCCACTTGTCGTTCCAAATGAATTTTTAGAGGTCCAAATTCAGAAAACAAGACAAGAGCATTCAACGCACCATTGATGAGAACGTTCAGCACACTCTGCTATTTTGTCCCATTCTCCTTGGTAGTAGGTGGGCAGACATATGATTGTTTTCACTATTTACCTCAAGGGGCTCTGTTTAAAACAAAAACAGAAAGTTCGTTTTTGTATTGTTCTTACCCCTGCGATTTCAAAACAAATAAGTTCCACACACTCGGACTTGGCCCATTTCATTGCAGCTCAGTAACTGAAAATCCCTCCTCGTGAGCAGTTTTTTCTTTCTGATAGTGGTTGTGTCGTAGACATCACTTCTGTGTCCAGAACCCACACAGACGCGTTAGTCCACTCTCATCACGACTACAAAATACCGGAGACGAGCTACTCTGGAAAGGAGGAGTTTATTTGGCTGCATGTTTGGAGGCCGAAAGAGTAAGATGCAGGCTTTGGCACATGGCCCACTGCAGATGTGGGAGCACGTGGGGAGGGAGGAGAGAGAGGGGGAGAGGGAGAGGGGCAGGGAGAGGGAGAGGGAGAGGGGGAGGGGGAGAGAGGGAGACAGGGAGAGGGGGAGGGGGGGGGAGAGGGAGAGGGGCAAGGAGAGGGGGAGGGAGAGGGAGGAGGAGGGGGGAGGGAGAGAGGGGAGGGAGAGGGGGAGGGGGAGAGAAGGAGAGGGAGACAGGGAGGGGGGAGGGGGAGACAGGGAGACAGGGAAAGGGGGAGAGGGAGACAGGGAGAGGGGGAGGGGAGGGGGGAGGGAGAGGGAGAGAGGGGCAGGAGGAGAGGGAGGGAGAGAGGGAGAGGGAGAGAGGGGGGGAGGGAAAGGGAGAGAGAGGGGGAGGGAGAGAGGGAGAGGGAGAGACAGAGAGAGAGAGAGGGAGAGGGAGAGAGAGGGACAGAGAGAGGGAGAGGGAGAGGGAGAGGGAGAGAGGGAGAGGGAGGGAGAGGGAGAGGGAGAGAGGGAGAGGGAGGGAGAGGGAGAGAGGTAAAAGGGAGAGGGAGGGAGATAAAGAGGCTGGGCCCAAACCCAGAGTTCGTGTCTGGCAGCTCGCCTTCCCAGGGCAGTGCCCGCAGAGACCTAAGGAGCTCTCCTAGGTTCTACCTTACCAAGAACACACTACCTCCCAACAGCGCCATCCTGGGACCGAGGACCCAAGACATCTAAGCTAGACGAACACCCTCACCTCAGGGAGGCCCCAGCCCACCTGCGCCAGGTGCACATGCTGAGGACAGACTGAACGCAGCAGTGAGAGACACCTGCGAAGCTTGCACGCCGTGACTGTGCATCTACCTGAAGTTATTCCCGATAGCCGTAGACTTAGCTGAGGGCAGGAACGAGACGCTTCTGCCTGTGCTGCCTCTAGGCCCACTTTGAGTGAGTTCACGAAGCTGGCACGCGTCGATGCTTCTTCACGGGGCTCTCCATCCACCCTCTCTCCCTTCCACCCTTCAATCTGTTTTGAACTCTCCACCACGTCTACACATGAAAATAGGAATGTGGCCAACGGACTGCGAAAAAGATCCACCTTGTGCTGCATCGGGAGTAACCCACACGATCGGGAGAACTCCTACTCACCTTCAGATGTCACTTTTAACTGGAAAATCCCATGGGTTAAACATCTTGGTTCATGTAGGCTTAAAGCACACAATGTTCAAAATGAGCCATTACGTACGTGGCCCGTTCAGACCTCGAGAGAGAACTCTCAGGTGAAAAACAAGGGAAAGGGGAACTGGAATACCAAAAGCTTGAGAATGCCTGTTCCTGTCAAAATCTAGTGGACCTCTGTGCTTTCCCAGGAAATCAATAGAGGGTCCTGAGGCATGGATACCATGTATCTGTGCATTACCGTAAGGGAGGGGGTGTGGTGTTTTAGCTCTTCGAGCAATGCACCGCCCGTGCAGATGTAGCACTTGCTTTTAGCTGTTTCAGCTGATCTCAGAAGTCCTCTGCAATATTTCGCTACTTTAAGCATAAATCACTGATAACACTAATAGCCCTGATGGACCCATTTTATCCAATTAATCAAGTTGCTTGATGCGGTTCCAATCACAAGGACTCACAAGGGAAATTGGATTGCGTGATGCACAATTTTTTCATGCTGATTCTTCTAATTACCAAACTTTAATGCTATTGCTGGTCAAAAATCGCAAGTGTATTTGATTTAACAAATGCTTCTCTCACCACAACCAAAGCCCCTGAGGTATGCTGTTAGAGGTGGGGATGGTTTTCTTCTTCAGCATTACCTAATCTGATAAAGTGCAGCCAGACGAGGCCAAGGGGAAGTCCAGATGCAAGCACACTTTGAAACGTTCAAAGCGCCTTTTAAAAGTCTTACTGGGGATCCTTATCACGCCGTGTCATGACAAGTTTGCCATATGTGATTTGGCATAAAGTGGTGATGGAAATAACAGAATTAATATACGGCTAACTCCAATTTCCAAGAGTACAAGTGATCTTCGTAGAAAACACAGGACATTTGATGGCAGAATTTTCTCCCCAGCAGATCCTGAAACACAGCCTTGTAGAAAGTACATCACAGAGACAAAGACTTGTGGGGATCAGGTGGAAGGGGGTGCCCAGAGAAAGTCTTAAATGGGTAGCTCTTTGGGAGGACATGGACATCAAGGACCCTGGCAGGTCCTGCGGGAGCTCAGCCGTGTCCATCCAACATGTGAAGCCCCACACCCTCACCAGGGACTCAAACACTGAACATGAACTCCAGGGGTGACCACAGGAGGGCTGCTTCCCAAGGGAGGAAGCAGAGAAGCAGCGCTTCTTTGTGGGCAAACCAGAGATAGCCTGTATCCTTGGCCAAGGTCCAGAGAGGCAGGATCTTTTGAGACATGGAACCATAGAGCTCCGAGGCACGTGGGCAGCCTGGACGCGACTGTGAGCAAACTCTGAGCCCTCCGATGTCCAGGGAGAAAACAGGGCCCCTTCCCAACTGCAATGGGCTTTTGGGTCTAGATGCGGGTTATCAGGGCGTCCACGAAGCTTGTGTGCCTAGCAGTTGATTAGCTGTGGCCTCCATCATTTTCCTTCATTAGACTCTGCCCTAGCACTTTGTGGTGGCCCTGGTGATCTGGTACAGCTGGGGAAGGGGGGATGCATGGACTTGGAATCATCTGTCAAAGCAAAAATCGCAGAAGACAAGGTGAAGTGGGCCAAGAAGACTTCAGGCAAGGCTGTTGCCACAGCAGGGAGAGGGACCACAACCCAGCCTGAACTCATCTCTCCTGAAACAAAGAACAGGGGGCTTTTCGTGTGGGGGTTGTCTACAGGGAAAGTATCGGAGACCATTAGGGGAGAGGTTCATCAGTGGGTGTGTCCAGCACATTGAGCTTCTTCTGACTTTTCCTTGTGCTGAGGCCATCTGTGTTTACTAACTGTCACTCATGGAAGTTAGACTTCTGCCCCTACAGAAACTGGGAGACGGGGGCAGGGAGGGGCTGTCTCCCTTGACGGTTGTCTTTCAAAGGCACAACTCCCAGGTCCTCCATAAAGACATTCTTGCTTGTAAAATTCTCAAAGGATTTTAATGTGATTTATGCATACCTCAATGGTGCAGAGAAAGTATTTATGAAAAAAGGTTTGTTAAAAAACGAAATGAGCAGTGGCCAGTGTGGTGATGCTGCAGGTTAAGCCGCTGGCGCTCCATCTGAGTCCCGGGTCAAGTCCTGGCTGTTCCCCTTCTGATCCAGCTTCCTGCTAATGCATGCTGGGAAATCAGCGGAGGGTGGCCAAAGTTCTTGGATTCCTGCCACCTAAGTGGGAGATTGGATCAAGCTCCAGACTCCTGGCTTCAGATTGGCCCAGCCCTGGTTGCTCTGGCCGATTGGAACATTCTCTCCCCTTGCCCACTGTCTGTCTCTGTCTCTCCACTCTCTATATAACTTTGCCTTTCAAATAAATAAATAAATCTTTTTTAAGGGAAAATGCTGAGAAGAAAGGGAATTCAGGGACTAAGGTTGAGAAGGAGGTGCCTGCAGTGTGGTCAAGCTGTGAGAATGCTAAGGCCACCTTGAACAAGTTGGGAACTAAGTATTTAAGAGATTATTTAAAACTGCACAAAGGATAAAGAAAAAAAAAATAAGACAACAAAAGCCCACTCACAGTAAGCAAAGAACAGAGTTCCCAGCACACCAAGCAGCCCTGCCCTGGGGGTCCCCATCCCCATGGGACAGCCTGGCAGTGTGGATGTGCACCTGCACCCTGGCTCATCAAGCTGAACTCACACTCAGTGCTGGCCTGTCTTGTTCCCTGTCGTACCCCCAAAGCTATGACGGGGGACACTGCTGTGAATGCCAACAGCTGAGGTTGAGGTGTGTGAGGCAGTGGCAACCACAGGAGGTGAGGTCTTCAGCCATGCCAGGCGGCAGGTCACTGTGTAGTAGGTGCAGTAGGTGTCTTGTGGGTGCACACAGTGGGCGCCTCTAAGACTGTGCACCGGTTAGGAGTCAGTACAGGGAGCTCCAGGATGAGGTCTTCAAAGACGGCGCTCACGCCTACCAAGGAGTCCGTGCACTTCAACGCGTGACTTCAGGCAGAATGAACGCAAGAACCACGGAATGAATCGGCTGTGACGGCTGCTCCTCTGCCAGCTGAGAGCCTGGTGATCTGGACACACAGCCTCCTCTCTTGCAGGAAGTGTGGGGAGGAGCAGCTCCCCGTCGGCACAGCACTGGTGCCGTGGAAGAGTGCTCTCCACACAGGACCCAGCCCGAGGTGTCAAGAAGCCAAGTTTAGATGTTAGAAGAAAGTCTAAATGCAGATAAAGAGGAAGAAAAAAGAAAGAGAATGATTAAGGGTGATCAGAAGGGAGGTGATGGATTAAGCAGTAAGGGTTAAATTGCCCAGGGAGAGGGTGAGGCAGCAGAAGAGAGTCAAGAGCAGGCCTGAAAGACCACCAGCCTCAGGGGAGTAGAAAGACCACCAGCCTCAGGGGAGTAGAAAGACCACCAGCCTCAGGGGAGTAGAAAGACCACCAGCCTCAGGGGAGTAGAAAGACCCTGCAGAACAGTTGAGAAGACAGCAGAGAACCACAGCAATCGAGGCAGAAGAGCATTCCAAGGTCAACCGTGTCAAATGCATAAAGACACCAGCAACCACGGAGCAGGCCAATTGGTCGGATAACTGGCCACTTGTTGCAGGTCTTGTTGGGAATGACTTTGGTAGAGTTTGGATAGGAGACAGAACATCTCAGGGCAGTTCAAGGTGAGGAAGTACAGACAATAAGTGAAGACCTGTGTTTCCAGAAACAGAATCGTGAAAACAAGGACTTCCGAATGGTATCTGAAAATGGAACCAAGCCCAAGAAGATGGTTTGGGGTGTTCTTGCAAGCTTATTGCTTTTAATACAGATGTAAACATTGGTCTGATGGGAAGAATGCAATGGAAAAGTAACATCTAAAGGAAGGAGACAGAGAAGCAAAGTAGTGGACCAGCAAGGGAGAGGTTTTGTAGAACAGCCTTGAGAGTGAGTGGGAGACGGTAACAGGAACAGGCAGAGGACAGTGTCACAGGGGACAATGGCCTGAAGGCTTCCACCCCAGTACCTGTGCATTCTTGTGGAGTATGGTGGAAGGTCACCTTCGAGGAACAGCAGGGACTGCTGGACCCGTGAGCACTGGGAACAAGCTTTGCACCCATGGGAGAAGGCATTGATAAAGGATGCCTGCTGAAGGAGTCTGTGATCAGTACTGAAGATGTAACAGACAGGATCTTCATAAGGCACCGGCCCATGGGACGGTCGTGTGTGACCGATCTTCATAGGCTCCGGCCCACAGGACTGTCGCATGTGACGTCTCAGCATGCATCCACCCAGCCATGGTGAGTGGGGAAGCTAAGTAGCCAAACTGCCCGAGGTGGGGTTGCTTCTATCGCTGGTGTGATGAGTAAGGGAGCCGGAGCTCTGGCACAGGGGTCCTGTGGAGCTTTTGTATCCCGAGGTTCTGTTTGCAGCCCAGGAGAGGAACTGGGCTGAGAGGACCATGGAATGTTGACATTGACAAGGGGACGGTGGTCGTCTGGACTCATCTCCTTAGAGGGAAGCCTTCCTCTGCACACCCCTATCTCAGGAGAACATGCCTGCTCCCCTTGCACCTATTCTCGCTTGCTCTTGCGTTGGGGGCAAAGTTCAAGTTCCCCGGGATGAAGGTGACCCTTGGACTCCTTCTGTTGGATCTGCTTATCCATTACCAAGTGCTTTTCCTCTCTGCCTCCCCCTCGGGGTGGTGACTTGGGAAAGCACAGCTGTCTCCCGGGTTATCTTCATGGGATGCCAGGGTGGTGCTCTGATGCACTGACCTTCACGTGTTGGGAAATGCGTGTCAGAGTGCAAGGGATGGAAAGACCGTGTTTTTGGCCCAGGTCCAGACTCACCTCTCCGGGACAGTGCTGTTGAGAGGCTGGGGCATGCTGATGCGTGAACATCCCCTTGCTGCGTTTTCCGGCATTGCCCATAAGAGGGTGAGATAGGTTGTTGACACCATGGCCTGCCAGCAATTCCCAGTGAGGCCAATCGGCAGGAACCCCAGGCTCAGGAGAACTGAGGCAGGGAGCAGTAATCTCTGACGGTCAGTGTTTCTCAGACCAGTGATACAGACAGGATAAGATATTGAGAGCAGTCACATATCAAGTAAACTGGTAAGATTTCTGATCAGCTGGATGCTACAAGGACAGTGAAGGAAGCCTCATCAGGAGGGACTCGGAAGCCCGACTGGAGTCTTGAGCAAAAGAGAGTCCTCGTCAGGCCCATGCGATTGCATTCTCTGGTCCCCAGGTGACTGGATAACTGGAGAATTCCATAATGTACTTAAATTTAACAACACATTTCTAAACACACATGGGTCAAAGATGAAGTCCCGGGGCCGGTGCTGTGGCGCAGTGGGTTAACGCCCTGGCCTGAAGCACTGGCATCCCATATAGGCACCAGTTCGAGACCCAGCTGCTCCACTTCCTGTCCAGCTCTCTGCTATGGCCTGGGAAAGCAGTAGAAGTTGGCCCAAGTCCTTGGGCCCCTGCACCCACATGGGAGACCCGGAAGAAGCTCCTGGCTCCTGGCTTCAGATCAGCACAGCTCTGGCCGTTGCAGCCATTTGGGGAGTGAACCATCGGATGGAAGACCTCTCTCTCTCTCTCTCTCTCTCTCTCTCTGCCTCTTCTCTCTCTGTGTAACTCTGACTTTCAAATAAATGAATAAATCTTTAAAAAAAGATGAAGTCCCAAGAGAAATTTTAAGATATTTTTGCACTAAATTCAAATTATAACATAACCAAATGTATAGGTTATAGTAAAATCAATGCTTATAAAGCAACTTGTACCATCAAATGCAAATGTTAGAAAAGAAGGGTCGGTGCTGTGGTGTAGTAGGTGAAGCAGCCGCCAGTAGTGTCTGCAATTCCATATGGGCGTCAGTTCGAGTCCCAGCTGTTCCCACTTCCTGTCCAGCTCTCTGCTATGGCTGGAAAAGCAGTAGAAGATGACCCGAGTCCTTGGGCCCCTGCACCCCCATGGGAAACCCAGAGGAAGCTCCTGGCTCCTGGCTTCAGATCAGCTCAGCTCTGGCCATTGCAGCCATCGTGGAAGTGAACCAGCAGATGGAAGACCTCTCCTCCCTCTCTCTCTCTCTCTCTCTCTCCCTCTCTCTCTCTCTCTCTGCCTCTGCCTCTGCCTCTGCCTTTCTGTAACTCTGCCTTTCAAATAAATAAATACATCTTTTAAAAAAAAAGAAAAAGCCATAATATTGACAATACAAGTTTATATTTAGGAATGATAAGGAAACCCTTGTAAGTCTAAAGCCAACAGAAAAAACAAGACAAAGCAAAAATCAGAGCAAGAATTAATTTGAAAAATGAATTAGGAAAGCAATGGATACAAATCCATAAAACCAAATCTGATTCTCTTAAAAGGTCAATAAAGCTTATAAATTCCAGACAGACCAACAACCAAATAAAGGATACAAATTACCAATATCAGTAATGCAAGAGACATCATCACTGCTGATCCTATGGTCATTAAAATGTTAAGTAAAGTGTGCTATGAATAGATTAAATAAATCGGTAACTTGAAGCAAAAAATATCAAAGCCCATGCAAAGAGAAATAGATAACCTGAATAGAACTATATCGTTAATGAATTAAGAACCAGAAATATTGTTAAGGATTTCTTTCTTTATTACATGAAAGTCAGCTATAGAGAGGCAAGAAGAGAGAGAGAGAGAGAGAGGTCTTCCATCTGCTGGTTCACTCCCCAAATGGCTGTGATGACAAGGCTGGGCCAGGCCAAAGCCAGGAGCCAGGAGCTTCTTCTGGGTCTCCCACGGGGGTGCAGTGGCCCAAGCACTGGGCCATCTTCTGCTGCAGCACAGGCACATTAGCAGGGCGTTGGATCAGAAGTGGAGCAGCCGGGACACAAACCAGTGCTCCTTTGGGATGCGGCTTAACCCAGTGAGCCACAGTGCCAGCCACAGGAATATTTTTTTTTTTTTAAAAGAAAGTATTCGATCATTTAACAGGCAAATTTTGTCAAAAATTTAGAAAGAATGCTGCTGTTCTACTCCCTCTTCTAGATAATTAAAGCAAATGGAACACTTCCCATCTCCTCCTCAGAGGCCAGCGTTACCCTAATAACAAACCAAATAAAGACTTTATAAGAACAGAGAGCTACCGACAGTATCTCTCATGCATGTAGACATAAAACTCCTTAACAAGTATTAGCAAAATAAATCCAACACTCTATTTAAAAATTCACAACAAAGTGGAGTCTATTCTAGTTCAAGATTAAAATACTAGGCAATTGAATCCACTACATCAACAGACTTAAGGAAAACATATTAGGTAACATTATTTATAAAGTCATTTGCCAAAATCCAAACCCCATTCATGATAAAATCTCTCGGCAAACTAGGGAAAAATTGCAGCTTGCATTCTTCTTGATGAAGAATTTCTACAAGGGTTGGCCTTGTAGAGTAGCAGGTTAAAGCTGCCTCCAGGATGCCAGCATCCCACAGGGGTGCCAGTTTGAGACCTGGCTGCTCCACTTCCAATCCAGCTCTCTGCTAATGTACGTGGGAAGCAGCACAAGATGGTCCAAGTCCTTGGGCCCCTGCACCCACGTGGGAGACCCAGAAGAAGCTCCAGGCTCCTGGTGCTGGCCTGGCCCAGCTCCAGCCATTGTGGCCATCTTGGGACTATTGTGTTTTTTTGCTATGTCAGCTAAGAGGATCAAAAAGCAATGACATCCCAAATTTTGTTTCTAAATTTCAGTCTCTGATAAAGGAGCCAGAGAGCCTTAGAGAAGTGACTGGCTCTGATTGAGATCTGAGGTATGCAAGGTAAACTGGGAGCATTTTGTATAGCCACAAAGTAAGGATTTGCTCAAAAACAAGCAAGAAAACAAACAAAAATAAAGAAGTCAGCAGGTCAAGGAGATCTGGAAGCTAGCTAGGAGAGTCCCATACAACAGTATGGGAACAGTCTAACCAGCAAAATAAAGTAGTATTAGATTGTAATCCAAAGTGTGGGATGAATATCCGTGAGCTCATTCTGGTGTCAACAGGTGATTAAATAAACAGGTAATGCCAAAAAAGAGCCAGTCCCATGCAGAAGAGCCCCACACCATCTGTGTGCCCGTTCCCTCCTCGAAGGTGCAGACTCCATTCTGAGAGTGTGGCTCTGCATACTGACTTCCGCCAGAGCGCAGGAGGGAGAAAAGTGGAGGGGAACTTCGCAGCGGAGGAACTCGGCAAACGAGCCTGCAGCCAGGACCAGCTCAGCACCGGCCAGCCATGCTGGTGGCGCCCACGCTGGATAGCATCTGAGGGAAACAGTACTCCATCTCCATGGTCTGCCATGCAGCCCCCGTCCCCCCATCTACTCAGGAGAAAAACACCAGAAAGACTCTGCTGGGATGGACAGCCTACAAAATACCTGGCCAGAAACCTACAAAACCGTCAATTCATCGAAACCCAGAGAGGCCAGAGGAATTGTCCCAGCCGAGAGAAGACGAAGGAGATGTGGCTAAAACAAATATCGTATCTGGGACGGAATCCTGGAGTATAAAAAGGAAAAAAAAAAAAGGCATTCTGAATAAGCCCTCCATTTCACACTCACGCCTGGGTGTGAGCTCATCAGCCCATGTCCCAACCTAACATAAGATGTTGAGGATGGCGAAAGCTGTGTCCACCTTCCCGGTGTTTCTTTAAATTGGAAGCATGGACAGTCCTGAAGATCTGGGTGCTTGCCCCACAGAGACTGAAGTGCCCTGGAAGAAGACTGTCCTCGAAACAAGACAAAAAGCGATGTCACTAGTGACTTAGAATACTGGATCCTTTCAGTAGAAAGAGACTCATGGAAAATTTGGATTTGATTATTAAAAGAGAGAGGAGACGAAAGATTTTGTTGTTACGCCACTGAATCAGCACATGTAATTTGCAACGATCAAACCAAAGTGAGTTGAACATGTGAAACGTTTGGCTTCCAAAATGAAGTGACAAGTAGAAAGATGATATCTTAAATCTCTCATTAGGTTTATCCCAACTAATTAGACGTACACAGCTCATTGATTTATTAAATTAAATAAACAATAAGACAGACCACACAACCATCTGCATCCCTTTATGGTCACTCTGTATTAATGCACCTCTGATGATTGCTTGTAGGGCTTTTTAGTCGTTGTTGTCATGACAACCAGGACCGTCCTGGGATCCTTATTGTCAGCATCACAGAGAGGAGCACTGAGAACAGTGCTTTGCAGTACTGACCCTCCTCCTCCCTGACAGCACCCTGAGTGTTACCTCTCAGGAGGAAGCTCAGGTGACTTCTCAGGCAGTACAATTTGCGAGTGATGCAGCCAGGGCTCACCTTCACCTGTCCCGTCACAGAATGCAAGCTGCTGGCCACCGTGCGATTCTGCCTGCCATGGGCAGCCTGGCTCAGACACGACCCCATCCTGACACTGAGGGAGCCTGAGGATCCAGGGGATTGGACAAAATATTTCATTTTTGTGCTGTGGCAACCGACAAGCCGGAAGTGGATCAGTGACCAGCACAGGGAGGACACGTGTTGCACACAGGTGGCATCTGAACGTCATCTCAATCACGCAGAACTGACGCGCAGGGCAGGGGAATGGAAGAGAATCGTGCCTGGGGTGCTCCTCCCAGTCCATCACCCGCACAAACACATGTTTGGCAGCTGGGGAAGGTGCTAGTTCAAAGGAAACAATAAAAGGCAAGGGAGGAGAAGGCAAATGTGCATTCTTCAGTTATTTACTTGTAACATATGTTAACGAATCGGAATATGTTTGTTTCCCTGTTCTGTTACTAGGAACTTTTACCTTATCTCCAAAGGCCAGAAGACAGCCAAGTCACAACATGTCCTGCCTCTTTCTAAATAAGTCATTTATGAGCAGTGGGTGTAATGCTGACTCTGACTATATTAGCAGCAAATCCTGGCTACTTAAAATCGGGGAAATAGCTTCCAGACTCTTAATAACTAGCAGACGGCTTCTACTTGAAAAGCATTTCTAAGCAGTACCTGCTACCCTGCTTGTCAAGGTTCTGCAGGCCGGGAAGGCCATCGTCCCAGACTGACAATGAATCAGAAAAGGCCAGGCTCATCTCTCAAACTCCAGAGAGCTGTTTGCTCAAGGAGCCAGTCCAAAAGAAGAAACCTGATGTTCATCTGAGAGGCAGGAGAGTATGAGGGGAAAATGGGTTTGGGGTGATATGCCAAAGGTGACTCTGGTGTTTGCTAACTGAGGAACGAAATCGTTTCACTTCCATGATCTCAATTTTCTTACCCAAAAATTCGGTGTGCTAGCCTGCATTCTGTAGAATGACGTTAAAAGAGACAGGCACTGGCTTATTCAACTGGGACAATGTGCTCGACAAAGCAGACTATAGCTTCATTTATTTATTTATTGCTTTCCACAGCATTGGGATGGAATTAGATGTGGTTGAACATTAGTAACAGATTGATGTCACGGTACTAATTGTAAGAATCATTTGTGGGAGGAAGATACCTTGAGTGAGAATGTGATGTGTTGGAGTAACCACATGCAAAGTTTGCAAGATAACCAAGAACAAGACCAAAGAATGTCTTCATTAGGACCTGTCATCTGGATGATTTAACTACCGAACTCCGAGTAGCTTGTTCTTTGCATGACTTTTTTTTTTTTAAAGATTTATCCATTTATTTGAAAGTCAAAGTTACACAGAGACAGAAAGAGAGGTCTTTCATCTGCTGGTTCACTCCCCAACTGGCTGCAATGGCTGGAGTTGCACTGATCCAAAGCCAGGGGCCAGGAGCCTCCTCCAGGTCTCCCATGCAGGTGCAGGGGCCTAAGCACCTGGGCCATCCTCTACTGCTTTCCCAGGTCATACCAGAGAGCTGGATCAGCAGTGGAGCAGCCGGGACTTGAACCAGCGCCCATATGGGATGCCAGCACTGCAGGCGGTGGCTTTACCTGCTATGCCACAACGCCAGCCCCTGCATGACTTCTTGCATGTAAGCCTCAAGCTCCACTTTGAGGGGTAGGCATGGTTTCTATTTGGTAGATGAGAAAAATGGAGGACCCCAAGATGGAGCCAGCTGGCCACACGCATGCATCTGGGGAGATCATCAGCCCTTTGCTGAGCAGAGCAGGACCTGGGTATCTCACCACGGTGCTGCCATGACCCCCGCACTTTGCCAGGCTCTGAGTACTGTGAGGCCAGTAGAAGTGGCTTGTTCAGCATTCCTTGCTGTAGCCCAGCAGCCCAGACTGCCAAATCATAAATAGTTGTTAGATGATTGCTGTCTAGGCTGTAGCTGTTTGACCCAGCCAGTGTCATGATGAAATGGGTGCTTGGGGAGCATCAGTCTGACAGAGTGCAAGTTGGTTGGACCACAAGTATGGGAGGGGAACTGAGAACCAGGAAGTTGTCTCACGGGACTGCTACAGTGGACGGCTGTGATGACAACCGGGGCGGCCTTTTCCATTACACATAGCGCAGCTTGGGAAGTCACAAAGCCTACTGTGTCGCGCCAGTTTGCACAGTCATTATCCATTTCCATACCTTGCTTTTATTTTTTCCTCCATACAGTTGGGGACTTCTGCCTTGCTAGTGAGGTCTCTCAAAGGAGATCATTCGTCCCAAGGACCACGTTCCTATTACACATCCTACAAATGAAGAGAATGTCTACATGTGTCAGCGAGTTAGATTGCTTCTTACATAGTATGTATCACTTTTATACACAGATGACTCCTAGCACTGTTTCCCGAAATCCACAAAGGCACTGGACTATAGTAGTTCTTCCTACTTGAGACTTTTCCTTAAGAAAGATTTATTTATTTATTTATTTATTGGAGAGGCAGAGTTACAGAGAGGGAGGGAGGGAGAGACAGAGAGAGAGGTCTTCCACCCACTGGTTCACTCCCCAAATGGCTGTAACTGCTGGAGCTGCGCCTATCCAAAGCCAGGAGCCGGGAGCTTCTTCCAGGTCTCCCACAAGGGTGCAGGGACCCAAGGACTTGGGCCATCTTCTACTGCTTTCCCAGGCCATAGCAGAGAGTGAGACTGGAAGGCCATAGCAGAGAGTGGGATCCTCTAGCGGGGACCCTAACCAGTGCCAGTATGGTGTCCCCGCACCGCAGGCAGAGGAATGACCTACAACTCTGGCCCCTCTACTTGAGACACTTTAAAATGCACATCTGTTCACTTATTCAACACAGAGTTCACACGTGTACCTGATATTCTCCTTGATCCTAGGAGAAAAACGAGTTCCTTGGTCTATAGAAACCTACACAGTCAGAGGATCAAACAAGAAAGGAATAGTCCCCTTACGCCTCTCCTTGTTTTAAATCTTCCAGTCATTGGTCGTTTTACCTGGTGAGAAATCTGAACTCCTTGGCATAGCAAGGAAGCTCCTCCCTCCTGCCTCCCTCTGCCACCTCCTCGTCCTATCTCTTGAATCCAGTTCTCCGGTCATACTGAAAGGCACGTGTTCTCCTGAACATGTTGTGTTTTCTCCCACTGTCTACACTGCTCCTCCCAGTAGGGCTAGAGTAGACGCCCCTCCTCCTGCTCCCTTGTCTTCCAGTGGCTCATGGCCTGATGCTCAGCTCAGGCTGCAATTCCTTCTCCAGGAGGATTTCCCTAAGGCCCTGGCTCCCATCCCACCTGTGTGGTTCCTTTTCTCTGCCATGACATTGGCGACAATGTTCTGTAATCAGCTCCTCTGAGGGTGGACACTTCACTGTTTCTGAGAGCTCAGTGGTTAGGATACAATGGTGTCTGTCCAACAGCTGTCTGCTGACAGAGGGAAGAGAGGGAGAGAGGAAAGGAGGGAGGGAGAGAGAAGCGGACTGAGGTAGGTCTAAGACTACTCTCCGCCATTCTATTCCATGGCTTAATTTTCCTCTGCGAGTCAGTTTTGTCCTCACTGAAGTGACGACCATAAATGAGGTGGTGAGTACCTGACCTCGGGTGACGGCAGAGACAGCAGGGAAAGACAAAGCTGGAAGAAACTGGAATGAGAGAATCAGCAGTGTTTGGTGACAGGTGCACCGTGAAACCCATGGAGAGAGTGTCTTCTTTGCCTGGTGAACAGAAAAGACAGAGACGTGCAGAAGCTGTATCTTTCATGGACAGCAATTATTATCCCCTAAGTTCCAGCTGAATTTTCCCATATAAATCAAATTATTTAAGAACAGAAACCTGCATTAATTTTTTTAAAAAATCATGAATGCCTAAATGTAAGTGCATAAAAATGATCACTGTGCTACATTAATTTACAAATGCATTGATCACCTGCGATCCGTTCTTTGAATACGAATCCCATCTTCTCTGACATGAAAAGCTCCCCATGAACAATTCACTTGAGGCCAACCTTCATAGCCAGGGATGACCCCCAGCTCAAAGGCAACATTTGATTTTGAAGAATTTGTGAGGTGTTGAGCAATCCATAACATTGTGATAGATTTCAAAAAAACATGCAAGGACAATACTATGTATTGAGTGGGCTGAATTATCCGTTCCACGCAGTCAGTGCAGGGCCTTGTGCTCTGTTAGGGCCAGCAGAGGTGAAAGCCTGCGTGGGCAGTAGCCCGAGCAGGTGGCATGGCTGACTGAAGGTCTCCTTCAGGAAAGACTGGAGGCTGAGCCCAAAGCGCCCATTCTCAGCGGAGTTGCAGCACGCGTTGATTTGCATGGAGACGGGCAAAGTGATGGCTGATTTAGGGAAACGAATCATTCCACAGACTGGGCAAAGCTTCATGCCTGGGGACCTATAATGAAGATTTTAGATTTGCATTTAGATCTTTGTCAATACTAGGATCTTCCTAATAGAGTAATCCTAGGGTCCACCCTAATTTTGTTTGAAAATTTCCAGGGTACTCTTGGAGCTTCCTGACAAGACACAGTGGAAATCTCTCCAAAGATTCCTTTTTTATGGGGCAATGACTTTTACTAATGTCTGGTGCCCCAAGCTGTGATATCGCCATCCTGTTAATAGATTGGTGTATATTTCCAAAGCTTACATTGACTTAAAACTGGAGCCATAACTGTCAAAACCCTTGGGAGCTCATAGACTCCCTTCTTTTACTGTTTTGTCTGAACTAGTTCCGTTGGCTTCTACTATTTGCAATAACTTGTATTATTAGAACTCTTGAGTTTACAGTGTTTTCAAATACATTATCTCATCTGGCCTAAGGATTTGGCACTGTTGTTAGGCATAAGTAACCATCTGGGGAACTCTGATTTACAAGTCTATCATTAACCCGTCAACAAACATTCACCGGATAGCTACTGTAGGCCAATCACTCTACTGGGCTTCGTGTGACTTGCAGGAAGCTACGGAAGGGAGAACACAATGTCGTGACAATGGGAGCCTCAGGAAACTTTAAGTTGGAGACCAAAACAAACTGCCATGATATGCAAGTTTCAGGAAAATAGGGGTCTTGTCTCGAATTTCCCCCCAATCTTCTGTTTCATCTACACGTTCTATCCAGCCAGGCTTTCTCGTCTTCAGCCATGATTCCACTCCCATGGGAGCATGGTGGCACCAACATCTCACCATGAAAATCTCTCTTGAGTGCTAGGACTGCCAGAGAAAATTGTCCTCCTGGATGTCCCCTTGGAATTTCTTTAAAAAAAAAGTTATTTATTTGAAAGCTAGAGTTGCACAGAGAGAGAAGGAGAGGCAGAAAGAGAGAGAGAGGTTTTTCATCTCTGCTGTTTTACTCCCCAGTTGGCCACAATGGTCCAAGATGTGCAGATCTGAAGCCAGGAGCCAGGAACCTCCTCTGGGTCTCCCACATGGGTGCAGGAGCCCAAGGACTTGGGCCATCTTCTACTGCTTTCCCAGGCCATAGCAGAGAGCTGGGTTGGAAGTGGAGCAGCCAGGACAAGAACCCGTGCTCATATGCCAGCAATGCAGGTAGTGACTTTACCCACTATGCCACAACGCCTGTCCCTCCCCTTGGAATTTCAAAGTTAACATGTAAAATTGTGGATTAATTATTTCCCCCCACTCTGTGCTTTACCCTGTATTCCCATTCCTAATTGACTGCTTACTTTCAGACACTGGATCTTAGTTGTCACAAACCATGGGTCTCTCCCATGACCTTTCTTAGCAACCACCTTTTGGTTTCCTTTCCTCGATGCTTCACTAAGAAGCGTTTTTGTTTCTGTTAACTCAATGCTTTATAGTTAATAGTATATACTTCACAGAGCGTAACATCTTCTGCCATCTCAGCATTAATTGTCCCTTGTCCATGAAATATGGTGAACTCATAAATGCGTAATGAGTCCGCTGATGGCCAATGTTGGTCGATGTGTGAAAGATAACCAACAGCAGGTGCCTACTGGAACAGGTGGTAAGTGTATAAGTTACGTGGTAATTTTTGCTCTTTTGAGGTAGGTAAAATTCCAACTTGGGCCTTAAAAATTATTGCTTTATAAAAATCCAGTGTTTATATATATCTTCCCAGTTCTTCCATGGGGCGTTCATCTAGGCACTGCCGCGGAAGGATTCTTCTCATATATGATTAAGGTCCTAAATCAGTTGACTTTAAGAAAGAGAGCTGGCCTTTGGCAAGATGGACAGAATCAGGGCCAACCTAGAAGGAACGGAGCTCTTCATAGCCACAAAGATTTCAGAGGATGAGGGAAAGTGATGGGAGGGAGATCTTCCAGTTTTGACTTTGAAGAAGGAGAGGGCCACGTGGCAAGGAAGGTGCAGCTTCTTGGAGCTGAGAATGGCCCCTGAGTGACATCCAACAAAAACAGAAACCTCTGTCCTACAACCCGTTTGAACTGGATTCTGCCAACAACCTGAAGAGGCCTGGATGCAAATTCTTCCCCCAGAGAATCTAGAAAGGAACACAGTGCAACTGACACCCTGATTCCAGCCCCATAAAACCCTGGGAGGAGAAGCCAGCCACATCGCACCCAGGCTTCTGATCTAGATAACTACAAGCCAGTAAATGGGTGTTTTAAGTTGCCAAGTTTTGGGCAATTTGTTAGGCAGCAATAGAAAGTTTACATACTTCTCTTCTAGTTTTATAATGCTTGATAAGGAAAAACAGCCAAAGAACTTTTAGGGTAAAACTATTAAATAAAATCTGGATGATCTGTTAATTTTTCAGTGGGTGTGGTTAAGGCTGAGCATTCCATATACTAGTTGTCAATTGTCACAATAATGCTGACTAATAAATAATCATAAAACCATGACTGGAATGTGACAAGAAACATTGATTTGGCTCAGAGCACTGCAGACTTTAGCGTTGGCTGGTCTGGGTGGTTCTGTTGGTATTTGATGACTTCCTCACATGTCTCGTGATCTGGGCATGGGGCTAACCTCTGCTGGGCTTGGCTGGGCTTGTCCAGGAAGCACTCAGCTTCATCCCGGGACTAATGGGCCAGACCAGGTATAGTTTTCTCATGGTTACGGTGGAGGCCAGCAGAAATGTGGACCTTCTCCTAAGGTCTAGGACAAAGATGGAAGCAAGATCTCTTTCACCACATTCTATGGTTCAAAGCACGCCATGTGGAAGAGCCCAGAAGGCACAGAGGTTCACCCCTTCCACAGGGAGAAGGTGTTGCAAAGTCACTTGACAAGGGGAGGGGGTGGATTCAGCACGGCAATGCCCAAGAATCGAAAAAGGTAGTGATGAGCGGTGTTCAGGACAGTGTGGGGCCGGCGCCATGGCTCAACAGGCTAATCCTCCGCCTAGCGGCGCCGGCACATCGGGTTCTAGTCCCGGTCGGGGCGCCAGATTCTGTCCTGGTTGCCCTTCTTCCAGGCCAGCTCTCTGCTGTGGCCTGGGAGTGCAGTGGAGGATGGCCCATGTGCTTGGGCCCTGCACCCCATGGGAGACCAGGAGAAGCACCCGGCTCCTGGCTTCAGATCAGCACGGTGCGCTGGCCGCAGCGCGCCAGCCACGGCGGCCATTGGAGGGTGAACGAACAGCAAAGGAAGACCTTTCTCTCTGTCTCTCTCTCTCACTGTCCACTCTGCCTGTTCAAAAAAAAAAAAGAAAAAAGAAAAAAAAGACAGCGTGGGATTCTGAAGGCATACTGTCGCATCACTGTTAATCCTAGGCCCGTCTTTTCTCATGGCATCACAAATCTAAGTGCTCTTAGATGTAATCTTTCTAAAATAGTCCACATCTAACACATTGCTCACGAGGAAAAGCATTCCACATGCCATTTGACCATAACACTCAGTTTAATAACAGTTCTTCACTATGAGAAATGTGAATTATATGGATTGAGTGTAATTTAGGTTCTCCGTGTTCAGAAATATGAAAATGTCAGCATGTGCCTTAGAATTAATGTGGGCTATATAAACCTAATTCCCCAATCCCTCAGACTGAATGCCTTACATGGTTGCAAAGAATGCTCAAATGCTAAAAATTCATATTATTAAGAATTAATGAAAAATGTTAAAATGTAAATGTGATATTCTACCAACTCTATTAAAAACAGCATTTAATATTCCATTAGAAACCCTAAGCTGGATATTTTGCAGCTTTTCATTTTGACCACCCCTGTGGTCTAACAGTAATTTTTCATTCTGAACACAAGATTAGGTACAATTCTTGGGACAATGTTGGCTTCAAAATTATATGACATCTTTCAGCCAATCTGTTTTCACTATATAAATCACAAGGAGTTTGTCGAACACTAGTATTTATGTCCAGAGTTACAAGTCAAAAGGAAACAACTTTTTTAGCCAGAAACCATCTAAAATTCCTGATTCCACTCTATGAATACATCAGCCTCAACCTGCTGAAGTGCAGGAGTAAGAGAACTCGCTTAGCCCACTGCGTCCAGCAATGGCCCACACACAAGAAGAAAACGACCCCCATCGCCCAGGAGCAGGCAGGACCTGGGGAGTATCCAGGGAGCAGCGACCGGAATGGAGGCTGGTAACGAATTCTCAGCTGCTCCAAGTAAATGGGTTCCTTGCGAGGACTAATTTGTGACCAGTATTTGAAGGGCGCCTTTTCTCCTGGCGAGAGAAGGTGCGTCGGCAGCGGGTTTATGCTGTTCACACGGGGGAGTGTGCTTCCCCACATCCCGTGTGAATGGCATGGTTTCTCATTCACCCCGGCTTCCTCGTCAAAACAGAGCTCCTGGTTTGGAGATGCAGCCTCTGACACAAAGCCGCAGGCCATGCCCAAGTGCACACTCATGGATGTTCTACTTAGGAGAGCTGAACTCCAGGCAGGTGTTTCAACTCTCTGAGGACATTTCAGTGAGTTTCCTGCCTATCCTTACACCTATACTAGTACCTCCATCTACACCTGTGCCCGTGGCTGTCCCTGTCCTTACACCTATACTAGTACCTCCGTCTACACCTGTGCCCGTGGCTGTCCCTGTCCTTACACCCATACTAGTACCTCCATCTACACCTGTGCCCGTGGCTGTCCCTGTCCTTACACCCATACTAGTACCTCCATCTACACCTGTGCCCGTGGCTGTCCCTATCGTTACACCCATACTACTACCTCCATCTACACCTGTGCCCGTGGCTGTCCCTATCGTTACACCTATACTAGTACCTCCATCTACACCTGTGCCTGTGGCTGTCCCTATCCTTACACCTATACTAGTACCTCCATCTACACCTGTGCCTGTGGCTGTCCCTATCCTTACACCTATACTAGTACCTCCATCTACACCTGTGCCTGTGGCTGTCCCTATCCTTACACCTATACTAGTACCTCCATCTACACCTGTGCCCGTGGCTGTCCCTATCCTTACACCCATACTAGTACCTCCATCTACACCTGTGCCTGTGGCTGTCCCTGAATGTGTGACTTCACCTGTGCCTTCGCCTGTAACAGTGTTCATTCCTGGACCACAGGTATACCTACAACTACACCCATGCCTGTCTCTTCCTATACCTACACCTATATGTCTATCTATACCTCTACCTACATCTATACGTATAAGCATACTTCAAAAAGTTCACAAAATTTGGAGTTAAAAGATGTCTATTTGGGTATTAAATTTTTTTTAAATTTATGCTTATTTTTTCATAGCACACAATTTCCATGAGTTTTTTTTTTTAAGATCTCTCCCTTTTTTAAAAGATTTATTTTATCCACTTGACAGGCAGAGATACAGAGAGAGGCAGAGATAGAGAGAGAGGTCTTCCATCCGCTGGTTCACACCCCAGATGGCTGCAATGGCTGGAGCTGTGCCAATCTGAAGCCAGGAGCCAGGAGCTTCTTCTGGGTCTTCCACATGGGTTCAGGGGCCCAAGGACTTGAACCATTTTCTACTGCTTTCCCAGGCCACAGCAGAGAGCTGGATTGGGAGAGGAGCAGCTGGGACCAGAACCGGCGCCCATACAGGGTGCTGGAACTGCAGGCAGTGGCTTTACCTGCCACAGTGCCGGCTCCTTGACGATCTCTTATGTGCATGAATTTCAACAAAAGTTTCTGCACCAAGATAAACACACTTTAAATACACTTTCTGTGAACTTTATGAAATACCCTCATATACTTACACCAGTCGTTTACCTGTAGCTATCCTTACGCCTGTGTGTGCCTCTGCCTGTCTGTCTGTGCATACGCCTACACCTGCACTTACAACTGATTCTATCTGGAAGACTTGTTCTGGGGATTGGATGAGAGAGAAGTTCTGTGCATACCTGAACTAATAATGGCTCCAGAAATATTGGTCCTGAAGTAGTTTTCCTGGTAGACTTGATGCCAGTGCATTTTGTATCTGGGAGATCGTCTTCCCAGACTTTGTGAAAAGTGGGCCGGCAAAGCCGATTGTGTGGTGAGTGCTCCGTGGTCTCAAACCACCCAAGTTCTTATGAAGCAGCTTTGATTTACTTAACCAAGTAATTCAGCTTGGGAATAAACACCCCTGTTCACGTCCACACTTGGCAGTGCAAAGCTCGGTCTCACCCTCGTCTGGAATAGGTTCCGTTGCATCTCCAGGCCCACAGGATGCCTGTAGTGGCTAGGAGGAACAGCAACATGCTGCCATGGAGCTGGCATGGCCAGAGGCCTCGGGTCCAGAAAGGGCCTTTCAGCCACGGGCAGCCAGAAGAATCCCAGCAAAACATCTAATAGGGCCAGAGCCCAGGCTCCGGGCAAGCAAAGAGGTGGGAGAGACGCCTGAGAGTGGAGGAAGCCACATGGCCAAGGTCAGGTCCATGCACGTGTCCATGGAGCGACCAGTATTTCTGCTGTGGGAATTCCAGCCTTCCTAGGAACTCCTGCACCCACAAAGACTGTCTGAAAAACCACCATGGCCAAGTTGGGGGACCAGGTTATGATGAGACCAAGAGAAGTGAACAATATCCATCCTCCGATCATTTCAGTCGCTCCCGGGAGAGAGACCGAATGTCCCTATGACATGAGCTGTGGGAGAAGGCAGAAGAAGCTTCTCACTGGACACCTGGAGCAACGGCTTCAGCTCAAACTCCAGCAAGAGTCAAAGAAAAAGTTACAGAGTAAGAGCCTTCTTGATGGGAATGTGAGCCCAGGGAGCCTCTGTGCAGGGGTAGGCGGGGAGAGTGCACTCGGCGGAGGGCACAGCAGAGGCGGGGCTGGCCTGCAGGTGCAGGAGCACTGACCACTGCTGGGAGAGGGGGAAGCTAGCTGGGACGTCCCGAAGCTGCCCACGGGACGTAGGTTCCGCATGCCGTGCAGCCCCACCCAGTGCCGACGTGCATCTTACGTACAGGCAGTGGACTTGGATTTTATACGTTCTGAGGTCTACTGATGTGAGATTACTCTCACAACCGCATTCTGCAGAGCCTCAGCTGTTCAATTGCTTGCAATCACACACTTGAAATTAAACAAAAACATAGTCAAAAACTCTCAAACACAAGAGAAAAAATGTTGCACATCAAAGCTGTAAGATTAATGAAGTGTAAGGGAATGTTTAGTAACTACGCCTGCTTTGAGCTATAAGAAGTAGACGCTCCTGAATCAGTCTAATATTACAAGACAAGTACAGTCACTTTTCCTACATGTGAGATCTCACATTCCCAGGCCCAGATCCCCTATAATTCCAGTTATATCCCCATTACAGCTCATCCTCATAAGTGGGTCCGGTAAAATGTGCTTTACTCCATTTCTCTCTATTGTTTTACACATTTCTTCAAATGAGGTTTGAATAAAGAGCACATTTCTAATATTAGGGATAAAATGTTTCCATCTTCTTAAGTTTCCTTGGCCAGGACCCATTCCGCACAACTGTGGTTGGTTCAGAACTTAGCTATGCTTCCCCAGTACCAATAAACCTGCTTAAAAATATCCATTTAATTGGAACCTTCTTGTGGATGTTTTCTTGATATTTTAAGAGCGTATGGTCTTTGTACCACATAGTGAACATGCTGTCAAATCCACCACAGTGTGTTCCCTTCCCTGGACAGCAAGGCCCAGTGTTCCCCCAGCCTGTAGAGCTATAAACAGAGGTGGGACGTGCGAGACCGAACGCTGTGCCGATCCTCACACACGCCACCACCACACCACAGCTCAGCCCCGAGCCCGCCCTCAGCCCAGGCAGCAGTGGCCGCCATCTTGTTACTGTCCCTCTATGGGCAGGTGCTCTCTGCTTGTGTCCGTGTGTCCTTGGATGCTGCTTCCGTGAGACTTGAAGACCTTCCCTGTGCACCACGGAAACCAGCAAAGCAGACGATAAATACCAATCATAGGAGCAGCATGAACAGTGACGAGTGCATTGACGGGCGGATGGATGGATGGTTACAGATGAGTGACAGAGCCAAGCAATGGCAGAGGTTTGGGACCAGGCCACCTCGGAATTCTAAGTGGATGAGGACACCAACAATCTCACAGCAGTTTGCTCTGTCTCATCATTTTCCCTTGGACAACGGCAAACACAGACTGAGAATCCTGATGTAGTCTGTGACTTATTCCTCTGAGGTTCAAATGTGGGACGCTTGCTCTGTTGATCATCTCCAATTACTATCTTATACCATATTTAATAAAAACAATGTTATCATTCCATGCCTTTCAAAGTGTTTCACAACTGTTATCTCACTTTATTAAAAATCAGAGAGAGAATATATTTGGTGTCTTCTCCAATTAATCTTCAAATTTTCGTGGACTGTATTTCCCTCTATTTCTTGTTTTATCCAAAGGGAAAAATTGGTGTTCCGTTTTCTGTGGAAGCAATTTAAAAAATCACTCCTCACAGCAGGGAGCTCCTTGGCTCGCTGTCCACAGACATTTCCATCAGGTGTGCAGGACTCTGCGTCTCCTCACTTGGTAGCTGGACAGGGCGCAGGTGTGATGTCAACATACACGGCGCTGGTGCAGGAGACCAGCAGAAGCTAGGGGAGAGCCATGATGCAAGCAAAGCCTCTCATTGAAACCCCACGTGTGGCCGGCACCGCAGCTCACTAGGCTGATCCTCCGCCTGTGGCGCCGGTACCCTGGGTTCTAGTCCCGGTTAGGGTGCCGGATTCTGTCCCGGTTGCTCCTCTTCCAGTCCAGCTCTCTGCTGTGGCCCAGGAAGGCAGTGGAGGATGGCCCAAGTGCTTGGGCCCCTGCACCTGCATGGGAGACCAGGAGGAAGCACCTGGCTCCTGGCTTCAGATCGGCGCATAGTGGCCATTTAGGGGGTGAACCAATGGAAGGAAGACCTTTCTCTCTGTCTCTCTCTCTCTCCCACTGTCTAACTCTGCCTGTCAAAAAAACAAACAAACAAAAAACACTTGGAGCGAGTTGATTATGCCCCAAGCAGCCTCTGCTGCCTCCAACAGCAGTGAACACCAGACAAGGTGCTGTGCTGCCAGCCAGGCTCTGGAAAGAGCTAGACGGGGAGGAAGAGCCCACAGGAGGATGTGAGGAGCCGGAGTCAGACAGGGGTTGTCTCCTCCCTGACCACTCTCTTCTGAGTAGAATTGTGCGGGCATGTGTGTGTACACACGCGTGCGCATGTATTATACCATGTGTGCATGCCTGTGTCGATGCGCACGTGCACATGTGTTATGTGGGGTATGTGCTTGTCTGCACGTGTATGTGCATGTTTGTGAGTGCACATCTCTGTGTATACACGCATGTGTTGTGTGGGGTGTGTGCTTGTCTCTGTGTACACACGTATATGCATGTGTGTGTGTGTGTGCTGGATGAGAGCCTTGAGCAAAGGTCAGATCACGAGAGGAGGAGCCTGGAAGATCATCCAGGGCAATCCCCCCACCCTGTGTGTGATCCCTCTACAATGCCTCACATACAGCCCCTCAGCCACGGCTGCGATCCGCCTTGTGTCTCGTGGCTCACACCATACAGAGGGGCTTCCAGATATAGCGTCCTTATAGCAAAGCCAGGGGCTGATTCCTAATGTGGACATCTCCTATGTCCACATCAACTCGCCCAGTTCCTCTTCTCACATTCAGGTCCTGTCCGAAGAGGTCACCGTTGCCAGGGCTTGTCTCCTGCGTGGCTGCCTGGCCACACTCACAGCCTCTAGGGGAGACGTGCTCTTTGTGGGAGTGCAGACGACAGAAGCTGTGCTTCCCAGCATGTGAGCAGCCGGCACTGCCTCCTGGCACCATTCCCGCAGCTTCTCCATAAAGGCACACGCTGTGGTCCCGAACGTTAGTCTGGGAAGAGCACAGATCTGAGGGCTGGCAATGGTGTGCCCACCATTGAACACCTAACTTTGCATTGTCGCGTTAACCCTCACCCTGTGTACTGGGTTCCATTGACCCAGTCTCCAGCTCACTCCTGCCATCTATCAACTCTCCGTCCCAGTTTTTGTCTCGTGTGAATCTTACAAGCATGCTTTTTTACGCCTTCATGCAAACCACTGAACAGACGTTAACACGGGATGAAGAACCGGACACAGCCACACGCCGTGAGGGTGTTCCCCTCGGATTGACCACAGTTAGTCGGCAAGCAGGCTTTGGGCAGGTTGCGACAGCACTTGTGATGGGTGACTTCCAGCTCCATGGAGACCCAGGAACGTCAGACAGCTGCCGTCCATGCGAGCTCCTAAATCCCAGGCGCATTCTTTATCCACCTTTATGGCTCCAGAGTTCACCTAGAAAACGAATTTACCGACACCAAAAGAAGACATATTGCTTTTTGTGAGACTCTTGGAGCTGGGTCTTGGGGTGGCTGCTGCTGTCTTGGTGCTCAGCTGCCTGTCAACACTTTCTGAACTGAACAAGGGATCAACGAGGAGCTGATCGGCCCACTGACTCCATCATTCTGCCTTCGGCCAACTCAGTTTTGAAACTGGAAAAATATTAGCCTCCCCACTCGTCTGGCTCCTCTCCTGTAATTCAGTGTTTTCTCATGGACAAATAACTCCTCCCTCATCTCTCAGACTCTCCCAGGGCCTGGGTAGGGACTCTGGTGGGCCCAGAGCTTACACCTTCCTGGTCGTCTGGCCTCTCTCCCGGGCTCCTCTACGGAGGGTGGAGCACCTTTCCCTAAGCGGCCTTGCTGCTCACCCTGGTGACTGCTGTCCAGCTGAAGACAATGGAAACAAAACACTCATCAGGAGGCTCTGCCCTCTTTGTCCTCTCTTGACATGCTGAATTCCCCCAAGCGGCTTCTCTACTGGCTCTGCTCATAGAGTCATCCTGTCTGATGGCTGTGGAAGATTTCTCAGGAGCTGAAAAGTGGAAGGAAGTGTAGCGGCCTCTGCCTCACTGTGAGGGTAGAAGTGGAGCGATAGAGACGAAAGGGGAGGATGGAATGAGCTGTCCGTCTCCTGCAAAAACAGCACCTGGAACCCAGAGCTGATGAGAACATAAACGACGTCCTCAGACTTGGAGTCCCTCAGAGGTTCTGTGAGAATTTAAATGCAAAATTTGTGCGGAGGGCTCTGTTTGTCCTCACGGATTGCATTCAAATATATAAAACTAACCAACTACCTAAATATGGATTGCAATAATCGGTTAACTAAAATGGGAGTAATTAGTCCTGTGAAGGCATTACTGTTCTACTGTCATGCTGTCAAAGAAAATGTGAAAGCACACGAGAAAAACCGTCCACGCTCGTGCCCTCTGTGCTGGGTGTGCTCCTCTCCGCGGCACCCACGCTGGAACGTTCCTCGGCCAGCTCTTTCTCCGGGACTGGAATCGTCTGAGACCTCTCGGGAAGGGTCCGATCCTCCTGCAAGCCACCTGGGAGCCCAGGCGGAAGCTGGGCAGGAGGAACGACTCGGGTGGAGCTGATCTTGCTTTCAAGATGACCTCACTATGCTGTCATGCAAGCTCTTAGCTCCCAAGTCCGCACATTTTTCAATAGGGCGTGTGGTTGATTTATAAAGGCCACTCAGGTCAAGCAATCTGAGTTTCTTTTCTTTTTAAGATCTGTTTTATTTATTTGAAAGGCAGAGTTACAGAGAGAGACAGGAAGAGATACACAGAGAAAAGTCTTCCATCCATTGGCTCACTCCCCAAATGGCTCCAACCGCTGGGGCTGGGCCAGGCCAAAGCCAGGAGCCAGGAGCCAGGAATTTCGTCCATGTCTCCCATGTGGGCACGAGAACCCAAGGGCTTGGGCCATTCTCCATTGCTTTGCCAGGTGCATTAGCAGGGAGCGGGATCAGAAGTGGAGCAGCTGGACTTGAAGCAGTGCCCACATAGGATGCCAGCACCGCCAACGGCACTTTAACCCATTGCGCCACAATGCCGGCCCCGAGTTTTCCTTTATTTAAGAGTAATGTAAATCCCTTTAAAGTCAGTAACACCACGTCAGATTAATTTGATTCATAGATGTATCTGTGGGGCCGGCGCTATGGTATAGTGGGCTAAGCCTCTGCCTGTGGTGCCAGCATCCTCTATGGGCGCCAGTTTGTGTCCTGGCTTCTCCTCTTCCAATTCAGCTCTCTGCTATGGTCTGAGACAGTAATGGAAGTTAGCCTAAGTCCTTGGGCCCCTTCACCCTATTGGGAGACCAGGAAGAAGCTCCTGGATCCTGGCTTCGAATTGGCCCAGTGCCGGCCATTGCAGCCACTTGGGGAGTGAACCAGAGGATGGAAGACCTTTCTGTCTGTCTCTCCCTTCCTCTGTCTGTAACTCTGCCTCTCAAAGAAACAAATAAAATCTTTTTTAAAAGCCATATGTGCCTGTGAGGATTAATTTTGTTCCTGTTAGGTTACTTCAGTCTAGTTGAACTCAAATAAACAAAATCCATGACACTTATTTTGCTTCGAGATTTGAGATTTAATTACAGAGAAAGGAATACACACACACACACACACATCCCAGTTCTTCCACATCTGCCATTACGCAACACATGGCCATAATTCTATTTGTCTTATTTCATTAAGACTTTGTAAACCCCTAGACGAAAACGGTGACAAGATAATGAGGCTTGCGCACAGAGGCCTTGGTCGCTGTTGTGCAATACCTGCAAGGCTCAGCTCTTCTGCTTCTGAACTATCTGCCCTGTCCTGGTGGCTCACGGGGAGTCTAAGAGCAGAACACAATCTTCGCATTCGCCGCTTCTAGCGCTTTATTGAAACCTATCCCGCCAAAGCCGACAGCTACAATGTAGCTGCATCTTGCTTCCATGTTTTTGCAAGGATTTTCATGCCTCTTAGAGTCTCCATGCCTAGAAAATCATTCTAGGTCCTCCACAATCCCTTCTGCAGCCGAATCTATAGTCAGCCCCTCCAGCTATGCGTAAAGGAGCCAAGAGGTGGAGGGACCGGGAGAAAGGCTGTGTGCCCAGTGGGTCTGAAGTATTCTATTCTCTGGGTGTGTGAAGAGGGTGTTTTAGGACAAGATTAACACTGGACTTGGTGGACAGAGAGCACACGGCAGTCTCCAGTGTGGCTGGGCCTCATCCCACCAGGTAAGGGCCAGAACAGAGCACAGGGGCTGAGTGGGGGAGAATCCTCACTGTTCTTGAGCTGGGGCATCGTCTTCTACTTTTAGACTTGACCTAGACCGGGACTTACACCATCAGCACTCCGGGGTCTCCAGCCTGCCAGCCCAGGTCGGTCCTTCTCAGTCTACAATCGTGGGACCAACTCCTTCGAATAAATCCTGCTTCCTCACTTTCTCTCTCTCTCTCTCTCCCTCTCCCTCTCCCTCTCCCTCTCCTTCTCCCTCTCCCTCTCCCACGCACACATGGGGCCTCTGAAATGAGTATTATGAAACAACTATGCATGGATTCCAAACGTTTGACACCAAAATAAACCCATCTTCTGATTTCACTTTCCATGGACTTGTTAAAGTCCCCGCGTGTATGTGCACACGTGCACCTGCTCGCCTCCATCCTCATGGCTCTGTTTCTCTGGGGAAGCCTGACCCATACACGGCGCACACGGGACCTCATCACCACTAACAGTTCCATGATGATCATGGCCACCCTGTCCCACCCTTGTGTCCCACTCCAGCAGTGGGGCTTCCTATCCCGGCTCAGAATGAATAAGAAGTACAAATCCTGCTGTGAGCCGCCGTCACACTGCTGGGCCCCAACTCAGGGATTAGAGACGCCCACCCCATCCAGTGCCTTGTCACCAAGGTGACGAACACAGGACAGAGCAGAAATAGGACGTTCAGACCGTGAGCGATGTGCGGTGAGAAGGCGTAAACCAAGCCACAAGGAGCACTTAGGGCAGCAGGACTGGGTCCTCCTCAGCAGCCACGCCCCTCTCCTTCCAGGAGAGCCCTGGGGTGAGAGCTGCCACCCCGCCGTGGGAAGCCTGGGCTAAATGATACGAACAGCACAGGGGTCTCAGCTCGGGAACTCTGCACATTCAGAGGACTGAGCACCACAGCTCCATCTCTGATCTCTGCAGGACTCTTAAGGACAGAGAGCAGCTCCCGCAGAGACAGAGTGTCCTTCACAGAGGACGCACCTTGTGGGAGCAGCTCCCTGCCCTGCGGGGGACGCAGCGCCCTCTACCTCCAGCCTAAGGAAACCTTGCGTCTCAAGTCACCCACTCTGATTTCCACGCTCTCGGGGCTGTTCCCCCACTCAGAGCACAGCACTCATAGAGGGTACTGAGAGCCACAGAGCTAAAGTGTAAGCGTAGGGATATTGGCGTGGGAAAAAGGAATAAAGAATTAAAGCGTCTGTTCATTGGAAGTTACTATATTTAACTACTTCCTAAGCAGACAGAAATTGGAGAGAGGGCTTCCTAGGCAGGATGAAGGAAGGTTATCAGGTTGTAAGATCGAATCATAACGGCACAATTCTAGAGATAAACCCAGGTCTTGGGTGGAGCTGGGAACACTGGCACGTGGGAGCTGTCTACCAGGGGCTTCACAGGATGGCTGTGAAGACATCGCACAGGTTCCGCACAGGCACCTGTGAGAGAATCTGAAGACAAGATTCTGCTGTTTCAAAGATGATGGGGAATCATCCAGAGGGGGGGCCCCTGCTACGTGAAAGGAGACCCTTCAGAGAGTGGCTGTCCAGGGCCGGCAAGCGGAGAGAAAGGCAGATTGCCCAGGACAGATGCGGGAAGAGTCCGGGAGGCTGTGTGGATGAGCGGTGGGCCGTAACGTGCAGCAGGGGCCCTTGGAGGAGGCCTCTCAGGGGTCGGCATGAACTGGGAATGAGATGAGCAGCTGTGGCCAGGTAAGCCCGACGGACGCTCGTCTCACATGGGTCGCCAGGCATGGCAGTGGCCTGAGACTTTTGATTAGAGAGTGTTTGCTGTTCATTCAGAAGAAGTTCCTTGGTTTGTCCCAACATGTTGGGCATGTGTGCTGCCCCCAAAGCTCTCCTCCTCACGCAGATCTTACGTGGCAAAGCAGGCCGTTACTTGGGGTCTGTGTGAGGAGCAAAGGAGAAACACAGAGTGGAGACCAAGCAGGAAGGGGCTAATTCAACGCTGTGGGATGCTCAGACCCAACAGTCTATGATGGATGGCCTGTGGCTGGCTCTCAGAAGCGGATGCAGCTGTTGAAATATTCTCCCAGGTAAGGGAGTTTCTGCTTGGCTGAGGCCAGTTTGAGCAGTGTTCGTGCTAACAGGTGGTATGGGCTGAATTCATTTTGCTCGGGAGGACTGGAGTCTGCGTATCTGCTGTTAATCATAAAAATGCTTCAGGTCTGTGCGGCTGACTCCCGACAGGAGCCCTGGACACGGAGGCTCAGGGGGCGCTCCTCTGGTCCCTGCTGCTAGGATCAGGCACATCCATGGGGCCCCCGGAGGAGCGAATGCTTGGGAGCTTGCTCCTGGTTTCTCCTGGACGTTGCTCTTTGTCTGGCTGCTTTTAACCCACGCACCTCACACCTTGAACTGCGCCGTGAGGATAACAGCTTCCTTGGGTAAGATGAGTTGAAACTGAACAGTCCCAGGATCCCCACCCCAGAGTTGGAGAAGTCAACAGATACAAGAACACAGTTTAACAGAAAGCAAATGGGAGAAACATGGATTCCTCAAAGGGGCTGGAGCAACAGACAAGAGACCAGGGTTTCCCCTCTGAGGAGCTTTAAGCCATGATTCAGTTAAAAGATGGATAATCCCAGGAGGTGATGATGGATGGATGAACAGTCTAAGGGCTCTTCACTTCCTCATTTCTAGGTCTAGATTTTTTTCCAGTTTATCAGTTCTTAGAGTTATTTTGTGTTGCTAAGGTGTGTTATATCATTTCTGTAAAATGGCTGAATGTAAATTATTCAATTGATTTTTCCAAATTAAAGTGCTATCAATGGCCCTTTCCACCCTACATCAAACGAATGTGATGTAAGAACATGTGACTTTACTTTGGTATAAACAACCACCACAGCAATGTGCTTCCAAGCATCCAGAAAATTCTCCGGCACTTTGGTACCCTGCTTTTCTTGCCTGTTGGAAAGTGAGTTGGGTTTATCACTCATGTGAGTGGGTTCACCCACATCATTTTCCACCATAGCTGCATGTTCTGTTGCCACACCAATGCACTGTTGGGTTCAATCTCTTAACATCTAAATAAAGGCAACTGGGTTGATTGTGGCGTTGACTATGCCTGACTTTCTGTGCACTATAGATTGGAAGCATTTGGGGCTCTCAAACCAAGCCAGGCAGAGAGCAGGTCTCCCAAGGGCTCAGTACAGCTGATGGTTGTCCAGTGGCTCTTTCCAATTTATAGCCTATTTCAATATGGGTGTACTTTGTGAATCACCCCTTTGAAGTCATCCCAATGTTTGGTTTTGTTGTGTGTGTTTGTATACGTTGATGACTATAAGCTGGTTTGTGTGCTCTTTAACAAATCTATTTTGTATGTGCCTGTTTGTTTTGTTGTTGAGCGTGCTGTTTAGTCTGAAAATCCACAAGCAGAAACTATTACATCAGGAAGAGCGTTCCTTGCAACCTGGCCTGGGGCTGGGGCATGCCGTCTAACGCTTGGCTCTGGGACATGCCGTCTAATGCCTGGCTCCTTAATGCAGTCCATAAATGATTGCAGAGTTTTATAGATGGTGTGTCCTTTTGTCATCACTGCCCCCCCCCCACACACACACAAACCCTTTCTAGATACGCTAACCAAAGTGAGCACAGTTTTCATTGGTTCCAGGTGAGACGTTAGTGGCTGACTCAGTGTGGTCCCGTAGTAGATCAAAGGCAACAGCCTCAGAAGATTAAGATCATTGTCATAGAAGCATAGATTTCTGCACAAATGTATCCAGAAAAACATTGGTGTGGCTGTCTTTTTTTAAAGAATACTTTCCAAAGGAGATTAGATCTCTAAGACATCCATTCACCTTTGCCAAACCAGAGGGCTCTCCATGCAACTCTGTAGCAAATTTTGAATTCTGCTTCTCTTTGCTCTCCTTTAATTGGAGGAATGAAATCAAAGAAAAGTTATGCAAATTGATGATAAGTATTTCCATGTTCCGGGCCATCGCCCTACATTTCTTCATGGTTGCATTTATTGAACTTAGCTGATTTATCATTAAACTCATGGTTGAATGACATCCTGTAAGTGTTATTCAGTTCTTATTTCTGAATATATGGGGGGGGGGGTACTTCGAAAAAGTTCATGGAAAATGAAATTAAAAGATCAATTTATTTGGGTGCAGAACTACCGAAATCCAAGCTTACAATGGGTCTTCAGAAAGTTCCAAAAAAGGAATATTATGAAAAAACTGTGCATGAATTTCAATATTTTTGCACACAAATTTATCTTTTAATTTGATTTCCATGTACTTTTTTTTTGACAGGCAGAGTTAGACAGTTGGAGAGAGAGACAGAGAGAAAGGTCTTCCTTCCGTTGGTTCACCCCCCAAATGGCCGCTACAGCCAGCACGTTGGGCAGATCTGAAACCAGGAGCCAGGAGCTTCCTCCTGGTCTCCCATGCGGGTACAGGGCCCAACCACTTGGGCCATCCTCCACTGCACTCCCGGGCCACAGCAGAGAGCTGGACTGGATGAGGAGCAACCAGTACAGAACCGGCACCCCAACCGGGACTAGAACACAGAGTGCTGGTGCCGCAGTCGGAGGATTAGCCAAGTGAGCCACGGCGCTGGCCTCCATGTACTTTTTGAACTGGCCTGTGTAACCAGAAAAGTCAGAACAAAAACAGACTAAGGATTTTGCACAAGAGCATGCTATCAGTGCAAGGGAAAACAAGGCATGGGAAACTGGTTAGCTGTCTACTGATCTGTTGTGTTTTTACAGGGTCCCTGGCAGCTGAATGTGTCCACTTAATGGGCCTAATTCAACCCAACAGATGGGAGTGCAGGTGATGTACAGTGCAGTCATACCACAGAATACACAGGAGATTGGTTCTAGAACTCATGTGGATCCTAACAGTCGCAAGTGCTGGCATACTTTATACAAGATGCCATCCTATTTGTACCTAACTTACGCACATACTCCTGTACACTTTAAATCATCTCTAGACTACTTACAGTATCTAATACAATGAAAACACTATATAAATAGTTGTTATAATGTATTTTCAAATATTATTATTATTGTTCTGTTATTTTTTCAAGTAATTTCAATCCATGGTGGTTGAATCCATGGATGGGAGACCAGTGGGTACAGATGACCAGCTGTTCTGTAGACATAGTTCGTTGCGGTCTAGCCTCCAACCGGATCACCCAAGATTTTCCATGCTCTTCCTTATTTGCTGGCTTCATGTAGATAAACATGCCCCCTGGGAGTCATGGACTGTCGAAGATGGGTGGGGTCTGTGCCCCCAGGTCACTGCTTGGGGAAAATCTACTGATCTGCCAGGAATACTTTTTGGATTTCACATGAGAGAGAAAAAATAAATATCTATCTCAGTAGAACCCTCACACCATTAGCATTTCCTCTCTACTGTGCCAGTTCTCCTGTCTAGCTATCCAGTTGTGAGAGTGTGTACATGTGAGTCCTAATGCGATCTCAAAAAACAACAGCATTATCAATTTGAAAGACAAAAACAACAACAGCCAGCAGAGAACGATAAGTAAGCTGCACCAAGAAAGTAGGACGCAAATAAGCAAGTCCTGTCTGTGGAAGTTGATTGTGTGCCCGTGGCTGTTGTGGTGGGTTTGTGGTTTTAGTGTTGCTGTAACTGCTACTTAGAGGGTAGTATTAAGATTGATTGCTTTCATATTTTATGGACGTCTTGGGACAGACAGCTGGCTGTCACGTACAAATACAGACTTCTATTTCCCCATCCAACCATCCATGTTTCCCACAGTTGCAAAGCACGGATCTGGCCGGTTGGAAGCAGGGACGTTTGCCACAGTCTGCATCAAGGAGCATGTGTTTAGAACACACACAGTGGTGATGTGTCCTGGGGCAGGGTGCAGGCACGGGGGTGCTGGGGAATAGTGAACACCCCTCCAAGCCCTCTTGTCTGCCATCAACTTTGTGTTAAAAAGTTGTCTCTATTTTTAAAAAGCCTGCAGCTATGCGTTTTTGTCAAAGGAGTTATTTTATTATAATGATTTTTAAAATAAAATAGAGGCGAGTGTTGGGACTAGCAGTTAAGACACCCAGTATTGGAATACCTACGTTTGAGTCCTGGCTCTGGTTTCTGATTCCAGCTTCCCACTAATGCAGTCCCTGGGAGGCAGAAAGTGATGGCTTCCGTAACCGGGCCCCTGTCGCCCATTCAGAAGACCTGGAATGAGTTCTCAGCACTTTCTTCAGCCTGGACCAGGGTTGACCACCATGGACATTTGGAGCTTGAACCAGCACATGAGAGCGCTGTCTACTCTAGTCAGTATCTTTCTCTCCATGTGTCTCCCTTTCTGTCTCTCAAATAAAATAAATAAAAAGTATATAAACAAATAGACACAAAACAAAGTATGTACATGCTCGAACTGCTCATAAAACTAGGCTGCATTTCTAATAGCAACCATCCAACCTGCCACACACAGCCACTTCCCAGTTTATCAGAACCATTCAGAATTGTACTACTACATACATAATGACATAGAGCTAAACTCTAAGGCCAGTGTTCTGAGCTATACCCCTGGGATTTTAATTTCTTTTGTTTAGAAGGCTGTTATTACAGGACTAATTTCCTGTATCTGTCAAATGGGAGGGGGTTGATTTTTGTAACTATCCTTCCAATTTTAGAACACTCCCCTTTTTCACTCATCTTGGCAACATCTACCACCAGTGGGAGAAGCATGTGAGGCAGAGGCGAGTGGGGAGAGACCCTGCCAGAGCCTCCAACAGGAGGGTAGTTCCCACGCTCCCCTGCAGTTATGCCTGGCTGCAGGCTCTAGCTCGTCTTTGTCTTTTTCTGATGCAGTCACTCATTGCTACAAACTCTCTTCTTAGCACTGCTTTTGCTGTATCCCAAAAGTTTTGATGTATTGTCACTTGCATTTATTACAAGGAGACCTTTGAGCTCCATTTTGCTTTGTTATATGACCCACTATTCATTCAGAAACAGGCTCCGTGTGTTTTTATATTTTCGAGAATTTCTTTTGTTGCTAATTTTCAGCTTCAGTCCATTGTGGTCAGGAAAGATACATGATATGGCTTCATTTTTTTTTAATGTGTTGAGACTTGTTTTATGGTCTAGTATATGGTCTGTCCTAGAGACTCTTCCAGGCACTGGGATGAAATGTTCCATAGATATCAACTAGATCCATTTGTTCTATGGTGCAAATCTGTTCTGTTGTTTCTCTGTTGATTTTTTGGTCTGGTTCATCTTGATGAAAGTGAGGTACTGAAGTCCCTCATTATTATTGTATTGGAACATAAGTCTCTCTTTAGATTATTAACATTTTCTTTGTAAAACTGGGTGTCCTGGTGTTGGGTGCATGTACATTTATGATAGTCACATCTTCCTGTTGAATTGAACCCTTAATCATTACACAATGGCCTTCTTTGTCTTTTTTAACCATTTTTGTCTTAAAGTCTATTTTTTTTCTGAAATGAGAATTTCTTGTTTTTGATTTCCATCCTTTCACTTTCAGTCTGTGTTGTGTATATCTTTCTTGGTGGAGAGTGTGTCTTGTAGGCAACATATAGATGGGTTTGGCTTTTCAATCCATTCAGCCAGCCTGTATCTTTTATTAAGGGGATTTAGTCCATTTACATTAAATATTATTATTGATAAGCAATGACTTGGTCCTGCCATTTTTCCATAAAATATTCCCATTGTTTGTTTTGAATCTCCTTTGTACTTTTACTATGAGGGGGTTTTCTGCCTTCACTTGTTCCATAATGATGACTATCTTGGTTTCTGTGTAGTACATCCTAAGGTATCATTTGTACGGTTGGCTGGGTGGGGACAGATTCTTTCAGTGTTTGCTTCTATTGGAGGCTTTTGTTCATCTTCAGTTACGAATGGGAGCTTCACTGGGTAAAGCAGTCTGTATTGACTTTTTCTTTCAGGACTTGGACTATATCTCTCCTTGTTCTCCCAGTAAGTGGGATTTCTGTTGAGAAATCTGCTATCAGTGGATTGGAGATCTTTTCAAGGTATTCCAGCATTTCTCCCTTGCACATTTTAGGGTCTTTTCCTTATGTTTGACTTTTGAAAGTTTGACTATAATATGTGTTGGTCAAGGTCATTTCTGTCATGCCTATTTGGGATTCTACACTTTTGCTGTATTTGGATCCTGTTTCTTTCTCCAAGTTGGAGAAAATTTCAGTTATTTCACTGAATGTGTTTTCTAAGTCATTCCTTTTTCCATACCTTCAGGAACTCCCAAGACTCGTATATTTGGTTGTCTGGTGATATCTCATAGATCCCAAACCGTTTTCAGTCTTTTTCATTTTTTCTCCTTTTTTTGCCTGATGGAGATATTTAAAAAAACTGCCAACTAGATCAGATATTCTCCTTTCTGCTTCTGTTAAAGCTTGCCACTGGATTTTGCAGAATTTCTTGTCCGTGTCTTATGTCACAGAACTGTTTCTCTGTGTTTTTGAGAAATCTTAGAATCGTTCTGTTGAATTCCTTTTCAGGCATTTCATCAATCTCCCCTCTTCACAGTCCAGTATTGGTGTACCGTTGTGTTGCTTTTAGGGAGCCCTACTGCATTTCTTGTTCTTGTCCCTTGTGTTTCGACACTGATCTGTATGCGTCTGGAGAATCACTTACCACTGTGTCCTTTGGAGGCCACTGTCGGGAATGTGCCTCTGTGGCCTGGCCTGAGAATGCCTGAGGCTTACCCAGAGTTCCAGAGGTGCACGCGGGGTGGGGCGAGGGAGCTCTGGAGACTGTTAGCAGGTGGGGCAAGAGTCCAGAGAGGCAGGGAAGTTGGGTGTGCTGGGGCTCCTGACTTCAGTCAGAAGGGGAGGGGACGCTGACGCTTGCTAATGGGCTCACAGCCCTAACCGTCCTGCTGGGCCAAGGCGGACCAGCAGCTTCACTGCTAGAATGAGCTCCCGGTGCCTGCACACCAGACCCACTCGGGCACACAGAGCACACAGAGCACTGATGTGGTCCACGGTATGACCCAGTCCTCTGCACACCAGACCCACTCGGGCACACAAAGCACACAGAGCACTGATGTGGTCCACGGTATGACCCTGCACACCAGACCCACTCGGGCACACAGAGCACACAGAGCACTGATGTGGTCCACGGTATGACCCAGCCCTCTGCACACCAGACCCACTCGGGCACACAGAGCACACAGAGCACTGATGTGGTCCACGGTATGACCCAGCCCTCTGCACACCAGACCCACTCGGGCACACAGAGCACACAGAGCACTGATGTGGTCCACGGTATGACCCAGCCCTCTGCACACCAGACCCACTCGGGCACACAGAGCACACAGAGCACTGATGTGGTCCACGGTATGACCCAGCCCTCTGCACACCAGACCCACTCGGGCACACAGAGCACACAGAGCACTGATGTGGTCCACGGTGTGACCCAGCACACCAGACCCACTCGGGCACACAGAGCACACAGAGCACTGATGTGGTCCACGGTGTGACCCAGCACACCAGACCCACTCGGGCACACAGAGCACACAGAGCACTGATGTGGTCCACGGTGTGACCCAGCCCTCTGCACACCAGACCCACTCGGGCACACAGAGCACACAGAGCACTGATGTGGTCCACGGTATGACCCAGCCCTCTGCACACCAGACCCACTCGGGCACACAGAGCACACAGAGCACTGATGTGGTCCACGGTGTGACCCAGCCCTCTGTGAGGTCTGCCCCCAGCATTCACGGGGGCTCTGAGGGTTTGCACTTGCACTGGACAAGCGCAGAGGAACTCAGCCACAACCTACTCCACTCTCAGCCCCGTGGCCGTGCCCTCGACCCCAATACTCACAGGGGACAGAGCAGCTGGAGAGAGGTGCCGCTCTCTGAGCTACAAACTGCCCCATCCCTGAGCAAGCTGCCTGCTGTCCCCGTAAGGACAGAGAGCGACTGGCGTCCCCTCAGCTATTTGAGTCCAGGACTCTGGTGGAAGGAGCAGGAAGCAACCTGGCCTCCCCCTCCTTTCACGCCCTTGGTGAGCAACGTGGGAACCCTGCCCCCCACAGCTCCCAGCTGGACTCTAAGTCAGCAGCAATGGTGGGATTCTCCTCAGTCAGATCTGCCAGCGGTGCGGGCTGGGAAGACGGTGCTCCCCAGCTGGACACGGCTCCAGGCACTGCTCCCCAGCCGGACAGGGCTGCAGGCGGTGCTCCCCAGCCGGACACGGCTCCGGGCGCTGCTCCCCCCAGCCGGACACGGCTCCAGGCGCTGCTCCCCAGCCGGACAGGGCTCCGGGCGCTGCTCCCCCCAGCCGGACACCGGCTCCGGGCGCTGCTCCCCAGCCGGACAGGGCTGCAGGCGCTGCTCCCCAGCCGGACACCGGCTCCGGGCGCTGCCCCCCCCAGCCGGACACCGGCTCCGGGCGCTGCCCCCCCCAGCCGGACACCGGCTCCGGGCGCTGCCCCCCCCAGCCGGACACCGGCTCCGGGCGCTGCCCCCCCCAGCCGGACACCGGCTCCGGGCGCTGCCCCCCCCAGCCGGACACCGGCTCCGGGCGCTGCCCCCCCCAGCCGGACACCGGCTCCGGGCGCTGCCCCCCCCAGCCGGACACCGGCTCCGGGCGCTGCTCCCCCCAGCCGGACACCGGCTCCGGGCGCTGCTCCCCCCAGCCGGACACCGGCTCCGGGCGCTGCTCCCCCCAGCCGGACACCGGCTCCGGGCGCTGCTCCCCCCAGCCGGACAGGGCTGCAGGCGCTGCTCCCCCCAGCCGGACACCGGCTCCGGGCGCTGCTCCCCAGCCGGACACCGGCTCCGGGCGCTGCTGGTGGCACACGGCCAGCTGCTGGGTGTCTGGTCCTTTCTCCATGCTGCTCAGAGTCTCTGCCCATTCTCCACTGAAAATTTCTCTCAACCAGTCCCCTGGGAACACGGCCCTGCCTTTGTTTTTCTGGCATTTTTATGTGACTGAAATAAGCATGTCCTCTCACCAGTCAGCCATCTTGGATTCCAAACAGTTTTCAAGTTTTCCAACATAAAGCATGTGCTCCTGGTCCTCCCCCGAAGTGCTGTGTAGTTGATCACCCAGAGCCCACAGAGTGGCAGCCGCCTACCGCTTCTCAGGAGATGGGGCCTTGGCATTTGTTGTATTCCTGGCTGGATGATTCCTGTCTGTGCCTGGTGTGACGGGTCTGGAGCTGCCTGGAGTGCCAAGAGCTTAGCAGCATCCCCGGCTTCCACCCACCAGATGCCGGCTGCGGCACTCAGAAACGTCCCCGGACATTCCCCTGGGGGAGGAGGAATCACCATCAGTTGTGTATTGAAGAGAACCAGAGCCAGACAGTCTGCAGGCAAAATCAATGTTATCCAGGAGCCATCACGAATAGGGCGGAGAGACTTCAGTACAGAAGCTAGCTCAGTCCCCAAGACAGAATGGACAAGGACCAGGGCTGTGGGCCAACACGTGCAGAATTATGAAGTGGAAACTTCACAGGTGGGGGCGTTCTGGTTAAGCTAACTGGACAGGATTCTTACGTCTGACCTCCCATGGGGATGCTGGGAGTGTGGACTTCGGTCATAGATCGACAGGAGTCAGCCCTGAAGGCGGAAAGTTCTGGAAGCCCATGGAGGACAGACACTGAAGATGAAGGTGGAAACCTCCTGAAGACGGGCTTGGAGGAACCAGCTGAAATTTGGCCAAGGAGAGTCTTTGGAGAGTCCCTCCCCTAAGTTGACGGAGCAGCAGGCTAACAGGAACACACCGCTCGTACTAGCTCATTGCTTTACCACACGCTCGAGTCACACAGTCTTCCACCTGCCAAGGGCAGGCTGCTGTCCAGGCTGGCGTCCCCTCACGGGCCTGTCATGAGGTGACGGAGTGCTAAGGCGCTAAGGCCTGTTTTCCTGGGGTCGGTGGGACTTTCCATCAACCCTCGCATGTTAAATCCTAAAAGAGAAGTGAGGGACATGTTTAACTCCACAGATGGCATTGATGCCAAACTGCTCGTGTTCGCTTTCACTAAAGACCCATGAGCTGCCCTCTTAACTCTGAATGCATTGGTCTGGCTGTTTTTACTAAGAAGTCATATTCTATTCAAATACAAATAAGTTATCTGGGTGACACACAATTAGATCCAGTCCCTACAGTATACTGATGTGCTTGATGTTTCCGAGAGAGTGAAATTGAATTTGAATTTCTAAGTTCATGCCTTTCTGCCCACGTGCCCACGTAACGCTTTCTCGTGTTACTGCTCTTCATGCTCTAGGCTGAGTGCTAGCTTTTATCTCGTCTAGCCGGCCAGCTCCCTCTTCCCACACACTATTGAACATTTGCCCCTGATCAAAGCATTTGGATAATTCAAAGATTGGAACACAACATCATTTACTTTCTTTTTCTTTTTAAAAATGTATTTATTTATTTATTTGAAAGTCAGAGTTATACAGAAAGAAAGAGAGGCAAAGAGAGAGAGAAAGAGAGAGAGAGAGAGAGAGAGAGAGAGAGAGAGAGAGAAAGAGAGAGAGAGAGAGGTCTTCCACCTGCTGATTCACTCCCCAATTGGCCGCAATGGCTGGAGCTGCTCTAATCCGAAGCCAGGAGCTTCCTCCGGGTCTTCCCATGTGGGTGCAGAGGCTCAAGGACTTGGGCCATCTTCTACTGCTTTCCCAGTCCATAGCAGAGAGCTGGATCAGAAGTGGAGCAGCTGGGACTCGAACCGGCGCCCATATGGGATGCCAGCACCATAGATGGCGGCTTCACCCTCTACACCATAGCACTGGCTCTGCACCATTTCCTTTAAGGCATTCTTTTTTTATCATTAGTCTGTCTTTTTTTAATGTATTTATTTTCATTTTGTTTGAAAGCAAAAGAGAGAGAGATACAGACACACAGAGATATCTTCAGTCTGTTGGTTCACGCCCCAAATACCTCGAACAGCCAGGACTGGGCCAGGCTGAAATCGAGTCCAGGGAGTCCACTCTCCCTCAAGAACGGCAGGAACACTGATACTTGAGCCATCGCTCTGCTCCCAGCACACAGGTTAGCAGGAAGCTGACCAGCACGCATGTTAGCAGGACGCGGAGGCAAACTCGCATCCATGTTTTCCACTACGGGATGTGGGCACCCAAGCAACATCTTAACCAGCGAGCCAAACGCCTGCCCCTAACCTGTCAATATTTTAAGATGAAATAGAAATGTCAAGATACTTAAATTTCCTTTTTACATATATTAAAAGATACTTTAAAAAGTTTGTGGAAAAGTGAATTACAATGCAGATTATTCTAGTAGTAATAATTTCAAAGTCCATATATACTTTTCTCATGTGAACATTTTGAGCACCCCTTATGTACACGGAGTTCAAAATATTTACACCAGGGTTCTAGTCCCGGTCGGGGCACCGATCCTGTCCCGGTTGCCCCTCTTCCAGGCCAGCTCTCTGCTGTGGCCAGGGAGTGCAGTGGAGGATGGCCCAAGTGCTTGGGCCCTGCACTCCATGGGAGACCAGGAGAAGCACCTGGCTCCTGCCATCGGATCAGCGCGGTGCGCTGGCCGCAGCACACTACCGCGGCGGCCATTGGAGGGTGAACCAACGGCAAAAGCAAGACCTTTCTCTCTGTCTCTCTCTCACTGTCCACTCTGCCTGTCCAAAAAAAAAAAATATTTACACCAAAATAAATGTCTCTTTTAATTGCATTTCTCTATGAACGTGTGAAGTACCCTCATGGACAGGTACATGTGTGCATGTACGTGCACATGCCTTGACAAACACACGTATGCACACCCACGTGCACAGTCAGCAGCCAACACCCACGGGGGTTACTGTATGAATCTGCACGAGCACAGCGTCATTACAGCGCTCCTCAAGTGTCGGACTTTGCTCTCTGCAGGTTTTGGTCTCCCCCGAGAGTAGAGCCGGGGATTTCCGGCAAGGTGCCCGCCAGGAGGTGCCAGCTGCACTTCCCTCGCCCAGAGGAGGTTGACAAAGTAAAGGCAGCTGCCGTGCAGCTAGGCCATCGGGGAGAGGGTGGGCACGCGGTGCGGGTGAGGCAGAGCAGCTGCGGAACACCGGGTGTCGGATGGTTTTATAACACAGGGAACCCAGAGCCTTAGGTTGCCCACCCCATCAGCCCAGGCCAGCCCAGCCGGAAGTGTGGGTGTCTCCCCATGACAGGTGAAGGCAAATGGGAGGCCCCCAGCAGCCCCTGTGGGTGCCATGGACACCCGAGGTTTGCTGCTGGGAGTCCTGCAGCCCTCCTAGCCCACAATGCAGCTGGGGGAGCTTCTGGGGAGTGCGCACCCTTGCACTGCCCCAGAGGGCGTCTGTCCACATACCTGCCTCCCCGGGGGGACGGCTGCACAGTGCTGCTTTGCTACCAAACCCACCTGTGCCCTGTTCCCACTCTATGTGTCCCACATCAGACCTGCCTGGGACTCCTGGAGTGGGCCCACTGTCCGGGCCCCACCGAGAGAGACAGGGGTCCCATCCCTGCTTCTAAGGGCACCGCCCTGTCCCCAGGCCAGCTGGAGTGGCCCTACCACCTACAGACTAATGGACAGCACACAGCTGGAGATACAGGGCTGTACAGCTACCATGCAAACAGCACATCTGGGCTGGCTAATTTTATGTGTGTATTTACTTTCAACCTGTTGTTCTTCAAATCTAAATTGTCTCTTTTAGTGAGCGTATACTTCTATCCTGGCTTTTCACCCATCCTACCAAACTAAATATGTTGGATTTCTTTAAGAGTTTGTTTTATTTGATTTCTGACATTTTACTATTGGTTAAATTACATAGTCTGATAAAATTGCATATTGAATATATTCAGCTGTTTCCAAAAAGTTCATGGAAATGCATATTATGAAAAAACTATGCATGAATTTCAAGTATTTTTGTACCAAAGTAAATAGTTTATTTTTCCACAGAATTTTTGAAGCTTATATATTTTTTTGCATATATTGCAAAAGTTTCCTTTTGAACTGTGGTTTGCATTTGCTTTTCATATTTTCTTAATGATGTCTTTTACGAAGAGAACATTTTAATTGTGATAAATTCAATTATTCAATTAAATTTCATCTATATTTTGTACTTTTTTCTTTCTCTACTGCAAGAAATTCTCTTAGTTTCGAATTTAGAAAACTATAGGGCTTTTTTTTTAATGTTTGAGTCAATGATTCATGTCAAGTAAAAATGTTATATGGTGTGAGCTAAGAACCAACTCCGTTTTTTTTCCACATAAATATCTAGTTGTTCCAGCGACGTGTGTTCAAAGTTCTTTCCTGGGAGAGAGAAGATGTGGAACAGAAGGTTCTGTTCCTTGAATCCCCACAGACACCATTTACTGTCAAAGAAACAAATAAATATCACCCACAGCCCCTTGTTGACAAAGGCACCTTTGAGAGGGACCAGAATCCAGGTCAGAGGCTGCTGCACCCGGAGCAGCTCAGGAATGAGGCGAGAGGCATTGAAAGTGAGCAGAGAGGCCCCGCTGTGCGTCCTCCCTCCCAAGCCAGCACAGCGCAGCAGGCAGAGGGCCCTCAGCCCGCAGGGCTCCCCGGGGAGAGCAGAAGTGCCTGTGTGACTTTCTCAGCACCGGCTGCCAGGAGAGGCCCCTCTGCTCCGTGTCGCCTCCCCCAGGACACTAAGGGAATCCTCCGGGCAGGACCCCCCTGGGGGGAGTCAAGGACAAAGAATGAGGGCAGAGGCTTTCAATCCCCCCACAGGGTACAGGAGCCACATCCTGGAACTCTTGGAGACCCCCACAGGCCTTGCCCGCCAGTGCCACCTGTGCGCCCTCCAGGGGGCCACTGGCCAGGCCGACGCTGAAGCCGGTGTGGAAAAACTGCAGTAGTGACTGTGGCTTCAAAGGTGCAGACAACAGCTCAAGAAGACAAGGATCACAGCTCAAGAAGACAAGGATCACGAAGAATTCAGGAGAGGGACACCGCCAAGGACAGCATGAAACCCCTGGCGACCTTTCTGGCTGAGCTGGAGTGGACGTGCAGCCTGGAGTTGAGGCCCCCATGGCCCACATTGCAGTTGCTGGCTTCGGCGCCCAGCTCCAGCGCCTGTCCCACCCTACTGCTAACGCAAACCCTGGGATCAAGTAATTGATTTTCTTCCATGATGTGGGAGACCTGGACTGGGTTCCCGGCTCCCTGGGTCCATGGGGCCCAGCTCTGGCCGTTGTGGACATTTGGGCAGAACCACTGGATGGGAACACTTTCTATCTCTATCTGTGCCTTTGCCTCCCAAATCAATTTTAGACAAGAGTCTGTGGCCATTATCTACGAATGTGTTTTGTGCTCGCCTTTCCTCGCCACGCTGGTGGCATATTAACACGGTGGTTTCTTATTTCCTGCTGTCTGTGGCTTCGTCTGTGAGTCAGAGGTCATTGTATGATTTACACGATTGTCACTCTCAGGTGACGAGTCTTTTCCTCCATTTACTTCTAAGATTTATTCTAGAGTTTGAAGTTTATCTAGGATGCATTTGTAAGTGTGTCTCCTTGCATTAATTCATTGTGTGTGACATTTTCCTGGCTCCTGTATCTCTAAGATGATGGCTATTAACAGACTTTGATAGTATTTGGCCATTATTATGTAAGTAATCTTTTCTGCCCCCCCCCCCCTTATTTTGAAAACTCACCTTAAGCCTAGGTTTTCCTGTTTGATATTCACTCACAAAGCAGTGAGGCTCTGGTGAGATTCTGATGATCTTGATTTTTCTTTTTGCTCCCTCCTTTGACTACATAACTTTCACTGACCTCTTTTTAAGCTCATTGGCGTTCTTCTGCCTTCCTTAATACACTATTAAGCTCTCTTTTGTTCAGTGTTTCATTTCAGATACTGTAACATTCCACGGTGGAACTCCCATTGACCTCCTTCCCACTGTTCTCAGGTCACAGCAGATATTTTTCCCATGAGCTCACTCCCCACGATCACCTGGTCCCTGGTGTTCCTGAATGCATGCATCGTGTGTCTTTGAAGTCCTCATCCAACACTGTAGCACCTGCTGGTCTTGAATTCTGTTTCTCCACACTGACATGTCCCTCCTTATCAATGGGTTATAATCTATTGTTTCTTTGCATGTCTATGGATTTGTTCTATTGTATGTTGAACATTGTCAGTGACACAGGTAGTAAGTTGTCTTCCTGTTAAGAATGTTACTTTTTGTGGGGCTGGCTCCGTGGCCCAGTAGGTTAATCCTCTGCCTGCAATGCCAGCATCCCATATGGGCTCCAGTTCTAGTCCCGGCTGCCCCTCTTCCAGGCCAGCTCTCTGCTGTGGCCCGGGAATGTAGTGGAGGATGGCCCAAGTGTTTGGGCCCTGCGCCTGCATGCGAGACCAGGAAGAAGCACCTGGCTCCTGCCTTCAGATCAGTGCGGCTCGGGAATGCAGTGGAGGATGGCCCAAGTGCTTGGGCCCTGCGCCCGCATGGGAGACCAGGAGAAGCACCTGGCTCCTGCCTTCAGATCAGTGCAGCTCCAGCTGTAGCAGCCATTTGGGGGGTGAACCAACGGAAGGAAGACCTTTCTCTCTGTCTCTCCCTCTCACTGTCTGTAACTCTACCTCTCAAGTAAATAAATAAAATCTTTTAAAAAACAAGAAGATGTTACATTTTGCTGTGAGAGGCAAACAAATTACAGGTGGATTCTGTTTCTTTTGTTAAGCTACAGCTGGAGATGTGCAATGGACACAGCATTTAGGATTTCAGAGGTCCTGGGATCAAGACCCAGCTCTGCTTCTGATCTAGTTTCCCACTACAGCACATCCCAGGAGACAGCAGATCTGAGTCCTTAATACCCACCTAGGAGACCTGTAGTGAGTTCCTGGCTCCTGGCATCAGACCGGTCCAATCCTGATTGATGTAGGTCTCTGGAGAGTGAACCACTCAATGGAAGATCTCTGCCCGATCTGCATGTGTTTCTCTGCCTTTCAAGAGAAATAGTAAACAAACAAACAAATAAATAAATCAATGTTTAAAAAAGAATATATCTGGTGCCAGCGCCATGGCGTACTGGGTAAAGCTGCCACCTGCAGGGCCATCATCCCATATGTGTGCCACTTTGAGTCCTGGCTGCTCCACTTCCTATCCAGCTCTCTGCTGTGGCCTGGGAAAGCAGTAGAAGATGGCCCAAGTGCTTGGGCCCCTGCACCCATGTGGGAGACTCAGAGGAAGCTCTTGGCTCCTGGCTTCGGATCAGCGCAGCTCCAGCCATTGAGGCCATCTGGGGAATAAACAGTGGATGGAAGACTTCTTGCTTTCTCTGCCTCTGCCTCTCTGTAACTCTGCCTTTCAAATAAATAAATACATCTCAAAGAAAAAAAAAAGATGCATCTGTTTCACTATGTAATGCAGCCCTAGTGTGTCGACTTTGCCCTGAGTGTGATTCTTGTTTCGAAGGCATGTGATGTCCTGAGGTCTCAGGTGGATTTTCAGGGATCTGGGAGAGGTCGACACAGAACTACATGACATAGAACTACAGCATGGAGGAATCGTGTCACTGTTCAGCTACCCGTTCTGCAGCGGGCTGTCTCGGCAAGGCTCAGGGAGTCCCTTGTGAGCGCACGGTCTAGCCCTGTGCAGGGCTCTGAAGTGAGTCTCGGGGTCACTTCTGGGGCTCCTCCTATGTATGGGTTCCTTGGCTTTGTGGCCTTGGGCCACCACCACCAGCCATGTTAGCAGGTTTGAACTCCAGGCTTTGTCTTCTCAACTCAACAGCTGGCCGCTTTGGGTTCCCGCTCCTTGGCGGCCAGAGCACCAGCACTGTCTCCAGGCCAGCTCCTCTGCTTAGATTCTCCCCAGGACCGACATCTGGTGCTATCGTTTCCCCGTGCCGTGTTTTGTCCGGTTTTACAGCTGCTTTGCACTGGAAGGCGAGGCTGGCGACGGCTGTCCTGACCACCATCACCATCAGAAGCCCCCATCAGCTTCGGCCGCAGTATTGCAGCATCCTCAGCCTTCCACCCCCTCCTCGCGCCTCCCCTCCTGCCTGCTGCCCCTCCGCCGCGGTCTCCTCACAGCTTGTCCAGCAGAGTAATCCACACCGCAGTTAGAGGTGCTGCCGCATCACTCCAAACCGAGCCACGCTAGTCCCCTCCAAGGACTAGCGGCCCGCCCCAGTCCTCAGCACATTCAATCTCTAACCACGTCATCTTCACGCTCCCAGACAATGCTTCCAGTGCTCTTGGTCTAGAACGGACCTTCTCCCTGTCTGGATGGCACTCCCTCCTGAGACCCCTCTACAATTCCTCCCCAAACTGAATTGCATGTGAGACTACAGACTGTCCCTACGTACTTCGGCGTGTACTTTTCCCCGTGCAACCTACCCACAACTAAAATACGGTCATTTTGCAGATTTATCTGGTCTACGCTTTCTGCATCTGGAAGTGAGCTTCATGGGTATCTTGTGTTTTGTGCACTTTTCCAACCCCTTTACCCCAAACAGCTCTTAGTCTCCAATAGAATCTTAGTATTCGTTGAAGAAATGAAAGTTGGGGCCAGAGCCATGGTTCACTTGGTTAATCCTCCACCTGTGGTGCCAACATTCATATAGGCATTGGGTTCTGTCCCGGTTGCTCCTCTTCCAGTCCAGCTCTCTGCTGTGGCCTGGGAAGGCAGTGGAGGATGGCCCAAATGCTTGGGGCATGCACCCACATGGGAGACCAGGGAGAAGCACCTGGCTCCTGGCTTCGGATCAGTGCAGTTCTGGCCGTAGTGGCCATTAGGGGGGTGAACCAACAGAAGGAGGACCTTTCTCTCTGTCTTCCTCTCTCTCACTGTCTATAACTCTACCTGTCAAATAAACTAAAAAAAAAAAAAAGAAGAAATGAAAGCTAAATCAATAGAACTTATTTTATACTAGAATAATTAATAAGCATTTTGAACATTTTTATACAATAATGGATTTGTTCATAGGATCTTTAAATTCTTCATGACTATTTATAATTTATTCATTACAACATTATAGCACTTAAAATATGATACCTAGAATACATTACAGAAGATGACTGTTCTAGAGATCTCTTTAAATACTTTAAATTCTGAGAAGCTTGTAAAGATTATACTTTGTATTTTCTCCCACCCCAAATAGATTACATAGGACTCACTTTATTTTCTTTAAAAACTACTGACACTCAGATAAAATATTTTACTGCATTTTACTGGGCTAGAACAGCCTCCTCAGAATCTCTGGAGCTTTGCAGGGTTTCAACTTTTCCTAAATTACCTCAAACCGCTCTGCTTTTTATATTTTTCTCCATTTTCCAACTTATTAAACTTTCCGCTCCAGGTCCACGTAAGCAGCCTACCACGGCACGCTGGCATGGGACGTGGGTCGCTCCAGATCCACGTAAGCAGCCTACCACGGCACGCTTGCATGGGACGTGGGTTGCCCTTCCTGTGGCGAACGCTGGGCACTTGGGCTCTCCGGCCAATTCTCCTCTCCTCTCCCGCTCTGGTCTGAACTGCAAGGCCTGGTGGATTGGAGCTGTGTTCCCCAGCCCCAGCCCATTGCCCGCTGACCCGGTAAGACCCTCCGAGCACTGGGAGGAGCATGAAGGTGGCAGGAGGGAACCGGTCGGCTCTGTCCACCTCCAGCGCAGTGGCTGGGGGGCATCTCAGCCTCCCCAAGGCAGGCACTGGGCATGCACTCAGGCCGAGTCATGCCACACACACACACACACACACATACACCCGAGGCTGTCCAGTGGGGCTGGATGAGGGGTCTGTGGGACCCTCAGATGTAGGCAGAATGTCCTGAAAAGCTTCGTTTCCAGACCACGAACAGCTGCTTGTGCTGCAAGTGTGACCTTGCGGTTTTACAAAAAGCCTTCAGTTTGGTTGCCACCTTCCACCAGTGCTAGCAGAGGAGGGCGCTGAGCCCCCCAGGGAGAATCAGGCTGTCGCCAGGAGACCCCTGCCATCTTCATGAACCCCAAGCCAGTCAATACGCATCCATGCAACCCCTGTCCAATGTGCACCCTCAGTAGAATGACCCACTGAGCAGACAGTAAGGCCTTAAAGACCCTGGACACGTTCAGGCCACTGCCTGGTCTCCTCTCGCACCAGACACTTTTCTGTCAAATGAACATTTCTGACTCTTTGCGAATTGTTTCCCGGGTTTTATTTCTATACCAAGCTGAGGAAAAGATCGGTCAAACACCGGTGGCACCCCTGGCCTGGGCATGGTGGCTGCCTCTCATCTTTGGATGCTCATGCTTCCTCTTGGGCCTCCCAGCTTTTCTGTTGGCTGTTCAGTGGCTTCTCTTGTTAACAGATAGGCAAGGGCTGGTGTTGTGGCACAGCAGCTTAAGCCACTGCCTGCAATGCCAGCATCCACGTGAGAGCCAGTTCAAGTCCCGGCTGCTCCACTTCCAATCCAGCTCCCTGCTAGTGCTCCTGAGGAAGCAGTGGGAGATACTTGGGCCTCTGCACCCACGTGGAGGACCTGGATGGAGTTCCACGTCCCTGGCTTCAGCCTAGCCCAGCACTGGTCGTTGCAGCCAGTTGGAGAGTGAACCAGAGCATGGAGGCTCTGTCTCCACCCCTCTCTCTCTAACTCTGCCTGTAAAGTAAGTAAATAAATAAATCTTAAAATATTGGGGCCTGTGCTATGGTGCAGCAGGTTAAAGCCCTGGTCCACAGCACCAGCATCCCATGTGGGCACCAGCTCCAGTCCCAGCTGCTCCGCTTCCAATCCAGCTCCCTGCTAATGTGCCTAGGAGAGCACTGGAGGATGGCTCAAGTGCTTGGACCTCCGCATCCATGTGGGAGACCTGGAGGAAGCTTCTGACTCCTGGCTTTGGATCAGCTCATCGTCAGCTGTTCTAGCTGTTTGGGGAGTGAGCCAGTGGATGGAAGACCTCTCTCTCTCTCTCTCTCTCTCTCTCTCTCTCTGTCTCTACTTCTCTCTGCAATGCTGTCTTTTAAATAAATTAAATAAATCTTTACAAAAAAACCCAACAAATAGGTATCTAGATAAATACATACATACGGATACAGAAAGACAGAGATGGAGGTAGATCTACAGGTATGTATATAGGCCTCGTCCAGTGTCCCTATTTCAAGATTTTCTATCATAAGCCCTGAGTCAACAACACAAGTCAGGCTGCGAGCAACAATTTCTGAGTGCGCAGGATCAGCCCTTAGGGCATTTGGATCCGGCTGAAAAGCCCATGAGAGTATTTCAGGCATGGAAAGCCAAGACACTCTGTCAAAAAAAAAAAAAAAAAAAAAAAAAACACCTAAATGAAAGATCTCCACGTTGAGATCCCAGTGGAAAGAACGGGGCCATCAAAGAAGGAGGTACCTTCCTCTGAAGGGAGGAGAGAACTTCCACTTGGACCATGACCTTGTCTAAATAAGATCAGAGTCGGTGAACTCAAAAGGCTTCCATAGCCTTGGCAACTCATGACTGGAGCCTAGGGTGATTACTGACGCCATAAACAAGAGTGTCAAATTGTTAAGTCAACAACGGGAGTCACTGTGCACTTACTCCTCATGTGGGATCTCGGTCCTCAATGTGCTGTACATTGTGATTTAATGCTATAACTAGTACTCAAACAGTATTTTTCACCTTGTGTTTCTATGTGGGTGCAAACTGTTGAAATATATACTAAATATATGTATACTAAACCGATCTTCTGTATACAAGAGAAACGAAAAGTAATCTCGATGTGAATGGAAGGGGAGAAGGAGCGAGAAAGGGGAGGGTTGCAGGTGGGAGGGCAGTTATGGGGGGAGGGGAGCCATTGTAATCCATAAGCTGTACTTTGGAAATTTATATTCATTAAATAAAAGTTTTTAAAAAAACACACAATTTCTGAGTGCGGAACCTCAAACAAGCAGACGCCTCCGTGAAACCTCCCCCTGCTGGTTACGCTTTGGCTGCCACCGAGCCTCCTCCTCAAAACGCCCCAGGAGAAGCATCAGCCTTAGTGCAATAAGCCGGTCCCCAAACGACAAACACCACATGTTCTCCCTGACCTGTGGTAACCAAGAGAGCTCCTAAAAGGAATCCGTAGGCATGCAACTGACACTTTGAGAAGCAATGACTTGGAACAGCCCTTGTCTCCACTGTTCAGGAACAGCTTTTTCTTCCATATTATTTATTGAACTCTTCACTTAACATAGAGGTAATCATATGTGTATCAAGGTAACTGAAAGTAGATCTTGGTAAAAAATAAGAGTGGGAATAGGAGAGGGAGGAGGAAGAGGGATGAGAGTATGGGTGGGAGAGCGGGTATGGTGAGAACAATCACTACGTTCCTAAAGTTGTAATTATGAAATGTACGAAGTTTGTATTCCTTAAATAAATTTTTCTGGGGAAAAAAATCCCAGGAAAACCCTGCTTAACTGGAGGGAAGGGGCTTTGGGATGGTGATTTGGGGACTGGGAGAAACTTTGCCACCTTTGTAACTTGAACTTTGGCTTCCAGAAGAAATCAAGGGAATGTATCAAAGGGAATTACATAAAATGTACTGGAAAATGCAATATATTTCTTTGTGGACATGTTCTTCTCTATTCATTTTCACTCTGTCCCACTGACCCCTTCCAACAGAGATAGCGTGAGTTGATCGGCAAACTCCAGGCCCACCGTGTGTGCCCCTCTGCCTGTCGTAAGCGTCTGTCCTCTGACCCTCTGTGTCAGAATGTTGAGGGGCGGGGGGAGGCTGGTGTGCTCAGCTCACCCAGTAACTGACGAGGGCTGCCTCTGCCCGCAGTGGAGCCTGCTCTGGGCGGATGCCCCCCTAGTCACAAAGACAACCGTCTTGCTCACCGTCTCCCTGACCTGTCCTCCTGCCTCTTCGTCAGATTCCAAATGCAAAACGCTAACTGTAGTTCACGGAGCCAGTATTTTATTGCACCCTCCACTAGCTCACGTCTTAATGTGCTCAGGCCAGAACCGCTCACCCTTGGTGGGGAAGGTCACGTAGAAGAGATCTCAATGTCCTGACGATTCCCAAGGGAGACCTGAATGGGCTTTTTTTTTGTTTGTTTTGGTCAGCTCTCTTAAAACATCTCTCGAAGTCATCGATTTAAAACGTGCCTATGGAAAGGTGGCACGATCCCCCCAAACCCTCCCTTAATTCCTAAAAACTGGGTGGTTGCATCATAAATCAAAATCGATTTTAAAATCCAGGGGTTTGAACTTTTTGTCCATATGTTTCTACTTTCCCTGTGTTAAAGAAGGAATCGCTGGGCGAGGCACTCCGGCAGTGGCCACAGCCTCCTCCGGAGTTGGCAAGATGTGCCCATGGGGAGGAGAAGCACGTTGCCCAGGGTCTTGACTATTATTCTACCTCCTTAGTGATCTAACCCAATGACCTCATACTTTCAGAGGGAAAATATGCAGTAAAACTCATGGGGAGTTAACGGAACATTTTGACTAGCTGCTGTGTCAGTAAAATCATGCAAGTTCTCTCCCTGGCAGGAGGAGGGATCCTCGTCAGTGCCCAGCAGCTGTAACCGGACAGCGGCTTCTGGAATGTGCCCCTCTCGATGAGGTCAGCTCACAGGCGACATTCAAGGGTGAACCCGACACCGGCACAGCCCAGGCCTGCGGTTCTGCAAAGAACCTGCCAGTCTCTGGGGCTTCTAAACTTCTCTAAAGTTTTCTGAACACCAACGTGCAGGTTCAGCTTTTCTAAAGCTAGCACTGAAAACACAAACATTGAGTTTCAGTAGACTTGGAAATTAACTGGTTAAAGTGAAGATAACAAAAACTATGATTTTTTTTAAAAAGAATTATCACTTATTTCAAAAAGTCTAGTACTTGTGGACCATAATATTGTGTTTGTGGGTGTGGTTTATATTTGCTGGAAACTTCTAGTTTATTGCTTTAGTTCTCCAAGCCTTCTGCACATCCTCACTCAACTTCACACCATTTTTTAGAGCAAAAATTAGAGATGAAGCTAGCTATGCAGTTCCTCCTTATCATTGCCTTAGTCCTTTCAGTTACCACAGCAGAGGGGGGGCGGGGGGGCCTCTGGTCTTTCAGCCTTTATGAACGCTGATCCCATGCACACGGGTAACAACCTGCAATATTCCCCAGCTCCTGATGCCATCATGAGGCTCTGGGAACCCAACACACGGAATTTCGGGTGGGGGACACAAACGTTTAGACTCTGAGAATCCCCTGGTCATATTCTTGTTCGTGTACCTTCCAACTTACTTCTCCGAGGATGAAATGCCCTGTAAGACTTTGTCCAAGGGTTGCACAAGAAGCAGCTTACATACTTATATTTTTATTAGGCCTATGAAAATGCATCGATACAACAAATGCATAAATAAAGCCATAGAAAAATAATAAGCTGAATATCAAAGCTGAAAGGCATAGAAACTAAAATCCTTTAGAAACAGCAATGGCTGGAAATGTAATTGTGTACTTGGGAAATTAACAAGAGAATCAACCAAAAACCATTAGTATCAATGAAGTCCTTCAGAGAAGTGATCCATACAAAATCAATTTACCAAAAAAAATCAACTTTTATTTACCAGTAATGTTCAGCTAGGAAATAAAATTTTAAAAATCTTTAACTCACATTATCAACCAAAACATAAATTTTATTGAATTGGGTTTGGCAACGCATCCACAAAACTTCACAAGGAACCATGGGAAGTGAGAACTTAATTTGCTTAGAAACACTGGCAGTGATAAAATTTTTCAACTATGATCTGCTCTGATCCACATAACTGCCGAACAGAAAACACCCAAATGTTTGCTTTCTCAGTTAGTTTCGGGACGTTCTCTGATACAGATGTCACTAATTGGTGCAAATCACTGGCTCATGTCCCAAATCTTCCCCACAGTCGAGGATGTGTTTTCAAACAGGATGTCTGATCTGAAATGAAAACTAATGGTTTCTCCTTGTGTATCTTTCTTGGAAAGTTTCGTTTGTTTTTTCTTTTTATTTATTTATTTATTTTTTGACAGAAAGGTCTTCCTTTTTGCCATTGGTTCACCCTCCAATGGCCGCCGCGGTTGGCGTGCTGGGGCCGGCGCACCGCGCTGATCCAATGGCAGGAGCCAGGGGCTTCTCCTGGTCTCCCATGGGGTGCAGGGCCCAAGCACTTGGGCCATCCTCCACTGCCTTCCCGGGCCACAGCAGAGAGCTGGCCTGGAAGAGGGGCAACTGGGACAGAATCCAGCACTCCAACCGGGACTAGAACCCGGTATGCCGGTGCCGCAAGGCGGAGGATTAGCCTAGTGAGCCGCGGCACCGGCCCGTTTGTCTTTTCTTTTGTGCTGTACAAGAGTACTTCAAAAAGATCATGGAAAATGCAATTAGGAACCGAGTTTCTGTTGGTGCGCAAAGTTTTGAAATGCATGCATTTTTTTTCAATTTCCGTGAGCTTTTTGAAGACGCCTTGTTAAAGCTCCATGCTAATCCTGACCTGAATCCCTAATTAGCCTCTCCGCATTAAACAGGATCCCGTCGTCTGGATGGTGGAAGCGTTGAGAATGACTTTCGCTGCTCTTTTAACTGCATGTAATTTGGCATCCGGTTTCCCATAAACGCCATGTCGCTGTTTTATGGGATTTTTAAAAAGGTTAGGAAAATATTTTGGCCAGAGGATAATCTACTGAATGAGAGCTGGATGAGGCCCCACGTAAGGCACTGCGGGCCAGGAGAAAGTCCAGAAATGATTCACGATGTGTTCGCACCGTGGAGGGCTGGCAGCCGGGGACACAGCTCTCCCCTCACATGGGAACTCAGTTCACAGACACCCCCAGGGCTGCCGGGAAATGTCATCACTGTGGCCCCCGAAGAGGCCATCGGCTGTCTTCTGGCTGATGGACAGCTGGTGTCAGCGCCCCAGGGGTCTCCGGTTGCACGTTCCCTTGCTCAGGCTCCTCTCTTCCCTGGACGACGCGTGACACTGGCGCCCAAGCAGGGACTTCAGGCCCGGCCAGAGTCAAAGGGGCAGCTCCAGGCGGTGGCCATGCAGAGCCCTTCCCTCCACCAGCTCCATTTGTCCTCCACGTTCAGAGGATACAGGCGGCCTCATCCGGCCCCTCCTATGCACCCACTCCCCTTCACCCCCTGCTCTGGTCCCTTGATGTGACCCTAATCCCATGGCCCCGCTGACCACCAACGGTGGCTTCAAGACCCCGGACTGTCACTTCCACTCTGTCCCACGCCTTCTCTGGCTGAGGGTCTTCCCTTTCCAAGCTCTGTAATGAATGCTGCAGCCTTACTTTGAACCCTGCATGGGAAAGGATGCCAGGGGATTTGGCACCCCGGCCCCACCGTAGCAACGCCTACCACATCTGTTAGTAAGAGGAAAAAAACTAAGTTCTGTTCTATTAATGCCACTCACCTCTAACGGAACTCAAGTTCACGCTCGCAATCCTGCAGGAAAGTAACCAGATAAACCTCAAGTCGCCAGCAGCTCCAGAGCCTTGCTAGCCGCCCACCAAACACCCCGCTCCTGCGTCCCCTCGTTCTCATTTTTCTTAGAGCAGCAGAGCAGCCACACTGGCTGCCACTCTCACACCTCCTGCAGGATATTAGGGGTCAGTGGTCACCCTGGGATGGGCAGCCGCCGATAACACGAAAGGAGGCTCGGAGTTTTCCCACAGATGTGCGCGTTTTCTTAGGTAACAAAGGTTTTAGGCATCTGAGGGTCAGTTTGAATTCACCTGAATCAGCGGAGAATCGTCACCCATGGGAGATGAAGGGCTGCTGAGGAGTGGGGAGCAGACCCCGGGCCCCGGCGTCCTGGACCCTCTCAGCAATGGTGTGGCCAGCCTACGTCACTGTCCCACTTTGTGGCCTCGCAGTGCCGTGTGGCTTTCCCAGCAGGGTGAGGACACGGCTGCGGTCCAGCTCCTCACCTCCAGTCTTTTCCGCTGCCGCATTAAAAGGTTGAAACTGCACCAGCAGCCAAGAGCACACTTCGCTGTCCATGCACGCATTTATTAAATAAATGCATAGACACCTCCCAGGTGACTCTTCTGTGCCAGGAATGTCCCTGAGCTCTGGTCATAGAACACATGTCCATCTGACGTTTGTTAATCTCCATGTGTGTGCCCAGGGCTGGAGCAGGACACAGAGCTCTGGCCCCTATGAACCTTATGCTCTCTTGAGCGAGGCGTGGAGAGAGGGAGTTGGAAAATCATGTCAGGGCAGAGTCGGGTGTGATAAAGCAGCCCACAGAACAAGGCAGGGGCAGAGGGACAGTGGTGGGGCATCCCAGGGGCCCCGGGCGGTGTGGGAAGGTGACTGGTGGAACTTGCAGGGACCAGAACACCTCCACCAACACCGACGCCAGCAGGCAAAGCGATTGGTTTGGGAAGCCAGGGCGGGTGGGAGACAAGAGTTGGGGGGCTGCGCTCCTCATGGGAGGCAGGGGAGTCCCCCCCTGAGCTGGTGACCTCAGCAGGAACCAGCCAAGCCCAAGGCAGGCAGGCACATTGCTCATAGCCCATGCCCCTCCCCCGTGCTGGCCTGAGGAAGCCAGGAACTTGGCTCATCTGTGGGCTGGGAGGAGCCAGCGTGGGAATGGGCAGAGGTTAGCCAGCACGGGGTTAGTGGAGCCCGGAAGAGTGGGAGGGAGGGGGGATGGGAGGTGAGGCCCAGGAGGGCATCTGTACGGTGCTGTGGCCGTGGGGTCAGCCATGAAGCTGTGGGATGCGTGCAGGTGGAATCCGCAGAACCAGTCCAGCTGGTGAGTGGAGCCTGTCAACCCAGCGGCACCTGTGGAGGGCGAGCCCAGGGGAGCCTCTGTTGGGTCTCAGAGCCCTGGCCTTCGCTCACAAACCCCAAGGCCGCACCTGGCCTCCCTGGAGGGAAACACCAGGTACCACCTGGACCAAAGAATCCCAGATGTGCTTTTTTTTTTTCCTTGAGAAACCCGGATCAGTTAGAGATGGTCTAGATGACTGGTCCAACACCTTCATTGTATTAGTAGGAGGAGAGATAGACAACGCAGAATGAACCCCTGCCTGTGCACGTGGGAGTACTCAGGAAGGGGGGAGCTACAGCCCAGCGGTAGCCTGAGGTGCAAAACCGGGGGCATGGCGAGCTGCAGGATGGGCCAGCTGGGCCACCAACTCCAGTATCAAGTTTGCATGTCCTCAGTATCCCCTGGTCAAGGACATTAGCCGTGGAGGAGAACCCACAGAGAGAAAGCAGGCAAATGCCAACATTTTTAAAAAAGATTTTATTTATTTATTTGAGAGGTAGAGTTACAGACAGAGAGAGGGAGAGACAGAGAGAATTGGAAGAGGAACGGCCAGGACTAGAACCAGCGCCCTATAGGATGCCAACGCTGCAGTTGGAGGCTTAGCCCATGACGCCACAGTGCCGGCCCCTGGAATGCAAGCATTTGCAATGCATCAAACCTTTGCATCTATTAAGGCTGGAGCCAACCCTGCTTGAGAATATAAGGTCATTTAGTTTGCGTGCGTCATGTATTTATTGCAGTAAACAGATACACGATTTTATACAATACTTTACAAAAGCAAAGAAACATTCCCCTGATTCGGACACTCTGGGGTGCATTCTCACCAGATCAGAAGGAAATGTCCCACCGTTGAGCCCCTCCCCCACCTGCTTCTGCTCACGGCGCGTGTCCTCCTACACCTGGGATGGACGGTGCATTCCGTCCCACGAGGACTCCTCGACTCTTCAGGCTGTTTCCAACCTTGGCTGATCCTCATTTGATTCACTGTCTGAAGGAATGGATCCCCAAGGAAAGATGTTATAAAAACATGGGCTATTTTATTACACTTCTGATCATCTATTTATCTGACCTCTCTTTTATGGAGCTGATGGTATAAATTCACAATACGAGCCTCTCAGTGAAACGCACCTCGCCAGTGCTGGTCCATCATCACCTTCCACATAAAATGTGACTCACGTGGCCCAGATCTGTGCAGTCCTGAGGTCTACATTATTATCCTAGCCCTGATGTTTCTAAGAAAAAATATTCCACAGAACACTGTGAAGCCCATAAAATAAGGTACAAACTGCTTAAAGAGACAGGGTAGAGATTTTACCTTTGATAACTAAGCAAATCAAGGACAATTTATATCAAAATTCCTGTAATTTTTGGATGTTGATAATGTAATTTTTTAACTTTTATTTAGAAAATATAAATTTCCAAAGTACAGTTTATGGATTACAATGGCTTTCTCCCCCAATAACTTCCCTCCCACTCGCACCCCTCCCATCTCCTGCTCCCTCTCCCATTCCATTCACATCAAGATTCATTTTCAATTATCTTTATATATAGAAGATCAATTTAGTATATATTAAGTAAAGATTTCATCAGTTTGCACCCACACAGAATATAAAATGTAAAATACTGTTTGAGTACTAGTTATAGCATTAATTCACATTGGACAACATATTAAGGACAGAGATCCCACATGAGGAGTAAGTACACAGTGACTCCTGTTGTTAACTTAACAATTAACACTCTTGTTTATGGCATCAGTAATCTCCCTAGGTTCTAGTCATGAGCTGCCAAGGCTATGGAAGCCTTTTGAGTTTGCCAACTTCGATCTTATTAACACAAGGTCATAGTCAAAGTGGAAGTTCTCTCCTCCCTTCAGAGGAAGGTACCTCCTTCTTCGATGGCCCGTTCTTTCCACTGGGATCTCACTCGCAGAAATCTTTCATTTAGGTCCTCTTATTTTTTTCCCAGAGTGCCTTGGCTTTCCATGCCTAAAATACTCTTATGGGCTCTTTAGCCAGATCCGAATGCCTTAAGGGCTGATTCTGAGGCCAGAGTGCTATTTAGGGCATCTGCCATTCTATGAGTCTGCTGTGTATCCCGCTTCCCATGTTGGATCATTCTCTCTCCTTTTTATTCTATCAGTTAGTATTAGCAGACACTAGTCTTGTTTGTGTGATCCCTTTGACTCTTAGACCTATCAGAGCCATCAATTGTGAACTGAAATTGATCACTTGGACTAGTGAGATGGTATTGGTACATGCCACCTTGATGGGATTGTATTGGAATCCCCTGGCATGTTTCTAACTCCACCATTTGGGGCAAGTCCGATTGAGCATGTCCCAAATTGCACATCTCCTCCCTCTCTTATTCCCACTCTTATATTTAACAGGGATCACTTTTCAGTTAAATTTAAACACCTAAGAATAATTGTGTGTTAATTACAGAGTTCAACCAATAGTATTAACTAGAACAAAAAAAATATACTAAAAGGGATAAAGTATTAAATTGTACATCAACAGTCAGGACAAGGGCTGATCAAGTCATTGTTTCTCATGGTGTCCATTTCACTTCAACAGGTTTCCTTTTTGGTGCTTGGTTAGTTGTCCCCGATCAGGGAGAACATGTGATATTTGTCCCTATGGGACTGGCTTAATTCACTCAGCATGATGTTTTCCAGATTGCTCCATCTTGTTGCAAATGACTGGGTTTCGTTGTTTCTTACTGCTGTATAGTATTCTATGGAGAACATGTCCCATAATTTCTTTATCCAGTCTACTGTTGATGGGCATTTGGGTTGGTTCCAGGTCTTAGCTATTGTGAATTGAGCTGCAATAAACATTAATGTGCAGATGGCTTTTTTATTTGCCAAATTAATTTCCTTTGGGTAAATTCCAAGGAGTGGGATGGCTGGGTTGGATGGTAGGGTTATGTTCAGGTTTCTGAGGAATCTCCAGACTGACTTCCATAGTGGCTTAACCAGTTTGCATTCCCACCAACAGTGGGTTAGTGTCCCTTTTTCCCCACATCCTCGCCAGCATCTGTTGTTGGTAGATTTCTGAATGTGAGCCATTCTCACTGGGTGAGGTGAAACCTCATTGTGGTTTTGATTTGCATTTCCCTGATTGTTAGTGATCTTGAACATTTTTTCATGTGTCTGTTGGCCATTTGGATTTAAAGCCATCTGGATAATTCAGAACTTGTTAGGGGTAATTTGGAAACAAATAAAGATAAGGGCTTTTCACTCATTAACAAAGTACAAAGTAAAGCAGCAGAAACTAAAATTGTATGTACTGGAGAATTAGAAGATGTGAGAAAAAATAGATGTACTTCAAAGTGCACACGGCAACTTACTGAAGTCAGAATTTCAAATACAGGGTGAGAGGGGAGTTAGGAGATCATTTAACAAATAACTTGGAAGCAATTGTCATCTAGAAAAAGACAACAGATTAGCACCGTTTCTCACACAGTGAAATGAACGCTGCAAACATGATCCTGTGGGAGCTGGTAGTTCACCCCGCCAGTGAGCTGCCACGTCCCACAGCCAGGTACCTGGGTTTGATTCTGGCTCTGGCTCCTGTCTGCAGCTCCCTGCTATGCCAGATCTCCGAAGGCAGCCATAACGGCTCAGGTAACTGGATTCCTGGCATCCACCTGGGAGATCCGGATCGCGTTCTCAGCTCCTGGCTTCAGCCTCGACCATTGTGGGCATTTGGGGAGTGAAATAGCAGATAAGAGCTCTATGTGTGTCTATCTAGATGTCTCTTTCTCTGGTCTCTCTCCTTTCCTCTTAAGTAAATGAATACATAATAATATTGGGTAGTGAAGTTTGTTTGTAAACATAAGTGTTTATGTGGAGTCATAAATGTAACAACAATTATTGCACTGCAAATCATACTATGAACAAAGGACAAATAGTATTGTAATGTGCATAAGAAGTGCGATCTCAAATGCAGATGCCATTCTGAAAGGCAGAGTTACAGAGAGGCAGAGGCAGAGAGAGAGAGAGAGGACTTCAATGTGTTGATTCACTCCCCGAATGGCTGCAACCACCAGAGCTGCGATGATCCAAAGCCAGGAGCCAGGAGCTCTATCAGGTCTCCAACACAGATGCAGGGGCCCAAATATCTGGGCCATCCTCCTTTGCTTTCCTAGGCCATTAGCAGAGAGCTGGATGGGAAGTGGAGCAGACAGGACTCGAACCAGCACCCATATGGGATGCCAGCTCGGCAGGCAGAGACTTAAACTACTACACCACAAGCACTGGCCCCATTGCCATTATTTTTATAATAAAATAATTTTAAACCTATACACACTTATGAAAACATAATCTAAATATCATGACTAAATGCAAGGAGAATAATTCTCATTCCTCCCTTCCCAAAAGGTACTAGAAAGATTTTTAATGAGATGTAGGTATTGCTTTATGAAAACTACAAATGACTGTGGAGAAAGTGCATCAGAAGTTTTGAATGGACAGACGTGCAGCAAGCTTTAGGAACTGAAAGCGACTTCGAAGGACCTTGACAGAACATCTTCTTCGTCTCAGAAAGACTTGTGCTACACTGAATTGACTGAGTTCATGGGGATGCCTGCGTCCACTTCAGAACCCAGCAGGCAGGCATGTGGCGTTTAAAAAGCCTTTTGGCCTCCTCCCCAATACTCACCGAACACAGAACCAAAGGAGGAACATGTCCCTATTTGCACGTGTGAGCAGCCATTGTTCCCTTTAAATCTTTCTCTTGGTGCCTGACGGAGGAGCTCCCTGGCCAGCGGCAGGAGCACACGCAAGCACAGTTCCTGCTGGAGGTGGAGTGGTTACGCCTGTGATGTCGCTCACAACGGCGACCAGTGCGTCGTGTCTGCTTCTCGACTCCAGATGGAATTCTCCCAGTCCTCACTGCGGACATGAAGGGCTTGGCTGGGAAGAAATGGTCCCCACGTGCAGACTGAGTCACAAGTGACGAAGGACAGCCTGTGGCTGTCTCTGGCAGGCGTGGTCTTACTCAGGGACAGTTCCCGTATCTGTCTAAACACAGGGGACCCGAGACAGAGCATGCATCTTGCGCTGGTACCAGCGCCTCTTCCTTCCCTTTCTAGCGTATTGGCTTTTGTGATCAGAAATGACAGCTGACATCCACACTCCAGCACCTGTGCCCTTATTTGGATACTGGATCGTTGCAAAACGAACCATGTAGAGGGGAGGGCATGCTGGATTAAGGTGTGCCCTAAGTGCAGCTGCTGCTCTCCACGTAAGAGGAGAAGAGGGGCCCCCTCGTCGCATTGGGGTTCGCCGGGGAAACCACAGATGCCACTCTGGCTAGAAGAAGTCCCAGGTCTGCACGAGGCTCAATCCCCTGATTACAGTGAGGACGTGAGTATGAGGGGAGTAGCAAGGCGTGAGCCACCTTAGAACACAGTGCTTGATCACCGCTGTGCTAACGTGGACACCACGTTTCTTACGCAGCTTTCATAATGTGGTGGCTGAATCCACTTCCTACGATCTCCGACCTCCGTAGAGAAAAGCATTCATTCATGGAAGCTTCTTTGCGTGCAGGTTGTTCTCACTCGGAAACAAAGAATGCAGCTGACGGGGTCAGAGGACGTGGCCGCAGGAGTTTGGTGCGCAGACCTCAAACCCGTGGCGTGGTTTCTGAGGAACGCGCAACTCAGCCAACACGTAGACGCTGCGGGCTAAGCACAGCCCTGCTCACCAACACCTCACCGACCCCTTCGGAAGGTGAGTGCCATGTCTCAGTTGTCCCTGATGGGCAACGGTGGGAGAAAGCTATGGCATCGGTTGCTGCATCTTCAAGATCACTGTGTCATAAAAATACTGGGAGAGCCTCAGCTATCCTGCTGGGTCCTGTCCTCCAGGTAAACCTCCTATGAAATAAAGACCTCCTGGAAGTGAGGACCAACACCCTCTCAGTCACACAGAGCGTGATGGGTTTTCTTTCGCTCAACTGGACTTCAGGGCGTAATTCTGTTTTCCTTCCTCCCTGTCGGTGGGCTCCGAAGAGCTGCTTAAAATTCGTTCACAGAAAGGGTGCCAACTCTTACAGCTGATGCGCCACACATTTTATACTTGTGTACACGCACATTACACTACGATGGCAGCAGTCTATGTTGTTACTAGTGTCAAACAAAACATCTCATAAACCCACCCACTCGAGTATGTGCCTCCCTGACACTGACTACGGAGAGTATTTCAAAGCGTTGGCTCGCACTGGGAATGCCACTGGGGACGCTCGGCTCATCACATCTCGGGAAGCAGACCCATTTTATAAATCCTTACAAAAACCTTTAGGCCACATTACATGCTCCTTTACAGACTTCTAAATTTTCATTTATTTGGAAGGCAGAGGGAGGTAGAGGGAGGGAGGGAGAGGAGGAGGGAGGGAGAGAGAGAGAGAAGAGCAATCTTTCATGCTCTGGTTCACTCTCAAATTGGGCCAGGCTGAAGCCAGGAGCTGGGAATTCCATCTGGGTCTCCCACACAGGCCACAGGGACCCCAGAACTTGAACCCTCGTCTGGTCTCCCGAGGTGTGCCTCAGCAGGGAGCTGGGTTGGAAGCAGAAGTGACATTTCACCCCAGGCACACAGCCCTGGGATGAGGGGAGCCCCCGGGGCAGTGTGACCTCCTGGACCACGACGCCTGCCCTGTAAGACATTTCTAAAATGACGCAGTCTTCATGTATGTAGAGCTTTGCGCACGTGTTGCCATACTGACTTTCAAAGCTGAACGTTTTAAGTGCATGAGATTCCTTGAAGTATGCTCTGTTATGTGTAAGATAATCATTGTACAAAAGGCCATTTTCCACATTTTTCTTTGATTAGATCCTTTCATAAATTTGTCATTCTAGTTTTTAGCTGACTCGCTCAAAATGCTGACTCATTCATATATTTAATCAGTTAATCTGAAAATAATTATGGCTCAGGTTTCTTCCTTCCAATGTTATTGGAAATATAAAACACACTCGTTGTTCCCGCAAAAGCTGAAACCTGAGCTGTGGAGTCGCCGTTGCTCATCACACAGCCGCCGTCAGAATCCAAAATCGCCGACCAGGGACTGCCAGGACACTGGAGGAAGCACAGGAGCTGAGTCAGCAGACTGCCAGCCCTTCTCCTGCAGGCCGGGAGGCGTGGCAGGTGGGGGGGGGGGGGAGGAGACAGGGGTGGGGGAGCAGGAAGGGCTCGGGCTAACAGTGGGGCTCTACATCCCCAGTAACACACGGGGGTTTCAGCCCCATCCACTTCAATCACCCAGCTCAAATGCCAATGATCTTAAAGATGTAAGAGAGACAAAAAGCAACAAATCTCTGCATGTTCTTGCTGTGAAGACTGGGCTTCGTCCTAGTGAAGCGTGAGCGAGGCCACGCAGCAAGCGCGTGCTAAGGAAATCCTTCAGATCCCAGGTACAAAGACACTGATCTTCACCATAGCTTCTTTTGGCATTGCAAAGCCCGTTGGAGTCTGCCTGAAGGATGCTTTGCTGTCTTCCCTCTCCCCACTGGCGCGGAGGTGGCACACGCTCTGATGCGACCACCGCGCCTTCAGTTACTGGTCGACCTTCTGCCTGTTCTGCTTCCTGCCTTCAGAGCTACCTCCCAGAAATGCAACTCAAACCCAGGACTCCGGCCTCGCCATCGTGTACAACAGCGGTCACCGCTGGGCCACAGGGCCCCTCCACAGACAACCCAGGCACTCCCAGGACCAGCAGACACCCAGCAGAGACGCGAGTGTTGAATTACCAACGTGAGATGGGAGGCAGCCTACCTCAGTTTGATATTGAAACGTCCTTCTGGACTGGAAAAGAAAACTTAAGATTAGTCACAAATGGGAAGGAGAAAACACAATTTCCTACAACATCACAGATTTGGAGAGAGGCAAAACCACACTCTCGGAGCTCTTCTCAGCTGTGCTTTGGGAAGAACGGTGTCACCGTCGCCATAAATTGCATTAACAGTTTTAATATCCTGAGTGAATTTGTGCTCTTATGGAAATCACAAAACAAAAGTAGAAGCCAATATAAATAATAACTGCATCTCCTTATTGAACTCGGTTCTGAAATTCCAGCTGAACCTGATGGATCACACCATAAATCTACTAAACGGAGAGTTCTGGAACAGAGACCAGCAACACTCCTCCTACCCTCACCCTGGTGTCCCTCTGCTCTCTTGCGTTCCCAGCTTTGACTCAAAGCGTGTCTTCCAAGAACCAGAGAATTGACCCACTTTCTGTGGGGGCCCCCACGTTAGTTGCTGGCCTTCCTCCCTCGGGCTGCCAGGAGTCAGATTTCTACTCCCACCCCCTCTGGCGGCCAGAAAGCTGGCTTGCACTAAGTGCATCTCCCAGAATCCTGGGTTCTCTGCAGTAGGCAGGGGCAGCACGGGCTTTCATCGCCCTCTTGGTTTGGGGGAAAGCACACAGGATGGGGAAGTTGCTGGGAAATTAGAAGGTGCTTCAACAGATTGGGGAAAACAAAAGCGAAATCAGGAACATAAGAAATAACAGAAGCCAAACCTGCAGATGGGCTCCAGGCTTCCACTGCTGCCTTGTGACACTGGCAACGTTGAGCCTTGGTGCCCTCGAGGCTCCTGTGAGCATCCTACAATAACCAGAGGGAAGCTGTCTTTCTGGAGCCGCTACCACAGCTGGTCAGCTCCCTGGTGCTGGCTGTCACCTGCAGCGTTTGCTCCGTGGTCAGTTCCCCAGCCTCACCCCGTGTGGTTCCTCAGCAGACCACAGCTCTGACACACAGCCGGCTGGGGCAGGCGGAACCGTGCTCCTCAACGTGGGACCACGGTGCCGTGCAGGACAAAAGCGCTTTGCAGATGTGACTGAAGTTAGGGACTTTGAGATGCGGAGTTGGTTCTTGGGTCACTGAAGGGAGGTAGCGTGAGAGAGACGTGGTGAGGGAAGCAAGGTCAGGGACACGCTAGGCCGCTGGCCTGCGCATGGGGGAGGCCTCTGAGCCAAGGTATGTGGGCCACTCCCAGGAGCTGGAAAAGGTGAGGAGGCTGAGGCCGGTGCCACCCCAAGGCCTAAAGAAAGGGAGGCCAACTCACTAGCAGCAGCCCCAGGGGCCCGCTGCAGACCCCAGAACCCTAAGGCAACGCATGCATGTGCATTGGAAGCACTGCATCTTCAGGGACTTGTTACAGTGGAATGAAATGCTCCCTGACTCACTTTTCCTGGTTTTTCTCTTTAAATGAGTGTTGTTACTCTTTTTATCACAAAGTGTTGCTGCTATGGTCCCTTTTCCCAAGGTCTGCCCCAAGCCTCAAGGTGACTGATGGACACTCACCTGGGGATGTCTGGGGAGACGGCAGTTGGAAGAGAGCGCTCGGTGCCAGAGAAGACTGGAGGCGAGTCGGCTCCAGGGTCCACGGCGTGAGGATGTACGTGTGATGACGCGTCGGTCACCACACTGCGTGTGGGTGAGAGCAGCAGCCTGGTTGCTTGCACTCAGCTGGCCAAGCAGTTCTGGGAGAAGCACAGGCATTTTGCCAAAGGGCTTCAGAGACTGCCGGCCGGGATGCTGAATTCCTGGCCTCAAACCCCAGCTCTGCAGCCTCCTGGCCTGTGCCTTTGGGCAAGTGGTCAGTGTTCTCCCTGCACCTCCTGCTGTGTAAGAAGCTGGGACAGCGACAGCAGCAGGGCACGCGCGGAGGAGAGCTGGGCGGGAGTGGGAGCCGCCAGAGCGCCACGTATCCCACTAGCATGTCCCAAATACGTGCTGGGCACCAGGAACAGCGGGGAACAGAAGCCTCTGTCCTACAGCTTACAAGAAGAAACAGTAACAATCACAATGACCAAGAGAATAACGTCGGAACGCAGGGGAGAATGAATAGTGCCTAAAGGGATTTTAAATATAGGGACCAGGATAGGGCTCACCCAGGAGGGCCTGACAGAGACTCTTACGGCGGTGAGAAAGAGTCATGCAGGTGTTTGGGGCAAGTGCTTTCCTAGCGGATGGGGCATCCGGTGCAAAGGTCCTGAGGCTGGCGCATGCCTAAGTGGCTAAGGACCCACAAGGTGAGCTGCGTGGCCGGAGTGGAGTGAGTGGGAGAAGACTTGGAGGTGAGGAGAAACGGTGCAACGCCATAGTGTACGGGCTGTTACAGGCTCTGCTAGAAGGAAAAGGATGGTGGACAACAGCCAGGGATAGCGGAACCAGCCGGACATTTCACATACGTATATTTGAGAGACAGAGGCCAAGAACGGGCTCCTGTCCACTGGGTCAGTGCTCACATGCCTGTGACAGTCGGGCTGGACCACAGTCAAAGCTGGGAGCCTGGAACTCAGTCGAGCTCTTCCACATGGTGGCAGGGACCCAGTAACTTGAGCCATCGTCACCTGCTTCCTCCCAGGGTCAGGAGCCACAGCTGGTTGACAAGCCCGTATATGGGACCCAGGTCTTAGCCAGGACCCGAGGCCACACGTCTTCCAAGACCAACACTGTCAGTGAGCTACTCTGGCTTCTGTGTTAAGAACAGACTCTGGGTGAGGGAAAGAGGGGAGGGGTCCTACTGGGAAGCCATTAGAATAGCACAGGTGTGAGATTCCGGGAGTTAGAGCAGAGGAGCCATCCTAGAGACAGTGAGAAATAATTAGGTCACTGCACAAGGCTTTAAAACAAGTCCCGAAGACCCCTGATGGGAGGGATGTGGAATGTGTGAGGCAGATGGTGGCTAAGGGTGAGCCCAGGTCTAGGGGCTGAGGAACCGGCCAGGCAGAGTCGCTCTGGACTGAGAGCGGGACTCAGACCTCAGCAGTGGAGTGACAGCTGTCAAGCAGAGCATCCGAGGTGATGCGGGCTGCAGCTGGGCCAACGAGCCAAGGCCAGGGAGCTGCCGTGCACAAGTGTGCATTCGGGCGGCAGCAGCAGGTGGACGAAGCCAGGAGTCTCTGAGAGTCCTGCGGGAAACAGGTGTACTCGGGGAGTCGAGGGGACAGGACCCCGGGCTGCAGCAAGTAGCACATCCAGGAGGAGAACCACAGCAGGGGGGCCGTGAGGAGTGCAGGGAGGGAGTGGATTGGCAGAGGCTGGGACAGCTGCGTGGGATGCTGGGATGCAGCTAACCCCAATCCACCTGGCACCTTGGGGCTTCTGGAGGTCTGGGCCAACCCTTGGTGGAGTGGGGGTGGGGTAGGATTGAAGCCTGTAGGGTGGGGAGGGGGGGGAAGAGAGTGAGTGCAGGGAGAGCCTGACAGCCCCGTTGTGAAGGGGGGTGCCAAGCTGCTGTGGAGGAAGGAGATGGGGTGGGAGAACGGAGGCGAGGTGTGAGGATCCCACCTAGGGGGCAGGTTGGCAAGCAGGGACAAGCAGAGGGAGCCTGGGGTGAGGAACAGTCACGTGTGATCCCTAGAAGCTGATTTGCCAGGACCTTGGGTAGGTGCCGGCATCAAGGGCGGGGCACACAGGGAGTGGAGGTGCAGGAGTTGGGGAGGCTCTATCTTCTCACCGTCGTGTTTCTCGGTGAGGGGAGTGGGCTCAGGGGGAGGAACTGCGGGAGAATCATGGCTGGCACTCAGCTGCAGCTTGGAGCCACAGGCATGGCCCCCAGAACAGAGAGAGCTACCTGGTGAGTATCCTAGGCGCACGGATGTGCAACTTGCTTATGAGAGCCAAACTACTGGTTTTTATAGTTCTGTGAGTTCCAGCCAACGTTTTGGTTAATTTTCAACCACAGCAATTTGTTTTGCTTTTCACGATTGTGGTAACACACAGCCGCACCTATGGCAGTGGGAAAACCGGAGTGGTAAACATGCCGACAGTCCCAGCAAAGACCGTGTGCACCTCTCTCCACGCTGTATCCTAAAAAAAATGAGGCAGAGGAAGCTTGCTGTGGGGACCAAGGGCTGGGCTTTGTGTCTGGGCTCCACGTTAAGCCAATTATCTTTGAAAATAGGTGAGATATAAAAAAGAAAGAAGAAAAAGAAGAGATCAGAGATGGAGAGATTATATTGGCAAACGGAAGCAATTTCAAGCTTGAGCTAGGCACGCTTAGAACAAAGAGGAAGGATTCCTTCCCAGGGTAGGCAACCGGGTTACCAAGCGCAGGACTCCAAGATTTGACATCAGAATGAAGTGCAAAAAAGAGCAAGTGGTGTGGCTGAAATAATGAAGAGCAGCTCCACAGATGAACCCTGGAGGTCTGCGTCAGGCCCCAGCAACACTGCTGGGCAACACTGCTGAGGGTTCCGTGGGCTTGTTCCCACCCACAGGGGCAGCCCCTTCCCTCTTCCTGGGTTAATGCAAGGGCAGCTCTCTAGATTATAGCATCACTGCCAGAGGGCACTGCACTTGATACGAGCAACGGATATATAGATGAGGCTGTTTTTAATTAAAAATATGAAATTAATTTTCATCACTTTAAAGCTCCGACCACTACAAACCCCATCTCTAAATGATGACAGAATTCTCGCTCAATGCTTAGCTGAAATGGCCAACAGGAGCTTGGGAAGTCAGTGTCTGAGGAGTTTTTATAAGAACTCTGTTTTGTGAATGGAAAGCCGGGGAATTCAGGGTTCTCAACTTGAACTTGAATCATTCTTGAGAAAGCTGACCCATCTGAGCGAGAGTTCAGCATAAATTCCCACGCTCCCGTGGGTGCGCCCGCTGGGAAAGTTCAGCGAGGACCAGCTCGGGTTTTCCAGTGGACCTTGTTCATGGGGGCACTCGAAGTTGCCCATCACCCCAGCCTTCCTGTAAACGGCAGAGGGCCTTCTGCTCACCAGGACGGTCCCATTCCCCTTCCCTGGGGTCCTGCCAGGCTGGGTGCCAGGAAGAACGTTCACGCTGGAGGAAGGGGTTCTGAATCCATGGGCCCAGCAGGGTTTTGTGCTTCTTCTGTACTTTCTGAGTGACCACTGTCCAACAGACCCTCTCACCCGTAAGCTGGATAGGTGCAGAAAGAGATCTGCGTGTACAAGCAGGACTCTTCACACAGTGCCAGCAGCACAGAATTCAAGGGGGGGGGGGGTTTGTTTGGTACAAAGTAGTTTTAAAAATCCACGCATTTTTTTCATAATATTCATTTTTCATGAGCTTTTTGAAGACCCTCTATTATATACATGGATTTCAAAAAAATTTTTTTTAACAGGCAGAGATAGACAGTGAGAGAGAAAGACAGAGAGAAAGGTCTTCCTTCCGTTGGTTCACCCCCCAAATGGCAGCTACGGCCGGTGCGCTGCGCCGATCCAAAGCCAGGAGCCAGGTGCTTCTCCTGGTCTCCCATGCGGGTGCAGGGCCCAAGCACTTGGGCCATCCTCCACTGCACTCCTGAGCCACAGCAGAGAGCTGGCCTGGAAGAGGGGCAACCGGGACAGAATCCAGTGCCCCAACCGGGACTAGAATCCGGGGTGCCAAAGGTGGAGGATTAGCCTGCTGAGCTGTGGCACTGGCCCAAAAATTTTTGTGCCAAAGTAATTTTATCTTTGAATTCAGTTTTCCAGGAACTTTTTTAGTATCTTCATGTATTCATTTTAAAAGGAACATCTTACTATGTACTCACACTTTGTCAAGAGAGTAGATTTTATATACCCTTGTCATACACACAGGAAAGGAACGCTTATGAGACGGAGTAGATGAGTGTGTTGACTTGCTTCATGGTAGTGGTCGCTTTACTATGTGTACGTACTTCAGAATAAGTGTGGTCAAACATCACATGTTATGTACAATATATATACAAAAATAAATATGTACAATAAAAAATCACAAAAATGGAAACATTTTAAACTTCAGATCATTCAACATAGTTGCTAGAGGTTAGACAGTAATTTAAAATATTTTAAACTTCAGATCATTCAACATAGTTGCTAGAGGTTAGACAGTAATTTAAAATACGTTTTTCCTCTGTTTTAGAAACTGCTAAAATATACGTATACTCAAGTCGCAACACTATTTCACTCTGTCAATATCTATTTATACTCATTGGGCTCTTTCCTGGTTGGCCACCTGCCAGCCAAGCATGGACAACTTGAGTCCTTCATAGGAACTCATTGATGGTTCAGTCACTTCCCTCTCCTTTCCTGCTCTGTGTCAGAGCTTCCTGAGAGAAGTGGGTGCTGCAGGATCAGAGCCCTCCCACCCTGAGGGGGCATGGAGAAGAGTGCAGGTCATGTGACAGCAGTGGCATGGTCACATTTACAAGGACTTGCTGAGACTCAGGTACACTCATAGGTATGAGTGGAGGATTAGGTATGAAACTGTGGAGTCTTGGTCCATCATCTAAGCAGGCCAAGCCCAGTACCAGGAAGCAAGGATGTGTGTCTGTGTGTGTATATACACATCCATATAAGGTGTGTACACACACATCCATACATGGTGTGTGTGTATATACACATCCATATAGAGTGTGTATACACATCCATACATTGTGTGTGTATATGCACATCCATATACAGTGTGTACACACACATCCACACATGGTGTGTGTGTATATACACATCCATATAGAGTGTGTATACACATCCATACATAGTGTGTGTATATGCACATCCATATACAGTGTGTACACACACATCCACACATGGTGTGTGTGTATATACACATCCATATACAGTGTGTACACACATCCATACATAGTGTGTGTATATACACATCCATATACAGTGTGTACACACAAAGACAAACATGGTGCATGTACATACATCCACACATAGTGTGTGTGCATGTGTATGTGTATATACACATCCATATAGTGTATACACATCCAAACATGGTGCATGTACACACATCCACACAGTGTATGTATGTGTGTGTGTATATACACAAACCTATATACAGTGTATATACACACATCCAAACATGGTGCATGTACACACATCCATACATGGTGTGTGTATATGTGTGTGTGTATGTATATATCTATATATATCAGTAGACATGCAAGTTTCTGTGTTCAGCTCTCCTTCCACCCATCCATTTAACTTGCTTAATAATTACATGATAAAATTGTCAAAAAGCTGCTCAAAGAAGTCGAGTTTTTTTTCTTTTTTGGAGATTTACCTATTTATCTGAATGGCAGAGTTACAGAGAGAGAGAGAGAGAGAGATTTTCTATCTGCTGGTTCACTCCCCAGATGGCCTTAATGGCCAGGGCTAGGCCAGGTCGAAGCCAAGGGCCAGGAACTTCATCCAGCTCTCCCACGTGGGTGGCAGGGGCACAAACAGGTGAGCCATCTTCTGCTGCTTTTCCCAGGCCATTAGCAGGGAGCTGAACTGGACGTGGAGCAGGCAAGCAGCAGCTCTCGTAGGGGGCGTCAGCATTGCAGGCGGCACCTTTACCTGCTACGCCAGAATGATGGTCCTGAAATCAAGTTATTGATAACGATGGAGGCAGCTGTTAAACCCAAGGATTGTGGGCAGAGCCTGCCCAGGCAGGGGCAGGTTCTCTCCATGTTAAGGCTGCTGGGGCTGTCCGGCTGTCTGCTCAGGGCAGAGCAACTCACTGGGGAAGCGAATCCTATTACTGGGCAGCTGCTGTTCTCAGTGTTTCTCACTTCATCCTCATAACCCCCCACTCTAGATGAGTGTCTAAGCCTGAGCCTGCCGAGCCTCTGTAAAACAGCACAGGCATCCTTGTCCTGCCATGGAGAGAGGATGCAGAGGTACTGAAAGCAGACCGGTTCTAGGACCACCAGTGGATGCCGGAGATGCTTGCTGTCCTCCCACAGCTGCTGGGTCCTCAGCCCAGCACCCTCTGCCTGAACCCCTGTTTCCTCCCCACTGCTGCTTCAGACCCCAGGAAGAAGTAGGGCACTGGATTTGCACCAGAAGGGATCTCCACACCAAGCTGGCGAGCTGGCACTATCTGGAGGCCACACTGGCAGGCCATGTGGGCAAGACGTAAGCTGGAGAGGGTCCAAGCCAACGCTTAGCCAGCAGGCTGGGAAGCACACAGGGACACAGGCATCATAGCTCAGAGGCCAACGGTGGCCTTGCCAGCAGGCAAGTGGGCAGCAGATGCCCAGACTGACCAAAGGAAACTCAGCTGGGACAAGTTCTCTACCTAAACCTAGTGACGGTCCTCAGTTGCAGCTCAATTCTTCCCATCACCACGACTGGTGCTCATGGAGCCAGGATCATGTAGGACCTTGGCAGAGCACCGGGGTGCATGTTTGTGCCAATCCTGAGCACCCTACTGTTGGGTCAGAGGAGACACCCTGAGCTCCAGCTCCAGCTCCAGGCTCTGTCTGCCAAACTAGACTTGGCTCCATGCAGGGGGTGCACTCCTGTCTCCCTCCTGGCCTCCAGGAGACCAAGATTCACCCGCAGGTGCCTCTCAGTCCTTAGTCCCCATTAGCTGAGTTTTGCCCTTGTGTCACGACACAGGATATGTAAAACAAAATTTCTCCGATGTGCCTAACACAGCACTTTCCTACTTTCTGCTTTGATTTAAAGGGAAGGATTTTCCCCATGGCATTACTATAAGCTATCCTTTAGAATGTAACGAGCCGTTGTGGCTGTTTCCAAGGTGCAGTTGGGAGTCCCTGCTCCCAGCAGCACTGGCCATCTTGGCAAGTGGGCATCAGACAGCATCCGTGAGAGACAGCAGACATTGTCGCCGGCCCTGGAGGACCGAGCACCCACCTTGCCTGGAGCCAGGCGTCTCCACTTCATCTTTATTCTCAAGGATGGAAGCCACGTGTTGATAGATGGAGTGATTTTGGTCAAACTCCACAGCAATTTCAGGGCATTCTGTCATCTATTTTTCCCCTTGATTTTATTCTTAGGGGCATGGAAACCATCAGCTCCCACCTTTGTCTCTTCTGTTTTTGCACGAGTGAGAGCAGGTTCACATCTCGGACAGGGTACCCACCCGAGGTAAGACCTTGGCTCCCCCAGAGGCGTCTAGCTCAACCCTTGGGCTGTCGATGGTGACGGGAGGCAGGCAGCACCTTGACAATACAGAAGGCTGATCTCAAGGTCTTGGCCAAACGCAGAGCTGTGAGCAAGGAGCTCTCCTGTGGTGCGTATGGCCCTAACTGGCATTCCTAGCTCAGCCATGCTGCCCCTCCTGCACACCTGCTACTCACGACTTCCAGGACAAGAATTTAGCTTCACAACACTGCTCTTCTTACTGCAGCCGCTGTCAGCTCCTGCTTCTCATGTTAGGTCCACAAGAAGAAAAAGAGAACCACCAGGAATAAACACAAAACCCTGCCCAGACTCGAATGGTATACTGCCTGCGCTCCCTTGGTTTCTGTCTGAAAATCCTGGTAGTCTGGGAATACAAAGGCAGCTGACTCAAAGACTCAGGAAAACTTTGCCAAGAGGCGCTCACTGGACACATTTCCTTGGTCAGGGGCCGGAATCAGATCCTGTGCTGTGACAGGGGTGGAGAACGGTGAGGGCCTCTGCCCAGTCCTTTGTCAGCACTGCCCCTGAGCGACTGTTGGGAGGACAATGGGTCCCACACTCAAACCCCTAATTGCGGCACGGAGAATCTTTCCCTAAGGTTTCTCTTAAGCCCTAGGTGTCCAGCCAAGGAGCTCTCCAACTTCCATGAGGTCAAATCATTTCCCTGAAAACTGTTAGATCAAAAAACTGTAATCCTGAAATAAAACGATCACTACAGACATGAAGTGTCTACAGACATGTCTTCAAACCTTAACTGTATGGGTCCACGTAGAAGAATCGAATATATGCATCAAGTTGAAACGGAACCTTGCAAACCTCAAAGTGTCAAAGGAGTTCATGCTCTCTTTGCTGAGCTTAAATGTGCAATTTAGACAGAGCTGGCCGCTGACACTGTTAAACCAGATCGCTGCTTTCCAGGAATTCAACCTACCTAAAGGAAAAGAGCACAAAATCCTGTACTGCAGATTTAGAACACAGATGGAGTTATAGAATTTGGTTTTTGTTTTTTTAAAGTGACCCATGGATTTCTCCTTGATCAGTTCTCCTAGGAGAGACTCAGGCTACGGGAGGGATGTGACCTCATGCTGTCACACAGAGATGCTGCTGTGGGAGCTGGGGGGAGGAAAGCCACAGGCTCCACCCTCCTGCACCGGTGCGAGTCGCAGCCCTCACCGCGTCACATCCAGGGGCCTGGTGCCAAATGCCTCTGAGGACGAGGGGCGCTCTTTGGACCCCGTGCCTCCCCACGTGGAAAGTGGCCACTCAGAGGCCGCACAGCACCAGTCCCTGAGAGGACATTGCAGGTGGTGCATCTTCCTTCTGCAGGCCGCACTGCCTCACGCCTGGGTTCCTGCCGGAGGAGTGGCCCCTGGGAGGTGACCCCCAAGACACCCAGCTGAGAAACCGTGGCTCTCACCTGCCCCGGGCACGTGGATTTGGACCACCTGCTTAAACTCCTCCGTATTTCACAATCACCCTGACATCTCACATTTCCCATCCCTCTCAACCCAGAAAGGGTCCTCCACCAAGACACCCTTCCTCCTGTTCCCAGTAGGCCTCCTCTGGAGGCCCCACCCATGCACACAGCTGGTCACGCTCTCCTCCTGCCTCCCCTGGGCCTGCGACCCCTTCTTCAAGCTCTCATCACCTAACACAGTTAGAGAAGGCTGGAGAGCTCCTAGTTTTCTGTAAGAACTCCGGTGCCCAGATGAACACCTCCCCAAAGGCCAGGAAAGGACTGGCAGGGCTGTGTTAATCTTGGTCATGTCAGTTTGGGGCCGAGGGGATGCAGTGTCTTGGGGGCTTTGTGCCAGGAAATTCCATGCCCCAGTAACACACTGGCACGAGGATTCCAGCTGCCTGGCTGCTCTCATTGCTATGGTTCGACGGTAGTCCCCCAAGTGTACATGTTGGAAACTTGATCCCAGTGCACAGTGTTGGGATGTGGGGCCCATTGGGATGGGAGATACTTGGGTCATGGAAGCACCCCCCCCACACACGCATGAATTAACCTCAGACCCCTCTCTCTCTCTCACTTCCACTTCCTGCCATGATGCAATGAAATAGCAAGAGGGTCCCCACGGATGCCAGCACCTCTGACTGTGGACTTCGCAGCCTCCGAAGCCTTAGGAGATGTCTCTCTTCTTAATTTACCCAGTTCTTGTTGTTCTGCTAAAGCAGCACAGAGAGACAGTCTCCCTCTCACTGCAATGGGATTTTCGTCACACAGAGCTTCTCTTGCCTGCTGTTCTCTTCTCAGGATGAAGAATAAAAGAACTATATACAAGGGCCTGTTTCTTCGATCTCAAACTAAGTCAGAAAGCTAGTAAAACAGTGTGCATCTTCCCTGACTTGAGGAATTGGAGCGGGGGCCGGTGCTGTGGCTCAGCAGGGAAAAGCCCCAGCCTGCAGTGCCAGCAACCCATGTGGGTGCCAGTTTGAGTCCCGGCTGCTCCACTTCTGAGCCAGCTCCCTGCTAATGTGCCTGGGAAAGCAGTGGAAGATGGCCAAGTGCTTGGGCCCCTGCACCTACGTGGGAGACCCAGAAGTTCCTGGTTCCTGACTTTGGCCTGGCTTATTCCTGGCTGTTGCTGACATTTGGGGAGTGAACTTGTGGATGGAAGATCTCCCCCGACCGCCTTTCAAAGAAATAAATAAATCTTAAAAAAAAAATAAAAGAATTAGAGTAATAGGCACTGGTGTCTCATATGGGGGCCGTTCATGTCCCAGCTGCTCCATTTCCAATCCAGCTACCTACTAACAGCCTGGGAAAACCAACAGAGGGTGGCCCCAGTGTTTGTAGCGCATGTGGAAGACCTGAAAGAAGCTTCTGGCTCCCAGCTTCGGCCTGGCTCTGCCCTGGCCATTGAGGCCATCTGGGGAGTAAACCAGCAGTTGGAAGGTCTCTTTCTCTGTCTCTCCCTCTCTCACTGTAACTTCAACTTTCAAATAAATAAATGAATAAATAAATCAATCAATTAATTAAAAAGAACTATGGCAATCAGAATTATTAGCAAATAGGCAGATGGCTCCAGAAAGTGTTTAGTTTCTATTTGTCCTAAATGATTCAGCAAACTTCTCAATTTTGTTGTCTTTAGAATGCAATGTCAAGACAGTCCTATTTCTTTGATTGATTGTTTTCCTGCCCTCTGGTTTACCAGTGAGAGACACAGGGGTGATCTGGACATTTCAGAACCACCTTAAGCCCATGGGCACGTGGTCGGCCTCTGAGCTTTTATTCTAACGAAGAGCTGTGCACAGCCTCTGGCCAGGCAAAGACCTCAGGGTACGGTTGACCCCTGGCTCCCTGCACTGCCTCCCCACAGGGGTTCTGTCTCTGGATGCCTTATGATCAGGCCCCAAGGGCATGTGCTGCCCCCACCCCCAGTGTCATATGACTGGTCATCACCAGGCCCTCGGTCCATTGCTTCGTTGGTCCCAGTAGGGAGCCAAGCAGAAGCACCTGATTGAAAAAAGCCGATGATGGCTGCTGGCACACAGCTCCACAGCCTCCCCAGGAGCAGTCAGGGGGCACAATGATGCTTTATGCTTGGAGGCAGGCCACACCGTCACGCCCGTGAGCTCCAGGGGCCCCCGCAGTGTTAAGCAGCCCAGTCTAGTGCTCACGGTGTGACAGTGACGGGAAGCAATACCAAAACCAGGCCATGCCCCACGCACAGAAGTAACACCTGCCTGGGCCTGGAGAGTGCTCCCCTTCACCAGGCACTGCCCGAGTTCACTGTGAGTGATGCCTGCTCGACCCCTCCCAACAATCCTATTGATGCGGGTACAGTCACTAATCCGCATACGAGACAACAAAAGCAACTGAGCCGTCTGCTGTGTAGACGACTTGTCAGGCAGTAGCCAATCCAAGGCAGAACCGGGGATGAACCCGGATTTCCTTCCCTCTCTGCTGCTGACACCAAGACCCAGCCAGTAGTCACCTCCTCTTAGGGACCCTTTCCTTTCCTAAGGCCACAGCTCCCCTGTGGAGTTTCTTTGGCTATGCAGTGGCCTGGAGCTTATCCTGTGGGTCTCACACCTGCCCTGTGCTTGGAACCTCTCCCTCAGTCTGCAGTCCTCAAAGACAAGGGCTTTGTGTTTTGTTGTGGAGATCGCCAGCAGCTAACACAAGATAGGGAGTATGAGGGGACTCTACTGGTTCACTGAAAAACGGAAATAAAAGATGGGCTTAGGGCTGGTGCTGTGGCGTAGCGGCTGAAGCTGCTGCCTGCAGTGCTGGCATCCCATGTGGGTGCCGGTTCAAGACCTGGAAGCTCCACTTCCAATTCAGCTCTCTGCTGTGGCCTGGGAAAGCAGTGGGGTTGGCCTAGGTCCTTGGGACCCTGCACTCATGTGGGAGACCTGGAGGAGTCTCCTGGCTCTGGATCGGTTCAGCTCCAGCCGTTGAGGCCATTTGGGGAGTGAACCAGTGGATAGAGGATCTCTCTCTCTCTTGTCCTCTGCCTCTCTATAGCTCTGTCTTTGAAATAAATAAATGAATTGTTTTTAAAAAAGGTAAGTTTATTTTAGTGTAAAAAATTTTGTATGTGTTTTCTGTGCACTTTTAGATGATCCTTCCTATGCATGTATTTGAAAAAAATCTGTACCGAAATAAATGTGTCTTCATTTTCAATGAACTTAGAAAATATAATGAGCCTTGTATGCATTTGACAAGATCAGGAAAAAAATGAAAAATGAAAAAAAAATGAGAAAGAAGGAAGGAGGGAAGGAAGGAGGAAGGGAGAAAGGCAGGAAGGGAGGAAGGGAGGAAGGGAGGCAGGGAGGGGTAAAGAAGAGAGGGAAGGAGGGAGGGGGTAGAGGAAGAAGGAAGGGAGACTGGGAGAGAAAAAGCAGAATTTTCCATTTTTTTGTATGAGATAACCACAGGCACTTTTCAAAAAAGAATATTAACGACTTCTATTTTACAAATTGAAAAATAAAAAGACAATTGAATGTGGCCTACATTTTTCTGTTGTGTGAGAAGTAATGGGACACACACTGTCATACGACTCATGGAAGACAGTAGCATGCACTCACCCACGGGCTGTAAGGCACGGGAGAGAAGAAGGCTTTGTTGTCTATCGGGAGCCAATTTCTGGACTTCCATTCAATTACCTTTTTTTTATTTTGACAGGCAGAGTGGACAGTGAGAGAGAGAGACAGACAGAAAGGTCTTCCTTTACCGTTGGTTCACCCTCCAATGTCTGCTGCAGCTGGTGCACCGCACTGATCTGAAGCCAGGAGCCAGGTGCTTCCTCCTGGTCTCCCATGCGGGTGCAGGGCCCAAGCACTTGGGCCATCCTCCACTGCACTCCCAGGCCACAGCAGAGAGCTGGACTGGAAGAGGGGCAACCGGGACAGAATCTGGCACCCTGAACCGGGACTAGAACCCGGTGTGCCGGCACCACAGGCAGAGGATTAGCCTACTGAGCCGTGGCACCGGCCCCAATTACCTTTGAGGAGTGCTAACCAACACTTCCATTATTGGTGATTACATTTTCCTTTCTGTCAACAACTGATTTACTTTCTGACTTAATAAGAATTGGAATAGTCACCACTAACAGCAAACATAATACTGAGATATTCCACACTAAAGATAGAAAAGGGAATGAACAGAATAGAAGATGCTGGTAGAAAAATAAGGAAAGAAAACACGGACCAAGAAAGGGAGGGAGTGGGGAGAAAACCCTACTGTGAGAAAATGTCACTTTCTTTCCAGTGACTGCCGGACTCCTCACCCCGGGCTGGTGCTGTGGCCTCGCAGGAAGGAACCAGATCTCCCTTCCTGGCCTCCCTTGCAGCTATGTGGCCTTGGCTCCACCAGTCAGCACTTCGGAAGCCAAATGAATGAGGCTTCCATTCAGAAACCGGAGAATCCAAGAAGCAGGAGCCTGTGGAGTCCTGTGCTGAGGGTAAGGGCAGACAGCTCTCTATGGTGCCCAGCCCTGGGCCCTCCAGAGCTGTCCGCTGCGGTGGTGCCCCACTGCACAGTGCGCCCTCTGCTGGAGCAACCCGGCTATGCCATGTGGGTGCCACCCCCACGGGCACCTCCCAGATGGCCCCCTGCCCTCTATGACACACTCTGAGGCTCCCATATGCTTAATCCTTGATGTTTCTGCTTCAACCACCTAGAATTTATTTGTCATATATAACCCAGAAATCCTGAATGGCACCAGGCACAGTGAAGAAAATCTAATTCCACCATGAAATAATTGATTCAGGCGGAACTCTTCAGGGCATGCAAAAACAACTGAGCAAAAGTTTGACAAACAGGGGCTGGTGTCATGGCGCAGCAGGTTAAGCTGGTTCAGGTCCCAGCTGCTCCACTTCCCATCCAGCTCCTCGCTAATGCTCCTGGGAAAGCAGCAGAAGATGGCCCACGTGTCTGGGCCCCTGCACCCCTGTGGACGCCTGGATGGAGCTATAGGCTTTTGGCTTTGGCCTGGCATACCGCTGACCATTTCAGCCATTTGGGGAATGAACCCTGAATGGAAGATGGATCTTTCTCTCTCCTCCCTCTTTCAAATAAATAAACCTTTGGAAAAAGTTTGACAAATGGTAAATATTCACAAACATTTATGTGTGAATTACAGAAAGAATACCAACTCTCCCGTGGGTCAACTTGACACAATCTTATGCGAGGACTCCAAGTTAACATCCTCACTAACGGGACAGACTGACACCACCGGCCCACAGAGAGACGTCCTGAGGAAGAAACTGCTTCTTCCGTATCCCTGCCAAGCGAAGAAAAAAAAGCATAACCCGAATTCAATCACGAGGAAGCCTGCCACAAACCCAAATTGACAGACATTCTGCAAAATAATTGGGCGGAATTCTTAGAGTCAAAATCATGAGAGATGAAGACTGAGTGAGCTTTCTGGATTAAGGGAGGCACACTTGACATGGCAATTAAATGCAATGTCCAACTTTGACTTGGAGCCTGGTGTGTACAGAAATGAGGCTGCAGCACACGTTGTTGGGGAAAGCAGCAAAATCTGAATACAAACCAAGGATTAATCAATAGTAGTGCATCGACGCTGTATTCCGTTCCTTGATTAATACATGCTGGTACGTAAAGCTCTTTGCTGAGCCGAGAAAGTGTACTGAGGTTATCAGACATGCTGTTGACTTAATCTCCACTCCAAACTGAGGATTTGAGCTGGAGAGGGTTTTACCTGATGGCAACACCATGTCACATGACAACTCTGGATCTAAGATAGTCCTTCTTAAGTCTGACTGCTAACGTGGTTCGCCTCTTCCTCATAACGCGTCATCACACAGAGCCAGGAAGAGCCAGCTGCGTGTTCTACAGTCCGCCTCAGGATGTAGTTGTTCAGATTCAAAAGCGTCTTAGGCCCACGTGCCCTCTCTCAATTTACCGCACAAACCTTCGGCTGTGGCTCAGCCCCAGATTTTTTTGACATTTGGGGAATGACCCAGCGAGGAGGGCTCTCTCTGTCTCTGTGCCTCTGAGATAAGCACATTTATAAAAATGTGAAAAGTGACCACCCAGGGACCTCTCTGACTTAGCACTTAGGTCGGCTAGACGGCCCACACACATGCTTTGGCCCAACCGAGCTGCTGTGCTCAAGTCACACGCAGTAGAGCCTAGCACACTGGACTCAGTCCCACCTCAGCAGCCCGGCCAGCTGAACTAAGAGGCACGGTTGAGGCTGCTCAACTAGAGTGGGCTGAGGTGCATTTCCTGGAACGCTAACCATTCTCCGAGTGAATTTCCAGGTAGTCGATTATTTATTTTTAAAGATGTCTGCCTGGCCTTAAGATGTTTGCCTTACTAAAAGGTTATTTGAGAAAATGCTTTATTTTGCTGTTTGCATGTGATTGAAATAGTTAAACCCCAATCCTTTAGAACCCACGACTCTTAGTATGTGACTTAGATTGAGGTTTACCTTACTGTGTTTGGTATGGTGCAAACGCATGGTCAAAGACTCCGATGCCTCTCTCCTCAATGTAGGTTGATTGGTTTGCTGGAACACAAGCCATCTCTGGGCAGATGCGTGCAGAATAGATTTCTACAGATGAGCAGATGCCGTGTGGAGTCTGAGAGCGAATTCTTTCCTCTTCATTTTACAGAGAACTCTCCATGCCTCGTGCCTGCCGGCCCCTTCTTCACCTTCAGGTGCTCTTCAAACACAACATAAAGGTGAATCAGAACTCCAACAACACCAAGTTCTATGATGCTGCTGCTGGAAGAGCCAACACTTACAATTTGGGTGCACTGCTGAGCTTCCTGGAAACTGCAGGAGAGTTCCACTTATGAAAGTCAAGCAATCATTGCTTTCAAAATTCTGTTGTGAGAGAGGATATATCCCTTTGTTAAGACTGTGTTTTAGGAACGCAGTTTTGGATAGCCAGTCTTTCTGCTTCAAGAATTGGAAATCTGGGGCCGGTGCTATGGCACAGTGGGTTAACTCCCTGGCCTGAAGCAGCAGCATCTCATATGGGCTCCGGTTCAAGACCCAGTTGCTCCACTTCCAATCCAGCTCTCTTCTATGGCCTGGGAAAGCAGTGGAAGATGACCCAAGTTCTTGGGCCCCTGCACCCATGTGGGAGACCTGGAAGAAGCACCTGGCTCTCGGCTTCGGATCACCACAGCTCCAGCCGTTGCGGCCAGTTGGGGAGTGAACCATTGGATGGAAGATCTCTCTCTCTCTCTCTCTGCCTCTCTTCTCTCTGTGTAACTCTTTTTTTTTTCATACAGGCAGAGTTAGACAGTGAGAGAGAAAGAGAGAAAGAGAGAAAGAGAGAAAGAGGTCTTCCTTCCGTTGGTTCACCCCCCAAATGGCCACCACGGCCAGTGCACTGCGCCGATCCGAAACCCAAAGCCAGGTGCTTCCTCCTGGTCTCCCATGCGGGTGCAGGGCCCAAGGACCTGGGCCATCCTCCACTGCACTCCCAGGCCACAGCAGAGAGCTGGACTGGAAGAGGAGCAACCTGGACAGAACTGGCACCCCAACTGGGATTAGAACCCGGAGTACCAGCACCGCAGGCGGAGGATTAGCCTATTGAGCCGCAGCTCCGGCCGGTAACTCTGACTTCCAAATAAATAAATAAATCTTTAAAAAAATTAAATAAATCACTCTTATAAAAGAAAAAAAAGAATTGGAAATCTATGCTGGTCTCCTACATACATGCCTGGTGAAACACACATGGGTGTGTCACCACTTAACAGTGCTGAGAAGGCTTTGCAGGTTTACATGGAAGTCCAGGAGTCCAGAATTGAATGCACAGTGGGAGAGGCTTGTGGAAGAAATAAAGGCAACACAGCTGGGTGGACAGAGACTTGACTGGAATGTCAGACCCTTCACCATGTGACCAAGCAAGTGACCTCACCCCAATAAAAATAGAAGGTTTTCAGAAACAGCAACAACTGCTCCAACCTCACCTCCTGTGGGCTTAAGCAAGGATAATTGCACAAAGGCACACCTCCATGGGGGTCTCGGGTGAAAGTTTCTCTCCAGGACTGTGAGTTTCAAAACCCCAAAGCAAAAACCTCAGCTCACATGACTGTGGTGCAGAATGAGAACAGTTAATGTGACATTCAGCTCGCTGCAGCCAGTCATCTGAGAATTACTGTATCAACACTGATCCTAAAGTGACAGGTATTTTAAACAACATGAAGGGTAGACTTTAAAATACTCCTGAAGAGTGGTAAAGCCATGCACATGAATCCCTGTCATTCTCAATTTCTCTTATTATTCTTTTTTCAATTTCAAGTTTTTGGTTAACATAAATACTTACATGTTCTATGGAGTGCAACATTTCAACACAGGCACACAGCGCACACTGACCAAGGCAGGGCGGGGTCTTTCATTTCCTTCTTTGTGATGGGAGCCTGCAAGCTCCTCTCCTCCAGTTCTTCACACAGACAGGATACACTACTGTGAACGTCAGTGACTCCACCGTGCTGCGGGACACCAGACCTCGATAATGCTACGGGAGCGTATTTTGGTCTGTTACCCAGTCTCCTTCAACCCTCCCCACATCCTTCCAACTTTTTTTTTTTTTTTTTTTTGACAGGCAGAGTGGATAGTGAGAGAGAGAGAGAGAGAGACAGAGAGAAAGGTCTTCTTTTTTGCCGTTGGTTCACCCTCCAATGGCCGCTGCGGCCGGCGCATCTCACTGATCCGAAGCCAGGAGCCAGGTGCTTCTCCTGGTCTCCCATGGGGTGCAGGGCCCAAGGACTTGGGCCATCCTCCACTGCCTTCCCGGGCCACAGCAGAGAGCTGGCCTGGAAGAGGGGCAACCGGGATAGAATCCGGCGCCCCAACCGGGACTAGAACCCGGTGTGCCGGCGCCGCAAGGCGGAGGATTAGCCTGTTGAGCCACAGCGCCAGCTTCCTTCCAACTTCTAATAATCTGCATTGTAAGTTCAAGTCCACTTTCCACAGAGGAGGGAGAACACACGGCAACTGTCTCTGTGTCTGGCTGATTTTGGTGAACAGAAGGACCTCTGATCATTTGCTGAGATGTCAGAATTCCGTTCTTCTCTTTGGCTGAATAATTTCACTGTGTATGTAGTCTTTATTCACACACTGAGGGACATCTAGGTTGGTTCCATATCTTGACTACCGTGAATGCAAGGATCTTTTTGATGCTGATTTCATTTCCTTTGGGTATGTACGCAGAAGTAGTAGATCTATTGTCAATTGTGTTAGTTTTCACATTTCATCAAGAAATTGGAAGACCTCTTCCTCTCACCTTATGAAAATGCAACTCAAAATGGATCAAAGGTCCAAAGATAGGATCTTAAACTATAAAGCCTAAAAGAGGCTTTGAAAACAGGCAAGAACCAGGAAAATTCAATGCCTCAAAACCACCATATTAAGCCTGCCGTGAACACGAAGCAATGTGAAAGAAACAAAACATTCAGGGAATAGGAAAGTGACTTCTGTTTATAAGAGGATGGAGACCGGAGCTATCACATGTGCTCCGTGTCACCGGGTAAGGCCCTCCACCACGTATGACATCACCAGAAGGCCACCCAGATCCTGGAAGGCGTGGGTGTCACACCTGGAACACCCAGCCTCCAGCAAACCCATTCTTTTCTTTTCTCTAAAGATTTATTTATTTATTTATTTAAAAAGCAGAGTTAGAGTTAGAGGCAGAGGCAGAGAGAGAGAGAGGTAGAGCCAGAGTGTGTGTGTGGGGGGGGTAGGTTTTCCATCTGTTGGTTCACTCCCCAGATAGCCACAATGGGCAGAGCTGTGCCAATCCAAACTCAGAAGCTTCTTCTGGGTCTCCCATGTGGGTGCAGGGGCCCAAGGACTTGGGCCATGTTCTACTGCTTTCCCAGGCCATAGCAGAGAGCTTCATTGGACGTCGAACAGCCAGGACTCAAACCTGTGCCCATATGGGATGCTGGCACAGCAGACAGTGGCATCACCTGCTATGGCACAGCACCGGCCCCAACCCCATCTTTACAAAAGAAAAAGATGACTTATAAATTTCATCTTGAAAAGCTCCCACCTGTTGGTTTATTCCCCCAATTATCCACAACAGTCAGGATTGGGCCAGACCAAAGCTGGAAGCCAGGAACCCAATCTGGATGTCCCACATGGATGGTCGAAACCCAGGTACCTGAGCCATCACTGCTACCTCCCTGGGTGTACATCGGCAGAAATGTGGAATTGGAAGCACAACTCAGTTTCAAACCCAGCCACCCCAAAATGGGACGTGGACATCCCAACTGCTGAGAAAATGCCTTCCCCAATTTTTTTGTTTTCTTTAAGAAGTAGGGAGACAGTCATCCCAAAATTTTTAAATGTAAGAGAGGAAATAATAACACATAAAATATCACAGAAAAGCCAATGAGTGAAGTAGAAGGGCCCTCTAAAAACCTTTTGCTATTTAGAGAGGGAGGAGAAGTTGTGAGCCAATTACTGCTGATTGGTAGTGGCTGTGGTATTGAGAAATCTTCTGCGGTTCTGTCTGGGTACAGCAAGAAAGGCTGTCCTGATCAATGAGAGCTATCCTCCAGGACACAGATCATGAGTGTCATTAAATATCATCATGGGATCAGTTAATGTAAAGGGAGATGAAGCATGCATCCCCTGGGAGTGGGCCGTTCTCCTTCCAGAAAATCAGACTCAGCCTGATTCATATGCCTGTAGAGCAGCCTACACAACTCCAAGAGAAAATTACTATGATTCTGGAGTTCTACACAAAAGCAAACCTCATGCATTTGCAGTGGCCAAAATAGATGAGTCTAAACCTTAAATGAAGAAAAGGACATAGAAAAAATATAATCCAGTACATCTTTCTCAACATCCATTGTTCATTCTTGGCATTAGCTGGGGAACAGAGATTCAATTCCATGTTCTTTCTAAAATGTAGGTGTGGAGGCAAATGTGTCACACAGCTGGTGCTCTGGACACCCACCACCATGTCAGGACACCCACCACCCTCGTAGGACACACACCACGTCTGGACACCCACCACCACGTCAGGGCACCCACCACCATGTCAGGACACCCACCACCCTCACAGGACACCTACCACCATGTCAGGACACCCACCACCCACGTCAGGACACCCACCACCCTCGTAGGACACCCACCACCCACGTAGGACACCCACCACCACGTAGGACACCCACCACCATGTCAGGGCACCCACTACTCTCGTAGGACACCCACCACCCACGTAGGACACCCACCACCCACGTCAGGGCACCCACCACCCTCGTAGGACACCCACCACCCACATAGGACACCCACCACCACGTAGGACACCCACCACCACGTCAGGGCACCCACCACCCTCGTAGGACACACACCACCACGTCAGGGTACCCACCACCACGTAGGACACACACCACCCTCGTAGGACACCCACCACCCACGTCAGGGCACCCACCACCATGTCAGGGCACCCACCACCCTCGTAGGACACACACCACCACGTCAGGGTACCCACCACCCACGTAGGACACACACCACCCACGTCAGGACACCCACCACCCATGTCAGGACACCCACCACCACGTCAGGGCACCCACCACCCTCGTAGGACACCCACCACCACGTCAGGGTACCCACCACCCACATAGGACACACCCACGTCAGGACACCCACCACCCATGTCAGGACACCCACCACCCTCGTAGGACACACACCACCACGTCAGGGTACCCACCACCCACGTAGGACACCCACCACCCACGTCAGGACACCCACCACCCACGTAGGACACCCACCACCCTCGTAGGACACCCACCACCACGTAGGACACCCACCACCATGTAGGACACCCGCCACCATGTAGGACACACACCACCCACGTCAGGACACCCACCACCCATGTCAGGACACCCACCACCCACGTCAGGGCACCCACCACCCTCATAGGACACCCACCACCCACGTCAGGACACCCTCCACCACGTCAGGGCACCCACCACCCTCGTAGGACACACACCACCATGTAGGACACCCGCCACCCACGTCAGGACACCCACCACCACGTAGGACACCCACCACCACGTCAGGGCACCCACCACCACGTCAGGGCACCCACCACCCTCGTAGGACACACACCACCCACGTAGGACACTCACCACCACGTAGGACACCCACCACCACGTCAGGGCACCCACCACGTCAGGGCACCCACCACCCTCGTAGGACACCCACCACGTCAGGACACCCACCACCCTCGTAGGACACCCACCACCCTCGTAGGACACCCACCACCCACGTCAGGGCACCCACCACCCTCGTAGGACACACACCACCACATCAGGGTACCCACCACCCACGTAGGACACACACCACCCACGTCAGGACACCCACCACCCACGTAGGACACCCACCACGTCAGGACACCCACCACCCACGTCAGGACACCCACCACCACGTAGGACACCCACCACGTCAGGGCACCCACCACCCTCGTAGGACACCCACCACCACGTCAGGGCACCCACCACCCTCGTAGGACACACACCACCCATGTCAGGACACCCACCACCACGTAGGACACCCACCACCCTCGTAGGACACTCACCACCACGTAGGACACCCACCACCCATGTCAGGACACCCACCACCACGTCAGGGCACCCACCACCCTCGTAGAACACACACCACCCACGTCTGGACACCCACCACCCATGTCAGGGCGTCTGAGCTAAGCCCAGGCTCTGCTTCCAGTTCCGGCTTCCTGCCAGTGTACACCCAGCAGTAACGGCTCCAGTAGCTGGTGCTGGACACCCACATCTCTGTTTCTGATCGTCTCTGCCTTTCAGATAAAGACAGTTTTTGAATGTAAGTGTAAATTTTTGAAGTGGAAAAGTCAAAGATACCTCCAGGGACAGCTGGACGTGACTCTTCTGTCAGGAGCGGGAGCAAGGATGGCGGTCTGGGAGTAAGGAAGAACACAGGGCACTGGCACAAAGTCTGAAGTCATCGGTGGATTTTCTGATGGTTTCTTTCCTTTTAGAGACTTTTCCATGCACAATTCTCTTGTTTTTAAGACTTATTTATTTAAAAGGCAAAGAGACACAGCAGAGGTTGGGTGGAGATAGACAGCAATCTCTCCCACCTGCTGATTCATTCTGCAAATGCCCAAGGCCAGGCCAGGTCAAAGTTAGGAACCAAGAACCTTATCCATATTTCCTACATGGGAGGCAGGGACCCAAGTACTTGGGCCATCATTTGCCACCTCCCAGGCACATTATCCGCAGGAAGCTGGATGGGAAGCAGAGCAGTCAAGACTCGAACCTTGCACTCTGGTATGGACGCGGGTATCCCGAGTGGTGGCTTAACTAGCTGCACCATAACAGCTGCCCTAGATCAGAATTCTTGGTCAGCCCTTTGCAGAAGAAAACATCTGGGTGTCTGACACTTCCCACCATCCTCTGAGCTTCTCACCTGGAGTGAAACTGAATCTCTCTCGCTTTTGGAAATCTCTTCCCAAATGATAGCGGTGTGGATCTGAAGGGTTTCTTTCAAAGTTGTTCATCAGTATGAATGCACCAGTGACAAGAAGTAGGACAGTTTAGTTTCTTCCTCTACTATAGAGATAGAGATAGAGATAGAGATAGAGATAGAGATAGAGATTATCTATCTATCTATCTATCTCTCTATCTAGAAGTACATGTATTTCTGCTTTATGGGTAATAAAATGGTTGAGATTTCTGTGTACCCATCCAGACCACCTCCAGCAGCTATTTGTGACAATTTGCATGGACACTTGATCCAACAACTTAGAGTAAAATGAAGTTAGGAAACAAGCATGTATGGGAACTGCCAGTAATTTAATTTTAATTCAATGTACAATTTGTTCACTCAGTAACAGTGACCCAGGGTTATATTTACAGAAAGTAGATGGGAAACATCCACTATGAATATTGTAAAGAGGAACATTTCTACAAATCTAAGTTGCTTAATAAATTTCCTAAAGGTTGACGATATCCTGAGCTGCAGCCCCAGTGCAGCTGGCACTCTGCCCAGGTAGCTTCTTGAGACAAACAGAAATTACTTGGTATCTAATCAGCAAGAAGTGGGGCTCTGAGAAAAGATGATTTCATCTCTGGCTCCCCTGGGGCTCTAAGTGCTCCCAGCGTGGTGAGGCAGAAAATCAGAGTGCACCCGGAGCCAGGATGCTGAAATTAAAATAATTAACAAATAAAAGCCCCAGGGAGCTACAAATTAGGAAAGAAGTTGCTCTTTAGTAACAAACATTTTTTAAAGCTTAAAGTAAGAAACACAATTGCCTTGGGAATAGAATCCAAAAGCCCTCCTGTTTTCCACTTTAATATAGATGAGGTGAATTTGCAGAGTGAGAACGTGATCCTGGCTAAGTGGAAACGCCCGTGCGTGCACACACAGGACACCAGCAGCCCCCTGGAGACCTGCCTAGTGGAAAGGGAGGGTGGAAGGCAGACATGGGGCCCTGGAACGTGGGCAGTGTGGCGCCAGGGGCGGCGGGCCTGGATGCCGTGGACAGCCCCCAGGCTGCAGGGCATCTGCAGGCTCTGGACTGAGGGAGCTCTGGCTTGTACTGAAATCCCCACTGTGCGGCACAGCATTCATATTTTGCTACAATTGACTGAGTAGGCAGATGTTAAACAGGGCTTTCTCTGATCTCAGCTGATCTCTCTCCCAAGGCAGAGAAGAACAAGTGTCAATTAGGCGGGCTCTGAAGTAGAGGCAGGTGATGCGTGTGATGCAGGGGCGGCCCCAAGATGCTCGCTCACAGCCACCGTGTGCCGCAGGGAGATAAAGACTGAGACCTCATCCCGCAGTTACAGGAGTGCTCTGCAAACCTCTTCCACCTCAAAACAAACCAGAGTTGCAGGGTAGGAGGAGAAGGCTGAGCGTGTGGACTGTCTGCCCGAGTAGAGACTCCCATGTCTCCCTGCCATCCCTCTGGGCGCTGTCTGGGGAGAGAATTCAGTGCGTCTCCAGAAGTGTGGAACCAACACGAACAGCAGGGAGCAGCCCCTAGGGCTCCAGGGAGGAGAGCAGTTCAGTGGTTGGGGCCTGGCCATGGCCTTTCTCAAAGCCAAAGACCCCAGAAGCAGCTGACTGTGAGAGTCAGTGTGGACAGTCCTGCCAAGGGGAGGCAATTGCAGAAGAAAGGGGCTGGGGGAGGGGTTGCCACATGAGGCTTCAGAACACAGGAACACAGCCCTCTCCAGGGAGCTGCAGACTCCAGACAGCACATCTGCAGGGCCTCAGCAGGCAGAGGCAGACACAGAGAGACAGAGACAGAGACAGAGAGAGGAAGAGGGAGAGAGGAAGAGGGAGAGGGAGAGGGAGAGGGAGAGAAGGAAAGAGACAGAGAGAGGGAGAGAGAATGAAAGAGAGACAGAGAGAGGGAGAGGGAGATGGAGGGGGAGAGAGGAAGAGAGATAAAGACAGAGGGAGAGAGATAGAGACAGAGGGAAAGAGAGAAAGAGAGAGAGAGGGAGAGAGAGAAGGAAAGAGACAGAGAGAGGGAGAGAATGAAAGACAGAGAGAGGGAGAGGGAGATGGAGGGGGAGAGAGGAAGAGAGATGGAGACAGAGAGAGAGAGAGGGAGAGGGAGAGAGGAAGAGAGATAGAGACAGAGGGAGAGAGATAGAGACAGAGGGAAAGAGAGAAAGAGAGAGAGATAGAGAGGGGGAGAGAGAGAAGGAAAGAGACAGAGAGAGGGAGAGAGAGAATGAAAGAGAGACAGAGAGAGGGAGATGGAGGGGAGAAAGAGGGAGGGAGAGAGAGAGAAAGAAAGAAAAGAGAGAGGGAGAGAGGGAGAAGGAGAGAGAGAAAAGGAAAGAGAACAGGGAGAGGGAGATAAGGAAAGAGAGACAGAGGGAGAGAGAGAGCAGAGAGAGACCGGGAGAGGGAGAGAAGGAAAGAGAGACAGAGAGGCAGAGACTCTGTGGCCTGCCAGCAACATGGCTGTAACTCCAGATCACAGCACCCATTCATATACGGGCTAACCTTCTATCTCTCCCTGTTCCAAGTCCCGGCCCCCATCCTGGTCCTCCTCAAGCCCGCATTAGCGTAAGGGAGGATGGAGGCTTTGGAGGTTAGGAGAGATTGAAGGGCTGACAGCAAGTGCCTCAGCTTTCCAGATGGCTATAGATAATGTCCTATTGCAAGGAGGGGAAAGGCAGGGGCCCCACTGCAGGAGGTTGCAAAAGCAGTGGAAGTGAAAGACGCTCAAGTTACCCTTTATAATGGAAGTAGCAGGTGTGCAGTGTTCACTCACTCATGAATGCTAGCTAATCCCAGGGGTGTCTGGGCTTCGTAAAGATGACTCCTTCCAGGTAGAGCTGCAGGTGCAACTGCCTGGGAGCTGCCGGCCTTTGGCATTAAAGTTCAGGCACTCAGAGTGGGGAGTACACCCTCCACCCAAACACCCGGGGCAGCCGGTATATGCTGCCTGTGTGTATCAGCTGGTGTGGCCTGAGAAGAGCTCAGCCAGACTAGAGGGAAAGAAGCTAGAGAGGAAGACAGGTCACACAGGAGAGAAAGAGGGGCAGGCATTGTGGAGCAAGGGGTTAAGCTACCATGTGGGACACCCACATCCCATACAAGAGTGCCCGGGACCCAATCCCACCTCTGCCTCTGACCCAGCTTCCCACTCAGGTGCACCCTGGGAGGCAGCACATGAGGGCTCAGGTATCTGGGTCCCTGCCACCCAGGAAGCAGACCCGGATGGATCTCCCCACTCCTGGCTTTGATGCGGCCCAGACCCAACTGTCGTGAGCACTTGTGGATGGAAGACATCTGTCTCTCCCTCTCTGCAACTTGGATGCATGGAAATGAATAAATAAACTCTACAAAAGAGAAGAAAGAACCGTCACCTCTGAGCGAGTGGTGGGTGTGAGGACTGAGGGAAGTGCATCAGAATCATCCCGCAGCACTCAAGGTGGGGACCAACAGCAGCAGCATCATCGAGAAAGCTAGAGAAATCCAGAGGAACGCATCTGAACAGGCCCCTGACAAGGCTTGCTTTTACACGATGGCTGACGTGCCAGGCACCCTGGCCAATGCAGGCGGATGAAGAGTCGAGGGAGAGTCCAAGGAAGGAAAGGAGGCGGAGCCCCACGCTTGACCCATGCAGGACGTTCACAGTCAAGAGAGGCAGGGGAGCTTTTCTGAGCTTGCATTCTGCATGGCAGGAAAAGTGAGGCTCCTACTGACACGTCAGGTGTGATCCACGAGGCAGAGAAATGGTACAGGAGCACAAATGACTGGCAGATTGCTTCCAGGTGCAGACGTCCCAGGCCAGCTGGGTCTTGAAGGATGGGTGAAATGGAGACAGATGCAGGCCAAGGCTCAGGGGGGTGGCAGGCAGCAGCAGTGTTGGGAGGCCAGGGACAGAATGGGGAGACCCCGGCTGCACACACTCCCTGCGGGCTGGTTGCTGGAAGGAAGTGAGATGGGGATAGGTGTTACCGAGCCAGGCGGGAAAGGGGGACCTGCACCTCACAGGAGCTGCAAAACTGTGAAGGAGCCCAGAGCACGCGTTCTCGGGAGTCGGCAGTTCTGCTGGACTGGACAGGTCACGTTTCAGACTTCACTTGTATTAAAGAAAGGGAGTCCTCAAGTGTACTCACAAAACAGTTCATATCCTTTCCCTAATGAACATATAGCTGACCTCTCAATATAAAATTCCTGGCTTCACAAACTCCCTTGCTGAGGCTAAGAATGCAATGGGAAGGGGAACCTTGAGCTGCTCCCTGTCCCCACCCCTGTGACATCTTTCCCGGGAAGGGACCAGAGAAGAATCTCCCTGACACTGGCTGAGGTGGGCATCTGCACAAGAAACTCAAGGAGTTTTGATTTAGAAAAAGGACTGACATTGAGAACAATCAAATAAAACAAGACAGGCTGCAGCATGAACGTGGGAAAAGGTGGTGGATGTGGCTGTGACTTCTAAGTCAGATCCTGTGTAGGGAACTCAGAGGGACTAGGCTAGACCAAACATTCACAGGCTGTGTCCAAGCCTCATTTGCAGTACTGGGTTATCAGGTGTCCCACACTCGGACGTATGCACACTGTGTATGGTTAACAAGGGAAATGGTGGGGAGGTGATGAGAATGTGGGAGCTCTCAGAACTTAGTGGCATTTGCCTGTGAACCTAAAACTGGACTAGAAACTAAAGTCTATTAATTAAAAAACTAACCAAGCACCAAAAAGGAAACCTGTTGAAGTGAAATGGACACCATGAGAAACAGTGACTTGATCAGCCCTTGTCCTGACCATTGATGAAGAACTTAATACGTTATCCCTTCTAGTATTTTTTTTTGTTCTACTTAATACTATTGGTTGAACTTTGTAATTAAAACACAATTATTCTTAGGTGTTTAAGTTTAACTGAAAAGTGATCTCTGTGGAATATAAGAGTGGGAATAAGAGAGGGAGAAGATGTACAATTTGGGACAAGCTCAAGCTGACTTGCCACAAATGGTAGAGTTAGAAACGTGCCAGGGGATTCCAATTCAACAATTCCAAACAAACAACTGAATAGTACTGTCCTCCAAAATTAGGTTTTTCAAATAAGTTTTTATTTGAAAGGCATACAGAAAAAAAAAGACATATAGACACACAGATGAGGTAGAGATGGAGACAGAGACAGAGACAGAGATAGAGGGGGGAGGAGAGAGAGAGAGAGAGAGGAAGAGTGGGCTCTTCCATCTGTTGGTTGGTTCATTCTCCAAATTCACATAACAGCTAGAGCCGGGCTTGGCTGAAGCAAGGGTCCCAAACTCAATCTGGGTCTCCCAGCTGGGTGGCAATTAATTGACCCATCATCCCATTATCTGATGCCTCCTGGGTGGACATTAGCAGGAAGCTGGTACAGGAAGCAGAGCTAGGGTTCAAACCCAAGCTCTCCAGCCCAAATAGCACCTGCCCACTTGCTTCACAAAGTGAAAACTGTAAATACATGTGAATGTAACTTGTTGACCTGTGTTATCTGTTTAAACCAAGTTTCCTTCCAGCATGGCTTTGTTTTGTACCACCTCTGCAATACAAGGAATGGGGTGGTTTCTTTAGAAAGAGCACAGCCAACTCATATACATGCATCAGCACCCTCCACTGATGACGATGGTTCAAGACAGGCCTGACGCTGGGATGAGGAGCAGGTGCATCTCAGAAAAGTGTCTGTGGCTCAGTAGTTGAGGCCTTAGACAACTTTGGAACGGATTCCTAGGGGTAAGTGTTTGGTGCAGTGATTAGAACCCCTGTATCCTACATTAGAGGGCCTGAGTTCATATCCCAGCTCTGCCTCTGGTTCCAGCTTCCTGCTAATGTGTGTTGGAGGCAGCCAGTGACGGCTCAAGTAGTTGGGTCCCTGCCACCCATTCAGGAGACTCAGATCGAGTTCCTGGGTCTTGGTTTCAGCCTGGCCCAACCCTGGCTGTTGTGAGAATTTTTAAAATTAAAATTTAAATTTATTTGCAAGGCAGAGAGAAAGATGGAGGCACAGGGGACAGGGGTGAAGAGAGAGAAAGAGAGATCAATCTTCCATCTGCTGGTTCGCTCCCCAAATGCTCACAGCAACTGGGGAGTTAGTGTGGGAGTTCTAGTTGGTGTCTCAACCACTGCCCCAAATGTCCACCCTTGTTGCAGGTATTTGAGGAGTGAACCCTTTTCTCTGTGTGTTTGTCTGGGAGCACTCTGTCTCTGTGTGTTTGTCTGCCTTTTAAGCAAATAAAAACAAATGAAATTTTTAAAAAATTAAAAAAAATTGTAGTAAGGATCAGGTCAATAAATTACTAAAGAATCTGCTGAAGTGGTCTCTGTTGCACCTTAAAAATGCCCTTTGCCTGTTTTTCCCTTTGAGAAAAATCATAAAGTAAGATTTCAAGGTACATTTCATTAAGGTCATCTTCAGAGATGTGGTCATTTTCCCAGTGTCTGTGGCGAGGGCTCCAGGGTGGAAGAGTAGCAACAGCTCTTGCTGTTATAAAGTGATGCATTTGTAGCAACCATGCCACTCCCAGGTCCTCCAGACAGAAACTGTGTTGCCACCTGTATCTATTCCTTCTTAGAAGTTGTTGATTTCGAGAGAGGCGGCAAGATGGCGGAATAGGCAGGGAGCACACTTAGTCCGGGGGGAGAGAAAGTTTAATATAAGTGGAGATACTGCAGGGTCAAGGAAGAGTAGGGGAAGAAACAGCAGAGGAAACTCTTCCGGAACTAGTGATTCACAGTGGACCTGCGTGGAGAGCGTGGGAGCCCAAGTTCGGGACACCAGCGGCAGACTCAACGCACCAGCGCTGGAACGCGAGGTGAGCCGAACCACAATAGCCCGAGACACCAGCGGGCAAGCGGAAAGAGGAGGCTAGAGGGAACGAGGCTTGAAACTCCGTGGGGAAAAGTTCACCAGGCTAACTAGAAGAGAGAGAAAAAAAATAAAAAAAGTGACTGAAACGGACACAAGTTTCTCTCTCTCCGCTCACCTCTCAAAGGCGAGCAAGACAGAGCAGGCGCCATTTTGGACATACGTCATAAGCAGGGCGACCTCAGGTCTGCACCAGCCCTGAGCCTAGCAGAAAAACCTGACTCTGGGGGGAGGGGTGAAATAACAGGAGATTAGCATCTAACTTGGCAACCCAGTGGGAGACTGCAGGAGAATTGGAGCCCACACTGAGGGCAGCAGAGATTCCCTGTGTGGTCCTTGGGAAAGAGCTTCCGATCTCTGGCTCCTGTGGGTATATCATTTGCCTGCTAACTACCTCCAATTACGTTCAGCTGTGCGGAATTACTTCCCTTTTAAATCAAAAAAAGAAAGAGAGATTTACCACACCTAACCTGGGAGTGTCATCCTTGACACACCCTCAACCCTGAGGAACCAAACACAGCTCTCAGTCCACACTCATCTCAAGCCTCTAAGGCTCCACTGAAAGCAGACAGTCCACTTAATATAGAGCCATAGTGTAACAAGAAAAAACACCACAGTGAAGAAACCAAATATCTCCAACATGCCAAACAACAAACGCAAAAACCAAGCTAACAAGAACAAGGAAGACACTATGACGCCCCCAAATGAAAAAGACACCCCAATTCAAGACTATGAAGATGATGAGATCGAAGAAATGCAAGAAGCGGATCTCAAAAAATTGATAAGAACATTAAGAAGTTCTCAAAAACAAATTCTTGAACTACAGAAATCCTTCATGGACAAGATAGAAAATCTCTCTCGTGAAAGTGAAATATTAAGGAGGAATCAAAATGAAATGAAACAACTAGTGGAACAAGAAACTCTGATAGTGACTAGAAATCATAATGAAATGAAGAGTTCAATAGATCAAATGACAAACACATTAGAGAGCCTTAAAAACAGAATGGGCGAAGCAGAAGAGAGAATATCAGACTTAGAAGACAGAGAACAGGAAAGGAAACAGGCAAACCAAAGAAAAGAAGAAGAAATTAGAAATCTAAAAAATATTGTCGGGAATCTACAGGATACTATTAAAAAACCCAACATTCGGGTTCTAGGAGTTCCTGAAGGCATGGAGAGGGAGAAAGGATTAGAAGGCATTTTCAGTGAGATACTAGCAGAAAATTTCCCAGGTTTGGAGAAGGACAGAGGCATCTTAGTACAGGAAGCTTATAGAACCCCTAATAAACATGACCAAAAGAGATCCTCACCACGACATGTTGTAATCAAACTCACCACAGTGAAACATAAAGAAAAGATCCTAAAAGGTGCAAGAGAGAAACGTCAGATCACTCTTAGAGGATCTCCAATTAGACTCACAGCAGACTTCTCATCAGAAACCCTACAAGCTAGAAGGGAATGGCGAGACATAGCCCAGGAACTAAGAGAGAAAAACTGCCAGCCCAGAATACTATATCCTGCAAAGCTCTCATTTGTGAATGAAGGTGAAATTAAGACTTCCTGGGTGTTAAATAAGAGATTCAGGATAGGCACTTTGTCTAATGGTTAAGAGAATGGTTCAGACACCTGTCTCACACTGATGTTGGTGGGTTCAGTCCTTTACCCTGGTTTCTGCCTTTAGCTCCCTGCTAATGCAGTCCTCGGCAGGCAGCAGGTGATGATCCAAGTAGTTAGGTTCATGCCACCCATCTAGGAGACAGATTGAGTTCTCAGCTCCTGCTTTGGGTCCCCAGCCACTGTGGGCATTTGAGAAGTGAACCAGTAAATGGAGGAGGTCTCTTGATCTCTCTCTCTCTCTCCAACAAGCAACTTTAATACATTTTTAAATCCCCCCAAAGTTAGCGATTAATGTGACCTTGAAAGTCATATTAGTTACCCTTGGGGCATTTCTTCATACAAAGCATAAGCTTCGAAGTTTTTCATTACATATAACTGACATGTGGTTGGGCAACCACATTGCCCCCAACATTGAAGCTGGGTGTCCAAACACAACCTGTGCATGCATGTTCATAGTGTTCTTTGCAGTAGCCAGAGGGTGGGAACCACATAAATGTCCATCAACGGCTGAGTGAATAAACCAAGTGTGATAGGTCCACACAATGGAATATCGTTCCAACACAAGAAGGACTGAGGGTCTGAGATTGCTACCACATGGAAGAGCCAGAAGGCACTGTTTGGTTCCATTTGTATGAAATACCCAGGATTCCTAGAGACAGAACAGACTGGCGGTCCCCAGTGACTGCAAATGGGGAGCGCCTGCTTGATGTCATGTTTGATGTTTTGGAGAGTGGCCATGATGGCCAGGGATGACCAGGGCTCAGTAGGAGTGCCCAGCTCACCACCACACAGGGTCAGCCCTTGCTCTGGCAAAGCAGGGTGTGGAATGGAGAATTCCTGCTGTTGGCAGAGAAGGTGGCCAGGGTTTAAGTGGTCATGGGAAGAGCAGCCTCATCTCCACATGTTAGTGAAAGAGTCATCAACAGCAGCGAGGGTACAAGGGCCTGGGAAGCAGTGAGGAAGACACATACTGTTGGCGTTTGATACCTCCATGCCCTGCTACACAGGGCCAGCCTGTGGCAGGGCATGCTCCATTAAAAAAAAAAAAAAAGATTTTACTTATTTGAGAGGCAGAGTTACAGACAGAGGGGGAGAGACAGAGAAAGGTATTCCATCCATCTGCTGGTTTACTCCCTAGATGGCCACAATGGCTGGAGCCAGGCCAGTCCGAAGCCAGGAGCCAGGAGCCAGGAGCTTCTTCTGGGACTCCCAGATGGTTGCAGGGACCCAAGCACTTGAATCATCTTCCACTGATTTCCCAGACCATCAGCAGGGAGCTGGATTGGAAGAAGAGCAGCTGGAACATGAACCAACACCCATATGGGATGCCAGTGCCACAGGTGGAGGCTTAGCCCACTATGGCACAGCGCCAGTCCTTGGCATGCTCCATTTGACAGTAGCTTCCGGGGTCCTGTTTCTCTTACTTGTTTCAAATGGATCCCCATTTTAAAGTGAACACTCTGCAATTTGGTACAACAGCAAACCACAGACACAGGAAAGTCTGAAGTGAGAAAATGGAGTTCAATAGCCCAGTCACCCAGCTGTTTCTGTGGTTCTCATAAGCCATGTGAATTTTATCACTCATGATAAAATTAAAGTGACAGCAGCGTGATCAGACCAAGTAGCGATCTAGAAGTGAAATGACTGCAAAAGATAAAGAGGGAAATGAGAGAAGAGGGTTTCTGTAGACTGACAAGGGGCGGAGGGGAGAATTCAGAGGAAGCAATAGGGTCTCGGGGTGGGGACTGGGCTCACTGCTGCGGGGGAAGCAGGCTGCTGGGTTTGGGGACGCAGGGAGACAAATGTCTTCTGAGAAAAAAATAAAACATCCCACAGGGTTTATATAATCCCAGGCAGCAAAGTTTCTGCTTTGAGAAAAACGTGTCTGCAAACAGGGGATTACAACGCATGCCATTGTCATTGATAGCACAGGAGTATTGAGTCCTGGCCCCTGCGCGCTCTTGCTGCTGGTGGAATTCCTGTCGCCCTGGAATGCCATTATTCTCAAGGACAATTTTCTTTATCCCTGGCTTGTTGTCTGAATAAGCCTTACTATGGACAACGGATCTTTGGATATGTTGGGCAGTGCCAGGAATGGTCAACAAAAGGCCAGTGGTCATTAAGATCCAGGAGTCCATCAGAGTCTGGAGCTCACAGGATCTCTGGGGAAGCAGCTGCGGTGGAACAGGCTGGGGTGTGGCCAGGCTGGGGTGTGGCCAGGCTGGGGTGCCCTGCTTCTCCTCCAGACCTGGAACAGGCTTGCAAATCTGCCGTCAGGGCCCGAAGATTCTCAGAGCTGCCTTGTAAATATTCCCATGGCTGTTTCCCACCTCAAGTCCACGTCCTGTGGCTTCCTTTGTTCCCACTGGACATAAACCTGCAGTCTACCCAGCACTTCCTGTTTTTCCTTTAACTCGTGCGATTGAAGATTATTGCTTACGCACTTGGGCCTCATTCCTTTGTAATCATGACCTCTACTCTACTACCAATGGCTCTACTCCCAACCTGTGTGTACTGATGGTCCTCTTCCCCACTTAATGCTGTATAATTGTTCAAACCTGGTAAATGCCACTCTTAGGATCATTGGTTACTATCCTCACTCTGTCTTTTATGACCTTGTCTAAATATGATCAGAGTCGGCAAACTTGGAAGGCTTCCATAGCCTTGGCAACTCATGACGACAGCCTAGGATGGTTACTGGCGCCATAAACTAGAGTGTCAATTTGTTGGATCAACAACAGGAGTCACTGTGCACTTGCTCCTCATGTGGGATCTCTGTCCTTAATGTGCTGTACATTGTGATTTAATGCTATAACTAGTACTCAAACAGTATGTTTCACTTTGTGTTTCTACGTGGGTGCAAACTGTTGAAATCTTTACTTAATATATACTAAATTGATCTTCTGAATATAAAGAGAATTGAAAATGAATCTTGATGTGAATGGAAAGGGAGAGGGAACGGGAGAGGGGAGGGTTGTGGGTGAGAGGGAAGTTATGGGAGGGGGAAGCCACTGTAATCCATAAGCTGTACTTTGGAAATTTATATTCATTAAATAAAAGTTAAAAAATTTAAAAAAAGATTATTGCTTACTCCACAGCCTGCTACTTTTCTGGCCGTGTCCATCCAACGCCCCTGATTTGGTCAAGTCAGAGGGTTTGCTGTCAAGCTCTATGCCATCTCTGCTAGGCAACAAATCCTGAAGTTTGCTTCTTGATCCTACAACTGAGTCATGGGATCAACGGGTGGCTGCAGGATGTCTGAGGATCCAGATGAGGGAGGAGGCTTGGGAGGCAGCAGCAACACACAGTGACGTGTTGGGCAGAGATTCCGTCCCAGAGAAGCTGAAAAGAGAGACAGCTGAATCCGCAGAGCCCCTGCTGGGAGTCCAAGCCTCATCACCAAGTGTGAAATGTGAAATCTTTGAGAAATTTCAGTTCTGTCTCCATTGTGGTAGAGTTAACAAAAGAGGGGAGCACACAGCAGTGGCCTTGTAACATTCTTTCTCACGACTCCAGTTGAATAGGCTGAACACGCACTCGATTTACATGCCTTTCCACATTCGACATTAGCTGTTGTTTTCTCCAAGTGATCACAAACACATCTCTCATACAACTCTGTGTTGTATGTCTGTTGGAACCCCTCTTCTTAGCAATCATTGAGTTTTCCCATTTAGTTGTCTCTGATGTGGGCAAGGATACTGTGTGTGTGTGTGTGTATGTGTGTACGGGTGGTCTGTGGCAGGCAGGCACTTCCTGAGGTAGGTTGGCTTGGGAGCTGCACAAAGCATTTGTGGACAGAGAATGCATTGGAAGTGAGGCACAAAGCAAAATTAAAGGCAGGATTGAGTATAAGAATTGAAAAAGTTCAAAAGAATGAAAACATTTTCAGTGAAGAGCAGCCCATCTGATGAAACAGGTACACTGACAAATGAATGTTATTGAGTGTTTGCCCTGTCTGGATGATTTACTTGTTTATTTTTTATTTTTTTTCACTTTTATGTAATAAATACAAATTTTCAAAGTACAGCTTATGAATTACAATGGCTTTTACCCCCCATAACTTCCCTCCCACCTGCAAACCTCCCATCTCCCACTCCCTCTCCCAATTATGTATTGCCATTGTCAGAAAAAAATGTGCATGATCCATATGTGTGTGCATGTCTGTGCAGGTGCATGTCTATGCATGTGCATTGTGTGTGTGTGCAGTTTGTTCCTTTATTTTTGCAACCACCAAAACGAGCTGCCTGACTGCTGGAAATTCTGCAAGTGTCGAGGCTGTGAAGAGGAAGCAGTGTTACCCAGGGGAGCAGCAGGTCAGGGTTTCTTCAGCGGTCAGCTAGGGCGGTGCCAGGCACTCCTCTCCTGAGCACACCCATCGCGTGTCGGGTGACCACAAACACAAGCGATGTTCACCGACTTGGCTCTCACAGCGCTTTACGTCTGGGGGTAGGACACGATACTCAGAACAGAAGCTACAGGATTCGCCCCCTCCAGCACGTCCTTTCCTCAACGGTAGCACGAGGGCCTCGTGGTCATCGCAGTGCTCCTCCGGGAGCTGCTCTCTGCCCAACAAGCCGTGTGCTGCATGACGGGAGGCTCGCCTTCTGGGGACCAGCACACCCTTTGTTACAGGTAAGGAGACAGACAGGGACCAGAGAAAGACCCCAGGACATATGTCATCACACCTGCTCCCAGAGCTGCCTTCAAAAATACCTCCCATGGCCTGTCATCTGAAATGATCACCGTAGCTGACTCTGTCCCCATGATGACCTGCGGCTCGTTAGCATATCATTATAATATAATTACCATGGCTGACACTCCCACTCCCACCCTGCACCTGACAACATGATGCTGCCAAGACTCCCTAACAAGGCCAGAAATCGGGCAGTCACAGATCAGGTAACAAAACGCTGCACAGACCACGGCAAAGGATGACCCCAAGCCTCGTGGGCTGCAGCTCAGTCTAAAAGCTGCCCACACTCCTTGAGTGTGTGCTTCCACTTTGCTTATGAATCTTACTCCTCTGCTAACCTTTGCCAACATCTCCTAAGTCTTTCATGTGTCAGAGATGAGAACCTGAACCCCGAGTCCCCCAGGACTCCCCAGCAAACTGCCCAAGCCATCCACCTCACTGGTCCAACCACTCATTCTAGAACTTGCTTACAGCAGGTTCCTTTGATGAAGAAGCAACTCTTGCACCAGTGGGATCACACCTGGTGTGGGGGCAGAGATGCAGGCCTCGGGGAGTCTCTCGTGCAGAGTAGAACTTGGTCCTGCTGGTGATGACTGAAAACACCAAAATATGTGTTTGTGTGTGTGCTAAATAACCTGATATAAGCAAACGTTAAAAAGCTCACGAAACACAATGCAAAGAAGGCACTTGCCAAAGCTTGATCACAGCAGAATCCTTGGAAATTTCTAGTAAGAGTAGCCCAGGGACAGCCTTCGCATCAGGCCCCTTTCTCTGACTGTGGTCAAGGTAAGAAGCGGGGACCACTCTCACATTACCCTCAAGTCGAAAGGGAACCTCGCCCAGAAGTGGTAGGGAAGGAACTGGGGGTTACGGCAAATCACCATGCGCAGACATGTGCACGTTTGCTGAGGGCGACGTTTTGGTTGGCGACCGAAGTCGCATTCCTAAAGGAATGCTGAAGGGAAGCCAGACTGTAATGTGGTGATCCCCTTGCAGTTTCTCATTCCTTAGCGGAAAAGAAAATGCAAGTTAAGCCATGTGCTGAGTGTAACGAATCATTGTTAAGGGCCTACTGGACATCAAGAGCCTTCCCTGACAAGGACAATGCCCCTCAGGGCAGCTGGCATACTCTTTCACATAAAGCTGCCAGTCCATGGCCATGGAGGGGTGGATATCACCTGGAAAACTGAAGGCTTCCCCATCCTAACCAAGCACTGTCATCACCATGTGCTTTCTCAGGCACAACGAGGTGTCAGCAGCCAGTGTCCTCCATATCCAGGTCGACCATGTGACCAGAGTCAACTGGGCCAGAACCTCTGAATGTTACCAAAACCAAACATAAGCACAGCTGCCTGCCAGTCATGGAGGCAGGCCTTTGTGGGGAGAAGGGGTCTTACAGGGCAGCCAGACTCCCTCCCACTGGGGCTAGGGAAGTGTTAGGGGCCAGGTGGGAAGGAGCTGGTGGGCAGAAGTCTGGTGGGGCAGCTCTGATCACCAGGGCCTGGAGGGGTGAGACTGTATTTCAGAGCTGACCCCAGAAAGCAGGAACTCTGGCCCACATGGTTAGATCCATGGTTAACAGCAAAGCTGGGGGAACTTGCTGGGAAAGAATGGGGTTCTGAGTTTGGGGCACCAGGGGCCCCTGTGAACAGGGCAGTCTGACATCAGGAGAAGCTGAAGGGTTTTCTCTCTCCGACCCTGTCTCCCTTTGCCTGCGGGGAGTGGGGGGCACCTGCCGCTGTGAGGAAACCTGGACACTCTCAGGCAGCATGTCACAACCCTAGTGAGCAGCTGCCCCTGCCCCTTTGGCACGGATGAGCTGAGCCAGACGTGCTCTCGCCAGCATCCTCAGGGCGGTGCCGCCCTCCCGGGATTAAGGCGTCCGCTCTGCTTGGATGAGACATGGGGCTCTGGGCTGAGGGAAGCTGAGTACACGTGACTCATGGCAGGGCGGCCCGGGAAGAGTCGGAGGGACTCTGGGTGAGCTTCGCCTTAAGCCCCGGTTACTCAGTGATGAGGGCAGTGGCTGGAACACCAGGAGGCATCACTCGGGGTCAGAATTAAGTCACATGAAGAGTGAAGGATTAACCGAAGGCCAGAGGCCCCAGAGCACCATGGCCTCCCTGCTGCCATCCTGTCCCAGGACAAAAGAAGTCAGCACTGGAGTGGGTGGCAGTGACTTCCTATGCTCTGCGGCCACTTCTCACAGCAAAGGCAGGGACCCAGCTTCCTCACCACACCTGGACCCTTTCCTGCAAGTCCCATTCTGGAACTGGGCATTCCCACCCACATTCCAATCCAGGAAAAGACTACGGTAGCAAAGGGAGGCTGAACAGAGTAGGAAACACTTGAACCTGGTGAGCAGCAGCAAGACACATGGATTCATCCCCCTGGGGAGAAGCTGCATATGAATAAAACATCACTGGAGAATAAAGATTACCCAGTGTTAGTCACACAAATTCCTTCCATGTCAATTCAGACCTCCCGACCCCACTGTCTCTTCAAATATCCGCCCCTTCCCCCTCCTCATCTCTTGAACAGACGCTGGCTGTCCTTTGGGAGTGACAGAATCGCCAGTCGTCAGCGCTGTCCCTGGGAGAGGCAGGTTTGAGCTCAACAGGACCCACGTGTGTTTCTTCCTCATGAAGCCTTGCACGGGCAGGTGCTGGAGGGCGGGATGAGCTTCCTGGCATTTCCAGAGGCTCCTGCTCTGGTGGCAGTTGCCGGTCTTGGCACAGAGCTGCACCGTGTTGTCCAAGATTACCACTAGTGCCCCAACCACTGTGTCCGTTGTCCAGCCAGTGGGGAGGAGAAATAAGCAGTGAACACGCCCACCTGGACTTCAGAGAACCTCATGGAAAGCTGACCTGAGGCTCCTGCTGCCATTCGACAGCAACAACAGTCATGCTGATTGGATGGGACCCTGTACCCAATGGAGAGCAGACAACCCTGGCCTGTTCCTCAGGAAGCAGGGGAGGGGGCAGTGTTGGGAGGTCACCTGTCTCCTGTTCCTTGGTCATTCCCCCTATGACAGCAGGGGAGGGAGCAGTGTTGGGAGGTCACCTGTGCCCTTTTCCTTGGTCATTCCCCCTATGACAGCAGGGGAGGAGGGGGCAGTGTTGGGAGGTCACCTGTGCCCTGTTCCTTGGTCATTCCCCCTATGACAGCAGGGGAGGGAGCAGTGTTGGGAGGTCACCTGTGCCCTGTTCCTTGGTCATTCCTCCTATAACAGCAGGGGAGGGAGGGGGCAGCGTTGGCAGGTCCCCTGTCTCCTGTTCCTTGAACATTCCTCCTATAACAGCAGGGGAGGAAGGGGGCAGCGTTGGCAGGTCCCCTGTCTCCTGTTCCTTGGTCATTCCTCCTATAACAGCAGGGGAGGGAGGGGGCAGTGTTGGGAGGTCACCTGTCTCCTGTTCCTTGAACATTCCTCCTATAACAGCAGGGGAGGAGGGGGCAGTGTTGGGAAGTCACCTGTCTCCTGTTCCTTGAACATTCCTCCTATAACAGCAGGGGAGGGAGGGGGCAGTGTTGGGAGGTCACCTGTCTCCTGTTCCTTGGTCATTCCCCCTATGACAGCAGGGGAGGAAGGGCAGTGTTGGGAGGTCACCTGTGCCCTGTTCCTTGGTCATTCCCCCCATTACAGCAGGGGAGGAAGGGCAGTGTTGGGAGGCACCTGTGCCCTGTTCCTTGGTCATTCCCCCTATGACAGCAGGGGAGGAGGGAGCAATGTTGGGAGGTCACCTGTGTCCTGGACTTGGAAGTTCTTATGTCATGGGAAGATCGTGCCCATGGTGACCGGCATGCATCCATCACACAGCACAAGTCCCTCTCAGGTTTCTGGCTTTGTGGAGCCAGGATGGCCCTGCTCTCCTTCCTCCAGTACTGGAACCACCCATGAAAACACCACATCCCAGCGAGCCTGAATCCACCCTCCATCATGACCTCCACCGCGACCTTTGTACCAGGTGTCTACGTGGCATGGATGAGCCCCTCCAGCACCTGCAGGGAGAGTGCCTTTGGGAAGAGGCTCCTCTACCAGCTCATGAATGACCGAGACTCAGACCCTGCTCCTGCACAGCTCAGACGCCTGAGTCGCTGGCCTTTGTCATCCCTGGAGAGTCGCAGAGCCTGGCCCCTCTACAACGCTGTCTTGTCTGGAAAGCAGGGTGGCCCTCCACTCCCCCTGGGGAATCCTAGGGGCTTCTGCCCTGCAGTTCCCATTCAGGGCGCCTCCACTGTGTGTTAAACACTTTGCATCTTACAGATTGTTTTTTTCTTACAGATTCTAGAAACGGGTAGAATTATTACCCAATCCCCACTGCTCAAGAAAGGAAAGTGTGGCTCCAAGGTGTTATGTAACATGTCTGAGTTCATGCAGCTGTGAGTGATGGGAGGCGCTGACTGCCCATTGGGCCCTCATACTATGGGTGTGGACTCTGCACTGCAGCGCCCAGGCAGGCCAGGCAGGCCTCCCATCACCACTCAGTGTAACTGGCGAGTGGCCCAACATCTTTATTTTGAGCATCAAGAAGTTTTGGGCAGGAGTGTGACATAGCGGTTGAGATGCCACTTGGGATGCCTGCATTCTGAGTTGGAGTGCCTGGTTCAAGTCCAGCTTCCTGCAAATGGGAGGCAGCAGGTGATGGCCCAAGTACTTGAGTTCCTGCCACCCTCAGTAGGAGACTTGGATGGAGCTCTAGGCTCCAGGCTTCAGCCTGGCCAAGCCTTGAGTGTTATAAGCATTTGAGGAGTGAACCAGCAAACAGATCACTCTGTCTGCCTTGGCCTTTCAAATAAAATGAAAATAAATAAAAGTTTAAAAATTGAAGTCTCAGGGGGTTAGATGTCTTATGCAAGAGATAAAATCCAGTGCCTCAAGCAGAGATCCAGAGTCAGCTGACAGCACAGTGGCCGTGCTGGACACCAGAACCCTGTCCTCTGAGGCCTCATAGAGCAGGCTGGCAGATCAAAGTCAAGCATCGCTGATGAAGGAGAGGGACATCTGCACTGTCACAAGGTGTGACCCTTGTACACTGAGGCCATCACAGGTGTGGTCCCTGCTGTACACTGAGGCCATCACAGGTGTGGTCCCTGCTGTACACTGAGGCCATCACAGGTGTGGTCCTGCTGTACACTGAGGCCATCACAGGTGTGACCCTTGTACACTGAAGCCATCACAGGTGTGGTCCCTGCTGTACACTGAGGCCATCACAGGTGTGGCCCTTGTACACTGAGGCCATCACAGGTGTGGCCCTTGTACACTGAGGCCATCACAGGTGTGGTCCTTGTACACTGAGGCCATGACAGGTGTGGCCCTTGTACACTGAGGCCATCACAGGTGTGATCCTTGTACACTGAGGCCATCACAGGTGTGATCCTTGTACAGTGAGGCCATCACAGGTGTGATCCCTGCTGTACACTGAGGCCATCACAGGTGTGATCCCTGCTGTACACTGAGGCCATCACAGGTGTGGCCCTTGTACACTGAGGCCATCACAGGTGTGGCCCTTGTACACTGAGGCCATCACAGGTGTGGCCCTTGTACACTGAGGCCATCACAGGTGTGGCCCTTGTACACTGAGGCCATCACAGGTGTGGTCCTTGTACACTGAGGCCATCACAGGTGTGGCCCTTGTACACTGAGGCCATCACAGGTGTGATCCTTGTACACTGAGGCCATCACAGGTGTGATCCTTGTACAGTGAGGCCATCACAGGTGTGATCCCTGCTGTACACTGAGGCCATCACAGGTGTGATCCCTGCTGTACACTGAGGCCATCACAGGTGTGGCCCTTGTACAGTGAGGCCATCACAGGGGTGATCCTGGCTGTAGACTGAAGCACTAAGTTCTACGCCTGTCACAGATGGCTGATGACAACGGCTAGGTCTGCGGGTGAAAAGTACCACATGTGAACTGCTTCCTCCAGGCCAGAGTGAGCTGGTGTGTCAGGGCTGACACAGACAGCCAGGGTGCCTGACACATCCCTCTGCTGTACACTGGGCACCTAGGACCCCCAGGAGGTCTCCAGGCAGTTACACGAATTTCTCACAAAGGATTCTTTTGGTAGCTACAAACTCCCACAGGACCTTGAAAAGCAAATCGTTTCTAACTCTGGCCTTGCTCAGCCTGGGCCCAGGTGGGTGGCTCTGTAACACACACACATCCTCACCAGCAAGTTCAGTTTGGGGATTTTTTTCATTATCCCCCTTCCCCACCAATTTTTTTCTATAAAATTTATTTAAATATACAAGGATTCTTAATGCATGTATTTTTGAACCAAGTTTTACGATTTCGTTTCCATCACTTTGTATCATGTGTGTTTTATGTGCTTTTCCATGTTTTAAAAAAAAAATACTTGCCAAAACTTTTGCTGGAATTCCATTTTGAAAGAGGAGCAGAAACAAGCTCCAGCTCTGCCAAGCCCCACGTGCCAACATGCACCGCCAGCCCTGTCCCCAGAGCAGGCCAGGCCTTGCCCTGCACGCCCCGTGCCCATCAGCCCAGGTGCCGCCAGAGCCTTCCCCCCAGCTTATCCAGCGCTCTGTTCCTCAGAGATTTGACCATTCACTGTGTCCCACTAAGAAAGGATCGTCCCCATCACCTACCTCTGCTGTCCTTGTAGCTGAATGTGAGTTTAAAAGAGGAAACTCCCTCTCCTACCGGAACCTCCGTGGTGAACTTTCTGGTGCTTTGTGGGTCTCTTCAAGACAAGGAATTCTGGAAGTAGAGGCAGGTGGCTTTGCTGTCCCTGACTGAAAAACCACACTCTCCAGCGTCATCCTTTCCAGCTGAGCATCCGTCCTTCCTGCATCTGGGTGGACACAGGGGAGGAGGCTGTGCTGGGTGGGAGTCTCTGGGGGGTGACGAGGGCTGAGCTGGCTCTTTAGAGCAGAGCCATCAGGACTGAATCTTGGAGGCTTGAGAGAAGGCAGGGGAGGGGAGAGGGTCACAGGGCACTCCCTGCCCTTGTCATGTGCCAGGACTGTGCCAGTAAGAAGGCTGCTACCAGATGCTGAAACAGTGGGGCCCACTCAGTCTTAGACCGTGTACCTCCTGAACTGTGAGCCGAGAGTAACTATAAAGTTACCCTGCCCAGGTATTTCACTGTAGTGATGAAAAGCTGACTGATAACATGCGGGGAGTCCACCTGAAGCTGACAGCATAAGCCGTTCTGAGTTGCACAAATGCCAGCACTTTAGTTTATGTTGAAAACAGACCCGGAACGTGTTCAAGTGCAAACAGTGCACTTGAGAGCAGATCAGGGCAAACACCAGGGAGAAGTATGACACAGAAAGCACACAGCCAAGTCCATAGACACTGGAACCAGCTGACGGTGGGGTGACCAAGGCCTGAGCCCCTGGGTCACTCTGGTGGTGACAGTGGAACAAGGACCTCAGCTTGCACCCCTCGGACAAGGCTGGAGGTGGAGCTCACTGCCCCCGACTCCTGCCAGGCATTAGTTGGGGAGCAGGGTGGTTCCCTGGCACTGGTACCCTGAGGAACACTGAGGGCAGAGCCTCGTGGGCTACAAACAGAAGCTTCCCAGCGGCTGGAGGGTGAGCGTCCCCTGACGGTGCACACAGGGGCTGTCAGAGCACACACTCTTCCCGGGCCCGGTATGATGCTGCCTTGTGCAGCCTAGAAAAGCGGTGCTTTCCTGTCAGTGGATCAGAGCGCCACAGTCCCGTGAGTCCAGGCGATCCCAAGCAGATGGGCATTTTTCCACTGTGAAGGAATTTTAGCATCTTTGATATTCACCTAATTATATCCCTTTGGTGTGAATGAATCCCTGTTAATACTCTGCCAACTTTCTAACTCACTCTCCGACATTCTCCTCTGTGGACTTATTAAACTTTAATGTATTTGATTAAATGAAGACAATCAGGCCTCAGCCACTCACAAAGGAAGTTTTCTAGGTAAGTTGTTAATTTCTCCTCTGAGTTAGCCACTACTGTATTTTATTATAGAGAGGTCTCTCACTTACATGTCGTCAGAGTTCTGATTTTTCCTTGTTTCAAGGTGGACTTCTCGTGGTAATACTCATGGCAAAGTAGAGCACAGAATTACTAATGGTAAAGTGGTTACAAGAACATAACGGTCACGTCAGCAGCCAGTGCAAATGATGGCACCCTCACGCCTTTCACACCATCCAAGAAGCAATTCCCAGCGGAAGAACCGCACACAAAGAGAAAAGGCAATCCAGTATGGGTTCCACAGGGAAGCACAGGGGGTTCCAAGTTCCCAGTGCCCCAATCTTCCCAATAAATTCTGCAGAAGACTCAATGTAAACACTCAATGCACAGTTATCTAAATTAGAAGATAATTTGGTTGGGGTGTGTGATATTATGAAATATATTTTAGTCTCTGTCCATTTCCTGGCATATATCTCCTAAAACCTGAGGACCACCCAGAGTGCTAAGCGTCTTTTGTCTTCTAGGGGGATGAGTGCTGGCATCGGGGGCTCTCAATGGGTTCGGGATGGTGGCTGCTCACCATCACTAAGTATCAGGAGAAATAACCATCTGTGGAGTTGGCCTGTAAGGGCTACAGTTTAGGGGATTATTTGGCACGGTATAGAATAAATACCGTGCTTCCTCAGAGACACTGTATATAAACTTGAGAGTACGATAAGGAGATAGCAGATCAATATTTCTGAGACAGAGCTGAAAAATTAGAAACATGATGGACATATTAAACAAATGAGTGGATAAAGATTAAGAGAAAAGTAGAACACTGGGGTTAGATCTGCAGCTAGCCAGAAAGAGACCCAGTGGGGAAAATGCATAGGAGATGCTCGGGTAGGGGAAGAACAGAAAACAGACCCAACCAATTCTGAGTAAGAGTTCCAGAGAAGCAAGCAGAGGTAAAGGGAGAGAAATGATATTCCAAAATAAAATCATCTCTGATAACCGCTCAGAATTCATCAAAAGGAATGGTCTTCAGACTCCAGGACCTTAATCTGCAGTAGGAATAAAGAACAAATCCATGCATATGCACATCTTAGTAAAATCAAAGAGCCCTGAGTATAAAGAGACCATAGAAGGCATTGTGAGGTAAGACTATCTACTTTCTGAAAACAAGATTGACAGTTAACGTCTCAACGGCAGGAAAGGAAGGCAGAAGCTGCAAGGAAGTCCTTACAGCCTGTAACTCCCTCAAGAGGGGAGCCTGACCCACAACAAAAACAGATAAAGACAAGCACCGCGCTGTCCCAGATCTTTACAGAATTATTTATTTAGTTATCTCAAAGGCAGAATGACAGAGAAAGGAGTGACAGAGGGAGGGGAGGGGGAGGGCGGGAGGGAGGGGGAGAGAGGGAGAGGGGGAGGGAGAGAGAGAGAGGGAGGGAGGGAGGGAGGGAGGGAGGGAGCCAGTCATCGTCTGTCTGCTGGTTCACTCCCCAAATGGCTACAACAGCCAGGGCTGGGCTAGGCTGAAGCCAGGAACCAGAAACTCCACTGCAGTCTCTCATGTGGCAGCAGGGGCCCAAGCACCTGGGCCATCCTCTGCTACCTTCCCAGGCGCATAGGCAGGAAGCTGGATTGGAAGCGGAGCAGCCAGTACTCACACTCTGATACTGGATGCTGGTGTCACAAGCAGAGGCTTAACCCACTGCATCACAATGCTGGCTCCATACCAAATTTGTATTAAGAGAAATGATAAAGGATGTATTTAGGGAATTAGAAATTTGACCACAGAAAGAAAATTTCAGATGCATGAAAAACATGATGAAGAAAACAGACATATATGCTATAACATGAATAATATTTTAGCTTTATAAAATAATAACATTCTTCTAAGAGTGTGGGAGGGGTGGCAGGAAGGCTAACAGGGTGGAACGCAGGACATGCGGGAGGCTGTGGGAGTGATGTATATGCTCATCTTGATCTTCGTAATGACTTCATCAAAGTTCAGCCAATTTTATTTAAGGTACAATTTTTGGAGGCCAATTGAATCTCAAGAACCAGAAGCTAGGACACCCAGCAGACACTAGCACACTGATAAACCAGCCTGGGTTTCCAACACCACTCTTCAGCAAGATGATGCAGAGCCCTGGGGAGAAACAGCTCCATCTGGACTGAGCCAGGAAATGCATAGGATGAGCCAGACAGTAGATACACAGACAGAAAACACAATGATGCATGTGTGTTGGGGGACAAGGCAGCCCATCTGAAACCACTCTCAATGGCCAAAGCTGGAAGAGTTTGAGTGACAATACAAATAACCTAATACGTATCGCGGTCCAAAGTGTAAACATCCATGAGTCACATATGGATATAAACAAATGATTAAATAAACAAACGGAAGGAAAAAAGACAAATCTTCCCCACAAAGCAATTCTAAATGATGTATATAATCACTTCTTCATTAGGGAAATTGGGCTTAACCACCCATTCCTGGCATGTGTCATTCTTAGTGATGTGCTTCCAGACAGCAGTGTGGAAGGCAGGTGGGCAGTAACATTCCAGAGAAGATACTTGCAAACACTACCTTTCTCATATGATGAGGTCTGATGTCATCAGTGGAACATCACGTTGATAATGTGACTGCACGGATTTCAAGCTTTTTTTTAAGAAAAAAAAAACTTATCTTTTAATGTCATTTTCCATGTAGTTTTTAAAGTAATCATGTGTGTACAATGGTATGATGATATGTGAAGGGCTCACTACCCCTCCCAAAATCCACAGGTGGACAGAGGGTAAGCCGAGACGAAGTCTAGACAAGAAGAACCCAAATGAATGGCATTCCATGAAATGCCTGGCCAGGACTCTGCAAAACCAACAGGGTCCTAAGTGAGAACACAGAATGCCCAAGAGCAAGTCCCAGCCAAGAGGGACCATGGAGACCTGAAACAAGGTATCCTCCTTGGGATCCTAGTGTAAAAAATGAACATTATGTATCGCTTCTTGGCCTTTTGGCTAAGATCAAGTGTAAAAAATGAACATTAGGTAAAACTAAGGGAATCCGAATAACGTACAGAGCTTGATTAACAACAATGTGGCATCACTGCTTTATCAGCGGTTATAATTACACAGTGCTCACAGGAAGTGTTCACGAACAGGGAGACGATGCTGGGTGCAAGAGCTGGTGCTGGACTACCCTGTCAACTTTCCTGTGACTCTAAACAAATGCTAAAATACACAGGTTTATTTAATATGGATATTTTGCAAAACACAAACAAAACTTGTCACTAACAAATGATTACAACTAAAATTAACCATATATGGGAGGGATTTAAACGGCTACAAATAATTAATGAATGGAAAATCAAGTGAAGAATCTCGGGATTAAGTCAGAGTGAAAAAAATAAACAAAATGGAAAAGTAATAAACAGAAATAGAAGCTAGATAGGGCAACAAAGAGATTATAAAATAAAATAGAAAACTTAGACAAAAAATGTTCAGGAGAGGTGAGTATTGCGGTGCAGTGGGCTAAGCTGCCTCTTGGGACACCTGAGTATCCCATATCAGAGTGCCCGGGATCGAGTCCCACCGGTTTCTGATCAGCTTCTTGCTAGTGCACCTGGGAGGCAGCAGATGATGACCCAAGTTCTGGGGTTCCTGCCACCCCTGTGGGAGACCCTGATGGAGTCTCTAGCTCCTGGGTCTGAGGAGTGAATCAGGAGATAGAAGTTCATTCTCTATTTCTCTCTCACTCTTCCAATCAAATAAAGAAGTAATTTCTTAAGAGAGCTACATGGAGGACAGATAGAGAGAACCAGACCCACGTGTGAGCAGGGCTTATGGAAAAGGAACGCTGAAATCAGTGATGGCTACAAGGTTTCCAGAATAAAAGGAAGGGAGGAAATTTCCGATTGCAGGTGTACACCAAATGCCAAATAGCATAAATTTAAATACATTCACGTTTTTTGAAAACCTGAAAGCTGAAAGCCTGCTTTTCATGACCTCCTGATCATGCACTGTACAGACTGTGTTTTAATGCCCCTCTGAGTTTGTGAAGTGTGAAACACGAATAGCCATGTCTGACAGACCAGCAGGAGAGAAAACAAATAAGGCAGTAACACAACCAGTATTGGATAGAGACATGGCCTTCTCAGAAGCCACACCGTCTGATATAACAGCGTCCTGAGGGGGAAAATTCTTCCAACCTCCACCTCCACCTCCACCTCCACTGGCATTTCAGCTACGGTCAGGCAAATACAAAATAAGAAACAAAGTGTTGGATGTGGCAAGAGCATTTTATACAAACTGGAAAATATGGGCAAAGGTTACATGTCACTAGAAAGTCCACAGGGCCCACTAGCAAATCTTGCCTGTGGTGTTAGGTACCTTCTATCAACTGAGCCAACAGATACAACAAATGGTTTCTGATTTTCCTGTGTTGCTAAAAAATAAAAATCAACCTTTTTTTACATGCTTCTGTTAGTGGCTGCTTCATGGGGAACAAATCCAACAATAACTTATGGCTTTTATAAAATCTACTTTAAAAAAACTCCCTGCTGAGGTATGACTGACACAGAAGAAGTGGTACATACTTGATGGGTACCACTTCATGATGGGAGAGAAGTGAAACCACTGTGTGATCCGTGTCAGGGAACTACCCCTCACCTTCACAGGTTTCCTCCCAGACTTCGTGGTCATTACTGTTGTGACTGGAAGACTTGACACCAGCTCTTAGCACAGCTTCAGGTTGACAATACTGTATCACTATACAGCAAGCACTATACTGCAGAGGGGATCCCAACTTACAGAACTGCTTACCTTGCATAATTGAAACTTGCCACACTTTAACTATAAGCTCTCCATTCTGCCTTCTTTGACGTCCACGGCCACCACGACTCTCTGATTTTGTGACTCTGACGTTTTCAGATGCCACATGGACACGAGACCCTGCACCACTCATCTCTCAGGACTGGCTTGCTTCACTTCCACAACACCCCCCCCCCCCCACGTCTGTCGATGGTGCTCCCAATGGCAGGAGGATGTCCTTCCTCCTGGGGGACCACGGTTTCCTGATGCACTCATTCGCTGGTGGGCACTTAGTTGGCTTCCATCTTTGAGCTATGGTGACTAACACTGCAGTGGACATGGAGTGCAGGTACCTCTTCAACATACTGATTTTAACTCCATGGGCTAAATACTAGAAAGTGAGACTGTTGCATCACATGTAGTTAACGTTTTTATTTTTAGTCTTTGGAGGAAATGTCATACTATTCTCCACATTGACTGTAGTAATTTCCATTCTATCTAACAGTGTGGAAGGCTTCCTGTTTCTCCATGTCCTCATTAACACTGGTTATCGTGGGTCTTTTTGTAACAGTCATTCTAACAGATGTGAGGGATATCCCATGGTGATTTTGATTTTCATCTCCATTATGATTAGTGATGTTGAACATCTTTCCATATATCTATTGGCTATTTGTATGAATTCTTTTTAAAGATTTAATTATCTGAAAGAGTTACAGAGAGATGTCAAGACAGAGAGAGGTCTTCCATCCACTGGTTCACTCCCCAGATGGCCACAACAGCTGGAGCTGCGCCTATCCAAAGCCAGGAGCCAGGAGCTTCTTTTGGGTCTCCCATGTAGGTACAGGGGCCCAAGGACTTGGACCATCTTCTACTGCCTTCTCAGGCCATAGCAGAGAGCTGGATCGCAAGTGGAGCAGCCGAGATTAGAATCAGTGCCCATGTGGGATGCCAGCACTGCAGGCTGGGGCTTTACCCCGCTGAGCCACAGTGCTGGCCTCCTATGAGTTTTTTGGAAGACTATCTCTCAAGTTCACTTATTCATTTATACTTGGATTTTTCTTTTTTTTTTCTTTTTTCTTTTCTTTTTTTTTTTTTTTTTTTGCTATTGAGCTGTAGGAGCTTCTTATATATTTTAGATATTAGCTTCTTAAAGGATCTGGGGTTTGCAGATATTTCCTCCATTCCATAGGTTTGTGTGTTCATTCTGTAGGTTGTTTCTTTGCTGTGCAGAAGCCTTTTAGTTTGGTGTAGTTCAATTTGTCTATTTTTGCTTTTGTTGTCATATTTTAGTATCAAATCCATGAAATCATCGCCAAAGCCAAGGCCAAGAAGCTTTTCCTCAATTTTTTCCTAAAACTTTAATGGTTTCAAACATTATATTTCAGTCTTCAATATATTTTGAGTTGTTCTTTTCTGTGTATAATCTCAGGTAAGAGTCCAATTTAATTCTTTTGTTTGTAAATATTCAGTTTTCCCAAAACCATTTACTGAAAACACTACCCTTTATCCATGTGAATTCTTTCCACTCTTGAAGATCAGTTGACTGTAAATGTGTAGCTTTGTTTCTGAATTCTCTATACTGTTTCATTGGTCTAAATGTCTATTTTCTAATGCGAGTGTCACATTGTTTTGATTGCAGTAGCTTTGTAATATACTTTGAAACCAAGAAGTCTAATGACTAACTGTTCTTGCTCAAAGTTGTATGCAGTCTAGTTTGCAATCAGCATTTGGGGAGGATGGTTTTCTGTTTGCCTAATATTTTAATGCCTACAACCTTTATTTCCTTATTGTTTCTTTTCAATATCATCATTTTGGTTACTAAAGCTGTCACTTGGCTTATTAAAGTTCTTTATTAAGTCTGTTCATTATTATTGTCTATGTAACCTTTCTTCTCAATAGCCTTGAATAGAGACAATGGAATGCAACCAGGTGACTGGAGATTCGTGTTTGGTTCCCTTCAGCAAGAGGGAGAAGACTCGGGGCTGAGACAGAGGAGACACTTGGGATCTGGTGTGCCCTTGAAATACAAGGCCACTATTAGGGGCAGTCTCCCATTTCAATAGGAAACATGCCAGTTTTTCTTTGGGAGCAGCTGATCCTCATTAGGACCAGCCAGCAGGGAGACATAGTCAGAGGGAGAAGGGCCTCAACTGGGGACACTCCCAGCAATGGCTGCCCTCCAAAGATCAGGATACACAATAGTTCAGGCATCTTTCTCCATAGAACGTCCCTCTGTGTATTGCATCTCTCATCTTCTGTCATTATTAAGATGTTATTTTTTGTATTTCTGAATTGTGACGAAATGAAATTCAAGTAGTTCAAGTAGTAGGCTTGCCCCTCCCTAAATGATTAATTAATGCTTTCTGGTTGTGGTTTCCTGGGTTTCCTCTTTGTGAATGGGAAGGAGCAGCCATACAACACGACTTTTGTGCTCCTTATGGGAAGCTGCTTTGCCAACTGGTGAAGCTCCACAGTGGTCAGCCAAGTCTGGAAGCCTCATGGGGCTGCTTAAATTTAATTCTCAAGATTTCTCCTTAACAAAGTGGTGGCCTTGGATGTGAGAAACACCCTCTCCTCTGAGCTCAGACATACAGTTAAAGCATTCCACAGGTCAAATGCAGAGCCGTGAACTGGGTGGCTGAACCTCTCTCTGTTTGCCAAAAGTTTTCTTCAGACAGAGAACTGGTGATAAACAATGACAAAGGGTATTCCTCAGTATGCAGTGTGGTGACAAAGAAAATAGACCAAGTTCCTACAGCAAGCCCACGTCCAACATCAAAAGTGCAACACCAGTATTGGACCACAAGGAAGAGGAGACTGAGACTGGATATGAAGCAAAAGCAGTCAGAGAGCATAATAGGCATGGTTATGCCTCTTGATTTCTATACACTGGCCAAACACTTTGTACATATTGGCACAAATTTCACAGCAGTGCTGTCAGTGGGATTATCAACATTGTTGTGTTTTTCCTGCAGCATGTTTTTTATTTTCCTTTTGAAAGGTAGAGGGAGAGAAAGGGAGGGAGGGAGGGAGAGGGATATGGAGGGAGAGGGAGAGGGAGGGAAGGCAGACAGAGAGAGGGAGAGAGGGAGAGAGAGGGAGGGAGGGAGGAGGGAGAGAGAGAGGGAGGGAGAGAGAGAGGGAGGGAAGAGGAAGAGAGGGAGGGAAGGGAGACAGAGAGAGGGAGAGAGAGGGAGAGAAAAGGAGAGAGGGAGGGAGAGAGAGGGAGAGGGAGGAGGAAGAGAGGGAGGGAGAGGGAGAGGGAGGGAACAGAGAGAGGGAGAGAGAAGGAAAGAGGGAGAGAGAGAGAGGGAGGGAGAGAGAGGGAGGAGGGAGAGAGGGGGAGGAGGGAGAGAGGGAGGGAGAGAGGGGGAGGAGGGAGAGAGAGAGGGAGGGAGAGAGAAAGTATTTTCCATCCACTGGTTCACTATCTAAACACCTGCAACAGTTGGGGCTGGGCCAGACAGAAGTCAGGAGCTGGGAACTCACTTCACACCTGGGCCATGGGCTCCAGTGTCTGCTTCTGACAGCTGCTCTGGACTACCTGTCTGATCCAGAACAGAACTCTAGCACTCTGGACTTAGGTATCATCTGCTGAGAATGGGAAATCCCATAATGTAAAACCTGTCCTTAAAAGAATAAGAATGTAAGGAAAGGCAGCTTAGCTAGAAAAATTTTGAAGTGCTCTTATATTTGGCCATCAAGACGGCATGAGTGGTCCTCACAGAAGGCTTGTGGGCTCATTCTGAATACGCAGGATGAGGCGGGAGAAACGCTGGGCCTCTGGGCAGTAGAGAGCACATTATGACCATTGCATAGGCATGTGAGGGACTCAGACCCTTGCTATGGGAGGTGGGATCGGAGTGTGATGCTAGAAGGAACAGAGGCACCTAAGTGGAAAAAATGGAGGATGGAAAAGACAGGCAACTGAAATGCTCAATGGACCAGATCTAGAAGAAGCTGAGAGCAGAGAGGAGGGGTCCGAGCATGGGTGGAAAAAATGACCTCAGTAAGGAGGAGGAGCTCCTGTCCAAATAAGACAGAAGCTCATGAGAGGAGCTGAGCACGTTCCTGACCCCAGCATCACTACTGCTGACTGGGGCACAGACATTCAGATCAAGCTCACCGTGTGGACCAGCGGGCCAGCAGAGCAAGACGGCCACCTTGGCACATCCATGTCCATATGGGAGCAACCCGTTCAACTTCATTAGCCTGATGCTGCGGACGGTTCTGCTGAAGGCATATGCTGGGCTTTTTCCTGAAAGTTCAAAGACATGTCTCTGGACGATGTCCCAAATCAGAGCAGATGACCAGCTTCCAAAAGCTGGTTATTGTCATCGTTTGGTGTTAACATCTTCTGGCCAGCTTTATGCCTCACATGTAAGTACTTGTGTTTGTGCTGCTTTGAAGTTGTTAAACGGAGATCGATCATTAGATTAACACATGCAGTACAAATAGTCTATTATCCTCCAAATTCCCCACTGAGCGACAGCGGCATCTGCAAATCTGATTTGAAAGATTGGTTTGAAACAAAGTTGTGGCAAACTTCCAGTGCCACGTGGTTTTCTGTGCCCCTGACCTCGCTTTCACCTCCTGTAATCACCATAGCAGGGTGAGCAGTGCCACCAAGCCCAGGTCCAGGGAGGGGCTGCAGACAACCTTGCTGGATTCCTCAAACCACCACAAGGAAATGAGACTGGTACCCTACACGTTGACACTGTGCCTGTAAACAGATGTGTATATGTTTAGATTCAGGCTATTAGAAAAGTCCCATGTGCCATCAGTGTCCTTGAGTTTTACAGAGAAGATTCTAGAAGGTGCTCAACACACACACACACACATACACACACAGAAATAAACACCAGATCAAGGAAAGGCAAGTGCTGTCCAGAAAGAAGAGTCCACCATTTGGTTCCTCTATGAATGATTAGCTCTTCTGCATTTTGGGAAATTTTCTTTAGGAATTCAATCCCATATGTAGAAGACAGCACAGCTGATGGACATTTGATAGCAGGATGGGAACAGTGGATGATTCTTTCAAGAGTTTAGAAAGTGAAAGAAAAACAAGAGGCAAAAGTTGCTAACGGATGACCCCTTTAGAGGTCAACTTGATGGGGACCTGGGCCCTTGTCACCTCACTGACTGGCCACAGACGGGGATTTGAGCCCCTGTCACCTCACTGACTGGCCACAGATGGGGATTTGAGCCCCTGTCACCTCACTGACTGGCCACAGACGGGGATTGGAGCCCGTCATCTCACTGACTGGCCACAGACGGGGATTTGAGCCCGTCACCTCACTGACTGGCCACAGACAGGGACCTGGGCCCCTGTCACCTCACTGACTGGCCACAGACGGGGATTTGAGCCCGTCACCTCACTGACTGGCCACAGACGGGGATTTGAGCCCGTCATCTCACTGACTGGCCACTGCTGGGCCTGAGATGGTGTCTATCCATCCCTCCCAGCTCTGCCACTCTCTTCTCTCTATGCACACTCCAAGCAAGCCTTTTGGTGAACAGGTATTCATTATATATTTACAATAACATTCAATACTAGTAGATGTGACAAAATACATAAAACTGGAAAAGAAATCATCCCTTCGTTAAGAATGTTACAAAATGAGGTAGGTAAGTGAGCCATAAGCCATGATAGAATGTAGATGCCAGGAGAAAAGAGGGTGTTCCTCCTGTCCCTTTATTTTCTGTGTTTTCAATGCTTTGGCATTTGGAGCCTTATTAAGTTGGAGAGGCTCCCCTTCCTGGAAAAGCTTATTGTAAGAGATGGTAAAGGAGGTAAAGGACTGGCCTGTCAGTGCACCTTTCATATGCCAGCAGATCCATCCAGAGCCCAGCCACCAACCCCCTTATTTGGCAGAGTCAGGGCCACGATTTCCTTGCTGTACTCATCCCAGCACCAGAGACAGAACAACTGAGGAGAACCCCTGTGCCCCAGAGCTGGCTGGGATTACAACACGCCAATCCTAAGCCCGTCCACACTGCTCCTTCCCACTGAAACCACGATCAGCATTCTTTCCCACCATTTCCCCTCACTCTTGCTGCTTCCCTAGTGTTTTCCCCGTGATCTGCACGACCTGCCCCCTCCTCTGACACCTGAGAATAACAAGCCATCTTTTCGAGGATTGTGGTGTCCTGGTGTTGGCCCCCCGCCCCCCTCCGAATACAGTAACGGTCCGAAGACAAATGTTAAAGCACAGGGAGTGATGACAAACAGAGATCAAGTAAGCGAAGACAGGCACGGATCCATCTATCAAATACGGAGTGGCCGGCGCGCAGCTCAACAGGCTAATCCTCCACCTAGCGGCACCGGCACACCGGGTTCTAGTCCTGGTTGGGGCGCCGGATTCTGTCCCGGTTGCCCCTCTTCCAGGCCAGCTCTCTGCTATGGCCCGGGAAGGCAGTGGAGGATGGCCCAAGTGCTTGGGCCCTGCACCCCATGGGAGACCAGGATAAGCACCTGGCTCCTGCCATCGGATCAGTGTGGTGTGCCAGCTGCAACGCGCTGGCAGCGGTGGCCACTGGAGGGTGAACCAACGGCAAAAGGAAGACCTTTCTCTCTGTCTCTCTCTCTCACTGTCCACTCTGCCTGTAAAAAAAAAAAAAAATACTGGAGTGTTCAAAAGGCAGACAGGAGGACACTGCATTCACAACTTCCCTGCCAGAGAAGCTGAACTGAACCCTAACAGAACTTAAAGTAAGAATAGGGGAAAATAAAAATAAAATCAGAGAGACCTGAGCTATGAAAGGCTTTGTATTTTAAACAAAGGAGACAAATTCAAGGACCAGATGATTTTACTCTGATGTGAGTTGTCTTTAGGTTCTAAACATGAAATTCTCCATGACACAGTAACCAAAACATGTATTTGGTGATATATTTGTATCAAATAAGACAGAGAAGTGAACATGATCAGTATATAAAGAGAGCCATAAACAGAGTTAAGATCACATACAGGGATGGTGCTTGTGGCATTATGGGTAAAGCCACTGTCTGCAGTGCCGGCATCCCATATAGGCACTGGGTGGAGTCCTGGCTGTTCCACTTCCGATCCAGCTTTCTGCTATGGCCTGGGAAAGAAGTAGAAGATGGCCCAATTCCTTGAGCCCCTTGGGTCCCTGCACACACATAGGAGACCAGGAAGAAGCTCCTGGCTTCAGATAGGCCCAGTTTTGGTTGTTGTGGCCATTTGGGGAGTGAACCAGTGGATGGAAGACTTCTCTCCCTCTCTCTCTCTCTCTGTAACTCTGCCTTTCAGGTAAGTAAGTCTTAAAAAAAAATAAAAGATAATATCCAAAGCCATAATGCCCACAGAGTATAAAGACAGAGGCAAAACCTAACTTATTGAAGATATAGGAATGGCAGTAGAAATGTAGAGCACCTCCTGCTGCCGCTGACAACAATGCTGAAGACAGAGTGTGGATGTCTTTGTTATCCATGGGTCTTCATCTTGGCCTGGAGGCGAGGGCGTGTCCCCATCCCCCTTATAAAGGGAATGCTCTGTGAGGGGCTCTTTTCCATCCCCGCACCCCTTCACTCCTGTGATTTACCTGATGGGCAGATACTGGTAGGGCTTGGCCTTCACTGGCCCTCACTTGCCTTCTGACTGAGCCTTCTAAGACAAAGCCGTATCTCTGTCCTTGCTTCCTTCTGGACCTGCCTGTGTTCAGGCTCTGTGGTCTGAGCTCCCTAAGCTGGAAGTGTCACCACAGCCTCTGTCCACTTGCCAGGATGCATCAATCAAACATACATCCTGTGGATGTCCACCACAGATATGCACGCTTCTACTCCCAAATTCCTGACAATGTTTTAAAATTTCATTTATTTACATTCATTTTATTTGAAAGGCAGAGACAAAGATATCTTCTTCCCACTGATTCACTCCCCAAATGCCTGCAACAGCCAAGGCTGAATTGAAGTCAAGTGCTCAGAACCCAATCTGGATCTTCCATGGGGGTGGCAGGGACCAAGGTGCTTGAGTGATCATTTGCTGCCTCCCAGAGTGCACATCAGCAAAACGCTGGGATCGGCAGAGCCAGGACTTGAACACAGGCACTTAAGTGTGGGACGCAACAGTCCCTTGTAGCATCTTAACTGCTCTGCCAAATGCTCACCCTGTGAGAAATTTTTAGAATAAGGTCAATACCACTCAGAACACAAGTCTGCTACCTTCCTATATGTCTGTGTGTGGAGTTTTAAAAGCATCTTGCTTGGAAAATTGGATTCCAGGATCTCTTCAGTTGTTATTCCTTTAAATACCACCATCTCATATTTTGTTATTGAAATTGGTGTCAGGCATTCATTGGCACCTCTAGGCCAAACTTCAAGTTTACCTATTTTTATTTATATTTTAACAGGTTTTTTTTTTTTTTTTTTTGGTGATACAGGCTAAGAGAGTCACTCATTGTGACAGAATTTCATTGATTCACTCTTGTCATGCCTTGCTTCCTCTCATTATTTTGCTTGTTTTTAATAACTGTTTTTGCTGGAAAAACTTTTAAATATTTGTCACAAGTATATTCCTATTGTGCTGTGTAGCACACTTTCCTTGTTGTGTAACTTCCTCTTCTTGATTCATGATTATTATCTGTTCCATTTTGACACTCTTCTGTAGGTTCACTAGACCTGGTACCCAAGCTTCTAGCACCGTGCCTGGTGTAAGTGAACACTAAATAAGTATTTATTTGAATGATAAACAAATGCATCAAGTATAATTTCCAATTCTTCACACTTCAAGACAAAACCTGGCATGCTAGTTGTTGAGATAGTAGTGTTCAGATTCTACGGTGCAGCTCTCCTATGGGCAGTGTATGAGAGAGCTGGGATGCTATAACAAAATACCACAGCCCGGGGAAGCTCAAACAACAGAAATTTAACATCTGCCAGTCCTGGAAGCTGGAGTCTGAGGTCAAGAAGCAGGGTGGGCTCCTTCCAAGGCTGAGGAAGAGCCAGCTCCAGCCTCACTCATTTTCAGGGCTGCTGTAAATCCTTAGTGTTCCTCATCATGTGGAAACATCACCCTTATCTCCGTCTCCATATTCCCCGGGGTGCTTTCCCTGTGTGTGTGTGTCTGTTTTCAAATTCCCCCTCTTCCTAAGAATAGCAGCCATGTTAGATTAGGGATCAGCATAAAGACCTCGTTGGATTTTGATTAGCTTGGTAAGACCACATTGTGAAGTTTGTGGGCTGGGACTTCGACATGTGGGAAAACGTACTTCAGCATGTCAGCCTTTCCTAGTCCACATTAGAGCTCCAAAGCTGTAGGTCCATAGAGCCTCCAAACCCACATGCTGCTTCTCCTTGGGGGAAATGGAGAATTGCAGAGATGAAGGCAATGCAGAGCGAGTGGCAGTCACTCTCCAACCTGCACAGCTCTGCTCGGGATGGCAAAGGCTGCCGGCACTGCAAATCCTAATGATCTCGTCATTGGGGCATGCCTGCCTTCCGCTCAGAACTGATGCACTGACAGGAACTCCCTTCGGCAGCAGTGAACAAGGGATGACATCAGTGTGCACTTGCTCTTCAGAAGAGCATTCACTGCACTCAGCCACTCAAAGATCTGATGATGTGACTGCCTTATTTAAAAATGAATTTCATCTATTTGAAAGCCTGCTGCAGAGAGAGGAGAGACACAGAATCACAGAGAGATCTTCTATCTGCTGGTTCACTCCCCAGATGGCTTCAAAAGCCGAGGCTGAACCACGATGGTGAAGCCAGAAGCCAGGAGCTTCTTCTGGGTCTGCCACATGAGAGCAGTGTCCCAAGCATTTGGGCCTCCCTCCACTGCCTTCTCAGGGGCTGGACTGGAAGTAGAGCAGCCAGGACCTGAACTGGTACCCATATGGGATGCCAGCACTGCAGCCCACAGCTCTCCCTGCTGCACCACAATGCTGGCCCTGTGACAGCTGCTTTGCCTGTCCTCTGACTAAGGCTGTGCTCTTTAGTAACAACTTTGCCATGGCTGATGCCCACAACCACTGGTCTGCTAAGACTGGTAAAAGTGTTCATGGTTCTTGGCCACAGGCTTTTTGGCTCTTGAGATTTTATTAAAAATAACCAATGTACTGACCAGGTGGAACAAACCACTGCTTCGCTTCTCAGAGTGTTTAAAAGGGATTTTACAGCAGTTGTATTTGGACCATATCCACTTTTGGTGTGTTTGTAGTCAGGAGAGACATCAATTTCCACTCTTGCTATCAGGTGGGTGAAAGGGAACAGAGCGGGCTTTTGTCTCCTGCAGTCTCCACCACGCCCAGGATGCCAGGAATTCCCAGAGACAACTCATACCGGCCGTCCCGCCTTGCCACATCAAGACATGAAAGGATGTAGGCTTTCTAATACAGCCAAAGAATGGGTCTAAGCCTTTGAAACAGCAGCCCAGTTCCTGGGGCCCCAGGTTTCTAGACTTATTTGGGTATCCTTTCCTCACCTGTGTTCATCTCTGCAGGCTGCTAAACAAAGGGCTGGAGTCCAGGCAGCTCCCACAACAGAACTCCTTCTCACAGCTCTGCTCTGCGAGTCCCAGAGCAAGCTCCTACAGGGTCCAGTGTAGGGTGAGGTTTCCTGCCCGGGCCTGCAGATGTCTGCCTTCTCACTGGGTCCCCACACAGTGGAGGGAGAGAAGACTGGGTAGGGAGGGAAATGGAGCCACAGAGAGATTGAGAGAGACTGACCTCTGGTGTTTCTCCCTCTTCTTGTAAGGGCACCTGCTCCATTAATTTAGGGTCTCACCCCACGTCCTCGGCTACCCTTTCCCTTCACCTCACAGGCCCTAAACTTGGGGGGACAAAAGCATTCAGTCCATGGCATTCCACCTGTGGTCTCCCAAAATGCACATCCCTCTTGCAAGAACATCCATTCACTCCATTCCAACAGCCTCCAACATCTTAACTCATTCTGACATCAAGGGCTCATCTACAATCCTCTACATAAGATCAGTGAGACTCCAGCTGTGCGAGCGTATGCTGCAGCTGTGCACCTGTGAAGACAGACAGGTTATGTGCTTCCAGAATACGGTGGCAGAGCAGACAGATAGATGTTCCCACTGCAAAAGGGAGAATTCAGAAGGCAGGCAGCGCAGGTCCCCGGAAGGTCCAAAAGCTAGCAAGGAGGATTCTCTTAGTGGTGAAGGCTCTGTGCTGTGCCCCTGGTTCTAGGCCTCTTTCAGAAGCACCTGGGGCAGCCTTCTAAGCTCCTGGGGATGTGGGAGCCATCTGGAAGCCTGTTCAGGGCTTTCTTCAGAACTCATGCTTCTGTCCTCAGATCAATCTTTTTAACCCAATAAAACCAGAAGAGGAGAGTTCCTGTCTTGCCCGTGTTCTGCCTGGACTGCAGAAAGCCAAGCTTCCGCCAGGCTGATGCCCCTGTCTCTACTTGCCTGGGAGAAGGAACTGGACCCAAAGGACACCAGGTCAGAACATGACCAGGGGAGGAGGAGTGGTCCCGAGCACTCAGGAAATCTCCTTGGTGCCAAGAGCTGCTGGGGGAGCAGCAGGCCTTTCTGTGCACAGCCCACACAACTGCAGCTCACCACAGGGGAGGGAGGATGGCTGACACTTCTGCGTAATTGTCAGGGCCAGTGGAGTGTTTCAGGACCGAACAATGTGGGTTGGAGTCCCCCTTAAACATGGTTCTGCACAGATCTCATGGTTGGTTTGGAACAGCGTGCACCATCTCTCCTAATATGCTGTGTAAGCTTATCACCATCTGGCACTGCTGCATCCTAAAAATAATGACACCAAATTTAAGAATTTCAGTTATGTTCTTGAAAATCGATTAAATTGTAAGCTATGATCTCAGAGATCTGAAATTTGCTGGCTCATCCCAGATAATTACATTGATTTACAAGGGAACTGCATTAAACCTAACGGTGACCACACAACAAGCTCAAGTGCATGCGTGGTCCAGCTTTGGACCCCAGTCTATTAAACAAATCGATCAAGCCAGATTCAGTTCTTTTTACTCTAGAATGAAAAGTCAAAATTTTATAACTGATGAACATGGAGTGAAAACTGAAAACTCACAAAGAATTCATACTATGTGGTTTATTAAACAGACCAATGAAACCAGGCAAGCAGATGATGCCATGAGCACAGTGAGAACAGTGCTCTCTGGAGAGGAGCACCTCTCCAGAGAGAGTGCAGAGTAAGCAGGACAGAAGGGCTGTTTACCCAACTCCTGCGCCATGGTGCAACGCTGCGGCAGGGGCAGGCTCTAACCTGGCAGTTAAGCCGACAGCCAAGCCTCCCACAGCCCACACTGCAGCACCTGGGTTCCCTACTCAGCTCCGCTCCCGATTCCAGCGTCCTGTCAATGAGCACAGGGAGTCAGCAGCGATGGCTTAAGTAACTGGGTTCCTGACACGTAGGCTGGGGATGTGGACTGAATTCCTGGCTCTGGCTTCAACTCAGCACTACTCTAGCTGCTAAGGGCATTTGGGGAGTGAACCAGAAGAGGGAAGACCTCTCTGTCTCTCTCTCTGTCTCTCTCTCATCCTTGAATGTGCTGTAGTTTTTGTTTTGTTCCCAGCCTTGGGAAGGGGTCCTTCCCTGACTGCCCCTTGAGCCTAAGTCTGCCATACGGGGTTCTCCTCACATCTCCACACCTTCCCCAGTGACACAGTTTGCCATCACATTTCAGCCAGTAGATTCAAACCCAGCAAAAGATCCTCCCCTCCCTTTTCCCTGACACCTTTTCAACCCAAATCCATCACACGTACACTTCGTTCACATTAGAGTTCAGAATGTGGTGAGGGCTCTTAGCTGACACGGGCAGGTGACTATCCGGACATCTGCCTTCACCATGTGCTCAGAGGACCACACAGAGGCTACTACTGACCACACCCAGGCCACTGTATTCTCCAGGATTAGGTGCCCTATTTGTGTGTCAATCTGGGATGGACAGCTGTTTTTTATGGAATTGAAAATCTACTATGATAGGCTTCAGAGCCCAAACCACATTATCAAAACCCACCACCAGCAGTGCCCAGGAAAGGAAGCAGACAATGGAAGGTGGAGAACTTGTTGGTTAGAAAGGGGCGGCCTAACACTGCTTCCTCATCGTTCTCTTCATCTCAACAGGCAGACACTCCAAACACTGTGGCTGCCATCTCCACCAGGTGGCCAAGCTCCCATCTGAAATCTCCCCTTGGCTCTGATTTTCTAACTGGTCTCTGCTCTCAGCATTTGCTTTATCACCTACAGTGCTGCCCCAGTCTCTGGGCCACTCCTGCCCCTCAGCCTTGCCACACCGCTCCACTGAACCTGCTGCCCAGCTCTGCTCACAGGTAGCCCCAGACTCCTTGCCAGGTGCCTGCCAAGCAGTCCCCACTGGGTTGGGTCCTTTCCTGCACTCTGTCTTCAGTTCTCCTTTCTCGTTGGTCTGTGTCCTGAAGACTGGAGGAAGGGGAAGCCTGAATAAACTTCAATGCACCGTGCGGGCATTTTTTAGTTGAAAGGCTTGGATCTGCTTCACATTCCCCAGTGCAGAGGGCCACACTCTTTTCCTCTCTGGGAGGCTACAGATGAGAGAAAGTGAGGAGAGATGAAATGTCCATCTTCCACACCAGGTGCTCTGTCTCTGCCCAGAAAATAACGTCGTTCGTCCAACAGCTTGGATGCTAAACGCATGGGAAGGATTCCTGCTGTGCGACACCTGTCCCTGAGGCTGGGCGATCTCAGCTCTTCCATGGCTGCGCCAGAAGAGCGGAGCCATGGGCTTTTTGGACTATCCTAAAGGGCACAGGAAGCTGGAGTGTAAACCAGCCCCGTCATCGGGGCAACTCAAAGGTGCTGGACCCCGTCACATGTCGGGCGTTCTCTGAGCACGTGAGAGACAAGGCGACCAACACAGTTAGAAGGGGTGCAAGTAAGAATCAAGCCACCAATTCACACAATGTGACTCCAGGCTGGAGAAGAGCCAAGAAGAAAATAAACTGGGTGACGGGCTAGGGCCGAGCACCCACTCTGAGAAAGGCACACATGGTCCACACGTTATGACCACATTATGCTACAAGGGGTAGCAAAGTACAACTAGGATGCTGTCCAGGACCATCTGAGCAACAGTGTTTTTTTAAATTCAAAGTAGTTTTTTAAGGTCCGAGCCAGTAACTTGCAGAATGCCTGCCCCTGCTAACCAGGGTAGGAATGCCAAAAGCGGTTGTCAGGGAGCATTGAAGAATGTATAATCTGGGGGCAAGCGCTGTGGCATAGTGGGTAAAACCACTGCCTGCAGTGCCAATATCCCATATGGGCGCTGGTTCAAGTCCTGGCTGCTTCACTTCCAATCCAGCTCTTTGCTGGGGCCTGAGAAAGCAGCGGAAGATGGCCCAGGCCCTTGGGCCCCTGCATCCATATGGGGGACCTGGAGGAAGTTCCTGGCTCCTGGCCATCCAATTTGAAGATTGGCACAGCTCCGGCCACTGGAGCCAGTTGGGGAGTGAACCAGTGGATGGAAGTCTCTCTCTCTCTCTCTCTCTCTCTCTCTCTCTCTCTCTCTCCCTCTCCTCTCTCTGTATAATTCTTTCTTTAAAAAAAAAAAGATTTATTTATTTGAAAGTCTAAGTTACACAGAGAAAGGAGAGGGAGAAGGGGAGGGGGGAGAGGTCTTCCATCTGCCGGTTCACTCCCCAGTTGGCTGCAATGGCTGGAGCTGTGCTGATCTGAAGGTAGGAGCCAGGAGCTTTTTCTAGGTCTCCCACATGGGTGCAGGGGCCCAAGCACTTGGGTCATCTTGTACTGCTTTCCCAAGTCACTGTAGAGAGCTCAATTGGAAGTGAAGCATCCGGGACACAAACTGGCGCCCATATGGAATGCCGGTACTGCAGAAAGCGGCCTCACCCGCTATGCCAGTGCTGAGCCCATAACTCTGACTTTCAAATAAATAAATATTTTTTTTAAAAAAAAGTGTTATGAAACTGGTGCAGTTTTAGCCAGGTGGCCGCATGGCCCAGCTACCTGAGCCAGGCTCCACCCCCATCCTAATGGGATTCACTGCTCCTGCTTCCCTGCCTGCCCTCAGGCAAAGTTTTAAAAGGGCCTGTTCCTGAACACGTGCTCTCTTGGCTCTCCTCTGCAGCTCTCTCGGTTCTTCTCTCCAGCCTGCTCCTCTGGTCTCTTGACTCTTCTCTCTTGGCCCTTCCCTCCTGCTCTCTTATCTCTCCTCTCCTGCTCTCTGCCCACCTCTCTCCTCTTCGCTGCTCTCTCTTCTCTCCTTGCTAGCTCCTCTCCTCTCTGCTTCTCTCTCACACTCTCTTTCTCTCTCTTTCCCTTCGCCGTCCCTTCACTCCGGTCTGTTAGGTGTTCCCCAATAAACCCTCTCCCTTACTCTGGTGTCCGGTGTGTTTTGCGACGGCTAACATTAATATATAACAAAAAGAATGCATAATCTGGGGCCAGTGCTGTGGCACAGGTTAATCCTCTGCCTGCAGTGCCGGCATCCCATATGGGCGTTGGTTCTAGTCCCAGTTGCTCATCTTCCAATCCAGCTCTGTGCTGTGGCCTGGGAAAGCAGTGGAAGATGGCCCAAGTCCTTGGGCCCCTGCACCCATGTGGGAGACCAACACCTGGCTCCTGGCTTTGGATCAGTGCAGCTCCAGCCATTGCTTCTCTTGGTCTCTCCCTCTCACTGCCTATAACTCTACCTCTCAAATAAATGAATAAAAAAAACTTTAGAAAATGCATAATCCATATTCTCATTGATTTACCTTGTTTTGGTTACTGTCTATGTAGTTTGTTCTCAAATGCCCAGGGTTTAAAGGACACTATTGTATTCGGGCACTGAACACACTGGATTTGGCTTAAGGACCTTTCAGCAACTCTAGGCAAATTCATCAGAATTTTTGAGAAAACAGGTAGAGAGTTTGAGAAGCTTTAATTTCAACTGTTAAACGATGCAAAAATTGGGCATTCAGCTTTATCAGGAGACAGACTGCTCTGTTATCAAGGGTCAGTAGGAAACTTTGCATGCCAGTGACCCTACAGATGGGCAGCTTTTTCATAAAGAAAGCATTAGTAATGTGGTTCTAAGTACCCTGCTCTCACCTCTGGTTACTAATCTGGAACTTCTTGGCTTGGAAAGTTGAATTTTTCATCTCTGGAAGACGGAATGAGACAGCTGAACTCAACTGCTCAGCATCCGAGCCAGTGGCACCTTTCAGGTTTCCTGTTGGCCTCTGTCCCAGGCCACTGAGCACCTCACCCATATGGTGTCTGCAGCCTCATGGATGATCTTCTTATCTCTGAAAACCACCCCGTTTCTCAGGCACCACAGAGAGGAAGACTACTTATCCTTCTCTCATGATTTCCATGAACCTGATGGGAAATTCTCCAGTTGTCCAAGGTACTTAACAAATGAACATGATGGGGAGGAATCAATCCAATCTGCTGTGCAGTTCTGGGTCTTGGGCTGCAGAAACGTTAAATTCTTTTCAAGAGATGCAGCTCTTGTTCTGGAAGGATCTCTGGAACTATCTCCCATGTAAATCAACTGGCTTTGGAAACAACCTTTAGAGCAAATGAAATGTTCATGTTTCTACTGAATTTGGTCTTCAGTGAAGTGATGTTGCCTGCTATTTTCCCATTTTTAATGTAGTTTAACACCATGTATTATCTTTCATTTAAATGTATCAACTTTAAAGTTATACTGAACTTACAGAGCGGTGTCTGCATTCCAAGCACTGTTCCCAGTCCTGAACAAAGGTTAGCTTATTCCATCCGTTGGGTGACCCTCTGTGGCAGGTTCTGTTGGGAGCATGCCCATCATCCAGATGGCAAAGTGGAGACATCTGGAGGTTAAGAAGTGTTTCCTGGTCACATCCTGTTCACATGTTATTATATCTACCAGACAGATGTTTTCATTTAACAATAACTCGATTTTTAATTTAATATCTCAGTTTTCCTTTTTCAGTGTTTTAAGATTATATATTTACATTGTATTTCTTCAGTGGAATCTAAGATGCTTTTATAGGAAGAAAATTTAATATACTGGGTATACAGTTATAAGTATTTTTACATCCAGTTCACGCCTGTGCCTTCTGATTTTCATTCTTGTGTTGCCTCATTGTTTATTTCTGAGTACTCAAAACCTTTTTTTTTAAACTTTCCTACTCTCATGTATTCAGCTTATTTTTATCATCAATATTATTTTTAGCTTTTCAAAAGGCTTTTAGCCTACTTTTCTTGATTTCACAGTTAACAGGCAAAGCCATATGTGTGGATACCCTCACCCACAAGACAGACCTGTAGAACAATTTCACTTCACTTTCTGCCCTTCCTGCCTTGCTGATCCAGGACAGTATTGTGGAAAAGAATGAACCATTTATAACAATTGTCTTAACTCTTTCAGTTCTGCAGACCTATCTATACATGTGTAGTATTTCTCAATAGTTATCTCTGTCATTTTACAGTTCAAGCAATTGCTTAAATTTGTGATTTATCTATTTTCATGATAAACACCACCGATTTAACACTGTAGTCCTGCAACAGTCAATGCACAAGTATACAGAACTTTGTGAAGCCAGGAACAAAGTAAAAGAACTAGGGGTAGAAGTAAAAACAGCTCACGACGTTCAGGAGAAAATGCACAGCAACCCTGAGGATCCCGTCCGAACATCACAACGGCCACTGTAGAACAACGAGGCCCAAGGGGGCTGCAGATTTCTCCTGCACAAAGTGAATCAGATCACGGCAGTGACACATCTGAGAGAAAAGCACTGTCGCTTGGCACTTTTATTCCAAGCCAACGTACGGTGATGCAGGTGACAGAAGTCAGTGGTCAAACCCGCACTGCTTGCCGTGGTGCCGTGGCATCTCCCCACTGGCGGGCGCACTCCAGGTTCCCTCCCCTCCTTATCTTTGGGAACACCTGCCCCCTCCCCCACAGTGGCCTCCATTCCTCGTGGTGGCACAGGTGGCAAGGAGGCACCGTGGTTGAGTTCTGGGCCACAGGCGAAAATGACTGAAGCAAGGGCATGAGGTCACAAAGAAATAGGAAACAAATCCAGACATCAAAAACTCGTAGCCAAAGATGCACCAGGTAACAAATCCTCAACCACACAAACACAGAGGAGCTGGCTAGGGGGTGCACACTTTGCAAACAAGCAGCAAATGAACGTTGACATGTGTGGCCAAAATGCAGGGGATGGGAGAGGGAAAGACCAACGTGGTGTCAGCAGACAGACAACGGGTGCCCCAGGTTGCCCTCCAAAGTACATGGACATGCGGATTCAAATCAAGTGGGAACAGAATCAGGACTCAGAGAGATGCCAGATAAACCCTGCTCTGGGATATCATTGCCAAGAGTCTCACCTCACAGGTCGGGAGGTTACCACGGGTGTCCCTGGGTCGTCACATACAATCCCAATTTCAGAAACATTAAACTGAGAAAAATTAACTTCACAATGGAAGAAATGCAGACAAGAAGGAAAACTCTACTCACCAATACTAAGAGGGAAAAGATCAATAAACTAGACGAGGACTATAAAATGGCCTGAAGAATAGCATATGTTGGCAAACTCACTCCAAAAGGCCTCAATAGTTCTAAAGTCATTCCAAAGAGCCTTAATGGATACAATCTTAAAAAACATTCAGTGGAAGTTAGGTCACTGCTTAGGATGTCCATACTCCGAATCAGAGAGCCTGGTTCCAGAGTTAGGTCACTCTCAGGACGTCCATACTCCGTATCAGAGAGCCTGGTTCCAGAGTTAGGTCACTCTCAGGACGTCCATACTCCGTATCAGAGAGCCTGGTTCCAGAGTTAGGTCACTCTCAGGACGTCCGTACTCCGTATCAGAGAGCCTGGTTCCAGAGTTAGGTCACTCTCAGGACGTCCGTACTCCGTATCAGAGAGCCTGGTTCCAGAGTTAGGTCACTCTCAGGAGGTCCATACTCTGTATCAGAGAGCCTGGTTCCAGAGTTAGGTCACTCTCAGGACGTCCGTACTCCGTATCAGAGAGCCCGGTTCCAGAGTTAGGTCACTCTCAGGACGTCCGTACTCCGTATCACAGAGCCCGGTTCCAGAGTTAGGTCACTCTCAGGACGTCCGTACTCCGTATCAGAGAGCCTGGTTCCAGAGTTAGGTCACTCTCAGGACGTCCGTACTCCGTATCAGAGAGCCTGGTTCCAGAGTTAGGTCACTCTCAGGACGTCCGTACTCCGTATCAGAGAGCCTGGTTCCAGAGTTAGGTCACTCTCAGGACGTCCATACTCCGTATCAGAGAGCCCGGTTCCAGAGTTTGGTCACTCTTAGGACGTCCGTACTCCGTATCAGAGAGCCTGGTTCCAGAGTTTGGTCACTCTTAGGATGTCCGTACTCCGTATCAGAGTGCCTGGTTCCAATCCTGGCACTCTACTGCTGATTCGGCTTGCTGGTAATGCACTTCCTAGGAGGCGGTAATGATGGCCCAAGGACTTGGGTCCCCAGCACCCGTGTGAGAGACTCCCAACTTCAGCCTGCCCCAGCACTGCCAACTGCATGAATCTGGGGAATGAACCAACAGATGGAAGATCTCTCTCTCTCATTGTTGCTTTACCTTCAGAAGTAGATAAATAATTTTTAAAACATAAAAAGTTATATGAGGGAAAAAAAGAATTCCAACCGCAGGGCTGACACTGGGGTGTAGCAGGTAAATCCACTGCTGCCTGTAGTGCCAGCATCCCATAAGGTTCGAGAGCCAGCTGCTCCACTTCTGATCCAGCTCCCTGCTAATGGCCTGGGAAAGCAGTGAAAGATGGCCGCTTGCTTGGGCCCCTGCACCCACATGGGAAGACCCAGAGGAAGCTCCTGACTCCTGACTTCGGAATGGCGTATCTCTGGCTGTTGCAGCCTGTTGGGGGGTGAACCAGCGGATGGAAGACCTCTCTCTCTCTCTCTCTCTCTCTGCCTCTCCTTTTCTCTCAGTGTTAACTCTGACTGACTTTCAAATAAATAAATAAATCTAAAAAAAAAAAAAATGCCAACCATGCCAAAACTCCAGTTGTAAGTTAAAATATTCAATTTCACTCAATAAAAATCTCTTTATAGGATTTTCCTTTTAAATTCACAAAAGTGATAGACACTGGGGGCCACAACTTGAACAACAAAGTGTGTCTGTGAGGAGTCGCAGCCTCAGGTCCCCACGGACACCACCTGAGAGCAAACCTGTGCTGCCCGTCAGGTGCCTCCTGAGACCACGCCTATACCCTCATCAGCTGCCATCCTCCTGTGTCCTGTCCTTAGCGGTTCCCTTGGAATCAGAAAACTCAAATGGACATACCTTACCCAACAACCCGCTCTACACTCTCGGTCCACAGACGTGCAGACACGCTCACATGCTTGTGCTGCCACTCAAGTGAAACTATTCCCAAGAACAACCTGTCAGGGGCGGCAGGACCCCAGTGTCTTTTCTGCTCATCACCCAGGTCCTGAGCCAGAGCCACCTGCTCTGATCTGTCCCCTCGGCTCCACTTGCCTCAGCATCTTGGGGAATTGTGCCAGCAGCTTCCTCAAATCCCCAAGTCCAGGCTTTACCCCATAACCACGACCTGAGGGTTTCATGCTCTCTCGAACATCAGGATTTTACAGCTGCTGGAGAACTCCAGGACAGCCAGTGGGAGGATCAGAGCTCAAGCAGCCTCCCTTTGCAAGGGTCCCCTGGACCCTGCACGGAGGTCCCGCTAGTGGGGGAGGCCCTGTGGCAGCAAAGCAGCAGGCTCATGTTCTATCAGTGAGGGGGGAGGAGACTTCCCCTGGGGATGGCCTAAAACCGCGTGCCACTGGGCTCATAGTGGGCACAGGCCAGTGCGTGGATGGACCCCATACCTGCCCTTCCTGAAGGGCCCACAGGGTGGGTGGGAGGCCTCCAAGCTCCGCCAAGAGCCGGATTTGGTCGGTGTTGAGCCTTGGGGGACTGGGCCCCCCTTCCTGGTGGATGGAAGCCTTTCACCTCCACCGTCGCACGGGTCTGGAGGCTGCCATCCAGGGTCCAGGTGTGGGCAGGGTTGCTTCCCCCTGAGATGGGAGGCAGCCCTGGGGGTGTGCTCAAGCCTGCGTCACCACAAATCTCTGCCTCTGACTTCATCTGGACTTGCGTGTGTGTGTCTGCACCCAAGGTGCTGCTTTAATAAGAACGCTGACCTTGAACCTGATGGCCTCCATGAAGACCACTCTCCAAACGAGGCCAACTTTCTGAGGTGCTGGGAGTTAGGGCTGCTACGAGGAATCCGGGGTGTGACAGTTCAGCCTAAAACACGGATGGGCCACATCTCCAGGGAGCCGCACCCTTCTTAGCCACCCCTGCAGAGCACGTGTGGGGGTGGGCCGGAAGCCCCTGGAAGGGGAGCCCACCGCGTGCCTCGGTGCTCAGCCCAACCCTGCCCTCGGAGCAGAGCGTCCGGACGGTGTAGCAGCGGCGAGCGCGGCCCCGGCTCCACGTCTCGGGCCTGGGTACCATGAGCAGCACCACCACGCTCTCCAAACAAAAACGTGCAGGACAAGAGGTGTGAAGCCCGGACCGAAGGCACGCACAGGCCTGTCTGTCCACCTGGGCCGCTTCTCCTGCGTCCGGGCTGCCCGCGGACCCGCTCGGCCAGCAGACCGGCGGGGGCGGCGGCGGCCACTGGTCCAGGGCTCTCTGCGCACTGTTCTCCTGTGCAGGGGGACCACAGCCGGCCGGCAGGAGGACGAGCGGCCACAGCTAACGGCCGGGGCAGCCCACGGGCCAGGAGCCGGAGAACCTGGCCCCTGGCCCCTGGCCCCTGTGGGCTGCACACCCCCGGGGAGTCGGCCAGCAGGCGGGCCCACAGGCCGGAAGCCATGGCGCCCGCTGGAAGGCGCCGCGGTTGCTCACGTGAAGAAAAGCGGTTTACCTGGGCCTGGATCTTCGAGGCCGAAGGCAGGGTAGGCCAAAGTGAGCACGGGCAACATGGCGGCAGCAGAGCCAGGTGAACACATGACCCCGACGCCAGGCCAGCCGGGAGCGGCGCCCGGAAGCCGCTTTATAAGCAGCCCGCTCTTCTCGCGAGATCTGCCTCCCGGGACACGCCCCCAGGCGCCCGAGCACCGCCCCCAGGCGCCATGATGGGTCACAGTTCCCGCCTCCTCGCGCGCCTCCCTCAGGGCTTTGGGGCTGAGGGTCCTGGGGAGGAGGAGCCGGGTCCTAGCCCCCGCGGCGCTGCGGGGACCGTGGGTGAGTGCGGAGCTGCGGTCCCCTAGGCGTCCGCGAGCAGCGGGGGGCCTCGCGGGGGGCAAGGCCACATGACAGGGCCCTGGGCGCTGCCCGGGGCGGTCAGTGCAGAGCGTGGACGAGGACAGCGCGGGAGACGGCGCTGAGGGAGGGCGGCCCCGCCCCGGCCCCGCCCCGCACCCGCGCCCACCCCGACCCCGCCCCGCACCGCCCAAGCCCGCACCCGCCCCCGCCCCGCACCCACCCCGACCCCGCCCCGCATCCGCCCCCGCCCCGCACCCCACCCCAACCGTACCCACGCCCGCACCCGCCCCGCACCCGCCACGCACCGCCCCGCACCGCGCCCACCCCGATGCCGCCCCGCATCCGCCCCCCGCACCGCACCCACCCCGCGCCCGCCCCGCACCGCCCCGGCCCCGCCCCGGCACCGGCCCCGCCCAAGCCCGCACCCGCCCCCGCCCCGCACCCGCGCCCACCCCGACCCCGCCCCGCACCCACCCCGACCCCGCCCCGCATCCGCCCCCGCCCCGCACCCCACCCCAACCGTACCCGCCCCCGCCACGCACCGCGCCCACCCCGATGCCGCCCCGCATCCGCCCCCCGCACCGCACCCACCCCGCGCCCGCCCCGCACCGCCCCAGCCCGCACCGGCCCCCGCCCCGCGCCCACCCAGCATCCGCCCCCGCCCCGCTCCCGGGCTGCCCCCCCCGCCCCGCACCCGCACCCGCCCCGCCTTGCACCCGCACCCGCTGCCTGCTCCTGCTCTTCACGCAGAGTCCACGTTGCAGACGCCCAGTGTCCTCGCCTCGCGTCCTCCGACGCCGTGGCTCGGTGCTCTCTGGGCTGTGGCCAGTGCAGGGCGGGGGTGGAAGGAGGCCCGGCGCGGGTCGGCTCTGCCCCCGGAGTGCGGCTGTCTGCCCGGGGACTGCCCGCAGGGACAAGGCGAGGCCGCTGGACGCCAGGGTCTCCCTGGGCCCTGGCTGGTGCTGTCGTGATTCGGCGGGGATGAGCAGGAGCGGCCCTCACCTTTCTCCCCGATTGCGTTCACCCACGGTGCCCCAGGACTGGGCCGCGAGGCAGGGAGGGGCGGCGGGCGGCGCGGACACGCCGGGTTCCCCGTCACCCGTGGGCGTGGAGCCCCAACACACGAGGTAAGGTGCCTGTTACACAGCAGCTGAGGATCCTCCTCTAACCATTTGGTTTCTGTTTTCAAAAGTTAACTTTATTCTAGAGACAGACATACACAGAGAGAGAGAGAAGCCCCAGCCTCTGGCTCGTTACCCCGGCCAGGAGCTCAGCCTAGGTCTCTGCGTGGCTGCGGGAACCATCACTGCTGCCTCCCAGGGGCTGGGTCAGCCGGAAGCTGGGGTCGCACCCAGGCACTGCAGGCCAGACCCTCAGCCCCAGACTGAGAGTAATGAGAACTGCCCGCAGGAGAGACAGGTGTGAGCTCCGGGTCAGCCAAGCCTCCCCTTAAAGGGCCAGAGGTAAAGAGGGGCTCTGCGGGCCACAGTCTCTGGTCCAAAGGCTCAGTTTCACCATGGTGATCGCTGTCATAGAGATTGTGTAAATGAAAGGGCCGTGTTCCAATAAAACTTTATTTACAAAAGTAGGCAGCAGCCCAGATTGGACCCAGGCTGTAGTTTCTGATTCCAGCTCTCAGCAATTTTGATAAAGTTACTCTCCTGTACTATTATCTCCAAGTTTAGAGTGATGACTCCTCAAAAACCTGCAGATTTATGGACTTTGGTGCTGGCTGCTTGTTTTGAACTTTGTAGTATTTATCCTCAGTTATTTTGGTGAGACATTTTCTTTTTCTTTTTAAAAGATTTATATTTATTTATCTGAGTGGGAGGGGGGAGAGAGGGGGGGAGGGAGGGAGGGAGGGAGGGAGGGAGGGAGGGAGGGACAAGAGAGAAAGGGAGGGAGGAATATCTTCCATCTGCTGGTTCATTCCCTAAATGGCCACAATACCCAGGGCTGGACCAGCCTGGAGCCAGGAGCCTGGAACCCCATCCAGGTCTCCCACATGGGTGCAGGGGCCCAAGCACTTGGCCATCTTCCACTGCTTCCCCAGCTGCATTAGCAGGGAGCTGGATTGGAAAAGTGGAGGAGCCAGGACTTGAATCAGCGCTGCTCCATGGGGTGCTGGCATCACAGGCATCGGCTTAACCCACTGTATCACACCATCAACCCTGCCGTTTTCAATGGAAAGAATCCCACATACAAATCTGGATTTCCACCTGCTCCTTAAAAATCAGACGGATCTAGGCCTTGTTACTGTGCAGCAAAACCCCCGAGCAAGTGCCGGCCCCAGGTTGCCCCAGTCCCCGCTCCTCCCTGTGGCAACTCTGCTGAGACAGGGCGGCAGAGGTGAGCTACAGGGCTGTGTCCTGTGGCCTTCCTCACGCTCGGTCTCCCCACAGGCTGGAGTTTGTCCTTGCTCTGCCTATCTGGGGGTGCTCAGGGTGAGCCCCAAAGCTCCTGCAAACCTGAAGGGACCGCGGAGCGCTCAGCGTTGTAAGGGATATGGTCTGTCTGCATAGTGCAGCGGGAATCACCAGGCTTGACACTTTAAACAGAATCCTAAGAGTGAATTCTTTTACATCAGCCATTCCTTCATGCCATCTGTCTGAACCCAAAAAATCAGAGCGCCCTGCGTCTCTCTGTGTGATGGTGAGACTTGGGAAATCTGATTCCTCCTCATGGCGCGCTGGACACAGGCACAGGCAATCAGGCACAGGCTGCACCCTGGACACAGGCACAGGCGGTCAGGCACAGTCTGTACCCTGGACACAGGCACAGGTGATCAGGTGCAGGCTGTGTCCTGGACATAGTCACAGGCGATCAGGCACAGTCTGTACTCTGGGCACAGTCACAGGCGATGAGGCACAGTCTGTACCCTCGATACAGTCACAGGCAATCAGGCACAGGCTGCACCCTGGACACAGGCACAGGCAGTCAGGCACAGGCTGTATCTGGACACAGGCACAGGCAGTCAGGCACAGGCTGTATCTGGACACAGGCACAGGCAGTCAGGCACAGGCTGTATCTGGACTCAGGCACAGGCAGTCAGGTACAGGCTGCACCCTGGACACGGTCACAGGCAGTCAGGCACAGGCTGTATCTGGACATGGTCACAGGCAGTCAGGCACAGGCTGCACCCTGAACACGGTCACAGGCACTCAGGCACAGGCTGTATCTGGACACGGTCACAGGCAGTCAGGCACAGGCTGTATCTGGACACGGTCACAGGCAGTCAGGCACAGGCTGCACCCTGGACACGGTCACAGGCAGTCAGGCACAGGCTGCACCCTGGACACGGTCACAGGCAGTCAGGCACAGGCTGTGCTGCCTGGCAGAGGACAGAGAAGTCTGCTTGACGCCTCTGGCCTGGCCCAGTCCCAGCCTCAGCCTCACCTCTCCCAGGTGAGTGCAGCCCGAGGCAGAGCTTGCCAGCCACGGTGGAGGCAGCATCACGGGTGTTTTAAGGCCACCCCCCAAAGTAGACGTTTCATAAAGATGGACATGCATGTGCACATGTGTGTGTGCCCGTGTGTGTTACAGACAGCGAATCTGCTGGTCCTGCCCAGGACTTGAGGCTTCCCTGTGATGAGGGCAGGAGGCCTTGCTGAGCTCCTGGGGCCACCTACAGGCTCAAGGCTGCTGGGCCAAACGAGGCCAGAGACCCCTGATGCCTTGCGTGCGTTGTAGCCGGCCTGAACCAGGCAAAACAGGCCAGGTCAGGCTGCAGTGAGCAGGGACAGAGGCAGGAGACCAGGCGGCCCCAGGCCACAGAAGAGAGTGGCCTGGCTGTGGAGAGCAGCAGGCTGGGCAGGGCACCATGGATGCACTCACACAGGAAGCGCACACGTGTGTATTCCCGCACACACCACGGGGCACGGATGCGGACCTCACACGCAAAGACACGCAGTGATTAACTCACAGCACGAGCAGGACAGGTGGCCGTACAGGCCCGGGCTGTCACTTCGGCCCCTGGCTTCCAGCCAACAGCCAGACCCTAGCACTGGCGTCCAGGTCAGCAGAGGGCGGCCTGGACCGGGGGAGCAGAGAGGCAGGGCTGGAGGCCATGGCATCTGTTCCTTCACAGCCAGCTCTCTGTGAACCGCAGGGCCCTGGCGGCCTTTCACCAGACCCGCGCTTCTGCCCCAGGTGCGGGGACCGACCGCGGTGCGGTGCAAGCAGGGCGCCTGGACAGCAGTCCCCGCGCACCACCTTCTCAGGGTCCCGTGCCTTGGCTGTGCAGGTGCGGTTAGTGCGGTGTGCAGCTAGTGGTCGAGTCCCGCAGCCGAGGACAGGTCGCGGGTCAGGCGCTCCGCTCCCCCTCCCCGTCACTGGCTCAGCGCGGGCTCCCCGGGTGGCCCGCGAGGCGCGGACTGCGGTCTCCCCAGCCCTTGCCCGCCCACCCTCTTTCTCCCGCCTCCTCACCGCACTGCAGACTCCTCCTGGTCCTCCTGTCCATTTCCCCGCTCTCCTGCCCTCTCCGTCCTCGTCCTCTTGCCCCCTCCTGCGCACTCCCCTCTACCCGCGCTGCTCTCCCAGGGCTCGGGCGGGTGCTGGGTCGCCGCCCCCGCCTCGGCTGCCACTCCGCCCCCCGCGCCGCGCGGAGCCGCGGTAATAAGCCGGGCGCGGGCGGCGGAGCCACTGCGGGGACGCCTGCGCTCCAGACTGGGTCCGGTGCCGCCCGCCCACCCGCACACTGCCCGACCGGGGACCGTCCCGGGGTCCCTGGGTCCTTCTGAGCGTCCCTGGATGAAACTCTGCCTGCCCCGCTCCGGGGCGCAACGCGGGCAGCCGGTGCGGGGCGCACAGGGCAGCCGGGCCATGCGGAGCCGGGGCTGTGCTGCGCTCTGGGTGCTGCTGCTGGCGCAGGTGGGTGTGCAGGTGAGTCCCGCGCGTCCTGTCCCTTCCCGTGGCTCCTCGCATTCTCACCGAAGTGTCGCCGCTGTTTTTCGGCAGGCACCTGCGTGCGCCCTGGGACCCGCAGCAGCAACGCCTGGGAACCCGAGCGTCCCGCACCCTCCTCCTCCCTCGGAGCCCCGGGGCTGGGCGGAAGAGGGCGGTAAGTCCTTGCTGGTCAGCGGCCGGTAGACTTCCGCAGCCGCTGTGCGGGAGTCACCCGTGTGACCGCGCGGTCCCGGCCCTAGAGCCAGCACCTCCGGGCGCGATTCCCCAGGAGCTACCTGGACCTGTGCGAAGGGCTACAGAACATATTGTTGCTAGTATCACCTTGAAGGAGCTTGGGAGGGGTCAGACCACTCTAGGGAGCTTGTGACCCCTTCTCGGCTGCCCCCTGCCCCTGCTCCGTCCACCCTTGCCCGTCGCAGCCTGGGACAAAGGATAGAGTTTCTCCTTCGTGACTGTCATCTTAGTATCAACGATAAAGCTCTTTGAGAACTGGGAGACAGCGGAAAAGCCGTCCTGCCGAATGGCTGCCCGCGTGTTGTGTCGGCGTGGCGGCACCTGCGGCCCGGCACGCCTGGAAACCCGGCGGTGTCCCGCAGCGGCTCAGGTCAGCGAGCAAGCAGGTGCGCAGCTGCTGCGTGTCTTCAGTTAGTCGCAATCCGGTGGCCAAGTATTTGCGTCATTTCAGCAATAAACTGCCACCTCAAATTTTAAGTGTCTACTTTTGGAGAAATCACTAGGTTTGACTGTCTCAACGCATGTTCAAAAAATCTAGAAAGAATTAATAACTCAAAATTCCTCAATGAAGTTTCATGCTGGTGAAATAGCGCAGAACTAGTGTTCCTCCCGGGTCCGCGTCCGTTAGGGAGCACTGTGCAGGGATCGATGCTCAGCTGCGGGACCTGCCGGAAGACCACCAGAGGGCGCTAGGTGCAAGTGGTAGCAGACGTTGGCCGTGTTTTCCCCTTGTTAGGAGAAAGCGGATTTAAAGCTCCCTGCTTGGGGCTGTTGCCAGTGTTCCCGGTGCATCCTGCAGTGCAGTGCTTCATAGTGGAAGTTCATTGTCTCCAATTTAAAAAAATTTTTTTTTAATCCTGCTTCCATGAAATCAGGAAAATTCCAGAGGAACTTAGGAAATTATCAGAGTATGTTACAACATTTAGGAAGTTTTATTCGAGATAAACATTACGTACAGGAAACCAGTCGGAAGAAACGCTGTGGTGTGCCGCCTCAGAATGCTTCCCTCCTGGACCATGGCTGGCTTCTAACTCCTATGAGCAAGCTGCTGAATCCCAGGTGCAGCGTTTCCATGACAACCAGGTGGGACCCATGGTCAGTGAAGTTCTAGCTTGGCCACACCTCCATCCCTCACCTGCCAGGTGTGTCAGCTCCTTCATCACAGAAGGGTGAAGGAGAGAGGTGGCATCCATGGGAGGCCTTCCTCCCGGCCCCACAAAGCCCGTGTTCTCTGCAGAATGGCCTGTTTGGGTCTGAAATAGGACGGCAGCACACTTTGTGTGGCCCTGAGATCAGCTTACCATTGGGTGTTCAGGTGTCCAGGAGACAGGTTGATTTGGAAATAACTATTTTGACCATAATTCTTGTTTAAAGTAACATATGGGTCAAGATGTGGGCTCACATTTTGCTGGGTGTCAGAAGCAATAGGAGAGAGAATTCTGTGCACTCCGAGGCAGTACCTCAGTGGAGACAAGTTCTACTTCAGACATGAAGGAAACTGGTCTTACTTTGGTCAGCACCGCTCCTCCTTCCTCTGTCGTGGGAGACTCGGGTGCTTCACCTACACATTCACCTGTGCAGAAGAGACTGTCTGCTGTGTGGACACTCACACCTCGGACCAGGAAATGGAGCTCTCAGTGTGATGGCACTGAGCGCAGCGCTGGGAAGCCATGTGCAGAGCCAGCTCCTGAAGCTGGCTGGGGCCGCCCAGCACGCGCACAGCCGGGTCTACATTTCATGCCATCACTTCCACACCAGGCTTCTTCCCGGCCTTTGTGAAAACCCCCTGAGGTCAAGTAGCTCGGGGCAATGGCTTGAGCAGCCAGCTGAGTTTCTTCTCCTGAAAAGAAAAAAAAAAAAAAAATCCACATAGGACCAAGGTCTTATTGAAACATGTCTCAAAGATGGAGAACCACACTTTAAAAAAAAACATAAGGCAATGGTTTGGGGAATCCTAGTCTTAGAACATTAGCTTGAAGTTAGCTTGACATTTTCAGCTCATGGCAATTTTACTTGGACTTCTCTCCAAATGGTAGGTGTGTGGTGAGATGCTACGCATATTTTGCTCATTCTTTGAATTCTTTAGTTAGGACTTTTTTTCACACCCATTTACACATAACTGCAAGTGCCTTTCTGATTCTCAGGACTGCTTTCCGGACTAAATGAGCATTTTCCCACCTGGACAGCCCTGGCACTTTGGTTTGGGGGCCTCCTGTGCATTGCAGGAGGTTTACAGCAGCCGTGGGTTCCACCCTCTGGCTTCCAGAAGCGCCAATCTCCTCTTCCTTTTCTGAGACCTACAATGTCTGCAGACATCGCCAGGAGAAGTTCACGGGCAGGACAGTGACACGGGAGGAGGGAGTTCTGAAGTCCCTCAGCACAGCGGGGAGACGGAGTTCACAGCCACTTACCTGTTTTATAAAGCACTGGCAGAGAGTTTGAACCTTTCCAACACAAAGAAACCATAAATAATTAAGGAGCGAGAACTACTGATTATGCTGATTTCATCATTACACAGTGTATGGCTGTCAAGTTACACCAGCTGTTGTGGGCATTTGCAGAGTTAACTGGGGATGGGAAATGGGGTCTCTCTCTCTGTCTCTCGAATCAATAAATATAAATTAAAATAAGCATACAGATAACTGTGGGTTAAGAACGTGGCAACGTAGCAAGCCAGTCTTCCTGTTCAAAGTCTGCGCTGCACACTGACGAACAACTCCTATGGAAATCTGGACAGCAGAGATGACGTTGTTAATGGTGAGGAGAGAGTGAGTGTCGGTTATGACTATGCAAATCAATTACAGTTATCCGAAGCAGAGGAAGCCACCAAGGTGCACGGCAGAGAGAGCCATGACTCAGGATGAAGTGCTGCAGGCTGCCTGTGGTCACAGCCGGTGGACTTGAATGTGTCCCGAGAAGTCCAGTAGATCTGGGGGTTTTCTTCTATAAAAAAATAAAGCCAAGAATTAAAACACGGGTTAAGGCAATACACTTTAGACCAGTGGACTTTAAATTACAGTGGGAAGAAGAGCAGAACACACGTCTTTGAAAGGCTTTGGAGTGTGAACCTGATCCTGTCCCAGCAGCCGAGGCCGAGAGGAGAGTGGGGCCGGGCCCAGAGGGCGGGCAGGGGTGGCTGTGAGGGGGGCATCCTCAGTTAACGTCTCTGAAGCCGGGACTGTGAGCACAGTCAGCGTTTCTGCTGTATTTGCAGTTCCATGATTTAAACAGGCATCAAAGAATGCCCGTTGCATTTTTCTTTTTACCTGTCTCCTGAAAATGTACCGTATTTTAAAGCTCAACTTTCTTATCAATTCAGTGAAGATGTTTGTGGAAACCAGTATGACTACAGGCATGTTTGGGAACTACAAGCACAATTGCATGTGGTACTTACACTTTCAGTAACATTGTGCACTGTAATCCCCAAAGTCTGTTTTTGGTTTTATTTTGTCTGTCTTCCCCCCTACATTTCCCGACACAGAATTTGCTGAGTTGGTAGTAACGCATTACAGAAGCAGCAATGGCTTAGCTAAAGGCCACTTCCAGGTGTTTCCCTCTGTCCTCAGATGTTGTGTGTCACAGAGTGTGCATTTGAGAATGGCAGGTGTTGACTTTTCCTGCACCGTCACAGGTGACGATGCCATCCGGTAAGACAGGCTCACGCTATCAGATGTCCCGACTGTTGTCAGAACCCGAAATGACTCAGCCACCCTCTCCTCTTCATTCCAGAGTATGAGCTGGTGTCTGCCTATGAGGTGGACCACACGGGAGACTATGTGTCTCATGAGGTCACGCACGGCCAGCGGCGGCGGAGGGCGGTGGCTCCGGGAGGTGGCGACTCTCTGCACCTTCGGCTGAAAGGCTTTGGGCACGATTTCCACTTGGACTTGAGGGCGTCCAGCAATCTGGTGGCTCCTGGATTTATCGTGCAGACGTTCGGGAAGGGAGGCACCAAGTCAGTGCAGAGCTTCTCACCTGAAGACTTCTGCTTCTATCAAGGCTCCTTACGCTCCCACAGGAATTCCTCCGTGGCCCTGTCCACCTGCCACGGTTTGGTGAGTACAGCGCGCGGCGCTGTAGTGAGCTCGGTGGGCGATGTGTGAAGAGGGAGGTACGGGCAGGATTTCCCTGCAGACATTGCTGCGGCGTGTCCTTCTGTTATAGCACAGGTTTCCTTGGTCCGTAAAAGCAGAAGGCAGGTTGCTACCGACACTTCCTAAAGTGTGCTGTGCGCCTTGCGTGTCGGCAGTGGTGTGTGTGCACGCTTTTCTCGCTGTTCTGGACTGACTGCGGAGAGTGCTTGGGTTTGGAACATGCCTGTGCATAACGATGGAGCCTGGACAGATGGCTTCATTTTGAATCGAGTGACGTACTCCATGGATTGGCTGTGTTGGCTATTTGATCGGATGTTTGCAAGACTTTAAGTACTTCACGTCTATCTTTCTGGTGATGGTAGTGGGATTAGGGAGCTGGGTACCCATCCTCAGCGGGGCAGTGCTGGCCTCGTGAGACTCACGAATCCGTGGGTGCATGTGCCGTGTTTGGAGTACCGTAACTGCACATTGCACATGGCTTGGTGGCTCCCTGTGCTCTGCTTTGCAGGGGCTTTCAGTGAGGAGCACCTGGCCAACTTGGCAATCTACCTGCACCTCTCATGTTCACCAGGCTGTAACCTCCATGGCTTCTCTTTTTTTCTTAAAAGACCTCCATATTTAGGAAGAAGTGTTTAGGAGATGCATAGACTCCTGGGCACAGATTCATCACTCAGACACAGAGGAGTGGGAGGTGACTTGGTAATGTGTGGTTACAACCCTTTGAGGTCTTGACCAAGCTAAAGGCTTGGCAAGCAGGCTCTGGACATTTGTGCCTCAAGACAATGATTTCAGTCGTCTTAAACACCCTTCTCTCTTTGAAGAGAGCGAATTCAGTCCTGTCTTACAAGATTTTTCTGTATTTGTGTGCAAGAGTATTTATTGGATGCTGACAAGGCACTCCTAACCAATGACCTAAAATACAAAATATATGCGAATGTGAAGTGTCATAAAATATTTTCTAAATATTGGAAGTTCTGCTTTTGGAGGGAATTTGATACGAACTGATCTCATCTCTGCTTTCATTTAGAAAAGCTCTGGTTTGAGAATGGATGTAGCAAGGCGTTGCCAGGGAGAGGGTGGTGGTGGTCTGGCATGCTTGTTAAGCATGAAGACAATGTGGCTGATTTCTTCACAGTCTCTCAAGAAAAATAGGTCTTTCTTAATTAATGGACAAGAACTCTTAATGTAATACACAAAACAAGGTATTTCTCCCTTGACTTCCTTCCACAAGGGCTTACCCAGGGAGGGAAGCCATCTGTGTGGTGGGTGTGTCATGGCATGCCAAGCCCTGCAACCTTGGGTTTGTTTCCAAGATTGGATGGGGTGCTCCTGTTCACCCAGCAGGAGCACAAGCTAACTGATGACCCATTGGTCTGTGTGACCCAGGCTCTCCCAGGTGAGCTGAGTTCAGTCCTGGTGTTTGTTCCATGGATCAAGTTGACTGTAGAAGGTTGGAATGTGTGGCTGTCTTTGAACTTGATGGAGTTATCAGTGAAAGTTTTAAGAGTACAATTATGTGAAAGATAAAGATAGAGAAAAGAACAGAAAGAAAGGCCCCTCTGGATAATAAATACTGGAATCTGATCCCAGAGTCAGTGGAATAGAAATGTGCATGCCTTCACCATTTATCTTCCAAATGCACACATTCCAACTTCACTCATGTTTTATCTATCTGCTCATACAAAGTGACATCAGTTAGACTTCAGAATGTGAGGTGTAGGGACATCGGTCATAAGATAGGACAAATGAAGAGAGGAAAAAGGAACAGCAACAAAGTCTTCTGTCTTCAGCCAGATGAACAAAATGCTGAGTGGGATCCTCAAGGAGCTGCCGAGTCAGCTTCACTTCCTTCCTGACGATTATCCATGATGCGTCCTTCAAAGTCTGTTCTTACACGCTGAGAAATAGTGTGCAGATGGTGGGTCCCCTGTCGCTGTTGTCCTTCTCTGGCTCTCCTAGATTCTGACTGAAGTCTCAGATAGCTGTCAGGAGTTCTCACAGGGTTTCCCCCTGAAGCTGATTGACCCAGCCCTCTGCTGGGAATGGAGTCAGTGGGATCCTTCGTCTGCCTGTTCTCAGCATACAGTTCTGCAGAGCCCAGGCGGACACCTGGGACACAGGACCCCTTCAGGTGGGAAATGCACCATGTCCTGTTCTCCCTGGCCAGTCTCCGGCCGAGAGCTGTATGTCTGCGTTCACACATATATGCTTAATGAAGAGGAAGTGGTTTGCTGCCATGAGACAGTGCAGGTTCCAGCGTGGTCCACAGTGTTTTCTTGTGTTCCTCAGACTGCGTTTGGGGAGATTTTGCCAAAGTACTCTAAGAATTAGTTTGAGAAATCCTGTAAAAATTAATAGTTGGTGGTGTCCTAGCTATTATATGTGTTCTTGAAGAAGGTGAACGTGTAACAAGATGTTGTCTTAGAGCTAGTGCTCAAAATAAAAATGTGAATAATGATCACTAGGATTGTCTGTTTCTGGAGCCAGGCAGGTTAGGGTTAAGGAGTTTATTATCAAATGAGAGAAGCAGGGCATAGGCGGTGTCTACTGGGTGATGGAACAAGGACACACGGGCCCTGAGAACACCCAGAGATGGGATCCGGCTTCCTTGAGGGGAGGGGAGGGACATCGGGCTAGATTTCCTGAAGAAGTTCAGAACCCAAGTCTATGCCCAGTCTTCCCAACGCTGTGGGAATGGAGGCCATAAATGGAAGAGTCACAAGCAGACAGAGAGGTTGTTAATATCCAGCAAGTTCATGGAATCTGCAGTAAAACCTCAGATGGATATTATCAGAAGAATATTTGTATCTTAAACCCAAGTATAGTACACTAAATATAATCATAAAAGTATTTCTATATTAGCCTGGCATTTCCACAAAATATCTTCACCCAATGTATTTCTTTAGTTAGAGGAGAATAGCTTTTGGGAAAACAGTATCTGTTATATCTGTACTAAACTGACCTACCAGATCCGTTGTGGTCACCAACCACAAGCACATAAATGTGTGTCATTCAGTAGGTGCTTTCTGATGTTTGGATGAATAATGGAAGGGTTTACTGGGCGAATTTTAATAGTGCAGAGACAGTGTTGATGATGATGATGATGCCAGGAGGAAAAACTCATCAAAAGTTATGTTATGTGCCAAATACTTAACTAACAGCTTCATGTTTGTTATGTAACTTAGCTTCATGCTAAATCTGAAAGATGCCATTTCAGAAACTTTACTGAGATGTAATTCATGTCACAGAGTTTCTCCACTGTAAATGCATGTTGACTCACAGAGCTGTGCAGATATCCCCAGCATTAGCCAGAGACACTGAACCAGTCTCAAACAGCTACTCCTTACAGCTGGTCCTCTTAGCCCTCAGCTCTCCCCACTCCTCAGCGTCCACCAAGGCACTTAGATCTGCTTTCTCTGTCCATTTATTGTAAGTAGAGGCATATAGTATGTAGTGCTCTGTAGCTAGCTTCTTTCAGTTAACATAATTTATTTAAGCCCCATCCATGTTGGAGCATATATGAGTCTTTTTTTAAAAGATTTATTTATTTACTTGAAAATCAGAGTTACACAGAGAGAGAAGGAGAGGCAGCGGGGTGGGGAGGAGTGGTCTTCCATCTGCTGCTTCACTCCCCAGATGGCCGCAATGGCTGGAACTGTACCAGTCCAGAGCCAGGAGCCAGGTGCTTCTTCCAGGTCTCCCACGTGGATGCAGGGGCCCAAGGACTTGGGCCATCTTCTACTGCTTTCCCAGGCCATAGCAGAGAGCTGGATGGGGAGTGGAACAGCCAGATCTCAAACCAATGCCCATATGGGGTGCTGGCACTTCAGGCCAGGGCATTAACCCGCTGCACCACAGCACCGGCCCCAGCATATATTAGTCTTTATTCCATTTTATTGCCGAAGAAAGTTCAGTTTATCTTTATATTACATGTTTTTGTTTCTCAACTTAGCAGTTAATGGAAGGTATTTGGACTTTTTGGCTATTGTGAATAATGCTACTATGAACATTTGTGCACACGTTTCTAGTAGACATGTGTTTTCAGTTCTTTTGGATATATACACGACAGTATAATTATCAGATCATATGAAGACTATACTTAATAATTTGTAGAACTGTAAACTTTTTCCAAAGTAACTGCATCATAGTATATCCCCCCAGCACTGCATGATGGGTCTTGTTTCTCCACATTTTTGCTAACATTTATTATTATCCATTTCTTTATTATACTGACTCTAATGAGTATGAAGGGGCATCTCATTGTGATTTTGATTTGCTGGATGTAGATTATTGATTTATGATATAGATCATTGTGCATTGATGGCCTACTTATCTGAGAACATTCCTCACACACAGTTACATGAAATAACTTTATTACATACAGATAGGCAGAAAACTATATACTCACAGAAATACATGTTTTTTAACTAAGTTGCTTAATTATTAGAGTTTTCTAAAAAGCCGTTTTTAGAAATTCCTTTAGACACTGCTTTTAAATAAGTTGTGTTTAGAAATGTTTTCACTTGCATATGAAACCAACAGTTTTTCTTAGAGGACGCCATGTAAGTTCTGTATTTGGGTTAACACTTTCAGTCAAAAGGAAAAAGAATATCACCTGACAGCTGTCTTTGTCATAAAGTCTGCATGAGCTATAGTTCATCTTGCATAAATTGTGATGTTTGTTAAGGCTTTAATGCATAGGGTTGTTATTGCTTCTTCTAAAATCTAATTATTATTCTGTTTTCAAAAATGGTGGAAAACCTTTAAATGCTACAATTCTCAGTTTTATTTAGGAATTCTCTCACTTGGTAGAGACTTACTCAGGGCCCTGGTTTGATTGGTACTGGGTTTTATTTCCAGCCACAAACTTCAGGGATCCCCTGGAAACTCTAGTCACTGAGAGATTTTTCTAAAGCACCCAATAAATCCTAGGAAGCATCTGAACTACTGCCAGATTTCCAATTGACTTTGAAAAAATGAACAATGTTCTTGCACAGGAAAATAAAATGGAAGGAAGAAAAAAAACACACAGAGTCAACAAGGAGCTTGGCCAGAAGAGACAATGGGAATTTTTTTTTTTTTATTGCTGTGTGTTTGTGTATGAATGTGTAGGAGTTTGGATGTGTGTTTGTGTGTACATTTTTTTTTATATTTTTATTAAACTTTTATTTAATGAATATAAATTTCCAAAGTATAGCTTATGGGTTACAATGGCTTCCCCCCTCCCATAACTTCCCTCCCGCCCGCAACCTCCCCTCTCCCGCTCCCTCTCCCCTTCCAATCATGTAAAGATTCATTTTCAATTCTCTTTATATACAGAAGATCAGTTTAGTATATACTAGGTAAAGATTTCAACATTTTGCCCATATAGCAACATAAAGTGATAAAACTACCATTGGATTACTAATTATAGCATTAAATAGCAATGTACAGCACATTAAAGACAGAGATCCCACATAATTTTTTTTTCAAATTAATTAATTTTCTATGCCATTTCCAATTTAACACCAGGTTGTTTTTTTTCATTTCCAATTCTCTTTATATACAGAAGATCAATTCAGTATATAATTAGTAAAGACCTCATCAGTTTGTGCCCACACAGAAACACAAAGTATAAAAATACTGTTTCAGTACTAGTTATAGCATCACTTTGCTTTAGACGACATATTAGGGAAAGATCCCACATGGGGTGTAAGTACATAGTGACTCCTGTTGCTGATTTAACAATTTGACACTCCTGTTCATGGCGTCAGTAATCTCCCTAGGCTCTAGTCATGAGTTGCCAGGGCTATGGAAGCCTTTAGAGTTCGCTGAGTTTGATCTTATTCCGATAGGGTCATAGTCAAAGTGGAAGTTCTCTCCTCCCTTCGGAGAAGGGTACCTCCTTCTTTGATGGCCCCGTTCTTTCCACTGGGATCTCACTCACAGAGATCATTCATTTAGGTCTTTTTTTTTTTTTTCCATGATATCTTGGCTTTCCATGCCTGCTATACTCTCCTGGGCTCTTCCGCCAGATCTGAATGCCTTGAGGGCTGATTCTGAGGCCAGAGTGTTGTTTAGGACATCTGACAATGGGAATTTTGAAAGAAAAGTGTCACTCTCTGAGAAAAACGGTGTGGTCTACACAGATGAAAAGGTCAGTCTCGGGAGACATGAGAGAAAGCTGTAGTGAAAGTCAGGTCTTTGCATAGAGAATGCCTACATTGGTGATGATCAGGAAATGTAAAAGGTGGCTGTGGAGAACGAACTGAAAGTATTGTAGAATTTCACAAATGCCTACTATTTACTTTAGGGTAAATATAATAGTGAACTTCGACATCAATAGAAATGTATATACTTCATCAGCGGCAACATCAAAATAATGTTTTGTAAGATGATCTTTTTTATTTGAAATTGGTACAGATTTTTTTTATTAGTTTCCATTAGCTGTAAATGAAAAATAGACTAGAAAAGCTTAGCTATAAACTATTAATTTGTCAGCTTCTCTCCATTTAGATGTCATGAAACTAAGCTCCACAGGGGCAGAGTGACTTGATCAGCGTCGCAGAGCTCGGCATTGGGACAGGTTCAGACTGCTTATCTTCAGACTTCCTGTCCAGCGACGTCCAGTGAAATGTACTGGATGATGACACTTTTTCATTTTAAGGAAGAACCAACGGAAGGAGTTTAAATGTTGGAATATGCACAGAGATTTAAAAAGTAATCCAGACTTGTCCTTGGTCTGGAGAGTGAGGCCAGGTGCCATGGGGAGTTCAGAGTGACAGGCTGTGTTGTCATCGCCTGTTCCTCCTGACAGTCCTTTCTCGGGAGGCACTGACTTCCACCGTCATCACCAAGGACAGGCTTCATTGGGGCTGTTGACATGGTCAGGCTCAGCTGAGCTATCAGGGTCATTTGGATGGCACTCATATCCAAAGCCAGTGTATAGAGGGTTTCCTAATGGCAAAAATCAACCCTGAAAGAGCCAAGGGACTCCTGGGAGGTGCAGAATAAACTCCTTATGGTTATTGCCTCCGATGGATGACCCATGTCTGGGATGGCTGAAGGACAAGAGTGTCTAAAACCTCCTTTTGTAGAGAGTGGCTATTCAAGCAAAAATCCAGCCCAAAGAGATTAAAAGAGGCCAAATGAACCAGAATCCTACCTTGCCCAAGACTGAATCTGCTAGACCCCTAAATTACTATTTTGTCTAAATGCCAGCTTCACCGTGAGGGCTTCTCTGTACCAACCACCTAAATACCCAGCGCGCACATTCACATGTACTTCTCCTATTTAACATTTATTGTGAACTGTATCAGAGTACGGTCAGGAGATAGAAGCTCACAAATTTTCTAAAAAGAGAGAATTAATATAGTGCTTTAAGTTGACAGTAAAGAACTGGACATGGAGAAGCAAATACTGAGGCACCACTGAACAGCAATGGCAAGAAGCAGCCACTGCCCCAGGGCTGAGGAACTGAGGAGAAAGGTTAAGATTCTTACAGTTGTAAAGCTGGGGGCTGGGCCTCAAACGTGTACGCAGAAGCTGGCCAGCTGGTGCCGGGACTGTGAAGGCGGCATGCCGCAGCTGGTCCCTCAAGTAAACTGCAAACCAGAATCAGCGGCTGCCACTGTGACAAACTAAGGAATGGGAAGCACACATGATGTCCACAGGGATAGATAAGGAGTCCAAAGAAGATGGACGGAAGTGCACAGTAGACAGATAGTCCACAGGGGGAAGAAAGGAAGTAAGAGGGTAGGTAGAAAGTAAGGGGCAGCCGGCGCCGTGGCTCACTTGGCTAATCCTCCACCTGTGGCGCTGGCATCCGGGTTCTAGTCCCAGTTGGGGCGCTGGATTCTGTCCCGGTTGCTCCTCTTCCAGTCCAGCTCTCTGCTGTGGCCCAGGAAGGCAGTGGAGGATGGCCCAAGTGCTTGGGCCCTGCACCCGCATGGGAGACCAGGAGGAGGCACCTGGCTCCTGACTTTGGATCAGCGCAGTGCACCGGCCGCAACGCACTGGCCGTGGCAACGACTTGGCGGGGTGAACCAACGGAAAAAGGAAGACCTTTCTCTCTGTCTCTCTCTCTCTCGTAAAATAAATAAAAATAAATAAAAAATAAAAAAAGTAAGGGGCACATAGGAAGTCCACCAGGGGTAGAAAGGAAGACTACAAGGGGAAGACAGGAAGTGGAGGGAAAGACAGAAATCCAAAGGAGGAAGATAGGGAGTCAGAGATTTGATTGGAAGTGAGGGGGGAACACTGGTAGCCCACACAGGACAGACAGGAAGTCCACAGGGGAGAAACAGGAAATCTAGAAGAAATAGATAGTAAAAAGAGGAAGATGTGAAGTTAAGAAAAACAGGAAGTACAGAGGGGGATAGATAGGAAGTCACAGGGGTAAGACAAGAAATGAGGTGGTAGACAGGTAGTGAAAGGAAACACAGGAAGTCCACAAGTGACAGACAGGAAGTTCACATGAGATAAACAGGAATTCCAGAGGAGACAGACAGTGAATCCAAAGGGAGAAGACATTAAAAGAGAGGGTAGTCAGGAAGTAATAGATAGGAAGTCCACAGGAGACAGGAAGGCCACAGTGAGAAAACAGAAGGTGAGAGGGTAGACAGGAAATAAGAGTACACACAGGAAGTCCACTGGGCACTGACAGGAAGTCCACAGGAGATAGATAGGAAATCCAAAAGAGACAGACAGGAAGTCTGCAGGAAGAAGATAGGAAGCAAAGGGAAAGACAGAAAGTCCATAGAGGTTATATAGGAAGTCCACAGTAGAAGATAGGAAATGAGAGAAGGCAGACAGGAAGTGAAGGAACACAGAGGAAGTCCACAGGGGACAAACAGGAAGCCCAGAGGATAAAGACAGGAATTCCAGAAGAGGCAGGCAGGAAATCCAAAGGAGGAAGACATTAAGTGAGAGGGTAGTCAGGAAGTGAGACAGCCAACAGGAAGTCCACAGTGTGAATACAGAAATTAAGAGCATTGACAGGAAGTGAAGGGATACACAGGAAGTCCATAGGAGATAGGAAATTCAGAAGAGATAGACAGGAAGTCTACAGGAAGAATATGGGCAGTAAAGGGAAAGACAAGATGTCCATAGAGGTTATATAGGAAGTCCACAGTGGAAGACAGGAAATGAGAGAAGGCAGACAGGAAGTGAAAGCAGACAGGGGAAGCCCACAGGATAAAGACAGAAATTCCAGAGGAGACAGGAAGTCCAAGGGAGGAAGACATTAAGTGAGAGAGTAGTCAGGAAGTGAGGTGATAGACAGGAAGTCCACAGGAAACAGGAAGTCAACTGTGGGAACACAGGAAGTGAGAGCACAGGAAACGAGGGGACACACAGGCAGACAAGGAGGTCAGTAGGAGACAGGAATTCCAGAGGAGACAGACAGGAAGCCCATGGGGGAGGACAGGAAATGAGAAAGGAAGTGAGAGGGCCGGCAGGATGTTCACGAGAGACAGGAATTCCAAAGCTGTTAAGACAGGAAGTCCACAGTGGAAAGACAGGAAGTGAAAAGGTAGACAAGAAACGCAAGGGCACATAGGAGGTGCACAGTGGACAGACAGGAAGTCCGTAGGAGATGAACAAGAAGTGAGGGGGCAGACAAGTCCACAGAGAATGGACATAAAGAAACAATTTCTTCTACCCTCCTATATCTTTGCTGCCCCCACTGTGTGTGCCAGTGGCAAAGGAGAGTAGGGATCAAGTGACAAAGTAGAAATGGGATTTGTAGAGTTCCAACCTAAACCTCACAAATCCAGGTGTAGAAGGGGAGTTTGGAGCTAGGGGATAATTTAATAATAATCAACCTACCTACCATGCTCAATATTGATTGGCAGGGATGTTTGTCTGACTTTTTCTTTTTTGACAGGCAGAGTGGATAGTGAGAGAGAGAGACAGAGAGAAAGGTTTTCCTTTTTGCCGCCTCCAATGGCCGCTGCGGCCAGCACATCTCGCTGATCCGAAGCCAGGAGCCAGATGCCTCCTCCTGGTCTCCCATGTGGGTGCAGGGCCCAAGGACTTGGGCCATCCTCCACTGCCTTCCCGGGCCATAGCAGAGAGCTGGCCTGGAAGAGGGGCAACCGGGATAGAATCTGGTGCCCCAACCGGAACTAGAACCCGGTGTGCCGGCGCCGCAAGGTGGAGGATTAGCCTATTAAGTCACGGTGCCAGCCAACTTTTTCTTTCTTTATCAGCTCTTAAAAGAGTACCTGATATATAGTAAAATCCCTATGTAAAACTTCCTTAAGTGAATGATGGATTTTTGATAGAGACATAAGAATTCTGTTGCTTTACAAAAATTGTTTGCCCAGCCACTGGTTTGGAGGCCAGGAAGGAAGCTCCAGAAATAAAGGATGTTCTAGCTCTATCTAGGGAAAGGGGCCACCTCTCTCCAGGACTAGGTAGATGTCAGTAGGCTTGGTGACAGGCCCCCTGTGTGGCTTCTTGGGAAGGAGCAGAAGCAAAGTGTTTCCTCAGAAGGCTTGGAACTTGTAGCTCGTGATGAATACAGGAGTCCTTGGCACTCAGGGGCTTGTGTTTGCTTGAGTGAGTCTGGCTACTCTAAGTTACTCCTGAAGTAGGTAGTGGGCTGTCTACGGACCAGTCGCTGTATCAGGTTTACACTCTCAGGAGAGTCCTGTCCTTCCTCATTGTGGACAGTGAGCTATGCTCAGTAACCTCTCCTGACAACTCTCGAGTGCCCTGAGACTCAAAATGGAGCTGGAAGCGGTCCATTGCATTTGCTCTTCTGTTACTTCTCTGGTCTCCAGGTATCCAAGGTCTGTGTCTCTGTTACAAACTGATTCCTTTGTGTAACAGCAGCATCCATCCTTAGTTCATGCATGTCTTTTTCACTACTCAAGAGCTTATTTTAATTTAATTTAATTTAATTTAATTTGGGGTGGGGAGAAAGAACAGCATATATCCTAAAAGCATTAAGTCAGGTAAAGGCTTGCATTTTAAGTCAGCATCAAAATCAGGGCTAATTTTATATTCTCTTTATAGAAATTATAATAAAACTAAATAAAATATCTGGTTTGAGAAACATGGCAATGTCAAGAAATGTAGACTTGATTCTTACTTTTCACCTTTTATTACTTGACTATAAGTGGATATAACCAGCAAGACATGTACTGTCATCATATAAAATCTATAAGGTTTTATTTATTTATTTATTTGAGAGGTAAAGTTACAGAGAGAAGGTCTTCCATCCCCTGGTTTACGCCCCAGTGGTTACAACAGCTGGAGCTGAGCCAATATGAAGCCAGGAGCCAGGAGCTTCTTCTGGGTCTCCTATGTGGGGGCAGGGACCCAAGCACTCAGGCCATCTTCTACTGCTTTCCCAGGCCATAAGCAGAGAGCTGGATTGGAAGAGGAGCAGCCAGGACATGAACTGGCACCCATATGGGATGCCCGAACCGCAGGCTGAGGATTAACCTACTAAGCCACAGTGCTGGCCCCATCATGTAAAATCTTAACAGTGTTGAAACAGAAATCAATCTAAACTATGAAAATGCTATAAAAATTAACATGTGTATCACTCATCAGCTGTATGTAGATATTAAGATGTTTAGTTGCCTTCAATTTTAAAATTATGTTAACAAGAAGCATCAATAGGTAATAGTATGATATGAATGATTATCCTCATTTTCTATCACTGACAAAATGTATATCCATCCTTTAGGACATTAGAGATTTGGAACAAATAATACAAAGAAAAATGCTGTTTAAGCAATTTATAAATACTTCCCATATGCAAAATCTGAAAGGAAAATATTTGCTCCAATAACCTTGGAGTCATTCATTTAACCATGATTTAAAATTTCATGTGAGTATTTTTTTTTCTGCTGAGACAAAAAAAAAAAAAAAGCAATTCTTAGTCTTGGTCTGGTTTGTCTTCACAAAGTAAGTTTGAGTTGGGCCTTCTAGAACTGCAGAAACCTGTCCATTTTCTATCACCTAACACGTCTCTTCCCTTTCCACCCTAGCTCCCCTCACTTCAGCATAACAGCCAAACCCGCCCTCTGATGGTTCCTTTCAAGAGTAATTTCATTTCTTTTTTTTTTTTTTTACAGGCAGAGTTAGTGAGAGAGAGAGACAAAGGTCTTCCTTCCGTTGGTTCACCCCCCAAATGGCTGCTATGACCGGCACACTGATCTGAAGCCAGGAGCCAGGTGCTTCCTCCTGGTCTCCCATGTGGGTGCAGGGCCCAAGCACTTGGGCCATCCTCCACTGCACTCCCTGGCCACAGCAGAGAGTTGGACTGGAAGGGAGCAACTGGGACAGAATCTAGCACCCCAACTGGGACTAGAACCGGGGTGCCAGCAATGCAGGCGGAGGATTAGCCAAGTGAGCCATGGCACCAGCCAAGAATAATTTCATTCCTTTAGCAGTACTAGTTTTGGGTTATTATAAAGGTAAAATTGGTCAAAGCTAAGGTGACCAGGAATCATCTGATGTAGTTTTTTTTCCTCTCTGAATTGGTTCATTTTCTATTTATTATAGAAGAATATACAAAGATTTGGCAGGACTTTAGCCCACAGAAATAAGAGACAAACAGAAGGCTGTTTGAGGGCTGTGCTACGCAAGCTGGTAGCCACCAGAAGTGGGGAAGGGGAGGTTTGGGTCCGAGCTCTGACAGGTGAAGCAGCTTGTCTGCATGCTATCCCTCTGTGCCTTCCCTCCAGGGAGCAGCCGCGGTGCTCTCCTGAGCTCATCACGTCCCTGTTCAGCGCGTCTCATTGCTCGCTGGGTGGAAGCCACGTGCTCTGTATGGCCTATGATTCCCCAGGGCTTGACCAGCCCCTTGCTGGAGAACTCTCAGGGCTTGGGCCACACCAATCTTCTGTAAGCTTTAGAATAACACGGAGTTCTTCACACCCTCAGAGCCATAGCAGACACCTCCCCTCCAGCCCTCTGACTCACTGTCACTTGATTCTTTCTCAGCTTGAAAGCTGCTTGGTTTTGTTTTTGTTTGTTTGTTTTTGTTTGTTTGTTTTTGACAGGCAGAGTGGACAGTGAGAGAGACAGAGAGAAAGGTCTTCCTTTGCCGTTGGTTCACCCTCCAATGGCCGCCACGGCCGGCCCGCTGCAGTCGGCGCACCGCGCTGATCCAAAGGCAGGAGTAGGCACTTCTCCTGGTCTCTCATGCGGGTGCAGGGCCCAAGCACTTGGGCCATCCTCCACTGCCCTCCCAGGCCACAGCAGAGAGCTGGCCTGGAAGAGGGGCAACCGGGACAGGATCGGTGCCCTGACCGGGACTAGAACCCGGTGTGCCGGCGCCACAAGGCGGAGGATTAGCCTATTGAGCCGCGGCACCAGCCATAAAGCTGCTTGTTTTAACAATACTCCTCTTATGCCCATGCTACGACAAATTTTCTTCTAATTCTTCTAATTCTTTCTTCATAGCTTACCTTATTTTTTATTGTTAATAAACTTACCTGAAACATTTGCACATGTTTGTCTCCAGATGTGAAATACCTCAGGGAGAACAAAGCAATTTAAAAGTAAGAATATCTTGAAACCCTTTCCTTAACAATTACATTATTTAATTACAGCCCTCGGTTATGCACATCTAGTTTAATATATATATAAAATTATATATAGAATGTACACATAGCATTGTCTATGTAGCAATGTATCTCTACTGTTCTAAGATCAGGAGGGAGCATCCGTTCAACCCAGCTTTCCTAAGTGGGCCAAGCGTATTGATTATGCTTTGACATTGTATCCCTTTCCATGGTAGAATGTGCAAGTTAATCCTCTTACGTGGCTGTTATTCACAGTTTAGAGCTCTCCTTCATCTCATGTACTCTAAAATGGATTAGGCTTGGAGACTTCCAAGAGGTCAGTTTTGTTTGATCTTGGTTTCCCATTCAACCCCAACCAATTTCTCCTTTGCTTGGCTTTAGACTTTCATCTGCCCTTTGTCAAAGGCACAGCGCTTGCTGGACTCGGTCATGGGATAGAGTGGTCACAGCTGTGTTGATGCAGTCCATGTGTGTGAAAAAGTAAAGTCAATTCAATTGTGTAATGCATGATTTTTCACTTCATTTGACAAAATGTGGGTAGAGACGCATGTAGCAGAAGAGTCTGTGGATATTCCCGTAAGGCATAGTTGGATGGATTTACAAATTCCCAAAATGTTTCAGTTCACCTGCTATTCTCTTCTTCCCACAATAATGTTTTGCAATTCATGTTTCTAGTCCTACCCCAGGATCGTCTCAGATGCACACGATACATTTTCTCTGTCACAGAAGCAGACACTTTCTTGGACTCTGACCAGCTTCAGTTCTGACATTTCTTCAGGAGTGATCTCCTGCTCCCTGTGACCACATAGGGGGAGAACTGTGAAGATTTGATGCCAAGGGCATTTATATCATGTCCCTTCTCTTTCAACCTACCCATCCTTTTTCTCCAATTCCCAAGCCAGAGCATTGGGGGAACTTAAATGCACATGTCTTGTTATGCTCAGTGTGCCCAGGTACCAATGCGCCATCACTTTGAAAAGGCCAACTTGCAATATAATTCGCATGTTTGGTTGTTATGGCACCAATCTATGATGAATTCAGCTTCATTACCATAGGAGTGTACATGTTAAAGAACATCAGTAATATGGTTTGAAGAGTTGCAAATACATAAAAGTAGAGAAGAGAACAGATACTAAAACAGGCACCAGGGGCTGGCACTGTGGTGTAGTGGGTAAAGCCACTGTCTGCAGGGCCAGCATCCCATATGGGTGCCAGTTTGAGACCCAGCTGCTCTGCTTCTGATCCAGCTCTCTGCTATGGCCTGGGAAAGCTGTAGAATATGGCCCAAGTCCTTGGGCTCCCATGTCGGAGGGCCAGAAGAAGCTCCTGGCTCCTGGCATCAGATCGGCACAGCTCTGGCCACTGGGGCCAATTGGGGAGTGAACCAGCGAATTGAAGACCTCTCTTTCTGCCTCTCTTTTCTGTGTAACTCTGACTCTCAAGTAAAACATATAAATCTTAAAAACAAAACAAAACAAAACAAAAAGAAACAAGCACTGACTGCATGCCAGACATTTTTCTAGGCAGATTCACTTCATGAACTACTATTGCATCTACTTATATTAGCATTACAAGAAAAGTTCTTATTCCATCTCTGTATGAGTGGAATACGCATGTCAGGGAGATTATCTCCTCTGCCCAGGGCTGGCATCTAATGAAGGAGAGAACCTGGACTCCCAGCCGTGTCCTTGGGATCACGGAACACGCAATGGGCTTTCTTCCTGCGCCTTGTCCTCCCAGGGATGTTCTTCAGCAGTATTTTTGGAGATTGGTTGATTGGTTGAACAACACTGGATATTATTAGGAAAAAAAAATCTTTAAATATTCAAAACATGTGCTTTTAATCATTCTGGTGCATATGTGGGGACAATTCTGCATAACCATGCTCAAAACCAAGATTACTGGAGAGAATCCTAGAAGGGTCTGTGTGAGTTACAGCTCTGGTAGTTAAGAAACTCCATGATTATATGATTTAGCTGTACAGACAATCATTTTTTTTAAAATTCAAAAAGAATCAAGAAAGCTAGAGAAATTTCCAATTGTAAATAGTAGAAAGTCTCCTTAATTCCTGATTCACAGTGGGCTGGAACTTAACCTTCCTTACGGACTTGACCCCAGTGTTTCTAACAGCACTGTTTCCTTTTAAGATGGCTGAGCCAAAAATGCACACAGAAAATTGGCAGGAAGGCCACTTCTAGTAGCATCATGACTGCCATGGCTGGTTGTCCAAGAGAAATGAGTGCCTCACCTGAAAATGGCTGAGAGAGCTGGTCTTGGGGACTTTCTGTTTGCTCTGTGAAGAAAAATGTCTATATATAACTTATCAGGAATCATGACATGGCACATTTCAAACAGCTTTCCTTCCAGAAATTCCACATTATGTAGATTATTGGTTGAGTGATGGTGACATAAGCATGAATGGCTTCATTGGCCTAAGCATTGCCCTGTAAATACCAGCTCAAAGATTTGGCCCAGGACTGGAGCTCTTGTCTGCTGATCATCCACTGTGTTTTATCCTCTTGCTTATATGTTAACTGTAATTTTAATCATAAGACTTGAGAGCTACATTACACCTCGGCAGAATTGACAGAGATTTGGGATTGTCAGTGATCACGTGGGGACCACGTCCACAAACTTCAGCATGCTGGCAGCAACCTGTAGGACAGCAGACACACTCAGAGCTGTATCTCAGCTTCCACATTGTTCTGTGAGTTTGGATTATAGTCAAAGCACAGGAGTAAGTAGAGAGGTATCACTGGGCACTGGAAAACAGCATATTTAGGGCAGCTGGACATCTCTGTTTAAATTCCATCCCTCCATGGCCGGTGCCGTGGCTCACTTGGCTAATCCTCCGCCTGCGGCGTCAGCACCCCAGGTTCTAGTCCCGGTTGCTCCTCTTCCAGTCAAGCTCTCTGCTGTGGCCCGGGAAGGCAGTGGAGAATGGCCCAAGTCCTTGGGCTGTGCACCCGCATGGGAGACCAGGAGGTAGCACCTGGCTCCTGGCTTCGGATCGGTGCAGCGCGCCAGCCGTAGCGGCCATTAGGGGAGTGAACCAACGGAAGAAAGACCTTTTTCTCTGTCTCTCTCTCACTGTCTATAATTCTCTCTCCCTCCCTCCCTCCCTCCCTCCCTCTCTCTCTCTCCCTCACTCTCTCTCCCTCTCTCACTGTCTAACTCTGCCTGGCCAAAAAAAAAAAAAAAATCTATCCCTCCACTACCTAAAGGTTAAGGAGGATATAGTTAACTCTCATCTATTTTGGGAATATTTGGTGGTTGGTAGAATTCCAATTATTATAATTGACTCTGAGGCTACATTATCAGTAGCATTCAATTAATACAAAAAAATTCTGTGTGATTCACATTAGCTATTGTGCTGCATTTTGGGCCACACACTTACTTTGCCTTTGCCAGAGAGATGGTTTTCTGACCACAGGAATGAGGAGGAAGTCTTGCTGAGCTTTTAGGGAATTTCTCCCTCTGAGCCAGTGGTGGAAATCTTATACTAACCACACTGGCTAACAAAGGTAACCATGCACTGCTTCATGGTCGTTTACAGAAATGAGCAGTGAGTCACAGAAAGTGACCAAGCATGGCCTGGTTTCTTTTTCTTGTTTGTTGCGACCTCTGTTTGTTGTTTTCATTTTTTGTTTTATTTTGTGTTTGTTTTGTCTTTTCCTCTTTGTTCCTCTGTAAGTGAAGAGTTTTCCCAAGTGTGTAGTGAACTTTCTCCTGATGATGAAGTTTGCAATACCTGTGCAACAATGGCCTTGATTCATGTGGACTGACTGGCTAACCTGTTGACAATGCTTAATTTTTCCAAAAACAGGATGATGTTTGCTTAGTAAATTCTCGATAATAGCTTCTTAGGATGATGCTCTGAATAAGACTGTACCAGATAGGTATTAACACATCATGTGGTGATTATCCGATTTGAGCTAGCAGCCTGGAAATGAGATCAGTCGTAACGTTTACAGTCCCCTTGGGATTTAATCATAGGAGTGCATGCAGTCATGTATATCACTGACTGTGGGTTTCTAAGTGGTCAGATTGGTATCCATAGTAACAGATGTTTAAAATAACTGTCTGGGATATTACTTGGTAATGGAAGTCATGAAGAACATATAGTGTTGGTACAAATGACCATCCTTCAGCCCTGTGGCACAAAAGCTGTCATTAGGCCATGTTTCAAGTCAATTCCAGCTAGTTTACTGGAGAATCCTGGTACTTGGTCTGCTTTTTGTATTTATCAAATTACTGTCAGAAAATATTGGTGTCTAAGGTCACCTTACTTGAAAATAAGGAAACTTCAGTTATAACAAAGTCCAAATAATGCCATATTGCATCCTATAAAGCCCTTAACATACAGTAGATGTCCAGTAAAACCGTATTTCCCACAGAAGGACTGTCTTCCCTCCTCCCTTATAGCAGATCTGGGAAGAATAGGATGGAAGGGAAGGGGAGGGAAGAGGATGGGGAAGGGGACAGGACAGATGTGCAGGGACTGGCCTTCTGGACACACGGTGTGTCTGACATGCACATTATAGTACCATACCCAAGACCTGCTGAGTCAGAATATCTGGGAGGAAGAGGAGCTTCTTAGATGATTCTCAGACAGAAGTGTTCGTAAGGATCACTGGGTGTATGGAAGGTGCAGACTCTATGGATGATACCCTCAGCCTGTAGTCCCACCCTCCGGGAAAGTTCGTCAGGTTCCTACTGGGTGCCTGTAGCTAGGAACCCCCTCAGGAAAATGTCACCCCCTCCAGTTCAGCAGGCCCAGGTGGGTGACAGTGTGGAGAGATGAGGAAACAACTGCTTTCGAATCTCAGCTGGCTTTGAGTGTTGGAAAGGAAACCAGAGAGATTCTTGTACACATCCCTGCAGTATTCCACATGTCAGTAAAGAAGGGGTTTGGGCACAGGCCACACTCCTGGGGCTAGATGCAGGTTCTTGGCTTTGTTTGTCTCTGTGTCCTTTGTGATATGCCTGACCCATCCATTGTCCTTTCCAGTCTCCGTGCTGTGTAGTTAGCCTGGTCATCGTGCAAGAACATTCCAGAATGACTGTAGCACAGCCTCACTCTGTGCTCAGGAACAGAATGGCAGGAAGGAGTGGCTGCAGCAGGAGCTCACGTGGGCCCGCCACGTCCTGGTCACACTCTCAGAGCCTGAGTGCTTTATTTTCCAATCGCTTTTAAGAATAATTTACAAAAAAGAATTATCACCAGGTTAAGTATTTAATAATTTTACAATTTAATAATTTTACAATTTAATAATTTTACAATGAGTACAGAAAGTTAACCAACAGTCTCCACAATCCAGTTTGTAGACCATTGCCCTCACCCCAGTAGGAGCCGTTGTGCCCATCTGCAGTTCCACTCCCAGCAGAGCAGCCGTGAGTCTGCCTTCTGCTGTAGAACTCTGGTTTTTCTGGACATTTCACACAATATGGGCCTTTGATGTAGCTTCTTTCCTCCAGCACCCTGTTCTGGGGTTCGTTCATGTTGTAGTGTCCATCAGAACATCATTCCGTTCCATTGCCAGGAGGTATTCTGCTGTATAGATACACCATATTTTCTTGATCCATTCATCAGCTGATGGACGCTTGGCTTGTGCAAACCTCATTTTCTGCCTCTACCAACATGTAGCTGCTGACCTCTTCCTGAGAACCTGTTCCAGGGAAACGGGTAAAACGATGACATAAAGTACCTGGATAAGGGCCTCAACGTGGTAGGTGGTCCATAGATGACCACAGTCATTGTCACTGTGATCAACAGAAGTGTGCAACTGTCCTGCAGCTTGAGATGAAGGGACACCTCCTGTGAGAGACTGGATTTCAGTGCCCTGGTCCGTCAGAGAAACACCTCCCATGGCCAAAGAAATAGAGAAAACAGCTGATTCATGAGCTAAGTGTCAGCTGGGTGAGCTCATCACAGAATTTGCTGAAGGCCAGCAGCTGGCCTCAGCCAGAGGGAAGGGTGCCGTAGGCTCGCACACTGGGATGGGTTGAGTGTGTGTATAAAACCATGGATGATTTCAGCAATGGCATGTAGACCTAGGTAACAGCACCCTGGAGACCCGTGCCTCTGATGAGAAACACATGTGCTTGCCTGGCTTCCTCCTGGCCGTGCTTTGCCACTGTGGCCAACTGCTCTGCCAAGTCAGCCCAGGCAATAGCTGTCCTGGCTCAGCTCCCACACTTAGTTTCTTGGTCATTTCCCATCATGCACAGAGTCCTGCAAGGCTTTCTCTTCCGTCTCCTACAGGTTCCCGTGCACTGTCTTCATTCTTTAAAAACACGTGCTATGGTTTTGATGAATGGCCCTGAAATACTTTTCCACCTTTAGAGTGTGTCTAATTAATCTGCACAGTAACCCTGTGAAATAGCTCTGTTTGCAAACATGGGAACTAGATCTCGGGACACACGTGAGCACACGTGAGCACACACACAGAACTTGCTTGTGAAGACAGTCAGGACTCAAACCAGGTAGCTGGCCTTGGAGGCCACGTGTTTGACTACTAATGGCTCTCGTGTGTGCCACAAGGCCCAAGTCTCATGTCCATTTCACTGTGAAGAGCAACATGGTGGCAAATGTGTCTACACCACACCATTCCAAACTGAAGGATGAGAAAAACCAGGGCAAGCAGAGGTAGGCACGGGGGGTGCCAGGAAGAAAGGCGAGTGCAAGGGAAGCTTTGAGGCCCAAAAGGAGGCTGGCTGCTCCTGGAGGGAAGTGTGGTTGGCATGGTTGGAACGCCATGAGCCCCCAGGGAGGTGGCATGAGAGGAGCCTGGGCAGAGCCCTCTCATGCCAGAGGGTGCAGGGAGGCCTTGCCCTGAGTGCTGCATCAAACTCTCCAGACAGGGCAGTAATCTGATTGGTACTTTTCCTCTTCTAAAAAAAAGTAGAGAAAAGAAATTGTACAAGGGAGTGGTGCTGCAGTAAGAGTGTCAGGATCCAGATGTGTGGTGCAGTGCTGAGAGATGGTGAAGGCAGGTGGTTCAAGCCAGAGGGAAAAGTCCAAAAGCTTAAACTCTGCTTGGAAGAGAATGTCCAAGAAAATGAGCAAGGACCTGCTGACTTAGAATAAAAATGCCTGTTTATTGTTACTATTGGAGGCTGTATCGTGTGGATGCTTTACAGAGAACAGACATCAGCTGCCGCCGTAGTCAGGCCCTTGCTGGGGCTGCTCCCTCTGCCTGTGCTGCAGCCTTCCCTCCCGCAGCCTCACAGCTGCCTCCCCTCACTCAAGATGTTGCTGAAATGCCAGTCCACAAGGCCTGCCCGACTCCAGAGCAAGATCAAAACCGCCCTCCCTGCACTGCGGTGTCCTTTAGTACGGTCCAGCCCCCCACCACATGCTAGATCTAAGCTCAACAAAAAAGGGGAATTTTGTCTGTTTTGTCCATTGTTGTGTCTGGACTGCCTAGCCCAGTGCTTGGATTCTAACAGACAATTAAGGAATAGTCACTGAACGAATGAAGGGCTGTGAATTTCTTCTGGAGTACGGGATTAAATCCATGTCTAAATATTACACAGTTCTGCAAAGGAATCTATCACAGTGTTCCCTCCATGATATTTCGATTAGGTTATCTTTGGTAGCAGCAATGTTTTGACTAGATGATCAGTCGCTTAAATATTTGTCTTTGGGTCTTGGGGATGTGTAAGTATAGGGCACAAGAATCAAAGCTAAGGTTGTTCTTGGTTTAGACATGTTTGTGTCAACCAAGAGCAGTGTTACTTAGTAATCAGTCTAGGGTAACACATTTTCAATATTTCAGCTGAAAAAACTTTGCAAGCATGCTAGTGGGTGTGGCTTATGAGATTGCTCCTAACTGTGTGTTATACAGCACTTACCATCAGGAAAGACAGTTGCCCAGAGAATCAGTCTTAGCAATGAGCAGTGGAGGCTCTGGTAAGCAGCGGCTGTTTGGTCACCAGTAGAGCTTTGTGCCATGAAAGAGAATGCCTTTGTGTGCCTAGGGCTGCCACTAGCCGTAGGTGGCAACTGAGCAAGTGAAGAAGGGACTTTGCATTTTATTTTATTTACCTGCACTTAGTACCCACTTGTTGTTACTGAGCAATTCAGGACGGAGTTTTTAATTTTAATCATTTGATCAGATCTAAACTTGTGGAGATAGGACAGGTCTAGTCAGTGTCTTTCAATAGAATTAAATTGCTATTATAATATGTTAGCACAACTAAGAGAGCTGGTTCACTAATGTCAAAGAACACAGTGTAGTGAAAGTGGATCTCCAAAAGAAGTTTGATCTCCCACTGTAAATCTGAGCCATCTCTAGCTTGGCTAATTCTCCTCTCTCTCTCTTACTTGAAAGACATAGTGACACACAGAGAGAGGTAGAGGGAGAGGTCTCCATCCACTGGTTTACTCCATATCTGGGCCAGATAGATGCCAGGAGCTAGGAACTCCATCCAGGTCTCCCATGTGGGTGTCAGGAACCCAAGTACATGGGGCATCATCTGCTGTGTCCCAGGCACATTAACAGGAAGATGGATAGGAAGCAGAGGTAGGACTTGTCCCAAGCACTCTGATATGAGATGTGGCCTCCCCACCTAGTGATTTAACCTACTGCACCCACAACATTTGCCCCATTTTCTTGATTTTTTATATTCCTCTTTATTACAGTGTCATGAGATATGCCCCTTTTGGTCTAAAACCAGATCTTGGATTTACTAGGCTTCCTCAGTCTAATAATCAGATTGGTTTTGTTTTTACTGGTTCATTTATTCCAAAAATTTTAACAAATCTTTTCTGATTTATAAATGCTATTCATTACTTTTTTTAAATACTCTGGACTAATGTTAGCTTGCTTCTTTTCTTCACTTTTAATCAGCTAAGTGTTCAAGATGTAGGAGTTCTCTAAGTGCAGTATGAACACATTTCACCCTTTTTATTAGATTTCTCATTTCATATTATAATTAGCTCATTATTTCATTTTCTCTTTGAACAAGTAATTGCTAATTAGCAAGGAGCACTGAATTTTCATCTCCCATGTTAGCAGTACCATTTGTGTCTGAACTGGACACACACTGGACAGTTCATGTATTGAGCCTTACTGCCTGACTTTTGTGACCCCTGTGCCTGTCTTTGTCTTTTGCTGCTGCCTGGTAGAGCTGTCATGACATTCTCTGCCCTCCCGTTCCCAGTGGATATTTCAGAGGGTAACTTATAAGTGTTCTCGCTGCGTGGTCATACATTACATATTTACTTTTTCCTCTTTTGGCTCTATTTTGAATGAAGACCACATAGTTCACCTCAGTGACTGTTGAGACAGGGTGCTTGCTGAGCCCTGTATCCCAACAGGTGTTCCTGTGACTTGGATGTGTCTGTTCTCTGGAGAATTGTGTCATCACCCAAACTGGTTCTGCCGAACTATTGTGGAACCTTCTTCTGTGTCTGTAATTGACTCTGTGGAAGTGTCAAAATCAGAGCGAGGGAGAGGTTCATAAAAACCCACTCTACTCGCTGGTTATCAAGAAGTTGCTGTCACACTTGCCTTCCTTTTACCTTTAAGCAATTATTCTACTAAGTAGCAATACGTAATACCCTCTCTTTCCACCTCTGTCATTGGCTGATTTCATCACAGGAAATAGGATAAAAGGAGACTTTTTGATGGGTAGGAAGCCACCAGATCCACATGAGAGAATATTTCCTGTGTTGTAGCAAGTCTACATCCCTATGCTCTGGACAGGTCTTAAACAAAGGGCAGAGTTGGCAGCTGAAGCAGTCTCTCCCATCCCGGTGTTTCTAGTTTCTCGTGCTGCTGCATTCGGCTCTTCGTTGCCTTCCTCAGGAAAACCATCTTCCTCTTCAGGCAGAAGCTTTTCTAATCCACGGTGCCCAAAACTTAAGCCATTTCTTCTCCTTGTACATCTTCTGTTTGCACATTTTTATCAGTCAAGGAATGATTGGACACAATGGCCAACAAGTTGCTATGGTTTCCTAAATGTGGGAACTGAAACTTGGAAGACATAACCAACATAATGACCCACCTGCCGCCAAGTGATGACTGTAAGGAAAGTGGTTTAGTTTGTGGGATGTCAGCCCCTGAGCAGATCATGAAATCTCAGACCATGTCCCTTAATTCCTAGATTAATTCTTTCACGAACTATTGCATGTTTGCAAATTTCTGATAAAAAAATAAAACCTTGAAAAACTAGATTTTGGACCTAGGGGAACCACCAAAGAGGGGTGGGGTTTATATTTATATTTTAAAAAGTTACAAAGAATGACAAAAAGATATTCGGCATAGAAGGAAGAGTTGAAGTAAGACATGAATAAATGTGTATACTAAAAAGTGTTTCATAGGTCAGCAACTGGATTTGTCCTCTGTAGCACCAAGTTTAAGACAAGTGGGAAAGGAATTTCAACACATGTGAAAATAGGAGGGCACCTGTGTGCACTGGAGAGTCGTTCAAGATGGTAGTGTTCTGAGAGACTCCAGTCTTCCAGCAGAGTCTGGGAAACCTGGGTTCTGAGAATCCTTCACTCATTTCAACACAGGAGGCTGTATGAGGTCCTGAGCAGTAGCTCCTTCCAAGGCTACTCAGTGTAGCTTCAGCCTGGTTACCACCAGCGCATTAGAGTCAAATGGTTTTGGGGTTTTATTTATAGCACAGTCACTTCCTGCCTTGTGAACTGGGGTGGATTGTGTGACTCTAGCCATAAGTTCCTGAAACTTCTCATATGTCTGTAACAAGGACTGACACATCAGTACGTATGAAATATAATTTCTGGCAATGATTATAGTTCAATAAAAAGAAGCTGTATTAATAACTATATTGCTGCTGCAACATTGCTTGTTTCAGCATAGCAGACAACAGTGGTCTTGATAAAATATGCACGTTGCACTGATTTCAGGGTTAGCCTCTCCAGTTTTGTAAAATGCCCAGAAGAAGGACCTAGACGAAGCTCTGTAGTAATGTCTCTGCCCAGAACACCTGAGCTCTTTATATGCTGTCGATTCTAAACCAAATGTAGGCAACTTCTTTAGAGAAGTTATGAGTGTGACACCATTTGATAATTCTTAGAGAAAACGTATTTTTCAAAACTATTTTAATACATAATTTATCTGAATCAACTCCTGAGGGAGCGTGTGTCCCCACTCGCAGTTGTCTGCCTCCACCTGACCTTCCCTTGACCTCACAGGAGGCCAGTGGTGAGCACTTTGTCTCTCCCACTGCCACACTTCTGATATCCTGTTGGAATTCTGATTTCCTAGAATTCTGATCTGAAGTTTTTACCTTTGCTTCCTCTGTTGCTTTGCTTCTCCATGTGCTTTGTCACTTCAGTCTGTCTTTTTCTGTCTCATTCCACTGTCAGTTCTGTCGTCTAAGCCTTCAGCACTGAGTTCTGTAGGTGCCACACTGGACCCTGGAAGAGTAACTCCAAAGATGGTGAAAAAGAGGCAGGATGAAGGGCATGACATTGGAGCCATCATCCTGAAATTTAATATTGGCTATTCCACTTTCTGTGCAATGTTGGGCACATTTCTGAATTTAGTATTACTTTCCTTTAAATGGGCACACTGTTTCTCACTTTATGGGTTTGTCATTAGGATACAGATAGTAAGTAGATGAAAACACTTAGCACATGGGTGGTGTCCCAGCCAGAGTAACCGCTATTTTTGCATGCATTTAGGTATTTAGAGTATTCATAAGTATACTATCAATAAACTACATTAGAGTGTATGTTGGGATTTGAAGAAGCCAATGAATATTTCCTTTTTCCTTCTTGCATTCTGAATGAACTGAAAAGTATGAACTCAAAAAGAGTAACTCAAATGGTAGACCTGTTTATTCTGTACATTACCAATACAGTCATTTCCCCCCAAAAGTGAGGCATTTGCTCTGTCTGGTAAGTGGATTTCCTAAAATTCGGCCCCAAATTTAGACCTATGCACCTCTCACAGTGACTGTGCTGGGGCAGCTGCTCACCGGGAGCAGGGCACCTGGAGCTGCCCACCTGGTGTTTGGTCAGTCTGCCAACATCCACTGAGGTTGCAGGCTGTCTTTGGGTGAAAATGGCTGTATTATGCATGTGCAGCTCTGATCCCAAACTCACAGATCAAACTCCCTGGAGAGAAATGGTTGATGGGCAGAGAATGCCATGCTCCTGGGTCCTGCCGCACTGAAGAAATGGTAAGAAGGGGTGAGAAGCATTTTCCCTACAGAGTTACCTTTTACCCTAGATTTCTCTTCAGCCAGGGATGATACTGGAGGTCACAAATGTCTGTTTCATCTTTCTCATCCTATGAGCTATCACGAATCTTAGATTTTACAGTAGTGCAAGGAATCGTGGTAATTTAATATCCAAGTGAATTAACTTAATATTAAATACTAAAAACATGGAAACTCCCCACATTTAAGCACAAGGCCTGAAAGGTAGATGTTCACACTTGGTTGTCCTTGAAGCTGCAGCGACGAGTCATTAAGAAAGTACAAAAAGAAGCGCAGCTTCTGACAGTGGACACGGACTGTGCACACTCAGGAGCAAGCTTGAATCGCATCAGTGACTGTCAGGAATGGCCAGGAAGAATCACGGTGCATTCCTACATTGTACCTTAAACCACGTGTCTGCTGCTGCCAGCCTTTCTACTGCATGATACTCATCACTCGGCAGATTAGCCAATGACTCCGGTGTGCACAGCTGTGCAGTCACAGGAAGGGACACACTGGCCATCCTTTGAGGGTAGGTGCCAGGAGAGCAAGTAGTTGGCTTGGCACCCAAGTCAGACACTGCCCAGCTTACAACTCCAGATAGAGTTCAACAAAGCGATTCAATTTGTTGGAGTTCGTCCACTGGGGAAGGGCCCAGTGAGTCTCCCTAGGAGACGTGCCCTTGTACATCTACAATGCCGTCAGCCTACAGCTGACGCCTCCACAGTCCTGCCTCTGCCCAGCCCTGATTTGGCCTTTTCCTTTCTTCTTCCGATGTACCTGCAGCAGGTGTCTAGGTGCCATAGATGTGATCTTGAATCACTGCCGTAGGAACCGGGGTCTGTGACAGCGTCCTGGGTAGAGTATGATGACATGAATAATGTTATAACCAACAAGATCCAACGTCAACCAGAAACTTTGTCAAACTGTTAAGTGACCAAATGTTAGTCTTTTGAACCTACAGGTAAGCAATTGAAAAGTGCCAGGAACCACCTTTAACTCTGAACAAATGACTAAGTTAAGAAGCCTGGATTTAATGGGTTTAAGGGGATGAGGGATTCCTGTGACCATTGTCCTTGAAGGAAGAGGGCTGAGAAAGCCCTCAATCCTAGCCAGGGGTACTGAAGAGCAAAAGAATTAGTGACAGAATCCTGTGAATAAAGAGGGAGCCTTTTGGTTCATTTAGCTTCTTGGCAGACTTTAGCTGAATTTTGATTTTCAAAATATCACATATTCATATAATTATCCAGCAAGACTTGGTGTGTTTCCGGGTAGACATGGTACAGAATGAACTGACCCTTCCACCAGGTCCATGTTTGAGACTTAGGAAAATAGAAGCAGAGTCTAGTAAGAGAGTTTATCTTTGATAAAAGTTGAAATTGCCTTGTGTTTCTTAAATACAACTAAAAAGACCTAGAATTAGTAGCTTATTCACAAAACAAGTCACACTTTAGGAGAAAAGATAAAAGGCAATAGAAATGAAATCCTTTGGGAATTATAATGAGTGATAGAATAATGAGCCCAGTCCCTTCCTCATGGAGTTTGTGATGGCCAGGGTGCATGGTATCTGCACCGGAGACCAGCTTGGAGCTAGGTCACTAGAACGCTGTCATACCACCGGGGAGCTCAGTGTGCAGGCATCCATCCTCTCATTCCTTACCAAAGCAATGAGAGTTTCCTTATGCAAAGTGATGTGCAGAATCAGCCATGAGAAATGTGGTCCAAGAGAGCTCCATGTGGGGGCTGGAGGACGCTGGCTTGTCTTTTTTTTTTTTTTTTTTTTTAAGATTTATTTATTTATTTTGAAAGAGTTAGAAAGAGAAAGAGCACACTTCTAACTGCAGGTTCACACTGCAGATGGCTACAACAGCCAGTGCTGGTCCAGTGCGAAGCCAGCAGCCAGGAACTTCATCCCAGTTTTCTGGTGGCTGGCAGGAGCCCCAGCACCTGGGCCGTCTTCCACTGCCTTCCCGGACCATCAGCAGAGAGCTGGGTCAGAAGTGGAGCAGCAGGGACAGGAACCAGCACTCCTCGTGATGCTGGCGCCACAATGCTGGGCCCACTTGCTGGCTTTCCTAACGCCTGACCAACAATCGATGCATTCTGAAATCACTGTGGGCTGTGGCAGGTGTGCTCTGGACGGTTCATGAGTTTACAACTACCTATTCTTGATTATGTACAGAAACACTTTGATAAGAAAATAGTAATCATCTACGATTCACCTAGTCTTTTAAATAAGTGGGCAAACATGCAACAAGTTAACAGTAACCTTGTTGCATTTTTAATCTTCTAGAAGTACTGCATTTTAATCATTTACTAGCATTGCTTACCGAAGGATATCAAAATACCAGTCTTATTCTAGATATCTAGGGAAATGTGGGATAATTTAAGTACAGAGTGTTATTACAACTCAGGCTAACTTATTAATGTAATAAAGCAAATGCCTGACATCTTTGTCAGTGAGATTCCAAAAATCTTGCAGCCCTGCCTTCTGAATGAGCCTCACGCCTCCCCAGAGTTCTGCCACCCGGAATGCAGCCTGAACCTGGGGAAAGCAGGAGTTGCTTTGAATCGGGAACAGCTGTCATAGAACACAAGTGTTTTAAGTGCTGAAGCCAGAAAAGTGAAGGAAAGCAGCAGGCCAGAATCAAAGCTGTGTTTGGAGCGGTGGTGGTGTGGGTGTGCCAGCGCCATGGCTGCGGGAGAGCCTGGATTATAAAGTGAAAAACTCCCAGGGACCCCATAAATCATCAGAAGGAAATCAGAGCATCAGGGGTGAAGAATCGTATTTCATATTCTTTGTTTCATCGATTTAGCATGTTCACTATACGTCACGTATGTTCACTATATGTCACGTGTTTTAAATATGTTACTGTTAAGTCTTACGAGCTGATGGCAAGCAGCTGTCCTTGTATCCACTTCTAGATGACCAAATGGAACAGTGGTCTTTCTGCTGTCTAGTGGTAGAACGCTTCATGTAGAGCAGCTTTGACCTGTGATTATGAAGTGGATTGAAAGTATGTTGCAGAAAATTAAAAGAAAAGCAGGAAGTGGGAGAGAGAGCCAGGAGGGTATCGTTGTATTCTTGGAATCATATCTATGAAATACATGATATTTGTTCTGTTTATATTAATAAAGTTTTAAAATTTGAAAAAAAGAAAGGCTCAGCAAACCATCCCAAGTCCCACAGCTGGATGAAAAGTGCTGTGGGGGCTGAATCATTTGGCCTTCCCTGAGTCCACTGTGATGGCAGGAGCCATGCTGAAGACCATTTATTCCAGATTTTTAAGGGGCTGATGGTCTTTTAAGAGGTGCTTGGAAAAGCAAGGATTGTTTGCCTATCAGAAAAGTATTTTTAAAAAACAAAATGAATTTGTTTCATTTTCTACTTTAGTTTAATATGTAAAGTAGTTACCTTAAGTAGTCTAAAAAGAAAAGAAGCTATTTGGCTAGTACACAAGGTTAAACACATTGACAATGGCTTATGCTGCTCTGGGTTAGTTAAGATGCTGGAAGGATTTAGCCATTATTCAATTCCCGACTGGCTGTTCCCTGGTGGAACTATAAACTGTGATGTATCCTTGCGTCCTCCTGTAGTTGGTAGGTGTAGGAGGTCACGAAAGGCTCCTTCTATGCCCCCTCCACCTCCACCCAGCGCTTACATTCCAAGGTTCTGCCTTCTGCTTGCTGGTGGTGTTCCAGCCGCAGGAGGTCTACCCCCAACCGCGCTGATGGCTTCTCTGATAGTTTACCTTCTCCTGCCTCCTCCCCCAGGCAGGGAGAACCAGTGGCCAGTGCTTCCTCTGCAAATGGGTGACCAGCCTGCCTCCTTTCTTTTCTGATTACCTTCCCAACACTGCTTTCCCATGGAGTTGGGTTTGCTTTTTGCCCGGGTCTCAGACTTGCGTCTCTAGACGGATCCTCTCACAGCGGGCAAAGACCCAGGCTCACTCCTGACAGCCCAGGACTTCATCACACATACACGCATTGAATCCTGGGAAGTCTCCCCTTCAAGTCCCCACAGAGAATCAGACTCAGGTTTCCAAAATCAGAGGCAAATTGGGGCAAGCATCCTGTGTCAGCATCTCACAGGACTTAACAAGGCCCTAACTCAGTGTACCAAGTTAACACAATGGCTTTGAAGAAACTTGGCGCAATAATAGCATTGATGGCTGGAGTCCTAGTGATCCTCGGGTATCCTTTCCCCATCTGTTATACCCGTAAGATATCATTGGGGCAACATTTAATAACATTCCTAGGTTTCTTTAAAAGTTCACCTTTAATCCTGCACCCCAGCAATGCCAATGACATTTGTTTTAAAGGATGGGTGCTTTGAAAACTTTTTTTAAAAGTTCTTTTTATAAGACTTGTAAAGCTTGAACCATGCAGAAAGCTATAAAACTGAAGTGGAATTCCCCTTTCACACCCCTCCTACTTGATGTTCTCACCCTGAAGAAAATCCAATAATTTCTTGTCAGTCCTCCTGGAAAATTCTTTAAGGGTTGATGTACAGTTTTTAGAATGAACATACTAGGGATCACACTGCACACTCTATTGTGGACTTAAAAAATCAGTACCTTCAGAAACCTTTATTAAACATCTTAAACTTAATAGGTATTATGGTTATTCTGATTTTGTTCAGTCTGTACACAATATTTCCTGGCCACGTGACCTTGAAAATCTGAGCTCATCAGCCTATGTCTCTATTTCTGAATCCTTCAAAAGGAGAATACCAGTGCTACTTCCAGGAATCACCGAGAGAGAAGTTTATTATATATAGAAATGTGCGCTACAGTCTCAGGGACCAAATAATAATAATATAATCTTGACTGTGATTACCATGGATTCAAACTGGCCAACTTCTAATGATTTTCTGCTCTAATTATACAACTGTACTTGAAAAAAATTCCCCTGAGGTCATTATACATATTCAAATTGCTTCTTGTTTTAATTTTTTGTGTCGATTGTGTTTTTTTATTATAAGCAATGCTGTATTTGCTGTATATTATATATATTATTGGCTATATACGTTATAAGCAATGCTATATTTGTGATTATGGAAGGTATGCTGACAAGAAGTATTTAGCAAGGGTCCCAAAGGCTGAGTTCCTAGAACTGACTTGTGCTGTTAGAGTGGTGGTGCCTGTGGTGCAGTGCCGTGCCTTGAGTGTGGGCCGTTGGCACTTCTGCCTGTTTGTCCTCGTATTTAGCAGCAGCCATGTTTCCAGCTTTAAAAAGCTTTTACCCTAAAAGGTAAAAGTGTAATCATTCAATTTTGCCCCTCAAGATATTTTTAATGTAGTTTTTTTTTTTCTTAGTGTGTTACACTGCACAGACATTTTTGGTGGCTTTATAAAGCCATTGATTTCCTATTTTCTTCCATATCTTACTTAGAAAGACCTTCCTGGTTACTTATGTCAATTCACTCATGCTTTCTTCTGCTTTAATTTTGTAAAGTTATACTTTTCCAAAAAGTATCTCATTTTATTCACATTTTAAGATTCGCTTAGGGGCCAGTGCCGTGGCTCACTTGGTTAATCCTCCGCCTGCAGCACCAGCATCCCATATGGGTGCTGGGTTCTAGTCCGGTTGCTCCTCTTCCAGTCCAGCTCTCTGCTGTGGCCCAGGAGGGCAGTGGAGGATGGCCCAAGTCTCCCTGCACCCACATGGGAGACTAGGAAGAAGCACCTGGTCCTGGCTTTGGATCGGCACAGCGCGCTGGCCATAGCAGCCATTTGGGGAGTGAACCAATGGAAGAAAGACCTTTCTCTCTCTCTCTCTCTCTCTCTCTCTCTCTCTCTCTCTCTCTCTCTCTCTCCCTATAACTCTACCTGTCAAATAAATAAATAAAAGATTCACTTAAACAGAGTTTCTTTTCTTGTTTTTTCTCTGTATCTGGATTGTTGAGCCTGATCGCTTCAGTTTGTGCACCTGCTCATACCCCAGCCTCCCCCGACTTTGGTTTAGGTGACCCCACGCTGGTGGGTTGGGAGCCCTCTGTTCATGCAGTCCAGCCACAGAAGCCCACCCCCAGTGCTCAGGAGAAAGGTCTGGAGGGAGCGCAGGTGGATAGGGGAGGCCTTTGTCATTCCACCTCCTGGGCCGGCGTCTGAACCCTTTCACAGTGTGGTCGGCTAGAGGGCCGGGAGCTTGAGGAGGAGTGAACGGGAACCACACAGGCTGGGGAAGGGCTGGGCCTCCACGGAGGCTGTGACCGTGGTTCCCTCCACGGATGTGTGACCGTGTTCCCCTCCACGGATGTGTGACTGTGTTCCCCTCCACGGATGTGTGACCGTGTTCCCCTCCACGGATGTGTGACTGTGTTCCCCTCCACGGATGTGTGACTGTGTTCCCCTCCACGGAGGCTGTGACCGTGTTCCCCTCCACGGATGTGTGACCGTGTTCCCCTCCACGGATGTGTGACCGTGTTCCCCTCCCGGGAGGCTGTGACCGTGGTTCCCCTCCACGGAGGCTGTGACCGTGTTCCCCTCCACGGATGTGTGACCGTGTTCCCCTCCCGGGAGGCTGTGACCGTGTTCCCCTCCCGGGAGGCTGTGACCGTGTTCCCCTCCACGGAGGCTGTGACCGTGTTCCCCTCCCGGGAGGCTGTGACCGTGGTTCCCCTCCACGGAGGCTGTGACCGTGTTCCCCTCCACGGAGGCTGTGACCGTGTTCCCCTCCACGGATGTGTGACCGTGTTCCCCTCCACGGATGTGTGACCGTGTTCCCCTCCACGGAGGCTGTGACCGTGTTCCCCTCCCGGGAGGCTGTGACCGTGTTCCCCTCCACGGATGTGTGACCGTGTTCCCCTCCCGGGAGGCTGTGACCGTGGTTCCCCTCCACGGAGGCTGTGACCGTGTTCCCCTCCACGGAGGCTGTGACCGTGTTCCCCTCCACAGAGGCTGTGACCGTGTTCCCCTCCACGGATGTGTGACCGTGGTTCCCCTCCACGGATGTGTGACCGTGTTCCCCTCCACAGAGGCTGTGACCGTGTTCCCCTCCACGGAGGCTGTGACCGTGTTCCCCTCCACAGAGGCTGTGACCGTGTTCCCCTCCACGGATGTGTGACCGTGGTTCCCCTCCACGGATGTGTGACCGTGTTCCCCTCCACGGATGTGTGACCATGTTCCCCTCCACGGATGTGTGACCGTGTTCCCTCCACGGATGTGTGACCATGTTCCCCTCCACGGATGTGTGACCGTGTTCCCCTCCACGGATGTGTGACCGTGTTCCCCTCCACGGATGTGTGACCGTGTTTCCTCCACGGAGGCTGTGACCATGGTTCCCTCCACGGAGGCTGTGACCATGGTTCCCTCCACGGATGTGTGACCGTGTTTCCTCCACGGAGGCTGTGACCGTGTTCCCCTCCACGGATGTGTGACCATGGTTCCCTCCACGGATGTGTGACCGTGTTTCCTCCACGGAGGCTGTGACCGTGTTCCCCTCCACGGATGTGTGACCGTGTTCCCCTCCACGGATGTGTGACCGTGTTCCCCTCCACGGATGTGTGACCGTGTTCCCCTCCACTGTTCTCTCTCCAGGCAGGCATGATCAGGACAGAAGAAGCCGATTACTTCCTGAAGCCTCTGCCTCCACACCTGGCGGGCCCAGCCAGCGCCTCTGCAGGGGGCCACCCGCCCTCCCACGTGCTGTACAAAAGATCCCTGCCCGCAGCGCCCAGGGCCGGCCACGTGCTGATGGCCACTGGGAGGTGGAAGCCACCCAGCTTTCCCCTGGGGCTCCCTCAAAAGCAGCATTTCTGTGGAAGACGCAAGAAATGTATGTAAGGGCGACTCTTTCTGTGTGTTGAACCATGAGGATGTTTATTAAGCCAGTGGAAACCGCATAGTTGTCTGCCCTAGGCCTGCTGGAGAGGTGAGATTTGATGTCGCTGCTCAACTCCAGCAGGGACCCCAGAGAGGCTGCGGCCTGAGCAGGGCCGGGCACCCTCCGTGGTAGGCAGTGGATGCTAGGCCATCTCGTTGTTTTTTTTTTTCCTTTTTCTTAAAGGACTGTTCCCTGAGCAGATGAAATGACGCTGCTCAGAGGCAGAGTCCACCTCAAAGAGCCCCGGCATCTCTGCTCAGTAATTCTGTATTTTTGAGGTTTAGATTCAGTAGAGCCCACCTGGCTTTCCTGCTGAGGTGATGTATTTACGCACGTATTTACGCACTCCACCACATCAAAAGGGCAGATTAGGCGACTTCATTAATCTACCACTTGTCACCAGGATCTCATGAAAGCCTTTTTTGTCGTGACACCTGATTATTATTTACATTTATGGTTCCGGTTTTCTGGAGTTCACTCACTTCCTTGAGCTCTCCCCAAGGCATCGCCCCACTGCACCTGCCCCCAGTGAGCCTCTCCCATCACCCCCAGCACCTGCACAGAGGTGGGTGTGTTGCAGGAGCTCAGGAAGACTTGGTGACCAAGTGAGCCCAGGCAATCACTTGGCTCCGTGAGCAAATTTAAGGTCACTTCAACTGTTAGTGCCCATGTGGCATCTGAACCCCTTCTACCCTGTAAATCAAGACCCTGTGCTACATTCACCATAATGGACTTGGAAGCTCACAAGCACAGTCATAGTGGGCTCGGACACGGGGGGGGGGGGGGGGGGCAGGAAGATGGAAGCTGAGAGCACGGAGCTCACTAGGAAACAGTGGCCCACTGCAGACGCTGGACGATCCGCTTGAAGCAATATGGACAAACGGGTTTGTGCTCAGACACTGAAATCAACGCTGAAAACTTAAAAGTCTTCAAATAGCACAACAGTGCCAGCTACTGCTGCTCCCTTCTGGAGTGGTCAGCGCCATTGTTTTCCCATGAACCCATTTGGGGAGCCTGTTTCACGAAGCTCTGTGCTTACGTCTGGAGGTTAGACTTCTAGATGGGAGGGCCTAGAAGCCAAGGAGCCCCTTCTCATTGTATTAAACCAAGATGCAATTGCATAAAGCTGGATCTGCCAGTGATTTCCATGACACTTGGACTAAACCAGCTTTATCTAAACGTAGTGTTTCTCTTCAACGTAAGGTTTCCATGCAGGGTGTTAAAGGTTGTATGGCTTTCATCAGGAGCATTGATTTTTGAGGCCATGTTTCTATAGACTGAGTTAGCCCACTGGTTCTGTGTGATGACACCTGCTTTGATTGGCTTTCTGTGCCTCCCCCATAGACATGCCCCAGCCTCCCAAAGATGACCTGTTCATCCTGCCTGATGAATATAACTCTGGCTTCCGGCACAAGCGCTCTCTGCTGAAGTCCCATAGAAATGAAGAGCTGAACGTGGAGACGTTGGTGGTGGTTGACAAAACGATGATGCAAAACCATGGCCACGAAAATATCACCACCTACGTGCTGACAGTGCTCAACATGGTAGGGCCAGCCTTCTTGCTGAGGCTACCTGTGTAATTATGCAGAGTGGTGTGTGTGTGTGTGTGTGCGCGCACGTGCACCTGTTTTACTTTCTACTTTTCACTTGCTGATTGTGGTCTCAGATAAATGTTTTATCATTACACTATGCCCCAGTTGAAAGAGCCATTTTCAGAAGTTCAAAGAATACAAAATGAAGGAAAAAAATCGTTTGAGCCTGTCTCTGGGAGGATGCTGAGGTGTGCGTGTAGAGCACCTGTTCATCAGCGTTGTAGATTGTAGATGACTGTCGCGGAGGCTCACCATCGTGGAATGTGGTTTCACCAATGTTGAGTATAAGTTGTTTTATCTACAAAACTAGAGAAATAGTACAGCCCTCTAGGGTGTCCTATCAGGTAGTGCGTATCTGTCTCAGCTGGCAGCTGCGGGGCGTGAGGAGAGCCATGCTAAGGTCAGTTTCATGCAGGTGAAGTCTAGATGGCAGAAGACAGTCGAGTCACCAGAGTGGATTTTTAAAAACAGCTTTAGCCAGCGCCGCAGCTCACTAGGCTAATTCTCCGCCTGCGGCGCCGGCACACAGGGTTCTAGTCCCGGTCGGGGCGCCGGATTCTATCCCGGTTGCCCCTCTTCCAGGCCAGCTCTCTGCTATGGCCCGGGAAGGCAGTGGAGGATGGCCCAAGTGCTTGGGCCCTGCACCCCATGGGAGACCAGGAGAAGCACCTGGCTCCTGCCATCGGATCAGCGTGGTACGCCGGCCGCAGTGCGCCAGCTGTGGCGGCCATTGGAGGGTCAACCAATGGCAAAGGAAGACCTTTCTCTCTGTCTCTCTCACTGTCCACTCTGCCTGTCAAAAAAAAAAAGTTTTAATGACAGTAATCTAAATATAAATTTATTTTTAAATTTAAATTTGAGATGCAGAGAGAGAGAAAGACAACAGAGAGAACGCCCAACTTCTAGTTTGCTACCCGAAAGCCCATAACAGCTGGGGCTGAGCCAGGTCAAGGCAAGGAATCCGATTATTTGCTCCATCACCTCTGCCTCTTAGGCTGCACTTGAACAGGAAACGGGAACCAGGAGAAGAACCTGGACTTGAACTCAGGCACTCTGATGTGGGGCAGGTGTCCCTCACCACTGACAACATTTCAAGAGGATGTGCTGCCTTCTTCCATATCAGTGTAGCACAGGGTTCTTGAACCCCATGGAACTGGGGGCAGTGGTGACACAAAGCCACCTACTAGTGCATGGGGTTAAGATCTCATGCTGTGAGGTCCATAGGGCCTGGACTGCTTTGACTTGTGAAAGTGTTTGGCTCTAGAACTTTCTCACTATGTCTACACTTGATGCCACTGTAGACGCTCAGTGTCTGTACTGGCTGTCACTCTCTCCGTACTCACCACTCTGAATGTCATGTTCATCACTCATTTCAACTTCTGTGACCCGTATTCTCCCATTTTGAGTCTTTCTTCATCACCTTCTGACCACATTTTCCCCTTCTCCTTCTTGCATCCTCTCAGTCTTATCCCAAAAATTCCTCTTGCGCTTCTGGGATTCCTTGCCAGGGGGCTCGGGGCATGCTCGGTTTATGTAGTCATATCTAGGACGAAAAACCCACAAAATTCCCCATGTGTTCCAGCAAGGACACCTCTCAACCAGAGGTTGACTGTTTGAGGATGAGAGTGGATCCCATCAGCCTACCAAAGGCAACATTTATTTCCATGCCCCGGATACATGGGTTCTGCCTTGGTGGTTAGGCCTGTCTATACCTGTTCATGCAGCAATACAAGAAAACTCCACTCTGCATCACTGAAGAACAAGGGGTTCGGCCTTAGCAGTAGGACTCCGGGCCTCACCAGTGAGCGGGAAAAATGTTGTCCTGTACCAGGCTGATGTGGGCATCCTGTCTTTTTCAGGTGTCGGCTTTATTCAAGGATGGTACAATAGGAGGAAACATCAACATTGCAATTGTAGGTCTGATTCTCCTAGAGGATGAACAGGTATTCCATCTTGGAAACCAGTAGTTTTATTTCCCCCAGAAAAATAAATGTACAGTTTTGCACTTTTCCCCTTTAATATGTTTGCTCTTGATTTTCTTTGGGGAGACAAAAATGACTCAATGTTTTGTGTCTCATGCTATGAGTTTCCTTTCGGTTTTTAAAAGTACTTTATTTTATGTTTTTACCAGGGATAGTAAGGAGTAGTCTTTTAATTGGCTTAGGAGGAAATCAGAATGGAAGAGCTGCCTCACCCCTGTGGGTGGGAAACACAGTAGGAATCCTACATACAAAGTGTGTCTTCAGTCCACTGGGCGGAGGGTACCTGTTGCCAGATGTGTCTGTGGCTGGAAGGCGTTTGTTGGCCTTGCATTGCTGTTCTGTCCCCTCCTGTTCTTCAGGCTGGTGGCGCTGGCCCTCTCCACCTTCACTCTCAGGTTTTTATTTTTATGTAGATTCTGGAATGTTGGTCATACCTCTCTCACTGCAGCCAAAGACCCAAACAGTGCCACAATGCTGGATCTTGGTAGCAGGGGGTGAAAACTCTCCTCTGCCTCCATGACCTCCTGCAGGGGCGAAGTGGACCTCAGTGCACAGGGAGGATGAGTGTGGACCGTTCATGGCAGGAGGACAGGAGCATCTCAGTTGTGAAAGGTTCTCCCTTCTGTGCTGTGCCAGGCTGACCACTACCTTGGCTTGGAGAGTGGACAGCGGACTCTGGTTGGAAGCCAGTGTTCACTTTTACCCTTGCTGACTTCGTCTGAGTATCTTGTTAGCCACAGTTTCCTCGATTATAAAACAAACATTTGTAGATGACACGTGCCATCTCTCATGAGAACACAGATGTGACAGTTGTGGGATGCTGCTCTTTCTGCACGCAGGGGTGGTGTGTGTGGGCAGGGCCCTTTCTTGCCCCACTGGTCAAGGAAGCTACGCACTCAGCTGTCTTTTGTGTGAGTGTGTGGTTGGGGGGGGGGGTGCCTCACGAGCAGGACATCTCAGGTGACAGGTTAATTATTCTTTGTATTAAAACGTTTTCACCTTGGAATTCATCCAAGCTGCAAAGAATAAGCGAGGTTACCGTTTGATCATACACCTGTGTTAACTTTAATTAATGCAGTTTTCCTGGAGATCCCAGCTGAAGAATGTAAGGCATGCCTTCATGTTTAAGACGAGCCTTTAGCTTAGGTATGTTTGAATCTCTGGAATAGCAGAGTAAACACTGAAGTAGAAATCTTGATCGGGGAGAGACAAAACATTTAGACACACCGGCAGTGAGCGCTTTCAGTAAAATGAGGTCCTGAAAGGGAGCTATGATTTCACCTCGCTTTCTCTGACCAGCCGTAGACAACCTGAGCAGTCCTGTCAACAAGGCTCAGATACCACAGTGCGGCCCTTTCTGATGGACGTTCTGCCACACCCCCACGTCCCTCAGTTCCACGGGGTTCTGATGTTCTGCACTCTGAACCTTCCTGTTGCTCAGGGTGAAGATCACCATTTCCATGTAGTCTCCTAGTTAGCATTTATTTTCTAGAAACAAAGATTTACAAATTGACTTGTAAACATGTCACCTTTGAAGGAAACTTACTTCATTTAACACTGAACAATAAATGTTGAGACAACCATTGATTGCAAAGTCCACATGTGCAATTTACTTCTGCAATGAACATGTCTAGGTGTGTTCTTGTGTGCAAAGCCACTTATAAATCATTCTGTTGCTTTATATAGTTTTGTTAAGTGTTTTTCAAAGACTTTGAATGAAAACAAATCATGTACATGAGTTACCTTGAGTCACTAACCATTCAGTTGGGGTCAGCCAGGCACATCCAAAGTGTATATGTGTATAGCTAGAAAAGGTATGTCAGTGTCTACATGTACTCTGTAGAGGCTTTACGTAATACACCCTTATGTTAGCTTACGTGCTTTCAGATCCAGGTATATATTCGAAGTTCAAGTTAATGGCAGTTGCTTTTAGGACAACGCATCGTAACATGCTTTCATTCTGTTGCCGTGGGGGCGTGGTCTCGTGCATAGCCAGGACTGGTGATAAGTCATCATGCCGACCGCACCTTGAGCAGCTTCTGCCAGTGGCAGTCTGGATTGATGGGGAGAGACGGGACCCGCCACGACCATGCCATCCTGCTGACTGGCTTGGACATATGTTCCTGGAAGAACGAGCCCTGCGACACTTTGGGTAGGAGCCTTTGGGGAGTTCTGAGGGCTGCGTGTGGGGTGTGGCCTTGGGCGGGGGCATTTTATCTGTTGTTCTTAATCACAAACAGTAGCTGATGTTGCAAAGTCACAAAGAATAGACTCATACCCCTGCGTGAACTGTAAACATGATAGTATACTTTTGTTCATCAACGGTGATATTGCACAAGGAAAAGTTTCAAACACATTCAAGAGTTCGTATCTCATCGAACATGGAAATAATTTATTTCTTCCATTTCTTCTATCATTTGTGAGAATGGATTAAATAGGTTTAAGTGTGTCTCTTTGGCAGAGATAGTACAAGCATGAATATGTGTAGAAATAGTATAACATTAAATCCTATTTCCCATTTTCTCATCTCCCTGTAAATATCAATCCTAGCACGTTTTTAACATGTTGAAGAGCTGTGCATATCTGAGGGACAACAATGACTTTTTTTTCAGGTGGTCAATGGAGAACATTCTGGTACTAACCAGAACTCAACTGGACTTTTTTTCCCTAACTTTGTATTTCTTTGCAAGTTCTTATGGAGGGAGATTCTTATTATGAGAACTTTCAGATAGGACCCTGTTTAGTGGAGGTCAGTCCTACTGTCCAGAACAGAGTTAACATAGTAGCCTGGCTCCTTGTCTCTGGAAAGCCCTGAAGGCAAAGCTGGCCTCTGAGAATTTAGGTTCTCGGATGGTTCCTTCCACACAACCTGAGAAAAGTGGCTGATGTGCTAAACCATCTGTGCAAATAGTAAAGTTTAAGCTTATCACCTGTTTTCCTTCTGGGAGGCTGGAGTTTCGGTATGTGTTGGGCAACAGGGGCCATGGTCATCCTCCAGTAAAAACCCTGGACACGGAGTCTCTAAGAGACCAACATTTTATCCTCATTGTCACAACTTAGAGCAGGGGAATTTGGCACATCTTGTGCTACGTCGCTGGAAGAAGGTTCCTAGAAGTTTGTGCCTAGTTCTGCCTGGATGTCTCCCTGTGTGCCTTTGCCCTTTGCTGAGTTTTCTCTGGGTCCCTTTTCTCTACTAAATCATGGCGGTGGGTCTGACAGATGATCATAGTGACAAATATGAGGCACTGAATCTGGTCATGATCTTGGGGGTCTCCCAACACAGCCATTAAGCAATGGCTGTGAACCTGGGAGTGACCTCGGGGGGGGAGGGCTCTCCCAACACAGCCATTTTTACAGTACTTTTCATTTGGGTTTTGAGAACATAGACACATACAGGAAAAGGAGGGAATTCTCCTCCATCTGCAGTACTCCTGTCTTCTCTTTCACACCAGTCATGTCCTGTACCAGGAACATCACATAGAACCGTGCATTGTTTTCCCTGGGGCAGAATCGTTTGGTTCCTGGAAATAGATGCCCTCCTGTCACGTTATCAAGTATCCTTTATATGACTGTCCAAAAGATTACCCATTCATATTTCCCCAAATCAGGATGAAAACCAGATCTCGCTCTAGGAAAGAAACTAAGTGTGCAATTCCCTCTATTTCATTATATCAACACTGCTGTATGCCCTTTTGGTCTTTATGCCTAATAGGATTCGCACCCATAAGTGGAATGTGTAGTAAATATCGCAGCTGTACCATCAATGAAGATACAGGTCTTGGACTGGCTTTCACCATCGCCCACGAGTCTGGACACAAGTAAGTGCATCTTTGTAGAGGATGGGCCCCGGGGCCTTCTTGTGTGGGGCGATTGCCATAGAGATGTTGACTCACCCAGTCAAGTCTGTAGAGGGGGTTCATTTATATTGAACAAACTTGTCACCGAGAGTCATGAAATGCTGCCGTATAGGCATTCCTCCTAGAAAAAGTACAATCAGGAATGATCATTTTTCTATGGCTTTTTACTTCCAACCCGATTTTTTTTGTCAAAGGGAAAAACAAAAGCAGTGATTGTGATTTGTGGTTTTCAAAACAGCTTCTCCATCTTCTATTGAAAAATGGGCTGAGGTCACAGACTCCTGTCATCTGCACCTGTGCAAAGAATGAGTGTGTGTGTGCGTCCATGTGTGTGTGTGCATCCACGTGTGTGTGCATCCATGTGTGTGTGCGTCCACGTGTGTGTGCGTCCACGTGTGTGTGCATACACGCGTGTGTGCATCCACATGTGTGTGCGTCCATGTTTGTGCACGTCCACGTGTGTGTGCGTCCACGTGTGTGTGTCCACATGTGTGTGTCCACGTGTGTGTGTCCACATGTGTGTGCGTCCACGTGTGTATGTGTGTCCACGTGTGTGTGTGCGTCCACGTGTGTGTGTGCATCCACATGTGTGTGTGTGCGTCCACATGTGTGCCTGTGCTGAATGGAGTCCCACTGGGACTGTGCAGGCTTTGGCTTTGTGAACTGATGACCTGAAAACGAATCTGTATATCCCATTCCTGATCCCTTTATCATTACAGGTAATGATTGACTATTTCATTACTTAGAAAATTACAACTGCACTTTATGAAGCTTTCAGTTAAAACATGATTGTGTTTTTAATAGTCTGCTAGAGTTAAAACTTCAAAAACTCTCATTATTCTAACGACATGGGGCTTTTCTGTCCTCTGAACCATACCTGAATTTAATTAAACAATCAAGGCAAGAAATATCTCAGTCACCAGGGGCTGAGCAAGTCAGCGTTTGATAAACAGTTGAGATACAGGCATTGGCAGCTCCAGTCGTTGCAGGTGGTGAGCTTAACTGAAGTCAACAAATGTGAGCGTTTACATTTATTTTTCTTAGAAGTCAATTATTAATGTTTTCTTCCCTCACTCAGACTGGGTCTAGATGGAAAAAGAATTTCCTCCAAATAAGAAAAAAAAAAAAAAGTGGTTTTACTTGAAAGAGGGAACGCAGGTGGGGGAAGGCAAGGAGCTGTGTGGAGGGATGAAAGCGGCCTCACTGCTCATAGGCTTGGCCTCCAGGAGTGATCAAAGCCTGCCTGAGCTCTGGCCCTGTGCATGACACCGAGAACTGGGAGCCCCGATTTATCAGTGGTCGTGTGGGGGAAAGCGAGGAGTCAAGTCCTGAACCACCAGATGACATTTCAGTTCACAGTGGGCTGCAAGGGTGACTGGGGTCCCCTCAGACTGTCCTCCTTGGCATCACAGGCCTCAGTGACGGCTGCCTGCTGACAGTATCTCCTGATGACCCCCGTCTCACACATCCCCGTGACTGTGCGTGCTTTTGCCATGTATAAAATGCCAGCAAGTGTGATAACGACAGTGGTAGTGTGATAACGACAGTGGTAGTAGTTCTCGCAATGGCAATGATGATAGCAATGCCTACTGTTTGTGGAGCACTTTTTGCAAAATTTGCCAAGCTATCCTGCTTGTGGCTCCAACTGGAGACACCATCCAGGACAATTGCTTATGTTGGCTTCCCTGACTTAGGGAGACTGTGGTGAGTATTCAGCAAATGAGCTTGAATGGGATGCGAAGAGTGAGCGAGCCAGGCAGTGGGCAAGTGAACAACTGAAAAGTGAGTATTTCAAGCAGGTCATTAGCGATGACAACTGCTTGGCATAGGAAAATCTGTGACACATAAGACTCAGAAATAAAACTCTCAAGAATTTAGGTGAATTGAAGACAAACACATTTATTCAGTTCATTCATTCAGTAAAGAGTATTTCTTACAGAAAGAGTTGTAGAATCAGCGGATGGGTCAGGTGTCAGCTCATAGACTGTGTGCCTTTACTTACCTTTGGCAGTGAGTCCCAAGCAGAGTCAAGTGTTTGAGTTCTGTACTTTAAAAATGTAAAAGTAATTTTGCATCTTTAGGACTTTTATTTTGAAGACATGAAACTATTTCAAAGGTGAATTTATTTCTTCTGTTCTGTTTACATCAAGACCATGATTTGGGATGGAAGCTTTTCCATGTCTATACAGAACTCCATTGATGCTCATCCAGTTCCTTCTAAGTTTAATGGTTTTCATCTCAAAATGTCTTGTAACTTACGCTGAGGAATCTGACCTAAAAATAGAAATTGTGAAGAATGGTGTCTGGATTTGAGTAGGAAAAGAGAGGAGGAGAGGCTGGAACAGAACTGAAGTGTGTGTTCTCCTTTAGTGCATGGAGTTGAGTCTGGGTTGGCATGAAGTTGGTAGCATGGGGCTAGTCCCCTGGGTGTGTGACATCATGTGACACTTGGCATGCAGTCTGCCAGATGCAGGTGGTGAAGAGTTGGCACTGAAGCAGCTTTTGGAGAGCATATCCTCTGAGTATGAATCCTTTGAAAAGCCCCCGTTCTAGGGGAAGACTTGTCGCCTTATGGGGAGGGCCCTGAGTCCCAGATTCCAGAGGCAGTGTAGCAGTGTCAGCACGTGCCTCTGTGCAGGGGTTGTCATCTGATGAGCTCCTCTGTAGGTTTCACCTCTGCAATACCAGTAAAGCGTTGTGAACATGGCGCATGAGATATTTGAGCCGAACATTCCTGTTATATAAAATAGGCTTAAATACTGAAGACCATCATGCCACTATTAACACATTGACCGTGCTTGGAAATATTCTTGATCCATCAGTCTGTCTCTTGTCCTTCCCTAAATTTACCAGCCCCTTTGCTGGGTACAATTTGTATCCTGCCAGCAGGCACTGAGTAGGATGTATAAGGTGTACAGGGACCCATGGCCTTCACACGTCTAACAGGAAAAGTAGAACAGCCATGCTCTGTAAGAGATGGGGGAACGAGGCTGTCGGCACTACAGGGGACCACAAAGTGACCATCAGGGAGGTCTTCCTGAAAGAAGCAGAGTCTGTGTCACTACTGGTTAGTCCTATCACACCACTTGGCTGAACCATACTTCCCCGGGGATACTACGTGCCAGTTCCAGTGTTTGAGAGTGATGTCCGCCGCCCACCAACTCATGACTGAGCTGTCGTAAGCCTGGGCCCCCTTCCACTGAGTCAGAGAAGTAGTTGGTGATTGAAGGATCTGTGGAATATTGAAATGAGAGAGCCACTTAATCATAACATGATCTGATTGTCAGGCTGCCCCTGGGAGCCCCGCAGATCAGAGCACCAGTCCCTACGAATCTTCTTTATTGCCAGTCATCTTAAGATTTCTTATTTGTTTCTGTGTCCAAGAAGCATTTGAACAAACCTTTGGTCAAACCTCACACACCCCTTACACATTCATACCACACGCATGCCTGAGTGACGTCAGGTGTTGACTGGTTTGGCCAGAACCACATCAGAACCAGAGAAAGGGATACAAGTTTGAAATTTTCCTTTGTCGGGTGCATGGTGCCAGGTATTATCGGTTTATGAGGAATATTTTATTCCTGCACTTTATAGATGAGACAACCGAGGCGCAGGGCTTGAAGAAGTTGCCTAGTACAAGCAGCTTGTGAATGACAGAGCAAGATGCCACCTGAGCTCCTTCCTGCACTGCCCAGGCTCCCTGCGGTTGTCTGCTCTGCCCACATCTCCTGATCGGCACCTGACTGCGGTCTCCCTCAGCCCCGCCTCATGGGGACCAGTGCCCCTCAGGAGAAGCCTGCATCAGGGCTCCGTCCTCTCGATCCTGCCCAGGTCATCATCATCCCACCAAGGGTGGAATTTTCCAACCAAATGACATTGGCCCCTGAGTCCCTTCCTGGGTGTCTGTCTCCCTAACTGCTGTCTCTGTGCAGCCAGAGTTAACTTACACAACCTCTGAAATACTTGGACAGGCATCCCTCTGGGTATAGCGTTACCAGCGAATAAATATGAATCACTCAAGATAGTATTACAGAAGACGTTAAAATAAGCTGACAGCAAATGTAACCTCCAATCCAACTCAGTGTGAAGACGCACTTATATTTGGGTATTTGAGTTGGTATAGATGGAAAATTGTCCTTTACTCATTTAACCAACAAGTGGAGGGGCTAACATTGTGGTGCAGTGGGTTAAGCTTCCATTGCAAAACTTTCATTCCACATCAGGGTGCTGGTTTGAGTCCTAGCTGCTCTGCTTCAGATCCAAATCCCTGTTAATGCACCTGCGATGGCCAAGTGCTTGGGCTCCTACGACCGTGTGGGAACCCCAGAATGAGTTCTGAGCTCCTGGCTTTGAACTGGCCCAGCTCCCGCCATTTGGCCATTTTGGGGGTGAACCAGTGGGATGGATCTATCTCTCTCTGTCTCCCTCCCTCCCCCTCTCTGACTTTCTCCCTGTCCCTCTCTGTCACTCTGCTTTTCTAATAAAACGTAAATCTTTAAACAAAACAAGCACAAGTGGAGACTCAGTTCTCAGCTGTTGATTTCCCTGGGTGGTGGGGCTATGAGCCCTGAGGAGGAGAGTAGCTGTCCTTCAGAAACTTATAAACTAGTAAGGGATAAAGAGAGGAAGAAAGGTCTGTTATTATATATATATATATATATATACACTCTGTATTTATATATATTATGTATATATACTCTGTTATATATATATAATATATATATACACTCTATTACTATAACAGAGTATATTTGAATTGAATTTGTTATCTACTATAACAGAGTATGTATATAGAGTATTACATAGAGTAATAATCACTTTAAATAAAGTGCTGTGGTACATAGGGACAAAAATGTCTGGCATGTGTCATCTGAGCAGCAGTTAGGCTTCCTAGTTGCCTGCCGAATGCCAGCCTTGTCTTTCAGATGTATTCTGTTCTCTCTGTTGCTCTTGCCTGTGGTCCCCTCGTGGTGCTTCTGAGCTGAAGGGTGGGCATTCACTACCTCGCGGTATGCGACCCAGGAAACGGGGGCTGGGACAGTGCATGAGAATCCTCCAGGGCTGTCTGAATACCCCAACGGCCCGGTCCGCCCTTTAGCCTACGTCCAGGATGCACTCTGGAGGCTTCGCTGAGTTTCGCAGCTGGGCCACTGCATCAGCAGAACTTGACACTTGAGGCTTGAAAGAACCACTGAAATCACCTTAGATGGAGAAGTTGGAGGCCAAGATATTAAGGCTCTGAATTCCTTAGAAATGCAGGCAGAAGTGGAAGCAAATGTATCCAGGACTGTTGCTGGGCCCTAGTACATCGTCCCCATAAGTAGGTTAAGGGCAGGCCAGGCAAGGGTGGGTTAGTGTTTCCGCTTCCATTGCTTGCTTCCCACAGCGGCCTGCCCTCTGGGACCTCAGCCTGAGTTCTTTTCACAGCCATGACAGGTTTCCTCTGCCATGTGGTTGCCCCTGCTTAAATGCCTTTAATGGAACTTGGGAGAGTGGGTGGAGGCTAACATGACGCACCTGCAGCACCCTTGGTACAGTCAGGAATGGTGTGGAAATCCAGCAGTGCCTGCAGCCACATTTCCTCGCCCCACCCTTCCATCATGCTCGGTTACACTGTCAGATGGGTCCCGCCCTGGGCTTCACAGTCGCCTTGACTGAAGCCCTGGACAAGGCCTCTCCCCATACTCACAGTGTTATACCTGTCTCCTCTGGGGTTGCAGTCAGGATATGTCAGAAGATGGGGGCCACATGCTGAGCCTCACATCCATAAAACCACCCGTAGTGTGTGATTATAAATGATCTTTTTAAAGAGATTTGCTTATTATTTATTTGAAAGGGCTACAGAGAGAGAGGGAGAGAGAGAGAAGAAGAGAGATCTTCCATCTGCTGGTTCACTCCCCAGATGGCTGCAATGGCAGGTGCTGGGCTAAGGTGAAACCAGGAGATTCATCTGGGACTCCCCCTGTGGGTGCAGGGGCCCAAACCTGTTCTCTGCTGGCTTTCCACGGCCATTAGAGGGAGCTGGGTCAAAAACAGGGCAGCCGGAACACGAACAGGTACCCATATGGGATGCCAGTGCCGTAGGCCGCAGCTTTACCTGCTACGCTACAAGGCCGACCTGTAAATGGGAGATTTTTAAAAACTTAGGTTAAACAGCTTCACATAGGAGGAAGAATGTGTGTTTAGTGTGGACAACAAGTACTGATTCTCTTGTCCCCTTCTGGAGCCCACTGCCCTGTGTGGGTGCTTTCTGTTGTTGACAGCACAAGGTCCCCTGGATGCAGTAACCACCGTAAGCGTCTCTGCTCCTCTCTCTCTTGCCTTCCCGTTTTCCTGTGGGTATCACTCATTAGGACCATTAATGTCCTAATTAATGGCCAGTTAGGTCTTGCATCTCTGAGACCATATGGTCCTTAACAAGAGGTTGCAGGGCCGTAGTGAGCTTCCGGTTCCTGTAGGCTTTCCTCCCCGGGGCATGTGCTGTGCTCCTCTGGGCTAGCTGACGGTGCCAGTCCGAGGCTGTCCCACAGGCACAGCCTTAGGAGCTGAGGAGGTAGGCATCCTGGTGGAGGGAGGCAGCAACACAGGTCAGCGTGAGTTGCACAAGAGCAAGGCTGCACTTTTCCCAAGTGACTGGGAGGAGACACTGACTGACACTGTGGAGGTGGAGCCCCTCGAACAGATTGTATCTTTGGGTCCTGTAGCACCGGAGATGTCTTATAAGCCAAAGCTAGAGTCCTACAGTGTTTTTCACCCAAGACTAACAGGTTCCGTTTCAAACAATGCCCACAAATAACCTGAACACATTTACCTAATAGAGTCCTATGGAGTCCGAAGGGTTGTGGGGATTCAGGCCAGGTGCTGCCCCAACAGGGCAGAGATAGCCTGGGACAGCAGCCCCAACAGAGCACAGGGACCGAATGGTATCGTATCATGAGTCACAGGTGATGTTTTTATTCTTTTTGAATCATGGTAAGCATCCAGCAGCCCTGGACAAGGTCTGGGAAACAAGTTTGAAAACTTCACGTGTCATGATCTCTTTAAAAAAATTATTTATTTATTTGAAAGAGTTATAGAAAAAGAGGGAGAGACAGAGGCCAGGATCCTGGAGCTTTATCCAGGTCTCTCACATGAATGGCAGGGGCCCAAACACTTTGACCATCTTCTGGTGCTTTTTCTGGGTCGTTAGCAGGGAGCTGGATTTGAAGTGGAACAGCTAGGACATGAATCAGCACCATGTAGGATGCCAGCCTGGCAGGTGGTAGCTTTACCCTCTGTGCTACAGTGTCGGCCCCCTGAGCTCTCTCCTTGTTGAGTCATCAGTTACCACCTGGGAACCTGGCACCGTAGTTCCAACAGACACCCTTGGGAATTCTGACAGCCCTGCGGAGCAGCAGGAGACACATAAAGCAGTGCTATCCTTATCAAGATGTCAGCGAGCTCTCCTCGCCACCCCTTTGGAATGCCTTGGTGTCTAAGTACTTAAAGCATCTGCCCTCAGCGGGCCTCTGACATTCACCTGGGTTTGATGCTGGTGCGCACTTGCAGCTTGCTGAACGGCCTGTTCTCTAGAGCAGTCTGTAAACACCCGTTCTCAGCAACGCTGGGAGGGCTTTGACTTCCGCCTCCCAGACGGCAGAGGGGGGGGAGTCTTCACAGCCTCGACTTGGGTTTGTTGGAGTGTGTTGGAGTGTTTACGCTGTCCTTCACTCAGAAAGCACCACCCCCCTCTCTCTCTCTCTCCTAGCTTTGGCATGGTCCATGATGGAGAAGGGAACGTGTGCAAAAAGTCTGAGGGCAACATCATGTCCCCTACATTGGCAGGACGCAACGGGGTCTTCTCCTGGTCACCCTGCAGCCGCCAGTACCTGCACAAATTTTTAAGGTATGCATTCCTTGGGCTGGTGGTGTGATTCCCCAGGGCACTGGGCACTCTCTGCCCAGGGTGGCTTCCTCAGATGGGGCCCCTCGGAAGAGGCCTCAAAGCAAACCGGAGACCAAATTGTTACTGAAATGATAATATAATTAGCAAATACGAGAGTCAAATGAAAATTAAATAAAGTAAACCAAAGAAAAGGACACAAATCAGTATGTGCACTAGAGTGCTCAAGTCTGCCTGCTTAACCAGATATTCACCCTCAGACTCAGGATACACATACCAAACCACGGTGTGTGTAGCACAAGGACAAACCATAATCAACTCTTTTTTCCCTTTTCTTCTTCTTTTAAAAATAAATTTCTCATTAGGTAGAAAACCTTGTACATATAAGCTTTAACACAGTTCTAAAGCTTAAAATTTTGAGGTTTATTTGTAGAAAAGTTTATTACCGCTTAATACATTTAGGTTACAGAACATTGGGTGGTAGGGTTTGGCCGTTGAAAAAGAGGTAGTCTCAGCCGGCGCTGCGGCTCACTAGGCTAATCCTCCACCTTGCGGTGCCGGCACACCGGGTTCTAGTCCCGGTTGGGGCACCGATCCTGTCCCGGTTGCCCCTCTTCCAGGCCAGCTCTCTGCTGTGGCCAGGGAGTGCAGTGGAGGATGGCCCAAGTCCTTGGGCCCTGCACCCCATGGGAGACCAGGATAGGCACCTGGCTCCTGCCATCGGATCAGCGCGGTGCACCGGCTGCAGCGCGCTACCGCGGCGGCCATTGGAGGGTGAACCAACAGCAAAAGGAAGACCTTTCTCTCTGTCTCTCTCTCTCACTGTCCACTCTGCCTGTCAAAAAAAAAGAAAGAAAGAAAGAAAAAGAGGTAGTCTGTTGATTTGTGAATTTCGGAGAATTCAGGTAGACTCCGCACCACATCTCAGGGGCTTTAATTTAGAGTCTGGTTAAATAATCAACCAGATCTGCATTTCTGACCCACGTCACGCCTCGTGCAGATCGCAGAGAAAGTCTGCTGTGTGCCGTCATTCACAGGCCAGGTTTCCTCCATCCTGGGAGTGTGCGGGGCAGTGCGGTGCTCTGCAGGGAGGACTCCCACGATGGCCCCGAGAGCAGGGTGCCGAGACATGCTGTCTTACAAGGACTTGATCAGAGAGACAGCCATCAATGTGTTATCATTCACCAACCCCAAACCACTCATGGGCAAAACACAGACACCTGGAGGGACCAGCTCGTTGGTGGCAACATTGAGAGTAGAATGCAGGGCCCTGGAACTGACTGCTGTGCACTGATCCCAGGGACACCAAGGTAAACCACTCTCATACAGTGACAGCCTTGGCTTTGTTCTTACTTATATGTGCTAGCAAAGTTTTCAGAAAGGACAAAGTACGTCTTTGGGAAGCAGCATTTCTCTCTGAGACTCTGATCTGTAAGGTACAGCACAGGGAGGGTGTAAGTTAGATGTCATGCATGGCTCCAGAATGAATGCCGCGGGCTGGGTCCCCCTCAGTGCCCCAGCATTCCTCCCCTTCCTTCCTGAACATGCTCTCCCGAGCCCGAGGGGCAGCGTCTGATGCAGACTGGCTTTGTAGCTTTTGTTCCTCACCTCCTGCCTTTGCTGTTTAGGAACTGCGATTGGATCATTGGCCATCAGAGCAAGATCTACTGTTTTTTAAAAAGATTCACTTATTTTATTTGAAAATCAGAGTGACAGGACTGGGCTAGGGGAGATGAGAGAGGAGGAGGGAGGGAGGGAGGGGGAGAGAGAGAGAGAGAGAAAAGAAGAAGGAGGAGGAGGAGGAGGAGGGGGAGGAAGAGGAGGAGGGGGAGGGAGGGAGGGAGAAAGAGAGGAGAAAGAGGTCTTCCATTTACTGGTTCACTCCTTCAGTGCCTGCAACAGCTGCAGCTAGGTCAAGCCAAAGTTAGGAGCCAGGAACTCCACCCCAGTCTCTACATGAGTGGGAGGGGGGGGACTCCATGCCAGTCTCTACATGAGTGGGAGGGGGGAACTCCACCCCAGTCTCTACATGAGTGGGAGGGGGGGACTCCATGCCAGTCTCTACATGAGTGGGGGCGGGGGGGGTCCAAGCACTTGCGCCTTATCCCCTGCCTTCCCAGATGCACTGTAGGAAGCGGCATCGGAGGTTCTGAGCAGCTGGGGCTACGCCAGCGCTCGGAACGGGATGTGGGCAGCCCAGGCAGCAGCTTCTTCTACTGCACCGTGACGACGTCCTCACGGGCCCCACTCTGACTCAGGATGAGGGACACAGGTACTCATCAGACAGGAGTCTGTGTTACCAGTCACAGGGTACTGTCTAACAAGTGCACCCACGCACCGTCGTCTCCAGATTCCCCTGCAGTGGACACAGAACCGTGCTGCTGTGTTTTCAGAACACAACAGTGCTGCCAATCACAAGACAACAGCTGCTGTGGTTGGTTCTCAGTGGAGTTAGCGCCGTGTGTTTGAGAAATCATATTTCTGACGTTTATTACAGAAAGCAGGGAAATTATCCCTCCTATTTCAATACCATATTCTGGAAAAAAGCTGACAAAACAACCACCTTACCTCAAACATTGGTACAGATTTAAAAAGAAATGATAATATAATTAGCAAATACGAGAGTCAAATGAAAATTAAATAAAGTAAACCAAGGAAAAGGACACACATCAGTATGTGCACTGAAGAGCTAGCTAGCTGTGATAGAGAAGCCGGCAGTTTAACACAATACATAGGATCTGTTCCTGTTACTGGGAAGTAGAGTAAACGCCAGGAATTCAGGGAAAGCAGAAAATGTCTAAAGACGGCGTCTTTATTGGTGTAAAATTAATGTCCAAGAATCTGCACATTTAATGTAGCAATGCAGTGAGCTTAGACAGAATGCACACGCCAGTGAAGCCACCTCCACCCAGCAGACCTGGGGGAGAGCAGTAGGCCGGCTGCACCCCAGAAGTGTCCAGTCTGAGAGGCCAGCTGTCCACCTTCTGGGTCTTTGCAACTTACGTGCTCTGGCAGTCAAACTGAGAACCAGCCGTTGCAGGAGGCACCGAGAGCAAAGCTGCATCTGTGCCCGTTCTGCGGTGCTGCTCCGTGTAGCCGGTGTGTCTGGTTTGTGTCACTGAGCCCCTTCCTTTGGGTTCTACTTCTTTGTGCTTGTTTTCTGTTTCTCTTGTGTTTTTTAAGTACAGATTTGCCCCCCCTCCTTCTGTTGCAAAAAATAGGTTGTCTTGTTTCTGGAGCAAATTTAACCAGGGCCACTGTTCCTTGTGCTGGTTCTGCCACTGTTTGCTTCACATGAGCTCCCCTCAAAGAGGCCCATGCCCACCTGCAGCAGCGACCCATGAGTGCTGGGTTACCTCCCTCTCAGCCTCTTCCTTCATTTCTCCAGAAGATCTCGTAGCCTCTCTGCTGAGCCGGCATCTGGTTCAGCAGCCTTTAGAGTCGCCATTTACCTTGGTCCTGCCCCTGAAGCCTAAGTCAAGATGTTTTGCCACTTCATCTGGCCCCCAGCCCGTACACAGCCTGTGAAATCATTTGGTCTAGTCCTGCCAAGGCAACCATGGGTGGGACTCAAAATTCAGCCAATCGATAACAATCAGATTTTTTAAAAGATTTATTTATTTATTTGAGAGACTATGGTACAGAGAGAGGGAGAGACAGAGAGAAAAGTCTTCCATCTGCTGGTTCACTCCCCAGATGACCACACTGGCAGGAGCTGAGCTGATCCAAAGGCAGAAGCCAGGAGCATCTTCCCGGTCTGCCACGTGGGTGCAGGCCCAAGCCCTTGGCCGTCCTCCACTGCTTTCTTGGCCCATCATGTAGAGCTGAATTGCAAGAGGAGCAGACAGGACTAGAACCGGCACCCATGTGGGACGCCAGCATCTCGGGCAGAACCCTAGGCCACTACACCACAGTGCTGGCCCCACAAGCTAATTTTTAAGTTGATAATTTTGTATGGCCCAGGAATGGTGTTGTGAATATCCAAATGGCCGTTGGCAGAAAAACAGGTCTCCACCCCTGAAATGATGACTGTTTCTGTATTTAATACTGCTAGGGTGAGTGAAAATTTTGTGAATAACGTCTATATCCTGCTAATACATACTCGATCCTGTTTTCTAAGGACAATAGTGATATTATTCAAAAACTGCCCCAACACATGTTCAACCCTGTGAGTCCCTATCCAGCATTCTCAAGGAGTCAAGCTGGGATTGCTGGCATTGTTCTGACTGTTCCTGACAGCTGTTCACATTGTGCTGTATGTGTGTGTGTGAGTGTGTGTGTGTAATTACACTTTTAGTAATAAAGAAAAGCACTTCCTTTATATGTACCACATTCTTATTTTTATCAGCAAAGAAAATTTGGAGTTTTCTAAATCCTAAATCCTTTCTCTGTTTTTCCAGATTTTTTTTTCAGAATTTTTAAAATCTTTTTTTGTTGTAATGACAAAGGGGAAGGTGTATAAGCATTTTTAAGATTTTAAAATTTGCTCTGACAATTTGGAAAATGAGAGGCTGCAAATGTAGGTGTGTAGTGAGAGTGGCCATTATGAGAATCCAAAAATTCTGAGACTGCCAAGAAATATGGGGAGACTGTGGAAAGAAAATAGATCCATGCTAAGAGCAGAATTACTGGGAGGACATGGAAGATGGGTTATAATCTTCAAAGTCAGAATAGGATCCTAGGAATGATTACTAAATTTCTGAAATTGAAAGCAACTTTTCATTCTGTGATCCTAGGCTGGCGCAATACATACTGAAATATGCTAATTTGGGGGGGGGGCCTCTAATCAGTAAAACACCTCTATGACATTTCAATAGTAAACATTTATTTTCAGAATTCTTGGGATTTCCTTTTACCACGTGATTGTAAATGGATATGTAAGATTTTATTTACCCACAAATTTGCTTTATTGAAAAATTAATTTTCCGTGAAAACCACTCATTGTCAAGTTCGCTCTGTTTACTTGCGAGTCAATTACAGTTGGACACTTGTCCAGTGTGTTGCACCTTGCCTCTCACTGGCTTGATGAATCTGATGCTGTCTTCTCGGACTGTTCACTGGCTTCCTGATATCCAAGTAATCAAAATCCTGTTATATTCTCCATCAATTAGGTGACTTTTGGATATGTTCCCAACAATGAGTAAGGGTATATGGCTGACATTTAAGGTGATTCTCCTCTCCTGTATTAGCGGTCTAGCATTTGGTACGTGGAATTACATGTAGATTTCAGCTCAGCCAGCCTGGAGTTGTCAGCACAGCTCTCCATTCTCGGTAGTCATGAAGGACAGACACTCGCCCACAGTGACGCATCAGCCTAGCCAATGAGGGCGAATGTCATTTCCTACTAACAGACACAGACCGCACTGCCAAGCCACTCACGTCTGCGTCCGGGAGGCCTGCGGCTTAGGGAAGCTGTAGCTCATGATTTTAAATTTAATGAGCACATGGACTCATCTTCAGTTTACTTTATGGAAATTTGGGTCCTGTCCTGCAGAACAGTTGCTGCGCCTCCCTTCTGAACACACGCGCTCACATGCATCCATGCGCAAGGGAAGGGTCCAGCACAGCGAACTGCTCGCTGGAGCCTAGGGGCGCGTGGATCCCCACCATCCCCACATCACCAGCGTCAGGGAGGAAGTATCATGTGACGTCCAGGCCCCCAAAGTGTGTTTGCACAATAGGAGGTGAATGCATTCCAGGTCTCATCCTGCTCTGCAGTGTCATACTTTATAATTCATTCATTATAATAATTCGTACATTATAATTCATTCATTATAATAATTCGTACATTATAATTCATTCATTGGAGTGGGAAGAGGCTTTTGAAATGTGGTACTTCCAACCTTGCCTTATTGATTTCATTAACTTTTTTTATGGTACAATAGATAAACAGAAAAGTACAAAATTCTAAGCATACAGTTCAATTTTTTTTTTAAGATTTATTTATTTATTTATTTAAAAGTCAGAGTTACACAGACAGAGATGGAGAGGCAGAGAGAGAGAGAGGTCTTCCATTCGCTGGTTCACTCCCCAACTGGCCACAACGGCTGGAGCTGTGCCAATCCAAAGCCAGGAGCCAGGATGTTCTTCCAGGTTTCCTACATGGGTGCAGAGGCCCAACAACTGAGCCACCCTCCACCACTTTTCCAGGCCACAGCAGAGAGCCAAATCAGAAGTGGAGCAGCCGGGACTTGAACCGGCACCCGTATGGGATGCTTTACCGGCTGCACCACAGCACCGGCCCCTCAGTGGGTTTTCATACAGTGAACAGGCATTGTGACTTCTGACCAGATCAGGATAAACAGAAAACCTCGTCGCTCTGCTCCAGGCTTAGCTCCCTCTTCCCATGAGTAATCACTTTCCTCTCACGGAACACTGGAGATTCGCCTGCCTGGCCATGAGTCGTCTACGAACAGAATGATATGGTGTATACTGCTCTCTTTTTTAGGACTTGTTTGTTTGAGAGGTAGAGTTACAAACTGAGAGAGGAAGAGACAGAGAGAGCAGTCTTCCATCTGCTGGTTCACTCCCCAAATGGCCACAATGGCTGGAGCTGGGCTGATCTGAAGCCAGGAGCCAGGAGCTACATCTGGGTCTCCAATGCAGGTGCATAGGCCCAAGCACTTGGGCCATCTTCTGCTGCTTTCCCAGACCTTAGCAGAGAGCTGGATTAGAAGTGGAGCAGCCAGGACATGAACTGGTGCCCTTATGGGATGCCAATGCTGCAGGCTGGGGCTTAGCCCATTGCGCCACAGCACCTGCCCCATATACTTCTCTTTGAGTATGAGATTCATCCTTGTTACTGCGTATAAGCACAAGGGGACTTCAAAATGTTCACAGAAAAATGAGTGTTTATTTTGTTGAAAAACTTGAAATCCAATACATAGTTTTTTCACAATAAGCAATTTCCATAAAGCTTTGAAGGCCCTTTGTATGCATGGATTTCATTTTTTTCCTTCTAGGATGACCTTATCTCTTCATTTGACCTTCCATGAGCTTTTTGAAGTACGCTCATATAGCGTTAGTTTACTTATTTTTTCTTATGTGGATATGTTCTAATTTGTTAATGCATTCTGTTGGTATCGGACATTTGAATTTCCAGTTTGGGTTATTATAAGGTATGTTACTATTCATATGCTTTTGGTGTACATATATGTTTCTGAGGATACATAGGAAAGGAATTTCAGGTCACAAATATATATGTACGATTTCAGTACACACCACCAAAGAGGTTTTTTGTTTGTTTGTTTGTTTGTTTATGAAAGGCAGAGTTAGACGGTGAGAGAGAGAAATAGAGAGAAAGGTCTTCCTTCCATTTTCTCACCCCCCAAATGGCCGGCTGTGCCGATCCGAAGCCAGGAGCCAGGTGCTTCCTCCTGCTCTCCCATGCGGGCGCAGGGCCCAAGCACCTAGGCCATCCTCCAGTGCACTCCCGGGCCACAGCAGAGAGCTGGACTGGAAGAGGAGCGACCCGGACAGAACCGGCGCCCCAACCAGGACTAGAATCCAGAGTGCCAGCGCCACAGACGGAGGATTAGCCTAGTGAGCAGCGGCGCCAGCACCAAAGAGCTTTTGTAAGTGGTCATGCAGAGTTACACGAGGGGCAGTCGGGGAGTCCAATGGCTCCACATCCTTGCCAGCACACAGTCTCATCTTCGTGCTTTCCATGCCAGCCCTTCCAGTGGGTGTACAGCAGCATATCAGTGTGGCGACTAATGGGGCTCAACACCTTCTTACAAGTTTAAAAGCCACTTGAATAACATTCTTAGTCAAGTTCCTGTTCAGATACCCTGTGCCCTTTTAAAAAACTAGGCGTCCTGTCTTCTTATCTCTGGAGGGGAGTACTTTATACATTCAGAGTATAAACATTTTTTCCCACTCTGGAATAAACTTCGGTGTGTTGTAAACATCTTTGCTTACTCCTTGACGCACTAGTTATGCTTTTAATGATGTCTTCTGATAAACACAAGTTTCATTCGCTAATGGGGTCAGAATTATCCATATTTTTCCATTCTGATGGGTGCTTTTGTATACTGGTTAAAAAAAATGCTGCTCGTTCCAAACTCATGGGAACATCCATCCACGTGATCCTTTATGCTTATTGCGTATAGACCGCTAGATTGCTGTGCGGACTATGACAGTCTAAATTGACTTCTCCCATGTGGATATTACGGCAGGTTGTTTGTAGAATGGTTGCAATGATTTCCTTTCTCAAACCCACAGCTTTGATGGCTGAACCATTCTGCTTTCTCTGTGAGTGAGACTTCCTACTGTGCCACGTAATCATCAGCACTTGATTTTGTCACTGTTCTGACTTCATCCCCTTCTAATAGACCTGTGGTGGCACTTCATCAGTGTTTGAATTTGTAATTTCCTAATGACATATGATGTTGGGCCTTGTCTTATTTGCATATTTGTCATCTGTATATGTTATTTGATAAGGTGTCTGTACAGATATTTTGCCTATTTTTTGGTCAACTTGTTTTCTTATGGTTGAGCTTCAAGTATTACCTATATATTTTGTATCATATTCCTTTGTCAGCTGTGTCTTTTTACAAAGATTGTCCCTCAGTCTGCAGCTTTTCTATTCATTTTCTTAATGATGTATTTCACAGAGTGGAAGATTTTAATTTTAAGGAAGTTCAGCTCATCAATTACTTCTTTAATTGATAGTGCCTTTAATGTTTTGTCTAAAAAGTCATTGCCATACCGGTGGTCATTGAGATTTTTTCCTATGTTATTTTCTAGAAGTTGTATAGTTTCACATTTTACATATGATTCCTTTTGAGTTAATTTTTAATGTTATAAAGTCTGTGTCAGCATTCATGTTCTTTCGCATATCGATGTTCAGTTATTCCGGCATTATTGGTTGGAAGAACTTTCATTTATGCATGCTCTCGCCTCTGTACCTTTGTCAGAGATTAGCTGACTGTGTTTGCAGGCCTGTTTGGGGCTCTTAAATCTGTTCTGTTGGTCTGTTTCTCCGTTCTTTGGCTAGTTTATCCTGTCTTGATCACTGAGCTTTACACTTAATCTTAAAGTTGAGTGGCATCAGCCTTATACCTGTGCTGTCTTTCTTCAATACGTCCTTGATTATTCTGTATCTTTTGTTTTCCATATAAACTTTAGAGTCAGTTTGCCTACATTCAAAAAATAGCTTGCTTCAATTTTGATGGACATTGCCTTAAAGCTGTGGATCAGGATGGGAAAAAATGGCTTTTTGACAACACTGAGTCTTCCTGTCTTTGAATGTGGGCTATCTCTTCATTTATTTAGTTTTTATTTTATGTCCTTCAAATTTTTATAGTTTTCCTCCAACTTTTGTATGTATTTTACTATATTTAGACCTAAAAGTGTCTCTTTTTCTGGGTGCTAATATGAATGATTTTTGTGAGATTTTTAAATAAATTCCACTAGTTCATTGCTGGTTTATAAAAAAATCATTGGCATTTGCATGGTAACCTTTCGTCCTGAAACCATGCTCTAATTATTTATTAGTTCTAGGAGTTTCTTTCTGTTTTGTTTTGAACATTCTACATACACAATCACAATCATGTCACCTGCAGACACAGTTTTATTTCTTCTTAGTGTGTACATTTTATTTCCCTCGCTCGGGTTGTTAGACCATCTAAGCCTGCCAGCACAGAATTGAAAAGAAGTGGTAAGAGGAGGTGGCCTTGCCTTGTTTGTGATCTCTGTGGAAGCTTTCTGGGTTCTTCCCTTTACGTATGAGATCAGCTGTGGGTTTTTGCAGATGTTCTTTATCAAGTTGAAGGGGTTCCTTCCCTTCCTATGGGAGTTTTTATCAAATAACTGTTGGATTTTGTTAAATATTTTTCCGCATCTTTTGATGTGACCATGTGATTTTGCTTCTCTAGCTGGTTGTTGTAAATTGATTAGTTCATTTTTGAACGTTGGAGCAGCCTTGCATACTCTGGGATTAGTCTCTCTTGGCTGTGGTGTGTAAGACTTTCTGTGTGTAGTTGGATTCCGTTTGCAAATACTTCATGGAAGAGTTCTGCCACTGCGTTTCGGAGAGACACTGGTCTGGCATTTTCTTAGAGTGTCCTTGGTTTTGGTGCCAGGATAATGCTGGCCTCGTGGAATGAATTAGGAAGCAGCCCTCGACTTTGTCTGCTGGAAGAGACCTAGAATGGGTACTTCTTCCCCAAAGTCAGCAGAGTTCACAGGGAGCCCGTCAGGGTTCTGTTTGCTTCCTGCACAACCCTGAGCTCCAGCGCAGTAGGATCTGGAGCTGGGGTCCTGGAAACAGCAGCCAAGCTCTTCCCCAAGGAGAAACTCCATTCAAAGTGAAGTGTGGAGGATTAACCATTGCTCAATTTATTGTGATTATGGTTTTTGTTTTCAGAAGTTTGGGGGACCCTACTGAAATCTATAGGAAGGGTTTAGTTACAATTTATAAACCCAAACATTTAAAAATACTCCTTTCCAAATGCTTAAATTATCGCAGAGAACATCATGAGAAGTAAATCCTCAGTTGGTGCCTACCCATCTACTAGGAAGCTTGAGCACAGGTAGTTTCCTTCTTTGTGGTGATCTAGGCAGAAATTAGCCCAAGCATGGACCATTGCTGGTGGAAAACCAGTGTTGCATGAAGAACTCCTAGAAGGTGTAGGGTACTGTACAGATGTCCCCCAGGCTAGCAAAAACTAAAGGGGAAGAAGGAGAGGGCGTAGAAGGGAAGGTGAAAGGGAGGGAATGAGGGTGGGAGGAAGGAAATCCCAGTGTTTGAGATGGGCTGATTTTATTTTGACTTTACACTGCACATTTCCATCTTTTGATTGTTTCTGGCAAGAAGTGGACAAAAAAGGCTGTGGAATAAGGGTTTCTCACATTGAACATCTGGTTATAATTGTTCAGTTTCACTTTTCCCCATGATAAGTTTGAGGAATCTAATGAAGAGCAAATTGTGTTCCTGGAAAAAGTGAAATATAAAATGGACAATTCCAGAAAACGCGACCCCTGTATTTAAATGTAATTAAGATACCTGTCGCATTGGACCTCAGGAGAAAATCTCCCTTCTCTCTGTGCATGTGAAGTTGCATGAATGAAAAGGCATAATTAAGTGTACATCCTGGTCGCCCAAACTCCTGTGTTTCAGCACGGCTCAAGCTGTGTGTCTTGCTGACCAGCCAAAGCCCGTGAAGGAATACAAGTACCCTGAGAAGCTGCCGGGGGAGTTATACGATGCAAACACGCAGTGCAAGTGGCAGTTCGGAGAGAAAGCCAAGCTCTGCATGCTGGATTTTAAAAAGGCAAGTGATTATTGGCAAATGCTCAGTGCAACATGATTCATAAAATTGTTTTATTTAGTGTAACCGACATTGATGTATTCTGCATTTATTGGGTACCTACCAAATGTCAGATCCTGTATGTTGGAGCCGGTCATATATAACAGGAAACACATGTTTCACTGTGTGCAGAGAAGATGATAGTGGTGCTGTTGTGGATATCAGTTTCCATTTGCGAACTGACTTGGCCTGTGAGGTCAGATCTTTCTTTCTGATTTATCATGTGGGAGCTCAGCTTAAGTCAGTATTAGTTGGCAAATTAATACTGTACATTTTTTTCCCAAATAGTATTAGTAAAACAATGTGCTCTCTCTGTCCTCCTGGTGTAATTTATTATAAAGCAGCAGCCTGTCTAGGGCTTCTGAATATTAAATTCCCCAAATAAAGTATTTATAGTCTCTCATAGAAGGCGATATCTACTCCATCAACCCCAGGGACATCACCCAAGAGATTTCCTACATAAATTCCTCATATAACACAGAGAAATATGCTCTTGCTAGACGAGGCAAATCAAGATTTAGGAACTTGCTCTGCTGAACCACAAGAAAAGCTGCACATAAATTAAATGAAAGTAACTATTTTTGAGGTTTCTTTGATTCTAGCTTATCATGAAATCAAGAGGAAAATAGACCCTCTATGCTATGGGGTATATACTAGACCATTTCTGAAAGCCCTGAGAATTCTCCCAGCTTCAGTCTAACCTGATAATCTTCTTTCTTCCAAATTAATGGAAAGCTCTCCCAAAGATCAGTTACAGCTGTGTGCCACAGCTGGCCTCTCATCTCCTCAGTGGGTAATCTCAGCTTGGAACAAGAGCCATAAATCAGTGCCCATCTGCTATAGTCACAATGTCACCTTTGCACGGGCAGACGAGGTGAATCAACTGAGAGAGCGAGAGAGAGAGAGAGAGAGAGAGAGAGAGAGATGTGATTGTGAAGGAAAAGGGGCACAAAAGTAAAGTTTTCTTTCCCTGATGGGAACTTCCGGATAGTGTTTCTGGCTTCCCCATTATTTTGCTTGTGGCCATGCCTGTGTTGTTCATGATCAGCTAATGCCACTTGGGAAATACAGACAAAATAGTGAGTTAAGGGCAGAAAGTCTCGCTGACCTTGAGGACGTACCTACATGCAGTGAGGGGCATTCACTTTAAGGGTACAATTTACATTTTAGCAGATGTATTCCCTGTGTTTCCAGCATCCTAATCAGGACATGGCTCCTTCCATAAAGCCAGGAAGCACCCACTTCCATGCCAGCGCTTGCCCACCACAGACAGAAGCCACCATTTCAGCATTCCTGTCATCCTAGGGCCACTTTGCCTCGTCTTGAACTCCATGATTACCTGGTTTCGTGTATTAGAGGTGAAGTGTATAGTATTTCACGATTAAGTTTGATAGTAGCTCTTGGTTTACACAGATACCCTTTGCCAAACTTAGGAAGTTCCTTTCTAATACTAGTTTTCTGAAGTATTTTGTGGCAAAACACTGTTGACTTTTGTCAATTTTTTGGATATAGTTTTATTGTTTTCTCTTTTATTATGTCAGTGTGATGAACCATGTTGATTGGCTTTTATCTTGTTTTTCATTGGTTTTTGTATGTTAAGCCTGTATTCTGGGATAACTCCACTGGGCCATGAACTCTTTCTTATTTTCGTATTTTGCTCATTTGATGTATAAATATTTGTTCTGGATGTGAGCGTCTGTGTTCTTGAGTCATAATTATTTAGAAATCTTGTTCTCTTGTAATTTCTTTTCAAGACTTGCTATCAGCATTCTGTTGACCTCATGAATGTTCTCTGCTGTTTTGCCTTTTTGTTCTTTTTTTTTTTAAGCTTTATTTATTTGTTTGAAAGTCAGAGTTACACAGAGAGAGGAGAGGCAAAGAGAGAGGGAGAGAGGGAAAAAGGTCTTCCATCTGCTGGTTCACTCCCCAGTTGACTACAACAGCCGGAGCTGCACCCATCCAAAGCCAGGAACCAAGGAGCTTCTAACAGGTCTCCCACATGGGTGCAGGGGCCCAAGGACTTGGGCCATCTTCTACTGATCTCCCAGGCCACAGCAGAGAGCGGTTCAAATGTGGAGCAGCCAGGACTCAAACCAGTGCCCATATGGGATGCTGGCACTGCAGGCAGTGGCTTTAATGCTACACCACAGCACTGGCCCCTGTGCCTTTTTGAAGAGGTGACAGACCATTGGGATTGTATCTGCATGAAATGTTTGTTAGCATTCACAAATGGCTGCTGTCTGCAGGAAGTTTGTTGTTTTTTCAAAGAAATGTATATCCTAGATTTATTCTTCCCCAAAGAAACCATTTCTTTAATGAGTACAAATTTCATAAGTACAACTTTAGAAATATAGTGATTCATAGCTGCCCTCCTGCTCTCACTCCCACCCCACCACCTCCTCCCTCTCCCATTCCCACTCCCATTCTCCATTAATACAAAAAAAAAAAAAAAACTGTTCCTCAACAGTCAAGAGTTGTTCAAGTCATTGCTTCTAAAAGTGTCAATTTCACTTCTACAGATTTCCTTTTAGGCGCTCTATTACCTCAGATCAAGGAGAACATATAGTATTCATCCCTTTGGGACTGGCTTATTTCAATAAGTATGACGTTTTCTGGATGCATCCATTTTGTAGCAAATGACTGGATTTCTTTTTTGTTTTTGTTTTTGTTTTTACTGTTGTGTAGTATTCCATAGAGTACATATCCCATAATTTCTATATCCAGTCTTCAGTTGATGGGCATTTAGGTTGATTCCATCTCTTAGCTATTGTAAATTGAGCTGCAATAAACATGGAGGTGCAGATAACTCTTTTATTTGCTGATTTCATTTCCCTTGGGTAAATTCCCATGAGTGGGATGGCTGGGTCAAATGGTAGGTCTATATTCAGATATCTGATATATCTCTAAACTGATTTCCATAGTCATTTACCAGTTTACATTCCAACCAACAGTGGATTAGGGTACCTTTTTCCCCACATCCTCGCCAGCATTTGTTGTTTATTGGTTTCTGTATGAAAGCCATTCTAACTGGGGTGAGGTGAAACCTCATTTTGGTTTGATTTGCATTTCCCAGATGGCTAGTGATTTTGAGCATTTTTTCATGTGTCTGTTGGCCATTTGGATTTCCTCTTTTGAAAAATGTCTGTTTAAGTCCTTGGCCCATTTCTTAACTGGGTTGTTTGCTTTGTTCTTGTGTAGTTTATTGATCTCTTTATATATTCTGGTTATTAATCCTTTACCAGTTGAATTGTTTGCAAATAATTTTTCCCATTCTGTCAGTTGCCTCTTCACTTTCCTGAGTGTTTCTTTTACAGAACAGAAGCTTCTCAATATGATGTAATCCCACCTGTTGATTTTTTTTTTTGACTGCCTGGGCCTCTGGGGTCTTTTCTAAGAACTCTTTGCCTTTGTCAATGTCTTGCAGGGTTTCCCCAGTATTCTCTAGTAATTTGATGGTATCAGGTCCTAGGTTTAGGTCTTTAATACATTTTGAATGGATTTTTGTGTAAGGTGTAAGATATGGGTCCTGCTTCAAACAGAGATAGTTTTCCCAGAATCATTTGTTGAAGAGACTGTCTTTGCTCCATGGATTGGTTTTAACCCCTTGGTCAAATATAAGTTGGTTGTAGATGCTTGGATTGATATCTGGCATTTCTATTCTGTTCCAGTGGTCTATCCATCTGTTTTTTGTACCAGCACCAGGCTGTTTTGATTGTAACTGCCTTGTAGTATGTCTTGAAATCTGGTATTGTGATGCCTACAACTTTGTTTTTGTTATATAAGATTGCTTTAGTTATTCGAGGTCTCCTGTGTTTCTATATGACTTTCAGCATCATTTTTTCTAGATCTGAGAAGAATGTCTTTGGTATTTGGATTGGTATCATATTGAATCTGTAGATTGCTTTTAGAAGAATGGACATTTTGATGATATTGATTCTTCCAATCCATGAACATGGAATATTTTTCCAGCTTTTTGTACCTTCTATTTATTTCTTGAATGTTTTGTAATGATCATTGTAGAGATCTTTGACATCCTTGGTTAAATTTATTCCAAGGTATTTGAAATTTTTTGTAGCTATTGTGAATGGGATTGATCTTAGAAGGTCTTTCAGCCATGGCATTGTCTATGTATACAAAGGTGGTAGATTTTTGTGTGCTGATTTTATATCCTGCTACTTTAACAAACTCTTCTATGAGTTTCAATAATCTCTTGGTGGAGTGTTTTGGATCCCCTATATTTATATTTGTCATCTGCAAATAGGGATAGTTTGACTTCATTCCCAATTTGAATCCCTTTAATTTTTATTTTTTTTTATTTTTATTTTTTGTCTAATGGCCCTGGCTAAAACTTCCAGGACTATCTTGAATAGCAATGGCGAGAGTGGGCATCCTTGTCTGGTTCCAGATCTCAGTGGGCATGCTTCCACCTTTTCCCCATTCAATAGGAAGCTGGTCATGAGTTTGTCATAAATTGCCTTGATTGTGTTGAGCAATGTTCCTTCTATACCCAGTTTGCTTAGAGTTTTCATCAAAAAAGGGTGTTGTATTCTATCAAATTCTTTCTCTACGTCTATTGAGATAATCATATGGTTTTTGTTCTTCAATTTGTTAATGTGATACATTTGTGAATGTTGAACCATCCTTACATACCAAGGATAAATGCCACTTGATCCGGGTGAATGATCTTTCTGATGTGTTGTTGGATTCGATTGACCCAAATTTTGCTGAGGACTTTTGCATCTATGTTCATCAGGGAAATTGGTTTGTAGTTCTCTTTCTCTGTTGTATCTTTTTCAGGTTTAGGAATTAAGGTAATCTGGCTTCATAGAATCTGGGAGGATTCCCTCCCTTTCAATTGTTTTGAATAGTTTGAAAAGAATTGGAGTTAATTCTTTAAGCATCTGGTAGAATTCAGCAGTGAAGCCATCTGATCCTGGGCATTTCTTTGTCAGGAGGGTCTTTATTACTGATTCAATTTCCATCTTGGTAGTGGGTCTGTTTAGGTTTTTTCTGTCTTCGTGGTTGTATGTATCTAGGAATCTATCCATTTCTTCTAGGTTTCCCAGTTTGTTGGCATACAAGTTACTTTATAGTAATTTCTTATTATTCTTTTTATTTCCATGGTATCTGTTGTTACATTTCCTTTTTTATCTCTAATGTTATTGATTTGGGTCTTCTCCTTTTTTTGGTTAGTTGGGACAATAGTGTGTCAATTTTTTTTTTTTTTTTTTCAAAAAACAGCTCTTCATTTTGCTGATCTTTTGTATAGTGTTTTTGGTTTCTGTTTTGCTCACTTCTTCTCTAATTTTAATTATTTCTTTTCTCTTACTAGTTTGGGTTTGGTTTGCTGTAGTTTTTCCAGATCCTTGAGATGCATTGATATCTTATTTATTTGGTGTCTTTCCAATTTCTTGATGTAGTCACCAGCTGCTATAAACTTTCTTCGTAACACTGCTTTTGCTGTATCCCATAAGTTTTGATATGTTGTGTTGTCATCTTCATTTGTTTTCAACAAATTTTTGATTTCTCTTTTGATTCTTCTATAACCCACTGATCATTCAGGAGCACGTTGTTCAGTCTCCATGTGTTTGCATATGCTCTAGGGATTCCTGAGTTGCAACTTCATTGCACTGTGGTCCAAGAAGATGCATGGTATGATTTTGATTTGTTTTTAATTTGCTGAAACTTGTTTTATGGCCTAGCATGTGGTCAATCCTAGAGAAGATTCCATGCACAGGTGAGAAGAATGTGTGTTCTGCGACTGTAGAATGAAAAGTTCTATAGATATCTGTTAGGTCCATTTGGTCTGTACTGTAGATTAACTCTGCTGTTTCCTTCCTGATTTTCCATCTGGTTGATCTGTCCATTGCTGAAAGTGATGTATTGAAATCCCCCATTACTATTGTATTTGATTCTATGTCTCTTTTTAGATCCCTTAACATTTGTTTTAAATAGACAGGTGCCCTGTAATTAGGTGCATATACATTTATAATAGTCACCTCTTCCTGTTGAATTGCTCCCTTAATCATTACATAATGACTTTTTTTATTATTATTATTGTTATTATTATTATTATTTGACAGATAGAGTTAGTGAGAGAGAAAGACAGAGTGAAAGGTCTTCCTTCCGTTGGTTCACCCTCCAAATGGCCATCATGGCCAGCACTGCACTGATCTAAAGCCAAGAGCCAGGTGCCTCTTCCTGGTCTCCCGTGTGGGTGCAGAGACCAAAGCACTTGGGCCATCCTCCACTGGCCTCCCAGGCCACAGCAGAGAACTGGATCGGAAGAGGAGCAGCCAGGACTAGAACCCAGCACCCATATGGGATGCCGGCACCACAGGCAGAGGATTAACCAAGTGAGCCATGGCACCACCCCATAATGACCTTCTTTATCTCTTTTAACAGTTTTTGTGTTAAGTCTTTTTTGTCTGATATTAGTATGGCTACACTGGCTCTTTTTTGGTTTCTGTTGGCATGGAATATCATTTTCCATCCTTTCACTTTCCATCTGCATGCATCTTTGTTGGTGAGATGTGTTTCTTGTAGGCAGCAAATAGATGGGTTTTGTTTTTCAATCCATTCAGCCAGTCTGTGTCTTTTAAGTGGAGTGTTAAGGCCATTTATATTCAAGGTGACTATTGATAAGTAACAACATTGCCCATAAATATTCCTGTTTCTTACTTTGGATTTCCTTTGTACTTCTACTGGGAGCTTTTCTTCCTTTACCTTCTTCCATAGTGATGACCGTGTTTCTGTGTTTCTGTGTGCAGCACATCCTTAAGCATCTTCTGCAGGGCTGGACAGGTGGTGACAAATTCTTTCAGTTTCTGTTTGTCATGGAAGGTCTTTATTCCACCTCCATTCATAAATGGGAGCTTTGAAGTATATAGCATTCTGGGTTGACAGTTTTTTCGCTTAAGTTTTGGACTATATCTCTCCATTCTTTCCTACCCTGTAGCGTTTCTGATGAGAAATCCACTGTGAGTCTAATTGGAGATGCTCTGAAAGTAATCTGGCTTTTCTCTCATGCACATTTTAGAATCTTTCTGTGTTACTGTGGAGTTTGGCTGCAGTGTGTCGTGGTGAAGATCTTTTCTGGTCGTGTCTGTTAGGAGTTCTCTGTGCTTCCTGTGCTCGGATGCCCCTTTCTTTCTCCAAATTGGGGAAATTTTCTGTTATTATTTCACTAAAGAGGCCTTCTAATCCTGTCTCTCTTTCTAGCCCCTCAGGACCTCCTAGAGCCTGAATTTTGGGTCGTTTAATGGTATCCTGTAGATTCCCAACAGTGTTTTTCAGTTTTCTAATTTCTTCTTCTTGTGTTTGGTCTGGCTGTATAATTTTCTGTGCTTTGTCTTCTAAGTCAGATATTCTTTCTTGTGCTTCACCAACTCTGTTGTTAAGGCTCTCCACTGTATTTTATTTGTAATATTTAATTCTTCATTTACAAGATTTCATTTTGATTTATCTTTAAGATCTCAATTTCATGGTAGAAATTTTCTTTCATGTTACATAGGGATTTCATTAGCTCATGCATTTGCTTCTGATTACTTCTAAGTAATCCTATGATCAATTTTTGAATATCTCCCCTTATTTCTAATATTGGCAATTTGTGTTTTTTTTTTTCTTCCTTGATCAATCCAGCTAGGAGTTTACCAGATTAATTAAGCCTTTTAAAAACATCAATGTTTGGTAGTGTTAGTGCTATTTTTTAAAATTCTTTTCTATCATTGAATTTTATTTTTTTTCTTTATTATGCTTCAACACTTACTGCACCTTTCTTTTTATTGCTTTATAAGGAAAAAAACATGGGTCACTTATCTGAAATCTCCCTTCTTTTCCTAATACAACTAAACTATACTCAAAGCTGTTAACTTCTTTCTAAATATTATATTAGCTGTAGCCTGAAAATTTTTACATGCTAAGTTGTTTTGTTTTGTTTTGTTTTGTTTTGTTTTGTTTTTTGACAGGCAGAGTGGATAGTGAGAGAGAGAGACAGAGAGAAAGGTCTTCCTTTTCTGTTGGTTCATCCTCCAATGGCCGCTGCGGCCGGCGCATCTCGCTGATCCGAAGCCAGGAGCCAGGTGCTTCTCCTGGTCTCCCATGCGGGTGCAGGGCCCAAGCACTTGGGCCATCCTCCACTGCCTTCCCGGGCCATAGCAGAGAGCTGGCCTGGAAGAGGGGCAACCATGATAGAATCCGGTGTCCCGACCGGGACTAGAACCCGGTGTGCCGGCGCTGCAAGGTGGAGGATTAGCCTGTTAAGCCACGGCGCCGGCCACTAAGTTTTTAATATTGTCAATTATGAAATAATTTCCAAAGTAACTGGTGATTTCTTCTTTAATTCATGTGTTATTTAAACAAAACAATTAGTGAATTTTGATATTTAGATAGTTTAATTTTGATTTCTAGTATGTTTCAAGCTTGTTCAGAGATTATAGTCTGTGTAGGCTTTTGAAATGTTCTGAGACATGTGAGCAGTCTTCAAAAAGTTCACCAAAACTGTATGCTACAAAAAAGCTATGTGTGGATTTCAATGTTTTTACACGGAGATAAACTTTTTAATTTAATTCCATTTTATGTTAACTTTTTGAAATACCTTCCTACTTCATGGCCTGGCATATGGTCTAGCTTGGTAAACATTCACACATGAAATGAATGTCAATTCTGCAGTGGTTGGGCACTGTGTTTAAGAATCTTTATTTTTGATTTGATAATATCACTTGTGTCTTCTGTTTTGTCCTTGACATTTGCTGCCTGTTCCACTGATTTCATGGAGATAAGGGTGAATATCTCCAGACTCGCTTGTGTCTGCTTCTCCCTCTGCTTCTGTTAGTGTTTCCATTGTTGATTTTGAAGGCTCATTATTAAGTGCATCTTAAATCTTCCTGACTCTGTCATTTTTCTTAAATTCTTTTTTCTGATATTAATATAACTATATCAGCTGATTTAAGAATGCTTTTTTTTTTTTTTTAATTTTTGACAGGCAGAGTGGACAGTGAGAGAGAGAGACAGAGAGAAAGGTCTTCCTTTTGCCGTTGGTTCACCCTCCAATGGCCGCCGCGGTAGCGCGCTGCGGCCGGCGCACCGCGCTGTTCCGATGGCAGGAGCCAGGTGCTTATCCTGGTCTCCCCTGGGGTGCAGAGCCCAAACACTTGGGCCATCCTCCACTGCACTCCCTGGCCACAGCAGAGAGCTGGCCTGGAAGAGGGGCAACCGGGACAGGATCGGTGCCCCGACCGGGACTAGAACCCGGTGTGCCGGCGCCGCAAGGCGGAGGATTAGCCTGTTGAGCCACGGCGCCGGCCCAAGAATGCTTTTTGTATGATATCTTCATCCATTTTTTATTTCCAATTTGTAAACTTATTTCTATCTTTGTTTGAAATTTAACTTGTAACTGTTCAATTTATTGTGTTTTGTTGTAAAGTTCCTTTTATTTGGTTTTGCTTTCCTGTCCAGTTGAACAACTGTGAACTTTCACCCAGATTGTTTAAGCCATCATATTTAATTGTTGATATTACAGATTTTAATTTACCACTTTGCTATTTAATTTCTATTAGTTCCATTATTTTCCTTTTTATTACTGATAAAAGCTTCCTGTTGCTTGAAAAATGAGTGATTGTGAGGCATTCATACCCCGGCACTGCAGCATCTGTAGCTGCAGTCTTCGTCTGTGTTTCTGGAGAGCCACGTACCTAGTGCCGTCCCAGTCATGATACCGGCACGCTCAGGGAGAGTGCGAGCCGCCACTTGAAATGCTGGTGTCCTTGCAGGCATTGTGAGGCAATGGAAACGTAACCAAGTCTGTGCTCCTGAACTTGGCCTTAGTGAGCAGAGCTCTTCAGCTGTGTGGTGGAGCAGCAGGTGACAGCGTCGAAGCCATGGCAGCCCCTGACTGCGCAGATCAAAGCATGGCTGAACTGTCTGCCCGGGCCCTGAGTCTTCTCTGCCCAAGTGTGACATTAGTTATTGCAAATACATCGTCTTTACCAAGCGCCTCGTCTGCTTGGTGACCTGACTCTTCAGTCCGCAGTATCAACGGCCAGAATTACTGTGAAATTTGATCATCTCACTACCCTGGGCACTTTACTAAATTGGGAGCTGTCCCCCACACCCGACAAGGTCTGCAATCCCAACCCTGCACTCCAGAACCATGATTTAATAGGATCTTTGTTCCAAGAGGACTCTGAAGTTTCAATAAGGATATAATGACATCCAACAGGAATGCTTTAATACAGCCATTGTTCGGTATTCCAGGAGTTAGTGAAGTCAGGGTATGATCAAAGTGAGCAGGCCAATTGGACTTGAATTGTTCTGTTGTGATTTAGCTTGCATTTATCATCTAACTCTTTTAGGCACCAGAGTTTTTGCATGTCCAGGATTGAGCACCAAGGTCTCCGATATGGCAGTTCAGGGTTCTTCTAACTCTGTGCTTTACGCCCACCTGGAGGCCTGGACTGCAGAATGAGCAGGGCGCAGGAGGAGGCTGCCTTACACAAACGGCACGGACCAGGGCACAGGCCGAGCTAGTGAGTTCCATGCTGCAGTGGTGAGCTAGCAACAGCATCCCGTATTTCCAGGAGCTTTGTACTTGGAAAAATTGAAAGCGTCGCTTTGAATTATTTTAATCCTGCAAACGTTCCCCAAACCTGGTGTAGAAGATTCTGAAATTGCTCTGGACGGTAGCCTGAATCGAGTCATTTTCCTATCATAAGGTGGTCCTCTTAAGTCATCTTAGACTTTTCTATGATCACAGTTTCCTAGTGGCTATTAATTTCATAATACATGAGAACTCATCCTGCTCATCCCATCGCTGTTTTCCACAGGAACAAATTTGCACATGTTCAACTTATTCAGAAAACACTTCCTGAAAGGCACGGAGGCGTCGAGCCCTGTGCCAGGGAGTGATGATGAGTACGTTTATCAGCAGAGGGCCCAGCGTTTGGCGTCAGGTTTGGGTGGAGCCTGAGACACCCACACCCCATATCGAAGGGCCCATGGTCAAGTCCCAGCCTCTGATCCGGATTCCAGCTGCCTGCTCGTGTGCCATGAGGGGCAGCAGGGGATGGCTCGAGTGTGTGCGTCGCTGCCTCCCACAGGGGAGACACAAACTGAATTCCTAGCTTCTGGCTCCGGCCTGGATCAGCCCCTGCTGTCTGAACCAGTTGATAAGAGACCTACCTGTCTGTCTCTCTGCTTTTCAAATACATAAAAACAGCAGCATGTTAGAATATCATTTACCATGCATATGTTGTCTGGAAAGTGTCAGAAACAGCCCTGAAAACTAACACCCTAGTTCTCCAAGAGCAACCACAGAATGGAGGGATGATGGGATCACGAATGCAGACGTTGGTCTGCAATGAGGCTGGACTCTCCTTAAACCCTGGGAGTAGGACAAGAAGCGTGCAGTGGTTCAGTGCCAGTTAAGTGCCAAGCTCTGAGTTAGGCACTTTGCCTACTACCACTTCATTTAACCCTGGCACAGGACTGGTGGTGCCATCCGCACTTGCGCAGTGAGAACACAGGGATCCTGCCTGCCCAGATCTGTCCTGCCCCCAGCCCTGTGCAGAGGATTGGCCTGTCTCTCTTGGAAGCCCAGACTCTCTCCTGGAACACTCTGGCTATCTCCCAGGTGACCCAACCACAGGCACAGTTTCATGTTTCTCACTCATTCATTCACTCATTCCTTTATGTCTGCACACCACCTCTGCCGAGTCAGCTACGTCCCATCCACCCAGGAAACCTCTCTGAGTGCTCACTGCAGTGCAGGTACACCTGCTCCTTGTCTCCTCTAGCCTCTGATTCTGACCCACTATATCAGTGCCAGACACTGAGCCTGGGCCCACCCACTCTTGTTTGAAGGGAGTCATATTTATATCCTGGTATTCTGTCAAGCTGAAGTTCTCTAAAGTGTTTGGATTAAGCATAGTTTACTTCTTAATTTGTAAAATGTAATTTTGTTAGATTTGTGATCAATGAATACAAATAAGTAAGGTCTCAGGGAAGGCATTAAGAGGAAGCAATGTGAAACAGTATCTTCTTCTTCATCATCATATGCATCTGTGCTAAGCAGAGATTCGCTTTTAATTAGATACATCTTAGGGATGCGGGGTGTTATTATTTATTTCTTTGAAAGGCAGGGAGAGAGAGAACTATATAAAAATTATATATATACATACATATATGTGTGTATATATATATATATATATATATATATATATATATAGAGAGAGAGAGAGAGAGAGAGAGAGAGAGAAAGAGACCCACTGGTTCACTTCCCAAATGTCCACAACAGCCAGCCTGGGCCTGGATAAAGCCAGTTTCCCATGTGGGTGACAGGGACCCAGGTACTTGAGACATCACTCACTTTCTCCCAGGGTATGCATCAGCAGGAAGTTGGTTTGGAACTGGAGGTGGGACTTGAACCCATGTACTCCTGTGTGGGATGTCAGCATCTCAAGTGTGAGCTTGATCACTTCACTACATCACAATGCCTGTCTCCACTTTGAGTTTTTACCAGTTGCTTTTTCCTTTATCATGGATGTACGGTCTGTGTGCAGTCCTGATTCCCTTTTTTTTCCCCTCTTTAGGACATCTGTAAGGCCCTGTGGTGCCATCAGATTGGCAGGAAATGTGAGACCAAATTCATGCCGGCTGCCGAGGGCACTGTGTGTGGGCACGACATGGTAAGACACTAACGCCTGCAACGCCACGCTGGGTTCTTTGTCTTCCTGCTCACCTGTCTTCCCTCCTCTAGCACTGGTGTTTTTCAGACCTGTATTTCTCATTCCTGCACCTGTGTCAGAACATTGTGTTTATTGTCTGTTTGGTCCTGTGAAGGGAGATCCTTTGATCATTTGTTGTGGTAGTGTAATTGATGAAATACCTGGAACTCATGGACATAGGAATCAGGCAGTCGGTGATGACAGGATCCATGTAACGAGTGGGAGCACAAAACCACAGATGGCAGTTACCCATGCAAGGGCCAGCAAGGCTCAACCTCGCCTTTCCCCGGTCACAGGCCATGCTCTGCTGGCTTTAGCAGGCCAACGGCCAGCATCTTCCACCTCGCTCTCAGCAAGGCCTGGAGCACCAGGTTTCCTGAGCTTGACACCACAGCAGGGGGTGAGCAAAGCCGTGGAGCAGTGACCTGTAGTGCGTGGGGAGCATTGCTGTGTGATGTCTCCATGTCTCCATGTCTCTAAATTACAACTGATGAGCTGTTCTCTCGAGAAGGGGCAGTGACAACATCCTCAGTGCTCGTGGAAACAGCTGGGATTCCACATGGACCATCTGGGCCTTGGAAAGCTGTGTGACGCCTGATAACAGTCATCACCGAGCGGGGGTGGGGGGCGGGATGGGCGGGAGGATAGGGCTGGCCAGGGGTGACAGGGTGCTGAGTCCAGCGGAGCCCCCAGCTATGCTGCGTCACCAGGGCTCCCTCCGTCTGACAATGAGCTGTGACAAACGCCTTGTTTCCTGGGAGGTCAGAGTTCATGGAGGCAGAGGATGAGCAATGACACCAAAGGCTCCTGGGTCAGCCTGCCGTGTCCTGAGCTCAGGCACTGGAGAAGTATTTCTCTGTTCATCGTCCCCCATTGGTGGGCTTATAGAACGATGCTGGGTTTGGGTGGAGGGGAGAAGGTGAGCGACATGAAATGTAATTTTACTAGATGCCACTCAGGGGTAAGGATGCAAATGCCTGTGTGTTTTACAAAGCTCCCCACTGCTCAGCATTAGGGTAGTGGGGGCATGGCTCCCTGTTTACCCAGGATTCATGGAAGCTGCTCTGTTCTGTTTTGTTTCATTATTAAAATGTCTAGTGGTGCCGCGGAGGACAGTGTGTGAAGTACGGTGATGAAGGCCCCAAGCCCACGCATGGCAAATGGTCCCCCTGGTCCCCTTGGTCCCCTTGCTCCAGGACCTGCGGAGGAGGGGTGTCCCACAGAGAGCGCCTCTGCACCAATCCCAGGTAGGCGGGCCTCACCGCCCCCCTCCCCAGGGTGCAGCTCCGATGCTGTGAGCCTGGCTGAGGGCTGCCTGGGCCTCGGCTCCGCACTGCGGAGTCTGCCCACCTCAGCCTGGCAGAAACTGGGCAGTTGTTGCTGGCTGGGGCAGTTGTTGCTCAGTTCACTTGCTCCGTAAGACGCTCGTAACAGTGTGAGCACAGCAGAGCTGATGAGCCCACCAGCTGTATTCAGAATTGGATTTTAACCACATGTGGTTGCAACACAAAGGGCCAGTTTAAGAACAAAAATCATAAGAAAAAGACACAGAGCACAAATTAATAAGAATCGATTAGAACAATTCATTCATGCAAAAAGCACTTCTTGTTTTGTTTTGTTTTGTTTTCATTGAACGAGAGGATGTCAGACACAGCCACTCACGTGACAGAGGCGTCCACATCATCCTGTTGCTGCTGGGGTTGCTGAGGACTAAGCCCCACCCCAAGTTAACGTAGCCATGTCGAAGGGCAAGCTCTGCTCTACCTGTCTGTCAGGTGCTCTCCCCAGGTGTGAATGTGTCAGAGCCAACCAACAAAAGGCTCCGTCCTCCTGGCCTGGCCTTGTCGCCAGTAGGCCGGTGATGGAAAGAAGCCACGGTCTGCAAAGGGACGTCGCTGGGGTCCCATCTCGGTGTTGCGTCCCCTCTGTTGTCCCATCTGGGAGAACCAGCATCTGTAGCGTCTCCTCCTTCCGGGCTGTGAGGAGCAGGACGGGCTTCCCTACCCCTTTTAGAGGGAAGCTGGCCCGCAGTAGAGGGAAAACACACAGGAGCCCTCTGCCCGGATCCTAGGCTGTCCTCCCAGTGTCGCGAACAACGGGCCAGTGGGAAAGGAAATACTTTTCTTCGCTGCCCACGCTCAGTAAGACCATCCGGCCCCTCCCTCCGGAAGCCTGAGTTCAAGGAAGGGGCTGCTGTCACACAGGCTGCTAACCGTGACCTTCACGTTGCAGACCGTCGCATGGGGGGAAGTTTTGCGAGGGCTCCTCTCGCACGCTGAAGCTCTGCACCAGCCAGCAGTGCCCGCAGGGCAGCATGGACTTCCGCGCCGCCCAGTGTGCCCAGTACAACAGCAAGCGCTTCCGCGGCTGGCACTACAAGTGGAAGCCTTACACGCAAGTCGAAGGTAAATCCCCAACCCGGCCCTTGGGATGCACGCCCCACCTTTTTAACTTTACTGTTTGAAAAATAACACAGTTGGCAGTGCGGGGTTCAGACAGACCAAAGTATGTGGACACACATGCTAAATTTGATTCTTAGACTTCTGTGGCTGTGTCTCTTATCTAGAGTGCCGAGGAGCACGGCTGTAAACGCCTCTCGGGCCTCTGGGAATGCCCGAGGCAGACAGAATCTTCATCCTCAGCCGTCCCTTCTTTACCAAGAAGGAACAAAGGACAAAAAGGGTCTCTGCAGACGCTCAAGTTACTGCGTGAGCCCTCAGGTCTCGGGATGGACCGTGAAGGCCTGAAGGGAGCCTGCTCCGTATTGCAGCATTTTTTGACAGTCCATTATATTGGTATAAAGTATTGCTCCGTAGAAATGTCAGCCAAAAAGCATTCTTTTTATCAGTTTAAAATTTCTGTGTATTTCAGAAATTTGGTGACTATCTTAGTTCTTTAATGACATTTTATTGGTAAGAATTTTGTGTAATTATACAAAGTGGTAGTGGCTCTTATACATTTCTGCCAGAGGGTAGTAAAATAGTAAAATATCAGTATCGTGGCTAAGTCAACAAATATCTATTGAATGCCTACTATGTGCCAACCACTGTATGAAAGACAAATTCGTGCAGGACGCTGGAGCACAGAAGCATTGACAAATAATAAGAAGAAATTTAAAGGGAAGATACATGGCTAATGAGGCGACCATACAGAGTGTCTGTGCAATTTATTATTGTAT